>NC_000078.6:117460302-118744662 GCF_000001635.26 Mus musculus
TATAACAAGGCACCTCCACCTGCTGGTGTTCCCATGATCCAATCAACTAGAAGCCAGAGAGCAAGGGCTGAAAGGTAATGCAGTCTGAAGAGACAGCCTTAGACACAGAGGATAGCAGAGGTGAGACAAGAGCACCATGCCTCCTTTTCCAGCGTGCTTGTTCTCCAAGGGGAGATCCCATTCAGAAGGCAGTTCTGACTATGCCCACTCACTACATTCCATCACTGGCCTCTTTCAAATCACATGACCTAATTCAGGCCAATGGGTAAAGAGTCGGTTCTCTAACATATGAGAAAAAAAAATTGTTTTCTTCCTATGGATAATGAATGAAGAAACACACAGTGCTAAGGCTGCTTCCAGAATTTTTTCAAACACAACAGGAGCTAAAACAGGTAACCCAGAGGGAAGCTGAAGAGAGAAGGTGAGCCTGGAAGCTAGATGTGGTGGCACATGCCTTTAATCCTCGCACTTGCAAGGCAGAGGCAGGTGGATCTCTGTGAGTTCAAGACTAGTGTAGTGAGCTCCAGGATCACCAGGTCTACATAGAGAGACTCTATCTCAAGAAAGAAAGGAGAGAGAGAGAGAGAGAGAGAGAGAGAGGGAGAGAGAGAGAGAGAGAGAGAGAGAGAGAGAGAGGGAGAGAGAGAGAGAGAGAGAAAGAGAGAAGGAAAGAAAGAGAGAGAGAAAGAAGGAAAGAAAGAGAGAAGGAAAGAAAGAAAGAAAGAAAGAAAGAAAGAAAGAAGAAAAGGGAAAAGAAAAAGAAGAAAAAGAAAAAGAAGAAAAAGAAAAAGGAAACGGAAAAGGAAAAGGAAAAGGAAAAGGAAAAGGAAAAGGAAAAGAATGAAACTATATGTCTGTCTTGCAGCTCAGTGATAGGGTGCATGCCTGACATGCCCAATTAAAAGGCTCAACTAAAGGGCAAAGAGAGGGAAAGAAGGGGAGAAGGAAGGTGAGGAATGGAAAAGAGGAGAAATGCCCCTTTGGTCTACATATTATGTTACTGAAGCTCATATGATTAGTGTAGTTTGTTTGTTTGTTTGTTTGTTTGAATTGTGCCAATGCCATTATATTAGTTAGGGTTTTCCTGCTGTGTGCAGATACCATGACCTAGGCAGCTCTTTTTTTTTCCTAAAGACTTATTTTATCATTATACATAAGTACATTGTAACTGACTTCAGATGCACCAGAAGAGGGTGTCAGATCTCATTGTGGGTGGTTGTGAGCCACCATGTGGTTGTTGGGATTTGAACTCAGAACTTTCAGAAGAGTAGTCAGTGCTCTTACCTGCTGAGCCACTTCACCAGCCCATAGGCAACTCTTTAATTGGAGGACATTTAATCAGAGCTGGCTTACAGGTTCAGAGGTTCAGTCCATTATCATCAAGGCAGGAACATGGCAGCATCCAGGCAGGCATGGTGCAGGATAGTGGAAGACTGACTTCCAGGCAGCTAGGATGAGGGTCTTATAGCCTACACCCACAGTGACACACCTACTCCAACAAGGCCACACCTACTCTAACAGGGCCACCCCCTCTAATAGTGCCACTCCCTGGGCTGAGCATATACAAAACATCACAACCATCTTTCTATTATTTGTGTCTTGAACCAAATACCACTCTCCAATCCGTGCATCCAAGAAGACAGAGTCCCCAGAATGGGGCAAGCTAAAGTCTGATGAGATAGTTGCAATGTCAGTGGTAGGAGTGCTATGAACATGAATCCAAAATGCCCAGATAAGAATTACAGGTTGTAATTACAAAGCCAAGAGTTCCTCTTTTGGTGTAAATAATATGTTGGCTAGTTTTGTGTCAACTTAATACAGGCTGGAGTCATTCGGGGAAAGGGAACAGCAATTGAGAAAATACCCAATCCAGATTGGCAGGGGGTAGGGGGTGGAGGGGGGAGGAATCTTGATTGATGATTTATGTAGGAAGGCTTAGCTCACTGTGGGTGGTGCCATCTCTGGGCTGGTGGTCCTGGGTGCTATAAGAAAGCCAACTGAGCAAGCCATGAGCACCAATGCAGTAAGTAGCAGCCCTCTATTGCCTGTGTCAATTCCTACCTTCAGATTCCAGTCTTGAGTTCCTGCTGTGACTTCCCTGGATTATCATATACAAGCTATCAGGTAAAACAAACCCTTTCCTCCACAAGTTGCTTTTAGTCACAGTGTTAGAGCCCTAAATGGGACAGGTGAGACTGAGAAGACGCCAGTCAACAGAAGATGAGAAAGACTGAGTCAGCGTCTACCTGATACCCAAGGAAGAATCAGGGCAGGGTATACAGACAGCTGTGGGTGGGACAATCACATTCTTGGAGACGCAGTGCAGCTGCTCTGTGTTCCCTGAGGGTACATGTGGAGGTGACACTGAGGTTCGGCATCTTCAACTTTACCCATGGTGCCTGAGGAGAAGCCTAGGGACTTGACCAGGTTTCAGTTAGAGGAAGCCATGGCTCAGGATGAAGTATTTGGTTTGCTTTCAACAAATACCTGGATAATGTCTCAGAAGGGAGACAAAGGTCCGACAACAGAAAAGATCCATTAACAGTATCTCTCCTTTGTTCAGATTTTTAACAATTCTCCTTAATCTCCAGACAGTGTTGGAATTAGTAAGAAGACATAGCAGCAACACAGTCGAGTTTACCAAGTACTGTATCTGACACTCACCGATGCAGTCTATACACACCTTCTCACTTCATGGTCACCACATCCCAGGAGAAAATTATTTCTCCCAATAGTGGAGGGAGATGAGGGTGTCATGGGCTGAACCTTAAATGCAAGACAAGATGCATTCATTTGATTCACCCACCTTATTATTAAAAACAAAGACAAAAAAACCAAAACCTCTCACAACTGAATGCACATTTGCAATCCCTTCACTCAGGACCTGGAGGCAGGAGAATTAAGAATTGTAGGTGTGTCTGGGTCCTTTTAAAAAAAAATTGAAAGGACATAAAAGTCTCACTAAAGTGTTATTGGAAGAGGAGGAGAAAGAGGAGGAGGAGGAGGAGGAGGAGGAGGAGGAGGAGGAGGAGGAGGAGAAGGAGGGGGAGGGGGAGGAGGAGGAGGAGGAGGAGGAGGAGGAGGGGGAGGAGGAAGAGGAAATGAAGTTGGTGTTTGGGACACCCCCACACCACAGACCTTATGGCCAGTGGAGAGATGAGGTTCAGGAGGTGAAGAGTGAAACTTGAGACAGTACCACCTTTGTAGGCACTGGGTCACACCCTCCATGGACTGACCCCTAGTCATGCCCTCCAGGGACCAGACCTTGTGGTTTACTCTTCTTATACACTGAGGGAAGGGGCTTCAATGTGATAGTCCTCATAAGAAAGCTTCGAGGATAGCCATCAAAATTTCCTTGCAAAGTAAGCAGCGCTCCCCCATGGTCTCTGCTTCAGTTCCTGCCCTGCCTCCGCTTCATGAAGGACTGTAAGCTGTAAGATGAACTAAGACTTTTCCTTCCCTACTGCTTTGGGTCATGGTGTTTATCACAACAGCAGAGAATAAACTAAGAAACACATGTAATAATGTAACAAATGCCCACAGAACTATAGTGAGCTTAGGGAGCAGCGTGCAACAGGAACTGTTGAAGACTTCACCGAGCTGGCCCTTTGTGGTGGTTTGAATGAGGGTGGTCCACATAGGCTCACATATTTGAATGCTTGGTCCCTAGTTAGTGGAATGGTTTGGGAAGAATTAGGAAGTATAGGCCTTGTTGAAGTAAATGTGTCACTGGGAATGGGCTTTGAGGATTCATACCCCAAACCTGCTCCAGTCTTTCCGTTGCTGCTCTCTCTGTTTCCGTGTCTCTGTTTCTCTGTCTCTGTCTCTGTCTCTGTCTCTGTCTCTCTCTCTCTCTCTCTCTGTCTCTCTCTCTGTGTCTGTCTGTCTGTCTGTCTGTCTGTCTGTCTCTCTCTCTCTCTCTTTCTCTGTGTGTGTGTGTGTGTGTGTGTGTGTGTGTGTGTCTGCTGCCTGTGAATCAGGTTGTAAAGCTCTCAGCACCAGGATCCCTGCCATCATAGCCATGAACTGGCCCTCTGAAGCTGTAAGCAAGGCCCCAATTAAATGCTTTTTTTTCCTATAACTTGCAGTAGCCATGGTTCTCTTCACAGCAGTAGAGCAGCGACTAAGACATTCTTCATCCCATTGCCCTCAAGCAAATCCATAGCTGAATTCATTTTCTTATTATCCTTCCTTTGTTATTTTATATGGTTTTGTTGCAGCAGTAGCTGCCCAGACCTGCATTACTCTAGATTAAATCTGACCCATGTGGGGGTCTCTGAGTTCTACCAGGCACATTCTTAATGCTATGTTTAGATTTACAAGCAGATGGTATCTACAATGTAGACTCTACATTCTTCTGAAATATGCAGTTTGAGTTTCTGTTTGTGTTGATCTACGTAACTTTCATTTACTCATTTTTTTTAACCAAAACATGTTACCACATTTCCTAAAGTGTTTCATTGTGGTAGACATTGGTGAGATGGCTCTTGTCAGTAAAAAATTGTATCTATGTGAGCACTTCTATATTTGCTGTTCATGGGCAAGAAAACCTCCAAGATGGAAGTCCCACTGTAGCACCCTGTGCAGAGGGTTAGAATTAGAGCACAGCATTCTTTTTTTTTTTTTTTTTTTTTTTTGGTTTTTTGAGACAGGGTTTCTCTGTATAGCCCTGGCTGTCCTGGAACTCACTCTGTGTACCAGGCTGCCCTCGAACTCAGAAATCCACCTGCCTCTGCCTCCCAAGTGCTGGGATTAAAGGTGTGCGCCACCACACCCAGCGGAGCACAGCATTCTTACACAGTCTTACTTAATTTTGATATCATCAGTTTTTTTAAAAATTCTTTTTGGCAAATTTGATATGCTAAAATGGAATTTCCTATGCACCAGGAAGTCTACATATACATTTAGTATAATGAATGGCTTTAGAGGATTTTCTACAACTGGTCTATCCTTGTCTGTATTAATTTTATGGGGTAGCCCACATAAGCCAAGAATATAAGGACAAACCTTGAATCTGCCATCTAAGCTATGCATCTCCACTCAGCTCACATGTGTTTGCTTGTTTAAATTATCTATGTATTAGTGTTTTATGTGCCTGGTGCCTACAGAGGCCACAAGGGGTCACTGGATCCCCTGGAACTGGAGTTATGGATGGTCGTGGAGCACGTGTGAATGCTAGGAACTGAATCTGGGTCTTCTCCAAGGATTGCAAGCGCTCTTAACTACTGAGTTATCTCTCCAGTTACAGCTCATTAATTTATATATACTAATCAATTTGGTTATATACTGGCTGTGTTTTTTAGGCTTATTGTGTGTTTATGCTCATGAGATTTTTCTCATGCTCATGAGATTTTTTTTATAATCTCTGGTGCAATTCTTGCTTCATTTTAATACACTTAAGAAATTAGTTGGGGTGTTCCTGGGTCTTCGCTAAAACCTACAAATACTTTCTTTGTGGGAAGACAGGACCCAGAACTACTGAGTGAATTCATTTGTAAAGTTATAAGAATAGAGTTAAAGCAGGACACAGTGTTACATGCCTGTAATAAGAGTACTCTGGAGGCACATGTAAGAGGATTTTGAGTTTGAAGCTAGCCTGAGCTATGTAATGAGATCCTGTCTCAAAAGCAAGCAAACAAACCTAAAGACAGAAAGAGAAATAAAAAGTACCCATCCTCAGATTGGATTTGAGAAGTTAATTTTTTTTTAACTTTTCTTTTTTTTTTTTTCCTCAAAACTTCTTGGCACAGGATAATGGGGTAAGCCACAGAAATAGTCTCCCACATGTTCCTGAACCACATGTTCCTGTTGAAGTCAGGAGTATCCGTGGCTCACCCGACTTTGTTGACGACTCTCTCATCTCAGTTCCAGATAGTCCTGGAGAGCCACATCAGCACTTCAACCACGCCTGTAGCTTCTGCAGACGTCTTGGCTGCAGCCTGCCTGGCTCAGTCTCTTTAGCACTCAGAAGTAAATACCTCTGAACTTGCCTGGCTGTAAGTAGATCAGCAACAGTACCCACGACTCCCTAACCTCATTCTCGCCTGTCTTTTCCTTTCTAATGTTTACCCACTTGTGCTTTTACTTTCCTTGTTACTTAAAGCCATCTTTCCAGACCTTTGTTCACATCAGCAGTTGATTTTCTTCCTCCCAAAGGACCAACATCAGCGTTGTCAGCTGTCTTAGAGGTATCTCTTCATTCACTCCATTATTATTATTCTTTAAATCCTGCTTTTGATTTGCTTCCATTAACTTTCTTCTTTTTCCTTTGTCTCTAAATGTTCTTAAGTTTTTATTTTTTAAATTACTATTTTGTGTGTCCATATGGATATTTTGCCAGTATGTCTGTGGGTATGCTACATGTATGCCTGGTGCCGAAAATGCCAATATTCTGGTGCTGGGTCCTAGGAAAGAGCAGCCAGTGCTATTAACCCCTCAACCATCTCTCTAGGCCCTATTTTATCATTTTTAATTCATGTGTGTGTGTGTGTGTGTGTGTGTGTGTGTGTGTGTGTGTGTGTGTGTGTGCACGGCTGCACATGCTGCTTGCGGTGGCCAGGAGACAACTTGAGGGAGTCAGTTTTATCCTAAATCTAACTATTTGGATCTTGGGGGTGGCACTCAAGTCACTTTTACATGGCTGTAAGCACTTTTACTTTCAACAATGCTGAATGCTTATCTCCCGGTTGTTTTTTGTTTGTTTGTTTGTTTGTTTGTTTGTTTACTTGTTTTGTACTCTAAAGTGAACCTTTTAAGGGTTTAAATAAATGTTATCCTATCAACGCTCTCCAGCTAGGTCTGTGATGTTGCCACATGACAGTGCCCATATATAAGCTCAGACACCTGTCTGTTCCTCCCTCCCTTCCCAACCTCCTCATCTCGGAAAGGCCAACTCAGTTCTACCAGACAACCACGCCAAACTCATCCCTGCATGTCTTCGCGGTGAAGTCAACCAGGCTAGCGCGCAGCTCAGCCGTCATCACCTTGTGTTTAGCTTGTTGCGCATGGCTGGTGCGCAGCTCTTGCTCTTGTTCCCTGAGCCACACCGATTGAGCCTTCTAAATGTAGACTTTAGCAAGACCTGAGGCTAAATTCCAAGTCACAGAAAGGCCCTCGGGACCTCGGAGGCCTGGCCAGGTCTGTCTCTTGGATGCTCTCTTCTACACCCTTTGCCTTATTTTCCAGGTGACTCTCTGCGTCTCAGACAGCCCTGATTTCAGATTGTTTGCTCTGTTTACCCCCTAAATACCCAAGTAGCTCACTCTCTAGCCTTCTTTCAGGTCTTGAGTAGATGCTGCATTATCGGAGAGTCTTTCCTTCACCAACTTAGTAGTTCACTCGCTGTGGTCACACACTCTCGGGGACATCCTTACCCCTGTTTAGTTTTCCCCCAGAATTCATTCTCGGGGTGGACATATTTTGTTTATTTGTTGACTGTAATCCTCCAATAGAACACCACAAAGTCTTTTAAAAGAGGTTGTTTCTCATATTCACTGTTGTAACACTAATGTTCAGAACACAGCCTGCTATGTAGTAGGTCCAATCAATACTGGCAAATAGATAAATTAATAATGAAAGAATCAAGTTACAAATTCTTAGGGGAAACTGCTTTCCTGTATCTCCAAGCCATGGCTCTGCCTGTGCACTGTTTGCTGTTGTTATTTGCTCTTTCCCTGAAGGTACAGGTAGCCCTTGGGAAATTTAACTTCTCAAAGCTGGGGTAGAAGAGGGGGGTTGATCTTTGACCTTCAGCTTTTGAAAGGCCCAAGGCATCAGCTGTCTTTGTGATGAGTGAATACTGCACATATCTCCAGAGAATCTCTGGCTTCACGGCTTTTAAAAAGTTCATAATTTGCACTATTAATTTCTTTCTTTCTTCAAAGGTTTTCTAGACAGTGTCCTAGGGAGCTTGTCTGTGTGTTTGTCCAGTTATTGCTTTGTTTTCTCTTTCATTTTGGGAAATATTTTAGACTATCTGGTCCACCATATTCCTGAATAAGGAGCCTGTCGGACCTACCCAGAAGACTGACCAGCTCACATGTTACCATAGAAAACTGCTGTGATCAGACTCTGGAAATCCTCACCACTGTGACAGTGGTTTGTCGTGCTGAGATGCAGATGTTCCTGGCCTACTCAGCCTTCCAAGACAGAGGAGACAGAGTGAGAAAAAATAACCACCCTTGGCATCGACAACCGGCATGTCAGAGCTCACAGAAACAGTGTTAGTCATCAGGAATGCTGCCATGGTGATAGGAATGTTGGCTGGTGTCTTCAGTAGCCTGTGTCAGGCGGGAGCTGCCTGTTGGTGACTGTCGGTGGCCATATAAACATTGGACTCTTGATAATTATAGGAGATTTCAAAAAATAAAAAAAGTTGTATTGGCTCTGATGCCATGGTGTAGCTGGAAACAGGCTGCATTATTTTTAAAAAGCAAAGTGGCTGCATATTGGAGTGTTCAGAATGCTATGCAAAATCAGTTGAAAGCTAAGGAGCTCCATCAATCAATTTCACTTCATGCCATGCCAATTGACACTCTTAAAAATAATCTTATTTATCTCATTGAATTGACTGACTTTGGGTCTGAGCTGATTTAATTGCCTGGTTTCTTGTGATATAGAGCAGACAGCCCTTGTTCCGTTGGGCTGTGATCAACTGCAACAGATATAGGAATATAATGACAGCCCATTCGTACATGGCTTGCTAAACTTTTCACTCAAAAAATACCTACTGCTGCCAACTTAGCAGTTCACTGGTTTAAAAGGCATAGAAACCATAGAAGTGACAGCATTCTAGCTAGTGAATTACAATTTTAATATGTCATACAAAAATCACTGTATCCCTTAAGTTAGTATAAGTTTTCCATAGATTAGATTATATTGATTAGAGAGCAGTGAGCTAATCTGGAATGTCCACCTGTACTTTGAAGATTGCCTTTTTAGAAACATTGGACTTTGCTTTATGATTATATATGTGCTGTTGCAATGAATCCTTGAAAAACACCTCCTACACTAACGGCCAGTAGTTTTATGTATAATATGTATGATGTATCATTTCCTCCAGGCTTTCCCCTATGTTTCACTAATTGAGACAATACTGGATCACAATGTGACTTTTCTTACTCAACACTTTACATTCTAGGTGCTTTTAATGGGCTTTTGGTGATGAATGGGGAGCACTGTGCTGACTACTTTTATGTCAACTGAACATAAGCTAAAGCCTTTTGGGAAGAGGGAACTTCAATTAAGAAAATGTTCCTTCCCCATAGGTCAGGAAACTGAATGGAGATGTGTAGCAGTGGGGGATGGGGAACTGAGGTCACCACTAGAAAGTCCCAGGTGCCAGGGACTCAAGAGGTTCCCAGGCCCCAACTGAGATGACATTAGCTGAAATACCCAACAAAGGGGAGATAAAACCCATAGAGACCATATCCAGCAGTTAGTCATGGCCCCCGGTTGAGGGATGGGGCCACCCACCCATCTCAAAAATATTAACCCAGAATTGCTCCTGTCTAAAGGAAATGCAGGGACAAAGAGTGGAGCAGAGACTGAAGGAAAAGGCCATCCAGAGACTGCCCCACCTGGACATCCATCCCATCTGCAGACACCAAACCCAGACACTTGCTGATGCCAAGAAGTGCTTGCTGACAGGAGCCTGGTATAGCTGTTCCCCTGAAAGGCTCTGACAGACATGTGGATGCTCGAATCCAACCATCGAACTGAGCACAGGGACTCCAATGGAGGAGTTAGGGGAAGGACTAAAGGAGCTAAAGGGGCTTGCAACCCCATAGGAAGAACAACAATATCAACCAACCAGACCCCCCAGAGCTCCCAGGGACTAAATCACCAACAAATGAGTACACATGGAGGGACCCATGGCTCCAGCTGCATATGTGGCAGAGGATTACCTTATCTGGCATCAATGGGAGGGGAGCCCCTTGATCATGTGAAGGCTCCATGCCCCAGCACAGGGGAATGCTAGGGCAGGGAGGCGGGAGTGGATAGGTGGGTGGGGAGCACCCTCATAGAGGCAGGGGGAGGGGGAATGGGATAGGAGGTTTGTGGAAGGGAAATGGGAAGGGGGATAACATTTGAAATGTAAATAAATAAAATAACAAAGAAAGAAAGAGAGAAAGAGAGAAAGAGAGAAAGAGAGAAAGAGAAAGAGAGAAAGAGAGAAAGAGAGAAAGAGAGAGAGAGAGAGAGAGAGAGAGAGAGAGAGAGAGAGAGAAAGAGAGAAAGAGAGAAAGAGAGAAAGAGAGAAAGAAAGAAAGAAAGAAAGAAAGAAAGAAAGAAAGAAAGAAAGAAAGAAAGAAAGAAAGAAAATGCTCCTACCAGACGGATCTGTAGACAAGTCTGTGGTGCATTTTTTTGATTGATGATTGATATGGGCAAACCCAGCTCACTGTGGGTGAGTACCAACCCTAGCTTGGTGGTCCTGGATTATATATGTAAAGGTTGTGCAAGCCAGTAAGAAGCACTCCTCCATCAGTGTGCACCTCCAGGTCCCTGCCCTGGACTACAAGCTTTAGGATTACATAAACCCTTCCCTTCCTAAACTAAGACAACTAATTTACCAAGACAACTAGTTTACCACATTCTCTTGCTGGACAGCTAAGTAGCAAATTGTTATTCATAAATATAAATACTACTTAAGTAAGCATTTCTGTATGTTGTGTTTTATCTATTTTAAACGATTTCCTTACGTTAATATTTCATTATTGTAGCAGAATTGTTCCATCAACAGTTATAGATCCGTATTAGTTACTTTTGTCACTGCTATGGCAAAATTATGATAAAAGAAATGTAAGGGTTTATTGCACACAGTGTGGCCATCTTGGCAGGGAAGGCCTGGAGGCAGGGGATGGCTGCTTACACTATGTCTGCAGTCAAGGAGCACAGGGACTTTTTTTTTTTTATTAGATATTTTCTTCATTTACATTTCAAATGCTATCCCAAAAGTCCCCTATACTTTCTCCCCGCCCTGCTCCCCTAACCCACTCACTCCCACTTCTTGGCCCTGGCGTTCCCCTGTACTGGGGCATATAAAGTTTGCTAGACCAAGGGGCCTCTCTTCCCAATGATGGCCGACTAGGCCATCTTCTGCTACATATAGCTAGAGACACGAGCTCTGGGGGTTCTGATTAGTTCAAATTGTTGTCCCACCTATAGGGTTGCAGACCCTTCCAGCTCCTTGGGTACTTTCTCTAGTTCCTCCATTGGGGGCCCTATGTTCCATCCTATAGATGACTGTGAGCATCCACTTCTATATTTGCCAGGCACTGACATAGCCTCACAAGAGACAGCTATATCAGGGTCCTTTCAGCAAAATCTTGCTGGCGTATGCAATAGTGTCTGCGTTTGGTGGCTGATTATGGGATGGACCCCTGGGTGAGGCAGTCTCTGGATGGTCCATCCTTTCGTCTTAGCTCCAAACTTTGTCTCTGGGGGAATCACCATGCCTGACCTCAAGCTGTACTACAGAGCAAGTGTGATAAAAAAAAACAAACAAACTGCATGGTACTGGTACAGCGACAGACAGGTCGATCAATGGAATAGAATTGAAGACCCAGAAATGAACTCACACACCTATGGTTACTTGATCTTTGACAAGGGAGCTAAAACCACCCAGTGGAAAAAGGACAGCATTTTCAACAAATGGTGCTGGCACAACTGGCGGTTAGCATGTAGAAGAATTCGAATTGACCCATTCTTATCTCCTTGTACAAAGCTCAAGTCTAAGTGGATCAAAGAACTCCACATAAAACCAGAGACACTGAAATTTATAGAGGAGAAAGTGAGGGAAAAGCCTTGAAGATATGGGTACAGGGGAAAAATTCCTAAACAAAACAGCAATGGCTTGTGCTGTAAGATCGAGAACTGACAAATGGGACCTCATAAAAGTGCAAAGCTTCTGTAGAGCAGAGGGACTTAAATGGTGGTCCTCTGCTGTGTCCTCTTTTCCATTTCTATGCAGCCTGTAACTGGGCTCCTCACCTTGAGGGTGGCCCTCCCTCTGGCAACATATTCCCAGACATTCCTAGAGGCATAGCGATTCCAGATCTGTCCAGTTGGCAATAAAATGGCCTGTCATATGTTATCATTAGGCTCTGGGGCCTTTCTTGTATTTAACACCACAAAGGGGGCTTCCCTCAGCAGACCCATGTTAGTACGTAGCATGTAGCATGGTGTCTTAGTTAGGGTTTTACTGCTGTGAACAGACACCATGATCAAGGCAAGTCTTATAAAAAACATTTAATTGGGGCTGGCTTACAGGATCAGAGGTTCAGTCCATTACCAAGGTGGGAGCACGGCAGTATCCTGGCAGGCATGGTGCAGGAGGAGCTGAGAGTTCTATATATTCATCCAAAGGCTGCTAGTGAAAGACTGACTTCTAGGCAACTAGGGTGAGGATCTTCTGCCCACACCCACAGTGACACACCTATTCCAACCAGGTCACACCTATTCCAACAAGGCCACACCTCCAAATTGTGCCACTCCCTGGTCCAAGAATATATAAACCATGACACATGGTATTTTAAAAATTTGCTATTCTAATACATGAACGTTGTGACTCTTAAGTACAGGTTTCTCTCTATGTTGGATATCTCTCACCCTCCTGAATTGATGAGTTCCCACGTAAAGTGAAAGGGATCAAAAAGCTTACGTTTGCTCTGAATACTCTCACCCCCTTTTCCCTGCCATCATCCTTTAAACCGTTTGAAAAGCAACGGTTTGCATAGCATTTACCTTGTATTAAGCACCATGAGTCAGTCACCCAAGATCTGAAATACACAGAAGCGAGTGTGCAAACTACATGCAAATCTGGGGGCATTTTGTGCAAGGATCTGCTGATTGGGTGTCTAAGGGGCATCCTGGGCTCATCCCCAGCAGATGACAAGGGTGACTGTACTTATGATTTCATTTTTTAAGGGTCTGTGAACTAGTTTGTTCAAGCCTTTGCCCATTTATTTAGAAACTTCTTGCTTTTTTTTCCCTTATAGATATGTATAAAATATTCATTTTAAACTAATTTTTGTTTATGGCAAATGGCATTTTTAATTTTTTCTTATTTGTTTATTTGTTTATTTGTTTATTTATTTATTTATTTATTTATTTATTTATTTTACAGCCTGATCACAGTCTCCATCCCTCCTCTCCTCCCACCCTCACACCCCTCCCTCACTCCCCTATTCCTTTTTCCTCAGAGAAGGGGAGGCCCCCATGGGTACCAGCCTACCCTGGTTCATCAAGTCACAGCAAGACTAAGCACATCCTCTCCCACAGAGGCCAGACAAGGCAGCCCAGCTATGGGAAAGGGATTCAAAGGCAGGTAACAGAGTCAGAGTCGGCCTCTGCTCCAATTGTTAGGAGGCCCACATGAAGAACAAGCTACACAGCTGCTATATAAGTGTAGGGGACCTAGGTCCAGTCAGTGAATACTCTTTGGTTGGTGGTTCAGTTTCTGAGGGCCCCCACTGGCCCAGGCTAGTTGACTCTGTAGGTCCTCTTGTGGCGTCCTTGACCTTTCCAGCTCGCTCTATCCTTCCCCACAAGATAGTTATAGTTTATCCACTCCCCACAAGACTCCCAGAGCTCTGCCTACTGTTTGGCTGTGGGTTTCAGTCTCTGTTTCATCAGTTGCTGGGTAAAGTCTCTCAGGAGACAGTTATGCTAGGTTCCTGTCTGCAAGCATAGAAGAGTATCATCAATAGTATTAGAGACTGACTCTCTCACATGGGATGGGTCTCACTTTGGGCCAGTCATTGGATCTCTGCTCCATCTTTATCCCTGAACTTATAGGCATGACAAATTTTGGGTCAAAGGTTTTGTTGGATGGGTTAGTGTTCCCCTCCCGCCACTGGATAGCTTGCCCAGCTACAGGAGGTGGCCTCCTCAGGCTCCATATTCCCCACTGTAAGAGGTCTCAGCTAGGGTCACCCCAATAAGCTCCCTGAAGCTTCCTGAATCCCATAAATGACCCCCCTTCCCCGACACACACACACATTTCCATTCTCTCTTTCAGTCTCCCTGGTTCCTACTCCCTTTCCCCTCCCTACCCCTCTCCCACACAGCTCCCTCCCTCCATTTTCTTCAGATGTCTATTTTGTCTCCTCTTCTGAGTAAGATTCAACATCTTCCCTTGGTCCCTCCTTGTTACTTGCATCTTTGGGTTTGGTTTACAGCCTGGTTAGCCTTTACTTTATGGGTAAATCTACTTATGAGTACATACCCTTTGTGTCTTTATGGGTCTGGATTACCTCACTGGGGATATTTTCTAGTTCCATTCATTTGCCTGAAAATGTCATGATATTCTTGTTTTTAATAGCTGAGTAGTATTCCATTGTGTAAAATGTACCACATTTTCTGTTACCCATTCTTTGATTGAGGGACATCTAGGTTGTTTCCAGTTTCCTGTATTTTGAGTAAAATTGCTAAGAACATAGTGGAGCAAGTGTCCTTGTGATATGGTGGAGCATCTTTTGGGTATATACCCAGAAGTGGTACAACTGGGTCTTGAGGTAGAACTATCCCCAATTTTTTTAGGAAACCACCAAATTGATTTCCAGAGTGGTCGTACAAGTTTGCAATCCCACCATCAAGCGAGAAGTGTTCCCCTTTCTCCACATCCTCACCAGCATGTGCTGTCACTTGAATTTTTGATGTTAGCCATTCTCATTGATGTAAGGTGGAATCTCAGTCATTTTGATTTGCATTTCCCTGATGACTAAGGAAGTTGAACATTTCATTAAGTGCTTCTTAGCCATTTGAGTTTCCTCTGTTGAGAATTCTCTGATCAGTTCTGTACCCCAATTTTTGATTGGGTTATTTGGTTTTGTAGAGTCTAACTTCTTGAGTTCTTTATATCTTTTGGATATTAGTCCTTTGTTGGATGAGGGGTTAATGGAGGTCTTTACACAATCTGTAAGTTGCCATCTTGTCCTATTGATAGTGTCCTTTGCCTTACAGAAGCTTTTTAGTTTCAGGGGGTCCTGTTTACTAATTGTTGACCTTAGAGCCTGATCAGTTCAGGAAGTTGTTTTTATTGTTGTTTTGTTTTTCTTTTGGTTTCTTGAGTCAGGGTTTCTCTGTGCAGCCCTGGGTGTCCTGGAGTTTTCTATGTAGACCAAACTGGCCTCAAACTCAAGAGATCAACTTGTCCCTGGCTCCCTATTTTTTTTTATTATATTATTATTTTGTGCTTGCATAGTCTCTACATTTTAGTTATAGTTATATAACTTTGTTAATATCTTTGTTTATTTTTTACAAATTGGAACCAGAAGAGCAAGAAAGTAAAACCAGTCAATATGTTACTTTTAGCAGCATTGTTAAGGTATAACATCACAACATACATTTATTATTTTATGCATAAAGTCTAATGACTTTTAGTGGGTTTATAGATCTGTGCAAAGCTCACAGCCATCTATCTGTGGATGTTCTTTCGTTTTTGGAACAGGGTCTTGTGTAAGGTTAATGCTGGTTAGCCAGAGCCACCACCCTCAAGATCCTTCCTGCTGTGGTCTGAAGTCATAGTCCTGGAATGGCAGGCATGTACCACCGTGCCCAGCCTTTCGAATAATCCTTAGAACACCATCATCCATCATCTCCAATACATCCTTCTGCGCAATGCCATGCACTTTCTACTTCTCCTCAGCCCCTCAGGCAGACGCAGAGCCATTTCCAGACTTTCTGTATTCTGGAATATATATATATATGTGTGTGTGTGTGTGTGTATGGCCAGCTCTTTTTAGTATTTTTTTCAGTAGGTATTCAATATAGAAACAATAGTATTGTTTCTATAGGTATGTTTTAGCACCTCATTTCTATAAAGTGCCAGATAATAATCTGTTAGTGATTGTACCACATGGAATTGAGGATTCCAGTTTGAACTATCGTGACTGCAATGCTTCTTTGAACATCCAAGTATAAGTCTTCATGCAGACAGACACTATTATTTCCCCCGAGAAAGCACCTAGGAGGATACTGCTGGGTTATTTGTCAACTTTATGCTTTAGGTTTTAGCCAGCCATTTTCCGAAGTCATCCACGGCTATTCCAAGTCCCCGCCAGCATTTGACAGTGTCCTGGAGGTTCTTCCCACACAGCTCCTTCATGTGAAGCAATTTCTCCTTTCCCCATTTGCTTGTGATATCTTTTTAATTCCATTAAACGCCTATAGAAAAAGCACTTTTATGTCTTTAAGCCAAATAACTCCTTTCCGCATGCCTTTCATAAAGCTTTGCATCTTTCTTTCACATCCAAGCAAACATAAGCATCTCATAGTGAATTTTGTTAAATGAGATGCATGATAAACCAATGTCGCTGACTTAAAATTATTGGTGATTACTTCGAACCTTTGTGGAAACAGTGGGAATTGAGTCCTTGGGAAAATCAAGCCATGGGTGTGTTCACCCTGGATGTGTGCATCCTGGGTGCTCAAGCCATTTGGGGAACTGCTCCTGGGGAAACCCCTGCTGAGCCTGTGAATATTTTTTGACTCTCTTTTGTGATGACAATGTTTACAGCAGGCGAATTTTAGTTTGTGAAGGAGCATGAAGTCATTTGGAGGCAAACCATGTCAGTAATATGGCTGATTGAAGTGAATCAGAAATATGGACCACCTAATAGTATCTCTATGTGTATATACATATACACAAGCACACACTGGCTTTCTCTTTCTGTGTGCTTCTAGACTAAGCACAAAGTATTTCAAAACTAGTTGTCAATTTTTAGGGGGTACTGGGGCTCTAACATAGGGCTTCACACATGATAAATATGTGTTCTACCAATATCTGGGTCTTATTAATATCTTTATTTACTCATATTTAAGTTTTTAATTTAAAATTTAATATATTTATTTTGCTTATGTACATGAGGCACACAGACATGTAGCCAAAATACTCATATACACAAAATAATAATTTTTAAAGCAAAAAAGAGAAGACAAATACACTTATAAAAGATGTGCAAGTGTTAGCACACTTGTTTTAAGGCTTATCCAGCCGTTTGATGGTGAGAGTTAATTTCAAAGTTAACTTTGATAATTCTTCCCCAAGACACCCCCATGGGAAATTCTCATATTGAATGAAGAGGTCCTTACTTCAGCATTAGGCTCCCTGCTGAGCACATAATGAGATTCATGTCTCATTGTCACTGAACGGTGAACTTGATGAGAATCAAGCATAGCCACACTCATTGGAGGTGTCTTTGGAATGTTAATGAATCCTGTTTCTTACAAGAATTCTTTTTTCCTCTTAATTTACCAAGACACTACATTTAGGTCCAAAAAGAATGTGAGGTTCAAGGTACCAACTTTCCACGAAGTCTGTCAGTCACTTGCCTACAGAATCACAATAGCTCAGATGGCAGGACTGATGCTTCCCGTTAAACACAGGAGGACGTTTCTTTTTCAGATGGATTTGATAAACCCAGGAGTGAATGTAAAGGAAATGTTGATGCCTCTTTGGAACTTTTGAAAACAGAGTGCATGCTCATGTACCTGAGAGAGCCAAAGCCTAATCCTGTCTGAGATGGCAGGAGAGGAGAGAGGAGCTCTTGACCACAGACAGCTGCAAACCATATCCCACCACTCATCAGACCCCCTCAGTATTGCTGCTTTTATCTGGTTTCAAAAACCACTAATGTTTAATACTTAAAATTCAGCGATCATGGAAAATGAAAAGAGTGGAAAATAAAAAAAGAAAAAATTCCCTTATTCCAGAGGAGTCCTAGCATGACTTGCCGTTGGCAGACCTGTTTTCCATACTCTTTCTTCATTTGCTCAGAAATAGACCCAGAAGCTTGTATCCAAAACCACTGCATGCTTTTGTGACTGACCTTTTTTGCTTCCTGTGCTATAGGCTCATTTCCTCATCAATGAACATACGGCTTTTGCTGGCTAAGAGTGTCCCCTGGCATGCATGCACACTGGGTGTTCAGCCAGTTTGACCTATGGATGATTTAACCTGCTTTCCTGTAAACCCTTGTGTATATGTCCTTGTGGAGTTGTCCAGTAATTTCATAGGATCTTATTCTTGGAAGCAAAAGGGCTTCTATGGTACATAGTTTTGAAAAATTTGCTGCCTCCTGCCAGCTTCCCCTCCAGAAAGGTCATAGCAATTTACATTATCATTGGTTATGTTTGACAGAGCCCATTTCCCACATTTTCTAAATAACACGGGCTTCTGCCCACTGAAGGCTGGCTGCTTTCAATATACATTGAGTCCTAGGAAAGTTGAAGTTTTCAATAATCCATCTTTCTTTTGTTATTTGCCTTTAAGGTCCTTTACACTTGCAGGCGCGCATGTGCGTGCACACATACACACACACCACACACACACCCAACACACACACACACACACATCTCACATCTCCGTACACAGTTATCATTTTTTTAACTGTACTCATTTTGGATGTGCTGGACAGAAATTTGCTACACAGATTATTCTTTAGATTACACTAGCTATGATTAGAAATCGTGATCTTCTGTAAGCCAGAATAAGTCAGATGAAGTCAGAGGGTTAGTTAGTTAGATGTAGAATTACAGGGAAGATTGCAAGTATCCAGTGCAGAATGGGCAGGCATGGTCATTGCCCGTGCTGTAGAATCTGATCAGGATTCTTGTCACTAAACAAAGTCAGAGCCACTTGACTTGATAACTGGACAGTGATGCCTAGGATGCATGTGGGTGGGAGGAGAAGGAGGTAGAGAGGAGGAGGGAAAGGGCAGGAGGGAGAGGAAAGGAGGGAGAGGGGATGAGGGAGAGGGGAGGAGGAAGAGGAGGGAGAACAAAGGAGGAAGAGAGGATGTCTAGGAAGTAGGGAAAGTGGTCCTTCAGGACAGTCCTTTGTTTGCATACCGTCTCAAAGTACCAGTAGCTTCCTCTTTTCTTTCCCCTCTCCTCCTGCTGTCCACACCAGTAGCTTCCTTTTTTTCTCTCCCCGCCTCCCCCTTCCTGTTGTCCACACAAAGGACATGTCCTAAGAGGCACAAGTAACCAGTGCCATTGTGTATTCTCTCCTCTAAGCCCAGGAAAATAGGGGCATGGATACTTTTTCTGCTTGAAGACAGGGCTAGAGGGGAAGGGCTGGGGCATTTGCTTCTCATCCGGGGATCTGCTGCAAGAGAGAGAGAGAACTTTGCAGCATGCTTTGTCACCAGGTGCAGGCAGAGCCAGGACCACATCCCAGTTCTCTGGTCACTGAGAGCCATCCTACATCCTCTCTGCCCTTCCCTATGACCCCTACTCTTCAGTTTTGTGAGCTTTTGAAAACATTCCCTCCTTTATTTCTTTGGGTAAAATCCAGATCCCTTATCTGACCCATCAAGCCCTGCCTTACCATTGCTCCTTCTGCTACCTACCGCATCTCTTTGCCAAATGCTCCCATCATCCCAGTCCAGATTCCCTTATGTTGGGGCATGCCTCACCAGGGCTTTTGCAACCTGCTGTCCCTTACACAGGAACTGCCCTTCCCACAGGAATCTACACTAAGTACCTCCTCCTCAGGACTCTGCCCAATACCACCTTATCTGAGCACCATGTGGAGACTCTTGGCTGGCGACTGTATTCAGGATGTCTGTGCCATGAGGCTGCCCGACAGGAAAGAGATGAACCTGAGCACTGGCGGGGACCAGAGGCAAGGACAGCTCGCTCAGGAAGGAAGCTGGCAAGGAGGCTCGGGTCTTCACCTAAGGTTCAGGAACTGAGGCTATCTTCCTTTATTCTCCCCAGTACACGTGCCCACCGCAGAGCCAGCTGCACAGAGTAGCACACTTTCTGTGTACAGCTTCTGTGCTGGGACCCTCCCAGCCTGGCCCCTCCCCTTGCTTCCCACCTCCCTGATCTCCTCATTTCCTTTCCGAGATACATATTCCTTTCTCCCTGTCCTAACTCTCACGGACCAGAGAAAGTCTGTTCTTTTCCAAGTATATCCAGGTCTTGATATGTCTGCTTCAGCTAATCCCTACGTAGCACATTCCCCTGGCCCAGTCTCAGCTCTGGGAGCTAGCTGGGTAAAAACACTGTAGTGTTCAGTCTCGGAATCAAGAGCTAAAGCATCAGACCAGAGCCGGTGACAGCCGAGCTGAGCTCACAGGGGGCATAACTCTGGAAACCCTGTTCTGGACTGGGGCTTTTCTAAAACACCATAGGTGGTGGTCAAATAGCTCTAGGTAGGGATGGAAGGGCCAGGTACACAGGGAGACTCGTCATATTTAATCTAAACAGTGTCCATGTGACCTAGAGTGAAGTGTTAGGGACAGCCTGCCCAGAGCCATGCCACTCTTTTATGTATGAGAACGAGTGTAGGGAGGATTAAGGATGGGCAGAGTGGTTTGGAGAGGGCACAGGGGAATCTGGCTCCTTAATGGTCAGATGCGTTTACTATGAGAGCGTCAGGACCTGCTGTCTACCCTGGCAGAGGGAGGAGAGGCAGAGAAAAAGAGACTGCTGGTGGGCAGTGCTCCCTCTCAGAATGTGGAAGGTTTGTTCAAAATGCAAATGACCATTTGGTTTATTTATTTTATTATTTGTGAAGGATGTTTGGAGAACTAATAAAACAAACCTTTGGTTACCAGATTTCTGGCTAAAATGTTTCCAGTGAATGAAAGTTTGTCACATAAGATACTGCCTTCTCATTAACATACTTGAGGATAAGCATTAGAAGACACGTGCATGAACGTACCTCAGGACTCAGAGCTATGGTATAAACACTTACCCATAGTGCTCTGGGCAGAAGGCAAGTATAGCCTAATCATCTCAAACAGTAGCGTGACTCCCTGACCCCATGACCAAGACTGACCAGGAAGCACTTGCTGATGACCAAATTTGATATAAATATGCTGAGCCTCATTTCCCCTATCTTAGATGAATAGGCTTTTTTTTTTTCTTCCCCTTCACCAAGTGCCATTCTGCCAAGCCCTGGAAATGTTAGTGGGAAGCTAGATCTTCTCCTGAGGAACCCAATGACCATGCAAGAGGGAATTTCCCAGAGAACAGCAAATGACCACAGAGGTGACTCATGCACTAAGAGATTAGCAAGGGAAGGGAGACTGAGGAGGAAGGCAGCTACAGGGTCCTGAAGAGAAAAGACTAAGGTTATATAATCACAGAGGTATAGCTTACACATACATATATACATACATACACACACACACACACACACACACACACACACACACACACACACTTGTTTGTTTAATTTGGCTTTTAAAATATGGGTCTATTCACCTACAATTTACACTCTAATGATTGAACCTCATATTGAGGTTTTTAGCTTATTTTGCCAAGGTGTGGCCTGGTGGGCTTTTAAGGCCTCGTAGTAACTAGTGGTTTCACTTCTTTCGGTATTTCACGGTCCTCTGTGTGCCAGGTATTGTGATGGGTCCACAAGATACAAAATGAAGATATCAAGGGCACCATTTGAGGGAAACCAGCCAATTAATCAAAAAAAATCCAAACTAATGGTGTATGACAGCAATCACAGTGATTTCTTGAAAAGGGAAGTGTCAACCAGGCCACCAAGGGTTATGTTTGTACAAGTCTAGAAAATCAAAATGACTGTGCCTTCTGGATTGGGATAGTGAGGTTCATGTGGAGTTTCCTCTGCACCCAAAGAGTGGCTGATCTGGGGGAAAGCCTGGTTCAGCCGAGGGTCATCTCTACTGAGGCATAACGCTAGACATCCCAGGTCAGAGTATCTGTTTCTCAATTTCTTTGTAGTAGCTGTTCTCAACCATGGGTGCATATTAGGATTATGAGGGGCTGACCCCTAGTCCTGGCTGCACCCAGACCGATAAGTGTTGCATTTCTGTCTAGAGGTGGATGAGGGAAGAGCAAGGCATCGCCACTGTCTAAAGTTCCCCTGGCGGCTTCCATGTGCAGCTCAGGTTAAGACACACGGAGTTGACTGCATGAGAGGACCAACCAGCAAGAGATTTGAAAACCTTCAAGGTGATTGTAGTGTACAGAAATTACAGAGCACGTACTGTGGGCAGTTACCCATATGCAAGGCCTGGGAGCACTCTTGCTAAGTCTCTGGAGCTGTTTGCTGTATTAGACACTCATAATGAAGCTTTATTCTCTGGAAAACTGGTCTGGAGTGGCCATTTGTCCTGTGTTAGAACTTCTGCTTCCCCATCTGCAAGGCCTCACCTTTGTTTTGGATGCATGCTATGGTCTTCAGAGCCTTCCTGGCTATATCCTCAATTCTCCTGTCCTCTTTGTCACCAACTGCTCAGGCCTGCTGGGATTCTGTCCCTGGATGTTGGTGGACCTTATGTAGGGAATTTGCTGTGCTGATCCTGCAATCCTTATTCATAGGAATCTGAGCAACTCTGCAGAGAACGCAGAGAACACTTGTGTTTAACACAAGGCTTTTGGAGAGAGAGAGAGAGAGAGAGAGAGAGAGAGAGAGAGAGAGAGAGACTGAGAGAGAGAGAGAGAGAGAGAGAGAGAGAGAGAGAGAGAGAATGAGAGAGAGCTCTTTCCAGCAGACAAGGCAAACACTTCCTTGGCTCAGGACCTTTCTATACTTTGCACTACAGGCAGCCACTAAAAATAGAGCGTGTGGGAGGGAGCTGGAGTCCTTTTTTGGTCGTCCTTGCCTCCGAATAAAGCAAAATGTCTTCAGGGGGTTCCAGTGAGCAGCCAGGATATGGGAAGACAATTTCAGTGGGCTCCCACTATATCCCCTGTAGATAGGGCCCTGTTCCTACCATGAGAAAGTGAAATTTAAAACTCAAATCTAGCAGTAACCAAGCCAAAGACCAGAAACTATTCTAGTTTGTTTTCCCTGGTTCCTGCTCTGACTCTGGAAGAATTCCTTCTTTTCTAAACCATTGCTGGAAGCACTGTCTGCAGCCTTCCCAGTCAAAAAGACCCAGACTCTCTCTTCTTTATTATAGCTCTTTATTCACACCAACCTAATTTTATACATTATATCCACATCAACCTAATTTTATATATCAACCTGTCCTTTCTCTCTCTCTGTCTTAGCCTTAAGATCTGAACTCTGGTCATGTATCTCTTTGAGAATTTAGTGACCAATCTGGTCCAGAACTTCAGAAAATTTCACCAGAATTTCCAGGCTATTTGTTTGAGTGAGTACATGTGTGCATAGCCTTCCCACTCATGTGTGTGTGTGTTCACACTGGTTAAGTGCTTATCTTCCTATCATATCCAGAAGTTTAGGTTGCTCTTTTGCCATTCTTAGAATTAGAAATCAAAATTTATACATGCATGGCCTCATTATATACGAGAGTTCACCTCTGTGGGTATGGGGCAACAAACTGGCAAGGGCAGGCACATACAATGATGTACATATGTGTGTGCGTGTTAGGATAACTTTTAGGATTTCTTCTCATCTTCTACTTTTTTTGTGGTATGGTCTCCTGTATTTCTGCTGCCACACTATGTTCTCCAGGCTAGCTGCTCTCTGACCTTCTGTGGATTCATGTGTCTCTACTTCTCATCTCTGGGCAGAAGTGCTGGGATTACAGATGTGTGTCATCACATGCAGCTTTTTTTTTAAATTCACTTTACATACCAATATCAGCACACCCCTTCTCCTCCACCCAGTCTTCCCTCATACAGATCCTCCCACCATTCCCCCTCCTCTGAGAAGACAGCGATACCCCCTGGGTATCACCCTCCTGATACATCAAGTCACCGCAGGGCTAGGTATATCCCCTTCCACCAAGACCAGACATGGTGGTGGTGGTCCAGTTAGGGGACTGGAATCCACAGGCAGGCAGGCAACAGATCAAAGGACAGCTCCCATTGTTTGGGGACCTGCATGAAGACCAAGCTGCTCATCTGCTACATGTGTGCAAGGGGCATAGGTCCAGCCCGAGCTCGTTATTTGGTTAGTGATTCAGTCTCTGGGAGCCCCAAAGGTTCCAGTTGTCTCTGATGGTCTTCTTGTGGAGTCCCTGTCCTCTTGGGTCTGTCTAACCTTCCCTCAACTCTCCCACAAGACTCCTCAAGCTCCATCTAATGTTTGGCTGTAAGTCTCTGCATCTTTTTCCTCCATTGGCTGTTGGGTGGAGCCTCTCAGAGGACAGTTATGTTAGGCTCCTGTCTGCAAGCATAACAGAGTATTGCTAATAGTGTCAGGGATTGTTTCTTACCAATAGGATGGATCTCAATTTGGCCAGTCATTGGTTAACCACTGCCTTGGTCCCTCTTTGTCCCTGAGCATCTTGTAGACAGAACACATTTTTGGGTCAAAGGTTTTGTGGGCTGGTTGCTGTCCTCATCCCTCCACTGGGAGTTCTCCATGGCTATAGGAAGAGGTCACTTTAGGATCCATATCTTCCACTATTAGGAATGTCAGCTAGAGTCTTCCCCACAGATACCCCAGGGCCTCCCCTGTTACAGGTCTCCAGCACATCTTAGAGATACCCTCTCCCACCTCCCACCTCCCACCTCCCACCTCCCACCTCCAACCTCCCACCTCCCACCTCCCACTTCCCACCTCCTACCACCCACATCCAGCTTTTAACTTGGCTTCCAGGGATCAAATCCAGCTAAAGAAACTAGTGTTTTTGCTCTCTTAACCCTTTCATAGGCCCACTTTCCCTAGCTTAGTGTGGAGAAAAATACACTGTGGTAAGCAAGGCAATGAGGCAAGTGCCTTGAACTTGGAAGGAACTTTCTCCTCCTTCTGTAAAAACTTTTTAGGACTGCTATAGCAAAATACCATAGAATAGAAGGTTAAAATAACCAAAACTCCTTTCTGGAGGCCCCAAATCCTAGAAGCAGTATCAATAGGCTTGTTTTTTTCTGAACCCTCTCTCTTTGCCTTGTGTATGGCATCTTCTCCTCTCCCAGTGACATCATGTGCTCCCTTTTCTGTGCCTGTCTGGTTCTAATCTCCTCTTACAAGGGCAATAGACATGATAGATTAGGGCCTGATCTATGCTTTGTTCAATGCTCACCACCTCTCTAGAAGCCCATCTCCAAATAGAGTCACATTCTGAAGTTCTAGGAGTTAGGACATCACATGAATTTGAGGAAAACATTTGATAATTTTTTTCCATGTCAAGACACTGTTCTAAGAGTTTCTACTTGGGATGTGAGTATAGCATAATAGGAGAGTGCTTGTCTAGCATCATAAGACCCTGAATTTGGAACCTAGCATCACACATACACACACACACACACACACACACACACACACACACACACACACACAGAGTCATCTACATCTTAACTGATTCCAAATTCTAAAATATTTCAACAGTCCTCTGAGAAATCATCACCATGTTACAAACGGATCAACTAAAACACTGAATGGTCATAAAGATAGTGATAGCATGCTCTTCACAACTGCATGGTACCACCTTTCAGAAACCAGCTCAGTGATAGTGTGTAGAAGAAATAATCCATGAGTCTCTTCTCATAACAAGATTATTCTCACTCTACTTGTTCTTTAAGGATCCACAAGAGAATAGAAGTGAGCCAAGGGTGAGGTACACGTCCAACTCCACAGTCATTCAGGGATCCAGGCTGAAGGAGGCTTGTCATGGATTGAATATGCTTAGCCCAGGCACTATTTGGAGGTGTGCCTTGTTAGAATAGGTGTGTCATTGTGGGTGTGGGGGCTTTAAGGCCCTCATCCTAGCTGCCTGGAAGTCAATCTTTCACTAGCAGCCTTCAGATGAAGATGTAGAACTCTCCACTTTGTGTTCACCATGCCTGCCTAGATGTTGCTTGCCATGCTCCCATCTTGATGATATTGGACTGAACCTGTGAACCTGTAAGCCAGCTCCAATTACATGCTGTCCTTTATAAGACTTGCTTTGGTCATGGTGTGTCTTCACAGCAGTAAAACCCTAACTAAGACAAGGCTTCACCCTTTTATAAACTAATATCTGTAAACAATGTCTGAAAAAAGTGTGTGAGAAGTGTGCCCATCCTGATTCTAGATCTAAAGATGAGGCAGAGGACCACACAGGAGTATCTCCCTCATTCAGCCACACGACTGACACATGACATGTCAGAGTGTCTATGGCTGGGACCCTGCTTAGTTGTGGGTGGCTGGGAAATACAGAGAAACAAAGGTGTGCTCATAGCATTCAGTGCTTTGCCACAGTCCATGAGGTAATTTTGATTACTGGTTCAAGATGCCATGGCAAAGTGATTAAGGAATGCAGCCATGGAAACAGAATCTTTGGAGCGGGGCCTGGGGTTCAGGCAATCCCCTTGGCAGTGCTGTGTTTGCTGCCTCTCCTGGAAGGCTCCACTAAATGCTAAACAGCAACACCAAGCATGAAGTGATACTGGGAATTTCCAGGTTGTGACACAGATAATTACACTGTTTATGAGGTGTGCTTATTAAACGGTCAGGTGAAGTATCTAACTCTATCTTGGGAATACAGAGAATCATGCTTGATGCCTAAAATAGAGGACTGATTGATGCATTGTGTGTTGCTAATAAGGTTTTGGGTTTTTTTTTTAAAGCATTTTCCATGTAACACAGCTCATGAACCAGTGAAAGGCTCTAGTTACATTGTAGTGGCAGTGCAGGCTCTGGTTACACTGTTAATGGCCACAGTTTGCAGTTTCTGGAACTCTGCCATTTCTCCAGGTTCACAGCTGACAGGTTGGAGGAATGTTGAATTTCTTTCTTCCCTCTCTCTGTGATCATCCTGACGATAGTTGTTTATTGACCCACAACATGAACAAAGTCAAACCCATGCTTGTTCCTGGAACTTGGCAAGTGACAACATTTCTCAAATTAGACAATTACTTTGCATCTCCTCCCTCGTCTTAATTGTATCTTACAATACTGGGTCTTTTCCAAATGCTCAGTCGTGTCATTTGATATTTCTATGATTGGAATGTTTATGGTTTCCAAGTTTTTTATATTGAAACTTCTTACCAATGTGATGGTATTATGGGATAGAAAGATGGCTGTGCCAATAAAAAAGCCCTTGTCCCCAAGCCTGAGGACCTGAGTTCAGTCTCCTTGGTGGAGTAGAGAGTTGACTCTCATATGTCCTTTACATGTGCATGGTGACATTCTTGCTCACCCCTGCCCCCAAATAAGTAAATAACCAGACAGATGTAATGGGGCAGAGCCCTCAACAATGAGGCTTGCACAGAAAGAACCAGAGAGGTAGCCTGCACCTTCTATCATGTGAGGAACCATCCAGTCTTGTCTATCACCCAGGAAGTGGGCTGTCACCACTGACTGTGACTGACCTTGGACTTCTCACTTCCAGAAACTGTGAAGAAGAATTGTTGTAAGTTGCCCAGGATGTGTGGCTTTTTCTTGCAGCACTCTGTGCAGGTAAAGCCAGCCAACCAAACCAATAGAAAGATGAATGTGCATAAAATGGGAAGTCCCTATTCATGTCTGCCCATATGTGGGACTGCTTTGCTCTGGTCCCCAGAAAGAACACACTGACAAGACGTCAAGGTACCACGAGCAAGTTCTGTTTGTCCTCCATCCTGCACCCTGTGGTGTGCTCACATTTCCCACTCAAACAAAATTCCATTACAAGGTACAGCTGTGTAAACGCTGACAAATCCATCCTATGCCCCACTCTCTCTGGCCCCAGGACAGAACCCCCAAAACTGATTGTCTAAGCCAAAAGAACATAGGAAGTACTCTAGACCAAATAAAAATAACCAGTGATAAAAATAACCGCCTTGAATGAGATTTCCCATGTGCCAGGCACACTTCTTAGATCCTTATGCATTAATTCATTTAATCCTTCTGTAACAGGAGTATTTCCACTATGATCCTTATCTTACAGATAAGGTTGGTCAGGGCAGGGAAGCTGAGAACCAGTCAGAGTCTCTCCCATCCAGAAAGTGACAGAAGAGTTCATGGGCATCTATGGGAGTGTGAGACATTTGGACTGGCTAGAGATAGGGGATACCAAACTCAGTGTGCGTGTGTGTGTGTGTGTGTGTGTGTGTGTGTGTGTGTGTCCACAATTGGCAAGTGGTACCTTAGTGACCCCATTGGCATGTTTATGGTATTGACTTCTGTAAGGCCCAAGGGAAAGCTGAGGTTGCCTTATCAGAGAACCAGATGCAGATTCCAGCTGTAGATCACAGCATAGTAGTTCCCAAAGGAGATTAATTATTGCAGTTCACTGCGACCTTAGAGACAGCTATTTCAGTCCCTCTCCTGGGCACTGGAAAATCCCATTGCAGTAAAATCTCTTTGCTGTGGCAAAGCAGATAGGTAGTACCCACCTTGCTGTAAATCCTTCATGGCTTGCCAGCTCCTATAGCCTGACAGGAACCCAACAATGATTGCCTTCCTACCCCTCTTTATGTGACATCATCCCCACATGCCCCATCTTATTTCACTATCTCCTCCTGCAATGCAATTAGCTAGGTTTGGTCAAGCCTGAGTTTATAATTCTGGAGTGCCTATTGCAATAGATTGCTCTTAAAAAGATATTTGTCGGCCATCACTGGAAAGAGAGGCCCATTGGACATGCAAACTTTATATGCCCCAGTACAGGGGAACACCAGGGCCAAAAAGTGGGAATGGGTGGGTAGGGGTGTGGGGGGGAAGGGTATGGGGGACTTTTGGGATAGCATTGGAAATGTACTTGAGGAAAATACGTAATAAAAATATTTTAAAAAATTTAAAAAAGATATTTGTGGTATACTGTAGAGTGTGAACATTTTTTTTCTTAAAAGTCAGATAGTATGTTCAGTTTTATGAGCCACAGAATATCTAGTCCAACTATTAAACTCTGCCATTGTCACACAAAAGAAGCCATAGATAATAGAGTTGGTGAGATGTCTCAGCAGTAAATGCTTTTGGAATAGTGGATTATTTGTAGAGGAATACCATAATTATATTCTGTATTAATAACATAAACCAAACAACAATAAAAACAAACAAGCAAACAAGAACAAAACCCATGGGCTAGAGAGAGATGGCTCAGCAGTTAAGATCACTGACTGCTCTTCCAGAAGACCTGGGTTCAATCTCCAACACCCACATGGTGGCTCACAACCATCTGTATCACCAGCTCCAAAGGGAGATGTGATGTTCTCTCTGTGGGTTCTGCATGTACATGGTGCACAGACACATATGCAAGGAAAATACCCATTGGATTAAATAGAAGTAAATAAATAAACAATTAAAAAATTGTTTAAAGAAAATTTAAAAAAAAAACCCTCTCAGAAATTAGGGGATATGGCTCAGAGAATAAAGTGCTTGCTCAGCAAGTGTGAGAACCTGAGTTCTGATTCCCAGCACCTACAAAAAACTTGACACAGTGGTGCATACCCACAGCCTAGCTCTGAGTTATAAAGACAGGCAGATCCCAGAGTCTAACCAACCGGTGAGCTTCAGATACAATGAGAGACCTTGTCAGGACAAATACGATGGAGAGCAGTTGAGGAGGACATGGTGCTGTGACCACGTGCTTCTGCACAGACACACAGAAGCATATGCACACATATATACACAATTTTTAAAAAACCAAAAACATAAAGCTTTGAAATTACAATCATATTCAGTTCTGGGTCCAAGGATCACTCAGGTCATCCTTGCTCCTAGGCTAAGCTTCGACGATAGACAGATCTGCTTAGACTCTGTAGTCAACTGATTCTAGGGTGGCTTTTCCATCCAGCAGACAGATGCCTGCCAGCTAAAGTAGTGGCAGTGAGAGAAGAGTGTGCATCTCATTGCTCTAACTATCATCTAGCTAGATCTAGTGGAGTTTTGTACCATGGTCCCAGGTGAAGAGGTTGACCAGAAACCCTACACCCTGGGTTTATGACCAGAACACCACCATGTTGGCTGCATTCCATAGACCCAAGCAAGCCATAAGACTAGCCCATATCCTCAAAGTAGGGAAACAAATCATATCTCCTTCTGGGAGAAGTGCAAAGCATGGACAGACATGGCCAGCAGTGCAACCCACCTGCCACAGAGTATAAAAGAACAGTCAGAGTAACTCTAAAAGCATGATAGGAAATCTGGTCGGAGACTGTACTGCCAGCAGGATCGACGAGGGCTTCACAGTGCACAGCCTGCTCTTAGATTGAGTGAACTCAGGTTTTGCTTCTGTCCATCTGCAACCTGTCCATGTGTGCACTATTGTGTTCTGTGTTCAGAAAGCTCTGGATATGAACATTCAAGCTGTATAAGGAGAAATGAGGATACATTTCTTTGAGTGACAAGAATTCTTTTCTAACAAAAGATTTCATTGTGGATTCTTTAAAACATAGTTCTGTATTCAGCATGCAATGTACTTCACACAAATTTGACCTAAAAATGTCCTGGGGCCACCTATCACGTGGAGCACCATGCGTCCTTATCCCACTGTGGACTCCTGCATGTTAAAGGGATATTCTTGGCTTTGTTTCTCACCATATTTATATAAAGAAGTGCAGTGATAGTGCCTTAGTGCTCTTTTTAGGGAGTAAATTCACATAAGGGCTTGGGGACAAATGTTGGACATGGGGACAGGGGCTGTGAGTTGTTGTCTCCACTTGAGAGATAGCAGAGTTCAGGAAATGACTACAGGCGTGGAGCTTGTCATGATTTGAACTCTACTGACAGCCATTCTATTTGCTAAAACCCAGTTTTTAACTCTTGGTATGACTCACAGGGTGGGCACCACTAGTGTCTACCATGCATGGTTCTACCTGTTCACAAGTGGCTTATCTAGATTTTCATTTCCTTTTCTATAACGTGGGGCCAATGGTTTCTACCTGGTTAGTTACATTGCTGGTAAGAATCAATGAATAATAATAAAAAAACAACAAAAACAGAACAAAACAGAGGTGAGTTTAGAGTTAAGACCCCAACAATTGACCTGAGCACACCTCACTTAGCATGATTTCATTTCCTATTTACCTTTCTTTCATACCAGAAGATGCCCTCAAAATCTGAATGTCCTTCCAGAGACAGCAAGCAAAGCAATGCACTCTTAGGGTTGATAGCTGAGAATTGGGGGTCAAATTCTTTCATTTAAGACCTTCACCTCTAAAAGCCAGTATTTCTGGCATGTAGCACAGGAACTCTTGCCTGCCATTTACACTTTTTAAGCAACCTAGAACTTTTCCTCACGTCTGACCCTAATATATGTGGGAAAAGGAAGACATCACAAAGTAAAGGAACCTTTGAGGAACTAGGCAAGAGTTCAGGGGGAAAAAAAGGTGATATTCAAGGTAAGGCACAATGACAAACAGAAAGGATGCTAACCATAAACAGAGTTCTAGATTTTATAGCTGTTGAATCCTATGGAAATCTAGAAATACAAGAGGGGTGTTGTTGGAAAGTTGTACACAGAAATATTGACACAGCAGCAATCCTTGGCACTATGAATACATGTATTTTTCTCCAACACCTACTTTTATCTTCCTCAAATTATAAAATTGGTGTAAATTATTTATGTCAGAAAATTTTCCCACTATTTGCAAAAGAGCCTACATTTTAAGCCAAAGAACATAGGGAAAAAAGATGTCATACTATCATCTCAAAGCTGGGCTGAGTTGCTGAGGGCTTGTACAGTATCTTAAAAGATATTTTCTATAGGATGCTTTTATAACTCCAGGTAAACAGAGCTAAATGAAAGAAACATTTTCATCTTGAAGGAGATATGTCCTAGATAATATGTTTTAAAGCCACATGAAATTGAGTCTAGTTTTATTGTAGATGCTATTAAGAGACTACCAGCATTGAGGCCTTTACCGGGGCTCATTCCATTGACCTGAGTTCAATTCTATAGCCTTTATTTATTCAGCGTTCAGATGTGTGAGGTGTGGAGATGAGTAGGAATTCACTTGACCCCTGTCCTTAAGAGGTTCAAATCCATATGAATGAGCCAGCAAGAGCCAGCAAGATGCAATAAGCTCTCTAGCCCCATTAACTCTTGACACCCCAATTCAGTGACCTTAACCCCAAAAACTTGAAAACTAGGCAGTTCTTCAGAGGTAAGGCAGCTTACCAATCCTGCTGCTCATGGGCCGTCAACAAAAGCATAGACATGATCAACTTTCAGTTCTTTTTTTGCTTTGCCTCCACCGGGTTTCCATCTTACAAATACCATGTTTCCTTCCCATCAAACAGCAAATGACACTCTGTATACCTTTACAGATCCACCCCAGACTTTTCTTGTCTCCCTTCTTTGCTTGTCCTTCTAAGCATCCCCACAGAATAGAGGCACAGAGCCTGGGCAGTGATGAGGAAGAAATGAATTCAGGTCAGGAAAGGCTACCTTGGCCTCTTGAGAGATTATCTTGAATCTGAACCTGGGAGGGTAGGTTGAGATGTCAGAAGGGAGAGCAGGGCTCTGGAAGGAAGTGTCTGGAGGTGAGCAAAGGCAAAGAGGGTTTGCAGTCTACTTTAGGACTGAGCTAGGGGATGAGTTATGGGAGGGGTGATTGGCAACTTCCCTACAGGATCTTTCAACTTAAGAAGTTTTAAGTGCACTCTTGTTTCAGATTGTAAAACATGGCAAAGGATGGAGTGTCTGTGGAAATGGATGTGTTAGATGGAAACCCATCTAACTGTGCTGTTTTGTTGCTGTTGTTGTTTGTTAATTAGACACAAGACTAAGTCATCTGGGAAGAGGAACCTCAATTGAGAAATTTTCTTCATTATTGGCTGTAGGCAAGCCTATATAGCCGTTTTTATTAGTAGTCGTAATTGACATGGGAGGGCATAGCCAACTGTAGGGTGGTGCCATCCTGGGCATGTGGTCCTGGGTTGTATAAAAAGCGAGCTGTACAAGCCATGAAATGTAAGCCAGTAAGCAGTGTTCCTTCATGGTCTGTGTACCTGCAATTCTGCCCTGCTTGAGTTCCTGCCTTGGTTTCCCTCCATGATCAATTGACTGGGACATGCGAACCAAATAAACCAAAGTTACTCTTTGTCATAATGTTTATCACTTCATCAGAAAGCAAACCAAGATACCAAGTATCTCTCTAAGGCTTTCACATATAGCCTTTGTTCTCAGATTCCTCTACAAACCAGCTGGCCCACAGCATGCTCAGGAAGTGAGATCCACCAGGGCTTCATTATCAGCTGCAAGAGATTTCATTCCCAAGGTTCATGTTCCAGCATAAAGAGCTCTTTTCACATCTTCAGCTCTATAGATAAACACTGTGTTGAGGCAGATCTACAGGAGTGCACTGCTAAGTCTCCAGACATCACAACGAAGCTTCACCAACAGTCATTCCATGCACAATATACGTGAATGAACACAGGAACCTACACCTATCAAAAGAAACAGGAGAGAAAAGGAAATTGTATTTTCTCAGGGACTCAGCATTTACCCTCTGGCCAACCTCTATCACGAGAATGTGTTAGTCAACAGACAGATCAGCTAAAAGAAAGGAGGCAGACAGGTAAGTTGGTCTTGGGGAAGAAACACATTAGAAACATAATCCCCCTAGAGTCAGTCTGAAAATTGCCTTTGCTGATCCAGGATGAAGGAAAAACAAAGTGCATTTGATGAACTCAGCTGAATAAAACCCTTGGAAATTATGAGTTTAAGAGATTTCCAAGTGGACCTTAAAAGCATTCAACTGAGTTTTGTTCTGTTCTGTTCTGTTTTGTTTTTTAATTAGGGAAAACACACACACACACACACACACACATTCAAGGTCATGCATGGTTACTCTATAGGGAGTGACACTAATCTAGGGAACAATCAATGGTGCATTTATGTTTTTCTTGTTACATCTTATACAAAGTCATCAAAAATATACTTGAGGAGCTCAGGAAACATTACAGTCCTTCCTTCCTTCCTTCCTTCCTTCCTTCCTTCCTTCCTTCCTTCCATTCTTTCTGATATATGCTATCTGCTCTTGGACTAGACCATAAGAGTTGAAACTGATGCAGAGGGTCACCTGCTTACCCATAATCTCCTGCACTTCCAGTCACAACTCCTGACTAGAGTATGATACAGGTATACATCCACTGGCTCATCAGGGGAACCAGAAGTAGTGGAGACCCTGGCCATCCGATCCACAGATAGGGGTCAAGTGGCAAGGCTACTGAGCTGGCCACATGGTTCTGTCGTGGTGATGGCTGCTGCACCTAAGCAAGAAGCTTGGGACCAGGGAATGAGTGAAACAGAGCAGCTGAGGAGACATCTAAGACAGCCTGACCCTGTGAGGAAGAAAGATGCACATGGTAATTAGAGAGACCTGTTCTTCTGGCCAGGTTACATGGCACCTTAGACAGCATGCAAGACTTCAGCATTTGTCTTAGCTGGCTGAGTTTCAGGCATGGTGTCCTATTTGACACTTACGCAAGGAATGTGATTCAAGAGCATGGAGATCTGACGTTTTTAAGGTCTTATTTAATGCTCTTTCCTGTTATCATGTGGCACCATCAGTTTCTCTATGTCTAGAACTCCATCAGACAAGGAAGAGAACAGGCTTAAGAAACTGTTCCAGAATGCATCTCACTACTGGGCTTTAATAGAACGTTTACCAAATGCTATGGCTTGAATGTGCTTAGTCCTTAACTAAAACCCATGCTGGGGTTAGTCCCCAAAGTACAAGTATTGGGAGGTTGTGGATTCTTGAGGAGGTTATGGGGGCTCCATGCTCAGGAAGGGGCTAGTGGAGTTGTCAGGAGAATGGGTCGATTACAAAGCACTCAGGTCAGTTTGAGGTTGGTTCAGCTCCTCAGGCCGGCTGTCTTGCTTCCCCACTCACTGTGTGATCTCTGGCACACTTAACCTACTTGGCTTTCTGATTTTTCCACCACGAGGTCTTCCTCAGAAGCCAAGTAGGAGGATACTGATGTAATTACACTTAGACCAGAATGTGAGATAAATGGACCTTATTTCTTTAAAAAAAAATATGCAACCTCAGACATGTCAGAAAATATTGATTAAAGTCATTAAATAGTAGACATGATGTGATAAGAGTATATCAGGATCAGAGCACACTGTGCCTGCTTTTAGGGGGACCAGCAACTGTCATATCACCAGAAGGATTCACATGGAATCCTTTTTTTTTTTTTAAGTCTCTTTTTTTTTTTAAGATTTATTGTACACACACACACACACACACACACACACACACACATACTGTAGTTGTCTTCAGACACACCAGAAGAGAGCATCGGATATCATTACAGATGGTTGTGAGCCACCATGTAGTTGCTGGGAAATGAACTCACTACCTCTGGAAGAGCAGTCATTGCTCTTAACAGCTGAGTCATCCTTCCAGCCCTGAGGAGGACCCTTAACATCTGCTCACTGACTAGGCCTCACTCCCACCATGTCTTTGCTCTACAGCCACCATTCCCAGGAGCCTGTGCTGGGCATCTTACCGTTAATGTCAGTCTGGTTGGTTCTCTCATTTCTATGCATGTGTGATTCTAACCCGCTTAGTCTCGTGACTGGTATTTATCGACAATCTCTTCTCCAAGAATGCAAGTGCACAAGGTACAGTCTTGCATGCTGGCTCCAATATTTTGTCCACGATATATCTTGAGTACTATTTTATAACTGACTGATAAAATAACTGGAATTATATTTCTGGGTCCCCATGGTCCCTAGGGGCAGATCTGAGCTCTCACTGCACAGGCGTGAGATAGCTCCAAGCAAGGCTCTCCATTCTGAAGTTCAGGCTGCACTTCCTTCTTCCAATTTGGTGGAAGGACACTGAGTCCTTGTTGGAAGCTGATCGAGGGATCTGTTGCTAAGTCGCCTCAAATTCTCTTTCCAGGCTGGGAGCAGAGGGCTCTTCCTTCTCATTTCTGTCACTGATCATGGTGCCTGATATTTCTGAGTGGCCCTCCAGTCCTCATGAAAATGGAGCTTAGCAGTGGGATGTCCCACCTTTCCGAGCACTGCACCTAGCTTACAGAGCATCTTGTAATCACCTAGGACTGGGCTTTCTCCAATTGCATTTCTCTAAACACATCTCTGTGCGTGCGCATGAAAAGGTGGTGGTGATGGAGGTGGCATGGAGTAAGAGGGTGGAGAGTGACTCTTCCCTGGCACCAGTTTGCACCACAGCTTCTCCCTCGCTAGCTCTTAAAATTCCTCCCTAATGAGTTACCCAAGTGCTTGCAGATATCCATACTCTTCTTGTTATCCACATCTGGCATCTCTGAGTCAGCCTTGATTTAATCATAGCCCTCCTTGCTGATAAGGTTCCAGATCTCCACTGTCTAAAACAGTATTTACCTCTCTCAGCTCTTTTCTAGGCTACCCAAGATAAGCAAAGGGGAAAGTAAAAACAGGGCATAAGGGCCAAGAGAGGCCTTGGGTGAATATCTTCAAAGGCCTCCCCTTCGTGGATTCCTTGAACAAACTTGACTGGGTTTCTGTTACATCTCACTGGGCCAAGAATTGAATCTTTCTGACAGGTGCCTGAGCCAGCAGCCTACAGCCTGGCCACAAGGAAACATCTAAACAGGATTTCTCCTCAGCTGCTCACTTCTGGCAGCTTGGCTCCAGGTGTTTCCATCCCTATTTCCTCTCTTGTCTGGAGCTTCTAGGAAGTGCACAAAAAGGTGGTGGAACTCCCCAGAATCCCTCTGTGGCTTCAGGAGGAGAAGCTCTTTAGGCCAATCAAGATTTATTCTGGATGGTCAAAGGGAGGAGGGTCACGAAGGAGGGATCTGGTGTGAGTTCACCCTTTGTCTATTGTTTTAACCAGGACAGCAAGGCCAAAGTATTGAGCAGCATCCCCTGCAGCTGTTTCTCCTCAGAAAATATTTTCACAGAGAGCCAGGGACTGTAAAGGCAAGAGATGTAACCTGAGTCCTGACACTGGGAAAACATTCTCCTGGTAGCAGGAACTCCTTCATTTGGTTCTTTCTGCTGTGGCTGTGGATGTCCGTTGGTCATTTGGAGAATGAATGGCTTTGGGGGTCCATGTCTCTGAAGTCTCTCCCAAAAGTAATTGAAATCCTTTGATCAATGGAGAAGACTGCAGAAGGACAAGGGTTTGCATCTGGAATGGCTCTCTACAAGCCCGTGTTTTGTGTGCTTGGCCCTCAGTTGGCAAGACTGTGTCTGAAGGCTATGGGACCTTCCTAATGGGGTTCTAGCTGGAAGATAGAGTCCACTAAGTGAAGGCCTTTGGAGATTTCCCCAAAGTCCAGTCCTAATGTAGCTCCAGCTTTCTGATGAGGCAATGTGGAAAGTGCTGTCTCTTAGCATTCCTACCAACAGCTTCCATGGCAATGAGCTATACCCAGTGAAAATATGAGCCACAGTGAACTTCTTCCACTAAGTTGCATCTCTCTGGTGTTGCGTTGCACCAACAAGAGATGTAGCTAACACAGTGCCTGCTTGATCCAGATGGTGTGTCTGCTCTCTTTTGTTCAAATTTGCTACCATGCCAGGATGTTGCCTCTCCCTCTGTCATCAGGACAAGGTTGTGAGAAAGAACAAGTAGACATAGCCAGTTTCATTCTTGCCAGAGCCACAGTTCAGCTGGGCATGGCAATTATAAAAGCCATTGTTACCTTTCAAAGAATAAGGAACAGGCTGAAATGAAGAGGGAAATAAAGAAATAGCGGCTGTTTCTTCTGACATTCAGCTCTTTGCTGTCCACAACAGGGGTGTTCAGCATTATGGTTGATGTGCTGGACACTGGCCTGTGATTTGCTTTGGTTTATTTAGAATTAATTTTGTGAATCTCTTGCATGAAAGCACGGAGGGAGGCTCCCACCTATGGTATGATAGGAAGTTTCAAGTCCCTGCTGTTTCTGGAATGTCCATAATATCAAACTAACCCAAGCATGGCTCTCTATTAACATGACTGTCTCTCTGTATATCATGATCACGCCGATGTAAATGTTGTGGCTCCTGTGAACAAGACAGGGAGCCCCCAATTGGTGGAAATCATCTCTAAATACTTTTTATTATTTTCCTTGTTGTTGCTGTGATTTTTGTTTCCCACTATCTCTGTAGGAAAGAATCAGTGTTTTGGTGAGGTCTGCTCAGCCGTGTTCCTTGTTTGCAAGGTATGCGCACATAAGCTCACTAGAGAATATTTCCTAATAGCAAGCATTTTTTAAAAAAAAAAAAGAAGAAGATTGAGCCTGCAGATGTAGACTGACAGACTGAGAAGCACTTCTGAGATGGCCAGCTTTACTCCAGGGATCCCTGCATAAGCCTGAAAAGTGTGAGATAGAATAAGTTCTGTCTCATTTTTTTTTTTATCCCCTTTGATGGATGCTCTATGACATTATGATCCTTTGAACTAATGTCTGGGAGGAAAAAAAATAAAAACATTGAAGGATAAATGAAATGTCAGTTAATTCCGTTATGCTATTTATTGACATGCTGGCTGGACTCAATCTGTCCCCAGAGGACTCTCGGGAGAGCATGTTTGATGGGAAATATAGATTGTGTGGTACTAACAACCCAATAAGAGTAATCACAGGGTCTGGGGTTGGCAGCAGAGTGTGTCAACCTGAGTCAACAGAACTGAATAGATTCTTCAACTCATCTTCTGTTCCCTGCCTGTAATATGAGAAAAGTTTGTGAAAACCAGGCTGAAGAACTTCCCATTCACAGGAGTTTAAGTTTATAACCTCCCTGCCAACCATTCCAGGTCAAGCCTATCATGATAGTGGAAGTAAAAATTGAACTTACATACACTTAAGGAATTTTGCATGATTTACCAAAATACCTTGCCCAATGATTGCAGTCACTAACCAATCAGCATGAATGAAGACACTTTCTTGGTCACTGCTCTCTCCATTCTGTCTCGGTTGGAGGGGATATGCCTGAGTGAAGCTCTCTCATCTGAGCACCATTTATAAGGATTTTGGACTGATAAGGAGTTTCACAGTCCTACCCTAGGATGGAGAGGTGTGAGCAGCAGGTGGCTGAGGTGAGGCAATGACCTTGATTTGCAAGAGGTGTCCACCCAGAAGGCAGTACAGGCTGAGTATTGCAGGGAAGTCACACCTGTCCTAGCTATCACAGAGCTGTGATTCAATTTAGATTAAGGGCTTGAAGTTTTATGTCTTCGTAAACCTAGAACTCAGAGTCCTAGGTTGAGAACTAGATGGCACTGTCTAGGTAATTTAAACTCTTATCACTCCAATGTGTAGGCAGGGCTGGGGATAAGGGTGGGGCAGCACACTCTCTTGGGACCAGAACGGAAATCCAGAATAATAGCTCCTGAGGCTGACAGTAGAAACATCCCTTGGGCACAGGAAGCACATTAAAGTTCTGGGTTCAGTTGTATGCTGGTCTCAAACTCTCTTCCTGTTTCCTAGAAGAACAACGTCATAGACATCTAAAGGAACTCTTCAAGGAAACAAACCAGGTCACTGGTGGGACAGATGCCATCACAGCTCATAAGCAGGGCTTTAGAGACCTGCGTTTGAATGCACGGAGTTCAAGACCTCCTTCCCAAAGCTAAGGTGGCTCCTTTGGTAAAATCTGTGGCATCTAATAGTGATGATACAGGGCTGGCTAACCTAGCATTTCAACACTTTTACACCAGTGGATTTGTTCTCTCATCAAGACCCTGCTTGCCCTGTGCCCTGTGCCCATTGTCGGTGGAGTACTGGATGGCCTGAAAATGGAAATGTTAAGGAAGGCCATGGTGCGTGTGGCTGTGCAGCCCAGTGTTGTACTTCCAGGAGTTCCTCCACTCCTGCTCCCTCTGTCTGGAGTTATCCCACCCCTGCCCCATCCTGCCCCACCCCCAACCTCCCACCCTGCCTCTCCATAGACCCCCATCTTGTCTCCTGCCTATCCTGGAAGCTCTCTGTGGTTACTCAGGTCCCCCTCCCCCCAGCATCACTACCAGTCCCCATAAACTGGCTTTACTTTAGTAATTAGGTGGAATTTCTCAGTCTGACAAACTGTTGTATATCTTCTATCCTCTAGCACTTGTTGAGAACAGAAGCTGGTCTTGTTTGTAGCTGGCTGCATCCCTATTGGCCAAAATCAGTGCCTGTGATAGCTACTGTGGATTGTTAATCTCATGGGATCTAACATCACCCTCGTGCCTCCAGGCTCACCTGTGAGGGATCCTATGTTGATTGTTGTTTATGTGAATTGAGTGAGTGGCACTGTTCTCTGGGTTTGGATCCTGGACTGTACACAGTGAGGAAGGCTAGCCTGAGCACAGGCATTTGTCCACCTTCACTTCCTGACTTAGGATGTGATCAGCTGCCACAAGCTCCCACTGTTTTGATTTCCCTTGATTTTCCAGTGATGCACTGTAAATGTAAACTGGATGGTTGAAATAAAAAAAACCCTTTCTCTTGAATTCCTTTTGCTGGGGTGTTTTATCACAGCAACAGAAAAAGAAACTAAGACATACTAAATCACCATTTTCTGAATAGATGAATATGTTCTTTACAATGAAGTTTGCCGTGCTCCTGGCTAGAATAAAACCATAAATAAGAAATAATGCTTATTTTTTTAGCAGAATATTTGATGCAAGCTACATGCACATTATCTTATATCTTTCCTCTAAATTAGTATTTCAAAAAATAAGTGTTAGTGTTGATTGGGCATAGCACAGACCTCACATGGACTTAACATCAAGAATATTTCTGAGAAGAAAGAAAGCACTGATAAAGTGGGCAGTGCTGTTTGAGGTTGCACTGGCTGGACTAGGGAGGCTTTTCCTCCAGGGTTGTACTGGCGTCCCTGTGCCAGCTTTCCCTAACCTTATGAGCTGTCTTAGGGAGCTGGCTTGGAACCAAGTGTCTTGATGAACTTCCCAAAGTGCTAATGAAGAAGTGATCGACTTGTTCACACCTCCTTCCTGACTTTTAACTCTGCATAACAGGACATGCCTTGTGTTTAGAGAGTCACAGTGTCAGACCCCAGGACGACTGTCATCTGCCACCAAGAAAATGAAGAAAATAGGCCAACTAGACATTCAGTCAAGAACATCTTACTCAGCTGTGCAGAGACATGAAGAGAAATGAGCTTTCTCTCACAGCCTTAACTCAGCACTTCTCTTTCTCCTGCTTTGGATCTGAGGTGAGACTCCATTCTTTCCATTCCACCATCCATCCCTGTTCCAATGAACCCCACATATCCGTCTCAAACAGCTGCCACTACTGACTCAGGAGGATGGCCCACCATGTGACCAGGAAGCCAGCCGGGAGTCTTGTCTCCAAGGAGAAGCAGGAGGAGGGGAACAAGGAGGGCTCTGAGAAACTGTTTAACATTTCAAGCGCTATTATTATTTTTGGCACCATGTTGAGTCCATGTCTCTTTTTTGGCTACTTTTCTAGTACTTTATGTATCTGGAAGGAGAAATTGCAACCGGTTTCAGTAACACTGAGGGAATGTGCAATGCCATTACAGGAGGTATTTAAATGCTATTTAAATGTTATCTTGTATGCTCATAAATAAGCTTAAGCTAAAATGACTCTAAAAATGATCTGTCAGATAATGTGTTTATATATCATAGGCATAAAAGATGGCCTTAAACATTGGTTATCATGAATACAATTATATAACTAAAAAAAATGAAATCCATAACAGTTAGCAGTTGACCCCCAATTAGCAACTTGATGCAAAAAAAACAACAACAAAAAAAAAAACAAAACAAAAAAAAAAAAAAACAAAAAACCCAGATGGGTGCATACGTTTGTGGGTGGTCCCTTCAGTCACATGATTAGTGTCCAGGCCTGAGTTTTTAATTATTTGAATAAACATTTTATTTTGTAAATTTCAAATATACACAAGAGTAGGGATGGGGATGTAAGCCCGAAGTCAAGTACTTGCTTAGCATGTGTCGGAGCCCAGGTTCAATGCCTAGCATGAAAAAAACAAATATATAGAAGAAGGACTCAGTGCACTGATCGTGAAAGATGATGATCTAGGACTGTAGCCACTTGAAAGACAAAAGAATTGTCTATCCTGTTGAGGGTGGTTCTCTCACTGACATTTGGAGCAGTAAAGCAATTCATACATCTATTCTAAGTCAGTAGGTAAAATAAAAATCAGGTCAAGTGTAAAGTATTTATTATTTACCACCGCCCAGTGTGTTCCTGGATATTGGGATAGAAATAGCTAATAATAGTAAGATTAGAATGTTGGAGATTTGTTTGTGTAGAAACAGGGTCTCCTTATAGCCCAAGCTAGTCTCAATTCACTCTGTAGTGGAAGATGAGTTTGAACTTCTGGTCTTCTTGCCTCCAACTTCACCTTCACCTGGGATTACAGGCCTGCATCAACACGTTCAGTTTATAGTGCTGGAGGACCAAGCCCGGGGCATGATACCCCAGGCAAGCACTGTACCAAGCCAGGTGCATCACACCCCATCTAAGAGACGACAATAACACACCATTTTTATAGCAACGGTATCCACAGCGGCTAAAAGTAGAAAATCTACAAGTCCAATGACAGAGGAATGGCTAGACAAAATATGCAACAGCCTACACATATAATGGAACATGATACAGGCTTTTAAAAGAATGGAATTCGGGAACATGCTATAACATGTATGAATATTGGAGATATTTTTAAGAGAAACAAGGTAAGCAGAAAGGAACAAATAGCACACAGCTCCAACTATATGAATTACCTACCGTAGTCAACAGAGAGACTGAAATTGATTATAGATTAGATTACTGGGGAATTCATTTTTAGTAGGTATAGAGTTTGAGAATATGAAACATCTCTGAAGATGGATGACGATGGCGGCTTTACAATGTAAATGTGGTAAATCCCACTGGACTGTATATCCAGAAGTTAAAATGGTACATTTAGTGGTACGTGTCTCTTACCACATATTTTTAAAAGCAGAAGTAGGTTGTATTTTCACCCACAAGCAAAGCTATGATAGTGTTTGTGGGAGTAGGGTAGGGGCAGGAGCAGAATTAAGATGCTTCTACCCTTACCCTGCCCACCCAGTGAGGTAGCTTCTTAAAACACTGTTAGTCATTCTCAAACTTTTGTGTGAGTAGAGTCAGCCTATGTGGAGAAAGGCAAGATCCTATATGGAGATACTGAGACAGTTCCTGCATCTAACAAAGCATGATGGGAAATGAAAGACTGGACACTGGGGGTGCTACCATCTGCCCAAAACACCACATTACAAAGGGCCAGTCTCCTGATAGAGACCTTAGCACTTAATTCCATGCTGCATGTGCCAGAATACTGATGCAGACCTGGATGTGAGAGATCTTAGTCACTTACCATTCCATTCCTGTAACGAGACACCACGACCAAGGCAACTCTTATAAGGAAAGCATTCAATTGGGGGTTGGCTTACAGTTTTAGAGATTAGTCCATGACCACGATGGTGGGAAGCAGACAGGCACGGTGCTGGAGCAGTAATTGAGATCTCTACATCTGCTCTTCAGCCAGCACACAAAGAAAGAGAGACACTGAGCCTAGTGTGGACTTTTAAAACCTCAAAGCCAATCCCCAGTGACATATCTCCAACAAGGCCACACCTCCAAACCCTTCCCAAACAGTTCCATTAAATGGGGACCAAATATTCAAATATACGAGCTTAAGGGAGCATTTTTTTTTTAATTTACCACTGGCTCACCACAGTCCCCCATGGGGCTAGCTGATATTTATATTGGCACACGTACTGATGGGGACCTGGGCACAAGAGCTGCCCATAGTAATGGTTGTTTTCTAAGAAGACCTGAATATACAAAGAACTCTGTAATTAGTCTTTGATTTTTCAACTGTCTTAAGAATGAAGTCCTCAGGATATTTTAATGAGGTACATGCCGCTTTCCATGACAAAAATATCACAGATATTTTCTTTATACACAAAGAATTACACTAGGGGGCTAGACCTGACTACAAAACCTGCCTTTGAATATCATCAAAATACAAAACTGAGAACAAATGCTGAGAGTGTAACTATTAGCTTGTATGTGTGCTTACTTTATGGCAGTCAACTCTGTTCCCCATTCCTTGTTATAGGTAAAGACAACGGAGCGGAGAGACAGACTGCCTTCAGGAACAGTTGCTAATTCCAGGACCAGTCAGATGCAGGACCTCTCTCCCTACCAGGAGAGCTCTTTTGTTTCCATCACAGCATGCGCTTACACACATGAGTTTTCCAGAAGATGTCACCAGAATCTTTCCATTGCCCTAAATTTTGGTTGTTTTGTTTTGTTTTTGCTTTGCTTTGTTTTTAAGGCCAACATGAAAATGAACTGCTGCTCTGTAAGGGCATGAAGTCCTTGTGTTCACAGATAAGCACTGGGGAAACCAGAATGTTAAACACACAGGGTTGTCCCTTCAAAGGAAGAGATATACCAGTTTTCTGTCTATAAGGCTGGGAATGGATGTAGTTAATAGCCCGTCGATCTGTGCTATCTATAGGACCAGGCCATACTTGACTCTCCCAGACCCTTTTGTTTACCTCTGACTCTTCCTCCCTAGACCTTTATCTTAAGCATTATTTCCCCATCAATGGAACCCATCCTTAGGGGACATGTCATATGGACTTTACTAATGGAACAGAGGTGGTTAAGAGCCTGTTGACCTCTGTGCTATCTCTATGGCCAGGCCACATCTGACTCCCTCAGACGTTTATGTTTTTACCTCAGCCATCCTCCCTAGACTCTTATCTTGAGCATTGTTTCTTGGTCAATAGAACCCATCCTTATGGAAGAGGTCATATGTACTTTGAAAAGAGTTTCAGTGTAATCATGTCTTAAGCTTTATTGTATACATGGGATTGAGTTAATTATCATCACAAAACTTTTTTTTTCCAAAATTGTGCTATTTCAATTGTGTGTTTATGTCAATATGCCTGAAATAAACTGCCTGGTATTATACTTTAGAAATGTTCTGTTGAACTGGAACTGCCTCACATGAGTGGACACTCTGCTGGTCTTGGTGGTTGCAGATATTTCCCACGCTGCACCAAAACATCCAGCCACTATTCTTGTCTTGATTAGCTTACCTGTTTATCTTATCATTGTTAAAGGTTTTCACAACACAATCACTGCAATCCAGGGACTCTCACAGAACCCTTGAAGGTATGTTTAATACAGACTTTGAGGTATTTAGTGGTTTGATGACTGTCACAGGTTAAAATTATTATGTGGGAAACCAATTGCTTCTGTCTCGGGTTCTTATCTCTGAACCTTTGGTCCAGATTAGAACATTAGCCAATGTCCCAAACCACTGCACAATGGTGACTCAGCACCCACATAGCAGTGTACAACCGTCTCTAATCCAGCTCCAAGTGATCTGACACCTTCACACAGATGTACATGCAGCCAAAAGATTAATGCACAAAAAATAAACATAAATAAATCATTTTAAAAATCATAAGGCAGAGCAACAGTTAATTTTTTAAAATTTCATCTCCAGTAACTTTCTTCTGCAATCTGGGGCCATCAGCATTAAGTGATCTTTAGAACTAGTCAAGTTCAAGACTACCAATTAAAATGGTCCTGCCTTTGCTTCTACATTCCTCTGCCAGCTAACTTCTCTGTGAGTCAGTTCCCCCTAAGAGAAAAGAATAACCCCTTGAAGGATATTAATATCTGATAGAGGCCAGTTGCAACTCTTTACAGCTCATTCTAGCTGCATCTTTATTCCCACTCCCCCCACACATACGCCTGATGTGCACAGCTCAACCTTCTCTTTGTATTCATTCAACTAACAAAGATGTATTGAGCACTTAGCGCCTAAAAAAACTGCCCTGGTCCCTTGGGACATGTTGGTGAACTAGAAAATAATTTCTGTCCAATAGAAGCTTAAATCTAGCAATCTTGGAGGTAATTTACTATCCAGCACACAATACTATGAAATGCATTGGTTTCTAAGGTAAGGGTATTCGTGAACGTATTTTTGATGTAATGCTCATTTCTAACTACAGCCACTCAATGCCCACTCTTGGCTTTGCCTCTCTTTAGTCTACTACCTCCATCCACATAGCCCATCCTCTAAATATACACTTTAAAAACTCTGGATGATCCACATAAGGGAAACGTGCAGTATTTGCCTATCTTGATCTTGTTTCACTTAATGTGATAATCTCCAGTTCTTTCCATTTTCCTTCAAATTACACTAATAAATTCCTCTTTAATTTTTTTCTTGAGATAGAGTCTCATAGTCAGCAGCCAGCCTTGAACTCATCTTGTACCTGAATATGCCCTTAGGGTCACAGGGGAACACCAGGACACTCATTTTTATGGCTGAAGAAAACTGCACTCTGTGTGTGTGTGTGTGTGTGTGTGTGTGTGTGTGTGTGTGTAGCACATTTTCTTTATCTGTCCATCTGTTGATGGCCTTCTAGACCAGTTCCATGTCTTGTCTCCTATGAGCAGTGCTAAAGTAAGCATGGGCATACAAAGTACCTCATGCTTTGCTGATTAACATCCTTCAGGTGTACACTCAAGAGTGGTGCATCTGGGTCATATGGTAATTTTATGTTTTACTTTTGCAGGACTACTTTGGTTTCAGTCACCGCCTCACTAGTTACATTGTTTCCTCATGGCCTCATTAGTTACATTGTTTCCAGCAGTATATAAGGCTTCTTTTTTCTTCATGAATCCTTTGCTGTTGTTTTTCTTCTTGATAGCCATTCTTACTGGGGCAAATGGAATCTTACTGCAGTTTTAATGTGCATGCCTGGTAACTAGCAGTGTTTATCATTTTTCATTTTTATTAAACCAACATATAATCTTGGCAGACAATATGAAAAAATCTTTATAAACTCAACACATGTTTTGAATGGTCATATTTGTGCCCTTCCTCAGACAGAATAGCTGGGAACCTGACAAAATTTGCCACATAATAATCCTGAAGCAAAAGATATTTTTGTGGTTGGGGCAGAGCCTTAATGGGAAAATGGAGTAAGTCAGAGAAGTGATTTCTCTCTGGAGAAATCTTTCTGTGGTGGTTTAAATGAGAATGGCCCCATACATGTAATATGTTTGAATGCTTAGTCCCTAGTTCGTGGGACTGTTTGGGAAGGAACAGTTGTAGCGTTGTTGAAAGAGGTGTGTCAGTGTGGGTACCCATGAGGTTTCAAAGGACTTGAGTCATTCTGTTTCCTGCTTTCCATTTGAGAGATGAGTGCTCACCTGTTCCTGCTGCCACACCTTCGCTCTGCCATCATGGACTCTATCTGCATCATTAACTAGAAGCCTAATTAAACACTTTCTTCTGTAAGTTTTCTTGTTCATAGTGTTTTATCATGGCAATAGAAAAGTAATTGATATACCTTCCTTCCCACCTTGTATTAAGCATACTAACCATTCATTGCCAAGGAACTTCTGATGCATACTTCATTTTTCCATATGGAACTCAGAAATAATAAAGAAACAAAGGGGTCTAGGTTGAAATTTAACAGAGTGGGAGAGAGGGGCAAGGACAGAACAGGTTAGTGGCTGATATCCTAAGAAGTGTCAATGGCCACAAAACCAGACAGGATTCATTATCTCTCATGCTGCCTGCTAACCTAGGTAGTTAGTCCTCTGGAAACTAATACAGTTTTGAAACTTTTTTATTAGTTTTAATTTGTTACTACAAGCAAAGGCAATAACTCTACTTGAAGAGTTTAGTTTGGCTTACCATTACAGAGAGCTAGATGTCCATAATGTTGGAGAAGGCATGATAGCAGGAGCAGGAAGCTGAGAGATAGAATCTCAGCCATGCACAGGAAGCAGAAAGAATGAACAGGAAGTAGAGCAAGGCTATAAACCCTTAAATCCTGTCCCCTATGAGACATGGGTCCTTCATCAAGGTTGTAGGTCCTATAGGTTTCATAACTTCCTGGTGCCCCCAGAGGCCAGAACGGGTATCAGATTCTCTATAACTGGAGTTACAGATGGTTGTAAGTCACCATGTGGCTGCTGGACTTGGTGGTCCAGGCCTGTAATCCCAGATATTCAGGAAGCTAAGGCAGGAAGATTGCAAGTTAAGGACAGTTTACAACTGAATGAGATCCTGTCTCAAAAAAAAAAAAAAAAAGTTACAGAAGACAGGTAATGTCACTGGTAGAGTGTTCACATATTCTATGAGACCTTAGATGCAAGTCAGCACAAAAACAAGCAAAGGCTGCTCTCTGCTCTCCCTGTCATGGAGAGTTAGTATTCGTTTTCTGAGACATCTGATAATTTGTGACTGTTGAATGTGATGAGGAGTTGTACAGTAGTTAAACATCCCAAGGTGCTATGTAGACATTGGGTTACCTTGGTCTGTGTGCTGGAGAGAGAGAGACAAAGAGGGAAAAAAAGAGTTAGCAGAGCCACTGTGAGCAGTCTGCTGGCTGTTGAGGTAACTGTTCTTGGCTTCTGCAGTGGAACTGAGCTGCCCTTTGGTCAGGGTGTGTGGCTGCGGCTGCTGTTCTTGTTAAAATCTGATTAGGATTAATAAAAATAACCTTGTGTAGAAAAAAATCATTACTTCACATTCACCCTACATATTTTATGAATATTATCATATCTTGTGCATTCTGCATCATCTAAAACTTCTCCCCTTTCAGGAAATTTCTTGCTTTAATCTTGATGGACACTTGGATTTAATTAGTGTGCAGTGTCTTAGAATAGCTTTTCCCAGATTAAATTTCAGAGAGGTTTTCTTAACCTCTGTCAGTTGTAAATTGGAAAGCTTGCTTGCTTGTCTGTGGTGCTCAGAGGTCTGGCTTGAAGTCACAGTCAGACCAAGGCAGAGCAGCAGATCAGGTTAGCTCACACTCACAAGCTGGATTTGTCTATGTCTATTTGGGGGGTAAGGAGATGAACCATCAATCAGGTTAAAAACTGGTCATGATCTGAATTCTAGATCCTCTATACCATTTTTAAGTTCAGGAGATTGAGTTGAAAGAGGCATTGATTGGAAAGCAAAGCAGTGAATTATGGGCCATCAGGAACACAATTAGTAGAATTGGCATAGCCTTGGTCTGAGCCTCTAGGGGAAACTTAGTGGACAGGGCTCCCACACTGGCACGTCTTAGCACAAACTTAGGGGATGGGATTCTCACACTGGAGCTTCTTACAACCCACCATCCTCTGCAGAAGCTGGCCCCACCTCCCTTTCTGCTGCTGTGATCAAATTCTCTGTGCAAAACACAGTAGAGGATGAAAGGAGCGTCTCCGACTTACATTTCCATGTCACAGTTCACCCTCGAGGGGAGGCAGGGCATGGATTCAAGCAATCAAGAACTTGAAGCAGAAGCTGTGGAGGAATGCCAGGACTTGTGCTTAGGTAGCTTTCTTAATCAGCAAGACCACCTGCCCAAGGAATAGCACTGCCCACATTGGGCTGGGCCCTCCAATATTAATTGACAATCAAGACAGTTCTCCTACAGATGTGCCCGTGAGTTGTTCTAATTTGGGCAATCCCTCAATTGAGGCTCCTTTCTCAAGTAATGCTAAGCTGTGTCAAGTTGATGTGTCAGCTAAGAAGGATAAACCTTAATAACCTTATAGAACAGTCAGATAGCTCCATCCCATCCTGCAATAGATGAAACCCCCTCTTAATTTACCACTGCATTTTCCTCTTAAGGTATTACTCTAAAGATAAATTAGAAGTACCCAAAAATTTTACGGGGCTGGGGGGGTGGGTGGGAAACAGGATTAGTTTAAACTTTCTGGATCTCTGTTTGGAGCCTTGTAGTTGTATCAACATCATTATATGCATTACATGCATAGCTCTGATTTAGCTCATGATTTATTGCCTATCCTCATTTGGCAAACTATCAAATGTTGAAAGGCATTGCTGCTTTTTGTAAATATGACAATTTACAAAGCAACAATAAAAACATGCATTCCCAAAAGTCCCCAGATTAAAGGCCTTAGCTAGGAGACTGTTGATAATGTTTTGAAAGAATAATAAACACAAAGTCGAGTACTCTTCCTTTGAGTCTAGTACAAATCCAAGGACTGAACACCTGCTGCCCTGCCCCCAAATGCTGGGAAACTGCATAAGCTAAATGTGCCTTCCTGTGAGAAGTCAGCCTGTGTGGTACGGGTGGGGCTGGGGAATAGAAGAATACATTGCCTAGCCTGTTGGGGTTTTCAGCTGGGCCCAGTGGAGTCAATCCAGTAGCTAACAGTCTTTAGCTCTATTTCTTGTCTTTTTAGAGACCAGCCTATGTGACTCTCCACCATCTGAGAAAGTCCAAAGTCTGGCCTCACTGAGAATCCAGCATAAACAGTGTGTGGTGGAAATGGCTAGCCCCAAATTAGCTTGTAGGATATGGGTAGTGGAGATGAACAATCTATCTCAAGATTAAGCTTGACATGGGGGCTTAGAGAGAATCAGGAGACCCTACTGATTGGTGCAAATCCAACTGTGATTTATATAAAGCAGACTTTGGAAAGAAATGCGTTTTCTTTCTTGGAGACATAATGTATTATTTATAATAAACAGCTAACATACTAGAGGTCCCCATCTTCCACAAGAATGATCCCATGTCATTTGTCTAAGCTTTGAAGAGTAATTATAAGTAATGAGAATTTACAAAGCATCATAGATGAATTTCTTGTGTGTGTGTGTGTGTGTGCTTTTTGAGATAAATTCCATTCCTGCCTCTTTCACATAAGGTCTCACTATATAGTCTAGGCTGGCCTCAGGCTCATAGATATCTGCCTGCCTCTGACTCCCAAGTGCTGAGATTAAAGGTATCCCTCATCTTGTCTGATGTCTGGTCTCACTCTTTGGTCCAGGCTGATCTTGAATTTGGAATAATCCTCCTGCCTCATATCCCTGAGTCCCGGGATTACAGGCATAGGGTACCATGCTTAGTTACAGACAAATTTTAGAAACAGTTTTCAGCCAAAAAAAGCATGAACTGATACAAGGTTTCCCAGACCACATCATATGTGCTGACCATCTTAGCTTTCCATTGTTATAACAGAGTGTCTGATGTAATCAGCTTATCCAGGGAACAGGTTTATTTTGTCTCACAGTTTTGGAGACCCCCCCTCCATGAAGTGTTAGCCCTACTGCTTGGAGGTCTCTAATGTAGCAGTGTATCATGGTAGGAACATATGATAGGGCAAACCCACTCCTTTCATGGTCAGAAGACAGACCTGAAGCCTTTCACTAAGTCCCAAGTCCGAAAGTTTTCATGTCCTGCACCCCTGAAAATGGTTCCTGGGACAAGGCTTTTAATATATGGACCTTTGGAGGACATTCAACTCCAAAACTGTAATATACATTAAATACACAATCATGTACCCAATTACACCCCCTGTTGGGTAAGAATGTATCCATCCCAGATACTGTAGAGCATCTCGAGGTGCAGAGGAAGCATGGGGATGTAGTGACAATTCAGGAGTTTTTGATTTCTTTAAAAAACACAGAAATATTATAAGAATGCTCTTGTTTTAATCTCACATGTAGGAATGTGGGGCTGCTTTGGGCTGTCCACATCAGCTAACTATGCTTTGTCTTGGACTCTAGCAGAGGTACAGTTTTGCCAGCTGCAGACAGTTTCAAGGACGGTGTGATATTTGAAATTTTGGGAACTTCTCAGAAGGTATATAAATGCTAGGGCCCTGGTAAGTATGTGGATGGTGGTTGGTGATCATTTGGGGAGGGGGAGGGTGTTTGAGGTCTGTTACTAGTTGTGCTCAAAGAAGAAACAAAGGGAAAGAAAATAAATTCAGGGATTTCTATCTCGCTCCCCTCTATCCTTCTTTCTCTCCTATCTAGTGATAGGGGACTAAACTTGGGGGGATAAAAGATGGGAAAAAGAAGAACCCACAAAGTAGCAAAGACCAGCTACAGGGGAGGAGTGAGAAGGAGCTGCAGATGGGGTGCTTGGATGAAAGAAAACGTACAGGCATGGACCAGCATAATGGTATGCTATAGACGGAACACCACAGTTCAGCTGCCTCTGTGAACATGAGGGTCAGGGATCAAAGGAGAATAAGAGGAACCTGTGATTCCCAAGGCTGGAGCTGGTGGACCTGTGAAAAAGGAGGGGCCCTCAGCCCAGAGAGGGGAAGGAAACCCACCAAACCGTGTGCCTCTCAGGGAAACTCACAAAGATGATCGTCTCAACATAAATCCCCAGGACTGATGTTGAATAGACGCAATCAAGCGTTCTTTAGTTATCTTTTAAACTTGAGGAGTTCCCCTAAACTGTAATGGCCTGGACTCGACTTCAGGCTGAAAGGAATTTTCAGACTGGTTTGTATGATAAAGATATGTTTTCCTTTATAAGACTTGCTGTGAGCAAGGTGTCTCTTTACAGTGCTAGAACACTGTTAGCTTACAGGCAATTCTGATGCCCTACCCTTGGAGACCTAGCAGCTTCTTACGTCATGTCCTGTGACCACCACACCAGGTGTGCCAGCTATGTGTGACAATAACCAGACCCCCAGCCAGACACTCCAGATTTGGCCTGTAAATTACACTTTGCTGAGCCCAGGCCTATTGCACCAATGCATACACCTTGCACGGCAGGTTGGTATTGTAGCTCATAGGGCCCATTCCTGAGGTAAGATCACTGATGTCTTTTTACTCCCCCTCCCCCACACACCTCCCACCTCCCAGCCTGTATAACACTCTTCAGGTCTATAAAAGCTAGTGAGCGTAAAGGTATGAGATTGACTGACTTCTCTATGTCCTGCAACTGGGCTTATTTAAATTCAGAGAAAAAGAGCATGGGGTCCACAGGGATTTTATGGTCACAGAACCTCGGATGCTCCTAACATAACTAGTAAATGACTACTGAGCAAGGTTCACTTCGCATTTCGCTGCTTAAGTAAGAGCATGCTCATAAGCACATGTCCTGGCTCTCCCGAGTTCCTAGCAAATGACACAAATTTACAGTGCGGGCTTTTCAGCTGAGCTGCATAAGAGGCTTCTACTCTGCCTTTCTCAGTCATCCTGGTTAAGTCCTAGATGACTCCTTCCTGGAAACCCATGCTATATAGGAGGCCACTGGGCAACCAAACTGATGCCTGTCCCTCACAGTAGGACAGGAGTATAAAGCACCCCCCCCACGCCCGAGATCATTTCTATATGAATAGGCCAATCAAGCTCTGCAGATTGGCGCACAGTAATCATCAGTGTGATTCTCAGATATCAAAGGGAAAGCTAAATAAAATCAAGTGCCAGGCCACTTTCACCTCTACCCCACTCATGTGCTTCCAGGAGCTAATTGCTGGTTATTGTCTCCGGAGGCACCTGCCCCTGCCTTGAAGCTCAGCGAGCATCTCAGCCTCTCTCTGGTTACTGAGTACCTGGCTCTTGCCCAGCGGGACGGCTTCCTGTAGCACAGGAAGGAGCTTCTGTTCTCTGATGTGGCTGACATCTTAATGTGGTCCTGTAATAGTGCCATTTTTTCCAGGACCATACATTTGTTCTGAGTTAGATTTCCCAAGACATCCCTGCCTGTATTGCACTCAAGTCTCGGTTTCAATGTCTCTCTCTTTCTCACACAAGCAGAGGCGATAACAGCAGTAAAAGGCCACTTCTAGGCTTGTGTAAATCACTATCATAAGTCATAAAACCCACCCATAGATTTGCCCAGGAGTCTGTGGGTTAAGAGAGAGGCGAGGATAATCATTAGGTAAGCATGCACATCTGTTGGGGCCCGTTATGATTTCAACTCCAGGCTCTGTTCACCCCTGTGATACAAACACAGGCAAGATTATTAATATTTAATGTCCCCATGGACACTTGTCTGACTATAAATCCAAAATATTGGAATATTGAAACTTGCTTCGGGATGAAATGCATTTTGTTAATTTCTTTTTAAGTCAGGGGGAATTGTCCTCAGTAGGGTTAATTTATACCAGTTATAAAGTTTACTGTTGGGTGATCATGCTGAAATGTTAACCCATGTGGTTATTTCCCTGTAAGAAAATGTTATCACAATAACAATGACCTTGGATGTGTCTTTCTTAGTACCCTGACAAAGCTCACCACTAGGAAAACTGGAGGCCCTCCATTTTTGGCACTCAGTGGCAGCACTCACTCAGAGGTACTCAGCAGCAGGTGTTATATTTTCTGTGTCTTTCTGTGATGAAGGGAAAGATTTGGGGGAAGGGGGAAAGCAGCTAGACTCTGACTATTGTCAGGGCAGCATCTAGAGCTAGTTCACCTGATAGCAGATTATCCTGTGTTCTCCATCTCTGCATAGATCAACTCTCATCCTTGTTATCTATCGACCAGTACTTTTCTCCTCAGCAGTCCCACATCCGGACATTTCAAGCTAGCCTCATATTATTCACATCCTCTTCACAAATCTGTATTTCCACAGAGGAGGAAAAATAGTTTTTCTTCTTTTAGGTACAAAGTAACATAAAAAAAAAATCAAGAAAGGTCCCAATTCCTATGACAACCTTGGACATCTTGCTTAAAGGAGTGACCAATGGCTTTTGTCTGTTTTTTTTTTTAAGTGTCCTGTATCCCAAGCCAGCTTTGATCTCGCTATGTAGCCAAAGATAACCTCGAATTTCTGATCTTCTCACCTCTACCACACACAGTTCCAGAGAGTGCGGAGGATGGAACCCCAGGCTTCTTAAGTGCTGGGCAAGCGCTGTAACCTCTGGGCTTCATCCCCAGACCCTAACTTACTCTGCTGACTGCTTAGGCTCTGCCTCCCATTGTGTCCCTCTTCAAGAGCTATTGCCCAGATCCACCCTTCAAATGGGGAAACCATGGTGGACAGACAGCTGATGGTGGGAATGGAATCAACTGGATTGGAGAGGGAAGCCTGCTATTTCACCTCCACCTAACCTCTTCATTCAGCTTCTCAGCTCCCATCATCCCGAGTGGGATTTCCTCAGTGCAAATTTAAAATGCCTAGTTGATTAATAACCCAGTGCCGTATCACCTTCTCTCCTTATCACAGAATCAGTCCCTGTCTATTCGGGTAATGAAAATTCAGGTTATTATTAGCTGAGGAATAATTTTGAATATTCAAAAATTCATGTATGTAAATAACAAAAGGATTAATATATTTCTCGTCTCCATAATCTTTTCTAAAGCGTCCCAACCGGTGGAGAGGGGGGTGCATTTTGATGTCCACACCCTAATTTCCTAGAAACAATCAAGTTTCATTTGCTTGAATTAATTGTGCATAAACTAATTCAAAAGACTTGATCCATTTCTGACTTTTTAATGAGAAATGTTTGTGCCTGGTCTACTAAATAGATACCACAAACCTCTTTGTTTAAGGGCTGCTTGTTTAGATAGATGTCTTGGTGTCTTTGGAGAATGATGTGTGTATGAAATGGCCAGGCTGAACTAGAGGCTCAGGGCTATGTCTGGAATAAGGCAGGACTTTCCTTCTGCTCCACATCTAAGCCCTGACTGAAGACGCTGCTTCCACTGGTATTGTTCTCTCATGGAAGGAAATTTCCAAAGACAGGCAGGGGAGATGCTCAGTCAGTAAAATGCTTGCTACATCAGCATGAAGATCTGGGGTAAGATCCCCAGCACCCACATAAGAAGGCAGGTGTGGTGGTGTACACCTGTAATCTAGGGCTGGGAGCTGGAGACAACCAAATCACTGGAGCTCACTGACCAGCCAGCCTAGCCTGCCTGGTAAATTCCAGGCCAGGGAGAGACCTTGTCTTAAAAATAAAGATGGGGAGCAATTGAGGGAGACACAGGACCAACTTCTGACTTCCACAGCTACCTGCATGCAGACACACATAAACATATCACGCGCATGTATATGCATACGAGAGAGAGAGAGAGAGAGAGAGAGAGAGAGAGAAGAGAAACAAGACAAATATATACACCATGAAATCCCATAGCAACAGCAGCAAGCGTTGATCTCTGTTTAAGCCAGTGCCTCTCAACCTTCCTAATGCTGTGACCCTTTAACACAGCTCCTCATGATGTGGTGACCTCCAACCATAAAATTATCTTCATCGCTACTTCATAACTGTAAGTTGCTGTTATTCATCGTGAGGTAGATATCTGTGTTTTCTGATGGTCTTACCCTGTGAAAGGGTTGTTTGACCTTCAGAAAGCTTGTGACCCCCAGTTTGAAAGACACTGGTTTAGAAGTTTGTGGTAGTCAGATGTTTGCTGAGTAGTATACATGTAAGTGGTTCTTATAGTCTGGGCACTGTAGTAGACCATGTACTAGATGAGAAAAGCAAAATAGAGAGGTAAATCAAACAGTCGAACAGTGGGGCCGAGACTTAAACACAGACTCTATTGAGTTTCCAGTCTTCTGAATATTTTGATGCCCAGGCAAGTGACACTGAGTAATTGCTACCAGGAAGGTGGGTGGCAGATAATGTGAGTGAGTGAGGTCAGCTGGTGTGAGACAATAGGAAGTGACATCACAGTAATGAATAAAGGGAGGAAGTGACATCACAGTAATGAATACAGGAAAAATGCCCAAGGTGAATAGATCTTCAGATCTGTGAAGAGCAACCCCAGTGTGGAGTTCAGATAGAAATACCCTGAGCTGACAAGCTGCCACCAGCCATGTCTGCTGCTTCTCTCATTTGAAGTGCTGGTGGTCATTTTTACCTCTCCCGTTTTCCTACCACACGCCTGTGTATTCGCGCTCTCTCTCCCCCTTCCTCCTTTGTTGCATTTTTCAGTTTCTTGGGAACAGATCCAAAGCCTTATTAATTACCTCACTCTTCCCATGTCCCCCAAGGCTGACCTCAGGTTTTTGCATAGGCTCCCCTTTCAGATAATTGAGTTAAATATAGAGTCTGTAGCCTAGACAAAGGAGGACCTCACTACGGTTGGGGATGGGCTTGGCAACATTAAGAAAGAGCTACAGGTACAGTAAATTGTGTTACTTCTCTGATCCTCAGTTTTCTCATCCATGAAATGGGAATAATTGCCTAACTATAGGAATCCAGTCAGCTCCTAGCATAGCCACAGATGCAGTCAGTGGAGGCCAGCTCTTATATTAATTAATGAAAGTACCTCCAGGGATAGATGTGTTGGTAGAGCCAAGATGTGTCAAAAAAGACTGGGGTAGGGCCCATTGCAGGTGGACGTTACATCATAGACCATTGCAGGTGGACGTTACATCATAGATAGGGGGTTGTGAAGGATTTATAGAAGATTGCTGTTAATTTAAGACAACAGTCGAGCATATATTTTTATGGAACCTAGTTACTATGCATCTTCCTTCATTATAGAAACATGCACACAATAACATGAGGAATGTGAATGATAATTCTGTTAATAGGCTGCATTTTTTTAAGCCCTCCCCAAATTCATAGACTGCAGTCCTAATGCGTACTTATCAATGTGTTGAAACAATGCTCTTAAAGAGGTAATGGAGGTTGAATGAGGTCATGTGGGAGGACCCTAATCCAGTTCGACCAGTGTGCGGACGTGCCTTGCAACATCCAGGAAGCATGCACAAAGACAAAGGCTATCTGCAGTCAGAAGAGAGGCCTCCGGGGGAAACCAGCATGCCGGCATCTTAATTTTGAACTTCTAGACCCTAGAACTGCAGGAGATAAACATGTGTTAAGCCACACAGTCTGTGGCTTTTTGCTATGGATGCCCTAGCTAATGGAGAGGAGGAAAGAGCCTGTTGCTCTCCGTTCTTCAAAGTCCCCCAAACCCCCGTAACAAAAGACCAACTAGCCAGAGAAAAACAGGAACCACTTACTGTAAGTTTTACTTAACTTGGGAGACAGCCTAAGGAAACAGACACACAAAGACGCAGTTAGGGTTAAAAATTTATATTTTGACTTGGGCAAAGAATAATAAGTTATGAAAAGGCGACAAGACTGAGGGGTTTGAGCCGGGGCACATAATCGTGGAGAAGCGAGCAGGCAGATAAACGTTACTTCATAAGGGTTGTTTGTACAGGTTGCTTTTCATCTTCTGTTCCCATCACTGAGGTCTGCTTCCTCCCATGTACAGGTCTATCCCTGGCTTTTTGAAGACAACTGGGAGGGCCAGAGTACCCAGAATTCTTGTATCTGTTGCCTCCTAAGGAGTCTGATGCATGCAGCTGAGAACAACAGAGACTCTCTCAAATAGGTGGAAGGTCTGTTGTAAAGTTTGACTTATCTGGGGTGGGGGTTGTTCTGAATAGGAGTCTGAGAGACCACCAGACCCAGCTGCTTCTGCTTCTGCTGCTTCTTCTTCTTCTTCTTCTTCTTCTTCTTCTTCTTCTTCTTCTTCTTCTTCTTCTTCTTCTTCTTCTTCTTCTTCTTCTTCTTCTTTTTGTTTTGTTTTGTTTTGTTTTTTGAGACAGGGTTTCTCTGTGTAGCCCTGGCTGTCCTGGAACTTACTTTGTAGACCAGGCTGGCCTCGAACTCGGAAATTCACCTGCCTCTGCCTCCCAAGTGCTGGGATTAAAGGCGTGCACCACCATGCCTGGCTCCAGACCCAGCTTCTTAAGAACAGTGCTAATTGTACCATTTGTGAGATACAGAAGTGGCTCAGAAGCACTGCCCCATCACTATTCTTCACATACAGCTTTGCAGGGCACATCATGTCTTATCAGAGAAACTCAGAGCAGCAGTAAAGACACTCAGTGTTAAATGACTTTCAGCACCTCGACACTGCAGATGGTTTATACTCAAGCCCTGTCGTTGAGGGTTAAGATAGCACTGGGTTAAGTCTCCAGGCAAGCTCCTTAGGAAAGCTTCACCAGCCACACAGTCAATCTCCTTGTGCTTTGCCAGAGTGAATGTTTTTCTCTGCTCCTTCATGGAGGTTCCCTCCATTGCATCCTTGGTGAATCCTTGCATTGGTGCATAAACCCGAACAGGTATCTCAGCTTTAGGGGTCCTGTAGGCAACATACAGGGGTTAAGGGGGTGGGCAGGGAGGTCCACCACCATGGTTTTAGTCAGCATGGTGGCCACACACACATTCTTCACCACAGTGAAAGGCCAGAGCTGAGACTTTAAAGAGCTGTGTTTTATGGCTGGTGTGTAGCTCAGTGATGCTTAGCGGGGCATGCACACGGCTCTGGATTCCACCCTCAGCACCACAGACACTAAAAGGTAAACTGAAACAAGCAAAGGGTTGTGCCTTACACATCACATGCATCACAGAAGGCACCTTCTGCTCATTCATAGGGGAAGAGGAGATGAAAGCACTCACTGTTCTATTATCTTCCCTCTACAAATTCAGAAAAGTCCTGAATTATGGAGGAAAGATTTCAGGTCAGCCTGGGCACATCCACCCTGTGTGAATCCACCATTACATTCAAATGCAACTTGTGGACTCATTTGAAGTGTGTCTTTCTACAGAATGACAAAGATCTTTATTGTGTCTGCAGGTTATATCCATTTAGTTATACAATGTCTCCTACAACTGTTAGGGCAGGGGTTCTCAACCTGTAGGTCGCAATCCCTTTGGAGAAAGTCAAGTGACCCTTTCACATGGTCACTTATCAGATATCCTGCATATCAGGTATCTGCATTACAATTCATAGCAGTAGCAAAATTACAATTATGAAGTAGCAATGGAAATAATTTTATGGTTGGGGTGGGGTCACCACAGCATGAGGAACTGTATAAAAGTGTTAGGAAAGTTGAATAATACCGTGTTAGGGAATTAGTTCCTGTCTGATGATAAGTGAATTGGGAGCCACAAAATGCCTTATGTGGTTTTCCAAAAATTGTTTCCTAACGGTTTTTAAGGTTTGCTTTTGTTTCAATGAGGACAAAAGAATTTATTAAGTCCCGAATTGGTCATTATCCCACTGTTGCTGGTTAAGAGTGCTGACCACTCCCACTGAGTCTGGCAGCTCCCTTTGCTGCCTGACTGGCTTCTTCTTGTTCTGAACCCCATGTGGTCTTAGGCAGCAGTGGAAGGTGTTAATTCTTCACTTCCATCTCTGCTTTGATTTTTCTGTAGCGTCTGATGTTTTGTAGCATACATTGCCCTGCCCCCAGTATGGTTGTGGTTCCCCCAAACTGTCCTTCCTAATGCTAATTCTCCATGTTCCAGGTAGCTCTGCTTCCTGTTTCTTGGCTTGCCACTCTAATGCCTGCACCTAGCATGTCCCTCTCCAGCGCAGAACTGCCAGCTCTCTGTGGTTCCCCTCCTCTCTTCTAACATACTCTGCCTGACTTCTAAGACCCTCCATAATTTTGATACATCCCAGTAAATTTTCATTATCCACCATAGTTTACTGGATGTTTTGCAGGTTATGCTCCACCAAACATCGAGGAACACCACTCACACTGCTGCTTATCACCTACATGGAGCCCCTGCACTGGGCAAGAAGTCATCTAGTCCTTGCTTCTTCCCAATTGTGTTCCTTCCTGTGATTTGTAATGCAGTGGCCTGTGGCCTGATGTGGCCAGAGGGAGTGCCTTGGTGGTGGTGGTGGTGGTGGTGGTGGGGTCATGCTGAGGCATCCCCCTGAGGTACCGACCTTCGACTGGTCTAATATAAAATGAAGTTCATTTGGGGACATAAAAAGGAGGTTGAGAAGTGAGTAGAGGCAGAGAAAGAGAGGGGATCGAGAGGGACAGAAGGAGAGGGAAAAGAGAAAGAAGGGAATAGGCCTGTCAGGAACACTTGGGGGTAGAGGACAAAGGGGAGGGGGGAGGAGAGGAGGGGGAGGGGGAGGGCACACACACACACACACACACACACACACACACACACACACACACACTCACCAAACAGTTCTTTTATAGCAAGCCAGGCTCCAACCTGGCTGTTGCTGGGTAACTGTTGGACGGAGCCTAGAAGAAATGCTAACACCTTCCCATTCCCTGTCTGACTCCTCTTTCAATAGTAGCTTAGCTGGGGTGGTTTCCTCATCGGTCCTATAAACTCTCCACTCCCAAAACAGTTCTGGGTAAGAGCTTGCCCGCTGCCTGCTGAGGTCGCTTTCCATCACACATTTGAGGACAATGGGGTTTATTTACCGATAGAGCTTACTCCTCTTATTTTCCTCCCGCCTTTTTCTTTCTTCCTCCATCCCGTCCTTCCCTGCCCCTCCTGCTCTTACTTCTTGTGTGTATGGTTTACGCTTGCGTGTGATTGTGTGCATAGCGGGTGCGTGCATGTGGAGACCACGTGGCAACATCAGGCGATTTTCTCTTGCCTCTCACCATGTTGTTTCTTGAGTCCCTTCGGTGAACTTGGAGCCAGCTCGTTGTTTCAGCTAGCCTATCTAGATGGCCAACAGTGCTCACAGACCTTCCTGTGTCCATCCTACCCTGCAGCACTAAGGTTAGAGGTTATATATGCCTCTATACCCAGCTTTTTAGTAGAAGTTGGGTCAGCTCGGCGAGTATTTCACCCACAGATCCATATATTCACTCTCTTCAAACTCTGTTTATTTGGGAGGGTCAGTTGAGATAAATTCTCAAATATCCCAGGCTTGCCTCAAACTTAAGTCAAGGATTGTCTTGATTTCTTTCTGCTCCTCCTGCTTCTATCTCCTGAGTGCTAGATTGCAGTTATACAGCACTATGCGGAGTCTTTACCATGATGAGAATTGAGCACAGGGCTTGGTGTGAGCTAGGCAAGTATTCAAACACACCTTAGGCTCTAGTTTTCTTCCTTCTCTGTATCCTTCTGACTCTCTCAACTAGACTTTACAGAATTGGCTTTAGAAAATGGACTCTGTCTACATCTGTCAGTACCACGGGGCTTAACACAAGACACGGCTAAGGTTCAGTACATATTGTTTGATTAGTTAATGGACATGTGCTGTGATTAAATCAGAAAAAATAAAATGTCGCTATCATTCCTGAGACAAAAAGAGCATGATATCTAGTTTGATTCCAAAGATGTACAAGGAGATCTGAACCAGTTATCCCCATCCCAGAGAGAAGAGAGAATCACTCATTTTTTAAACTGAGGATAATAAAGTCGGTCGCAACCAAGGCAGCTTCAATTATTTAGTCTTCTCATGGTTATTACTATGCAAGTGACAAGATGGAAAAGCGGCAGCTCCTCCCTCTTGTTAGGGATTAAAACTGTTTGAGGATTATCTGTTGTCATGGCAGAAAATTAATTATTCCAAGTGCATACCAACCAGTCACAGGTCTCAGGTAGCTGTTCCAGAAAACAGCCACACCATCTCTTCCCTTTTCATGGGGATCTTCCCCTACCTTAGAAGCAAACTCCTGAAAAACGCCTTCTCTGCTTTCCTGCTCTGTGTCTCACATCCAATCCTGTGCCGACTGCTTTCATGATAAAGTGATCTGTTGAAATTTCCATTGTTCAATTCCTTCTTATACGGATGGACATGCAGAGTCTGATTTCTTCCACTTTCAGGTTCTATCTTTCTAGGATGAGGTGGAAACTTCCTCAGACATCCTTCGAGACAATGAGCAATCTTTCAAGCTATGCACAAATCCACAACAAAGGCCTCTGTGTAGATGCAGCAACTTACAATTGTTAGTTGCTGTTCTGTCTCTACACGCTCCATCTACGGAGGAGTTAGCTTTCCCTTCCCTGATGCTATAGGCCTCAGATTTCCTTATTGAATTGCTTGCCCTAAAAACCCTGATGAAGCTCATGTTTCATCCACCTGAAAAGAGCACAGACATCGGTTTTTTTCAAACATAACTTCAGGATTTCTCAACTATTTGAAGCTCCTGTGCCTCAGGATGGAATATAATCACTAACATGCTTATATTCCTGACTGTGCCAGCATAATTATATATATATATATATATATATATATATATATATATATATATATATACATATATACATATATATACATACAAATATATATACATATATTACATTATTATGCATACATATATATGATATAAAACATATTATATATTCCTATATAATGGTATGAAACAGTTCCTATTACTATATTTAATTTGCAAACAAGGGAAGGAAAGTCAAAGATAAGAGCCCATTAAATTTCATACCTGGTTAAAGGCAGGGAAAACTGATGCCAGCCAGCATGGCCCCAACATGAGGCTTATCTGATGCTAACACTCACCGGGGGACATGCTGAGGAAGGTGGAGGTAAGATGACACATAGTAACTAATGCTTCCAACCTTTCCTGTTGTTCTGTCTCTCTGACTTATTTTATCTTCTTTCTCTGATGTCTACATTATAAACAGAGACCTAAAAATCATCTTGTCCATGTAACTTGGGGAAGAGAAGTAGAACTTTACAAATATGTTTTGTTGATCTTCTGAGTCTCCTGCTTAAGTAAGCATGTGACTCTCTTGGTGTTGCCAAAGGTTTCTGAAAGAATGTTTCAAATCTATCTGTGAAAAGAAGTTAAGGGCTGGTGAGATGGCTCAACAGATAAGAGCACCCGACTGTTCTTCTGAAGGTCCTGAGTTCAATTCCCAGCAACCACATGGTGGCTCACAACCATCCCTAACAAGATCTGGCGCCCTCTTCTGGAGTGTCTGAAGACAGCTACAGTGTACTTACATATAATAAATAAATAAATCTTTAAAAAAAAAAAAAAAGAAAAGAAAAGAAAAGAAGTTAAGTGCTATCAGTTTTGATTGGGATTATAAAATTAGATTTCAGGGTGATGTTCATGGTACAGGAAGCCATCCTGTAAATAATGGGGATTTTCGCAATACCCAGAGGGAGTGACAGCAATCCCTGGGAAGTCCATAGCTTAAGAAGAGGCAATAAGGACACTCAAGTAGCCAACCCCACCAGCTCCAGCCAATCACGACTTGCCCCAACCTGGGGAACTGAGTCAGAACCTCTGGACTTTGACAGTTTTGTTATTTTGCCAGGAATAAGCAGAAATTTTATGACTAATAGCTCTCCCCAGCTCTAAACAAATAGATATAAACTAAGAGTGTCTGCAGCATTAAAAAAATTATTTACCATCTTGTCAAATAGGAGCTAGGAATGGTTGCCCCTCTGTCCCTTGTTCTAATACCCTGCCTGAGTCTCAGGGGTCCAGGTGGTTCAGGTGAGCTCCACTTTACAAGTTTAAAGAAAGTTTTTTTTATTGCTGTTCTTATCAATAAAACCTCATTCACTGAGGTTTATTTAGAAATAAAACACTGACATAAGCCATAGTGTTTCCGGGGCTTGGTATAAGGCTCCAGAAAAAGAAAATTAATTGAGGAGATTAATGAAAACACCTTTACAAAGTTTATGTGCTTGTAGTAAAACTATATGCTACTTTCATGTGAATGGCCAATAGTAGTATATTGAGGAATGTGCTTTTGTGCATGTGAAGTGTGTTTTATCAATTTGATGAGATAGTCCCTGTGGAAATTTTGGCCCCCACCGTTTCTGTACATTGGCAAGGTAAGAGCTGTTAGCATCGGGCACTCATACACATTCTTGTTTGACAGAGTGTTTTCATGGCGCTGTTGACTTTAGTCTTTAAAACCATCTGCACGTTGTCTTTTATTATCCTTACTTTATAGACAAGGAAACACACACAGGGAGGTGAAATGCCGGGCTAAGGTCAAAGACTTAATACATTACCCACATGAGCCTCCACCAGGGTATCTTTATTCCCTGGTTCAGAATTACTTTACCCCCCTCCCCCCACATACACACACACACAACTGGGTTTGGAACAGGAAGACAAAGTTCTTCCTGGGCAGCTGGCAGTAAAGAAGGCACTTCAGGAATAACCTGTCTGAAGGTTTTGGAGTTTGCCTAGAGCAGGAGCAAGTGAGGAAAGAAGGTTGGTAGTGATTCTAACTCCACAGTTTGCTTGGCAGGTTAAGCAGCCTCCCTGGGGCTCCCTGGAGATGACAGCAGAGTAACAGCTCCGTCCACACAGAGACCAGCTACAGCACTAACCGCACCACACTCTCTCTACACACATCTGTCTGACTTTCTCACAGCCTGACGGCATTAGTATTGCACAGAACAGGGCATAGAAGAGACACTGAGACAAAAGAGTTACCTAAGAAACTTACGGACAGACACATGGTTAGAGAGGAGAAACCCCTGGACTTGAGCGGAGGTCCATCCCATGCCACATTATCTCCCCCAGCTTTGTGTTATAGTTTCATGAAGGGAGCTGAGCAGTTGGTGATGCAGAGGAATGTATTAGCCTATTCCTATCCTCCTTCATTCTTCTTATCACAGATTTTAAACCTAAACCTTATAATGGTAGGTATTAATTATTTGGGGGTCAGTAACCCTTTACATTTTAAAAATTATATTGAACCCCAAAGAGGGTTTGTATTGCTTCTAGCTATGAATACTTACCATATTACAGTTTAAAATTGAGAATGAAAAAAATTTAGTTATTAATTTGTTTAATAAACAAATTATAAGATAACATACAAGTAGTGTATGGGGGAAACAACCATTGTTCTCTAAAACAAAATCAAATTTATCGAACGTAGTGACACTGTTTTTATTTTATTTATTTTTTTAATGCCTGGATGAACAGAGATAGCTTCCACCGCATATGTATGCATTCCCGTGTTCCATCTGTTGTGACACCGCATATCTATAGCCTCTAGGAAGCACCTCATGTACTCATGAGAGAATGAGAATAAGGGGCAGATGACATTTTAGTATAAAAAGGAAATTGTTGAGGGCTGAGAGCATAGCTCAAAGGTGTAGAACATTTGCCCTGGATTGTGTGAGGCCTGGGTTTACCCTCTAGCATTGCAAACGGAAAAAAGAAAAGGAGAAAAGGTTGCTGGGTTTTTCTCCTCCCTTCCTCTCTCCCTCCCTCCTTCTTTCCCTTTTCCCTCCCTCTCTCACTCCTTCCCTCCCTCCCCCTCCTTTCTTCCCTCTCTCTTACTTTCTCTCTTTCTTTCTTTCTTTCTTTCTGATGGGATGCTGTGTACCTGTCATTGCTTATATATGGGAGTCAGAGAAAATCTTGTAGCCAGTTCTCTCTCTCCATCAGTAGGTTCCTGGGATCAAGTTCAGATCATCAGGTTTGGAAGCAAGCATCTTTACTCACTGAGCTATGCCATCAGCCTGAAGACCCCACTCAGAACCTCTCAAAGTGTGGTGAACAACCACAGTGTTCTTAGACCACAAGGAGACTCCTGACCTATAGACATTTTCTGTGCACCAAGATTAGGGAATTACTGTATCTTTGGTGAGAAACAATGTCACTGGTCATCTGGTTCAACCCTCAAGCTGATAAACATAGTCCTGTGTGCCTGCTCTAATCTCCCCATTTGACAAAGACTGTGGCCATTCTTGGTTTCAGTAGCACTTTCATGGACAGAAAAGACTTTCTATGTGGAGATAAAGCTTTCTTTCTGTGGTGTTGCCTGGTCTTAACTCTATGCCAGGTGAATCGAATTTTCCTTTATCCTATTGACAGTATCTGAAAACCACTCCCTGGGCTATGTTGCTAGCACTCTCTTATTGTGCCTACTCTGCTTAGTTTTTCATAGGAAAAACCTCTTATATGTAGGGCTATAATATCCATAGTTCCAAGTATCTCCTAGGGATCCAGGAACGTATTCCCCACACATGAATGGCACCACTGTATGCATCTTCCTGCTTCTTGATGTTAATCATCTGTGGAAACTGACCAAAGCTAGGCACAGAATAAACCCCGAGCAAGCCTATCTTACAGACTCTTAGGAATTTTGTGTGACCTTAGTTGACTTACGAAGATCCTGATAAAAAGATATAAATTTGGGCCAGAGAACATTGGGAACAACAGGTCTTCAAGCACTTTATCTGGAAGAGACGGCAACATAGACCCGTTTCAATGTGTTAATAAGGGTTAGTTTTACATAAACTTTGTGATGTGGTAACAGTTCATTTGGTCAAGAATCCTACCTGGGTAGTCTTTTTTCACCACAGTGAAGAAACACTTGAACAAATCAACTCTAAGAAGGAAGGATTTGTTGTGAGTCATAATGACATGAATTCAGTAGACAGTTCCATTGTTTCTGGCTTTGGTGAGGCAGAATACTATAGTGAGAATCTCAAAAGTTAGAGAAGGCTAGCCTAATGGTGGCAGGGTCCAGGGAGGGGTGGGGGAAGGAGGATGACAGATGAAAGACAGGCAGACAGACAGCTGGAGGCTACCTCTGATTTGAGACTCTTTGTAAGAGCCCATGTAATATCCAACCTATCATTGGATCAACCCACTGATGAAATTATTTTCCTCAGGTTCCAGTCATTTCTCCATACTGTTGCTAGCTGGGAGCAAGACTTCAAAGCCACTTTTGATGGGAACACTTCCTATGCAAACCACGAGGGCAGATGACCACTGGTGACTGCCAGGTAAGCAGCTTATCCTGCAGGGAGATGCAGCCAGAACAGAAGTGCAGCAGGACGCTGTGAGATTTTATCAGGATGCTTGGTGCATAATTTGACATTTGAAAACAGCTTATTCTGGGATTTGCCATCTCATCTCTTCAGACCATGTAATTGCTGGTAACTGAAGCCATAGGAAATGAACTGAGAAGAAACAGGGCTACCGCACTATCACTAGCAGCTTTTTATTTTTCTGGAGCTGACAATCAAACCCCAGGCTTTGCATTTAAGTAAGTAAATGATCAACCTCTGAGCCACATTCTGAATCCATGGTTTATTAAGACAAGATTTCACTATATAGTGAGGCTGGCCTCACACTCACAATCCTCCTGCCTCAGCCTCTGGAGTGCAGAAGTTATAGAATGTACCACACCATGCCCAGGTTAGACTACTGTACTATTAAATTTGGGGAACCATGGGAGGTTAAGGCAGGAGGATTGAGGACTAGCTTGAGGCTAGCTTGGGCTACAGAGTTCAAGGCCATTCTGGGACACACACACACACACACACACACACACACACACACACACGTCTTATGCTTATTCCCTTTCCCTCCTAGCAGAAAGACAGGGCCACTGGGTGGTGCTTTGAAGTTTACAGTCTTACAGGCATTAACTCACTCAACCAGCAAAGAAAGTACACACAGAATGTACCAACACAGGAGCCATTTCTGTTAAACTCATCTTGGGGATTACTCTTTTAGTGTTTCATGCCTGGATCTCGCACCCTGTCTTGTTGGCTTCCCAGTGTTCAGCGTCTCCCTGTGCTAAGGCACTTTATATACTGATGCTAAAATCATCTTCCTTCCCTGCTGATCTGAACATGCCACCATCTGGAGTCCATTTATAGCCTCCAATCACCCTTGGGGGTAATGTATTTTCCCATAGCCTTAGCAAATCTCATTTGCCAAGACCTCTGTATTGCCTTCCTTAATTTAGGGCAGCAGCGTAGGTGAATGCCAGTGTGTCCAGGAGGAGAGACCCATCCCAGATGGGAACAATGAAGAAGGCTTTTCAGAGGAAGTGTTCTTTGGTGTGCAGAAGGATGCATAGATTTCCTTAGCTGGGGGGTAGGGGAGGGAGAGTAGGACAGGACTGGCCTAGATTTATTGCTGTCTGTTGGTTACATTAAGTCCTTCATTACTGTCTTGTCACGCTGGGCTTTTGATCATGCAGGATTTTTCTTCCCTGACTCTGAATGCCTAACTTAAGAAGTTCCCAGTGTGATAGCTATACAGTGTATGAAGAGGCACAGAGAGATTTTGTTTCAAGACCATCAGTACAAGGAGTAGAAGATGAACTCATATGGACACATATCCATCCTGGCACCTATCCCTATCAGGTGTTCTCTTTGACTGGAGCCACTGATGCAAATAGCACAAGGAAATGTTATCACCCCCTGGGGGGAGTATTTGCTTGAGGCATGGTTCGTGATATGCTATAAAAATAACAGGGCTGTACCACACAGGTTTGTCATGAGCAGTGTGAGGGCAGATAGTTCTATTTGTGATTCTTGAAAACCAAAATAAAGTAAGCCTAACATTTTAGATCTGAAACATGTTTCATTATTTTGCTACATTTCTCTCAATTGCATATTCATTCCATACAAATCACAAAAATAGCATGAGTATCAAGTACACACATGGTTCTCTCTGGCATTCTCGGTGAGGCAGTCTGGGAAATGAGTTTTGTGTGACATAATCTGTCTTCTGATCAGCTAGCTACTCAGCTCTGATCCTCAGAGAGGCCAGGCTCAGGTCTGTCTATTTTAGTCATTATATACTGGGATGTTGGCCGAGCTGAATAAAAAAGAGAAATTACGTGTTTATTTCTGAAAGCTGATACAACAATATAAAGGTATTTCAGTGAGGCACACTTCAGAGTTGGGTATGTAAGAGGGATTGTACTAGGAAGAGGGTACACCAACGTCCTGGCAGCTGTGACGGCCGAGGAGTCATGAGCCTGATGTGCATTGTGCCCAAGGACAAGCAGGTAGACAAGTAACAGTGAGACACAAAGGACGACCCGTGTATCCATGATGTTTTGGTATTTATGGTAATCATACAGGAGTATATAATTAAATGAAGAAAAGCCAGGGAATCACTATCCTGAATTTTATACAGCCAGGGATTCAGAGCCATCTGCGGAATGTTCTCTAAGGGCAACCTACCTGTGCACCTCCTGCCCCATCCAGCCATCATGACTTTGAATCTGACACAGCTCTCCAGTCTTCCTCATAAGCTCCCCAACCCCCATGCTCTCCTCTCATTATCTCGGTTTTCACTCCTGTGCCCTCTGACTTAGCCAGTATAGCTGCTGTATAAACTGAAGCCCACAGAACCTGCTTGCCCAACCTTCTGACTTCTCTAAATATGGTGCCAGTAAATTCTTGTTTGATTAGGTAATACATTCACAATGTATGTACACAAATGTACATATAAACACAATTATATGAAGAAAATATTCTACCTTTTCTTCCTTTTTGGCCAACTCCAATAACATTTTTCCCTTGGTGCTAGGGATTGGAGCTAGGGCTTTTCACTTACCAGGTAAGCACTGGGCTACTGTGTGTCCCTAGCCTTTGGCTTTTTGAGACAGAGTATAACAATATAATTCAGGCTGTCTTTGAATTTACACTCCTTCTATCTAATTGGCTGGCACTGAAGACATGACCCACCACACTAGGTAAAGACATTTTTATAGTTTCTTTATGCATAGACCTCCCTCCCCTCAAAGGAACATTTTCTCATTTTAATCACATTCTGTTTTGACCATGTGTTTGATCATCATAGTTACAAAATAAATACTCTATACTTAGGGATTAATACAATTTATTATTTTACCTCCCCATTCAGTGGTTGATGGTGCTCAGCTGGTAGCTCTTACTCAGGTTCCTCAAATTTGGTTGCCCTCAAATGCTGAAGACTAGCCTGGGCTGCACATCTCAAGTGGCTTATGGATAGTCGACATTTGATAATGCTGTTGAATGGGAATTCAGCTGCCAGAAACCTTCCACACTGGGTTTTTCTACATATCTACGATGGCCCCTTAAAACAAGGCAGTTGGCTTCTGAGTGAGCACATTCTACCAACAAGCGTTCTGAGATAGCAGGAAATGGAATCTGCCAGGCCAAATTAAGGGCTATTTACAGATCTAGTGAAATCATCCCCATGTAAACATTGGGACAAAGCCTTCCCAAGCCTGTTCAAATGCAAGGAAGTAGAGTCCCAGACCCAAGTCTTCAAGGTCCCATTATAGACTTTGGGCCATGGTCATCTTCCCAGAGTGTGGTCTGCAGCACTGTGAGAAGCCATTTTGTACCCTCTTTCCTGCCTCTTGTCTCATCTAACATCTCAGTCAGTTTTGCCCCACTCTTGCAGCAGTTCAGCCCTCATGACATTGCAGATAGTTCACTGTCAGGGTCATTTTCCAGCTCTCCAATTTCTCTTCACTACAAAAAGCCTGTCTAATTTGTGGCTTCTCACGACAGGCATTTCCACAAGTGTAGCCTTGATGATGCCATTTCCATTCGTAAAAAATCATCAGCTCTGGTTCCTTAGACTTCAGGCTGGCTAGTGGTCTTGTTAGAGTGCTGCGGGGTTTGTACATGCAGGACCCATAGTCTTTAAGCTTTCAATAATACAACGCCAGGATAATTTTACTTAAACCCAGGTGAAGCCTTATTTGAAAAACTGAGTTTGCATACATGAAAGCATTCACTTATTCAATGACTGTGGTCGACTGCTAAAATACTAAACAAAAGAAAAAAAATCTGCTCTCACAGGGTGTATTTCTAGTTTCAGAGAGGCAGCAAGAGACTAAGTCTGTACAGTATATAGAATGATTATGTAGAATGTTGGAAGGCAACAAGCTCTGTGAAAGGCTTGGGAAGGGCTGTGGTTTTATATCACACGGTCATAAAATGCTTCCTTGAAATGGTGACATTTGAATGTAAGAAATGGAATGGTCTGGGCGAGAGAAATCTCTAGGATGTGCCATATTGGATAGCCAGTGGCCATATGCTGCTGTCTAAATTTATATAATTTAAATTAAATAAAGTTAAAAACCTAGTTCTTCAGTCACACTTGCCACATTTCAAGTGCTCAGCAGCCACAAGTTTCAAAAGGCTGGAAAAAAAAATCCCTAGAATATTCCTTTCAGGATGCAAGCGCTGTAGCATAGCATTACAGAAGGGTGGTACTCCGGGCAAAAGGCAAGGAGAGGGTGCTGGGGTGGGCTTGTCTGAAAGGAGTGGTGTGAATTTTCTACTAACAGATTCCTGCTCTTTCTGATATATCGTGTGTGTGTGTGTGTGTGTGTGCAAATGCACGTGTGTAGGTGAATATCCTTATGTGTGTGCATGCATGTGGAGGCCAACCCTGGCTGCCAGTTCTCAGGTTCTTTTCATACTTGGATTTTTTTTTTTGTTGTTGTTGTTGTTTTTAAATATAGAGTCTCCTACTTGCCTGAGCTTACCCCTTTAGATAAGGCTAGCTGGCCATCAATTCCCCAGGGGTCTACCTGTCTTTACCTCTCCAGCCCTGGGATCAAAAGAGGTGACACTAATTATGCCCTGCTTCCTTATTCTTGTTTGCTTGTTTGTTTGGTTGGTTTTGAACATAGTTTCTTAGGATCTAACTTGGGTCCTTGGACTTGCAAGGCAATCAATCACCTTAGCAGACAAACTACCTTCCTGGTTCCCACCTGCTTACTTTTATGCTAAGTATGTGTGGCCTTTATTATTTATTACTTTAACCTAAATAGACTTTTCAAAAGTCCTTATTGATGTTGTGCCTTAGATACATGGCATGGCCGATTCTATAGACTCTATGGTGTAAGTTTCAAACTCCTAAATCTTATATTGAAAACTGTGAATCTGTGAATCTGTGAATCTAGGATTACAGTGCAAGCCTGTAATCCTAGCACTTGGAAGACAAAGAAGGGGTGCCAAAAGTTCAACGTGATCCTCGGCTACATACGGTGCTCAGGTCGGCCTGGGCTACAGGAGACTCAAAAAAAAAAAAAAAAACAAAAACAAAAACAAAAACAAAAACAAACAAAAAGCCAAAGGAAAAAAAGCTGCTTGAACATGTGTGAAGACCGAGAATGTCAACTAGGAGACAGAACATATGCGATCTCTTCTGTAGCGGAGTGAAGTCATAGATAATTCAAATGTTACTTCTCAGGGATGATATGACTGGCAGAAGGCCCCACAGATCAGAATGTTAACTAGGAGTGTCCTGGGAACTCCTTGGAACCAAGTACCAACCCCTTAGCTGGCACATTTTAACCTAAAAATCAAGAGACTGATGTTAGAGATACAGATGTAGAGTTTCATTCTTGGATAAATCTGCATCACAGACATTTGGAAACCATAACAGACTATAGAGCTCATTACTGACTCCTTCTCAATAAATGTACATAGGTTAAGGGGACAAAATGTAAGTCTTCTGCAGTAAGCGGACAACACAAATTCTATTTCCCCCGACTTCTTCATTATGACATCACCCTTCTCTAACAGGACATAGCCTCCAGGTCCAAAGGCTCCCTCTGGCCCTATGTGAGCCACCTAAGAGTTTGAAATCACAATTTCAAATCTCCTTGAAGGGCTCTAAGCTTTAAGACATTGTGTAAATTTCTTGGCCTGGCTTAGGTTGCTCTTCCCAGGAGGTTTTAGTATTTACATTCACTTGATAATTAGCAAGAGTTTAGGGACTACCTGATTTCCTCTTAGTATTTATCTACATCAGGCTGAATTTCCCTTTTCTTAAGGGCAAGATCTCCACTCTCCCTACTCGGCCACATTTCCCGTGTGCACTTGGCCAAACATCTGCTGTGTGAGATAGTAACCTTGTCAAGGATCCTTACTTGTCATTTTAAAGGTTTTTCAGATCTTTGGCGGTCATAGGTAAAGAGTGGGTCTCAGCGTCCTAGTGCTGAGGGGTTAAAGGCCTTGTTGAAGATTCACAACCCCTTGGAGTTGAAGGCCTTCCTGGAATGGTTTCCACTGAGCACTCCACAATTCCTACCTCCTGGAATTGTATAAGCAGTGATTCATGCTGCGCTAAGCCTTTACAGTTTACCAAGCACATTCACCAGACACAGAAGGCTTCCAGGGAGGTCAGGTTCCAACATGTCAACAGAGATTCATCTTCGGGCCACCAGACTTGCACCTATTTTACTAAGCACCCATCAAACCCAACTAGTTTTCTCCGCTCCCCCTTTTATGAGGAGCGCGCCTACCGACCACTGAGTGGGCAATGTTGTCCCAAGAAACCAATTCTGAACATTTTCTAGGATACCGACTGTGCTGTGGGGCTAGGCTAAGCGCCGGAGGGAGGAAGACCTCTGAGCCTTCTGGGTCGCAGTCCAGGCCACTCCTGGCTGGAGCAAAGGGACTTTTTAGACTCGGGGGAATGGGTCCGGGAGGAGGTTTTTGGGAATGGCGCACCTATGCAGGCTCAGAGCACTCGCCGCTCCAGGGCCCCTTCCGCGGGCGGTGGGAGTGTCTCAGCCGTCCGGAGGTGAGCGGCGGGGCGGGGCGGGGAGCACCTGGGCGGGGCCGGGGCGGTGCGCGGGGCCGAGGCTCCCAGCCGGGCGCGCGCCAATGGGCAGCGGCTGGCAGCGCGTCCCGCGCCTGAGCCGCAGTCGCGCCCTCTCGCTGCCTGGCGAAGGCGCGGAGGCGAGCGCGGAGGAGAGCAGCCGCGGGCGCCGCCGCAACCGTCAGGGCATCAGGATGGCGGTGGGCTCTGTCAAGATGCAGCCGCCTTGCGAGAGTCCGGCCCTGGCCTCGGCGGCCCCGGCCGATGGCCCTCTGCGCCGCAGCCCGAGCGCCCGGGAGCCGGAGCGCGAGCCGCCCGCCGCGTCTCTGCGGCCGCGCCTCAGGGACCTGCCTGCGCTGCTGCGGAGCGGGCTCACGCTGCGGAGGAAGCGGAGCGCCGCCGGCGCCCGGGTGAGTGGCCCGGGCGCGCACGTGGAGCCCTCGACTGCCCCGCGGGCCCGCCACGCCGTGGCTGGAAGTTGGGGAGGTGGCGGGACTCCGCTGGAGCGGGGCCTGGGACGTCGGGGTTAGGGGGCGCCCCTCGGGCTGCGACGGCCACCCTTCCCCCTAGATGCACCTGAGCGCACCCGGGCGCCGGGGCATCGCAGGAAGAAGGGCTGTTTGCTGCTTTCTGTGGGGAAGCTGCAGGTGTCCGGTGACTGAGTCAACCAGCCCCGTCTCACAGAAAGTCTTAGGCCTCCCGCAGGTCCTGTTTGCAGGTGGCCTGCGACGTGCGTGCTTGTTTTGGAAGACTCAGCAGTGTCTGGGCGTCGGGACTGCCCTGGCAGCCGCCACTGCTGAGGGGGAGACTTAGGAGTTGGAAGAGCTTGGGTGAGCTGCTAGCGCTGGGAGCACTCAGTACTCCGGGACGCCCCCTAGAGCGGGAGAGGGTCGGACCCCCGGGAATCTCAAATATCGACTTTCTGATGGTGTGTTCAGATATGACTTCCTGGTGAAGGAGCATTCCTTGTGTTGTAAGTGCATCTCACGACCTGAGCAGGCCAGACATGTTTTTTATGTTAAAAGGAGGGCCTGCTTGTCATCCTGGTGATCCTCAAGCCACTCAAGAAAGCCCCAGTAAGCTCTCACTGACTTCCTTCCTACTCAGCAGAGCTTGGGAATACCTTGGTACATCCTACTCATACTTTTTTTAAAAATTATTTTTTGATTATTATGTAGTATTTACTGAAAAATCGTAACAATGGTGTGATTTTTTTTTTTTTTGACTAGAAGTCTTAGTTATATGTCATGAAAGGAGACAGTAGTTGGAGACTCACAGCTCCTGTGATGTTATTGGCTTGCGGAAACCTAAGGGCTGAGGAAGCATTTGTTCTGTCGTGGCTTCCTATAGATGGGCAAGGATCTGAATTGCTACAGTTCTTGTTCTCCAGGCTGTGTTTTCCCTTTCCTAGGTATTTTCTTCTTCGGTGCTACCTTAAAGGATTGTTCTTAGGATTCTCTCATGCAATTAGATAATTTTTAAGTCAGCCACCAGGAAAGTTTTAGAATTGCCCACACAGTAATCATGGTTTTTTAATTCACGTTACATTCCGCTCACTGCCCCCCCACTTCCGGTCACCTCCTCCTACAACACTTCGCCCCTCTCCTTCTCTGAGTGGGTGGGCTCCCCTGGTTTTTTTCCCTACCCTGGCACATCAAGACTGCAGAGCTAGGCACGTCCTCTCCCACTGAGGCCAGACAAGGCAGTCCAGCTAGAAGAATATAGCCCACAGACTGGAAACACTTTTTGGGATAACCCCCTCTCCAGTTGTTTGGGACCCATGTGAAGACCAAGTTGCACATCTGTTCCATATGTGTAGGGAGGCCTAGGTCCAGCCTGTGTGTGTTCTCTGGCTGATGGTTCAGTCTCTTGAGAGCCTCAAGGATCCAGGCTAGTTGACTCTCTTGGTCTTCCTGTGGAGTTCCTAACCCCTTCGGGACCTCAGTCCTTTCCCCTACTCTTCCATAAGAATCCCTAACTCCATCCACTCCACACAGTAATCTTGATGTGTGGTGTATAGGATTGCTTACAAAGAAAGGCAGGAAGTGTGTCCTCAAGATAGGGTGGCTAAATAAACACAAGACCCAGAATTATAGACTTTGCAAGAATCTAGGAGAAAGTAGGTCAAATTGTGTTCCTATTATCCTTGACAGTTACTTTTCCACGGCACAGAATGCTGAAGACATGGGCAGCCGGGAAGTCTGTGACAGGAATTGTCCACAGATCCATCTGCAGCATTCATCTACACAGGGACTCTAGTTTCTTGCTGCCTGGGATGATGATGTTTGCCCTGTCAATATGCAGACTGGCCCTAACTTTCAAACTACTCTGTATATGGGCTCTTCAAACAAGCTACTTTACTAATTCTTCTTCAGTCACACTACATTGTATTAGTTCTTTAAGAGCTTAAATGCATGTCTCTCTTAAAAGATTGAGTGTCAAGTTTTTCACTGTTGGGAAACTCCCACTTTTATCAGTTTCTCCCTCCTTCTGCTTCAGGGGAGACTATTTTAGTTTGCTTTCTGTTGCTGTGATAAAACACCATAAACAAAAGCATGGGAAGAAAGGTTTATTTCATCTTATAGCTTACAGTTTATCAACTGTAAAAAAGTGAAACTTGGGGGAGGAACTCAAGACAGGAACCTGGAGTCAGGAACTGAAGCGGAGGCCATGGAGGAGTGTTGCTTACTGGATTGCTCACCATGGCTTCCTCAGCCTGCCCAGGGGTGTCACTATTGAGAGTAGGCAGCATCCACCCACATCAATCAGCAAATCAAGAAAATGCCCTACAGACTTGCCTACAGGCCATCTGATTGAGGTCTTTTCTCAGTTGAGAGTCCCAGATAACTATAGCTTGGTTGTCCTGTTGAAAAACACTAACTAGAGCAACTACTGTTGCGATTTTTGTAACCCTCATTGTCAAAGGGGTAGGAAGGAGTTTGAAAGAAGGGAAACAAAGTAAAATCATGTGCTCTGTGTCATGCAGCTTGAGACACTGTAACACAATACCCTAAACTTGATGGCCTGAAGAGATGTTTATTTTCTCACAGTTATGAAATCTGGCAAACCCAAGCTCTGTTCAGGCTAGTTTTGTTTCTGTACAGGGCATTGTCTGCCTTGCAGGGGCCCATTTTTCCTCTACCCATTCTTATGGCTTTTCTTCAGCAGGGTCAAAGACAATCTTGTCCTCTTTTTATAAAGCCACTAATCTTACCATGAGGCCCTCACCCTCACAACCAAATACAATCTAAATACTGCCAAAGATTTCCATCACAGTATTCCACACCCCCCCCCCAATTTCCATATGTCATCACAGTAAGGGTTTGAGCTTCAACTTAAGAATAGTATGGATGATGTAAATGTCCATAAGAAGGGGTTTGAGAGGAAGAGAGAAATAGTAAAATATATCCCAGGCTGATTGGCAGGTGATGAACATCTGATATTAACTGGGTAGTCCCCTTGATTGGGACACTGATATTAATGTAATGGCAGCATGACTCAGAGACTCAATGAAAACTGTGAGGCCGTACCTACGGATTTGAGCTGAGTGATCTCTGTTCATAGAAGTTCACTCGGCACAAAGCAGCTCTGAGTATTGCACTGTTGGTGAAGAGGTTGAATCATACCAAAATCTGACCTAGTAGTTCCTATGCTGTTGTCCATGTTGTCTGAGACTCCCACAGTTTGAGACCATCCAACATCAACTCAGCTCTCTATGGACTGTGTTGTTCAGCCCAGTACCTTACAGAGTGTCTCTTTCTGGGACAAGTTAACCTGTCATTTGGTTAATACAGCACACTTCCTTGGTTCCCTGGTTCCTCTGTTCTGTTGTTTCTAATGGTATTGAATTCACTGTGCATACTCATTGAGAAGACTGCACCTCCTTTGGACAAGAAAAGCAAAAGCTAAGGTTTGCATTGTAGGAAGACTTGCTACTTTTTACTACGGCTACATTTTGCTATGGAAACATTTTTAAACATCAATGGCAACACCAGGTATTCTGGAATCCCATTATACCAAATCTTGTTTCATTTGTGGTAAGGGATGGGATGGGGAGGGGGTTGTTTCTGGTATAATTTAAAGCAACCTCTGAGTTACTTCATAAAAATTGCATCTGACACCTCTGATAAGGACCTTACAGCCACCAGCACCCTCCTCTGTGCCAGCATGGTAGCTTATGGCTGTATCTAGAACACAAGTCTGTCAAAATTGCAAGCTTTGGCTACAGAGTGAGCTCTGCACTCCTATTTAAAATAAAACAAGTCAAACAAATAAACAAAACAAAGCACTTGTGACTTTTTCGTTCCTAAGACAGTTAACATTTCTTAGCACAGTTCCTACATGCAAATCCTCCTGAAGATGCCTGTCTAGCTGTTATTATTAGAATCAGAAACTAAGAGTGCCACATGTTGATTTTGATTCTTGAACTTTTAAGTCCGTTTTATTTTATAACAGACTCCACCCTCTTTTTTTTAATGATATTGATTTGCAAGACAAATTGGATCCTTAGTCCAGGACTCTGTCCTACTTTCTGGGTGTTAGTTAACCCATTCTTCCATCCCTATAACCTGACAATTCCATACGGAGGCTGGACTGGATTCAAAAGCACATACCGTTTTTGAGTAGTACTGTGCTAGGTGTCCCTGTCATTTTGTGGTGCTGATAGGTCAGGATTCTTCCGGAGTAGTGAGGACTGACTGATTGACGCAGATGATGTCACTTTCCCTTCTACCTTTCACCTGATGGTTTTAGTTTCTTAATTCCTGAAGTCATCTTCATTAGGGAGTGCAAATACATCGACAGTCTGAATACATCATTCCTGTTGCACCTATTATTTGGAACAGTGTTCGTAAGTGCATTCTACCAGGAATTATTTGGATTTTCCAGCATTCAGGCTGCATAGGAAAGAAGGGGGGAATCCTGTTTTCCCCATGTATCATTTTTCATAGTAATGCTTTAATTACTAACAGCCTTCATGAATAGCCAGAGTTGTTCTTTTCTTAAGATAACCACAGTTGTTCTTTTCTTAGTGTCATCAGGAATTAATGCATTTGTTCCAGTCTGTTGTGGCAAATTCTCTCTTGAGCGTGTGTCCTCTTCTCCCCCATACTTAGCATATGGTCTCAGTAGACTAGAAGCCTTTATACTTTCTGATTTATCATGTCCATTTTCGCCCTCACATTTGAAACTGCCCATCTGTCTAAGGATCACAAATCTTTTAAAAAATGTATTAGCAAAAATAGTTTATTTCTCGAATGTTTTGCTTCTTTTAGTGTCTATCTCTTTCCCCCCTTGGTCTTGGCCTTCTACCTTAATTTTTGAAATTCTTTAAAGATATTTCTAACCAGGCTATTTCCAAAATTGATGGTGTAGAATAGGTGTTGATGACCACTCCATCTTTCTCTATATGCTGTCAGATGCTGGGAGTGACATATTTTGGGTTTTACTACTGGCATGTTTCCTCTTAGACTCTGGGATGCTCTTCTTTATCTCAAAGTGCTTTATTTACAGTAGGTAGCTGATTCAGTTGTTCACAGTGGACAACAATGTCTGCTAGTGATGCTCAGCCATTGGCTTCATCATGGTTCTCTAGTGATGCTCAGCCATTAGCTTTCACAGTAGATGTTTGCCCATTGTCTTCTAGTGATGGACTTTTCACCATGGTCCTGTAGAGATGCTCTGCTTATTATGGTCCTTTAGTGATGCTCAGCCATTGACTTCATCATGGTCCTGTAGTGATGCTCAGCCATTGGCTTTCCCAACGGATGCTTCCCCATGGTCCTCTTGTGATGCTCAGTGACTGGCTTTCACAATGGAGTCTTCACCATAGTCCTATAGTTATGCTTAGCTTACTATAGTCCTCTAGAGATGCTCACCCTTTGACTTTCTCTTCAGGTGGGTGGCTTACTTTCCTTCTGTGACTCCTTTTACTTACTGCACTTCACTAGCTGGTGGCCCTGTGGCAGATGCAGAATAGAAGAACAAAAACTAGAAAGGACCACTGGTATCCACCCCACCTCCCATTTTAAATTGAGGGATCAGGTCAGCCTGGGACTCACTGTGTCTCACAGCTTGGTCTTGAACATGTAGCATCTTCCTACTTCAGCTTCCCAAATGCTGAGAGTGCAGGCATGAGCAATCTTACTGAGATGACATAAACAGAGTGACCCTTTTACTCTGTCCAAACTGGAACACCATGGGTGTGACTCAATATCCACCTCTGCCAGAAACTTGTCTCCACTATTGAGAAATATACGCTACTCCATACTACACCAGTATGTTCATTTAATACTTGTTTTAAACATATGCCTTATAAGCTGAAAACATGATTTGTTCTTTGTACTTATATTAAACTCAGAGACTCATGTATCATGTATATACCTATGGCAGAGACTTCATTCAGCTCTTGCAACAGGCTTGTAAATTAGATGTGGCTATGTGCATTCCATAGATGTGAAAACTGAAACACGGAGGTGGCTTGCCCAAGATCTCAGATTGTGTAGGTGGGAAAAGGGAGGGAAGTTTGAATCCAGGCAAGTCAGGCCCCATAGGACATAGTTTTGAGTAGACTGTCTAGCTCTCTAGTACAGAAAGTACAAAGGCTCTGTAAACTGCTATAGCTTCTGGGACTTGCTGGTAGCACCTTGCTACTCTGAGACTGCTCAACAAATTGGTACAAAGCCAGACTAACTTTTCTTTCAATTTAGCACAAACAGGCTCTCCCTGACCTATTTGGGTATGGGCCAGGGAAAGTGGGGGAAACATTACGGGTATGAGTGAATGGTAACTAATACTTGCCAGAATTAAAAATAGCTGTCAGAATGTTCTGAACAAAGAAGAAAAAAAAAATCACCAGCCTCACCTCCATAATAAAGGTCAACCTTGTGCCTCGTGCATTGGCCAGCTTACTTCTTTGTCTGTTCATGGTATCCTGTAAGAAAACCAAACCATTAATGGAGGCTTGTAGGCAAGGTGAGTCAGAGCAGACAAGAAGAAAATGTGATGAACTTCCCTGAGAACCATGACATCCTTGCATCTGCTTGCTGACAGATTGCTAGCTCGACCCAGTATTTTAAAACTCTGTTAACCATAGCTTCACATAAAGTTAAGTGTGGTCCCCATTATCCAAGGGACTCTGGTACTAGGACCTCTCATAGGTACCAATTGCTGATGCTCATCTCCCTTATATAAAATGGAACAGTGCTCGCACATAACCTACACACATAACTTTGTCATCTAGATTGCTTATGAGATCCAATATGATGCTAATGCTTTGCCAGTAGTTTTTTTGTTGTATTTTAGAAACTCATGTCAAGGAAGAAAAAAGTTTGTATGTGTGGGCCCTCCCATTCCCCAACTATTTTTAATTTGTGGTTGGTAATTTTGCAGAGGCCAGCCCCATGGAAACAAAGAATCAATTTTAACATTCTGTAGTAACAGCTTGTCATAGTGGTTCACATCTATAATCCCAGTGCTTGCCATGCTAAGACAGGAAGACTGCAGAGGCCTTCCTAGGCTACATAGCACCGGGCTAGCTTGAGCTACTGTGAGACCTCATCTCAGAAACAATAAGAACAAAACCCACCACTACCACATTAAAATCCTCTATGGTTGTCACTCCCAAAAGTACTTATTTGGGAAGGAAGGAAACTGTAGATTCGTTTATTCTATTTTAATTTTGTCATATTTTAGTACAAGAACAAAATGGCAAATTAACACTTTGTTTACTTCCTTTCTGTGTTTTCATGTTCCTCCATCTCCTGCAACAGACTTTGGTTGTGGAAAAACAAAGGTGTTTGTGAGGGTTTGGGTGAGAACGGTGCCATCTGCTCATAGGTTTGCATACTTGTTTCTATTTTGTGGAACCGTTTGGGAAGAAACAGTTGTGACCTTGTTGGAGGAGGTGTGTCACAGGGGTTAGGCTTTGAAGTTTCAGAAGACATTGGCCATTCCCAGTGTTCTCTCTCTGCCTCCTGCTTGTGGATCCAGATGTGAGCTCTCAGCTGTTCCTGCCACCGTGCCTTTGCACCACCATCATGGACTCTAATCCTCTGGGTTAGGTCTCTAAACACTCTTTCTTTGGTATGTCGCTTCCATTATGTTTTATCACTGTGATAGAAGAGGGGCTGAGACAGTGTGGTAGTACCACCATCCTGTCTTCTTGTAGGAGATAGACCCCCCAAATCCTGGAGCCTTGGTAAGGAGACACCGCAGTCCAAGATTTCTGAGTGCAGAGACAGTGTAGATAAAACACTAGGAACACTAGGGTTGAGGTTTTTCCTTCCTTGGCTAGGTGCTTATTCTAGGCAAATTACCTCTTATAAATGTCTTTATGAAACTGTAGGCACAAACATTTTTTACTTTTTTATGCAATGTCAAGTTGAATGTTTTTTTAAAAAATGTGATACTCTAACATAAAGTGACTATTTTAGGTGATGTCTAAGTTTTGGTAGCATAACAAAATTTCACACTTGCCTTGTCTCTTAAATTGAGTTGGCAGTAATTGGTATCTTGTGTAGCTAAAAATAGATGGAAAGGCAGGAACTAAGTCACTGGTAAAGGCTTGGAATATTTGTGATTTAGAAAAAAAAAACTTTTTCAATGTTGAATAACAACCCTTTACTGTGAATACTGGTAATTCTGTGGTAATATGAGATCTGGAAGCTTTTTGTAAGAATTTGTAAAATTTAATGTGAATAATCAAAGTTGATAACATGGCTTTTCATGAATATATGTGTAGCCAGTATTATTACGCTAAATCATTCATAAATGGGGATACACCGGCAAAGCTCACAAGTATGCTGTGGATTACAACCTCAATCCCCTTGAGGGGATGAGGCATGCTCACCTATGAGTAAATATGGGCCAGATAGGGTAAGAACTTTCTGTGACGAGGAGACAGCAGAGGTGAATGCGCCTGTGACTGACTCTAAAGCATCTTTCTCCGTGTTAACAGGGAAAGGCTTAAAAACCATAACACAAGGCAAATTAGATAGTAGCTGCATGGACTACTTCAAGCCTCAGTGAAAGTGTCAGCCATTTTCTTCCCAGCCCTCAGTGGTGATCCCCAGGAAGTGGGTGCTGATTTCCACAGTTTGAGTGGCCAGCCACCTCATCAGAATAGCTGTCATCTGGAAGGTGAAGTCTGGGGAGCCACGTTCCTGAAGTGTCCCTGTTCTTAGTTTTGTGTCACAGTATCCACGGGGAGATTTAGAAAGCAAGCAAGAGTCTCTTTCGGCCTATATGAAAAACAGAGAGAAGAAGGAAAGCAAATTTCTTATAGTCCAGAATTTGTGTAATAATAATAATAACAAGCTTGAGACTTAAGAAACTTGGAGATGTTTGCATGTACCTGTAGCCCCCACTGCTGGTGAGGGGGAAGCCAGGGAATGAATTGTTTGAATGTAGGAGCTGCAGTTGGAGGTGGTCTGGCCAATATGGCAAGACTCAGGTCTCTTTAAAAATAAATAAGGCAGGAAAAAAAAATACATATTAGGAAATCAGAAGTATGGTCATAAACTCACTGAACCACTTAAAATAAAAATAATTGAGGATATATAAATAAAATGCCTTAAAGAAATTCAACTTTGCCATGTTTACTTTTTAATACAGTATGATTATCTAGTGAAAGTCTCTTTTAGGATAAGATGAATTCTAGGTATTTAGAAATCAAAAGAGCCTCTGGGGGAATCCCGGTGGCTTGTAGCTGCAGAGGCAGGAGTATCAGGAGTACAAGGGTATCCTCAGCTACAGGGAGAGCCTGGGCCACATGAGATGCTATCTTTAAAAACTAAAAGCACAGTGGGGAAACTGCATAGGCACCTAAGCGTGCCAGACCCTGGCTTGAAAAGTCTTTTCCTAACTTTTAGACAGCAGTGCCATGGCTTATAATTGCGTTATCTGTTATCTTCCCTTCCTCTAAACATCATATGTATGTTATCATTCAGTTGTGAACAAATATTTTGTTAACTTTTTTTTGTAATCATGTGCTAAAATGCTTTATCAGTTTTTTGATTGGAAATTGTTCACATCTGCAACAAAAGCTTCAGGGAGCCCCGCAAGGTGCTAGCGGTGATGACCGTAGATTCTGTTATTTAACAAACCCTCATGTACCATCTCACAAAGTAGAGTTGTTTGAAGAAATTTAAGAACAGTTACTCGATTCTGTAACAGTGTCCAAGACAAAATGCTGTATTGCACAGAGAGAAGCTAAATAAATTGCCCAAGATTATTCAGAAAGTATAGGAGTCAAAATTGCAGCGGGAAGTCGGGCTCCATGGGCTGCAGACAACCTGCAGGCTTTCTGCGTACTCTTTCTACGTGATGCATTTCTTAGCTAATCTCTCTCTTGTTTCTATTTTACCACTGTATCCTGGCATCAATATGACTGTTTCAAGGAGCACTGTTGCTTCCAGTCATTATTAAAGCTGCACCGTGTTATAAAATCACAAAATAAAAAATTATAACAAGGCATGTTTTCATTGAAAAAAAAAAACCCTGCTTAGTTTGTAAAAATATCAGTATATTTACGGCATTAAAATGGTACATGAAACTAAAAAAGAAAAATGTGTATTTGTATAAGTATGAAATATGTAATATTAGGACTCCATTAATAGTTCTTTTTAAAATGATTTACTTATTTTTTGCTTTATGTGGATTGGTGTTCTGCCTGCATGTGTATCTGTGTGAGGGCATCACATCCCTGGGAGCTGGAGTTACAGATATTTGTGAGCTGTCTTACGGGTGTGAGAATTGAACCTGGGTCCTCTGGAGGAGTGGCCAGTGCTCTTCACTGCTGAGCCATCTCTCAAGCTCCACCATTAACAATTTTTATGAGCATTGAATGCTGATACTTGCTTAGATAATGATTTAAACCTCCAGGGGGAATAAATTGAAATTTTCTTATAACAACTAACAATAATTCACGTTAAAAGTAAAGAAATAAAATTCTAATAAGGGGAAATTAAAAACATGTGTGTAACTCAGTGTGGTGCTGCATGCCTTTAATCCCAGCATTCGGGAGGTAGAGGCAGGAGGATCTCTGTGAATTCGAGGCCACCCTGTTCTACAAAGTGAGTCCAGGAGAGCCTGGACTGTTACACAGAGTAACCCTATCTCAAAAACAAAAACAACAAAAATAAACAAAAATGTGTGTATACATGTTTGTGTGTGGATAATATAAAGCTAAATAATTATTGGCTTCCTCACAGTTTGGTTTGTTGTTTTGTTTGTTTTTTTAAAGAAATTAAGTATAATTTAAAAGTTAATGTCTCTCTTCTAGGCACCGTAAAACTCATCGGACAGGAGATTTAGACTTGTCCTTGTGTCCGTCCGTGTAATTTGTGTAGTCAAGTCTGCAGGTCTTTCAGGAAGTGACTTGGGATCCTTCCTGTGTTTATCGGTTCTGGCTCCTTGCTTCTGACATGCCTTTCATTGTGCTCTGTCTATATTGTCTGTAGAGAAAACAGAATTCAGGATTTCCAGTGAGCACATCAGGCCTTTAGTCAAACTCGAAGTCCTGAGAAGAGGGCTTTTCCATCGAAGCACTTTTCTTCCTGTACCCTTTCCTAACTGGTTTAGCAACTTAAGCACTGGCCCCATTGGTCATTTTGTTTGGTTGAACACGACCTTGTCAAATCATTTACCTGAAGCTGTTATGAGGTGTAGTGCAAATACTTGTGGTTGCCCAATACATATGGCTTCCGTGCTGATTGTAAATTTGTTTTTCTCTTGTGTTGCTATTGGAGGAAGTGGATGGCTTATCACTTCCAGATATTTACACTAACGAACAAATACTGCAAGTAGTTTGCTCATCTCTGGACTCATGTGTAGGTATGGGATTACGTACACAAATTTACGCGTTGAAGAAGAAGCTGTGTGACGAAGCTTTTAGAAACTCAGAGGAACATGGTTTCTATTTCCTTTATCAAAATACAACTTGTCTGTGGGATAGCAGGGAACATAGTTTCTACAAATTTGTCACTTAGCATCCTTGTGACCTTAGGTCAAATGACTTGAGTTTCTGTTTTTAGAGGCATACCTATGTCCTGTAAGGCAGTGAATGATAGGGAATTCATTTTTTTTTTCTAACTTTTTGCTTCTCTTCTGATTAAAGTTGGAATTTGTACATGGAGATGCCAACTCCACCTGCAGAGCCTTTGGGCACATTTCAGACAAATAGAAAAAGGAGTGTTTAGTATTCGCCTCCTCTGTCATGGAGGGTGGGAAGATAGACACTGGAGAAGGAACACCTGAGAATGAAAGGGTAAAGTCACTGTCTTAGGGTTTATACCATGATAAAGACTACGAGCAAAAACAATCTGGGAAGGCACGGATTCATTTCGGCTTGTAACTAGCACACAGGTCTTGTTCCGTCACTGAAGGAAGTCAGCACAGAAACTCATGCAGGGCAGGAACCCGGAGATAGGGACTGAAGCAGAAGCCGTGGAGGAGCACTGCTTACTGGCTTGCTCCTTGTGGCTTACTCAGCCTGCTCTCTTATAGAATCCAGGACCACAGGGATAGCACCACCCACAGTGAGTTGGCCCCTCCTACAGCAATCATTCATCAAGAGAATAAAAAAAAAATGGCCTATAGACTTGCCCACAGGCCGATTTCATGGAGGCATTTTTCTCTATTAATATTTCCTTTTCACAGATATGTCTAGGTTTGTGTCAAAAACCAACTAGCACAGTCAACCTCTTGTCAACTTGATATATAAACACATCAGCTATTAAACTATTACCTTCCCTTTATTGTTCACCCACAGGATTGCATATTAATATCATAACATAACTTTCAAAGTGTATAGCATAACATTTTCAATACTTAAAAGTTCAAAGTTTTTTTTTTTTAAAAACATGTAACATTTCTATAAAAGTTTAGACTCTTCCTGTTAACTATGGGCTTTTATAAAATTAAAATTAAGTTTAGTACTTCTTTATTCCAAGAGAGAATAACCAGGAAACAGTCATGATTGAATCAAAGCAAAACTCAAATTTCAACAGTATAAATAAAGCTCAGTGTCAGACTTCTATGACCAACTCACAAATCTCTGGGCTCCAAAGGGCTTTGACAACTCCACGTCTGGCTGTGCCAACCATGGCACATATAGCTTGTCCCATAGACTTAGACCAGTTAAACTGCACAGCTGTTGCTGCCCTTGGTGGCCTTACCAGGAAACTGGTATCTCCAAAAAGTTAGGTCTGTGCTGCAAATGGGCTTCACTGTCGCCAATAGCCTCTTCATAGCTCCCTCAGGGATTCTGACCTTGCTACATGGAACAAAACCTCAAGTTTTCTCCATGAAAACCTCTTTAATCCAGGGGCTGGTTAGGGTTTCTATTGCTGTGATAAAATGTCATGACTAAAAGAAACTTGGGGAGGAAAGGATTTATTTCACCTTATGTTTCCAGGCAACAGTCCATCATGGGGGAAAGCCAGGGCAGGTCTCAAGCAGGACAGGAATCTGAGGGCCAGGACTGAAGCAGAAGTCATGGAGGAGTGCTGCTTACGAGCTTGCTCCTCATGGCTTTCTCAGCCTGCTTTCTTATGCAACCAAGGGCCACCTGCCCAGTGATGGCACTGCCCAAAGGCCTGTCCACATCAATCACTGATGAAGGCAGTACCCCACAGACTTGGAGGTAGCTTCTCAATTAAGAGTCCCTTTCCCCAGATGTGTCTAGGATTCTGACAAAAACCAACCAGTAAAATGAAGGAACATAAATCTGTTTCTAGAGGATTGCTCTTTTGGTCACCTATGGAACTGTAGGAGAGATGTCAGAAGAGGACCTGGTGGCGGTCCTTTTGTTTGTTCATAGGGTCTTACTGGTAGCCTTTTCCTCTTTTTCTTCAGTGTGTTTATGTGTGTGAGTTGGTATACATGCCTAGATGTCCTGTTCTTCTACTTTCTACCATGTTTCCTGGAGAACAGGGTCTTTGACTAGACTGGGAGCTAGGCTGGCCCCAGTGATCTTCTGCCCTGTCTCCACCCTCTACAGTTCTGAGGTTATAGGTAGCTGTGGACATCCTGTCTTTTCACCTGGATGCTGGGGATTTGAATTTAGGTCCTAATGTTTGCACAGCAAGTGCAGTTTTCTGCTGATACATCTTCCCAGATTCAGCCGCCTCTTCTTTTGGGAAAGACATTTCTTATAGCCTCAACTCAGCATCAATGTTTCCTTTCATCTGTCATGGCAAATTTAGCACATCTCAGGCAGCCCATGATAAAACTTTTATGTTTCCCTTTATTCTTGTCACATAACCCATTAATGAAAAGGCCTCCTAAACATATTCCAGTTCACTTTAATATTCTAACCATCCTGCCTCTGCCTCCTGGGTGCTGGATCACAGGCTTTTACCTCTACGGTTGCCTTACCTTACTCTTATAAATCAAATGAAACCTTCGAAAGCAGCCAGCGTGTTGTCTGTCAGTGTTCTGGGACTCACTCGGCTGTTTTCTGTAAAGCGCTTTCCATTTATTTGTGTTCTTGTTTTCCTTGTAGCTCTGTGATCAGGCATTCCTCCTGCAGATGCTGCAGTGGGTTTCTGAGCTGCCCCGTGTGTGTCAGTATCCGTGAGAAGAGCTGGTGCCCGCTAGTTATGTGGAGTAGCCAATGAGTGTGAGCTGCTGCTTCCATGGTTGCTGTCAGCACCATCACTGTCCGAAATTACAGGACTGAGGGAATCTGTGGTCAGTGCCTTTGGAAAACTGAAAAGGATCTTAATGGTTATAGTGGTGAAAATCTTGTAGGAAAGCTGAAGTTTGATTCAGCAGCTGGTGGATGGGACCCTGGAATGTGCGTCTCGGCAAGTTCCAGGTGGTCTGGTCCTGCTCCCAGGGCCACACTCAGGTGCTCTGGTGGGTGGTTCATCCTGACAGGTCAGATGATTGACTGAGAAGCGCTGAGGAAATCAGTCAAGGAGCTGAAGGATTTTCTGAGAGCATTAACTGTAGGCTAGAACCTGCTCTGAATGTGGCTAGCTTCATCCAGTAGATGGGGGTAGGGGCTTCATGGTGAGGGGATGTGGCTGGGGGGCGTGGAAGGTGGGGAGGGAAGGGCTTTGGGAGGGGCAGATGGAATGAAAGTAGAAGAAAGAGACAGCTCGTCAGCATAGACATTCTGTTTCTGCTTTCTGGCCACTGCTGTGTGAGCCACCCTGCTCCATCATGGCTTCCTTCTCATCACAATGGCAGAGGGCTCTTGTAGCCTTGAGCTACAACGAGTCTGTCCTCCAATATGTTGTTCAGGTATTTTGTCACAGTGACACCAGCAATTACAACACCTGAGCTGGTCTCAAAGGCCTCAAGAATCTGCTAACCTCTGTCAGCATGTGGCTGAGGCCAGGAGCCCATTGGCTTTCTGTTTGAAATGACTACTGCTGAATTAACAGAACCTCTGACCTTGCTCTAGGTTCCATCAGTGAGGGATCAGTAAGGGAAGGGTCAGGGTATCTCTTCCTCCAATCCTTCTTACCATGGAGCTATAGAGATCGACCATCTGTGGCAGCAGCATGTCTGGGCTGCCCACCTTAAACACTGCAACTCATTTCAGCATCTGTGAGGGCTGTGACTCCCAGGGTCCTTCATTTCAGTCCCAGTGGGCTCAATCATGATCTGGGCAGTATCTGAGCCAGGCTTGGATGCATTTGGTGGGCTTTGTTCTGAGAGGAATTACAGATCCTTTATGAGCCTTTACCACTGTGTTAGATAAAGGTGTGGAAGATTTAGAGGAGAGTGAGGAGAGGATCCTTTCTTTAAATTGACCATGCAGGTTCACCCACAAAGGATTGTGAGAAGCCTCTGGGCCTTTGACAAAAGACCTTTATTGTGCTGGAGTGTGACCTACTTGCCGTTCAGTCATTCCTGTGTGTGACCTCACGTGGCTGGGGCTCAGGATGAGAGACATTGTCTGAGGAGAGATATCTCTGCAGCCTCTTCTGCTACTGCTTCTTTCCCAGACACCTCAGCCCCATTGGCCCATGCACAGGAGCTCTGAACCCTTTATGTGGGGCTTTGATCTTGCTGAATTTTGTCACTGTGTATTGAACGTGTTCTGAAATGCCTGCCAAAACTACATTCGCAAGGTAACAAGCAGTTGAATGGAATAATTACACCTTTGGTTCCTTTGCCCGTGGGTTCCAGGGGTGGGTGTGTCGATGAGCTGAAAAAATATTTTCAGGGTTCTGGCTTTCTGCCAAATCATCTTCTTCACTAGCCTTGCCACAAGACAGGGCCACAATTATCAATTCTGTGTGTTTATCAGTTCTTTTATATTGAAATCTCGTGTCAGGTTGAAGCTAATTCTTAGCTTTTATAACTAATATTTAAAAAGTAAAGGTTGATACTAACATCTGGATAGCTTGCCCTGGTAAATGGAATATTCAAAGACAAAATAAGCCCTCTTTTTTCCCCTCAAAATTTCTATTGCTATATTTGAGACAGAGTCTTAGTATGTAACCCAGGCTACCCTTCAAGTCACGATCCCTCTCTTCTCAGCCTCTTGTGCTCAAATTATAGTATAGGTGCATACACCACTAGGTTCAGCTTCTGTTGCTACATGTTTTTGTTTGTTTTGCTTTTTTGGGAACAGGCCTTAAGTAGCCCAGGTTGGCCTAGAACTCACTATGTACTTGAGGCTGCCCTTGAAGCCTGATAGTTCTGTTTCCATTTTCCAAGTGCTTGAATTGCAGGCAAGCACTACTGTACCTGGGTTATTTCTGCAGTATCTAAAACAAAAGTTCTCTTCGAAGACTATCGACTCTAGCACATTTTTCTCTCTCTTCATGAATTTCTGTGCATTCATTTGTGAAAACTCTATGGGAGGGAGTCAAGGCAGACCATGCTAGATCACCTCACGCTGTTCAGTGTGCCCAACACATGGTCCTTGTCATTTACCCATTTCTCTTCCCTCTTGTCATCTCTGTAGTAGAGCTTGGTTGCTGACTGCCCAGAGAAGACAAGGCATTGGTAGTAGGGAAGAGAGGGCCTCAGGCTTGCCAGCAAGGAGATGGAGTCCTTTTTTTTTTTTAGATCAAGTCTTCCAAGAAGTGGTCATGTTTGCCAGAGCAGAGGGCCCTATAGGCAAGAGAAGAGGGGTTCCCATGAAAATGGTAGGGGTGGAAGAGCCCAAGTTCTGCTCACTGTGGTTGAGGACTTTGGGTGGGTGGATAGGTGGGAAGATGTATTAGTCAGGGTTCTCTACAGTCACAGAACTTATGGAATGTCTCCATACGTTAAGGGAAATTATTGGGATGACTTACAGCCTGCAGTCTAATTAACTCAACAATGGGCAGCGGTGAATGGGAAGTCTAAGAATCTAGTAGTTGCTCAGTCCCCACGTGGTTAGGTGTTTCAGCTGGTTGTCTGTATCAGTAGGCTCCAACTGATGTGCTGGCAACTAAGTGCAAGCAAATGATGAGCAAACACTTCCTCTTTCAATTGTCCTTATGTAGGCCTCCAGCAGAAGGTCTGGCCCAGGGTAAAGGTGTGCACCACCACACCTGGGATTTGGGACTTGCTCTGTCCCAGGCTGGCCTTGAACTCAGAGATCTGCTTGCCTCTTTCTTCTGGGATTAATTAAAGGCTTGTACTACCTTACCTGAGCCTAAGCTTTTCATGGCCAATATGCCTCAAGATCTAGATCACAGATGTGGCTTCCATTTCTAGATTGTAGCCCATTCCAGATGTAGCCAAGTCAACAACCATAGCCATCAAAGTAGCCATCAAAGTAGGCCTTATCTTTCCAGTTTCCTCCCCTGGGTAGAGATGGTTCTTGCTGATCTGTGTGTTTACTTCTCTAGCTTGGAGTGAGAATTCTGCCCATCCCCAATATAGGAAAGAGGTCCTTTTAGTGGAGATCAGGCTAGCTTTCTGATCTCAAACCACCCTCCTTGTGATGCCCCGAGGAACCTGTCGTTGGCTTTACTGTGGTGTTAGAAGACTTCTCTTGGATGAGCTATCCTGTTCTAAGGTTGGTTCCCTGTCTTCCTCTCTCTAGCTTTCTGGTAGGCTGTTGTCCTGGTACCTCTTCTGAATCAGCTCCCTACTGTCTCTACTCATTACTTCCTCACACAGTGCTCCTATTTCTTCACCCTTGCACAGATGGTCACTTCTACTGGTCCTGACAAGGACTCTCTTTTGTCTTGAGGGTGCTGGATGCCCTGTTCAGGAATTGGGATGATGGCCATGTTAAGATTATCGGAGGGGGCTGGAGAGATGGCTCAGTGGTTAAGAGAACTGACTGCTCTTCCAGAGGTCATGAGTTCAAATCCCAGCAACCACATGGCGGCTCACAACCATCTGTAACGGGATCTGATGCCCTCTTCTTGTGTGTCTGAAGACAGCTACAGTGTACTTACATATAAATAAATAATAAAAGAAAGATTACCAGGAAAGCCCCCACTCTATCAAGTCTCCCTTTAAATTGTCTTAGGCTACTTTCATCCTTAAACTTAGATAGCATCCTCAAGAGGAAGGAGGGGACTGTTAAGTAGCTTGAGGGACAACTGTCTCTGCTAGACAGCTGATGTCTTGGCTGCTCATTCAATGTTACGTTCTCAAGCCTTCTTGTTTTATACAGAGACTTTGTCCTAGATACCAGACATACACAAGAAAGCATTACTCTAGTGAGAATTAAAGCTGTCAAATTCAAAACCAGTTTTGTTTCTTAATCACTGTAATAAACATGGAAGCTTCTGTCTAAGCAATTAGCTCTGGGAGTAAAAGCCAAACACAAGACAGCGCAAAGCAACCTGATTGTTTTGTTCATTGTTTCTTCCAGTCCAGGTTAGATGTCCTATGGTCTGGTGCCTGCCCCTTATCCCACTGCCATCCAATACAGTCATGTCCTTTGGCCTTTTCTTTTTCTTCCTAAGATTCATGTTAGTCTCCTACATGTTGCTGTATCCTTACGGGTAGAAAAGATTTTGCTGTCACAAGAAAACATCATCGAACTTAATAAACCTTACTTTTTGCTTCTAACAGAACACTTTGCCTTTGGGTTCTCTTGAGGGCAGTCGCCTGCTGTGTGCCAGCCTTGACTTCTATCCTAAGACATTATCCTCCACAGAGACTTAAACATCAAAACCAATAGAGACTTGCACATGACTTTTACTTTGGTCTCTACTTGAATTAACTGGTTCATATTTCATTGGCCAGAGCAACTTTCATGGTGTTATTCATTGAGACACTGGGAGTGTCATCCTTTCAGAGACCATGAAGCAGAAGAAAAGCAAAATATTAGTATTATCTCTCTCACTTGGAGCTGAAAATATAGAAATGAGTAAGGCGTGAATCCGGTCCTCGGTGGCTCAAAGCCCTGAACAGAGAAACGTTGATAGTTCTATGTCTGTTTTGCAAAAAGGTGCATGTTACACAATAGATAATAATCACCCTAGTGAGAAGACAGAGTACCTTGAGAGCTCGGGAACCTACCTCTTTGTAATCGGCAGTAAAACTGTAGTGTGGAGGAGAAATGAGAAAGAGCTTGGTCTATTAGAGAGAGGGTCTAGGTCTGTGTCACTGGTGAGGGTGGGGTGTGACTTGTTTATATACATCTAACACTTAAAATAGGAACTTGTGATAGACTCTAAGAAATAGGCTTACTTGTTCTTTGAGACCTGGAGGCAGAGAAGCAGCCTACCAGCCTGAGAACCGATCTGCTAGCACATGAAGTGTACCGCACTCACTATTGTTTTGAGGAAGCCTTGCTAAAAATACTTTACTGAGCAATTACGCTACTGACAGTTCTTTGATCTGAAAAATTAGACTTGCTGTTGCACTATGAAGAGAACAAAGCCACTTGTAAAATAGCAATCAAAGTTAGTTATTAGGCAACGCAGGTTGCGGAGACAGCTCTCTGGCTTGCTCAGTGTCTGACTTACTTTACACTGGGATGGAGGTGAGAACTTTTTTGGAGAATGTACTTTATAAACAAAGGAGACGGTGTCTCCTTTGGGTCAAATGCAGCCATACTCTTGTCTTATTGCACTGCTGTCCTCCTGCTGTCCTTCTTGCCAATCATGCTGGGCATGCTCCCACTCCAAGGCCTTTGTTCAGTGCCTACCTCTCTTACTTCACTAGCTATGGGTTGCCCAAATGTCATTCTTCAATGGAAAATGCCAGGCTTCTTGGCCACCCTGTTTAAGATTGTCTTCTCGCTCTTGCCATATCTGATGCCTATGGCACCTTCATGTGTAAGCAATGAAGGCTTAGTTTCCTTCTTTCCTTTAGCCCCCCTCAATTGTCTTCCACCAGCTCGTATAACTTCACTCTGCACCATCAAAATAAAGCTGCTCTTCACAATGCAGTCGATTTTGTGATAGAGTAAATTTAGTTTTATAAATAAGTTCCCTCCTTGTCCTCACACTGCACCTGCCCAGGGCCAGCCAGCCTTCTCTTCCGGGTTGATAAGTCCAGTTGATAAGATCACTGTGCACTTTGTGGCTGACCCCTCTCCCCTATCATCTTGAATTGATAAGAACAATCAATTCTATTCTTTCAACACCAATACGTATGTCCCCACCAACCCTCCTCTCCTGTGTTTCTCAGGTGACTAGTCTGTTCCGGGGGCCTGGTGAATTGGAGACTCTTCTGTGTGCACACTTTCTTCTTTATACTTGGATCTAGGGTGAGGCAGTTAGAGGAAGTCTTGATTTCAAACATGAGAAACTGAAAATCACGGAAGAATGTTGTGATGTGTGCAGGTCAGCTTCAGAGTGATTGGAAGGCTGTCAACAGGGTTCAAAGAGGCAGGAACAAAGTCAGTTTCTAGGGAAAAGGATAGATATGGTGATGCCCAACACTAACAGTGGAACCAGCCAGCACTCACCAGCTCAATGACTGTGAACTGTGCTTGACTGCTCTGTGCTTCCAAAGACAGCCTTGAGTAACAATTGAGTGCTAGTGTTTGTAGAAAGTATTAGAACAGTGATTGGGAAAGAACAAGCAATAGATCAGAGTGTAGTCAGTACACATTGCTCAGTGATCTTGTGTCCATACAGTTGGCCCTTGGTTTAGGATGGCTTAACTTAAAAGAGGTTTTCACCTACCGATCATGTGAGAGTGAAACCACATTCAGCAGAGAGCAAAGTTCATATTCTGACTGTGGCTCTTTTCCTGGGCTAGCAGTGCAGTGTTGAAACTTTCTCACTGCAGGGTTCCAGTGTCACAGCACTCAATTATCCATGTGATCAGATAGGGAGTCAGCCCACACCTCTCAGCATACTGTGTGGCTGAGCTAGGATGATCAGAAGGTTAGGTACATTGAATGCAGCTTAGACATAGGATATTTTCACTGGATCTGGAGATCCATGGTGAGGAGCCCTGTATGTATGAACATTGCCAGTGCTACAGAGTACATGCCAAATGGCCCCTCACTGCAGGTATACCCACATGTCTGCTTTTCCCCACAATGGCTCCTTGGATCTTTTTGTTCAAGGATTTTGGTTGAGTTCTTCATGATCTCTAGAGGTGGGCTCTAATTTTCTTCTACTACTATATCAGTTAGCTTTCTATTGCTGTGATAATACTACAACCAAAAGCAGTTTGGGGAAGAAAAGTTTATTTTGCTTACAGTTTATAACCCATCATTGAGGGAAGCCAGCAAAGTGTTCGAGGCAAGAACCTGGAGGCAGGAACTGAAGCATTAGCTCTGGAGGAGTGCTGCCTGCTGGATTGCTCACCATGGCTACCCTTCTTGTAAAGCTCGGGACCACCTGCCTAGGGATATTTCTGCCAGCAGTGGCCTGAGACCTTCCATATCTACCAGTCATCAAGAAAATGCTCCACAGACTTGCCCACAAAACTGTTGGACAGAGACAGTTCTTCACGAGACTCCCTTTTCTAAGTGACTAGTTTGTGTCAAGTTGACAAAAACTACTCCCTTAACAGCCACCGTGGAAACTCTTATAAATCAATCATCTTGTCTGTGTTTAGAGTTTTTTGTCACTAGCAGCATTAATGTTTAGAAATGAGAAAAGGACAGGCAGACTTTGCCTCATACTTCATTTTTATTTTTCAGTTTGGTTCAAAGGAATTCACACCAATCCATTCTTTGGTTGTACAGTGCTGGGGATTGAGCCCTTGGACTTGCACATGCTGGTTGTACTGGCCAGTTTTGTGTCAACTTGACACAGCTGGAGTTATCACAGAGAAAGGAGCTTCAGTTGAGGAAATGCATCTATGAAATCCAGCTGTGGGGCATTTTCTCAATTAGTGATCAAGGGGGGGGGGGGCTTGTGGGTGCTGCTATCTCTGGACTGGTAGTCCTGGGTTCTATAAGAGAGCAGGCTGAGCAAGCCAGGGGAAGCAAGCCAGTGAGTAACATCCCTCCATGGCCTCTGTATCAGCTCCTGCTTCCTGATCTGCTTGAGTTCCAGTCCTGCATCCTTTGGTGATCAACAGCAATGTGGAAAGTGTAAGCTGAATAAGCCCTTTCCTCCCCAGCTTGCTTCTTGATCATGATGTTTGTGCAGGAATAGAAACCCTGACTAAGACACTGGTCAAGTGTGCTACCACTGAGCTGCTTTTCAAAACCTCTCTCCATTTCTTTGTTGAACGGTCTTTCCTTTCAGGTAAGGCTGTTAGGAGTGCTAGATGCTCTGGAAAATCCAGAATAAAATCTATTTATAGAAACACTTTACTTAGAAACCAGTGGTGTGTCTCCACCTGTGCATTGGCAATGCTGTCATGGGTCGTAAGGTTGCCTGGTCATTTGATCTCTCTCCTCTCTTCTCTCTTGCTTTCCTTCCCCTTCCTCTCTCCTCTCCTCTTGCCCCCTCCTTCCTTCCCTTCTTCTCAGACATAGTGATACTTATAATATATAGGCAGTTGCAATGCAGGGCAGTCTGGTGTTAGCTCCACGTTTCTTAAATATTTATCTGTTGCCTCAAAGAGACTTCAAGAAGTGGAAGCTTTCTTCACTGACAGCTTAATGTGAGAACTGTAGAATTATTATAATCAAGTGTTAAAACTTGGTGTGAGAGTTTATTTCTATTGTAGAACGTAGTGGGTCGGGTTGCCTAACATACATGACAGGAGGAGGAGCATCGTTTGTTTCAGCCACACACTTGTATGCTTGTAAGCAAATGATTGTGTGGCCCTGGTGATCATATAAAACATACTTCTTACCGACAGCCACAGCATCTCTGCTCACCTTGTGGCGACTTGCTCTTATAGGCACAGAAGAGATTGAGAAAAATAGCGTGGGGGTGGCTAGAGGTCTGAGGTGTCGCCTGCTGGCTAATAGGATTGTGATGGGTCAGAAATGCTTGTCATCAGCAGGACCGAAGAGAGGGCTGTGTGAAAAGGATTGCTTTCTGTGAGTCATGGAATTAATTTATCACTGGAAGACTTTCAAAATCAAGTTTCCTCATGGATGTGAAATCTTGTCAGTAATAAGAGGGAATGGAGGCTGAAATTGGACTACCACTGAACCTTTATTTCAGAGACGTGGGTGAGGGTGGGAAGAGAGAGGCAAGGTCTGTTCTCTGAAATTGGAAACAGTCCTCATTTTCACCTTTATCTGTAAGTGTTTGTGTATGCTGAGCACTTTTGTGCTGCTTTTGGTACACATAAGATGGATGTTGGTCTTCACATAACTCAGGTAATTCCCTGAGCTTCATTTGCCTGTGAGTCCATTTATAGAATTGCCAGTGAAACCTGCCCTTAATGAAGTGGAGGCTTTGGCTGGCATGGTATAGAACATAATAACTCACGGGCAGCTGGTGGCACCCTGAAGGCAGCCTTCAGCCCGGGGTGTGAGCCACCGGCAGCTGGTGGCACCCCAAAGGCAGCCTTCAGCCTAGGGTATGAGCCACGGGGTGTGAGCCACGGGCAGCTGGTGGCACCCGAAGGCAGCCTTCGGCCCGGGGTGTGAGCCATGGGCTGAGCTATGGGTAGTTTTGGAGATTCTCATTTTTGTTCAGGTCAGGGATTTCAGGATCAAACAAATGTAGTTCTTCTTCCATGATTCTATTTTTTAAATAGTGTAAAATGCATGCAGCAGTGTATGTTACCAACATAAAACCATTTCCAGTGTATTGTTCTGTGGCGTGTGTACCTTGCTGCACAACCTATCTCCAGCATCATCTATGACTTCAAAGCCAACTGGGAATAATAAAGACTTATTATCCGTATGCTTAGAATTTTAACAATACTTCACTGTTCTAAGATTTTTCCATTACTTTCAACAAGTTTCTTCTAACTCATGGCTTTTGCAATAGGAAATTGACATAAGGAGGAAATCACTAGTCACCTGCTCACTTCTATCCCCTTTCCCAGTAGACTTTCTTACTTCTTGAAAGTTCTTGATCGATCAACCCAGTACTTCCTGTAGCTATTTTTATTTCAAGGAACACACATAGTATCAAACTGAAGAGGATGTAGAAACAAAGCCTCCAGACATCTTAGATGCTGCTGAACTGTATATCTTTTAGGAAAAGAAAAAAAAATTAAACTATTCAGCTATATTTTCTATCTACGAGTTCTGAAACAATTTCCAGTCTAAAACTTCTTTAGAAGTCAGAGGGGTGGCTCAGAGGTCAAGAGCATTTGCTCTTGCAGAGGACTCAGGTTTGATTTTCAGCACCTATATGATGGCTTAAAACTACAATTCTAGTCCCAGGAAATCCAGTGTCTTATCTGGTAGCAGCCACTTAGGTGGTATACCAGCATGCATGCAGGCAAAGTGCCACACACATCAACATATACATACATACATACATACATACATACATATATTTTTTCTAAGAACAGTGGCAGACTTGTATGGGAAAGCTGTCAGTGGTGTGCATATTTATTTCAAGGCTGTTTGCAAGCACTTTCCCTGTCATGGGCCACTCACTGTGTCTCTTCTTCTACACTGAGGCCAGGACACTGTATCAAACTGGAGAGTTTAAATTTAGGACTCAGAAAGGGATGTGATGGACAGCACAGGAATGAGTCATGGAATAAATGTAAGATCTTGTTTATGGTTCAAAACAATCAAATTTAAGCAATCTTAGTTCACCAATACAGCTCTACAAAGGCAATAGAAGGAAAACTTCAGTCTAAAGAGAATATGAACTAGACCGAAAAGGAGACAAAAAATAAATAGCTCAATAGTAATGGCCTTGATTCCCCAGTAAAAAGATTGTATTAGAAAGCAGGATTCCTTCTGCTATGTAAGAAATGCAAGTCACCATCAAGGATGGATATCGACTTACAGTGAATGGATGGAAAAGATCAGGGCTTTGTCTAGCACTTATCAGAGAAACTTCTTATAGTGGGTGGTGATTAACACAGAGACCCAGAACTTGACAGTGTGCAGAGAAAGAGAAACTTTGGGACCCTCAGCTTTAAATGGGATGTCTACTAAATCCTTCCACTCTAGACTCAGACAGAAAGACTCTGAAAGGTAGAGGTGGTGGATAACTCCAAAGAAACAGTCTTCCATACACAACAGGCTGATGCACATAGTAATGTTCAGGGACTGTGGCAACAAGCACAAGACCCACCCAAGTTCAAACCAGACAAAATTCCACCACTGAGAAAGCAGGAGTAGACACAAGGTCTTACCCCTTACCCAGAAGCCACTTGTATATGATAACTAATGAGAAAGGAGAAATCAGTTTTTTCTGTTTTTGTTTTATCTATCTATCTATCTATCTATCTATCTATTTATTTATTTATTTATTTATTTATTTTTCGAGACAGGGTTTCTCTGTGTAGCCCTGGCTGTCCTGGAACTCACTTTGTAGACCAGGCTGGCCTCGAACTCAGAAATCCACCTGACTCTGCCTCCTGAGGGCTGGGATTAAAGGCGTGTGCCACCATGCAGGAAACAGTTTTTTCTGAGGTGATACTATGTATCAATCACACCTGAGAAAGGGCCCCATGCCCAGGAGTTGCTGGTCACAAGTAACAGATCCCATGCAGTTGGTCAGCATGGAACAGTCCCTATGCTTTTCATTCTGCTTTGCCATTTTTCTCTTATTGTATTCTTTTGTCCATTTGCTTGTTTTGAGTTTTGTTTTTGTGGTTGTTGTTTTCTGAAAAAGAGAAAGGGAAGGGAGAATATAAAGTTGTATAAGCAGGGAGGTGGGGAGGATCTGGGGAAAGGGAAAGAATATGATCAAAATATATATTGTATAAACATTTTTGAAGGGCCTGGAGAGATGGCTCAGTGTTTAAGAACACTTATTCTTACAGTGGACCCAGTAATCCACTTCATGTGGCTCACAATCATCTGTAATTCCTGTCCCAGGGGATCTGGTATCCTGTCTGATGTCTGTGGACACTAGGCACACATGTGGTACACAGACATGTTTGAGCAAAACACTCGTGCACATAAAGTCTAAAGAAAAAAAAATCTAAACAATTTAAAAATTAAAAGAATCCAGTGCTTATGATTAATTTTTTTTAAAGAGGTGCTTTGCATATCCAAGAGTAAGTAGTGAATGCCCACCTGAGGCTTGGACGTTTAGATTCCACTGGAAAAGACTCTGACATTGTGCCATTGTATCATCAGTGACGAGTAGCTACCTTTCATGCCTCTCTCATAACTCTCCATTTTGGAGCTGAGACAGGACTTGATTGTGTACCAATGAAATTATATTTACACATGAGGAACCTAAGAAGCCAGTCATTAATATTGAACTTTTCAGTATTTACTTCCTGAATTGTTTGACTCCGCAGAGCAGTGACGGGAAAGAGTAGCCGGGTGCCTCAGCAGATTGTCCCCTGAGCAGACATTCTGGGCATGGCAGTTATTAGAACAGGAACTTCGGCAGAACCCGGTTTGTGTCTTCACTCATGGCCAGCCACTTGGAAAAGGGAAGGTTGCCTCGTGTCTTCCTGGACTGTGGTTTGAGCGTCCACCAGTTTCCTCCTGTCTCCTTCCTCTCCTGGCTGACTTCTTCCACTGTTGTCTCTCAGCTGTGCTTATGTCTGCTTAGGGCAGGCATGGTCACTGACCACACAGTCGGGAGGGCGGCAAATAATCGCAACTTCCTAGAAGCGTCTTCTGCCTTGTCTTACTATTCTTCTCTCTTCCGTGAATACATCAGAGTCCTTAAGTTTGGATTTCCTCCTGACTAGAGACATGTTCCTTATGTGTTTATCCTTTCTATATAAAAAGCACGGTTTTAATTTATGAACATTCCTTCATAGGGTTAGAAAATGGTAAGAGTGGAAATTTTATCTTTTTAAAAATAATCTATAATTTTTAAACGTATGTGCCTGCATGGGTACACAATGCATGTGTAGATGCCAGTGAAGGACAGAGAGCGTTGGAAACCCTGGAACTGGAGTTCCATGCTGCCCTGTGAGCTGCCTCATGTGGGTGTTGGAAACTGAACTCAGGTCTTCTGCAAGATCAATGAGTGTTCTCAATGCCTTAATCACTTCTCCAGTCCCTGGAGAGTTTGTCTTATTTTGTACATTTTTCTTCTTGAATAGTTTCTTTTATTAAAGAAGTTAGAAAGAAACAAAAATCTACCATGTAGCCTGTCACAAAAAATTCCATTAGCATTTTGCTATATTCCTTCCTACTTTTATTCTCTACCAAGGTCATTGTTGCCCAAGTCGATCTCAGAACTCCTGAGCTCAGGTGATCCTGCCCTGCTCCATGAACAGTTGAGCTACATTACACGGTCCTTTCAGTTTCACAAATGTCCCTGTACATTCAAGGTCCTTTAAATGTTTATAATGGCTGCATGGCATTTTCTCGTGCTCTGGATTAGGCAGGAAGGGAGGAGGAGCTGGAGGAGCGAGTGCTTTGGAGTCACCAGGAGTCAGCATAAGTTAGCAAAGGGCTCTCCCTGTGTACTGTGCACATTGTATTGGCTGATTCTTCACCCTCTGCTACTGGGTTGTAGGGTACTTTGTTAACTTTAGAACTTCTGTCATTGATAACATGACTGAGAGAGGCCTCCTTTGAAAAGTGTGGATTACGCTAGTTGACCTGAATAGAGTCAGAGAAGAAATGAAGCTTGTTTCCTAATTTAACCCAAATAGAAAGGAGTGCAGCTGCAGATGCTCAGATGGTAGTGTCCTTGTAAGTGAAAGCCTGGAGCTCTAAAAACAGCCCTTTATGCAGTGCCTCTTACTGCAGTTGTGCTTTCAGAGAAGGGTAAGCACATGCACAGTTGCTATTGGATCACATGCCAGGGGTGTGTGCGTGTGCATGTGTGTGTGCCTGTGTGTGCACATGTGCTCAAGAGTGTGCATGTGTGTGTGCGTGCATGCATGTGCCTGTGTGTGCACGTGTGTGTGCCTGTGTATGCGCACGTGCTCAAGAGTGTGCATGCATGTGTGTGAGTATGCCTCTGTGTGCACACATGCTCAAGAGTGTGCATGTGTATGTGCATACATGTGTGTACACATGTGCCTATGTGTGCACATGTGCTCAAGAGTATGCATGTAGGTGCATACATGCATGTGCACACATGTGTGTACCTGTGTGTGCACATGTTCTTAAGAGTGTGCATGTGTGTGTGCATGCATGATGTACATGTGTGTGCACATGTGCCTTGTGTGCACACATGTGTGTGCCTGTGTGTGCACACGTGCTCAAGAGTATGCATGCATGTATGTATGCATGTGTGTGTGAGTATGCCTGTGTGTGTACACATGTGCCTGTGTGTGCACATGTGTTTGCCTGTGTGTGTACACATGCTCAAGAGTGTGCATGTGTGTGTGCATGCATACGTGTGCATGTGTGTGTGAGTGTGCCTGAATGTGCACTTGTGTGTCCATGTGCATGTGTGTGTGCATGTTTGTGTACATGTTCGTATGTGCCTTTGTGTGTGAGTATGTGCATGCATGCATGCAGGTGTGTGTGTGCCTGTGTATGTGTGTTGGAATAAGAATGTGGCTTTCTCATTAAATGTTGGGGGAAAGTAAGGAGAGGAGGTGAAGTGTGTGCAGAAGTCAGAAGGTACATACAGATTTTTCAGCCTGGGGAGCTGAATCAGTCTTGCTGTTCCCTGTAGCTCTTCTTGGCTGTATATAGGCTGCTCTGTTTGGGTACCTGCTTAGCTTCATAGTCAGGAATATAGGAGGCAAGGTCCTATGTGAACCTGACTTGTGTGCTGCTGCCAAGTCATTGGGTAGCAGGTTGGAGGAGAGGCTTTGTGGGGGGCAAGTAGAAGAGTGCAGTTGTCTAATAGTGGCGACTCAACATCTAGACATCTTTTAAATGAGCTGCTTTCCATTAGTACTGGTGAATGTGTTTTGAGATGGTAAATGATAGATATGTTTGTGAATGTTGAATTAAACATGTTTGTTTAGTATAGAAATTCTCTGACAACTTCCATATGCTTATGTTCAGTCTTTATTTTTACTCAAGTAAGCAACATCTTCTACTTGATTTTGCCCATGTAATCCTTGCTAAGAGGACCTTTGTTGGGGTCAGGAGGGGTTTGAATTAGAAATGCTTGCCGCAAGAAGTAGGGTTAGTATCCAGGTGGTACGGGCCAGCCTTCCTAGACTTCACTGTGGTGTGAGTCACCTGGGATCTGGTTCCTTCATCCATGGAAGGAGTGTATCTGGCCTGGTAGAGATGGAGAAACACTGAGGTGAGGCCGGTGCTGCTGGTCCCCAGACCATATGTGGACTGTCATTTGGAGATGGGAGGAGATGGCTGATGGAAGGTGGCATTTGCCAGGTGGGTTCTGTAGCATCCCAGGAATCCAGTGGGAGGTTCGTAGTGAAGGAAGAAGAACAGAATGGTAGGTGGCTGATGCTTGCCCATTTCTCTATAAGGGGAATTTCTGGGGGAATCCAGAACACTAGAGATCACCTTGAACATCAAGAACATGATCTGTGCTGCAGCAGATCTTTGTGTTACAGTAGAAGGTTGCAGAGAGGAGAGACAGTATAACCAAAGACTATGACGAGCCTGTTGTGGTGGCTTATTCCTGTACTTACAGCACTGAGACAGAATCTCAAGTTGAAGACTAGGCTGAACTACATAGTGAGTTCAGAGCTAGCCATGGATAGTGAACCCCTGTCTGAGGAAAAAAAAATAGAGAGGGATTTAGTAAAGAAAATAGTAGATGTGTAAATAGAAGACATAACATAGGAAGCAGGCTTAGAGGACATGATTTGGTGAAAGTAGACTCTAAGTTAGTAGCAAAGAGTTGGGGAAAGGAAAGGATATTTAGACAGACCCTCACCTGCTACAGTCCCACAAAGGCAGTATTCATCCAGCAGCTATTACACTCTGAATGTGGAGTTTGGATCGTTTCCCAAGTTAGCTTTATGTGAGGTATACGACTTCCTTAATAAGACTTTTGTCGGTGGCAGCTCCCTGTCGCCTATTCAGCCCTGCAGTGCAGGATGGCCGGTGAGTAAGTCTGTTGAAGGCACTTCTGCCTTACAGTGGCTTTTCACAGTGTGAAGAAGGACTTGTCACAGAAAGTGAGTGTCGAATCCAGTTTTAGTAGATGAAGAGAAAACGGCAGGTCCGTACCTGGGAATGTATAAAGGAAATACAGTGAGAGATGCGGAGAACATTCTGACTCGTGCTTGGAAACATAGAAGGGAGTGACAGAGGCTGATGTGGCTGTGAAGGGAGCTGTTGAAGGAAGGTCATGCGAGAGGTGTGTGTGTGTGTGTGTGTGTGTGTGTGTGTGTGTGTGTGTGTGTGTGTATGATGGGACCCAGAAGAAAACTTCACAAGTCTGCAGGGTCAAATGCTAGCTAATCAAGGGCTACAAAGTAAGTGAAAGACAAGCCAGCTCAGAGTTTCATCAGTATCCAGGGAGAAGGAATCTCTGCTCCTCATAGTCATTGTTAAAGACCCAATGATGTGGTGTACTCTCACTGTCTCTGGGAACAATGTTTTGCTTTGAACTAGACTTGCCCAGGGTTGACAGAAACATAACAGACATCAGAGAGCCAGAAAACTGACTTTCTATGGGGGTAGAACCTAAGAGTACACATGGAAGAGTTTGCATTTGATACTTCTGATAGGTGTCTCTGTATATAAAACAGTTAGAGAATCTAACCAGTTAGAATCTCTCTGTATGGGTTTGTCTTGAACTAATGATTTCTCTTGCCTCAGCCTCCTGCATGTTGGGATTATAGGTGTACACCACCTTGCCTGGTTCTGATCCTCTTGAATTCTAAAGTAAAAAAGTAATTAAAAGACTTGGGGCACCCAGGACGAGACCAAGGCATAAGTAGGAGATAGGTTTGAGTAGGTGGCAGGATTTTCCTCATGCCACCATCCAGGTAAAACATTTGTTTATATAAAAATCAGCTGTACCTAGCATTTAAACACTGGTGGTGTCACGTGACAAAGCTCATAGAACTTCATGCTCATGGAGAAGGCCTTGGTTCCAACCACCCAACACCAGTGAGAGTCTGTGTTAATTCTCCTAGACACCTGAGTATGAGAAATGAGACTGGCGCATGAACAAATTGCTATGTCTAAAAGATGCTTGACGTGAAAGTCTTGGAGATGGTGCGGAAAGAGGGATGTTCTCCTCGTCTTCTTTCCCCTTATGGCCAGGAAGGCCTCAGATGATTCTGTCTTGCCATGTGGAGTCCTCTGCTATGTCCTAGGGAAAAGGATTTCTGTCCCTTGAGAAGTTTACGTGGGTCCACATTCCTGTGCCTCCCTGTGGGAAAGCTTGCTGAGTGCTGCACAGGGATGGTAGTAAAGGCCAGTAATACTCCAGTTGTCCATCAGGCACTATTCTAAACTGTCTGTGTAATTTACAGTCTGTGGCCCTTAGGGTGTAGTGTCCTGATCTCCTCCAGCATCAGCCCACTCTGAGAACTCATTAAAATTCAGATTCTCAGGTTCTACCCTAAACCCACCAAACACAAAACTGGATGGGAGCCCAGGGGTATTTCATGACACTCTCTAGGAAATAAAGAAATTTGAAAATCACTACTTTAAGTAATTTATTTATTTATTTTAGAGATTTATTTTATGTATATGAGTACACTGTGGCTGCATAGCTGGTTGTGAGACTTCATGTGGTTGTTGGGAATTGTATTTAGGACCTCTGCTCTGTCCAATTAACCCCACTCACTCCGGTCAACTCTGCTTGCTCAGTCCCTGCTTGCTCTGGCCCAAAGATTTATTTATTATTATACATAAGTACACTGTAGCTGACACACCAGAAGAGGATGTCATATCTCATTATAGGTGGTTGTGAGCCACCATGTACTTGCTGGGATTTTAACTCAGGACCTTTGGAAGAGTAGTCAGTGTTCTTACCTGCTGAGCCATATCACCAGCCCAGTAATTTATTTTTTATAACAGCCTAATAAGTATATTTTATTTTACTCACTTAAAAGGGTAGACCCAGTGAAACAAAGGAGATAATAACTTACTTGTCCAGACCACAACTTCTTAGGGCTGTGGCTGTACTTTGAATGCAAGCATTGTGAATGCTGGGCTCTGTTCTTGTTCTTAAGTACTGTGCATGGATGCCTTTCGAGAAGGTGTGTGTATAGGAAAGAAAAGACAACAACCAAACAAAGGGAGGTATTCCCTTATACAAGTATGTAGTCAGTATAAGCTAACCACACACAGTACATCTGTGGGCATTGGGGCATTTGGAAGTGTGATCAAGGGGGAGACCTATGTCTTTCAGATTTGCATAGTAAGAGGAAGCCCAAATGCAAATGAGTATCTGAAGTCCAGAGTTCTCTGGAAGCACTTAGAGATTCAGAAGGGAGATTTAAGCATATAAGAACCGAATGCATTGTCACGTGAACTATGTGAAAATTTAAATATGTGTGACTCGTTCTAGGTGACACAGATTTTGAGACACAGTTTTCTTCTTACATATTTAGTTCTTCTCATCAGTGTTCTCTAGTCCTCCCCCACCCCACCCCCACGGTTTTGTTTCACTTTTGATACAGGTTCTTGTCTATCTCAAGCTGACCCTGAATTCACTATATAACTGAGATTGGTCTCGAATTCCTGTTCCTCCTGCCTCCACTTCTCACCTGTGCCATAGTCTCAGGCTTCTTTAACTGGGGTTGTGATACCCTAAGGGGTCATGGTTGTTAGCCTTAAGGCCAAGGGTGATAATGAATCAAACAGCTATGAAGGATTTCTGAATGGGCAGCAACCAAAATTTGATTCAAAATAAAAATGTATAAAGAGGCATTGAGAGATAGCTCCATCAGTCAAATACTCATGCAAGCATGAGAACATAACTTGGATCCCTGGTATCCAAATACGAAGGCAGGCATGGTGGCTTGCACTGACACTGGAGAAGCAGATGGTTGGATGCCTGGACTTGTTGGGCTGCTAGTCTAGCCTAAGCAATGAGCTTCAGTTCCCAGCAAGAGGCTATGTTGTAAATAACACAGTGGATGGCTTCTGAGACATAACACTGCAGGTTGATCTCGTGTGCACAGATGTGCAATGCCATCACTCTGCCACAGTCAAACACACACAGGCATAGGCACAGGCACATGCACACATGTGTACACACACGCACCAAATGCGGGATGATTCCAGAGTGTTTGCAGTGCCTGTCTGTGCATCTTGGTTTTGAACATACCCACAGCATCTCATCATGCACACTGACAAACGCTGAATACCTAAACTCAGGTTTGAGACTGTTGCATATTTTGATTAAAGTGTTCTTACTGTACATATAAAATTTACTGCTCTTACAGAAACACAATAATTTAGTTATGGAAAACAAGAACCTTAACGTTTTCCTATCGCCATTCCTCGGCATTCATCTACTTGGTAGATGTGGGAACTGTAATTCATTAGAACATTTGATTTTTAAAAAATGGTGGTCTAGGTTGTTGACTTGAGTTCCATAAAAAGTTGTTCCGTGAGTTTGGCTTGGGATGAGGATGGAATTTCCAACATTTTCTGAAGTGGTCCTAAACATACACCTGCCATTTTATGCTATAGATTTATGCAAAATAGTGTCCTCAGCATTGACATTTATAAAATTAACCTATCTATTAATTATGAAAAACATTGAAGACATGCTAAAACTGCAACATCAAATATTTAGCCAAGTATTTCATTCTTAAAATAAATTGTGTGTGTGTGTGTGTGTGTGTGTGTGTGTGTGTGTGTGTGTGTGTATGGCACATGTGTATAGGTGCCCATGGAGGCCAGAAGAAGATATCAAATCCCCTGGAGCTAGAGGTACAGGTGGGTTGTGAGCTGTCCAATGTGAGTGCTAGGTATAAAATCAGGTCCTCCAGAAATAGCAGTAAATGCTCTAACCACTGAGCAATCTCTCCAGCCCCTGATTCTTTGTATAAAAATAATCAGCTGCTACAGCTATCTCGTTAGTATGGAAATTGGCTTTCTTTTTTAAAAAATGATAAAATTATATGGATACTAAGGAACTCTTATAAAAATAAATTATTTATTGTCAGTACATATTGGGGTTACATTATAATTTATATATATATACATGTATGCATGTATACATATATGTATATAATATATACATGTACACATATATAATATACACATTTTTTAATGTAAGACTATAAGAAGACTTGGTATAGTGAGATAAGGAGTGTATGGACTGCTGGGTTACAGGGAGCACTGTCCAGCCAGGAGCATACAGGCAGGGGCAGGGGTAAGCTGAAAAATATATTTGTTGTCTTTCTTGTTAAAGATAACGTATAAGAAGATGTTGAAGGGGTTTAATCTGATGTGTGTGAAGGTGCCAGGGGTCCACATGGGCAAGAAAGCCAGGGGATGGATCTGTTCAGGTGTGAGGACTGGCCAATAGTAAGGGAAGTGCAGCTTTTATCAAGAAATAAGTGTTGAATTTGGAAATAATATCTGGATGTTTTCTTGAGACTGCATCTGTAGGGAAGAAGGAGAACATTAACTGCAGTTTAAGATAACTCCAGCGTTTGGGAGTTTCATGCTGAGTGTGGTGGTACACAGCTGCAATCCCAGCACTGGAAGGCTAAGGAGAAGGATGAAGAGCTTAAGGTCAGCTTGGGCGTCTTCTCCAGTGTTTTCATTTCTTTGTCTCTTCATAAACTTGTTATCTTTATAAGATTGCAGACCAGATATCTTAAAGAACACCCTTCAACTTGAAGTTGTCTGATAGCATCTCGTAAAATTCAGATATGCATTTTGATAGAAATACTGTTTTCTCCATTCATAAGATGATATCATCTTGTCACCTGATCTGTTGTTGTTTTTATCACATGGTTAAGGGGGATCTCCCAGATGCACTCCAAACTGTTTCCCCATGCACTTATTGTCTTGTAGGGAGATATTTGTACACAGAAGGCGAGGACCCTGTGTCTTATTACAGTTTCCATTCACTTTAGCATTCTCTCATAGGTATTGGCTGCCGCTCTGCCACCGTGGAGTTTGCCTTAGGGGCACTTTTTCTTCTGGCTTCTTATGATTACATTCAGCCATTGGAATTGTTCTGGGAGGAAGGTGTGTCCTGTCTACTCATACTCACTTGCTTATCAGATTGCTGTTTATTGACATCACTGTAGGATTCCTGGCATTTCCATGATTTCGTTCTGCTGTTCCGAGGGCTCTGCATTTGAGCTATTGAGGGAGCTTGATCATGCTGGCTGCTGTCGAAAGGGTCTGCACTGATGTCCAGACATGACCACCCGTGCTTATATAAGTGTAGAGAATTCAGTGACAGGTGGGGTAAGCTTGCTAAAACTTCCCCACAACTTTTTCCTACTTGTTCTCTAAAGTTTGGTTTTCTGTGATCACATTAACTAGGGATGCATAGTCTGGAGGGCACAACTGTTCCCTTGTTTGTAAACACAGCCTAAATTTAAGCCACGGAACCTTTGGGGGTTGTCTCTTGTATCTGATGCAGTCTTCACTGACTATCTCAGGCAGACAAAATTGTGAACTACTTGTACTTCTTACCAAGATTTGATTCACTTCTCAGCTTTAGAGTTTAAGTGGGGAAAGGTGTTTGTACTTGAACGGAGCCCTTTGGTAATGGGAGGTCAAAACGAAGCTTATGCCATTAAGAGGGTAAAGCTCTCTGCAGACATGGGGGAGACTGCCTGGGGCTGTGTCTAGTTTACAGAAAGCACATATGGTCTGAGTGGGTGCTCCTGATAGCTAGCTGATGGGAAATTATGTTCACATCTCAGTTCTTTTGGCAAAATGCTTGCCTGCTTCCTTCAGCAGGATGTTTGATGGAGGTAATGTTTGAAGAAAAGTTTCAAATAGCTGAGAAGTCACTTCTTGTTTTACTTTTTAAAATTTAGATAATGTATATAGGAATGTATGCATGTGATTGCAGGCACCTGCAGTGTCCAGGGGAGGGCGTCAGAGCCCCTGGAGTTGAAATTACAGTTGGGTGTTAGGAACTAAACTGATATTCTCTGAAGGAGCAGCAAATACTTTGAACTGTTGAGCCGTCTCCCTAGCACGAACTCACTCATTTTTTACAGCTTAATTCAAACCTGGCTACACATTAGAACTAACTGGGGGTTAGGGGAATGCTACTCAGATCTTGAGATTCTAATTCAATATGTTTGGCATGGGACTATGGCGTTTTCTCCTTAAATTTCCCAAGAACATCTATGCCATTCAGGCTTGGGAACCACTGGATCTAGCAGGTATTAGTTGTATACCCTCCCCGCCCCCGGCACATACACACAGTGCTGGAGAGTGAGCCCAAGACCTGCATGCAAATACTATACTTTCTCAGCTCTCAGCCTCTTAGTGGACTTCTTGCTGCTCTCCCTGAGGCTATTTAAGTAGTTAGCAGCTGTAGTGGAAGAGAGTCTGTTGTGATGTTGCCAGTAAGCAGCCCCAAAGATGGACTTGGATGGAACCATTTTTTTTTCCTGTCTTTTGTTGCACTGTCTGAGATGAACAGAGCCATGTTTACATCACTAGAAGAGTCACTTGGATATGCATCTGTCAGTTTACTTAAGTCACCATATTCTATGTTATTTTATTATATATATATATATATATATATATATATATGCACATATATATACACACATATATATACATATATACATTTAAACATATATATTAAACATGTATATATATATATGTATATATGTATATGTATGTATATATGTATATATGTATATATGTATATATGTATATATGTATATGTATGTGTGTGTATATATATATATACTAAAGATGGACTTGGGTTGCAAATATAGGGGTTTCCTAACTTCTTTTTAGTCTGGTTTAGCCTCTACAGAACAGAATTGATACTACTTACCACAGAGTTTTTCAAAGATTGTTACTTGATGTCTGTAAAATATTGGCCTGTAGCAGATACTTTGTTACTATGATGACTCAGACATGGAATACTGCTGGCTTTGGTCTCTGCTATGGCTCTCACTTTATTTCTCTGGGGCCTGTAGGAAAGTACTTCATTCTCTGGCTATGTGATCTTCAAACCTACAAATGGTGGGATTCTCTCCTTCATCTTGACCAGGGGTTGGTTGAGAAACCCATTTATCTTTGGTCATAAGAAAGACTCACAGTCTTAGAAGTTGCCAGAAAGTGACAGGCTTTGTTGTTTACGTCTATGATTTCTTTTATACGTCCACCAGTTAATTGTGAAGCTTTCTGGTTTCCTAGCTTGGTGAGATGTCCAGGTGTGTTTATTCCATGGTTCCTTTTTCACATTCTGCTTGGTTGCTCTAAATGGGGGGAACGAGACAGTGACTATGTCATCAGTCAGTCTGCTGTGCTCTTTGGTTCACTGTAGCGATAGGACAGGTTGCACTTCCGTGGTGATTTAAGGATTTGTTTTTTTTTCCTTAGGAAATCTCTTTCCTTGGCAACCTAAGCAGGATCTACGGATAGTGTTGAGGCATCTCCTACATGAGATGATGAGACAAGAGCTCTATATCTCATCTAAGATATTTTTATCAACTGCAGTGAGTCTCAGGCTTGGCTCTTGACCAATTATAGCTTAATTTTCATGGACACCCACCTAAAAGGAAGTAAGCAACATATGGCTGTCAATCAGTTGTTTTTTTTAGTTATGACATCTCTCCTTTTCTTGGTGTCCATTCATGTACAATAAAGGACCTCAGGTCTCTAACCCATGTTTAAAATATTACATTTCTCTGGGCTCATTTAGTAAACATGGTTCATTAAAATAGAGAGGAGGAGGAAATTTTGAATTAAAGTCCATTTTTCATTCATGTTATTAGTCTATCTGTGGATGCATGTGCCTTTCTGAATCAATGCACCTATACTACGTAGTTCTTGGCAGTTGGGAAGAAGCAGAGCAATGAACCCTAACCCTTTCTGTTCTCTGTATTCATGAGATAATAATGGTGGGAGCCTTTTTAAAGAGACAACACTTGGGTGGTACACTCCTGTAATTCCAACACTTGGAAGCCAAGGCAGAAGAATCACAAGTCTGAGGCTGTTGTAGGCTACACAGAGATACCCTGTCACAACCCCCACTCCAAGCCCACATCAGAACAATATCCAGTATTGATAGATTAGCTACCTGAGGTGATACAGCAAACAGACGGAAAATTCAGAACCAAGAGGGATAATTCACCACAGGTTTAAAGTTTATAGCTTGTGTCTTCTGGGAAAGGGTTGTGTAAATCATGGACGGGTCCTTGTTCTCATGTTTCTAGTTTTCTCAGTGTCTTAGAAGAAGTATAGGTGCTTCATAATGTGAAGTAAATAGAAGGGAGGTGCTGTAGGCGAGGTGACGAAGCCCTGTGTGCTGAATGAAGTAGTGAAACCAGGGCATTATAGGGTGGATGACAGTGGCTGTTACAGATCAGGGACAGAATGTTAAAATGGAGGGGTATCCTTCTCAGAGTGATCTTGTAGATGCTGAGCTGCCCTTTGGAGACTAACTGTATGGTGGTCCTCTCATACAGTGAAGAAGCAAGTCTCTCCTAAACCTGTTAAACACGGAGGTGTGTGTGTGTGTGGGGGGGGGGGGGGGATAATCTGTAAGTTCTCTTTACCTCGCCTTTGTAACTTGTTACTTCTGATCAACATTGAACCCTAACAGGAAGCAGTTTCTACAGGAACGTTTAGAAAAGTCATTTTAAGTTTAAGTGTCAGTACTTCAGTGAGATCCACAGAGAGCTCTGTGGCTTGCCCTAGCTCAGTGAGCTGCTATCCTAAGTGTTAATGAAAGAAAACTCCCTTGGGCCTAGTTAAGAGGCTTCAGAGGAGGTTCTGACAATAGGATTGTGTTCTGTGAAAGAGAAGGTCTTATTTTGTCTCTTGTCATTCCCCAGGGACTGGCAGCTTGTCTAACACCCTTATCTCTATAGCACTGAGGAGTCCCATCACTTTCCCTGCCTCCCTTACCTGTCTTTAGAAAGAGGCCGTGCTGGGGTGGTGCTACTTAGCTGGATTGTGTGACTGTAACCCTGGAGGCTGCCTGGTTTAGGGTGGCAATGGAGAGAAACGCAAGTTGTTTGTTTCCTTTGTGAAAATATTCCTGCCCAGTTTTTTAGAACTGGTTTTTACCTAAGGAGAGCTTTTTTTATTGGACTAGCTTGTGTGAAAGATTTGGTTTTGTTTGTTTTAACTGATTGAGACAATTCAATGAATAAATGAAATGTGTTAGCTTTGGTCTGCCACAATGTTCTTTTTGTTGTTGTTGTTGTTGTTGTTAAATTCTTGTTCAGGATATAAAAAGTAACTTATGACAACTCATCTTTACAGGAAAAATCTGGTGTATATGCAAGTTTAAAATTTTTTGATATTTCAATAATTGAAGGTACTTTATAGGCTCAGATGACAGAGATCTGGGAAGGCTCATGGGAACTATGCATAGACAAGGCCAGCACGGCAGGCATCAAAAATAGGCTAGCTTATAATATGTCCTTTTTAAAAGCAACTTGCAGATTTTTAACAAAGTTTATTAGCATTTCTGGACAAAGAGTCAATACTTATGGGACAAAGAGTCAATACTTATGTTTGTTTAATCAAAAGATAATTAGTGTGGGAGCTGTCTAGAATATGAAAGAGTCAGAACAGGAATTTCTTTTTAGGTTAAAATGTGGTACAAGGTTCACATACCATACAGCAGTGCATGGCAGGGTATGCTTGGTAAATATGGCAGGTTATTTTAAGAAACGGAGGTGGCAGGCTAAAAACTGGGCTCTCTAAAGCATCCATTCTTGGAGTCCAGGTGTAAAGCGCTTTTAAACATGGGTTGGGAGCTCACTAAATGTTAGTTTCTCTGTTCCTCTTGAACCGCAGTAGAACATGATAATCATCCTCCATTGTGCTTAAGCATCTGTGGGGGATGTTGCTGCTTCCTAGATTGTTAGGTAGGGAAAATTAGCTCCTGCAATTCAAACCATACAGCAAATACTTAGTTGATACACAAAGAGCTAAATAAATGAATGGGAAAAATAAACATCTTTACATAACATCGTATGCTGGGTGCCATGAGACCAAAGCACTACAGAGTGCCAGCACGGGTCCCCAATGTGCCACCATGTTCTGTAGCATGAGCAGCATCTAAACAAAGATCTTCAGAGAGTATCAACCCCCTCCTTTCCCCACCCCATCCCCCTTAGCAGGGCTTCACGGGAAGTAACCATGTGGTATACCACCTTATCACTCAGAACACATAGGACCTCATCTGATCTTAGAAGCTAAGCAGAGTCAGGCTTGGTTAGCAGTTATGTGGGAGGAGTGCAAACCTGGGCTTTGAGGTCCTGTGGGTCCATCATGGAAGAGAATAGATTTGAACAGACTATGATATAACCAGGTATGTGAGTGACAGGTTGCTCTAATCTATGTGTGTGAGTATGTTCATGGGTGATTATGTTTTGTGTGTTCATAGGCGTACGTATGTGGAGCTCAGAAGACAGCCTTGGCATCATTCTCAGGTGCTAACCACTTTCACTTTTGAGATACAGTCTCTCACTGGTCTACACCCTCCATGCTAACATGGCTTTCCAATGTGTCTCAAGGATCCACCTGTCTTTGCCTTCATAGTTCTGGGATTACAAGTATATGCTGCCATACCTACTTGAAAAAAAATGGATTATGGGGATCAAACTCAGGTCCACATGCTTGTAAGACAAGGACTTGTGGACTGATCTCTCTCTAACATCCTGACACTTGATTCTTCCAAATTCTTTATTTTTGTCAGTTTCATGTATGTGTATGTTATTTTGTGAGCATAATCTACAATATCCTCTTCAAGACCCAGGGACACAAATCTTAGTGAGGAAATTCCTGTGGTGCTGAAGAGAGAGAACGCAAGACTGTATAAGAGGTAGACTGTGGACCTGAGGGCCTTAAGTTAGCTCCTGTAAGCTATCAGTGACTCACTTTAAGTGGAAGGGCATGGTTTGGGTAGATTTGTCTGTTGAAGGTTGTAAGGTGGTTCAGAGGGGGAAACTAAAAGGCAGGAAGATCACTGAGAGGCTGGGGTAGCATCTGAGGTAGAAGTCAAGGAGGCTTGAATGGGGGCGGAGCAAGAGAAATGGAATCCCAGCCTCATCAGGAGTGGAGAGAGGGGTCTGAAGACATAGTTTTCTCCATCACTGCAGCTAATGGCCTCTGGGGCAGGAGCTAGTCAAGCAGAGTGTCCTGCTTGATTGGTGTGAAGGTTGACCAGATGATCTTAGGAGACTCTTGAAGTCTGTTAAACTCATCTTTAGTGTGGTCCTAAGCCTGAAGCTTACATGTGCTTTATTTTATTTTGTTGTTATTATTGTTATTGTTGTTGTCATTATTATTATTATTAGGTTTATAGTATCTGCTTGAGTTTAATTTCTCCTTTTTTTTCTTTTTCTTTTAAAATAGACTCTCTCAAGAAGAATTTCTAATCCATACCTTGAACATAGTCCTTCTCAGGTAAGAAACTGTTTTCTCTATCCTTCTGTACTTTCTGGAATGGTGGTTCACAAATGCTAGTGGAGAATGCTTTTGTTAGAGATGCCCTGACCTGGAGTTTTGCAGGGATAATGCACTCATCACAGTATCTTCCCATCAGGGAAGACCACCAAAGAAGTTGAAATTCCCTGATAATTGCCCTGATATATGATACTCATGAGATAAGAAATAACTATTTTCTACATGCCTTGCAAATCAATGTAACAGAGTAAATATGTGTCCTTTACTTTTTGTATCGATGGTAACACAAGAGGTTGCAAGTAGTATACATTGTATATAGAACATTAGTAAGACAAGACTGAGCGTCTTGCATGTGTGGTTAGGTCTAAGGGCATTGTCCCTTATGAGTTCACTGATGAGAAGAGATGGGTTTGTGTTTATTATGTTGCATTAAAGAATCAGACACACTTTCCCACTCTTCAGAAAGGGAGATGGAGGTGAGGACCTTGTCTGCCTTGCTCTGCACTGTGTTATGCACTTGGAGTAGAATCTGTACTTGTCAGCTGCTCATTAAATGTTTTATACTTATTGAGTGAACCTTGTAGGTGTCAGGACTAGCTAAGCATCAGCTGACTCATGCTTCTGCCTCAGTAACTTTCTGTCATGTCAGTTGCTCAAGATTTTGACTTTTAAAAACTTGTTAACAAAGCATCATTTCTGGCCATTTTCACTTTCTCATCAAATTATGTACAAGTGACGATTGGGAAAATTAAGTATAAGCACTTATTTCCTATCAAGTCACGACCAATATACGATCAATTTGTTTGCTTTAAGAGACAATATTTATAGGTGAAGAAATAGTTTACTAAGAGGGCCAGAGGTGTAGTGCAATTGTAAAGTATTTGCATTGTATGCACAAGGCTCTGAGATCAAACCCAGCACAGCCAGAAAAAAAAGAAAAAGGAGTTAACCAAGAAACAAATGGGGCAGAGAGATGGCTCAGCAGTTAAGAGCCCTGGTTACTTGTCCAAAAGACACAGGTTCAATTCTCTACATCCACATAGTGGCTCACAGCCATCTGTAACTTCAGTTCTAGGGAATCTAGTATCTTCTTCTACGTTTCAGAGGCACCAGGCACCATATGGCACACATACATATGTAAATACATTCAGGGAAAAGTACACATACACATAAGATAAATAAATTTCACAGTATGAATAAAGAGAACAAATGGAAAGCTGTAAACATTTAGCAGCATACAACAATTTCATGAGCATTTACCATTTGAAGTAAGCTCATTGCTTTGCACCTCCTTGGTTTATGAAACAGCCTTGTGCTATAGAGGAAGGTGCAATTGGAGAAAAGGAAGTATTTTAAAAATAGGGCTTAAAACTCACAAGAGTTACCTACCTTCATCTCCAGGGACCAACAATGGCAGTGGAGGGATGAGAAGATTAAGGAAAGAAGTTAAATGAAATCTCTTTCTGAAAGATGGAATTGTGAAGTACTGTAGATCAAATCAGAACTTTGGAATTAGCTGTGAACTCTGAGGTTATGTGAAGCCTCAGGGCAGAGTAGCCTGCTGTGACATTGCACCATCTTTAAGTTATTCACTAAGTGTGGAAATATCTTCTGAGGACTTTTATATGCATGAATTACCAATATGGCCAAAGTAGTAGATTTGTTTGTGATTAATCTAAATAGATTAAATGATTCTTCAGTTTCCTGTAGTGATTGGAACACTATATTTAAGATAATGGATATTTTACACAGAAGTCTTTGTGTTTTAAAAGAATATTACAATTATAGTTAGGTAAAGTACTTTACATTTAGAAAAGTTATTATAGTCTAATAACCTAAGTAGACCATCAGCTAAAATAAAGTAAGGTAATTATAGGCCGGTAGTTTCATAGGCTAAAATGTGTCTGAAGCTCTGGGAATTGGTCATGCTACTTATATATAGCATGCTATTGGGAGTTCACAGACTGTCACATTATTGTTCTACATTCACAGGGATTGTTTGTCTTTTCTCTTAGATTTATGGAGAGAATTCTTCCTGTGCAGGAAGAGCATTAAGGAATATTATTATCCTTCAAGCAGCTGACCTGGTAAAGGACAGAGTGAATCTCAAGGGGTTTTACAGGTAACACAATTTCTTAACACCTTGTCAAGAAAACAGCCTGTGTTACAATTGTAACCTTGAGCATAGAGTAGCAGGCTGTCTCGGTATTAGCTGTCAGAGGGACAGATGTGTTTTCTCTGCTGAGGATCCTAAGGGTGCTTGCTTATGGTCATGATTAGGCTTCTGGGTCTAAAAGAATATGAAACTCCTTCCTAACTACATAGTCTCTCTCTCTCTCTCCCTGTCCCCTGCCGCCTCTCATTCTCCTGAGACATGGGTGCATGCTACACTGGGGACTTCAAGAAAAATAGGTCTCTCCATATTGGAGACATGGTCAAGTCTCTGGAAAGGTTCATAGGCAAAAAGAGCTGTTCAAATCCTCCAGGTGAGAAGGAGCCGCATCCCACTCTGCACTGTGAAATGAGAATGGCAATCTGGCTTCCTAAGCCAGTGAATAATAGAGGCACATCTGTATTGGAGAAACAAATAGTTTATGGCCAGTCTTAATAAATGGCTGCACCTACTACTGTGAGGTCATCTGAAGCATGTGTTTCACTCTTGTGGAATATTAAAGCAAAACAAAACAAAGGAAGATGGACTAACGCTGAATGATACCAAAAGAAAATTATAACAGTAAAACCAAGAGGAAAGGAAATGTTATTTATTGCTGCTTTTCTTAAAGAGATAACATTGAAATAGCAGAATTGGGACAGCACTCAGATATCACAAAAAGGAGGACATATTTATTCTACCAATAAAGGATGTTCCTTTTAGCTATAAAAATTTAACTTGTAAAAAAAATCAGTTTATTATTCCTGTTGTTTTCATTGGCCACGGGAAACAAATGTTTCCATTGAAAATATTTCATGATGGCCTGGATCCTGGGAATAGTGATTCCCAGATATTTGGGGTAAGAAGACTCTTGTCTGAGGTACAGTTTATACACAAAAATGCACAAGTCTTAAAGTATATTGCCTAATAAAGTTTCATTTACTATATACCTATGCAGTCATCATCTGTGTAACCATTATTAATATACAAAGGGTGTTTATGTTCTAAAAAGTTTCTTCATGCCTTTTAACAGTAACCAGTTTCTGCAAATGTTTTAATGTTTTATTAGCATGCATCATTTATACATAATAATGGGATTCATACTTGTACACAGTGAATTTCAGTCATTATTATCTCCACCTCTGCTGCTGTCTTATTATAGGCCCACTCATGTGCCCCTCTTCCTGTTTCCCACTAGCCTCTCTTCTATTGTCATGTCTTTTTGTTGGGGTGGTGGCAAGGTTACATGAGTGTAGTTGGGAGTTTGTTTCCAGGCACATTGGTACCTTACAAGTTCTTTATGGCACTGAAAGAAATGACTGCCCTTTTATTAATAAGTTTTTAGTGGAATTATAAAACCCCAGGAAGGTGTAGGGCCCTATGAACCCTACCTTCTTCATGACCAGGAGTTGAGAAGCCCAGTCTTATGGAGAACTTGGGTACATAATCACAGCTGCTGCCAGCTCAGTAGTACAACAGCCAGCTTCAGGAAGAGTCCATTTTGGCTTATGGTACCCATCATGTCAGAGGATAGATAGCAGCAGGTGAATGGGCAGGAAGCTGAGAGATCACATCTTAGCCACAAGCATGAAGCAGAGAGAACAAACAGGAAGGAAGGCGAGCTGATGAACTCCTGAAGCTCAGCCTCCACAATGTGCTTCCTCTAACAAGGCTGCACCTTCTAAAGCAGGGTCTGCATACCAGATATCTAGGTTACAATTTATAACAGTAGCAAATTATAGTTATGAAGTAGCAACAAGATAATTTTATGGTTGTGGGTCACCACAACACCAGGAACTATATATTAAAAGGCCACAGCACTAGGAAGGTTGAGAACTAGTGGTCTAAAATTTCTGTCACCTTATAAACAGTACCACCCCAGGGACCAAGTGTCCAAATATATGAGTCTACAGGAGACATTTTGCATTCAAACCTCTGCACACACACACACACACCCACACACACAGGTTGAAACTAAAAAAAAAAAAAAAAAAAAAAAAAAGTAAAAACATCAAGTACAGTGACACCCAACTCTTTAAAACTGACATTGTATATGGAAGTCTTCTTGTCTAGTTGTAGGCAAGCTCAGAGAATCCATGTTAGTTACAGAAGGCTACGCTAAAGTCTACCTTTGTTCTTAGGGTGTTTTTGTTTGTTTGTTTTAATTTGTTAGCAATCTCTGTGGGCACTGATTGAAATGGAGATCTAAGCAGGTCCATGGGAAAATGAACTATCCAATTTAGAATGTATTTAGGTTTTTATATGAACAGAGTTGGGAGGGAGTATGTATTTGTATGTCTTCTCCATTATAGTCCAAGGACTGACTAGTGTTCTAGGATTAAAGACAAATTACCAATAAGGTTGTCTGGGATGGAGCACTTAAACTGGTGGTAAATGGAGGCGATGTGTTCCCGTATGCTAGGTAAAAATCCACAATAAAAGCTTTGAAAAGTTTCTATTCAGTTTGTACTATAGAAAGAGCATGTTAGTTCCTGAGACCTTATTTCCTTTTATGTACATGAATCACTAAGCACTCCACTATATCATTTATGTTTTAAAGTTTACTGTCTGTGTTACCACAGACAGTTAGAAACCATAATGGGAAGAAAGGAAGAGGTCAAGAAAAAACAAAATTTCCACCCCAGAGATGGGTAAAATGTAGCTGTCCATGGACTCGCGCCGGTCTGTAGCTCATTACCTCCATATGTACACAGGACCACATGGGTCTATAGTTCATCACCTCTGTATGGAAGTACTACTGCCTGGCATCACAGCTCTGGTTATATCTCCGTGTACCACCAAAGCTTCTGGATGGAGTACAAGACTTAAATCACACTATGGCTAAGAACTACTGCCAGTATTTAGATCGCAGTGCTCCAATAACCTCAGCTTTTATCCTTTCCACTCCTCCCTGCCCCATAGATTTGAGCTTTAAACGGGATTGTTGTAGATCTGCTCAACAAGTCAGGGGATTAGAAAATAAATGCATAGCAGCTCATCTCATTTTATTTGCTTTAGAGATATTAAGGACAGAGTTTCTCGTTGTCCCTAATGGTTTTCCTGGTCAGATGGTTGGTAAGAGCAATTGCAAACATAATGATGTTTAGGGAGGGGCGGAAAGGGACCAGATACAATGAAATCAATATTATGTTGGGGAATGGTACCCAGTTTTCTGTTAAGGTTGTTATAGCAATTCTACACTTTAGCATATTTGTTCTAAGCCAGTGTTCCAAACAGAATGAACCCTTCCTAATGAGAAAGGAAAGTTAGAGGAATTTGGTCTTTGTGGTCACCAGCAACACCTAAAGGATTTGATAGGGGTGAGCGTCTAAGTTTCCAGATAGCTTTGACATATCAATATCTACACCTGACAGCACCCTTGTTTTTCCCTGAAACCACTGAGCATAGTGCTGTTGAAAGGCTCAGACTAGGAGACTTCCTCATGACCACCTGTGCTACCTCATGCAATGTGGAGGTTTGGTTTGTTGAGCAAATGTCTGCACACTTCCGTGTTCCAGGTGATATCAGACACACAGAAAAGGCTGTGGAGCCTCAGTGTTTTGAGAATGTGAAAAAAAAATGACAGTATTTAATCCATGGGCTAAAGTGCTTTCAAAACCCAAAGATGCTGCCTAATTGAAAGAAGCACTGAGAAATTAATTAACACTGTGATCCTTAACATGAAAGGTGTCCTATAGAATTAGAACTTCATATTGACTGTTTGGTCTAATTGCCACCTGTGTTCTCATTTAAAAGGACTATATATCTGGATGCTTATCATTATCTTAGCATTAACCTGAAGGTAGAGGAGAGGCAATGCCATTTTTTTCTTGGCTTGCTTACTTCAGAGACAGAGCGCTCATGAAAGGAATGGCATCTAACATCAATGTTTCGTTTTTGAAATTTCTCATTGCTTGTGGCTTTGCTTTGTTCCAGGAGAAGCTGTGTGGGGTCAGAGCTGGTCGACTGGCTCCTGGAACACTGTCCTTTTGTCCAGTGTAGATCTATGGCCATTGGAGTCTGGCAGCTCCTACTGGATATGGGGATTATGTCATCCGGTGAGTGTTCCTTACTTTGAGGACGCAGTCACTGTGTTGTTAAACTGCTAGACCAGACCGTACTTGACCTTCCGGAGAATGTCATAATCTGGATGGAAATTGTTTTTGAAGGCAGATTTTTTTACACAATTATTTTCTAAGTAAAAATGGCAGATCATTTTTTGATTCGTTTACTTTCCCCACACCCTCTGTGGAAATGATTAGGTACCTGTTGATTGCAGGCTTATACATGTAAAAGTCTCTTCCTTTCTCCCTGTCTACTCTGCTCATATTTTTGCCAATGAGATCTTTTGTTGCTTCAAATGAATGGCTTATTATGATGTATGCAATCATCAGAAACTGACTTATGAACCGTATGTGTTTGCCATTTTAATTAAATAACCATGAACATGTAGATATGTGAGCTGTGAAAGTAGCTGTTCAAACAGGCCAGAAAGTGATGTTTAAGTAGAAGGTCAGATAGATGGCGATCTCTCTCTTCTTAGTTGAACTAGGAGAATTGAAGGAGCAGAAACCAAACTATCTTTGTTTTTTATTTAATCTCGATTTCTCAGATGCTAGTTGATACTGTAGGGGGAATTTGCCTAATTGTTTCCAAATTGTTGCTTGGCTAAATAAAGATGTCAGCAGCTAATCCTGGGTTTAAAAGAGAAGGCGGGATTTCCAGGCAGGACAGGAAGAGAGCACAGGGTGTACAGAGGTTGGACGAGGCGGCAGGTGGAGGAGAAGCTGCAAACAAGTAGGTTTCTTCCCACTGATAGTTTGTAGCAACTGCGGAGGCCAAGGTGGATGGGGCAGGATATTCTATAGAGGATAAATATTGAGGTCAATTCCTGGTATCATTGTGAAAGAACAATATTGTGTGCAATTCTAGAAAGCACGCTTCTCTTTACCTGGTCTCCTTGCCCAGCACTCCTTGCAGGCTGCAGCCCTGCACGACTTAGCTCCGAGATCACACCGTATCTGGCTCCACTTCCATCCTGCCCATTCCCCCTCTGAGAATTCCTGGAGCTACCGCTCACGTTCCACAGACCATCCACCCCTGTGGCTGGCTCTGTGGCTTACCCAGCTCCCAAGCTAGCTCTCCAGGTTTCCGCTTGCTGCTTGCCTGGTGCAGCAATGGCTGCCTCACCCAGCTCCCTAGCTCCCTTTAGCCGGGTGGAAGGAAAACACTAGAGACCTTTATATTTTAAAACTGACCAGATAACTCAAAGGCTAGGTGAAGAATATCCTGCCCCATCCACCTTGGCCTCCGCAGTTGCTACAAACTATCAGTGCGGAGAGACCTGCTTGTCTGCAGCTTCTCCTCCTCCTGCCCCCTCGTCCAACACCCCCACCCCCACCCCCCACCCCCACCCCCAGTCCTCCCTGTGCTCTCTTCCTGTCCTGCCTGGAAATCCCGCCTTCTCTTTTAAACCTAGCGATTAGCTTCTGACATCTTTATTTAACCAAGCAATAATTAGGGAAACTCCCTCTACAGAACAATACAGAGGGGACATGGTTGTAGTCATCTTAGTCACTAATACCTTGCACCTTATTTAGAAAGTCAGTTAACTGTTTTTGGGGAGGGGAGCTTTTATTGGCTCATTGGCTAGCATTGGGTTTCTAGTTAGCCACACATTTCGTGTAAATGCCTTTTGGAAGCATCTCTAATGTTTGATTCCTTTAAGACAGGATTTCCCAACGATGACAGTATGGACGTTTTGAGCTAGACAACTCTTTGCTGTGGGGGGACTGTCCTGTACATACAGGATTTTTGCCAGCATCTGTTTCTTTTCCCTTTTTCGATGCCGGTAGCACACCCTTTTATTGTGACTACCAAAAAATGCCTCTAGACATCACCAATGGTCCCCTGAAGCAGGACCACAATCATCCCCAGTTGATAGCCACTGATCTTGCTAACTGAAACTTGCTATCGTGCTGTGTTTATGCGGCTTTGCCTGCCGCTCTCTTTGAAGCGATATTGATTTGGTCATCACCTGTCTGTGAAGCAGAAAACATAGCATATATGTGAATATATCAAAGTTCAAGCAGTGAAATTGACCAGCCAGTGCATCCTTTCATTTTGATTGGGCGTGTAAGCATGAATGAAGCTCAGATGTCTGAGTACAGCCTTGTCTATGGATTCTCCTTAATTATTGGACTTTTCGGTTTATTATCTGATTTATGACTCTAAACCACAACTTTTTTTTGTTTGTTTGTTTGTTTGTTTGTTTGCTTCGAACAGTGGACCAACATCTATACTTTCAAGATAATTATGTTTTCTACCAGTTTTCTTCGGATGAGTGCAGCTACTTGTACTGCGAATTTGAAAGAGAGGAAGAATGGCAGAAGGGAGTGAAGCTATTGCTGGAGCTTGTGCATCTCATTCCTGCAAGAGCTGGCATCTGTGACCTGTGAGTAGGTGCTGTTAGGTACCCCTGTAAGCTGCTCTTTCTTAGAGGAGATCTCCTTTGTCCTGGGACTGTGCTCTGTGCCTGCCTGCAGATCCCCACTTGTTTGAGTGGTAGGAACACTCTTTCCAAGTTCAGGGAGGTAAGACACACTGCAGAAGATGCCTTCTGGCTCCTACATGGCTCCATTGCTATTCTGATCCCAGGCATGCCTGTTCTACCAGCTGCACCACGATGCTTCTAATTCACTGCTAAATGAGTAGATGATCTAAATTAGGTCTAAACATATGACGGGGCCGAAGTTGGAATGAAATAATAACTCACATCTTAGGCACTGTCCAAGTCGTGACTGTGCTAAGGAGGAGTCCAACAGACATTTCTGAAAATAATCTAGAAGCCATGTTTGGCAAATCAAAACATGTGAATCATTATCACCTGAAGAGAGTGAATCACTGAATAGTTAAAATTAATTAGCAGAGGCTTCCTTGAGTCATGGTATGGGGATTAATGACATGCCTTGTTTATCCTTGGCAATAGTGAAGAGCTTATTTCAGAAAGGAGTTGCAGATTGAAATGTCAGCTGAATCACTAATAGAGTTCTTCAGGTATCAGCACACTGTCCCATACCGTTAACTCTTAAGACAAGTGAACGGCCCTTACTTTTCAGGTAGAGACTACAAATTCCAAGAGATGCACTCCTCCGACCACAGCAAACATAACTTTCTCTTATTAGCTAAAGTGATCCTATTGAATAGTTCATTCAGTCTTTTCACAAAGGAACATCTTATACTAGTGATACATTTCTGATAGGAAGGTTGGATGTTGAGCACATATTTCATGTCAGGCACTGCACTAAAAGAATGCCTTGCAGTTTTGGCTTCACTTCAGAAAGATTCTTTAAGACGGGCACTGTAAGTGAGGAAACCGAGGCACAGAAGTCAAGTGACCTGACCAAGGTCACACAGACAACAAGTGCTGTTTTAGTGGTTGAATTTACATTGGTCTAGCTTTATTACCTCGGCTTTCTACACCTGCTATGATGTGTTCTCAGAAGCTAGGGGATAATCCCAGCACCCCTTCTGAGAGTTGTAAGCACAAGTTATGAAAGTGTTAGAGGCCTGTGATTATGTCCTCACCACCGTAGGCAGAGGGCCATGCAATAGGAGTGTAGATTCCAGTGGCACTGAATTATGGCAACACAGTGGCCTTTATTTAATATGTTCCTTGTAGAGGTCATATGTATTCAAGAGAGGTCAAGGCACATTTCAGCAAATTCCAAGGCGATCTCTAAGAAGGATTGACATGCCCTTCTAATCAGACATAGCCATGGTGACTGACATTAACCTTGAGGGACTGCTATTCTCTGATAGGGTTCTTCTACCACTTCCTGTCTTTTATACATGGTAGAGGTGTAGAAATCCCTGGTTATGTTCAGATTAAAGAAGGGGCAGGAGGGTACTGAGTTATCTTGCCTCCCCCCAGATAGCAAGTTAGAACGTCTGTGGTTGAGATAGCCTTGTGTAATGTAACTCCTGAACCTGCCCTAATTTTTTAAAAAAATGCAAGTTATTTTAAAAATTCAAGCCTTAGTATCAATTCCAGATTGCTTGCAATCTTCTGTCATACTGATTACTGTGGATGCAAATGGCAGATCCTGGCTTGAGAATGGACTGTAGAATGCCACATTCGTCAGCAAGTTTCATCCATTTGGCCTGAACAGGAGTATTTGGTCACAGTCACTTACCGGTACAAATGGTCACTGGACACCCAAGGATCTGTTTATTCCTATAATAAGTACCATGCTTAGAAAAATAAAGTCACTAAGCCACCATTTTCTTCTGGAGAGCGAAGATAGAAGATATATATTCATCCTGTGCGCTATCCCACTTAGAACAAAGGATGGTCAAAGAAAAGATACCCAGGGACATTGTCCTCTTTCAGTTGAGTTGTACAACCTCCCCTGGTTCCTGCACATACTTTCATCTTAACTGACTTCAACCTGGATCCTTTGTTTTGGTCTTCAGCCCACACTGTTAGCCTCCCCTGCCAATGAGTGCTCTGCTTTGCTTCCTGTTTTGCCTGTTTTTCCCCCTGTAAGTTCTGCCCAGCCCTCCAGGGGGAGCCCACATCCTACCTTGCCTATGAAGTTTCTCTGATGTCCTTGGACTGTCTTAGGCTTGTGGTTGGTAAATCACTGCTATTACTGTTGGTAATTTAAAAAGGAAAACCCGTTCTTCTGTGCCTCTCTTAGCTTTATGTCCTTTCACTCTTATGACTTCTAACTGAAATGTCCTCTGAAGTCTTTTGATTCTTGTTTTCTATTTATGAGCTAAAAACTCCATCCTGTGGTGCTTTTAATAACCTTTTTGATATTTGAAAGCTATTAAGCTCTACCTACGCAATTCCACATTCGGCCCCCTAATTTGCCATCCTTTCTAAATGACTTTAAAATGATGCCAGAAAACCACTTAATGTCCCTGTATAAACACAAATCTGTTCTCTACAAATGTATTTTTAAAGAGGGAAAAAAATAATAAAGGGGATTTTATAATTTAAAAAAAGAATGTTGTCCACAGTGTCCCCAGCAGGAAGAGAGGTGGTGCTGTGCAAGCTTCTTGCCCTGTTTGAGGAAACAAATGTCCAACTCTCTGTGAAATAGTCTTTATTCCCCCCAAAAGAGATAATTTGAAAGGATTGAGTTGGTTGTCAGGGTACCGCAGGGAAAGAGGCCAGTTGTAGTACCGTATTCAAACAGAAGCCCAAATTAAGTTATCCAGAATGGACTTTTTCCTGACACTCTTTAAAAAAAAAAAAAAAAAAAAACCTATGGACAGGAGGAGAAGAGAATGAGTAAACTTTGAGAAATTAACAGTAACAAGAAAGACAACCTAGTAATTCCATCCTGACTTGTATGATGGTTCTTCCTGATAAGAACCTGATTGAGAGTCGATGCTTTTCAAAGCCAAGCCTGGCTCAGCTACAGTATGTTGCTTCTCTCCTCACAAGTTTGAAGAGGCTGGGCTCCAGTCTGTGCTTGACCCTTGAATACATAAAACCGTAGCCTTCCAGTTACAAGCAGGTAACATCCATGCTATTAAAAGGCTTGTTAAGGATTGCAAATGCTGGGGATACAGAGGACATGCAAAGAAAATTTTTATTTATTTATTTATTTATTTATTTATTTATTTATTTATTTTTGTTAAGGGACCTGGTGTGTGTTATCCACATGAATATTCATCCTCTTGGGTAGCTTATGAGTTCCTACCTTTGGTCTAATACAGTAAAGTTATTCAAATACAGTATCTGCTTCTTTCCCTGCTCTTTCAAAGAGTGCCCTGTGGGATGTGGTGGGTAGCTAGCATGGGGCCACTTTGAGGAGATGAAGTCTTTCCTGTCTGAGAGGAGGCTTTCTCCACTTAAAACTTCCTTGTGATGACTGCAAGCCTATTTACTGTGTTCCTAAATAAAGTGGTTGAGTTTCAGTCCTGATTAGCCTGGACAAATCAGCATCTTTGACCCTGTGACTCCTGTTCTTTTGAAAGTAGCCTTTGCACAAACTTCCTGGGACTTCTCTGACTGCATGGTATTTGTGTCCCAAAGGCTGTGCAGTTTGGGGCCTTGCTTGACCCTGAGAAGATGCCCTTCTGAAGACCAGTCAATTCATGGGGGCTAGTAAAGAATATGCCTGTACAAGACCTTTTAATATGTGGACCAAGCGGACCAATCAATGCAAATTCTGCAGGCCAGTCTCCCCTTCTGGGCTTGGGCTTTCCATCTGTCCTATGCACATCAGGGTCAAGTACTAGGCAAATGGGGGTAACCCTGTTCCTCAGAGTCAGGTAAACTATTTGAACTAACCATTCTTTTTTTGTTGTTTGTTATGGTTTTTTTTTTTGTTTGTTTGTTTTTCGAGACAGGGTTTCTCTGTGTAGCCCTGGCTGTCCTGGAACTCACTCTGTAGCCCAGGCTGGCCTCGAACTCAAAAATCCACCTACCTCTACCTCCCAAGTGCTGGGATTAAAGGCATGTGCCACAACTGCCCATCGAACTAGCCATTCTTTAGGCTGTTTAATCCTGCCTCATTGCTACTGCTTGTGGGAAACACAGAAAAAGGTGCTGGTCTATGTCTTCTCTCCTCACCTCTCCCTACCCTGCCCCTCGCTCCCCTACCCTACTCCTCACTCTCCTACCCTACTCCTCACTCTCCTACCCTACTCCTCACTCTCCTACCCTGCCCCTCACTCTCCTACCCTACTCCTCACTCTCCTACCCTGCCCCTCACTCTCCTACCCTACTCCTCACTCTCCTACCCTGCCCCTCACTCTCCTACCCTACTCCTCACTCTCCTACCCTACTCCTCACTCTCCTACCCTGCCCCTCACTCTCCTACCCTGCCCCTCACTCTTCTACCCTACTCCTCACTCCCCTACCCTGCCCCTCACTCCCCTACCCTGCCCCTCACTCCCCTACCCTGCCCCTCACTCCCCTACCCTGCCCCTCACTCCCCTACTCTGCCCCTCACTCCCCTACCCTGCCCCTCACTGCCCTACCCTGCCCCTCACTCCCCTACCCTGCCCCTCACTCCCCAACCCTGCCCCTCACTCCCCTACCCTACCCCTCACTCTCCTACCCTACCCCTCACTCTTCTACCCTGCCCATTACTCCACTACCCTGCCCCTCACTCCCCTACCCTGCCCCTCACTCCCCTACCCTGCCCCTCACTCTTCTACCCTGCCCCTCACTCTCCTACCCTGCCCCTCACTCTCCTACCCTGCCCCTCACTCTTCTACCCTACTCCTCACTCCCCTACCCTACCCCTAACTCCCCTACCCTGCCCCTCACTCTTCTACCCTGCCCCTCACTCTCCTACCCTGCCCCTCACTCTCCTACCCTGCCCCTCATTCTCCTACCCTGCCCCTCATTCTCCTACCCTGCCCCTCACTCTCCCACCCTGCCCCTTACTCTCCTACTCTGCCCCTCACTCTCCTACCCTGCCATAGTTTCTCCCTGACACATATAAACAGCACAGGAAATTCTCAATCCTGCCTAGTGTATGCTTCACAGCTCTGACCTGGGGGTTCAAGTTCAGCTCTGCCATTCATTCCTGTCCCAGATCTGCCCTTTGTACTTATGACTTATCCTAATTAGATTTTCAGAACATTTGGAGAGGAAAAAATACTGTCTGGGTAAACAAATACTTTTTGAGTAGTAAATTTTTTTCATGATTGAACTGGCATGTTTTGCACTTGGGTCATAGGTGAAGAAAGTTTCCATTTATCTCTTTAGACTGTTATCAGATCAGACTGGCCTTGGTCTTTGCCATTTCTCATTACTCTGGCAGCCATGTGTGGACGTTATTACGTATTTTCCTCAATTACATTTCCAATGCTATCCCAAAAGTCCCCCACACCCTCCCCCCCCCCCACTCCCCTACCCACCCATTCCCATTTTTTGGCCCTGGCGTTCCCCTGTACTGGGGCATATAAAGTTTGCCTGTCCAATGGGCATCTCTTTCCAGTGATGGCCGACTAGGCCATCTTTTGATAAATATGCAGCTAGAGTCGAACTTACAGGCGGTGGCCAGCGGTAGCCAGCGCCATCTTGTAATGGGTATGTGGCTTCCCACAGCCATGGAGTTGGGGAGTCCCCCAAAATCTCCATTGTCTTAGACAAGACTTATCCAGGTATAGGAACAGATTGCTCATCATTACCAGGCCACATCCACATTTGAAAGCAGTACAGGAATTGCAGGAAAATTTGATCCTTTGTGGCTGCTGTACCAGTATTTGAAGTAGTGGTAGGCATCTGCAAAATAAACTGTGAAAAAGATGTCCAAGGACACCAGATTTGAGTCAGCTTTCGATTGGTATCATCACTGTGTACTAGGGCCCAGGAAGCCCATGACAGCCACAGTTTATTGCTACTCAGAAATTTTCTTCTGTCAGCATAACTAGCTGGCTGACGATGGAAAAATAGTCTCTGAAGAAGTCAGCTTGTATTCATTATATTAAAAAAGAATCTCTTTTCTGTCTTAATTTCTTTTCCCATCGGTATTTGCTTTGTAAAATGAGCAGTTCTTACCACCACATCAGTGTTCTGTGTGTGGGACAGGAAGATTGAGACTTCATTGTTAGAGGAGCAAGTTGTGAGGATCTGTGGGGTGTTGTGTGTGTGTGCGCGCCGGTATATGTGTGTATGCATATGTGTGTATGTGTGTACATGTGTGTATGTCATGTGTTTGTGTTTATATGTGTGTGTGCATGTGTGTGTATGTATGTGAATTTGTGTTGTGTGTGCATTTATGTGTATGCATGTATATATGTATGTATGTATATTTGTGTTATGTGTGTGTGTGTGTATTTACGTGTGTGTGTGCATGTGAGTGGTGATGCTAATAACCACAGACTTTGTACAGATCAAACAGTGATGCCGTCTCCCTCGAATAGATTCAACCTTTATTAGTTATATGGTTCTGCACGAAAGATGGTTTTCGCTTTATCTGTGTGAGATAGGAAGCAATGTAAGGATTTTTGAGCACAGAAAAGCTTTTCTAGTTTGCTTTCTGTTGTGATAAAACGCTCTGACCCCAAGCAACTTGGAAGGAAGAGGCTTGGCTTATACTTCCAGGTCACAGTCCATCACTGAGGGAAGGCATGGCAGGAAATCAAGCAGGGACTAAAGCAGAAGCCGTGGAAGGACCCTGTGTACTAGCTTCCTCTTCAGCTCATGTTGACAGCTTTCTTATTCATTAGTCCAGTCTAGTGATGATGCAGCTGGATCCTCCCACATCAATCATCGATCCAGACAGTGTCTCAAAGGCACAGCCACTGGTCAGTCTGACCTGTGAATTGAGGTTCCCTCTTCTCATGTGACTCTAGGCATTGAGGACGAAGGCCATGCTCTAACTTACATGTTCTCAAGGCCACCCTGGCTTCATGGCCAGGATTACAGCAGTAATGATCAACATCGTGAGAGGTGAGAAGAATGCCTCGAAGGAAGAGACAGTGGCAGTACAGGATGGATATAGCATGTATATCTAGTGTACCTCAGTGTTGAAGGGACCGGAGGGTCAAGGATGATGTCTAACCAGAGACATAATGCTGCCATCAATTAAGATAGGGAACACTGTGGGAAGAGAGTATTGGGGTGTGATGTGTCTGTGTACATGTGTGTGTGTGTACACACATGTGTGTGTATGTGAGTGTGCAAGCATATGTGGGACAGGAAGATCGAGACTTCAGTGTTAGAGGAGCAAGTTGTGAGGATCTGTGGGGTGTCATGTGTGTGTGTGCAAGTATGTGTGTGTGTGCATGTGTGTATGTGTGTATATGTGTATGTATGTATATTTGTGTTGTGTGTGTCTGTGTATTTGTATATATGTGTGTGCATGTGTATTTGTATGTGTGTGCATGTGTATATTTGTGTGTATGAGTGTGTGTATGTGTGCATGTGTCTTGTATGTGTATGTCATGTGTGTTTGTGTGTGTATGTATGTCTGTGTGTGCACATGTGTATGTGCACGTGTGTGTGCATGTATGTATGCGTGTGTGTGGGTTGTGAACATGGGTATAATGTTTTCTGGTTACAAGGTCAAGGGACAAGGAACACAGACTTTGCCATCCTTGCATCCACATGGTAGAACTCTAAGGTATTATTAGATTTCACAGGCTTTTAAAAAGCCTCTGCCTCTGGAGCTCAGTGCATTCACTCCCTTGGAGAACTACTAGCTCTGCTTCTGTTGGAAAGCAGAGTCCTTGGGAAGCATCCCTGTAATTCCTAAAGGAAACACCTGCTGGACCAGCGCTTCCTGCAGCCACCAATACTCAGCCAGAGCTCCCTCTTCATAGGACCACTTCCCTGTCCTTTAAGGTGCCTTCCACCCAGGGTCTCTTTGTTTCCCTGCACTAATGACTTGCCAAGCCAGAATCACAGCTTCTCTCCCTTCTTGCTTTCTCCCTCTCTTGTTCCAGTGATAGTGGGGAATCTGCAGATGGCGCACTTGCTGCCTTCCTGCCTTATCTGCTTTTTTTCCTACTTAATCTGATGGTGAAAACTTGGTCTTTCCTGAGTTGCTTCGTTCTTTGCATATGTAAAATAAGAATTTGTCTACATTTGCCATATTAAGCAAACATTATCATTCTGGCATTTTATTAAAGAGCTGGGCAGGGTGTTAAGTTCCAAGTGGCCACAGTGGGGTGTTGGGAGCAGAGTAAGGGACCAGTTGCTGCTTTCCTGGTTTTTCCAGCTCCCCCACTGTTTGCCTGTTTGCCTTGAGCTCCCTGAGATGTACGAAATTTCTGGTGCAGGGAGTTGGGGACCCCCTTAGCAGGGAAGGAAGGTTATTTTTAAACTTAACTGTTCTCAGTAGGCAGTGAGGGTACTCTGGGTGGCATCTAGGAATCTGGATTTTAGAAAGGAAATCTTGGTGTCTGTAGGAGACAGAACAGGACAAGAGAGACCAGAGTCAATCAAATGGGTTAACTGAGGCTATGGATATGTATTCCAGTGCAGTTGAGGGCCTGAACCGAAGGAAGCAGAACCAGGGGTAGAAGCATGAAAGGGTGATTGATGGCTGGATCGCTGCAGTGGGTGCGGGAAGGATGGATGGTCACAGGGTGCTCTGGACCATAAAGAGAAGGGAGCAGGAACAGGACAGCAAGGTGTTAATTTAATTACATATGATTCCTGTGGGGGGTGGGGGTGGGGTGAGGAGGCACTGAGAAGACAGGTGGAAAAACAAGGCATGCTGGTCAGGATTTAGAAACTAGAGAGAGGCCTTCTAGATGTTAATCTGTAAAAGCCATGGTGACTGAGGAGGTAAAGTAGGCTGCAGGTTACAGCCAACCCCAGCGAGAGTATCACACTGCCTCTCCTGAATTATCTTCAGAAATGTTTTTGCCAGGGCGTGTTTTGTGCTGGGAGTATGATAGAAGATAGTTCTGCCTCTGAGCAAGGTTGCAATTATTTTTCAGTAAGGCAACAATAGCTCAGTGGCTGCTCATGAGATAACCAGCAGCAGTGGTAGAGACATGAGCAAACCTTGGGATCATAACTCCTCGCTGTCTCGAAAAACCAACCAACCAACTAACTAACCAACCAACCAACCAACCAAAAAAAACAAAAACAAAAACAAAAACAAAACAAAACAAAACAAAAAACAACAACAACAAAAAAAACCCCATAAACCAAAAACCAAAAACCAAAAAAACCCCATAGCTCCTCCCTGTGGCCTTTTGAAAACAGATTCACAGCTGAGACTGTGTTACTGCAAACTGCTTCATGGCTGCTAACTAAACTTTCAGGTGCTGTTTGTGATAGATTACTTAAGGCAGCTATAGAGACACAGAAGGTAGAACGGAAGAGCCGTGTGCTGTGACCTTATGCGGGACCATGTTTCTTCATCATGAGGGGCAAGTTCTGTTAGTCATTTGTACAGAAGGTGGAATATGGCTTCTTATAGAGGCAGAAGTGGCTTCCACACTGTGGTCCCTCCTTTCTGGAACTTCAAGGGAAGCTGGGACCTGTAGTCTTTTATAATCAGGAAACTATTGGTTTGAGTCTGAGAAACCTAGAAAGGCACAGGCAGTCAGTGTTTTGCTGCAGAGATGGGTAGATGCAGACACATAAGTTCAGTGTTATGCTCTGTGGTGTACTTGGTTCTTAATTTCCTTTCAGATCTGTTCAATTTACTGAGCCAAATTATATAAGCCAATTCAATGGTTTGAGTTATGTAGGGTTTTAAATCTCTTCTCAGTATAGCCTCCTATTTAATAATAAGGATTGTTTTTAGAAATACTCATTGTATGGGTATCTTTTAAAAAGACATGTGAAGATGAAATGCTCAGTTTCTTCTGCAGATATTTAGTTAGGTAGTGGTTCAAAACTTTAGCTGCAACACCAGCAATTAAGGTGGGTGACAAGCTTAGCCGAGCTCCATAGCTGCTTCTCGCTGTTCTTATAAAGGCATTGGCTTGTATTCCTTCCTCGGATTTGAAGGTTGTGACTTTCTTTCTGAAAAGTAGTTGAATAACACTTATAGAATCAAGTAACCAATGGCCAAACTGATCAACTAGCTCATCTCTTCTTACAAAACTGGAGGCCCGTTCTGTGGAGAGCTGGGAGACAGCCTCCTGCCTTTAGGGGAGTGCTCCAGCTGGCTCACCTCAGCTACATGAGATGGGAATCAATCACTGATTGAAATGAAAGTAGCATTTCTGATACTTTGCTTTCCAGATCAATTACCAAGAATCTCTCATCTACAGGCTGTGCTGAAAGGGATTGCTTATGGAAATAGATTTAGTGCGTAATTTTATATACTCATTTAGCATTCATTCATTGGTTTTTTGGCCAAACCAGAAAAAAATGATGAATAAGATTTTATAAGTATAAAATTTATTATTGTATACATTGTGAAAATAATGTAGGCTATTTTTAAAGTGATCTTGTACCACTATGTCTTGTTTATTTCCTGATATTTGGATAACTTCTTTTTCTCTTCACTTTGGCCATGATTTCCTGAAAAATCAGAGTTTCTTCTCTTTTCTTTTTTTTCCTAAATTTTATATAATAATTTCCACCATGGGATTAGGCCTAAAAATATACTATTTCACAGTGAATTTGCTTGGGCTGAAACTAAGTGCAGTGGAAAATTCACATTTCATAGCTTCACAGTTTTACTTAGATTTGGGGGAACTTGGTGTTTAACCACCCTATGTCCATATCTATGTTTTTCATGACCGTATCTGTAGATCAGGTATGCCAGGGTTATCCCGTGATGTTATCTGGGGAGTAGCGCTCGGTCCACTGAACTCAGCTGGTCCATTAGGAAGAGCTACTGGATAACTGATTCTAAAGAACAGTTGGTTGGTAAAGGGTGGTGTCTCTTTGGCTCTGCCAACACGCTGTTATTTGCATACTTTCATTCATGACCTAATGAGAATTGACAATGTCTCTTTGCCTCTTATTTTCTAAATTTGGTAGTTAAGCTTGAGCCACCAGTGCTAAGGAGTGATTTGTTGTTTGTTTCTTAAAGGTCTCACCAGAAAACGGAAGACTCGGAGGAAAGCAGTGATGAGATTCTTGCTCGGCTAACATCTGCGGTAAGACAGTTACCCTACGTGAGGGGAGAAATAATGAGAGCAGGTCAGAGGAGGGAGGCGGTCTGGATACAGCTGCTTATTGTTGTGAAAGGCAAGGTACTAGCCTAGGGGCTTGACTGAACCCTGCTGTAGCCTTCTGTGGAAGGTATATGCAGCCTTCATGCTAAGCCAATAGCTCTCGGGCTTTGAAATCCAGTGTGACTTAACCTGCTACACGAAAGGGGAAATACTCTGTTTCTTTAGTCGGAAAAAAAGAATCATGTCAGGCAACAAAAGGTGATGGCATTGTTTTTTAAAATGGCATTATAACATTGTCATTATATTTTTTAAGGCCATTGAAAAGAGTGGTTAGTGGCTTTGCTTGCTGAAGGGCAGTTCATGACTTTGTTGTGAAAGCTGAATGTCGATGCTAGATTTAATTAATTAAGTTACTTTGTTTATTGATTGATTGATGATTGATTTGAGACAGAGTCTCATTGTTTATCTCTGGCTGGCCCAAAGCTCACTGTGTAGACGAGGTGGCCTTGAACTCTCAGTTCTGCTTCCAGAGTAAGGAGATTAGAAGTGTGGGCCACCATGCTTGACCCTGTGGGTGCTAATCCTTAAGCTCATTTGTGACAGGCTCTAAAAGTCCCAGGTATTTAAATCTTTAAACATTTGGCTTGGCAGTTTCTAACTTCCCTTGAGATTCTTTGTGCTACATTATTACCATGGTCCTAGTTTGCTTCTCTTGCTTTGATCAACACCATGACCAAATGCAACTTGGGGAAGGAAAGAGTTGACGAGTTTATTTTTAGCTTACACTTTATAGTTGCTCATCAGGGAAGCCAGGCAGGAACTCAAGGTGGGAACCTGGTAGTAGGAACTGAAGCAGAGAGCACAGAGGAACACTGACTTGCTCCACCTGGCTCGTGCTCAAATGGATTTCTTATATAGCCCAGACTCTGCCCAGAGGCTGACACTACCCATAGTGGGTTTTTCTACATAAAATCACAATCAAGAAAATGTCCCACAGACATGGTACAGGCAAATCTTTTGGAAGCAATTCCCCAGTTGAGGTTCTTGCTTTCCAAGTGTGTCAAGTTGATAACCAAGATTAGCCCTGACACCCCTTAATAAAATGCTAATTGCAGAAAAATCATGCTTGATTGGGTTGTATGTAAATGGAGCTGTCTACATGGAGTGTGGCACACCAGGTCTCTACCTGGACACAGCTTGGAGGATGAATGTTCTTTACTACTCTTGAATAAACTTAGAAAACTAATTTTGGACTTAATATGGTAAGCTTTGAAACATAAAAGGGAATCTTGACAGTGGGTTAGGAAAATACTTATCAACACACTTCTGAGTTAAAATATGGAACAAAAGGGAGTGCCTGTTTTATACAAAATAATAATTACCATCTAAAAACCAACTCTAAGTCTGATGCTGTGTTAAATATACCATCCGTGCATGTGTGTACATATTCTGCTAAGATGCCCAACAACACTGTGAAGTAGCTGGCACAATTTCTCTTTTATAAGTAGGAAAGCTAGTAAAGGTTAGTTAACTCCACTGAGCTAAAAAGAAACAGAAGTAGAATTTCTCTTTTCAGTTCTCTAGGAGAAAAGAGGCTCTTTTAACTAGCTACTTAATTATTGCAGGGTGTCAGTTTCTTAACAGCTTCTTTTTCTGTTTGGTGTCTATCGTGGTTGAATAAGAATGGCCCCCATAGGCTCATATATTTGAATGCTTAGTTATCAAGGAGTGGCACTACTTGGGAAGGATTAGGAGGTGTGGCCTTGTTGGAGGAAGTATGTCACTGTGGGTGATCTTTGATGTTTGAGAAGGCCAAGCCAGACCCAGTCTCTCTCTCTTCCTGCTGCCTATGGATCCAGATGTAGAACTCTCAGCAGCTCCAGCCCATGTCTACTTGCATGTCACCATGCTCCCTGCTATGATGAGAGCCAACTGTGAGCCAGCCTCAATTAAATACTTTTCTTTATAAGAGTTGCCATGGTTATGGTGTCTCTTCACAGCAGTAAAACACCAAGTAAGACAGAGTCCAAGGCTGTGGTGAAGCTCATTTCCCATTGGCTACAATCTGTCCTCCCAGACTTTCTATCATCCTCTCTTGCAAAAAATTCTGTTTTCAGGCTTCCTCCATTTGGGCTCCTACTTTATGGATAAAGGAATCCAAATTTACTACTGTGGACTAGGTTCTGGTTTCCCATGGGTCTCTGTCTGATTTCTCTCCTATCCCTTCTTTTCCACACAGTTCTTTTGGGCAGTACTTGTTAGAGAGCCAGCAGGAGGCAGGTCCTAATGAGAACCGTTGTCTTGTCAGGCAAAGTAAAACCTGACATCCTATGAAAGTCCAAAGGCTGCTTCTTGTTCCCATATTTTCCCTATGCTTGGGTACAGAGCCTCTCTCCTTTGCCATCTCTTATGGGACTCTCTATCCCCTTGGTTGGTATATTATTTAGTAATTTAGTTGGTATGTGTATGTATATATATATATATATATGTGTGTGTGTGTGTGTGTGTGTGTGTGTGTGTGTGTGTGTGTGTGTATAAGCATTTCTTTAATTCTCTCTTTGATAACCCAACAATTTGAATTTGAAATGTTGGAGAGATCTTTCTCAGTGGTAACTGGGCAGAGTGGTGGTGTGTGGCTTTTGCTGTTATCACAATTATTGCTTACTTTTATTTGTTTGGTGATATCCTCAGTCCAGCAATAACCACGTTTTGTTGTTGCTGTTTTGTTTGTCTGCTTTTTGCCGGAAATTTCACGTTGGTGCTGTTTCATGAGGCAGCTGTAGTACAGGGTTCGGATTGACTGCGTCTTTAAGGAGGTAGCATAGTAGAGGCCTGTTCAGCATGTAAGCCAAACCAGCCGTGTTTAGAAGTAACCTTCACCAGAAGGTGGGGAGAGTGTAAGGATCTGTAATATTGAGTTCATGATAACCACCATGTGATCATTTTTAAATGCTTTGAGCAATGATTTTTAAAATGTAAACACTTCATTTCCACTCACCCCCTTCCTTTTTGAGGAATGTAGTTAGTCCCCCACCCCTACTCCCCCGACTCCTTATCTCACCAGCCTGAGTAGGCCTGTCTATTCAGAGAATAAAAGTAAACCCCTCCACACCCCTGAACGATTAAGCTTCTGTCTAGCTGACTCAGAATCATACACATCAAGTTACCTTATACTTTTATCTGTGGGAAGTATAGAATTTCTATTTGGAATCCTCAGTCTGTCTCTAGTTCTTTCAGTGGTACTAGAGATTTTGTATAAGTTGGAGAAGGGCCAGATAGATTGAGCTTTGAGAGGAGGCATCAAGTGAGATCCACAATGTCTGATCTGGGTTCAAATACTATTAGCAGCAGTGGAGCTGGGGTAGAACCAGGGGTGGAGGGCTGGGGTACAGCTCAGGAGTAGAGACTGGGCCACATTTCTGGTGGTGTTTGTGTTTTCTAAAGAGCCACAGGGCTTGTCCCTCTGTGTGTCAGTACTGTCTTCATCCTTCTTGAATGTGCAGCGGCCACTGGGCTTTGGAATGAATACCTCTGGGATCACTTGGAGAGAGGGATACAGTGTCTTCAGTTTCTGTTAGGTGGCCTTTTTCAGGGACACCTCACAAGCATGCATACTTTTATAATATATGTATATTTACATATATACTCTTATGTTGTATGCCTATTGCACATCAACTCTATTTTCTTCGTCCTGATAATAGGTCCCTGTACAATACAGATCTCAGCCCACACATAAACAGCTTCAGAATATTAACTTCCAGGGTCTGGAGAATGCCTCAGTGGTTAAAAGCCCTGGTTTCAGAAGACCCGTGTCTGGTTTCCAGTATACACATGGTGGCTCCTACCATCTGGTACTCCAGTTCCAGGGGATCCCATGCCCTCTCCTGACTTTCACAGGCACCAGAAACAGACATGGTACATACAATTGCATGCAGGCATAACATTCACACATATAAAATATTATAAGTAAATATTTAAAAAATGAATTTCTAAATCATCATCTCTAATTCTAAAGAAAATGTCCTGGCCTATCTGGATATGATAATCTAGTGAAGTTCTTCTTCTGGGGACTTGCCCTGTGGAAGCAGGACACTGAGTGTTGTTTCACTGACTGTTGTTAGCTCAATGTCTTCATCTTATTTAATCTATTCAAAGACTTGGGATATAGTTCAGTAATAGAATGCATGCTAAAGGCACTCTGTTCAGTCTGCAACATCTTCCTTATTAGAAAAAAGACATATGTTCAAGCTGGGAATGGTAGTGCACACCTGTAATCCCAACATGTGGGAGGCAGAGACAGGAAGATTAGAAGTTTGAGGCCAGGCTCAAATACATAGTGATTTGAGGCAAGTCCAGGCTGTACAAAATTATCTCAAAAAGCAATTTAAAAGAAAAAAAGAGTGGTGGATATATATGTGTGTGTGTATGTATATATGTACACATATATGCATATATATAATATACAAATGTATGTATATACATATATGTGCATATATTTGTAATCTTTAATCATTGAGATGTGAGTAAAGCTTAGTAATGAGTAAGTTCCTTGGGAATAGAGGAGGAAGGCCATGTGTGTGTTTACACATCTGTGTACTATAGCATTGTGTGTGTGTGTGTGTGTGTGAAGGAGGGTCCAAGATGAGGATAATCACTGTTTGATAAGAGTGCACATGGAAAGTGCAGACTTTGTTCATCCACAAGGAAGAGAAATAAATCATTGAGCTCTCGGTCTGGACATTGGCCACCAAGGATTTGCTAAGGTTGCTTCCTGTCTTCTTCTGTTCTGTCTTCTCTGGAGACGTCTGAGGAACTATAGAATGAGTACCATACAGGTTTTATAGCGGGCTACTTCTCTTTACCGTGGTTTAAATAGGACGTTTTATAGTTGCATACAGGAAATGAGGTTTTGCATTCTTAGGTCAGAGCCACACTGTCGTATAATATGGCCATATGTGTAGGAGGGCCAGGAGACATGAAAAAGTTAGAATTATTTATGTTCTTTTGGTGATGATAGACTAAGGTAAATTTTAAAAATATTTTTGTCTTCTTATATTGGTGGCAAATTAGGAGAGAATGATATCTTGTGTGTATTTTTGGTAGAAATAATATACATTTTTTTTGTTTGTGAATGTCAGAATGAATGTAAATCTAATAGTTACCATACTATGGTTTCTCTTTTACAGTTTTGTTTCATTACTAAATATTTGGATTATTTCAATTGAACATAAAGACTTTATAATTAAAATAAAACTTCTTATAAAATTAAAAGGTGCTCAGAACTAACACTGAAGTATATTTATAATTTACTCTATCTCTCTATATGTGTGCACACATGCATATTCCTCAATTAAGAAGCCAAGCTTTTTTTTTATGTTCAGTCTGTACCACATTGGGATTTGTTGTTATTGAAGAGTTTTGTATCTGTTTTGAGACAGAATCTAGTGTGGCCCAGGCGGTCCTTGAACCTCACTATGTGGCTGATATGGACCCTGAGCTCCCAATCTTCCTGCCTCCACCTCCCAAGTGCTAGAATTACAGATGTGCATCACTCTACCCAGCTGTGATCTGTGTTTATTGCTCAATGTTTCCGTGGCTAAAAGCATTACCTGCAACACTTACTATGATTCTGAGATTTCATAGCCTGCACATTTATCATATTTTCAGTCTTGAGCTATTACAAACTACACTAAGAGGAATCTTTATTAGGAAACAATTTTTTTTCCCTTGCTGGTACTGAGGCTTGACCCCAGGACTTTCTTGGCCATGCCTTACTCTGCCATGGAGTCACATTTCTAGCATGGTAGGGGAAGTTCTTTTGAAGAACCTTTTTTCTGATGGTAGTCTATTAGTTTGTTGTTGATTTATGAAAACCCAAATGGGGAACAGGTAAGAGACTAGAAGGGGCCACCGGTGTGCTCTTTGTGCATTCAGGATCCAGCCATTGCTTTCTTTGTGTTGTTGCAGTTCATGCTCACATTGCAGGGTATGCTATCATTGCACTGGAGAGAAGAGCATGTGAGATAGACATTATTGATCACACAGTCAATTAACAAGACAGGAAGCTGGGAATGGAGGTATTCACTTGTTGTTCTAGTGCTTGGAGGCTAGGGTGGGAGGATCCCAAGTTTGAAGCCAACTATGCTATATATGGAATTCTTACGACTTGACAGAATGAGGCCTCTGGGGAGCATTTTAAATAGCACTTTAACTTTTAACCTGGTAGAAATATTGGTAAATGTGGCTGTCTAGTTTGGAAGTTAATTCCGATGGCTTTTCAGGTTTCCTGAGACCAAATAGCTTAGGACATGTGTTACAGATTCTTATACCAGTAAGCAGTCAGTGGTGAATGCAGAACACTCTGGAGGTCACTCGGAAAACCCAAGGTAGTCAATCAGGGCTTTTAGATGATTCCATGGGGGGTGAGGTGGGGGGGAGGAGCGTTAGGAGGGACAGGGTGAATGACAGAGAGAGCAGAGTCATGTTTACAAATAACAGCAGGAGCATAGAAGCCCAGTGGTGTTTGTTCTGTTAACGAACAAACAGGGTGTGTGGTCCTGGAAAGAGTCTTCAATTTAAGTTGGGCGCAGTGACTGACAGATGCAGGGGGGAGGAGTTGAGAGTCTACTTAGGCAAAAATAGGTACTGAATCTCCTGAGAGGATTGCAATGTGTGTAAGAAGCTTTATCTGTTGGATGGGTTAGAAAAGGAGAGAGAATCGGGCTCTTAAGTTCACCCAGGAGACTCATAGAGAATCGGGCTCTTAAGTTCACCCAGGAGACCCCATAGCCATCTTGCTTTCATTAAACTCATTTCAAGTCAACGGAACTAATCTGAACTGTGTCTCCACATGGCCAATACTGCAGGTACCTTAGTAATTAGAGAAAGCCCATGCTTCCATTTAATGGAACAGAAATGTCATGTTTGGTTTCTTCAAGAAAAACATATATAAAGAAAGAAATCTTTAGAAATTATCTGTTTACATATTGTGCAGGCTAGTTTTATGTCAACTTGATGCAAGCTAGAGACATCTGAAAGGAGGGAATGTGAATTGGAAAAGGCCATGCATAAGATCCAGGTGTAGGGTGTTTTTAAAATTAGAGATTGATAGGGAGATCCCAGCCCACGAGGATGGGTTAGTCCCTAGGCTGATTGGTGGTCCTGGTTCTGTAAGAAAGCAGGCTGAGCAAGCCATGAGGAGTAAACCAGTAAGCAGCAACCCTCCATGGCTTCTGCATCAGCTCCTGCCTCTAGGTTCCTGCCCTCTAATGATGGACTATGATGTGGAAGTGTAAGCTACACAAACCCTTTCCTCCCCAGCTTGCTCATGGTCCCAGTATCCCATCACAGCAATGGTCTTCCTAACCAGGACAGATACTGTCAGTGTCTTCACATGTCCATTTGCATCTAGTACCAGCGCTCCACTTTCATGTAGTACGTAGCATCTCCTTGCCCCTGATCCAAGCCTGAGGTGATATTCTCATCTGTTTTTCTACAGTTCTTTCTGCACCCCTTCGGCTCCCCACTGTGCTGTCTCTAAATGAGGCTTGGAGAGGCCTTGGGGTCACATGCCAGCTTAACACTGCCCTTCTTTGCTGCCACAGTGAAGATCTGGCTTCAGCTCTCTGCGAGAGCCATGGAAGTACTTTGGTCAACACTGGGTCACGTGTGGCCTCCTGCTCCTTGGAACTGTACATTTTCCATTTGCCCCCTTCCCCATAATTCCTCTTCTTTCTGGATCTGTAGGACCCAACCCTCAGCCACTTGCTTCTAGTTCCCTTCCACAGGAATCATCCCACCTTCCTCGTAGACTCATTCTCTAAACGACTTAGTAGCTCGCCTTGTAGACTCATTCTCTAAACGACTTAATAGCTCGCCCTCTTTGTTCACCTTGGAAACATGGAGTCAAGTGCTGCTTGATGAACTTGAGAAATGTCTCCTGTCCCAGCACAGGACGACCCTTCTCTCTTCTGCTGTAGCCCACTGTGTCCCCTTTGCCAGACTTCTTGATGTGTTCAAGCGAGCAGACCCTTTGTCCATTAAACTCCGGGGAAGTCAGTCCCTGACATGATTGACAATGCATGAATTTGAGGGTTGCTGTCTCTGCAGCATTCCCCATAATTCCAGTGAAATAAATGTCCTTTGTTGCTCCCGGCTGAGTAATCAAGCCTCCTTGTGCTCTTAGGGGAGCTGCAGGCCTGAAACTTGTCAAATGGGTTTGGGAGTGTAACACCTGCCCTTGGCACTGCTGAAACTCAACCACAGGGCAGATCTCGTCTGATACCTATAATATGAATATGAAACTATGCCTAAGACTGTCCCAAATCAAGTAGAAAACATGGAAATTCCAGTTGACCTTATGCCAATCATGGAGAAATTAAAATACCATCCTAATTTGATTTAGACTAAATTTAAGGAATAAAATTACTATTTTAATTATTTCCTGGTGGGGAGGTCTTGAATATATTAACACCTAATTTTTTTTTAACGAAGCTATGAATGGAGAGTCAGCATAAACACATGTGAAGTCTGAGGCTCAGAAAAATGAGCAGAGAAAGATTAAAAACTGTAGGGGCTCAGCTTTAAGAGCACTGGCTGCTTTTATAGAGGACCTGAGTTTGAGTTTCTGTACCTATGTGACTGTCTGTATTTCCAGTGCTGCGGAATCTAACACCCTCTCCTGGCTTCTGAGGATACCAGATACACACATGGTGCATAGCCATATGTACGGGCAAACATATATGCATAAAATAAACAAAAAATTTAGAATATTTTAATAAAAATGAAGATGTTGAAGTTGTAGTTCGGTAGTAGAGTATATGTTTAATATGACTGAGGCCTTAGGTTTGCCCCCTGATCACCTCCCCCCCCCACAACTGAAGGAGGAAAGGAAGAGAGAGAGAGAGAGTGGGGGAAGGAAGGAATGAGTGCTGAAGTTATATAAAACCTTTAGAAAAACAGTTTCTAGAGTCTTCTAACAAAACTGCTCATTAACACAAAAAATCCCATGGGAATTATGTTACTAGCATGTTTTGGCTAATCTGTTAAAGTGTCTGGAGAGGCCACGTAGTTGTTACAGCTCTGCTTAATGGTGTGAGCCTGGGAGAGTGGAGCCTGAAAGGGGGCTGAAGTCTCAATGCAATAGCCAACTTTATTCAGAGCATCAGTTGATATTCTGCAGGAATTCTAAGGGCTAAGCAAGGCGGAATGAGCAGAATTCACATGAGTTTAGGCTATATACACTCACGGGCAACCCATGCTTGGAAACATTTTTGAATAACCAAAGCAAGCAGCAATGTGTAATCGGAAGCAAACATGCTCCTATTTACTATATCTGGGAGGAACACAAAATCCATGTCGTGGAGGAACAGAGATTACAGGACTCTAGTCTTGTTTACTTGGAGTTTTCCCACAAGCTCTCAGAAATCTCACAGGGCTTCATTCATGGACAGTGTTCCAGGAGGTATGACAGAACCATGAAAGAAGGATAACGCAGTACACGAATCCAGCTTGTTCTAAATCATCTTCCTACGAGTCACAGAACATTTTCCAGAGCTCATCTGTACTGCTACCATATCTCAAGCAATGTGAAGGTAAAATAAGTCAGTGGGATTTGGAACAGTGCCCTGGTTCGTAACAGGTACAACAGAAGTGTGCCATTTGTTGCTTCGTTATTTTCTTTAAAAGTTTTATGAAGAATACACTGTCTTCACTGTCACTGTCTTCAGACACACCAAAAGAGGGCACCAAATTCCATTACAGATGGTTGTGAGCCGCCACGAGGTTGCTGGCAATTGAACTTAGGGTCTCTGGAAGAGCAGTCACTGCACTTAACTGTTGAGCCATCTCTCCAGCCCCCTGTTGCTTTATTAATTTACATTCTGTACTCTGTGTAGGGACTCAAGCCTCTCAATATGCTGACAATTCTGTGATGTCCTTTCTCTCTTTTTTAAAACTTTTTATTGATTCTTTGTGAGTTTTACATCATGGACGCCAGTCCCAATCATCTCATATCTGCCCTTCACCCTTGTAGCCTCCGCCCAAAATAGAAACATACAAACATACAAACCAAAACAAAGCATAGAAAACATCTTATCGTGGTAGCTATGTCACAGTATGTCCCAGAGTAAATCCCTTTTCCCACATGTCTTCACTTGCAAATGCTCATTGCAGTGAGTCATTGGTCTGGTTTGACATCTCTGGTTTCTGTGACACCAATATTGGATCCTCACTGGGACTCCTCTGGGTCTTCCAGTTGCTGCCCAGGGTCATGGGCATCCTGCAGCTTTAGATCAGCAAGCAGGACTGGTCCTTCCACACTTCCCAACAGTTCACAGATGATCATGATTTTGGGGTGGGCCAGCTGAGTTGGTCAGTGTGCCATCTTTCCCTTATCTGAACCACTAGGGTCAGCTCTCCAGCACTGCTCTGGCTAGGCCACCCAATGGCACCTTTGACAAGAGGCAGAGTCAGCTCTGCTTTCATCCCCTTGGGCCAGCTCACCCTCACCTATGCCTCCAGTGCCAGCTCTGCCGTGCTGCCCAGTCAAAGTGTGGAGCCCACTTTCTCAATTGCTGTAGCCTGCCATGGGCTGGGCTAGCTCTCACACCCTTAGTTAGGGCTGGCTTACCTGTGTCTTCCCCACAAGGGCCAGCTCCACTGTGTTGAGCCAGCAAGGTGTGGGGTCTGCTCTCCGGAGTGCTACAGCTAGTGAGGGGGCAGGGCCAGATCTCCTACTCTCAGGCTCTTCCTGCCAGCTCTCCCAACTGCTGCAGGTGGTGGGGGGTGACTAAGGGGAGAGGGCATCACCCCACACCCACACCCACACCATGTAGACGAGTGGAGGGGCAAGCTCTCCTATGCTCTTGCCCTTGGGGCTGCATCACCTGTACTCCACCCACACCCCTACCACCAGGGCCAGCTTTACTGTGCTGCCCAGGTGAGGTGCAGGGCCAGCTCTCTGGAGTGACTGCCGTAAGTGGTAAGGGGCAGGGAGGGGACAGTCCTTTCTTAAAACCCAGAATCAGACTTGAATCACCTTTTGGCAATATCTAGGCCATTGCTTTTCATAACTTACACCTGGTAATTAGCGTCCAGGCGCACTCAGTGTGTGCATCTAGGAGAAGCTGCTGAGACACTGGTACTCTGCGTGCTTTCCTCACTTCTACCTTTCTATAGCTTTCAACATTTGAAATTCAGCATATATTACTATCAGTAAACAACCCAACAGAAATACTGAAAAGGAAAAGCAGCTCTCAGGCACAATCTGAAAGGAAGCAGATGCCCCGCCCTTCAGATGCAGAGATTGGATTCAGGTATTATCTGTAAGGAAATAGATTCCCCTATCCTGTAGATTCAGGCATTGGATTCTGCCCACATCTATCTCTGTGAGCTTGAGAATGCATTGAGGTTGCGCTATGAAGTGTTGCCCCGAAGAACCCCTTGAGATTCTAAGTAGAGGAACTGGTCGAGCCCCACCTGAACTTCCAACTCACAGCAAGATCAGATTTCAGCAGTCAAATCCATGATGATTTACTGTGGCAGAGATATAAACTTATCCCATGCTCCTTGTAGAGTGTGTGCCTGGTAATCCCCTGGTTCATAATATAACAGTTCCCCGTGACTGCCAGAGCTGCCAGGCCACAGGAAGTTAAGGTGATGGATACCTCTGAAGTTGCAAAGTGAATTTCTATGACTGGTGTGTCCTCCGTGCCTACTTGAAAGCTTCAGAGTTATTTTTGAGGTAAACTCTGGGGACAGAAGCACCTGGAATACTGCTCATTGCATCTTTATAAGGCATTTTAGTCTTTTTTTTTTTTTTTTCTTTTTTTGCTATGACAGTGGGGGTGGGCCAGGCATGTGGAATTCACAGTGAGCAGAAGCAGTAGTCACTGGCAAGGACTTCACAGTTGAGCGGGAAGAAGGGGCTTAAGCACTTCCGTTCAAAGATCCTAATTACAATGTAACTGATAGCTCACAGTCAAGCGACACTCTGAATCAAGCTGCTGTTCTTGATGCTTCTTTCACATTGTCTCAGTTAGTCTCACAGCCATCCTGTGAAACAGAGGGCCGGTGACACTCTACCACCCGAGGGCTACAATTGCTCTCAAGGTGGCATACAATAAGTAGGCTTTTCCTGCTTTTGCATTCCAAGTTCTGGCTCTTGTTCTTTGAGGAGGTCCTTGTGTGCTAATGAATTCTATAGATGGACTTTCTAGTTGGGAAGGACCTTAGTTGGCCGGGTTTTGTCTTAATATGAGTTTTCCTGATGTAATATCCCTGCAAGGAGGCCATTCTACAGGCGGTATCACTACAGTGTCTGGGCTTTGACTGGCAGAACACTAGTCTGTTCTGTTTCTACCTAGACTAGCCCTATCTCCAAAAAGTATAATAATCGAGAAAAGGCTTTTCTACACAAGGACTGAAATCTGATATGGAATAAAAGGCACATGAAAGCATGTGTTTGAAATGTTTTTAAAAGAGAGAGGACATCGGCATTTACTTGCTTTGATAATACTTTAAAATATTTGTGGTTTTATTCTGCACTTCGTACCAAAAAAAAAAAAAGTATGCAATTTATCAACAAATGGCTTCCAGCAGTTTGTTTGTTTCCTAGATTATTTGTTCATAGCATTGCCAGCTTTTCACCTTCAGGGCGTCAGATGCCACTACGGAATGAAAAGATAGAAAAATGAAAAGGAAAGGACATAACTATTCCTAGGTGTGGTGGAGGGGAATGTTTATAACAGACGCGTGGAAGAGAATAACCAAAGCCATCAGAGACATCTGAGAGTCCAGAGTGGGCATGACCAGACTGAGCCAGTCCTTATGGGGAAAGGAAGAAGGGAAGAGAAAGGGGAGAGAGGAGAGCCAGGGTGCAACCAGGAGACCGAAGGTACAAAAAGGGTGGGTAACCAAAATGTCTGGGTTATATAGGGAAGAGCCTCTGGGTCAATGGCAGCCAAGCCCCTGGGCTTGAGAGAGTGGGGTATACCAGTCATATCCTGTAACGGGTAGGGACTGAGGGATACTGGGAGGCCAGGTCTGCTACACACCTCAGCCATTTTTTCTGGGTTTGAAACTTAACAACACACTTCCAGACAATATAAACACCCCCATGTGGGGGAGATGAGGAAGGGTGTTATTCATGAAGCAACTCTTCTGGTTCTGGAGCCTTCTGGTTATCTTCCTGCATAAAGAGTCCTCACTGTGAACCATCTTTACCACAGACAGCTCTGGCCTTCTGAAAATTCACAGACTGAGTAAAACATGCCGTTTGCAACACAAATCAGTTGACCTAAACTTCACCCGTCACCTTTGATGACCGCATCCCCCTGTGTCTTCTCATGAGCAGCTACCACTTCATTTGCATTTTAGTTAAAATGTATTTTCATTTGCATTTTAGTTAAAATGTCCAGGAGCTGAACCTGGAGCCAGAGCTGGGATGATGAACAAAAGAGGCCATGGCTGAAGGCTTATAGTCTGTAAAAGTCTCAGAGACTACCAGCTGCAGAAGTGGTTTCAGGAATGGATGCAGAGTGCAGCTGATGCTATTGGAGAACCATAGAACTTTACTCAGCTGGGAGAGATGATTGGTCAGTCCATCTTACAAGTGTACTTATGTTACGCCTGTAGGATAAAGAAGCTAGAGAAGAGAGCAGTTTGTTCAGATAACTGCTACACTGCATTTTTAGTGTACGACTATTTGGTTTTCTTTAAACCTACATTTTAGCTGTCAGCTCCTCTGACCATATTTCTGAAAATCCTGACCATTCTCAGTAATCCGGTTGTCATCATTAGTTCACACAATGCTTGCGGTCAACTAAAACTATTGTGTCTTTATAGTTTGAACCTATGTCAAAGTTATAGCTGTACAGATGTAGCTGGGAATTGAACCCTGGCCTTCTGCTTCCAGTGTTCCTAACCACTGAGCCATGCTTCACTCCTTAGCTTATGCTTTTAGAGTGGTTAAGACTTAGGATATTTGGGAATAAAACTCGGGACTTTTTTTTTTTTTCACAAATAGTGAAAAAAATGTACACTCATATTTGAGACACCTGTGTCTTAAAAAACATTTATATTATATCTTTTTTTAAAGATTTTTTTATTATTATATCTACACACACTGTAGCTGTCTTCAGGCACATCAGAAGAGGGTGTCAGACCTCATTATGGATGGTTGTGAGCCACCATGTGGTTGCTGGGATTTGAACTCAGGACCTTTGGAAGAGCAATTAGTGCTCTTAACCGCTGAGCCATCTCTCCAGCCCCCTATATTAAATCTTAAATTAACATAATCATAACTATTTCTAGGTTTACTAAAAACCATTACAAAATTGTTCACTGTTGGTTCTATTTAAATTAGTTTCAAATTATAGAAATACTTTTACCGTTACTGCTCTGTCCTCCCGGAATGACCTTCACTGAGCTACCCAGCTTCACCCGTTGTTTGTAAAGATGCTTCTGTCAGAAAGCTGGCCCTCATTTTCTTAGTTAACCTCTTTCAGTCCTTGTGTTTGCATTTGAGGCTTCTTGTTGGTCTCCTGTCTTGCTGTGATCCACAACAGCTTTCTGAGCGCTTGGGGATACTGCTGAAGTACCAGGGAGAAAACAGAGAAGACAGCATTAGAGATAAGACTGGACCCACTTCCTGATGCCTGCCAGTGCTACTGAGGATTGATCCTGCTGTTTACAGAGTTGAAAGCCAAAGCATTTCAACATGTTGCAAACTCTAGTTTCTGACATTTAACCAGGAGAGAGAAAAATCTGCAGGCTATGCCTTCCCAGTCCGGAGTCAGCCTCTATTTAGATATTCATGACAGCAACCCAGACCTCAACTGCATGTGCTTAGAATGATATGTAGTAGTTTTGTATATTGAATAAACTGTATTTTAAATTAAAGTTAAGCTTTATAAAAAAGCGTCCTTGCAGTTTTCTGTGTAACTGAGTGTATCAGCCTGTGATATACCAAGTGAGCCTAATCATTTGATTGAATTATGGGATCATTTTTATCAGTGAGACACAGTGAAGACCATCCTCCTTACAAATGAATTAAATTGGGGTAGAGCAAAATGAAAAGTAAAGATAGATTGCCAGATGAGATGAGTATATCACGGAAATATGGAGTCCTGGAGAAAATCAGTGTCTGGTTAAGGAGATCAGTGGTTTTTCATCGCTGGGCACAGCATTGAATCACAGGAAAAGAGAGTATAGAGACTAAAGGGAACAACCCATCGTCCCCTAAAGAACCCTTTCGAATACTTACCAGGCATTTGGCAAACTCTCAGCTGGGTGGTCCTTGCTGGTCCCCTAGAGAAGTTGTAGTTGGAACACTGCCTCTGCAGGCTTTCCTGGTTCTGGACTACAACATTTCTTCCTTGTTGCTAACAGGTCCCTTAGCATGCAGTTGCTCATATTCCTTAAATATAAACTTAACAATTTGCAGAGGAGACTCAGTTCTTGCACTATATTCTTAGAATTCTAAGCTAGGTGGAGTGGTGCACAGTGCTCCAGGAGGATCTCTGAGTACCAGGACAGCCAGAGCTACACAGACGAACCCTGTCATGAAATAACAATAAAGATTTTTGCTGGCGTAGTTTGTAGGGTGAATGCCTTTTCTTTTAATGTTTCCTTTCATCATCAGGTGACTTTTCCACTCCCTAAGTCTCTTAAGGGATTTTTTTTTTAACTTACCCACTGTCTTTCATTGAAGGAACATCCCTTACTTCAGATAATGTCAGCAAGAGACAAGTAGGTCCTCACCTCCATGGAGCATCCAGTTCAGAAGACAAGCAGCAGCCACACAATTCAATGACACAACTGCTAGGTGTTTAGGAACAGACATAGCCTGGGAAGGTGCCATGGGACATATAATGGGATCAGACCTAGTTTGTGTCTTGCATGGGCAGTACTTTCCCCTTTGTGCTTTGGAGAAAGAAGTAGGGAGGAAGGCAGTTTTTTCCTCCTGGTAGAGCTGATCATGTGTAGACATTCAGTGTAGACATTGGGAGAATGTAGTGAGCACAGTAACTTCATGTACTTCATGTAGAAAAGGGCTAGGCTCTTCCCAGATGGGCGGGCTCTTCCCAGATGGGCGGGCTCTTCCTAGATGATCTTCCCGGATGGGGAAGGCTCTTCCCAGATGGGCCAGGCTCTTCCTAGATGATCTTCCCGGATGGGGAAGGCTCTTCCCAGATCAAACTGCAGTCCTTTCTTGATGCTTGTTTCTTGTCTTCCTGCCCCTCTCTTCTACGGTTTTATTATTGGCTTTCTCATCAAATCCTTGCAAACAATGTAGTGTTACACAACTGAAAGTACACTGCTTTTCTTTTCCGAACTATTTTATTTTGAACCCTAGAGAGTAAAGGCTGAAGACCCCGCAGAAGGCATTTAGGTGTGGAAAGCCAGAGCTGAGATGGGAAGGCTGATGTTGATTTTCTAGGAGCAAGTTCCATGATCCAGCTCCTCCATCATTTCCATTTCTGCTGCTTTTCTGTCTCTGACTCACAGTGAAGCCTTTCCTGAGAAGTCATGGGTTAGGCAGCCATTGATAAGATGCCAGTGAATGTTCACAATCTGCAACTTTGTTCCACTCCCCAAAACTTGTGGCATTGTGAAGGAAGAAAACCCTAGAGCAGATGGCAATGCTACAATCATAAACCTTGTACACAACTCAAAATACAAAACAGTCAGTGATTGATACTTTATTTTGTAACTTTTTTTTTATTCATTTCAGCAAATACAACTTTATAAAGGTTTTCCTGAGGTTGCTCATTACTTCCCACTTCCACAGTCTCCTCTCCACCTCATTCTTTCCCCATAAACTTTTCACTCGTGAGCGTTTCAGACTCCAGGCTCCCAAGGTTGGAGAGAAAGAGACCGATTGCCTACTTACTATTGTGTAATTGTTGTGAGAGTCTCAGTCATTAAAGGATCAGTGAAATCAGAAGTATTCACTTTCGAATGGCATCCATGCCAAACCACTGGGAAAGTGTGTCAGTAAAACTAGCTGAGCAGGCTTCCTTCCTCAGGATGCCTATGCTGGGACCACTGGGAAATGGTCCTGGGTGGAGTCAGAGTCTAACACATTAACACTCTTGCCTTCCAGTAAATGAATATAAATGAAATTAATTTGAATGGCAAATCTGCAGCTTAACCTTGAGCTCCCATGTTCCCCTTTAAAGTGTCATTACTGTAATATATTCAGGTACACACACGCACAAAGAGTTTGCGCCTTGATGAGAACTCACTCATTGTGAAATTTTTTTATTGCTACCAAACATGGATTTCTTAGATTGTGTTTATGTTACTCTTGATAATAAATACTCTTAACCTTTAGGGCTTTTATGTTCCTCCTTGAGGAAGTTTTAAAACACAGATTTAAGCATTCACACTAGGGAGAGCATCTGCATATGCATGCTAAATTTCAGGAAGACAGACACTATGGTTAAAGACACTAGGGATTTTAAGTGTTGGCTGTTCCCATTCTTCCTGCCCTGTGGCAGTGTCCCTTCCTTTTATGTTGCGTATTATCCTGAATGGCTCCTGTCACCTGCTCCGCCTGTAGCAAGAGTTCATTGTATCAGAGCAGAAGTCTATTAATGTAGTCCCACCCACCTCAGTGCTTCTAGGGTTGCTAATGCAAACTAGCATCCTCAGGGATACATAATATTTACTGTGCTTGCCAGAATATCATTACTAACAGTTCATATCTGGTTTTGAGTGCTATGTGGTTATGTTTCTAAAGTACTCATCACACTATGCATAGTTCACGACAGGCACCCTTTGGCAAATGGCCTTTTTAAAGATGATATTTTTAAAATGAAGTATCACTCATTTAAAAAGTAAATCTGCATGATTTCTTCCAGGTTTTTTGGTCTGAAATGTTGCCTCAGTTTTTCCTCACATACTAAGGAGAGAAGAGAAGTCAATGATGGTAGCAAGATTAAATCTCCCTGCGGCAGCTCCTAATGTGGGCTGCTTAGCTACAATGTGCTGCCTTGATGGCTCCATTTTTCTTATTCTAATATGATTTCTTTCCCTAATATTTTCTTAGGTGCAGAGAGAGCTGGCGGCTGTTATTGCTTTGAAAGCAAGAAAGTCTGGTGAGTAATCTCTCATGGGCTGGAGGGAGATTGTAGCCCTTTGGGGGTATTTCATACATCAGTGCCGGTGTGCACTGAGGGTACTTCAGGATGCTTGCAATAGAATGCAGAAAAACATCACCATATCTTGAAGCATTTATATTACAGTCTATTTAGCATACAGTGTTATGGATAACACTTCAAAGTAAAATTTCACCCCTCTCCCCTAATTTATTTCTAATTTTGATAAAAAATAAATAAAAATATTAATAGTCTAGTGAAAGTAGGAAAGAGATCAAAGCTGATGATTAAAGTAATTAAATTCCTTTACATCATGCAATGTAATGACAGAGGACAATGAATGCTATAATGCTTTCATGCCTTTGAGATAGGGTCTGACTACATAGCCTGGGGTACCCTGGAACACTCTCTGTAGACCAGGCTGGCCTCAGAATCACAGAGATCTGCATGCTTATTGGTGGACTTAAGACATTTTTTAATTCAAAATAATTTCTCTAAAAACCATTTATTCAAAGACATTCCATAGCAAACATTTTTCCATAGAACTGATAACATAGATATAGCCTTATATTTGTAAGACATAATCTGTGGAAATAATATGTGGAGAGCGAAAGGAGGCTTCCAAGTATACTTTGGAGGAAAACAGAAAACATTTTTGGCGAAAATACTAAATGAAATGGAGGCTCAGTGGTGTGGGAAAAAGCTTGCTTAGGGAGGGGAGATATCAGAAGTGCATCTTATGCTCACCCCCATGTTCGGAGGGAGGAGATCAGTGCTGAATAGAGATCAGCAACAGCGTGGCTTGGATGTGTGCACTGGAAGACAACATTTTAGCCAGAAAGATGGCGACAAAATGAGGATAAACTTGAAGAAAAACAGAGAGGAAATGTGTTAGCATGAACTGAGTGCCTGCGTGTTTCTGTTTCCAGATACTCTTAAGCTTTGCTTACTCCTCGGTTATTTTTTGCATCAAGCACATATTAGTATGTGTGCATTCATTATATGCATGCAATGTTGATGGCTTTGCTGATTAAAGACACAGAGACCAAGTGTTATGAAGGCGTTAGAGGGAAGGCTGCAAGTAGGATCTCAAGGCTGGGTATAAGCAGAGCTTGTTGGGATCTCAAGGCTGGGTATAAGCAGAGCTTGTTGGGATCTCAAGGCTGGGTATAAGCAGAGCTTGTTGGGGTCTCAAGGCTGGGTATAAGCAGAGCTTGTTGGGGTCTCAAGGCTGGGTATAAGCAGAGCTTGTTGGGGTCTCAAGGCTGGGTATAAGCAGAGCTTGTTGGGGGGCAGCTTGAGACAGCAGATAATGTGCAAAGGAGGAAGGAAGCCTAGCTAGAGAAGACACATTTTAAGGATTCTAAGAGGAATCTAGAGAAATCTAAGGGGACTGCTGTTGATCTTGATCCTTGAAGTCTGTGCGAGTTGCCGTAGCTTCATCTTTTAGTATAGAATTTTACCCTTAAGGTGTCAAAGTAAGTTCGGAAAGGTAAACATAGAGTGACCATTGCTAGAGAAAGAGGCAGAAAGAAAGCAAGGAGGATGTTGAGCTTGTGAGCTGACGTGTGCATGTTGTGTTTGAAGGACAGCAAAGACACAGGAGGGGCTGGAGGTGAGTGAGCACAGTGGAGAGACAGATGTGTGGATTGTGGGCTAAGAAATGGCTGCTTTGTGGTGGGGGGCATTAAGTAAAACCTGCCCATGCATGTAGGAAAGACTTGAATGAAGTAAAGTATGCCTCACCTTAGGAAGTTAGACTGCCTTCTTACCGTGATCTACACAACTTGGAAGCTTTTCAGATGCAGATGTGATCTCACACACACACAGGAAGGATGGGAACATACATTCATAGCTTTTCAGGAAAGTAGGGTTTCTTCATTGTTGTTTTTGGTTTGTTTGTTTGTTTGTTTGTTTGTTAAGACACAGTCTTACTATATAGTTCTCACTGACCTGGAACTCTTTATGTAGACCAGGTTGATCTTAGTCTCACAGAGATCCACTTGCCTCTGCTGCCCAAATGCAAGGATTAAAACCATAGCATCTGGTTAGGAGGACAGCTTTTCAGAGTATTCTAATATCCCCAAGTCCTTGTTCCTGTCGCCCCAGTCAGGTCTAGTCACAGGATGTCAGCAAGGATGCCCTCGAAGATTAAGGGACTTCTTAATGCGTTGATCACTTTCTCTCGTTTGTGAAATGTCTCATGTACCCTAAGCTGGTCTTGAAATCATGACCAAATCCAGGGCTTCATGTTTTCTAGGCAAGCTCTCTATCATTTGAACTAGATATTCAGTAAGTCTGCATCTATGTTGCTTCTATTAGTGGTAAGAAAATACAGACATCTGCTGGGAACATGGTTTAGTTGGTAAAGTGCTTACCTTGCAACATGGACCTAAGTTCATGGTAGCACAGCTGCATAAAAGCTAGGCTTGGTAGCTTGTGCCTGTGATCCCAGGGTTGGGGAGGCAGAGACAGAGAACCCTGTTTAGTGACTGTTGTCCTAGCAGAGTCATTGAGCTCCAGGTTTAGCAAGAGACTCTGTCTTAATAAATGAGGTGGAAAGCAGTTGAAGAAGACAACAGATGTAAACCTCTAGCCTATACATGTATACATATGCATACATGTGTACACACACCCACATGAAGAAGACACCAGATGTAGCCTATACATGTATACATATGCATACATGTGTATACACACTCACATGAAGAAGACACCAGATGTAGACCTCTAGCCTATATATGTATACATATGCATACATGTGTACACACACCCACATGAAGAAGACACCAGATGTAGCCTATACATATATACATATGCATACACGTAATCACACACCCACATGAGCATATTAATCATACACACTTGCGCACACACACACCCAGAAGAAGGAATGAAAAGGCCAAAGCAATTCTTAAGATCTTGTCATTGGTCTATGTAGTAAAATATTCAGTGAAATGGGTACGATGGTATATATTACTTTTCTCTTTCATAATAAAAATAGATTGTTTTTATTTTTCTTACTATTAGAGTGTGGTCATTGGAAAAATGTTATTCTACTTTTATATTTGAAAAACTGAAAACTGTCATATCATCTCACTAACATCGACATTAATCTTTTTGTTATATATATTTCTAGATATTCTTCTATTAACTTGTCAATATTACTACGGATTTATGTATAGATTTTGAGTTAATTATAAATTCAAACACATTTGCAATAAATGATAGACAGATTCCAAGAACCCTTTATAAATATTTCTAATTTATTCTTTGAGAATTTCATATGTGTATATGTGTGCTCTAATCAAATCCAGCCCCATCTCTCCTCTCCAGCTAATTCTAGATCCCCCATCTTATATTATGTTCTCTTTTGAATTTTAAACCACTTAGTCTGTTTGATGCTATTGCTGTGTGCATGTTTGTATGGAGTGTGGGCAGCCTATTTGGGCCTGAATCCCCGAAGAACTCTGATGTCCCCTCACTAAGTACCAAGTATTCTTTACACTCGCTCCCTAACAGCAATTCATGCAATGCTGCGGTGCAGAACCACAGCCAGGCCAACACTGACATGACATCTCCATCTTCACAAGGCTCCTCATGATCCACCATCCTAACTTTCTGAATTTTCACCTATAATTTGTGGGTATCAGTAACTGTTCTCCACTTCTCTTTTTCTCTCTTTCTTTTTAAAATTTCTTCCCCTTTTTAAATTTACTTTACATCCTGATTGAAGGCCCCTCCCTTTCAGTCTCCCCCATACAGCCCCTTACCCGCTCCCTTTTTCCTCTGAGAAGAGGAAATCCCCCCCACCCCCTCCCAGGTACCAACCCACCCTTGTACCTCAAGTCACTGCAGGACTAGGCACATCCACTCCTATCAAGACCAGACAAGGTTGCTCAGTTAGGGAACAAGATCCATAGGCAGGCAGCAGAGTCAGGGACAGTGTCTACTCTAGTTGTTGGGTGGACCCACATGAAGACCAAGCTGCACTTCTGCTACATATGGGAGTGGAGACCCAGGTCCAGTCCATGTTCGATCTTTGGATGCTAGTTCGGTCCCTGAGAGCTCCAAGAGTTCAGGTTAGTTGACTTTGTAGGTCTTCCTGTAGGAAGTCCCTGTCCCATCTGGGTTCCCCCAACTCTTCCTCAAGACTACCTGAGCTTAGTCCAATGTTTGCCTGTGGGTCTCTGTATCTGTTTCCATCAGCTGCAAGGTGGAGCCTCTCAGAGGACAGTTATTGCTAGACTCCTGTCTGTAAGCATAGCAGTGTCATTAATACTGTCAGGGATTGGTTCTTGCCCATGGGATGGGTCTCAAGTTGGGCCAGTCTATATTTGTCATGTCAAAAACACTGTATAAATGAAATTGGAGTATTAATCTTTGGGAATTGCCTTTTCACTGGCATGACTCTCTGGAGGTTTCTTCTAGTTGAATGCCAGTGTTTTCTTCCCTTTTATTGATGACTAATATCCTACAGTCTCAGTATACCACAGCATTTTAATAATTCAACCATTGACTTCCATGTTTTTTTATATATCCTGGCTATTAATCCTTTATTATTATGTGGTAAAAATACTTTCTTGAAGTCCACCATTCATCTTTTCATCCTCTCAGAGAGAAAGTGTTTAATTTTGATAAAGTTCAATTTATTAAGCTGGGTGTAGTGTACATGTCTATAATCCAAGCTCATAGGAGGCTGAGGCCAGAGAGTCACCAGCTTGAGGCCAGTCTGGGCTGTTCAAGGAAACCTTGCTTTAGGAAACTCCCCAAGAGGCCTATGGGTTTGCTATAGCCACTCTCCCAGGGACAGAGTATGGGTTAGCTTCAGCCTTCTGATGGGCAGTCCATTCTCTGGTACTCAACCCTGTCATGCTGGCAGTATTAAGTGTACTCCATGGGTTTAAAAAGAATTCAGAAACCTGGAATGAAAAAGGGATTGGGGGGGGGGGGTGAGGTAGCCTTGAGGATCTGGGGGAGGGGGAGTGGGGGTGGATTTGATAGAAACACATTATATATGTATTAAATTGTTACATAATAAATAAAACTCTACTCCACAAAAAAATGGAGTAGAAGGAGAGGAGGAAGAAAGGGAAATAAAAAATAGAAGGAAAAAGAATATAATGTACTTTTCTATTCTGGGTCAATTTTTGAGTAAATCTATAAACACTTTGCTTAGGATTCAATCCTAAAGTGTGTGTGTGTGTGTGTGCTGTTTCCTAAAGATTTTACAATTGTATGTTTGCCTTTACATCTTTGTTCTACTCTGAGGTGATTTGGTTTAATGTATGAGACTTTTGCTACAGTTTTTTTTGTTGCTTTGTTTTGTTTTTGTTTCATTTTGTACCTGTGAAACTGTTGTAACATTTGTTGGAACTGTAGTTGATAACTTTTGTACCTTTGTACAAAAAGAAATTCCTTTATGCGCATTTGTGTGTGTATATATTTCTACTTTTTCTGCTCCATTGAGCAAATTGTCATAGCTATACACAATCCATTTTTACAGGATATTTATGGCAATAATGGAGCCTTGGATGATCGTTTTGACTAGCTGCACATAGTGTGCAAATTGTGCAAGCCATTGTTGCTTTGCATGGGCTGTTGCTTTTGAGATGGCGTCTTATTATCCTAGGCTGGTTTCAAACTCGCTGCAGCCAAGGATGACCTTAGCTTGGGATTCTCTTTCTCTATTTTCTGAGTACTAGGATTACAGGAGTACAGTACGAGGGTTACAGGTGTGCAGCTCTGCTTTTATGGATGGTTGGGCTCAAACCCTTAGTATTGTGTGTTCTAGAAGAGCTTTATAGTAACTGAGCTATGTTCCTAGACCTACATTTGAGTAATCACATCCTGCCCTGGGCATAAATAATAGTTAAAAAGCTGAAAGCATGTATTCTTCAACAGTTTTTTTTAAAATCCCTGTCCATTATATTCTTAAAGTGACTAAAATTAGACTAGCCAGGTCAATGAGTGTGGGTAGTTTAACAGTTTGGTCTTTCTTACGTATGGCAGAAAGCCACTGAAGCTTATTTCTGTATGCGGTGTGAGGTGGAGGTTTAGTTGTGTACATGCACACACATGCAGACACACACACAGACACACAGAGATTTAAGTATGAAGCAAGCTTTATAGTAAGACGCAGTGAGTACGCACTTTCCTTATTCTTGAAACATTTCTAATTTGTCAGGTTTCATTAAGACCTCTGTAGGCATTCTAACACGTGAGAGCTGTTTGGACTGAAGATACAGCTCAGTGACAGAGCAGCTGCTTAACGTGCACAATGTTCTGGGTTTGATCCAAAGCACTGAAGAAGGAAAAAAAAAAAAAAAAGAGTCCTTTGTGCTAAGCCTGCTCATTTCCTCCTCTGGCCTCATAACCACTGCACCACCCCCTTTGTAAGTCTGCAGTTCTGCCTTCTCCTATGGGTGGGATTACCCAGGCTGTGGTTATTCTTCATTGGATTGTTCAGCCCAACAGTATGCATTCAGATTTGATGCTGTGTAGTCTGGATTAGCACTGTGTGTTCATTTACCTGCTAAAAAAATACCAGTTACTTTCAAGCTGTACAAGTTGTGAGTGCTGCTGCCCAAACACCTCTGCAGGGTTTTTTTTTTTAATAAAAGATTTATTTTATTTATTCTATGCATATGAGTACACTATACCTGTATTGATTGATGTGGGCCATCATGTGGTTGCTGGGAATGAAGGTTGATCGCTACGGTTTACTCCGGCCTAAAGATTTATTTATTATTCTATCTAAGTACACTGTAGCTATCTTCATACATACTAGAAGAGGGCCTCAGATCTCATTACAGATAGTTGTGAGCCATCATGTGGTTGCTGGGATTTGAACTGAGCCATCTCTCTAGCCCCCCTCTGCAGGTTTTGTGTTCAGGTTTTCTACTCCTTTTAGTTGAACACTGAAGGATGTGTTTGCTGGGTCCCATACCAGATCTTTTCTAGTGCCTGCACCCATGGTGAGAGTATACATTGCCTCAGTCTTTAGCCAGCTTCATGGAACCTTCCAATGCTGTGTGTTTGCTCTCCCATCTCTCTGCTTTTCCTCCTACAGTTGCTGTCATTTGCAATTCTCTAGCACCTCCCAGTGATGAGCATCTCTTCTTGTGCTGGTTGCCACCTGTGTAACTTTCTCAGCGTGATGCCCAGTCAGCTGTTATGCCTGTCTCCTAATTGGCTTGTTCCTTTCTTTGCAGTTGAACTTGAAGCATTCTCCCAGTCTGTGGCTTGATTTTCAATCTCTTGATGGTGTTTTGTATTTTAATGTAGTCCTCTCTGCCAGTTATTTCTCTCATGGATCATCCTTCAATGCTGTGTCTAAAAAATTACTGCCAAGCCAAAGTCATTTAGATCTTGTCAGTGTCACTGACTGGCAGTTTTATAGGTTTTGTGATTTCTCTTTAGGGCTGTGGTCCATTTTGAGTTTGTTGTTTGTGATGCACATGAATAAGGCCTAGATTTACCTGGTCTTAGTGCTCTTTGTTAAGAAGACTATCTTTGCTTCGCTATCTTTTTCCAAGGTTCTTGTCCATATTTATGTGGTCTTTTTTAGATTCCATTCTGCCCCATTGATCTGGGAGTCTGTTATTCCATTCAGTACCTTACTGTGTTGATTACTGTAGCTCTGTATGTGTTTTGAGACCAGAAAGTGTCAGCCCTCCAACTTTGTTCTTTCCTTCAATATTGATTATATTGCTTCTTCTTGGTCTATCCATGTGAAATTTAAAACCAGTTGATCAACTTTCATATTGTTTATCTCTTCTGTTGGACGTGTTTTTTTTTTTTTTTATATGAGAATTCTATGTCTTCCCCCAAGTATTGAACTGAAATGAATTCCAACTACATTTGATAAAAGAATCTGATGTGTCAATAATGGCTGTTTGTCTCTACGGTAGCAACCCTTGCTGCTCTTCTCTTCATATCGTAATTCACAAGTTACGGCTCAGTAACTCGAAGGCGGATAACATTCATGAGATTTGAACAGTGGTACTTTCATTTTGTCCCTGGCTTTAATTAAATATGCAGTTTTCTGATTAGAGAACTAGTATGAATAAAAAAGATTGTTTTGGTGGTAAATAAAGATAATTCTGTTATACTCCCCTCAACCCTTCCCAATTTGGGAATCAATCAGGGCTAAAAATAACTAAAAAGTTGTGCTGTTATACTCAAGACTCCCATCGTCTGACTTGACTCCAAGAGTGGATAGCAAGTAGGAATTATAAGGCACTAAGAACCGAACTCCCCAGGGTTGTGCTCATTCATGCTTTACTTGCTTATAGCCAGGCACCCTGTCTATGCAGATGCATAGCTAGGGATGCAGCAGAGTGAGCAAGAACGGGGACCCATTGTCCCTTTCTGTTTTTAAACCATTGCCTATATTTCATAAATATAATACCATTGTCGAATCATGACCATCTGATGCAGGCAAAGTTATTATTGTGAAGTTAAGAAGTGCTAAGACACAAGGCCACTACCATGGCCTAAATTAGAGCTGCAGTTGCAGAGAGGTCCTTCCAATGTGAGTTACATTTGATTTTTTTTTTTTAAGGAAAAAGAAAGAAAGCTGGCATGCATCTAGTTAAAAAAGAACATGAAAGTGAAACTTGGCACATCTGGGGCTGGACAGCAATAAATGATTACCCTAGTAGCTCTTGTCTTGCAGTAAAACTACTACTAATTAGGGTTCAGGTGGCCATGTCAGGTTTACGTTCAATTGCAAAAGGTTTTTAAAATGAGCATTAGTAGGAAGAAGAAAAGTTTTACTTGCATCTGACCATACAAACAGAAATGGAAGTAACTGCCAGTCAATATAGATTCCATAAATGACCCAAGGCTGCCGTTTGTAAGGAATCTATTCTAGTCTTCCGAGAGGCTGCTAGGATCTGCCTTTAAGTGGTTTTCCCCTCTTAGCTTATTAAGATAGTAAGATACTGTAAGCCTCATACAATTTACAAAATTAACAGATTTTCTTCAGCTCTTTCTCTTCCTTGGATTAGTTGTTCTAGTGCTAACATTAGTTGGTTAGTGTCTTAAGGAAATATATTTTTCCCCATTTTTTTTAGGGTTTCCCCATGGCCAGGGCTGGTTTGTGCTTGTCTTTATTCGTGTGGCTTGGTAGGCTTCTGTTTGTGGAGAAGCAGATAGGTTACATTAGTAAGTCTCCTTGGCAGAGTTTAACTGTCATTCTGTCTGCCTAACCCACAGTTAATGAAGTGGTTTTTGAAGTTAAATGTCTGGGATCTTACAGTTTAGAAGGGAAATGAGCTCTGGGTCTTCTTTGGCCATCAGGTGTGCTCCTGACAGCGATCACCTGAGTGATTCCACTTTGCATTCTGCAGGACCAGGGTAGACTGTGCTCCTTCCAGCTCAACTATTTAATGTAACAATATCTTCGCTCTTTACCTTGTCACAACCTTAGGACTACCTTATTCGAGATATTTTAAAGGCACATATGATGGAGAAACAAACTGAAAACCAAAAAGAGAATTGAATGACTCCAAGGTTCTGTGGAGTTTAAAAATCTGAGCAGGAGGAGAGGTCAAACTTGAATACTGCCCCTGCAGGAGTGTGGGGGATGGGTCTTGTTGGAAGCCTGATGGCCCTATAAGGAACAGGCAGAAAGTGACAGGGGAGGGGAGGGGGGAGAACTCTGGGAAGGCAGGTCAGAGCATGCTCCACACAACAGACCATAGAGTGAGAGGCTGCTGGGCTGGTCAGTCAGAGCATTGGGCATTGAGTACACACTGCAGGTAGGGCAGTTGTTACTGAGGAGGGCCAGGGAGTCCCCTGGCTAGACAGCGGGCAGGTGGCATGCATCGCTAAGTTTTCCCAGCCTGAGCTTCAACAAGTCAGGAAACTCCTACCCTTTCCTAGAAAGTGTCAGTATTATGAAAATAAAGCTGAGATTTGTAAAAAAGATATCAGCTAAACACTATTCCTGGGACTAGACAAGACTAAAGTGAAATACAGTTGTAAGCTGGACAAGTCATAGACCGTCCAGTGAGGATGCAGATTACAGTGTTATTATCTCTTTGTATCATAATATAAAGGTATATAAAGTAGTTTAGTTCATTTCACTTAGCTTTAGCCTTTAGAACATAATACTTCTTAATGATCCAGAAAAAAGAGAGGGAAGCCAGTGCTTTGCATTATTAAATTGTTTTTTCTAGACTTACTTTTTTAAAAAAATCATTTTTGAACCCTATGTTTAAAGACTATCTTCCACCATCTTCGAGTCCTACGCTTTAAGAATTTCAATAAGTGCTTATAAAATAAGCATTTCTGATCCAGCATGGTTCTGAAGACCTGGTGGCTATTTCTGGCCATGCAGTTGACCTGATGAGCAGCGGGCTGGGCAGTATGGGTGGATTTAATCACGCTGGCAGTCCCTGTGGATGTTCAGCTTTGCGGGCCTACTGGTAGCTGCAATCACTGGTCACCAGCAACACATTTTAGGAAAATTTAATCACTTATTCCTCCCCCTTACAGGTGTATGTAAGATTGGGAAAGTTGTATGCTGGTTCAGGATGCTTCTGTGAGGTCTGAGGTGGTAGAAATGTCGTACTCTGCTGTTGAGACTACAGAACAAGGAAAAGAGATCTGGGTTCTTTTGTTGACAATATCCTCTTTTAATAAAGAATTGTATTTGATCTTATATTTAGAAGGCTGTGTGACAAATTGGACTGAAGAGTCTATCTTAATAAATCAAGAAGTAACACAAAAGTTTTACCAACTGCTGTAGTTATTAGCCTAATTTCTTGTATCTTTCTGATCCTATATACTAACATTTGAAAAATGCTTTTAAGACAAAAAGTGCTGGGTGGTGGTGGCACACACCTTAGATCCCAGCCTTCAGGAGGCAGTGGCAGGCAGATCTCTGAGTTTGAGGCCAGCCTGCTCTATGTAGTGAGTTTTTAGGACAGCCAGAGCTATGCAGAGAAACTCTGTCTCCAAAAAAACTAAGCAAAACAAACAAACCCAAACAAGAAAGACAAAAATGTATCTTGATGTTCTCTTGAATAGCCACTTCCTCTCTTAGTGATCTAATGAAGAATAAATGTTGAGTGGCAGTGTAACCAGGGAGGGGGCAAAGACATAGCTTTGCACTCTACCCTCAGCGTCCTGAAGTCTTCCTTTCATCCTTTAGAGACCTCAACTTAGGCCCAGCAGGGATTTGTAGCTTTGATGAATTAAGAATTCCAGAAGTGTCTAGTATGAAGCAGAATTGAGATTTTGCTAAAGATATCACAGTAGAAAGGGGCTCCTGAAAACAATAGGAGCACACGCAAGAGTGTGGTGTGGGCTCTCAAAGAGCTTACGTTTCAAGTGTCCCACCGGTAACTGTGTGCAAGACTTTGGAAGCATTCTGGGATGTCTTTGCTCAACAAGTATTTTGGGACCTTCCCCTACATACGCTCCCTATTTTGGTGAGTGAGATACAGAAGTGCCTTGACTGAAATTGCTGTCTGCTGAGATCAAACTGGAGCCACCAGACTGCTCCAGACATTTAGGGCGTGCTCTCGCTCTTGAGGGGAATCTCAGAGGGATTCCTAGAAAATTATAAGTTTGCAGCTGAGGAAGGAGAAAGGTTTTAAGCAATTTTTAATTTTGTTGAAAATTTTCTTGCTGGGGGGGCTTCATCTCCAAGGTCTCCTTTTCTGCCTCATGTTTCCATAATCTCCTCTTCATTTCATCCTGTTTCAAGTATATAATGTCTGTTCTAAGTATTCACATTGTTATGTGTTCCTTAGTGATATCTCAACCACTTGAATCTTCCTAAGACTCCCACAGCTCTTCTGAAGGATGCTCCTGTGTCCTCTCAGGGTTGGCTTTTTTACATGGCTTGATTCTTCCTTCTCTTCCCTCCCCCTCCCCCTACCTCTCCCCCTCCCCCTTCCCCTCCCCTTTCCCTCCCCCTTCCCTTCCCCTTCCTCTTTTTCCTTCCCCTCCCTTCCCTTCCCCTCACTTTCCTTCTCCTCCCTTTTCCCTTCCTCCTTCTTTTTCTTTCCCCTCTTCCCCCTCCCCTCCTTTCCCCTTCATCCTGCTCCCCCTCCCCTCCCCTCTCCTTCCCTTCCCTTCACTACTGTCTGAATGTTGTGCTTGCCAGAGTCCATCAGCTTGACCTGAGAGTGGACAGGGCTTTCCTAATTGCCTTGTAACACCACTGAGCATTTTTTTGTTTTAATGAGTGGTTTTTGTCAACCAAGAGGATCTTTGGTGGTATGCATTTTCTCCCAAGATAGATGATACAACATTCCTGTCTCCTTGATTGTCGAATAACCTAGGATGGTCTCTGTAGAAGAATTTTGCCTAGCACCATGCTAATTGTAGGCACATATACTTTCCTTCTCATCTGCCTAACTCTTTCTAACATTTCCAGACATGGTTCTTGTGTTCCTGGAGAGTCACTAGTATATTCATTCCCATCCTTGCCAGGACTGGGGCAGTGAACAGTTCAGTGGTCCACAGAGTGTCTTTCCTTTCTTACTGACATGAAGTCATACTAAGAGTCTTGAAGCAGCAATTCTCAAAGCAGTATAAAGTTGAAGGGTACTGGAAAGTGTAAGACTCTTACAAATAAGAGCACAATAGCACTGATCAAGCCTAGCAATAATTGGAAATGCGTGCAGCAGACACTTTGTACATTTTTTAAGCCTCCCAGTGGGATACAAAGAAAATTGCCTTTTTAAAAAAAATCCCATGACACTGTCTTTTGTAATTAGAGCTATTAAGTTGAAATGATAAATAACCGTCGATGTCTTACTATAAAAGAAAATAACCCTCTGCACTGATCTCTTTTGAATAGCAGGAGACTTGATGGCATTGAGTATTGGAAGTCAGACTCCTTTAACCTGAGGATTCTTTAGAATTAAGCAAATTACAAAGCAAACCAAGATGGCTTTTTTTTTTTCTTTTCATTGTTCAATGTGGTCATTTCCACTAAGAGTAAATGAAACTTATTTGGCAAGGAAGTTAATAAATAACCATAATAGTATGTGCTCCAGATGGTGGGTGTTTGGAAGCCTGCTAAAAGCAAACCAAACCAATAACAACAAAACAATAAACAGGAAGAAAGAAAGAAAGAAAGAAAGAAAGAAAGAAAGAAAGAAAGAAAGAAAGAAAGAAAGAAAGAAGAAAAGAAAAAGAGAGAGAGAGAGAGAGAAAGAAAAGCCAAGCACTCCAGAGCACCTCTGTGATGATATGTAACATTTACAGTGCCCAACAAAGGTAATTAAATTACTTGAAATGTGGGCTCATTCTTCTTGTAGAGAATTGGATACTGGAAGACAGAGACTGTCATTGGTGGCCCCTCTTCCCAGAATGTGGGGACCATTAGAAAAGTTCTTTTTTGGTTTGTGGTTCTGGTTAGAACAACGTTGCTATTGCACATGTTTTATGCGCGTAGGTCAAACCTGACCAACAGTTTCTTGGTGTGTGAGCAGAGAGGTGAGTATGAAGTTAGAGTGAGGCAGTCAGGGAGAGTCAAGCTTTCTAGCTAAAACCTGAGACATAGTTTCTAGCATTTCAGCTTCTGGGGTCAAGTTCTGCGTAATGTACCAAAAAGATTATAATCAGAGTGCCCTGTACATAAATCTATTATTAGTTATACACTCAAGGTCAAACAAAAGTTAATGACCATCTGCACACCAGAGAGCTAAAACTCCCTTCTTATTTCTTCTGTATAATGACTTTTTCATTATACAAAATTTCAAAGCGTAAACACAGAAGTCTCCCTGGTCCCTTTTTTTATTTATTTTTTATTTTTTGGTTAGTGAAACTTCTTGGCAAACCACAACTTTCATAAAAAATTAAGTACCATCACTTTCTAGCTCCCATGTGTAGACAGCTTTTGTTTTTTGTTGAACAACCCTGTTCCCCCTACTGGGTTAGTGACACCAAATCAGAAGCCAGCAATGCAATCAGGGCCACTTTGTTTAATGATTTAGTTTTGCATTTGTTGAGCTAATTAGCTGATTGAAGCAACTAATGGGTGTCTTTAATACACTGTTGACTGGGCAGCCTCTCCTCTATAGCCTGCCAATTCCTTTGTTCTTGGTCCTCTGGGGAACAGGAGCTGCTTCCCTGATGAACACATGATATATGGCACCCAGCACGGGGAGGTGGGGCCCCAGAGGCTATTATGCTAATTGCCAGGTGCCTCAAAGAGGAAGTGCATCCATTTAAATCCCTATATCTAACTCTGGATATCTAAATAGCATTTATATTTGGTGGATCATAGGCCACGATGGGGATGGAGATTGTCCATAATTCACTGTTAGAATTTATAACTTTGTGACTACAGCTTGTTATGCCCCTAAAGTACTGAGGAAAAATAATACACAGATGGTTTAAAATATTAAACATGAAAATCTTTAAGGAACAGTTAGCAGAAAATGATCATATAATTAAAAGGAAAGCTATATTAGCAACTAACATCCTCTCTCTCTGTGTCTCTGGTACTAAAATAGCCCTTAAGATGAATTCCTGCCATGTGCAGTTTTTGTAACGTTATGAAATTCTATGGTCTAATAAAACACACCTCCTACCAAAGTCTCACAGTTTGGGAATGTTGTCAGGAAATCTGAAGGCCACGCTGACTGTTTTACCTATTGTTGTCCAGCATTCTTTTTAATAAAAGGAGTTGGGCTTGGCCTAAGACTACTGTTCCATATTAGCTATCAGGTGCCAGGAAATTCATGTCTCCTAATCATGAATTGCAGTTGACTCCCTGCCTGCAGATAAAGGACTAATAATTGCAGATAATAAAATATCCTCCTCCTACCTTCTTTTCATTTCATTGACATTTTTCATCATTGAAAATCCGAAGGCCTTCTCCCCTCACACACCCTAGGGCACAGTTTCTGCTGTCATTTGTATTGACAAGTAAGAGGCATCATGGGAAATCTCTGTCTTGGACATATGACCCAGCAATTGTCCGGCATTCATCACGTTAAAAGTCTAATTGTATAAGTAGCCATGAAAATGGAGCCGTTCTCGGTGGAGCTGAGCGTATAATGGCAATGAGCGTTCCTTCCCCATGTCAGACATGCTCACGGCGAAGCAAATCTTGCTCTGCGCATTGATTCCTATCATTTGCGTAACACACAAACACTGAACATTTCAGGGTTTCTAAATGAATCATTTTCTTCATAAGTAGCTAAGACATAGTTTGAGCTGTTTCCATTTCTCAAGGGGCTCAGAGAGCACTGCTCTGGTAATGCCTTACAGCGACTGAGATATGTTTGGGGGTGAGGTTGGTGAGAATTTCACCCTGCAGCTCCCAAAGATGTGCTTTTTTTCAGTACAGCTTTTTGACACGTAGCTTTTGTTTGGCTGCGGAAACAGATGGGTAGACACTTGATACGACAGACCTGTCTTTTTCTGAGCGGGTGCTTCCAGCTTCCTCCTTGACTGACGGAAACGGTTTTCTTCCAGCATGGTTGAGTGTCAGTTCCACAGCAATCAACGTCATCACTTGTTAAGAGTGCTGGCCCCTTGGGTCCTGCCTCCTGGCTGTCATTTCACTGTGGGGAGAGGCCCTGGCATCTGAATTTTAACCAGCCTGTGTTTAGCCCTAGGTGATTCCAATTCCAGTCCTTGATAAAATATATGATAAAGCTGGATCTGCAGTCTGAGGAAGTGAGCTGGTGTTCGATGAAGGACATTTGTTCTTGGTTTTATGAATCCACCATGGTCTAGAGCAGAGGTCCACAGCCTGTGGTTCACGGCCCCCTTGACGAATCTCTATCGTTGAAAACATTCACATCATGAAAATAATTGTATGGTTGGGGGTTGACACAACATGAGGAACTGAAACAGGGGTAACTGGTTAGGAGGATTCAGAACCACTGGCTTAGAGAATTCAAAATATACTTTACATGCTGCTACTAATTGATTTATTGGAGAATTTCTTGGCTTTTCAGTGTTTCCCTACCTGAGAAGAAACGTTTCAATGAGAATGATAAACGGAATTGCAAGTTCTTCATGGTACAGGCAATAGAAGTTTTATAAATGAGAATTGTTTCCAGTCTTTGCCTTGTAGGCATAGTCAGGAGTATGTACATACTCTGACCACAGTTCCTAAGTGGAGCTGGTCAGGGAAACTTTTTACTGGAGTTGATTTTTATTGGCATGTGAGGAAACAATTTTTTTTTTTTTTTATTTTTAAGAATCTTACATTTAAGCACAATATTTACATATTCTGCCCCTTCTTCTCTCCATTGCCTCCTATATCTTTACCACTCCTTAAATTCTCAGCCTCTTATAATATAATTATAATTTTATCTCACACACACACACACACACACACACACACACACACACATCACACTTTTGTATGTTTGTATGAATGAAGTTTATAAGCACAGCCTGCTGACATCACCTGGTGTTGCTGGCTAGGTCTGCCCCTTGGGATTGGCTAGTCTATCCCTGTGCTTGATCCTCCCTCTCTCTGCTCTCTCAGTACCATTATTTACCCATAGCTCTTTGAGGACTGAAATCTTATAAGAATTCCTGAATCCTTTTTTAGGTCTTGTTTAGGCAACCATGTTGTTGAGATTTGCTGGGTAACTTCCCTCCCCCAGGGAAGAAGACACTTTCTGGCAGCAGACTTTCTGTCCTGGCCCTCTGGTGCTTAGAATTCTTCCACCCTCTCTTCCACACTGACACCTGAGTGCAGGAGGTCACTTTGTAAATGTGGCATTTAGGGAGGTGCACCAAAGAGTCTGTTGTTCTCTGCATTTTAAACAATTGTGGCTTTCACTGTGGTTTTGGTGAGCTTTGTCAAGGGTGAGAGCTACACTTATCTGTGGGTATAAGGTAAGGATAAGTATTTAGAACACAGTTAGAAAATTATACTGGTTTACTAAAGTGGAAGTAGTGGGATCTCTTCCAGGGTCAGTGGCCCTGCTAACCACAGGTTATGGTCTAGGTTTACAGAACCAGACATAAATTCTCTCCTATTGAGTGTGACTTGTGCCTCATTCAACAAGTGCTGGTTACCCTCTGGATGTAAGTGCCCCAATTGCCTCTTTCAGGATCTCTTGCCATTCAAGTCATTGTTCCCATAGTTCAAATCTATAGATGTGAGAACCTAAAGGATACCCTGCTAAGCAAAATAATCCAGTCATAGAAAGACAAAGCCTGTCTGGCCTTATGCATATGCCCAGGTTTTTTTTGTTTGTCTGTTTGGTTGGTTGGTTTTTTTGTTTTTAAAAAGTCTCTGAAAGAAGTAGAAGCAGAGTTAGAAGACAGAGGAGTAGGTTACCAGAGACTTGGAGGATGGGGAGTGAAGAGAGTCCTAATATAATGACCAAGTAGTGCAATGCCTCAGTCAGGCAGAAGGAATCCTCTGAAAGCTGGTCATAGACTGGTGACAAAATTATCACATACTGTAGATTTCAGAATTGCTTAGGTTAGATCTTAAATTATTATTACTGTAAAGTGATAGGTAAGTGAGGGTCTATGTTGGCTTGCTAGAATCACTCCACAGTGTCTGTGTACCTACAAGCTGTTATTCCACACTCTAGATTAGTCAACCATGGACAAACACATGGTTGATTCCAGGAGTTTTCACAAGGCAAAACTTGAATTTCTTACATACTGAGACCAAATCAGTACTGAATACATATGATCGAGCTGATATGTCAGCAAATCAAGCTGTAGTCTCCTCTCTCCTCATAGAAATCCACTATTCTTCAGCAAGTGTTTCCTGGGTGTGTGCACCTTACTGATTCTTACAAGTTTAGCTAGGCCTGCTATGATTGTATATGTGATAAATGTGTACAGACATATTCCCCCTTGTTCTCTTAAAAATAGCTTAGCCACTGTTTATATCACATTTGTACTGTGTTGGTTATTACAGCAGTCCATAAAAGTATATGATAGGATCTATATAGGTTATAAACAAGCAGATATCATTTTATAAAAAGGCCATGAACATCTTCAGATTTAAGGACCAATATCCTGAAACTAGTCTTCCCAGATATAACAGTGACCGTGTGCAATGACTCACAATCATTCTGCAGTGTATGCATGTATAAAAATATCTCTTTTTATCCTGAAAAACATATACCTGTTATTAGCTTAATTCAAATTTAAACCACAATTTAGTTTGGGCAAATAACCAATGCCTCATCAAAACGTTTGTCTTCAGATATATTTCAGCAGTCTTAAGAGATTACATTTTTTTCTTATGAGCCATTAAAGTTCTAATATTAACTCTGTATAAAGATAGCATAAATTTTCAGTTTTTCATGATGGTGAAATACAGAAAGGAAACACCATGTTTTTTATTTTTGAGAACTGCTTCATGGCCCTCACAGCCTGCCACCCACTGCAGTAAGCAATGTGCTTGCTGCTTCTGACTTGCATTCTTTTGGGGATGTTGGCAAGCAGTCTGCTCAGGATGTAACTCCTGCCTGAGGCTGGTTAATCCCCCTCCTAGATTATTCAATTCCTGGCATGCAGGACTTGTTGAAGGATGCGCATGTGGCCACACCAGTAGCTACTTTAACAGTGAAGAGCAGGGACTGCTTCATTCTGCCAGCATGCTGGATACTGTGTTCAAGATTTATTTTGTTGAGCTCCACCTGTCCCTGTCCCTGACACAAATAGAAAAAACATCTTGATGCCCCTCATCCTGCAAAAGAAAAATTCCAGAAAATTGAAGTCAACATCCTCACTGTCTCGAATGCAGTGCTGTCAATGTTGTTACACTAAGCTGCCCAGCAGATGGATCTAAAGCAATCTCTGTGGCATGTGAAGCTAATGTTCCTGTAGGTGGTATCTTCCTGGCCTCACTGCAGGCCCCAGCCTTGCTAGGGCAGAAGGGGTGTTGACTTAAAGCTCTTGTTATCATGTTCCTCACCACTGTCAACAGGAAGCAATCTGTGGCATCCCTGAGCTTTTCCAGCCTATCATTTTCTAACTTCCTCCATGGTGGGGACAACTTGTAACCTTTTCTGAGAAGAGTCTGAGTTCTGGGTTTGACAGAGCTGGTTCTTGTTGTGTGAAGGATGATAATGTCCTTTCAAAATTATACTGTTGTGATGAAGATTTCTGTCTAGATGAAGGGATATGACATTGGTGACTTTGCCTTCCATGATTTAGCTGTGACTTCATTCCAGTGGTAGGTGGATCTGACTAGGACAAAAAGTCTCATTCACAGAAGACACTGCCAAAGAGAAAGAGCATCAGCTGCTTACAAGCCACGGTCTCTGATTACGTGCTTCATCTTGCATTGTGTTACTGCTCTCTTTTTCCCTTCAGGCAGTGGTGACATTGAAGCTTGGTGAGTCGATGCAGCTTAACAAAAATCATCCAGAACTATTATGGAAATGTTCCTGATTTCCTAGTCAGAGAGCAAATAACCTCTCCTTTCTATTCTCGCATGAGAGATTTGGGTGAGGGGCAAGGAATGTTTTCACATCCTATTTTTGGACTCTTTTTACACTGTTCTTTGCCATTTGTTTGTCTTATTTATTTATTGGTCCACATGATATTATTGCTTATGTTTATAAGCACAAGGACCTCTGTGGTATTACGGGGTTCCACTGTGATATTAGTGGAATTAGCAATACAGTTATTGACAGTCCGAAAACAAAACACGTGACAGAGGTACCAGAAGGTTGTAATACCGTAATTTGAAAATACCAATTGTCTACTCTTAGAAAGGAACAACCAGGGAAGTAAAAGGTTTCTAAAACAAAGATTTAAAAAAAAAATGTAAAGTAGAAATTGAAGAAGACTCTAGAAGACGAAAGGCCTCTATTATCAAAGAGAGAGACAATTAATATTGTGAAAATGGCTACATTATCAAAAGTAGTAGTCTATGTATGCAATGTAATCCTAATAAAATTCCAATTCTTCACATAAATAGAAAAAATAATTCTAAGGTTCTTATGAAAGTAAAAAGAGCCAGGACTAGTCAAGCCATAGCCACCTGGTTCTGAACAGAGTTACTGAAATTTGCATTGGTGAAAATACAGCAACAAATGGTGCTGGTCAACTGGATACACCTTAGAAGAATAAAACTAGGTTTACCCCTTTCACTCTGCGCAAAAGTCAGTTAAAACCAATCAAAGGCTTTAATGCAAAACCCAAAGCTTGCCAGTTGGTAGAGAAAAACACTTCAGGATAAAGGAAAAAGGGATTTCCAAAAACAATTCCAATAAGCACAGAAGATGCACAAATTCACAGATGACATTACGTGAAATGAAAAACTTATATATTGTAAAGGAAGCAGTTACCAGAGTGAAGAGACAGCCCACAAAATGGGAAATGATCTTTGCCAACTCTGATAGAGGAGAAATACCTGGAATATTATAAGGACCAAAAAAATAAAAAATAAATAAATAAAAAATCAACAAACACCAACAGAACAACCCACCCAGTAAGTAAATTGGCAAATGAACTAAACAGATAGTTCTGAAAAAAAATCAGTAAATACATGAAAAATATTTAACATCTTGACCCATTAGTGGAATGCATTAGCAAGGACTCACATCCCTGCCATGAAAAGTAGAAGCAACTATTGCAGTAAATCTCCAACCTCAATATGCACATGCAAGGAAAACACAACTTAGTTGTATATTTATAAACTGCGTACCTACATTGGGCGGATAGGCCTCTACACCACTTTCTTCTCCAGCTATGAAATCTCTGCTACTTGCAGTTTCTCCAGGCCATAAACTTCTGCTCCATCTTCCTTCCAACAACTCTTCCTCTGTCTCCCTCATTTTTCCATCTCCTCCAACTCCTCCTCCTCCTCTCCTCCTCTTCCTGTCTTGCTCAGGAAACTAGTCTCCTCACCAATATGTCATCTTCTTTAGCCAATCAGATAATTAAGGGAAATTCCTCAACAAGCAACCAGAAAATAACAAGTGCTAGCAAGAATGAAGAGTGTGATGGGGATAAGGGTAGAGAAGGGGCCCTTATACAATACAATACTAAAGGAAATATAAATAGAGCCAGGTTGGAAATCAGTATGGGGTTCCAAAAAAGAAAAAAAAAATGAACTAAAAATACAAATACCATACCATTCAGCCATATCACATCTCAATATATACCCAGCTTACTTAGGCGATTCCTATTCATATATGTTTATCACTGTATTATATATGGTAGTATGATAGCCATATTATGGAACCAGGTTAATGCTCATCAACAGACGAATAAAGAAATATGAGAAAACACATGTACACATACATACACACACACACACACCCCATAAAGAAAAGTAAAATAATGTTATGCTTACTGGTGCAAATTGGCACTACTCTTATGGGAATAACCAACCAACATTTTGTCTGAATTTGAATCCCACTCCATAACACTGAACTTGCCGGGCGTAGTGGCGCACGCCTTTCATCCCAGCACTTGGGAGGCAGAGGCAGGCGGATTTCTGAGTTCGAGGCCAGCCTGATCTACAAAGTGAGTTCCAGGACAGCCAAGGCTACACAGAGAAACCCTGTCTCGAAAAAAAAACAAACAAACAAAAGCAAAACATAAAGCTGAACTTATACCTGCTACCATTACGTAATCTAAAACCCACAGCTTAATGATAAGGGAGAATTTAGCACTATTATTCTGCTAAGTGGACATAATATTAAACTGTCCCCCTAAGTTCTTATCTTGATACCTATAAATTAGTATCTCTCTCAAATTTTATTAGAGAAGCTTGTTTTTGCAGTAGATGGTGATTAATACAGAAACTGGCAACTGCTTAGCATACCAAAAATAAGAGATTGGAATGGTTAGCTTGAAATGGTATTTCTATATCACACCCCCAGGGATCGGGGATTATTGTGGAAGAGGGGGCAGCAGGATTGTAAGAGCTAGAGTCAGTGAGTGGACTCTGCAGGGAAATGGGATTTTCTGGCTTTGACAGTTGCACACACTGGCTGTGCAGGCATGCCTTTGACCAGCACATGATCAAACCAACAAAAGTCCTATCATGTGTAGTGGGAGGGGCTTGTGAAGGCCTCCTGCTGAGGAGCTATTGGCAAGTGATGGCTGCTGGGAGGGGGAGACTCTTTACTTTAGTGATGTCACCCTGAGAGGCTACACATGCTCTAGTAGATGTGTATCTCATGTATGTATAGGCGGCATTATGTGGATTCTGCAGGCTTTTAAAAAGAGCCCATGAAATTAGAAGGAAAAGTGGTTGTGGGGATTGAGGAGAGCATAGAGGTGCATTTAAACAAACTACATTATATGGATGTGTGAAAAACTCAAAAACAGTAGAAGATATAATAAACAAAAACAAAAAAATGCATAAAAGTGGAGATACTCGTGCTGAGAAGGACCAGGATGGCATACATGCCTCTCCTCATATGTGTAATCTAGACACAAAAATAAAAGGAAGACTGTTTGAGACAAGGGCCAGAGGGCTCAGATATGAGAGGAGAGATAAGAAGGGTTAATGGGAGCGGAGGGGGCTGGAGAGATGGCTCAGAGGTTAAGAGCACTGGCTGTTCTTCCAGAGGTCCTGAGTTCAATTTCCAACAACCACGTGGTAAATGGGATCTGATGTCCTCTTCTGCATGTTAGGCATGCATGCAGGCAGAATACTGGGTATATATAACAAATAAATCTTAAGAAAAAAGAAAGGATAACAGGGAATTGAAAACAGCCAACATATACATCTCTGTAAAATAGAATGACGGTTATTTTATACAATTAATATATGCTGATATGGATAATTTATCAGAACCCTTTAGTTAACTAGAGGGTGCCATGCTTGGTTTCTAGCTTGCTGTCTTGAAGGCATGATTATGTAGCTGTGATAAGCAATCCAGGGGGCTCCAGCTCCGTTTTAGCTAGACAGTGTGACTTAGTGGCTTCCAGAGGCTCATTTCTTATTCTGTGAAATGGAACTCAAAGCGTATGCCCCTGGGCCTTGTTGGTGGGTAAATGGAATAGCATAAAGTACATTGCTTTGTGCTGTCATAGTTAGGCCTAGAAATCATCTTTCTTTTACTAGCTGAGATAAATCTTTTAGAATTTAATTCCTGGGAGAAATTATATAAGAGTGATAGAGTGCTCTAGGATCTTTTAAAATGAATGGGTACTTTTCAGTGTCTCAGGATCATATCTGGCTGTCTCCTGCACCATGAGATTATAGCAGATTGGCCTCCATCTGTCCCCTGGCCAGAACACATCCTTGAAAGGCACTTCAAAAAAGCCTCAAGTGTTCTGCCTCTCAAGAAAAATAGAGAGAAAAATTTGTAACTAGGGGTTGCTAGAATTTTGTTCATGTTTTTAAAAAGATAAATGAAGCATGAGTTATCTTTGTATTAACACCCCCCTTCCTTTTCTAGCACATGTTCTGGTAAACATAGCAAGAAAATAGGTTACTTATATCTATCAGGTACAGATTACTTCTTTATTGGCCTGGCAAATGGAGTAAATATTTATGTTCTCAGTAAGAGCCTCATATGTAATACTCTTTGTTCTAGGGACATTATCATTATTTTTTTTCTGTTGAATAATTTCCCTTAACTGGACTTAATAAATGTTAGAAACAAACACTATTAAAACCTCTTATGAAGTAAAAGAGAAGGTAGTTTGAGCAGTATTGACTAGGAGACAAAGAACATTCGCCTTAGAACCAAGTGAATGAAACAGTTAGCAAGAAAGCCGTCTTTGGAGCTGAGACTCCGCCAGTCAGATGTGCAGAGCACAGAGCACGCGTGGGATGTGCTGCCTGCTCTGGGGAAGCTGCTCAGCCTCCTCACTGCCTAGTACTGTCTTGACTGATTCTGGGAGACCTCTGCCTACCCAGCCACCCGGCACACATTTATCTGGGTCTGTATGTATCTGTGGCTCAAGGGGCAGGGGGAGGGCTTGGGGGAGGGACTTGGGGGAGGGACTTGGTAAGGGCACTTAAAAAAGAGATTAAGTCATTCTGGCTTTAATTTTTACAACTTAAACTCTTGGTAGACAGTTCCGGTCCATTCTTGCTTAGAGCACTGGTGGTGCCCCACCCCATCATCCCGCTCCCTCGTTTCCTTTATGTCTAGCCTCACTGTTATTCATTTTCAACAATAAACTGTCTCCTTCACTGGTTTCCTGTGCCATTCTGGAGCTATTTATCCTCTCTGGGCCTCGGCTTTTAAATTTGTTAAATGAGGATAATCTGAAAGTGCTCAGAATCAGACTGAAGGAATGAAGGAATCAGACCAGGCCTTCACCTGCTCTACCACCTCCTGGGGATAGCCAGAGCATCTTCTCTCTCCAAATGGACTTCTGCACAAAGAGTCATGTGGTAGTCACCATGTGAGTGGAACCTGCTTTGGACAAGGATAGGTCTTATCCACTAGAAATTTCCAAACTCTGCTGTGCACTTATGCCATCCATAAGGATAGAAATGTGTTGATTGAGACCCATGAGGCAGCTCCATCAGCCTACAGTTGTCAGCATAGGGACGATTAGTGGTCATTATGGAATCAAATCACACACAGCATGTTCCATACTTTGGACATGATTTTTTACATGTATATAACTTAACTCTCAGTAACCATGTCAGAACAAGTGTATCAGAAAACTACATATGTAAGTATAGTTTACCACTTCAATATTTTTTAAGAAAATACTTTTAAATGTTTTGATAAAACTACTAAATTAGGTGATTAAAAAAAAAAACAAGAAAAATGATAAGTTCCAAGAAGTGATATGTACCTGTTTATTAATTGAAACTCAGTTCCCCACTTGCCTACTGCATAGATGCTGAGTAGATATCTAAGGTGCTGCCACAAAAAGGCATTGTTATTAACCTGTCGCCATGGGCTAGGCAACCTACAGTGGGATGTGGGAAGAGTTAGCCCAAGCTCCCACACTGAGAGGCCATCATGTGCCGGAAGCAGCAAAAGCTCTGGTGGAGCATGTTTATTGTAAGGACGCATTTTACTTCATTTATATTCCTTCCCATGCTGTTAAATGACCTCTGCGTTCCTCTGGCCTTTGCCAGTCAGCTTTCCATCACTGAAATTAACTTAGAAAGACGAAGGGCTTATTTTAGTCCATAGGTTTTGAAGTTTCAGTCGTGATCAATTGGCCCCATTGCCAATTGATTGTGGGGCGGTAGTTCATCGTGGTGGAAGTATATGAAACAGGAAAATTGCTCACTTCTGGCCAGGAACTGGGAGGGAGAAGAAAGGAGAGACTGACGTCCTGCTATATCCTTCAAAGGCATGCTGTAACAGCCTAAATAACCCACACCCAGTCCAACCTCATAAAGTTCCACTCCCCCAGACTTCACCGAGATCGCCACACTGAGGTCTAAGAAGAGGTTGGGGGCAATGCAAAGGCAGGTCCATGTAACTCAGATCTCAGTCTCCTCATGCCTTATGAAGTAGATCACCCCCGAGAACAGAGGCTTGCCACAGGAGCCTGTCCATAGCTGATGCCATGCTGTGTGAAAATGCAGGGACTCAGTGTGTGATTGGCAACATGGGCCTGGGCCTCACAGGGCAAGACAGATAGAAACCCAGATTGGTGAATAACCCACATTGCGGTGAAAATTGAAACCGCAGGAGCAGATATGATCACTGAAGAAGGAGGCAAAGGGAGAGGAGAGGCCAGGGCAGGCCTGCAGGATGATGAAAGGACCCAGGAAGGGGGTTACAGGCTGAACAGATCAGGCCAGAGAGAAAACTATTAGTTAGACATGTGATGGATGATCACTGGCTAGCATTGAGGGGTGTGTGTGTGTGTGTGTGTGTGTGTGTGTGTGTGTGTGAGTGTGTGGTGGGGAGGGTGAATCCAGACTGAAATACTATGACATGTGGAGATACCAGGCTGCAAATACTGACCTCCAATTTTCAAATTTCAACACTAGAATAAACACTGTCACTGATGCAGTAAAGGTCTGCGACTGCTCCTCTTGTTTTCTGGATAAGAAAGGATCTGAGCATTTGGAAGCGGGTGTCAATGCGCTGGCTACACATGTGTGTGTTGCTGCAGCTGGCCACCCTGCCACTTCACACAGAGAAAGTTCCTTGCTGAATGTGCAGGGTGTGTTGTTGTAGAGGGCCTCCTTAAAAAAATATTATGAGCCCTCTGCAGGATGGTACAAAACAACAACTCATTATTTACATAAAGAGGAACTAGGTCCTGCCTCCTGTGGTTGGAAACTATGCACTGTTTTTATAACGTTTTAATGTCCACAGCCCACAGAGCACAACAAAGGACCCTGACTCCATTCCATGCACATCGTGCCCCCATCTGTGAAAAATAACCAGTTCTAATGTGTTTTAATCTTAACCTTTTTTTCTGAGTTTTCGTTTTTCTGTCTCGTTCTGTCCTATTTCACTGAAGAGGGCAAGATTGGAAGGAATCCATTCAGAGTTAACATCAGTCATGTGTGGTATCATTGGCTAATAAATCCAGGAAGTAGAGGCAGGAGGATAGCCTGAGCTAAAGCCAGACTGTCTCAGGAAAACAAAACACCAAGAAAGGACCAGCTGATGAGGAAGCAGTTTGGCCAGCACTGCTGCCTTTGTAGCTGGGCCACAGATAAAGGCAGTCATACCTGCAGCCTAGGGTGGGGCCTCCCTGGATATTTCCTCATCCATACAGATGGTGTGAGCACTTGCTCAGCTCCTATGTAACCTTAGTGTCCAGTGAGACTCTTTGTAAAAGGGTTTTCTTCCTAAAAGGAAATGCCAAATAAGAAATCTTTGCAAAGTGCTCAGTATTCTATTTTTCTGAATTATCTTTGCTGACTATTCACATGTGACTTGAAATCCTAAATTTCTATCTGTAGAAGTTTTTGTTGACTTGTAAGCACTTTGATAAAAGACATGGGTGAATTTATTTTTAAAAAAAGCATGTCAGCTATATGTGTACTACCCCTGTGTGCAGACTCACTACTCCTGTGTGCAGGCTCACTACCCTTGTGTGCAGGCTCACTACCCTTGTGTGCAGGCTCACTACCCTTGTGTGCAGGCTCACTACCCTTGTGTGCAGGTGCACTACCCTTGTGTGCAGGTGCTCCCTGTGAGCATAGGTTTTACCTTTACAAAGTTATTGAGAAGGACACTGCAATTGCAGCATCAGTGAGATGAAGCAGGAGCACTGCTCTGATTCAGAGGCCAGCCTGGGCTACATAGGAAGTGCTGGGCCAGCCTGGGCTATATAGGAAGTGCTGAGCCAGCCTGGGCTATATAGGAAGTACTGGGCCAGCCTGGGCTACATAGGAAATACTGGACCAGCTAAGGGAATGTGGCACAACCCTGCCTCAAACAAAAATTAAATAAGAATTTAAAAACAGGAGGCTATCATTTAAACTTTGGGTTTAAGTAGTTTTAGTGGAGTCACTAGGAGACTTGCCTTAACATCTATTATAGTAAGTTATTGGAGAGAAACATTGCTCTGTGGGGCTGCGGAGATGGATCAGTGCTTAAGAGCACTGGCTGCTCTTATAGAGAGCATTGGTTGGATCCCATCACTCAACTGTGGCTCACAAGTATGTATAACTCCAGTTCCAGGGGGTAGGACACCCTCTTCTGACCTCCAAGAATATCAGCCATGCATGTGGCTCATACACATATATGTAGACAAAACACTCATACACATTAAAAGGCAAACGTGAAAGAAGGAAGGAACACGAGCAAGCCAGCAGTTTGTCCCCGAGGAGATGCAGCACTGTCTTTCTGGGTCTGGGTCACGTCACTTATGTACTGTTTCCAGTTCTCTGTTTACTTACAGATCATGACTTCATTTTTCTGAAAGATGAATAGAATTCCACTGTGTCTATGTACTACATCTTCATTATCCATTTCTCAGCTGAGGGACATCTGGGTTGTTTCCATTTCCTGGATATTTCGAATAGAGCAGTAGTGAACAAGGCTGAGCGTGGAGCTGTAGAGTAGGATATCAGGTCCTCTGGGGATACGCTCAGGAGTGGTGTAGCTGAGGCATATAGTAGACCTGCTTTTGGATTTTTAAAAATTCTCCACACTAATCTCCAAGTGGTTCCTATAGTTTGCCATCCAACCAACAATGCATGATGAGTCCTGTTTCCTCACATCGTTACATAATGTTAACACCAATTAACATGTGGATGTGGATGGGGAAAGTGTCACTGGCCCCTACCCAAGATGAAGAGCTTCAAGCAATCAACAGCTACTATGTTTATATCATCTGTGAGATAGACAAAGAGAATTGGCTTTCATTAGGTATGATCCTCAGACTGGTTATCTAATCCCAGATGGTTAGCCATAAACATATAAATACAAACATCACAAATGGACTCATAAATTGTATGTGTGTCTCTGTGTCTGTGTGTACATGTGTATGTATCTGTATGTATGTGTATGAATGTATGTGTGCATGTGTATGTGTGCATGTGTATGTGTGCATATGTGTATGTATGTGTGTATGTGTATATATGTGTATGAATATGTGTGTGCATATGTGTATGTATGTGTGTATGTGTATGCATGTATATCTGTGTGCATATGTATGTGTGCAGATGTGTATGTGTCTGTGTATATGTGTGTATATGTATATGTGCATGTATATGTGTGTTTGTGTATGTCTGAGTGTGTGCATGTATATGTGTTCATATGTGTGTATATGTGTCTACGTGTGTATGTATGTATTAATGTGTGTATGCATGTGTGTGCGTGTGTATATGTGTATTTATGTGTATGAATGTCTGCATGTATGTGTGTGTGAGTGTGTACATGTGTATATGTGCATATATGTGTGTCTGTATGTATGTGTATGTGTGTATGTTTATGTGTGTGTATGTTTGTGTAGTGTAGGTATGTGTGTGTATATTTTATGTATATATGTGTGTATGTGTAAGAAGAGTGAAGAGGCCATGAATTTGAGAAGGAGTTTGGGGATACATGCAAGGAGATTGGGAGTGCTTAGGGAAGTTTGAGAATGATATAAACACAGAACTCATGCATGATGGTCTAAAAGAAAAGTTAGAAGGAAAAAAAAAAGTGCTCTCACAGTAGTCCAGGAAGAGCCTTGGGAGCTATCAGCTCTAGCTCTGGATCCCTCCTGACTAATTTACAAATAGGCACATTTAAACTAAATACTCTTATGTGAATTAGTGCTGAGTAGTTCACACATACTGTTAGTTAGTTCTCATGTGGCCTCTAATGTTCACTATTCAAAGTACACACTCTGAGACTTTTACTTGTGTTTTTGTTATGCCAGGAGTCATTTTCAAAGGCTGTGTCTTGCTTTTAGATTCTGTGTGTGGAGAGATAAGGGGTGGTTTGTGTTGGCAGAAGGCAAGGCTTCTAACCACTCTGGTCCCAGAAGTGTCATTCCTGTGTACGTGTCCTGCTAGAGGGCACCGTCCCAAAATCAATATTTGCACAGAAACTCCCCCAACCTACCCTTATTTGATCAGATAAGAGAAAAATTGAACCCAGAATCTAAACAACCTGCCCCCTCCTCCTCTTGCCATTAACCTCACTATTAGGAGACATGAAGAGAAAAGTTGTCTCCTAATGCATTCTTTGACATTAATATACATGTACTATAGGATTGCTAGAATGTTCCAACTACGTATTTCAAGTGCATGATTTCAATGGCGAACACAAGTCCTTAAAAGTCCAGAATAAATAAGTTTTGTTCTTGTGATGTATGTGGACCACAGGCTAAATGCATCCTGAAAGTTAAGATTAGTCTGTGTGTTTTTTAAAACTAAGATTATTTATGTGCTGGAATAGGATAGTCTCCTTTCTTTATCCTTTGGCATATAGATGTAGATACACGCTGGCTGCCCTTTAGGTAAGTTACTTACTTTGCCTATTTTTGTAACTTCTACTGTTATTTAAATGTATTACCAGACAATGGCTATTTGGCATCTTTAAACATATGAAAATAAATGTGATATTGATGATAAAGAGACATAGTAGAGAAGGCCCCTAAGATCAATTCCCAATATGAATGAGTGAATGAGTGAATGAATGAATAAGTGAATAAGTAAATGAATGAGAGAATGAATGAGTAAATGAATGAATAAGTGACCTAATGAATAAATGCATGAGTGAGTGGGTGAATGAGTGAATGAATGGATGGATGAGTAAATGAATGTAGTATTGGTGCTGGGGACAAACTTTCTGTTTGCATGTTTGCTAATCTATATAACTTTAACCCCAGCAGAGAGGCAGAGGCAGGTGGATCTTTGGGAGTTGGAGGCCAGTCTGGTCTACAGAGTAAGTTCCAGGACAGCTAGGGTTGTTAACCCTCTCTTGAAACACTCCCCTCAAAAGAACTATTTGTGTTTGTTTGTGTGTGATATGTGTGTGTCATACACACTTCTAGAAAAAAATCAGTATTAGCTCTGTCTGACTTAAAATAATAATCAGTTGCTATGCATTATCCTAACGGTGTGTGTCTGGGTTGACTCAGACGAGAAAAAGGAACACTGAACCCCCAGAAACATGAGTTTTACAAAAGCATGACTTTATTGGCCAAAATACTTCAAAGTTTTTAATCTAGAATAAAGGTTCAAAGAATGAAAATAAATCACAAATTGCCCAAGAATTATTTGTCTTCAGATAAAGGAAGCTTCCATTCATGCGGTTTTTAGCTTACTCCCAGGATAAAAGTTCTTATGGTAAGGCTCCCTGATCTCCATCTACTGTTTGGGTGTGAGTCTCTGCATCTCTTTCCATTGACTGTTGGGTGGAACCTCTCAGAGGACAGTTATACTAGGTTCCTGTCTGCAAGCACAGCAGCATATCAGTAATAGTGTTGGGGATTGGTTCTTGCCTATGGGATAGGTCTCAACTTGGGGCAGTCATTGGTTGGTCATTCCCTTGGTCTCTGCTCTTTCTTTGTCCCTGTATATCTTGTGAGCAGGATACCTTTTAGGTCAAAGCATTTGTGGGTAGGTTGCTGTACTTATCCCTCCTCTGGGATTCCTGCCTGTCTACAGGAAGTGATCACTCCAGGATCCATATCCCCCACTGCTAGGAGTCTCAGCTAGAGTTTCCCCCATAGACCCTTTAGGGCCCTCTCCCCATCCCAGGTCAATGGCACGTCCTAGAGATTGCCCCCCCCCCAATACCGCCTCTGATTTCCTTTCTCTCTTCCCTGTTCTCCCTACATATGATCTCTCCCTCTAGCCCCACTCCCTTTCCCACCCCCTTCTACCCGGTTCTCTCCTTCCATCACCCAACCTCCACTATTTATTTTGTTTCCCCTTCTGAGAAAGATTCAGGCATCCTCCTTGGGCCTTCCTTGTTATTTGGCTTCTTTGGGTCTGTTGATTATAGCATAGTTGCAGAAGAGTTTGCTTTTATAAGGCCATACTGTATGCATAGCTCTATAGGTGGATTTTATGGTAAGTGCCTCATGGCAGGCACAAAAGTCATACAAAAGCAAAAGCACGTTTATTCTAAAAACTGCTCAGCAGAAAGCATAATATTTATAAGTCCACCGCTAATGCAGACTGAATCCGTGAGTGCAGATAAGGCCAGAGGTTGTAGGCATTTGGTGTCCTTCTGATGGAAAGGAGACAGAAGGAGGAATGATACAGCAATCATAAGGCACTGCTGAGATCGGCTAAGACCTTCACTGACTGTCAATTCTCCATCATCTCTCTTTCCTGCACCTCCCTCCCACGTTCAGGCCATTGTCAGGTGGAATTCATTCTAAGAGTACAACCCAAGTCCTCCATGTATATCTTTCTCATTGCTGCCTCCCTGGCCTAAGTCATCCCATTTCTAGGGACGGTCCCTGTAACAGTGACCTGACTGGTCTGTCTGTCTCCACTTGCTGCTATGATATCTTTTACCATCCACAAACAGAACTTAAGAGCATCTGCATCAAATGTTATAAATTCTTCAATGGCTGCTGTGTTCTTTGACTCAAGGCTAAATTTATCGTGTTCTGTACTGTCTCCAGATTCGTCAGGTATCACTGTGTCCTGCCATGGGTGGCTAGCTCATCTGTCAGTATGTCTTGTCAGTATGTCTCACCCATGTCCTTCTGGCTACTGGGATCTCTCCAGTGGATCTGCTGCCTTTTCACAGTTGTTCTTCTATGACTTTTCATCTTACCTTAGTTAAAAGACTGTACTACATTAATTTATTTAGAGTGTATGTTTGAGGAAGGTGGGGGCCTTGTTATGACATTCCTGTAGAAATACAACAACAAACTGCAGGAACCACACTCCGGTCCTCAGGTTTGGTAGCAAGAGACTTCCCCTACTTAGCCATCTCCTCTGCCCTCACTTCATTTTATATTTATTGTTGTGTAGTTGTGAGTGGCTGTTCCTCATACTTGTGGAGCTTCTCTGCCCTGCCTGTGAGAAGAACTCTGGTGCCAGGCATGTAGTATGTACTCTGTCCACATTTCTTTTCAGTTGAACAGTTATATTTACCAAAAAGCTATCCAGTCACAAAGCTTGGGTCAGAGTTCCATACATTATGTTTTTTATTGAGTATCTGTGTGAGAATAGAAATTCCAAGGAAGTTGGAGAGTGGGAGGAATCCCTTCAGTAGTGAGTAGACTTCTAAAATAGGGCCAGAACTCGGCACAGTTATTTAAAACTGACTACTTTAGCAGTTGCACCACACTGGATCAAATAAAGAAGAGTCTGGAACCAGGGCTTTGTGTAGGAGGTTGTTGTAGCCATGAGGATAGAGTGATAAAACATTTGACAGGGGGCTGGAGAGATGGCTCAGTGATTAAGAGCACTGACCGCTCTGGCAGAGGTCATGAGTTCAATTCTCAGCAACCACATGGTGGCTTACAACCATCTATAATGGGATCTGATGCCCTCTTCTGGTGTGTCTGAAGACAGCTACAATATACTTATATAAATAATAAATAGATCTTAAAACAACAAACAAACAAAAACCCATTTGACAAGAAGGCGCTGAGGAAAGGGAGAAGGGAACCCAAGAGTCTAAAGTTTGGAATTTTGTGGTGACGATGTGCCAGGTAACTCAGGCATAGAGTATTGTTTCCTTTGTAATAAGACATTTATCTTGCTACCCAGAACACCAGTTGCACACACATACCTACACACACACACACACACACACACACAAACACACATACACAGAGACAGAGACAGAGACAGACAGAGAAAGAGAGAGAGAAACAGAGGGAGACAGACAGACAGACAGAGCTTATAATCATAGCTACTTGTGAGTTGAGGGAGGAGAATCCAGTGTATGAGGCTTACTTTGAGAACTTTCATGAGATGCTGTTTCAACTTTTAAAAAGAGTAAAAGAGCAAGTGACCTGTGATATAGCTCAGGTGAAGCCCCTGGTTCAATCTTCCATAAAAAATTTTTATTAAATTCTCCTCTCAATGAAAATGAGTAAACACGCTGGCCTGTACCACAGAGTTCCTTCAGTAAAGCACAATACTGAAAGAATGGAGTCAGGATGTGGTGGGCTGGAGAGAACTGAAGTTAACATTCCTGCTGCTGTTGACTTAGTAGGTGGCACAGTGCTCATGAGGAACGCCCAGTGTGACTTGCTGGGCTGTATCTGAATTTTATGGGTCTAGCATTGTTTTTTCCTAACAAGTTGTTATCGGGAGAAACCTTCCTGAAACATTTTCTCATGACGCCATGTATGTCTTTCTTTATTTTTTTTTCAAGCAATTGAGCAAGATGATGAAAACGCTGACAAGCATGTAACCGTGACGGAGGCTAACAACGGTCCCGATCCTCAGGTACGATGGCTTCTGCCACAGTGTTGTACCTTCTCAGATGAGGGTGCCTACAGGGGCGCGTGTTCACAGTGAGACAAATTTGCCTCATGTGGCCTGTTACTGCACATTTTCATGGCAGTAAAGAGTTTAGTTTAGACATTGTTCATTTTATTTATAGGACTCCTCCTGTATCCAAGATATTACTGTCTTTAATCTCAATTACTTACTGCCCAAACATGTTAAATAAAAAGGTCCCCCAAATAAGCAATTTGTGTATTTTAAACTGTGTGTCACCACTTTGAGCAGTCCAGTTCCATACAACCCAAGATTCAACTTTTCCTTTGTTTGGCATAAACTTCCTTCCCATAGTCACTAGATAGCTGTTTGGTTCTCAGGTCAACTGTCAGGGTATTGCAGGGTTTCTTCAATCCACCCTTCCCTAAGAGCCTGATGCTCTACCATAGGACCTACATCTCTCTTCTCATCTAATAGCTGTTGTATCATCTCACATCATCACAGACGGGTGACTGACTTCATTACACTTTGAAAAACAAAAGGGCCACATTCGTATAACTTTTATTGTAGTATATTGAGTTAGTTGTTCTCTCATTATTAGTTACTGTTGATAATCTCTTACTCTGCTTAATTTATGAACAGAAGTAAATCATATGTATGTAAAATTAGAGTTCAGTATTGTTTGTAAGTTTAGAGACTCACTGGAGATCTTGGTCTGTATCTTCTTCAGATAAATGGTGACTACTACAGAATGACTGATAGAAAAGGAATGCTTCCATAGATAGATCGATGGATAGATGGATGGACGGACAGAGAGATGGACAGATAGATAATATATAGGTTTCACATCTTCTTCCTCCCTCCTTCTTCTCTCTATATCTATAGATAATGACAGACAGACAGATAGATAAATAGACAGATAGATTATATATAGATTCTACTTCTCTCCCTCTTTCCCCTCTCTGTATCTATAGATGATAGATAGATAGATAAAATAATATGTAGATTCCACTTCTCTCTTCCTCTCTCCCTCCCACCCCTCTCTCTGTATATAGATAATAGACAGACAGACATAAGCCTTTAGGACTTTTCTTCAAGCTGGTGGGAGAGGAGCTTCCAGACATACTTTAGCCACCTATGTGTCAGCTGCCAGAGATCCTATGTTATTGATCCCTAAGAGCTAAATCACAAATGGACAAGACTTTGATCAGATACCTCAGTGTCAACAACCATTTACTTTATATTAAAATGAAGTGTTTGAAGACAGTCTAGTTACCTGACTGCCTTTTACCTTTAAGGTCTCAAATCCATTGATTATGGTTAGAATAACCACTTTAGCTTTTCTCAATCAAGGTGGTACAGGTTGTAATGTTTTAATGAACTCTTTTATTATAATGGTAATGATACTGTAGTTAAATTTATATTGAAATTATACTTCAGGCTGCAAGCAGACATGCCCCCTGCACAGTACGGGATAAAATATATTAGTATGGAGAATGCCTCATAGCTATTGAAATCTTTGGGCATAGAAGGAGTAAGATCCACCCATCGCCAGAAAATGGGCATTATTCTACTACATAGGTTTTCTGTTGTGTTTTATTTATTCATTTACTTATTTTTGAAAAAGGAGCAGGATACGTTTGATAGAGTCAGGTATGGTGGGGTGAGGGGTAGCACCCACTGTGCCGTGCACTATCTAGTATGTGTGGTTTGCAGCTCTATAAAATGGAGATGCCTGTTTTTAACGAGGTCAGAATGAAGCCCTGTAAAAACACCTGCAGAGGCTGGGCATGAAGCTCAGAGATGGTCTGCTTGCCTACCATGAGGTCCTGGGTTCCATCTGCAACACTGCAAGAAAACAAAAACTCAGAAACCCAGTATCCTAGTATGCAATGTCAAGCAGCATAGTGTAAGGTTTAAGAACTCCCTCTCCAGTCTGGACATATGGCTCAGCAGCTACCCAATTCTGACTTCTGTGCCACCTGAACTCATGTGCATATACCCACACACAGATATGTACACATAAACTTAATTTTAAAAAAGTGAATAGTAAGAATTTTGCTTCTGTAACAAAGCTACCTGAATTCCTTTAGCTGCTTGCATTGGGGAAGGTGATTCTCCTGGGGCCCCTCTTCTTTCTCTGTGACAGTGTGAGTGCTAAAACCCACAACCCCACATACACACAGTGGACACTTTTCTGAGCCCTTTGTTGTTGTTGTTGTTGTTAATGATGATGATGAAGATGAAGATGATGATGATGTAGTAAAACCTTAAAACCAGTCCTACAGGGGTAGACTTACCACCACTTTACATATGAGCTAGTACATAGTGGGCTGGGCTTCTGACCAAGGTAGCCTGTTCCAAAATGTTTGCTTTTAACCACTGTGAAGACAGTCTTTCTGATTTCTGTAACGTGCAGATAATCTTACCAAAATTAGGTGGCAGTTGGGTATTAAATGAAGAAAGGAAAAAGGGAGTAAAGAAGGAAGGAAGCTGGGGAGCAAGGGTGAGAACATCACTGTGTAGACGGCTTGCCTAGCGTACGGGAAGTCCTGACTTCAACCTCCAACACTGTATAAACTGATGTGATGTGCATAGCTCAACACTGGGAAAGTGGAGGCAGGAGGATCAGAAGTTCAAGGCCATCTGTGGCTGGATAGACAATTTGAGGCTCTTGTTGGGTCCATAGACCTTTATCTCCAAGAACAAAAACCTAAAGACAGAAAATTATATAGTGAATTTCTCCTCCAAGCTTAATCTTTAATGTACTTAGATGCATTATGCAGTAATCAGTAAGAATTTATTTGTGTATGCTGAATTTATGTTCAGTAGCATTTGTGCTGTATAAGTTTGTTATTACAAACATGCTCTCATGAAACACTTGGTTAACTTCTCTTGATAGCAGTTTTTACACTGATTTACTGTTTTAGCAAAAGCGACTTGTGTGTGTGAAAGAATGTGTATGGTAGAGTGTGTGTGTGTGCCAGTGTATGTGCATGCCTGTGTGTGTGTGTGCTTCTGTATGTACACGTGTGAATGCATGTGTATGTGCATGCATATGTGTGCAAGTGCGTGTTCGTGTGCATGTATGTGTGTGTGCGCGTATGTGTGTTTGTGTGTGTATGTGCACACTCACCTCACAGTGCTGTGGTGGGCCATAGTTGTGCACATAGCCACACCTGGCTTTTAACATGAGCACGGGGCACTTGAACTTGGGTCCTCATGTAAGTGCAGCAAATGCTTTTACTGCTAAGCCATCTTTCAGGCCCATAAAAGTGAATTTTACTGTTAAGGTAATGCAATTCTTGTTTTCAGATGTGAAACTGGTTTTTTCCACCTTTGTCACAGGGAAGATTGCTTTTTTGTCCTACATGTATCCTTTCCTAAGAGAATCCTGTCCATATTTCATTTTCAGCCCCAAGGGAGTGGACCCACACGTTATGACTCCATTTATAGAATAAACAGACTTTTCATTGGCATTTGTAACATTGCTCCTACTAAAACCCATACAAAGAGCTTTAATTATACATTACAGAGAATTATTTTCTTCCAAAAGAGACCTTGGAATAAGGCTCTTAAATAATTCTTCTGACAGTTACACATTAATCCTTTCCTTTTTTTCTGGCTTAGCGGTGTTAGGTAAACTGTTTATAATTAATTTCACATAGATAAATTAAATAGACCATGAATATTAAAGTCTAGATCAAGGGCTGTCAGTTATTTGCCTGTTTGTCCATAACAAAGCTCCCAAAATACATTAATAAATTCATGGGTTTCTAGAATTAAATTACTAAATTACAGAGCCGTGAAAGGGACCCCAGAGAACATCTGGTTTTATGTTGCATTTCCAAGTTCACTATCTTATGAACCATGGAGGATGTGTGATCTCTCCAGGCTGAAAAGACCCCCACAGAATAACGGGCTACCCATAAACGTCTCTGAAAACTTTCCTCTAGTAGTTATTTTGTAAGGAGTTCTTCAGAATTATCTCATGAAAATATTAGTACCTCAAAAAAAATAAATGGAAATTGGAAAATCAAGGCAGCAATATTTCTTCTTTAATTAGAAAACATGAAATAAGTATGAGTTAAATTAATCTGAAACATACTTTTTAAAGTAATAACATTTGTTATTTGAAATGCAAATATTTGATTCATGTATCCATATGTTTAGCTCAGATAAAAATGTTTCCTTACACACACACATACACACACACACACACACACACACACACACAGGTCTGTATTTAGGATCCTCATCATGAGATGAAGAGTTTCTTTGTGCTTTTATAAAAACTAAAATAGAGCCAGTGTTTGTCATCTATCCAATGTTGCTGACACTGGTAACGGTTGTTTACAGAGCTGTGTGTGTGTGGGCCTCATGGTCTCTGGATTAGAACCCTTGCAGGTTCTGTCTATTAGTTCCTGGTGCTTCCAGCTGGCTCCTGCTCTGCCTGATCCTCACACACACACACTCCCCCTGGTACTCAGAGGGCCACACTGGGAGCAAGAGAAAAGGAAGGAGAGAGACATCACGAAGAGGAAGATGTATTACCATGGAGTCTGTCTGAGGCTTTATGGGGTGCTAGCATATCCCCTTCAGCAGAAGACAGTGCATCACTGAGGGCAGCATGGACTAGAAAGAAGTCTCAGATGTAAGCATAGAGGAATTCTCCAGAAACCAGACAATTACCACTTTAAGAAATATAATATTTAAAGAAGGCTGATTATTTGCAAATAGAAATAGCCCCACAAGGTGCTTGATGATATTTGTCCCCTTCTGTCCTCTCTTGCACTGACTAAAAACACATCTTCATGATTGCTCCATTTATTTAGCATCATTTCAGGTTATAGGGACCATTAAAATTTTGGCAAACAAGAACCATGCCCTTAGGAGGAAGGTTAGGATGATAAAGGATTTAAAAGGAAAATTCAAGTGGGCCACAGTGACGTTCTATATCAGTGCTTCTCAACCCGTGGGTCACATGTCAGATATCCTGCATATCATATATTTTCAATATGATTTATAACAGAATGAAAACTAGAATCATGAAGCAGCAATGAAATAATTTGGTGGGGGTGGGGGTGGGGGTGTCACCACAACATGAGGAACCATGTTAAAAGGTCACAGCATTAGGAAGGTTGAAAAACACTGGTCTAGAGCATCACTGGACTTCTGCAACCCAGTATCCGAGGCCAGGAGATACCTTCAGCCCCCTGCTTGTGTCTGTATGAAAGTGTTATTAGACATAGCCTATTCCATCTGCTTACCCACCACCCTTTGCTGCTCCAGGGTTTGGCTTGCAGAGCCCAGTACTTGTAACAGAAAGCTTGAGGTATTTTACTGTCTGGCCTGGTATGAGAATTTTGCTAACACTAGCCACTTAGATGTCTGCTGTGTGCCATGGTTTCTCAGACTACCACCATCTTCTTCCCAATTCTTACTCTTAATAACTTCTGGGGAAAACATGCCAAAGAATCTCCATGAGTTGTCACCATCAGACTCTCCCAGCCTACCTGCAAGCTGCCTGTTGTTCCAGTGGTTGGAGCACTGATATTTATATTCCTGTCTTGTTTTCTTTTCAATACTCAAGAGTATTAATCTTGAAAATGTGCTCACTTGCATTCTCTCCCCCCCCCCCCCCCGTATGATCAGATTTCCCTGTGTGGTTGATGATTTCTAACATAGATAAATAAAATGAAGTACCCCTCATCTCTGCTACATCAAGCCACCAGAATTCCTGCTCTCATTCTGCTCCAGCTGGGGCCAGTCTGTCATAGCATCCTTGGGCTTCTCTGATGGCTGCAGGCTAGTGAAGCTGTCCCCTGCCCACCTCGAGAGGAGAGTCCTCTCCTCAAAGTCGCAAATTATCTTTGTTGAATTGATAGTTATTTGGAAGCATCTTTCTTACCTCATACTCGGGCAGTGTACTGGCTGATTGCTACCTCACCTGTGGAAACCCCTTTAGTTCTCCATCTGTCCCAGGAACTGCTCAGTCTTCCTGTTTCCCTGTGATTCACTGCACCTTCCCATTTCTAAACATTGTATTCAGCTCTTTGATTTATATCTTGCATTCATACAAACCAGAGCAATGCTATCTATACTCTGGATGATCCCAACATCTCACCCCAACCCTTGTCTTTGCTTCCAAGCCTACGGACTGCCATCCCCATCGCTACTGGGACTTTGAGTAGGTACCTTCCTTTCACACGACACTAATATTTACAAATTCTTGGGGAATGCCCAAACAGCATCTTCTGACATTGCTTTGGAAATGCTTCTAGACACCCATCAAGTCTTTTCATCTCTTCTGCTGCCTGAAGCTCTGAGACACATCCTGTGTGAAAGACAGTCCGTCTCCTTCATGTTCTTCTTGTCCCAACTACTTCATCCTTTCCTGCACACATCATCTGTGATCATTCTCCTCTCTAACCATTCCCAAGAGTTTCATCTTGTTCAGAACAAGAATCCAAACTTTTGTCTGTAGGCAAAGCGCTGTCATGTATTTTAATATCACTCATTGTTTTGCAGATTAGTTAATACTTAATGTAAGTATTTTTAAAACATACCTGATAAAATATCATCGGCTCATCTCTCTCTCTCTCTCTCTCTCTCTCTCTCTCTCTCTCTCTTAACAACTTTTATTGATTCTTTGTGAGTGTCACATCATGCACCTTAGTTCCACTCATCTCCCCTCATGGCCACCCTTCACTCTTGTAAACTTCCCCCTAAGATAAAACACACACACACACACACACACACACACACACACACACACACACACACACACACTCATCGTGGAAGCTGTAGTATGTCATAGTATGTCCCACAATATATCTCTCTGTCCACACACCTTCACTTGCAAATGTTCATTGCATTGAGTCATTGGTCTGGTTCTCGGTCTCCGACTTTTGTGACATCATCAATACTGGACCCTGACCGGGACTCCTCCTGGCTATTCTGTTGTTGCCTGGTGTCATGGAGATCCTGCAGGTTTGGATCAGCAGAACTGGCCATTACACATATCCCAGCTGTTCACCAATAATATAGATTTGGGGGTAGGCCAATTCAGAGCCCTGGATCTGGGCCTGGTTGATAGCTGAGATGGTCAGCCTGCTGGCTCTGTTTTATCTGCACCACCAGGGCGAGTTCTCTGACACTGCTCTGCCTAGACCGCCCAATGCTGCCTGCCATCAGCAGGAGGCACGGTCTGCATTCCTGCTCTCCAGCTCTCATTCCCTCAGGGTTGGCTCACTCTCACCCGCTGCTCAGTCACGGCATGGGTCCCACTCTCCCAATTGCTGCAGCCCACAAGGGGCCCAGCCAGCTCTCTAGCTTTCCCTTGCTGGAGTTTGGCTCACCTGTGCCTTTGCCATTAGAGTTAACTCCACTGTGTTGCACAGATTAGGTGCAGGGCTCAGTCTCCTGAGTGCTGCAGCTGATGAGGGGCAGGGCCAGTTTTCTTGACTGCCTATTAGCTCATATCTTAACTAAGAAACATAATTTTAAGAAGTAGCATAGTTCATTTTTATGAAGACTAATTATTATAACTCTCGCTATTAAACTAAAATGTATATTCTGTGACTTCTGTGTATTTGTGGGTTTTTTTTTTAATTAAAAGCAATGTTGCCCTGTTAATATAAGATGCTAAATGGCCAATGCCCAACTCGATTCCTCCAAAGAACAGAAAATCCAGTTCATCAGGTCATTGCTATATGGATCTTTATAGTTAATTTTATCTATCATCTATCTATCTATCTAAATTAGATACATACCATGTGATATTTCAATGTGTTTATACATTCTATAAGTTGAAATCAGGATGAACATATATTTATTTAAAATTTATTTATTTATGATAGAGACTTTCAAAATATATTATCCTTACTTTGGATATATATATATATATATATATATATAAAATTAGTGCCATCTATAGTCATACAGGGTTATATTTTATTTTATTTTTATTTTTTCATTTCTCTTTTCTTGAAAATGATTTTTTTTCATATGATATATTCTGATCACAGCACCACCCCCTAACTCCTCCAAGATCCTCCCCTCAGCCCCTCCCATCTGAATTCACACTCTTTCTGTCTCTTGTTAAAAACCAAACAGGCAACCAGGTGGGTGGTAGTGGTGTATGCTTTCAATCCCAGCACTGGGAGGTGGAAGCAGGTGATCTCATGAGTCTGAGGACAGCTGGTACAGAGCAACTTCCAGGACAGTCACGACTACACAGAGAAACCCTGTTTAGAAAACAAAAACAACAACAACAACAACAACAACAACAAAAACCCAGGCATCTAAATAATAATAATAATAATAATAATAATAATAATAATAATTAATAATAATAATATAAAACAAAACCAAGCAACCAGAGTAAGACAAAACAAACACAAGAAAAATCCAAAGAAAAAGCACGTGTAGATGCAGAGACACACATATGTACATGCCGGATTCTCAAAAAAAAAAAAAAAAGAAAGAAAGAAAGAAAAGAAAAGAAAAGAAAAGAAAAGAAAAGAAAAGAAAAGAAAACTGGAGCCTACACACATACACATACACATGCAAAGGACCTGAAAGTTTTAAAAAATACTGTCATAACAAAACATTATAGGACAGAGAATCCTCAAAGATCCATTGAGTCCAGTTTGTGTTGGCCATCTACTGCTGGGCTTGAGGCCTGCCTGTAAAGAGAGGTTAGTCTACCCAGCGAGACTCCATTGAAGAGAACCAGTTTTTCATTTGCAAGTGATTATCAACTGCAGATGGCTTTTGAGTTAGGGATGGGGGCCTGTTTCCACTTCTCTCAGTGGTGGAGCCCCATCTGTGCAGACCCTTGCTGGCCCTGTGCATGCTGCCACAATCTGAGTTGGTAGATGTGTGTTTAGAAGACTTTGCTTCTTATCATTGCATTCTTACAATCTTTCTGCGTCCTCATCCACAGAGTTCCCTGAACCCTGAGGAAATAGACTTGTTACAGACACCCCATTTAGGACTATGAACTCTTTACATAGCCTGTAAGAAAGCTTTTTGATTTGACCCTGCACCTCTCTGACGGTCTCACCAGTTATCCCCTGACTGGTCTGTCATACCATGATGATATTCCCTTCTTGGTCCTTCAGCATGCCAAGTACACCAACCCTGGGGATCTTTGTTCTCTGGGTAACATACTCTTCCTTTGGGGGTTGACACCATCTTTTCTTTGCTTCTTTTAGGTTTCTATTCAAATGCCATCTTATTAGAAAATCTCCAGGTTCAGAGGTGACCTCTAATTATTGCTCTGTCCCCCCCCTTACACTTTATTTTTCTTTCCTGTCATATACCACCTCTCTCTCTCTCTCTCTCTCTCTCTCTCTCTCTCTCTCTCTGTGCGTGTGTGTCTCTCTATTTGTCTCTTTGTATCTCTCTGTGTCTCTGTCTCTTCCTCTGTCTCTTTGTGTGTGTGTCTCTTTCTCTGTATCTCTGTGTGTGTCTCTCTCTGTGTGTCTCTCTGTTTCTTCCTCTGTATCTCTGTGTGTCTGTTTCTCTTTCTCCTGTCTCTCTGTCTGTCTCTTTCTTGCCTCTGTTATCTCTTTCTCTGTGTCTGTCTCTCTGTTTCTGTCTCTGTCTCTCTCTCTCATGTATGTGTTTGTGTGTGTGTGTGTGTGTGTGTGTGTGTGTGTGTGTGTGTGTTTGTGTTATAACCTCTGTTGAGTGCAAACTGGAGGTATGTGAGGGACTTCGAGGAGTTTAATCCTATAGCTCTAGGATTTAAGTGGGTGGTTTTCAAAGTCTATTGAACAATGTATAAAATAAAATAGACACCCAGAGATATGTATCTCGAAAATATTAAGTGATGTTGCAATAAGTATGTATGTTTAATACTAGAAAGATTGTGTTGTTGGATAAGGGATAGCCCTTGTTCCAGTTGCTTTAAAAGGGAAAACTATGGTCATGGATTGACATTAAATAACTTCTGGGGTTGTACGGGACTTTCCAGCAGTTCTGGCTTTCCACCAGTGTACAGGATGTCTTAAGATAAGATGAGGTCCTTGTGCAAGGCAACTTAGGAAAGAAACTAAAACGCCACTCATGAGGAATGTTATAAGCACAAGCCATACACTTTAGTGGGAGAATTCTGCACGCTACCCCCTAGGGGTCTGTGATGGCTACTTGGAGAATTTTCTTTCTTCTGAGCCTTTGGAAATAAAGTTGTAGTTGTTGTTTTGCATGTCTGGTTGTATTTCTGTGATACCCACTCAGCAATGTGGGGGTGACTTTCATACAAACTGCTAAGACCATGAAACTTGGGAGCTCTCACAAATCCCCTTCCCATATTTGGTCACATTGCTGAGTATATTCAAATCCTGTAGGTTATATTGGGTAAATAAAGATTCAATGGTTTTGACTAATTTTGCCAAGTTAGCTTCAGGTTTCTTTATTAGATCATGCCTCAGTTTGTCTGTGTGAACCATTTGAGAAAGGACTTGAGTAGAAATAGTTTATAGTCTCTGTGTTAGAATAGCCTCTTTTTTTTCCTGTTCTAAACGAGTCACCATCTTCCTATATTATTCCTGCTTAAGAACTCAATATATAAAGAAATGTGTGATGCTTAGTGAATTGTTTCTAAAGGCTCACGAATGCTTTTACTTATGTCCTCATAGTAATTTTCCAGTTGTGAAAAAAGTTTATCCCATAACTTTCTTGCTAACTGTATTTGTCCATGGAATGATCCACTCCGGCTAAAGAATTGGGAAGTTGTAGACTGTTATTTTTAGGACTCAGTATCACTTCACCCTTTTTGCCAGAATGGTTCCTGGCTAACTTTCCCATGAATTTTTAACCTTTTGCTAGCCTTTGCTTATGTAACAGGAAACAGGCTGTCAGGAACAAACAAATGCCAGCATATCAGGCGCACACGTAGTAGCAAATGATTTAGTTTGCCCTTCCAGCTCTTAAAGTAGACTGATACATGCTCTCAATCTGAAGTCTCTAGCATGGTATCGCTCTGCATTAAAATAACACAGATTTAACTTTGGAGAGGCAAAAATCTTTTACGAAGGCCATGATTTAATTCAGGTCACAGTTAAAATGTGCTTATTATAAGGTGAACTTTGTGGTGGTGTCATGTCCTGGGACTGTGGATTTAAGTATCTCTTCGCATTTTCTCCAACTCTGAAGGCTGGGGTGATGTGCAAGCTTCAAGAGAGAGATGATATCGGACGTATTGAGCTGGTCCACAAGCTGGCAAGAGAAAACTGTCAGTTTTTACAGACAGAAAAAAAAGAATCGGAGAAGTTGGAACAGGTAAGCCCTTTCCTCCTGGGGATGTGGGTCTAATGGCTGGAAAATGATTCTGCTTGGCTGTATATATGAAGGCACAAATATTTTATTGTGGTTGTTTAGGATTTGGCCTTTGTAAAGCATCCTTCTTACTATAAAGACAGTAGATGCTCTGAACTCTTAATCTAGTGATTTGGGGACTAGGTTTGTAGGAAAGCTCCTCTCAGAAGTAAGTTATATAAAAACTTAACTACGAATGCATGCATATCTATCATAATAGTGAGCTTCCTGGTCTTACACTGGAAACCTTGTTCCATTACATAGTACAGAGAATATAATTTTTTTAAACGAATGTGCTGATGTATTTTTGTGTTCATCTTGGTCATGGGTCTCATCTCCAAAAGAATGTTACCCTGGGTCTCTAGAAATAGATAAGGACAGAAAAACAGATTATAGCCGCTCTCACTGAGGGTGGGTCGGATGGAGACTTCCCAGTGGCTTCTGAATGCTATGTTCCAACAAGAGTGATATTGTGTGGATACAGTGAAACCCGGGTTGGGGGGTGGGGGGGTGGGGAACGAGCTGCTTAGTCCCCTCAAAGCCGTTATTCAGCTGGAGCCTTAGAGCTGAGAATGCTGCCCTCAGGCTAGGAAGACAATGTAGCTGCTTTCTCTTGCCACATATTGTGATCCTCTGATTGTTATTTGTAAGACTTCACTCTTGCCGTCCAGGACTGCTCACAAAGGAGATCAGTTCTCTGTCTTTCTCTGGTTCTCTGGCTATAACTTTTTTTCCCCCACATTTTCAAACTCTGCCAGGGGAGAAGAAACTGCTATTTGCTTTTTCAGCCACAGGTCCGTCGATACAAGTGTGACAGGGTTTTCCTGAGCAAGCAATGGCTTGGGACCTCCATGGCTAGTTGTTCAGCTTGTTAACATGGAATATTTTTAATAGTTTGGCAGCTTAGCACTGTAAGGACTGGTATCTCAAGTAGAAGGAATGATAAAGATAATTTCAGAGCCTTGAGATTGAAATGTTGTAGGGCTACCTGTTGGCTTTATAGTTGGAAGATTCAGCATCTGCCATTTGCTGGGTATTACCAAGAAGTCCAAGTACTTTTTTAAGGTGTTAAAAGCATCCTTTGCTTTTCATAGTTTGCCTGTGTCGCAGCCTAATCCTTACCTAGTCATACCCTTGGGATATTTATATATTTTAATATGTAGCTTCAATTAACTTCTTAAGCTTCTATTCCTTTAGATTCATTTTAATTAGGAGACTAGCAGCTTTCTTGTGCCTTTTTATTTCAAAATGCATCATGAGTCTGTTGACAGTGTGAAAACATATCATAGTGCAATTGCTGGTGTTCTGCCTTCCTAGTAGTCCTTTAAATGAATGCTGTATCTTATGGATGATTGCAAATCAGATGCATTGAACTGGTGACAACTCAAAATCGGGCAGAGTTGTTCAAAGAAAAATGGTAGAGTCTCATTCTGCAGGAACTATGCAGAACTCTGTGTGCTGTTCACAGGACACCTGTGTTGCCTTTGTTTTGTAATTATTAATATACAGAACACTATAGTTACAGCTAGTGAGATTGAGATTTCCCCCAAAATGTAGAAATCTGAAGCTAATGCTAGTCACTGGTAAGGTTTTTAAAGGATCAAGAAATTTCAAGTGTGAAGATTTGCAGTTTGGCTTATGATTATTTTGTTGTTGTTGTTGTTGCTGCTGCTGCCTTTAAACCTTTTGAAGTTTTAGTTCTTGCATGAATGCCGTGTGATTGATGTTTGCATCTAAGAGGGAAAATGTTTAAACAAACATTGGAATTACGCCTTTCCCTACACAGACTTTCCCGTCCAGCTTAACTCTCCATCTGCAGGATGACCCCACTTGAGCCAGTCAGTAACCGAGCTGAAACTGATGCACCTTTTCATAAAGGAATGTCTGCATATTAGGCGCCTGGATATTTTTACAATCATTATCTAAAACCCCAAGCCTTCTGCCCGTATTTTAACCTCTCGTATCTTGAGAATCTGTTGAAACAATACTTTTGCTAAGTTGAGTGCTCATGAGTTTTAGTTTGCAACCCCAGGCCTCTGCTCCTGCTCAGGGAAGCTCAGTTAAAGCACACAGCCCCAGAGGAAACTGCAGTTCAGCAATGTCAGCCCAAGTCTGCTGCTTGCTCTCCTTATTCCACAGTAATGACCCAGCCCTGCCGCTGTGCACGGGGTTCCTTTCCTTTGTCATTTTAAAATCTCATCTACCTTTCCTGGCTGAAGCTAGCAAAGTAAATAATGGCAACATTTAAGTTAGAATCCCAACTGTCTATTGGATTATTGTTTTCACTCTGCCCTGTTCTCCAGTTCCAGAACATCCCTCTCATGAGCATGTGTCCAAATAGGAAAGTAACTTTGAAGGATAACTGCTATGCATGGCATAGTTAGCAAAGCAAAGCCCTTGTTACTCTTAGTGGCCTATTACAAATTGAAGGGGATTAGAGCCTTCTGAGTGGACTTTGTTGTTGTTGTTTTCTTTTTTTTTTATTGGATGTTTTCTTCATTTACATTTCAAATGCTATCCCAAAAGTCCCCTATACCCTGCCCCCCCACCCCCACCCTCCCTGCTCCCCTACCCACTCACTCCCACTTCTTGGCCCTGGCTTTCTCCTGTACTGGGGCATATAAAGTTTGCTAAACCAAGGGTCCTCTCTTCCCAATGATGACCAATTAGGCCATCTTCTGCTACATATGCAGCTAGAGTCACGAGTTCTGGGGGGTACTAATTAGTTCATATTGTTGTTCCACCTATAGGGTTGCAGACCCCTTCAGCTCTTGGGTACTTTCTCTAGCTCCTACATTGGGGGACCTGTGTTCCATCCTATAGATGACTGTGAGCATCCACTTCTGTATTTGCCAGGCACTGGCAAAGCCTCAGAGGAGACAGCTATATCAGGGTCCTTTCAGCAAAATCTTGCTGGTGTATGCAATAGTGTCTGTGTTTGGTGGCTGATTATGGGATGGACACCAGGGGTAGGGCAGTCTCTGGATGGTCCACCTTTTCATCTTAGCTCTAAACTTTGCTGAGTGGACGTTTTTAGTATTTTCTTGAACTGACAAATGCTATGATTATAAATTCATGAAATCATAAAAATGTCTCACTATGTGATTATGCCAGGGAGTTGCAGGAAGAAAAATTTAGAATTGCAATTATCATGTTTCTTAGGAATCATTTGGCATAACTATGTTCTGTTAACTAGCTATAGGCAAAATTGTGCAGCACTCATTTCTAGGTGTTGAAAATGAGTATGTGGAGGCTTAAACAAGAGGGCAAAAATAGGACAGTATCTTCTAAACATTTTGATGGGAGAATTAACATTCAATCATGAACTCTTTGAAAAAAATGAACCTCTTATGTAGGCATAGAATTTGTGAGTCTTAATTCTGTGGTTGTGTCAGTAGAGGAAAGGGGTGAACAGGAATTTTGCACTTGACCTTGTAGGATGACTGGTTTTCAGAGAGAAGGACGTAGCAGGGAAGAACATTTTAGGCAGAGGAACCAGCTATTGGTGATTCATGAGGAATGGAACAGGTGGGCTGGAAGGAAAGCTAAAATGCAGTTGTGAAAGACGAAGTAAGCCTCCCCAGTGAGTTTGGACTTGTCTTTTTGGCAAAGGAGAGCATCAAAGAAGATAAGTAACATGGGCAGTCGTGGGCTTTGTCAGGCCTCTCTGGCTTCAGTTCAGAGGAATAGCAGGGTGAGGAAGAGGGAAGTGTTGGCAAGAATCTTACAAAGCTGTTGTAGTTAGTCGGACAAGAGGTGCTAGCCTGTGGGAACTGAGAAGGCGGTAGATGTTAGGAACGGTTTAGGCATGAAGTGACAGAGCTGGGTGATTCATAATTGAGGATGCACGTTCTTCTTTATATTCAATAATTTTTGAGTACTGGTTGTTTCTTGAATACAGCATAGAAATGAGTATGTTTTGTTGTTTTTCTGTTTACATTTGTCTTTTGAGACAGATCTCACTATATGGCTCTGTGTGGCTTTAGATTTATGGTCCTCCAGTCCTATCTCTGTGCGGCTGGGATTATAGATCTGCACCAACATGCTTGGCCATGATGCTCTGTTTATCACGAGAATGGTTATTCCCTTTGGGACGTTGTCCCCAAACCACATAGGCCATTGCATTGGCTTTGCTCTGTTTCCCTGGGTTATGCTGAAATTGTCTTGGATCTTAAAGCATATCTGGTTTATGAGTTGTTAGCTGGCTAATGGTATAGAGACCACATAGAAGTTTCTTTTTGTTGTTGTTGTTGGTCTTTTTTTTCCAGAACAATCCCCTTGAAATATCTCTAGCAGAGAGCAACTCTGGTTATGCCCAAATTAATTGGTCATTTGCCCAAATGCTGCTATTTGCTGGAACACTATCCTGCTTAGTTCAGAAAAGGTCACTATTAATGTTAGGCTTGCTCTTTTGACCTATGTCTTCTGAGTTAGTCTGACTAATACTGTCATTCTAGAATGTTCTCTTCCTATTCATTCATTCACTAAACTTTTACTTATGTTGATACCATGGTGAATTTAGAATAACTGTGCTGGCTCCTGTTCCTCAAGAAGTTAATCTAGTTGTGAAGAAAAGCCATTAAAAGAAACCTCCACAGGATAGTCGCATTGAGGACCCAAAGTGATAAACTTGTATGAGGAGGGGGATTTACGGCTGGGGACACTGGAACCTTTCCTATAGCAGAGATACAATTTGACCTTGTTTTAAAATTTTAAAAGTAAGTTTGAGTTGGATTTAAACAATTCTAATTGAAGACTATTCCAGTCTGTCCAGTTGGGAAGCTGAGGCTGATGGTGACTAGGTAGAGTTAGGCTGGATGAATTCTGGTGTACATATTCCCAAACCCCTTGTCACTGAAGTAAGGACACACAGGAGAGAGGAACCTAAGATGACATGAGTCCTGGTTTCTCTGAGGAGGAGAAGGAGAAAGAGAAGGAAGAATGAATGAGACCAGCATCCCTGGTGGAAGGGGATACAGTAATGCAAAGACACCTTAGGGAGATGGGGAGGCAAGACAAGGAAAGCCTGGGGTACTTGGTACTCTTCACATTTTAGCATCAGTAAAACAGGTATCTTGACATTTTTGCATAGATGTGGGTGTGATTTTCTGGAAGATAGGTGTAGTGTTGACCAGAAAACTGAAACTGTTTTTCTTGAAATGAAAATGTTTCTCCTTATGCTCTGTGGACATGACACTGCGCATTAGCTAACCAGCAGCAGTACATACTGACTCCCCAGTGTCCATTAGTAGAATGTGTATGTAAGCAATTGTTCGGCAGGACTTTCCTGAGGGGTTTTGTCTCCACCCTGCCTCTTCCCACCCGGTTTTCTTCAGTTCCTTTGTTAAGTCTGAGGACCCACCCTACTTCCTTCCCCTTCTCCAATTCACTCATGAGATATGGGTGGGAAGGGGACTTGGCTCATGCTGAAACTGAATCTTGGCATGTACTGCTGCCTACCCCAGGGAAAGCTGCCTATCACTCCCTCTGGACAGGAATTTCCTCTTCCCTGTTTCCTGCAGCCTCATCCTGGAATTCTACAGACGTCAAAGGGGCTCCTTGTTTAAGGATTGCTGAGAAGTGGTTTAGAATATCCGACTGCTGTCACCCATAGTTTACATACCCAAACTTTGTTCCTATGACTTTGTTTTATTTAAAGAGTAGGGCTACATGTAGGGTGGAAATGTTTTTACTCTATATAAAAGGGTTTTGTTGTTGTTGTTATACAGTTTATATTCAAATTTGTACTATACATCTAGATAAGAATAATTCCAAATCCCATCCCATTAAAAGTTTTCCATTAAAATGATTTAACCCCCAAACTATTTAAATATGAATAGAAATTTCTAGCATCATTGTTTATATTGAACGCCGAAAATCGGATGTAATAGTGAATTCTCAAGACCTTAAGCTGCCCATTTATAAAACAGAAGTCACCACACTGAAATCACGTTACTTTTCTTGATAACAAAATCTTGAGTTTGGGTTTGGGTTAGTATTAAAGCTATCTTTTCATAGAAAAGGGGGCTTCCTTGAGTAAATTATTTTGGTCCATTTCGAATCAGTGTCCATCTGGTCTCAAAGGAACACCAATGGTAGGAGATGGTAATTTTTGCTCACAAGAAGTTTTTAATCTAGATTTTAAATCTAAAAATATTTGAGCATATAGCTTTAAACATAAGGAACACAGCTCTTTCAAGACAGTGTTTAATGAAGTCTCAGTAATTCCACTCGAGAATGGGAGCCATTACCCAGCAAACACAGTTTTCAGAGTCATTTTCTTCCACCCATTTAGGAACAAGGCTTACAAGCTTGGTTCACTCTGTGTGCTCCTGGAATTCTAGACTTTGTTTTTCTCCCTCCAAATGGCAGCTAGACTACCAGTGTGTCTCAGGGCTGCTTCGTGCTGTCTGGTGGAGCCATCTGCTCATTAACTGTTGTTTTGGGTTCTCAGACGAAGCCCATTGCAAATCCTGCCCTCCCCTCTCCCGCCTTTAAATTAGCTTCAGTGTTTTTAAGAAAGAGAACTTTGTTATTATGTGGGTTTTTTTTCTGAATATGTTCACTTTTATTTTGAAAGCGCAGATGAGAAAGTGAATCCTGGCTCAGTTTGATTTCTCAAACTCTTGTTGTCAAAGAATCTTGTTTCCGTCTGTACAAGTGTTCCCTAAGTTTATTAGTTTCTTCTAAACTAAAATAGCCACATTATCTCCACCATGGCTAGGAAATAATTAAAATGATATATTGGAAACCAGTTCTTTTTTTTTTTTCTTGGCTATTGTCTCCCTTGCCCCCACTCTCATGGTAGCTCTTTCTAGAACCTTGGCTACACTCTAATGCTTTTCTTCTCTACTTCCATGCATGAGTGATCTAAACTAATATAACTATGTCAATACTTTATCAGCTGTTGTCTGGACAAGTAACACTATAACTCCTTGGTAGACTGGTTTTATTTAGGTGTATAGCAGATACGTGGAGACAGATTGTTATGGAAAAGATACCCCAGCAGATGGAGGTTCTTTAAGAATCATGCATCAGTGAAGAATGGAAAAGAAGAGCTATGGAAGAATAGAGAGGTGGGGACACCAACTGATGATGTGCCTCCCTCCCAGGGAGCTGTCCAGACATAATTCCCCTTGTATTGCTGTTGCTCTACCAGGGAATCCAAGACTAAGTTCAGTTACCCATGTGGGAGGTGGGATTGCAGGTAGGTGAAGACTATGAATAGAAACTTCAAGTCTTGTCAAGAAAAGTACACAGACTTCCCCAAGGAGAAGGCAGAATGTAAGTGGAACTCCCCAAGGAGAAGGCAGAATGTAAGTGGTTGGAAGAATAGAGAGATAAGGAGCGCTGGGCATGTAGAGAGAGGAAAGATAAGTGTGATGGCCTGAGAGAACATAGCAACTGTATGAGTAGTCAAGTGGCCACAGCATCCTGTTCTTGGTAGGAGGACCAGGTGACAAAGGTCTGAGGGTGTAAGACCATGTGAGTTTAGTCTAGTGTTTATAGTAACATTGATACTGATCTTAGAACACAAGACTGGGGAGAACACTAAGGTCTTGTGAAGATTTGTGAGAGAGATCATTGTGTTTAGCATTTGAGATTCCCCTTCTGAGGGTGGGGGTGCGTTTGATGTTGATGGATGGATCACAGCCACTACTTATAAAGCTTGCTTTCTGACTCCTCTCCCATGGTCTTCACTCTTGTTTTGCATAAGGCTGTAAGCACCATGTACATTTAAGTTCAGCTCTGGGGTCTTCAGTTCCAGAGAAGATAGAATGTCTACTTATGGCACTGTTTCCATTTATTATCTTTTCCCTGAAAAGATACACCACTGAATCCCCACTAATCTTTACTTGTATACAGCCATGGCTTTGTAAAATCCAGTCGTGAGCCGACATGTAGCTTAGTGTGAGGAAGCTTCTGTCGATGACTGCCTGGCTCGCACTCACGTAAGTGCACCTTACTCTGTCTGTTTGATATGGATTCAGACAAAGTTTCCTGATCTAAAGTGATTCTGATACTTAAGTTGAAAAAGAAGAAGAAAGGGAATTTACAAAAGATTTTCATGTAGAATTAAAAAAAAAAAATCCCTTTTCCTCCCATGGTGGGAAGTGGGTAGGAAGGAAAAAAATCCCATCTGGTATCTAGCAGCCCTGAATGTTGTGTTAAGGTAACAAAAATAGAGGAGTGTTAAAATATCCTAACAGAGCCTAACAGACTGCGGGCAAGTGTACAGTACGCATTTTTCTAATAAGCCATGCTAAATACCCATACTTGTCTTAAAATGAGATTATGTTCCTATTTGCCATTCCATGAAAACTTTTGTCTCTAACTTTCTGTTTGGTTCAGTTCTGCTCATGTTTTAAGAGAGAGCATCCTATGTCCTAGGCTGGCCTCACACACATTTGAACCTTGAGCTTTGGATCCTCCACCACCTCCTCCTCAGCGCTAGAATTCCAGGTGTGTATCATTGCACACCGTCCTCTGAGGTGCTGGGGATAGAGCTAGGGTATCGGGCATGTTAGGTAGGCACTTTCCAACCAAGCTTCTTCCCCTGGCCTTGTCTTTTTGACTTAAAAAAAATTGTCTACTGTTATTGAAAACGAAAAGATATTATTCAGGTCTTTAAAAGTCAGTGCTGTGGTGCTTAGGCTTATCAGGAATAGATTTTGGGGTCTCATCCCCATTGTTTCCTTCCAACCAAAGGTGGAGAAGCAAAATTCTGTGGATGTGCTCATTTATTATACATTAGTTTGCAACGAAGTGAACAAAGTCAAGAATTTCAACAGTCCTTTATAAGTGTCTTCTCTGTGCATGTTCCAGGGGTGGCTGGGCATGGTGAAGGCATGGTGAATCATAATAAAGGATTAGGGGATCTTCAAGATCCAAGAAACAGTCGAACACCATAAGGATGATCACAAGACAGTTACCGTAACAGGAAGCACCCTGAGGGCAGGGATTTGTAAGGGGCTTAGGAAAAGTAAATGAGTCATAAAAGCATGTATCCTGTGACCCCAGAGGCAGAGTGGGAGTGGAGCTTACCAAGGTAAAATTTTTGGCTCTGTGCCACCAAAGAAAAGGGAGAGTGGCCCTTGGTGTAGATAACTCTTCAAACCTTGCATGAATTTTCCTTGGTCAGAATTCACTGTGATACTCTTGAGGAGAAAGTTTTTGAATGGTTACATGCATCAAGAAATCCTAAACTGAATTTATAGTTGCGGAATGCTATAATTCTCTCTGCTCAGTGAACTCACTCTCACTGTTTTATGTATCACATATTATGTATTTAGCATATATCAGGTATTATATGTATGTATCATGTATTATATATCACATATTATGACTCATTACAAATTGGGAGACTGATTTTTCACCATAAACTCAAGGAGTGGAGTTTTCCTCTGAGAAGTGCAGGCTTTGGAAGGAACCTTAGACGCCATGTGCTTTGTGTTAGTGAAAAGCTGTACCCTCCATAAACTGGCACTTGCTAAATAGAATTTATAAGCAGTCCCCTTAAGTTAGGTGGTAAATAAAATATGATTCATTGGTTCCATGGGATGCTCATTAACCACAAGAAAATATTAAAATATTTTCATTGGTAAATGTCCTTAGTAAAACAGATATATCTTTAGTCTCTGTAAAGGGAAACAAAAATTCAGTAGTAAAAGCAGTGTTTCCTGTAGGCTTGGTAGAGCATGCAAGTTTACCCCCTAGGTGTTCTTGTATTTATATATTGTGGGACCCTGGGTCAAGGCTAGCATGATTGAAATGGCCCTTAGCTCCAAATAAACTGCTTCTGTAAAGCAAATTTCCCTTCTTTATTAGCAGTTACCCCATCAGAAAATTAGCATCCCAGGAAAGCAGAAACCAATAATTTTGTCAGCAAAATATAAATGGGGTCATTCAGTACTTCTCATTAAATACCCATTGGGAAGCACATATCCAAAAATTATCTCAGTATTAAAACAACAGTCAGATATATCTGTAAAACAGGGTGGGAAATAGGGTAATTGAAGCTATGAAGATTATGCTGCCCCTCTAATAATAGGTGTGACTAGAATTTTAAAAGACACAATAAAAAGGCAGAGACAGGAACACATGTGGCCAAGCTGGCAACAGTACACTCCTCCTGCAGGTTAAAACCCTGGAGGTGTCAAAGGAAGGTTTTGAGCCTGTGTGGGGTAGAATATAAAACACTGAAACAAAAGAAAGGCAGTAACCTAGGACTGCAGTGTAGCTCAATGGGAGGGGGCTTGTCTAGCATGTAAAAGACACTGGATTCAATCCCTAGCAACTCGGGGGATAGGGGGGAGGGAAGGTGAGAGGACAGACAGACACACACACACACACACACATACACACACACACACACACCAATGATACCTTGATTTGCCTATGAAGAATGTACTTGAATGCCAGGTGCTTGTGCACTAAAACCTTTGATGACTCTCTGAACTATTAAATGGCATTTTCACTGTAACTTGGCAAGTACACCTGACCTTTATTTCAGTTTTAAGTAGATCCCATTTCCGTCCAAGTCACTAATAAAGTTCCTGGCCATCAATGTTACTCATAATCTTGGCACACGAAGGAAATTTGCCCAGACCTGAGAAAACTCACCACACCCTGGAAAAATTCTTACTAGGTTTTTACAAAATGCATTCCCCATCTATTCCCCATCTTGCTGTGCTGTGTCCCGCCCTCTGTCATTTGCCATTTATGTGTCTTAACTCTGACTTACACCTTACATTCCACGCATGGCTAACTCGGGATCTCTATGGATGGATGCAGAGAGAATGCCTGGTTAATACAAGACCTAGGCTTTGAGATTGTCCTGGTACAGAACAGAGGAACCAGAAGCCATGCCTTCTCTTTCTGAATGCAGAACCACAAGATGCATGTCTCAGCCCTTGAGACCCCATGGAAGGACAAAGGCTTGGGTATAGGCAAACATCTGCTGTGTATGCTTTAGCTGAAGGCAGGAGCCACAGACATGGGAATTGGGACCCTTTGGTTACTGAGCTGTCTTCAGGCAGAGCCCTGCATGTGGCAGTCATTTATTTAGCTACCACACATAAAGTTCACATCGTTGAAGCCCTGGATAATTTTAATGTTGACTTAGCCTTCTTTCTTCATGCACAGAGGCACGTTTTTTTTGTTTTTTTTTTTGTTTTGTTTTGTTTTGTTTTGTTTTTTGAGACCTGGTAATATTCCTTTATTATCACCTCCATTCATTGATAGAAACAGTGAGTGAACAACTGTGACCAAGAATGAAGCTACAGAGGTAGAAACAAGCAGCATGTGATGTGAGCCAGAAGACGCCAACGCTCAGTGAGGGGAGGATGAGAAAACAAGCAGGGAGAAAAGAGAAGGGCAGTGAATCCAGTGGAGAAAGTTGGACAGACTCCCAGAGGGGAAAGGCTGTGATAAGACGTTTGTTTCCAAAACTGTCCTTGCTCATGTGTCTGTAAGGCATTAGCACCGTGCCTTTCACTTCCTTGGTATCACTCTATTACAGCATTAATCGTAAATAACACAGGTCTTAAGGTAAAGGAGGTCACATGTTGCTATCTATCACCATTCCTGACTCCCCAACGGTCTAGCTATAAAACACCCCTAAATACCCTTCTATGCATTTTAATATAGACCTGGACCTCAATTAGTCGATGCCTCAATCTGTTCTGAAAACAAATTCCATCTGGAGGAGATGTTTCTATATGGATGTTTCTTGGTCCAGAATTAGGTATCCGGCAGCGTGCCAGAACTTAAGGCACATATCTTCATGATTGAAACTACCAACTGGAAAGACAACATATGGATTCTGTAGAGAACCTAGAGATGATTGACAGCTCCTCGCCCTTCCTGGCTGCTTCCAGTATGCTCATGGGGAAATTTCTTTATAACTTCATGACATACTAAGCTACCTGTCCACTGGGAGCAAATAGGTTTTCCAATTATCCCAGGTCTAAAAGAGTCTCTCCCTATACTGTAAGGGTTCGTTCCTAGCACAGTGAGTACTTACAGACACAACTTGTGTCAATTCTTTTTGTGTTTTGGCCCAGCTACTTCCCATCAAAGCTTGTACTAGGTTTTACTTAGTGATCAGCAAGCAGTACGTGAAAGCACTTGACCCAGAACGTTCTCACTCTCACCTTCACCCTTTCTGGGGATTCTCTAAGATCTTTGGCAAGTTGCTCTGTGGTTGGGGAAGAGAGAGAAATACCTTGTTGGACTTTACATGATTTTTAGAAAAGTTGTAACTTTTCTAATGTAATGTAAGTTTGTAACTTACACTAATCTGTTCCTCTTTCTTCTTAATCCATTTGCCTTCTTGGCCCATTTTCCATTCATTGACTTGAATAAATACTTTATGCATCAAGGTTACAAAACGTTATTGGTACATACAGTTTTCCCCCAGCTTGTCTCCTACTTAATTTATTTATTTTTATGAGCAGAAACTATTTCTCCTACTCCTCTTCACCTTAAAATATGCCTTTAAGATAGGAAAGCCTTCCCACTCCCAAGGCCAGGTAGACACTCAACATTATTGTCTTTTAAATTTCTTCTGGAACTGCCTTTTGCATTTAGGTCTTTAACATTTCTCTGACTTATTTTTTATAATGTAAAAGTCATATTTCTTAATTACCTATCACATGTATAAGTTTACTTTAGTTAATTTTTTGTTAGTAACAAAAATTAACTAAAATTATAGTAATAAAAACATTTATTACTTTGGAGAAATTGAATTTCCGTTAACAAATTTTCCAAGTTAAATGTTTTTACTATAAATTGGATGGTAGCTTTCCTTTGTAAGCCTCATTTCCATATATACTAAATTAAGATATAGATATCTGTGATTTCTTCCAGCTCTAAAACCATCCCTCCCCATACATGCACATACAAATTTAGAGCATCCACACTTTGAAGTATTGAATTCTTTAGGAGGGGGGTGATGCCATTTAATAATGGCAATCAATTCATTGTTTGGGAAGCTTCCAGTAGCTTTTATTTTTTTCCCCCCTCTGGTCTAATTGAGTATGCCTCTGATTGCCAAGAATCATTCTGTTCTTTAATGTTTTAAAAATAGCTAGAACTTTAAAAAATTTATTGTCAAATGGTGTTGCTATGAGATGGATGTTCATCTGGCCTAACTAGCTAGAACTTGTCTGTCTTATCAGGTTATTAAAGCAACATTTTAAAATAAAGTTATTAAATATTTGGAATTGTTTTTCTGAGTTCAGAATGTCCTGAAGAAGACGGAGATCTGGAATTCCTAAATCTTGACAAATACTGTTTCTTAATGGCATTAGACTCTTGTAAATACCAAGCAAATGTTCTGGTTATTGTTATCAGCTCCGTAGCTTTACAAACTACTTCATATCACCACCCCAAACCACTGTTTTTCTAAAATACAAATCATCTAAATCCCCAACACATCAAACTTACTCTGTGAGCATCGTCAATGTTCTATTTGAATTTTTGATCTCCAATATTGGTCACTAAGCATTTGTTTGTAGTGTGGACCTGGTAGAGAAAGCAACTATGGGTGATATGAAATGTTTCCCAAGTTCAAACACTAAATCAGATCTGTGAAAATTCAAAAGTGTATCAGTGGTAGGATTGCAGTTGATTGGAAATTTTCACACTTTAAATAAAAAGTTCGCTGTCTTCCACCCGTGCAATGGCTCAGTTGATAGACACTTGGGGCACGTGCCTGGATGGATATCAGTTCCTTTTCTGTTGCTGTGATAGAACACCCTGACAAAGGCAACTTTAGGAAGATTGGGTTTATTTTGTCTCTCAATTCCCAAGGGGATGCAGTCTGTCTTGAGGGGAAGGCATAGCAGGAGCAGTATGAGATCAATCAATCACATTTTATCAGCACACAGAAGGCAGCAAGTGGGCAGGAAGTGGAACAAAGATAAATAAATAAAACCTTAATGCCTACCCGCAGTGACAGTACTTCTCCAGCCAGCCCCCAGCTCCCTAAGGTTCCTTAACCTTCCCGAGCAACACCACCAACTGGGAACCAGGTGTTCATTCAACACTTGAGCATGTGGGACACATTTTTCATTCAAATCACAACTGGTGACCCACGTTCAATCCCAGAATCCACAGAAAGACTGAGAGAAAGAACCCATTCTACAGAGTTGCACTGTACACACGCACCATTCGTACAACATGTACACACATGGTTTTTGTTTGTTTGTTTGTTTGGGTTTTGGTTTTTGGTTTTTTGTAATCTTAAGGTTTCCTTTCTTAAGAATCAGCCTAGAAATGGGCAGCAGAAAAGTCAGAGAACCCGTTACCCCCATTCTGCAATTGTAGATAAAGCTTTGCAAGGGTTGATCATTAGCAGAGTAGACACAGCAATGATTGTTACTTTTAGTTTCCATGCAAGAATTTTAGCCTTTGACACCTCTGGAGCATATTAATAATTGGGAAGAGAGGCCTTTTTATCTGCATTATCTTGTAAATCCATTTCTTGTTAGTCTATTTGTTTTCCTTTGCTTTATACCTGTCTCCAGCTTAGAAAAAGTTCAAGGAGATATTCCTCATGCTTTCTAACTTATCTCTGCCCTATTTGAGCTTCTCCTTTTCCTTTACACCTCCTGGTCTGGGTTTGCTTGCTTGCTTGCTTGCTTGCTTGCTTGCTTGCTTGCTTGCTTCCCCAGAGCACTCTAGAACCATGTCATTGCATTTATAATTCTTGTAATTAATTTTGACAGCAACTTTGTGTAGTTGCAGGTTATGCACAGAATGGCCCGTTGTTTTAGTTACTTTTATTCCAGACTTGTTTCTAACTGTGAAGTGCTGTTTCTGAGATGGCTACTACACACACTAAAAGCACTCGTCTCTAAAAACACCCAGGAATGTACAAAATATGAAAAAAAAAAACCCCACCATGAGTGTTTACTTAAGATGCCTCCTATCTCCTCACACCCATTCCATGTGATCTGGCCATTGCTATGGAAACAAGGAATTTTTCATTTCATAACTTGCATAAATACTGAGGCTGCCCTTTTGTGGAAGCTTTGCCCTCTCTAAAGCTAACATGCATGGTGTGTGCATACACACAACAAATCTTTGCCAACACATAGCAAACACAGTGCTTACACACACACACACACACACACACAAAGATTTGCAAAGAGTAACAGAGTTAATGGTCTTGATACCTTTCCAGTTTTAACATGTTTTACGATTACTTTTCTCATGTAAGTTTGAAGGATGCTTCTGCTGGGCCTGACCAAGGGGGAAACTATATTTTTAAAATAATTTAAGATTCTGAATTAGTCATTCCCTCAGTTAGGAGGCATTATCAAAGGCTTCTGGGTTTCAGACTCTTTATAGGGGGAATTTGGATGGAGAAGCCAAAACCATTGGTACTGGTGAGGGTTGACCATTTAATACTGCACTGAAAATTCATACCCTCCTCTTGTTATTCAGATTTCATAGGCTGCTGAGAAGTCTTCCAAACCTATGGTGACAATTACATTTGCAACAAGATTGCAGAAATTTTTTCCTAGTCAATAAGTGTAGGTTTTTTTTTTTCCCATCTGTGGGGTTCTAGTGAAGTGTCCATATTGATATTCCCCCTTGGAATATCTTTACACACACACACAGAGAGAGAGAAGGGGGGGAGGGAGAGGGAGAGAGAGACAAACTCTTGAAAGTTTTTGTGACATTTGAAGTTGTCCTTTCTGGAAAACCTCCATAGAAATCAGATAGCAGATTTACTCATTAATTTGCCTTCTTAAAAATAGCTTGGTTAGAAATGAATTATATTTTTGCATTCTCTAAGGATACATGAAGACAGTGGTGGAAATAAGGGTTGGTTTCAGTACTGATGGTCTCACAGTTAGAAAACCCAGCAGGAAGGAATCCAGAGAATATTGTCTGAGTTCGTGTGGGCTGTGAGTTGAATGAGTCCCTATGCTGCAAGTCTTGGTCATCCAGGGTTTTCATGTTCCTTCTTCCTCTGTGTTAGGCTACACTGAGGCATCTAGTTTGGATCTGAAGTTCTCCCCTTTCCTCTACATTACCTTCAAATAGGCCTCTATTAACTCATGCTTCTTTGTGTGTGAGTGTGTGTGTGTGTGTGCACTTGTATCCAAACACACATAAAATGCAGTGCTCTCACTTAGCCTTTGTTGTGTTCTTTGGAGGGATGTGTGCTAAGATGCCTATGAGTCTCAAGCTCTCTGTACACAGGTAGCAGGATCAGACAGCCATGCTGACTCTAGCAACTATAGGTGAGATGAGGCCTGTTTGCCCCTGCTTTGCTCTTTGCTGCCCACACTTAATGTGATCACAGTGATCATTGTTCACTGTCCCTTTCAGGTTGACAGCCCACCCCTCTCCCTTTCTAAGATGCTGGGCTTTTAGGCATTAGCAAACTTACATTTCAAAAATGAAAGAGTTGCCAAGCAGTGGTGGCGCGTGCCTTTAATCCCAGCACTTGGGAGGCAGAGGCAGGTGGATTTCTGAGTTTGAGGCCAGCCTGGTCTACAGAGTGAGTTCCGGGACAGCCAGGGCTATATAGAGAAACCCTGTATCGGAAAAAAGAAAAGAAAAAAAAAAGGAAGAGTTAGAGGCCTGAACTTGTCCGTCTCTCTTTTTGTTAGAGTTTAGATTGTAGAAGTGAGTGCTTCTTGGTCTTGGGGGTTGAGGAATACTGCAGATTGCTAGAGAGAAACACCTGTGCCTTCCAGCAGGCCTAGCCAAGGGTGGATTGGGTAGATGGTGCTGGGCTTCCCTTTCCTCCTAGTTTAGTGAGCTATGGAATTAACTCCTGGGATGTTTGCCAGTGGCTCATGTTGTACCAAAGGGAGCTGCTCTCACTGGGTAAGATTGTGTGCTGTGTTTCCTTAAAACGCAGTGGTATTTCTGGATGGATAGATAGATAGATAGATAGATAGATAGATAGATAGATAGAATTATAGCAAGAACCAAAAAGAGTTTAGTAACACTTAGGTCTTTTTGGTTTTTCAAGACAGGGTCCCTCTATGTAGTCTTGGCTATGCTAGAGCTTGCTCTGTAGACCAGGCTGGCTTTCAACTCAGAGAGGCACTTGCCTCTACTTTTGAGTGCTGGGATTAAAAGCATACACCACCACTGCCCGGATACCATTTAGATCTTAATGTATTGGAATGGCATGTTGTTCCTACATAGTTTGTTCTGATGTGATTTTTTGTTTTGTTTTTGTTTGCTTTTCTCTTGATGGAGACTTTCCCTGTGTCTAGCACATAGCTTCGACGTTTACATACATATTATCCAACTCAATGCAAGAAAACTAAGTACTCACAGAGATCTAACAACTTGAGCCAAGCCAGCCTGCCAGTAAGTGGTGAATCTAGAATCAGAACTCAGAAAAACCCACTTTTGCTTTGATGGAGTTAATTGACGTAATTTGATTCGGGCTATACTTCTTTGAAGAAATATCAAATAACTTGTATGTGATTAATAACTGATCATTACCCACAAAATAGTCAGAGATGGATCATGCCTCTGGTGTGGGTTTAGTGAGAAAAGCTATGGTAAGGTAAAGGTGTGGTTCTAGTCCCTGCTGACTAAAAGGTGGTTAGGGTGAGTCTATGGTATGTCCTTGTATATTACCTTCTAGTGCCTTTAAATCCACTGAGGGGGTACCATCCTCATATTTACAGGGATGCCTTGGACTTCAGGAAGTGTGTTTTCCTCCAGCAACACGACTTAATAGTCCTTGGTTCTATATTAAAACATGCCCTATCAGCCCCTTTCCCCTCAGCTGGCTGGCTGGCTGCCCCTGTGAACCTGGCTTTTCTCTGAGGGCCTGCCTGAGTGACACATAGTTCAAAGCACCCCAGAGTCAGGTCCAGTTGGGTTTCTGTTCTGGGAAAGCTTTCTAGTCACTTGGACTCTGGTTGGGTCTGATGAGTCAGCCTTAGTGCCTAGACACAGGTGGAAAATAGCTTCACTCTCTGTTCTTTGGGCTTCTAAACTGACCTTCTCTTACTCTGTACTCTGCTCTCTGGACTTAGCTTCTCTGGGACTAACCCTCAGATCATGGCCTTGACTAGCCCCTCCTTCCTTCGTGTTGAGCATGTGAATGTGTAATAACACTCACGCAACGCAATTCTGGCTGATAGATGTCATTAAAAAACTAAGCACACCCTGTTCTATGCAGCTAACATCTGCACGGAACTGGCTCTATCACTGTTGCTCTCCTCTACCCTCCATCCTGATTCCCAAATCTGGTCATCCACCAAAAACTTCTATATTGATACAAGAGGACCTGCTGGGAAGTACTTAACAACATTTAAGCTTCTGTGATAAAAAAAACAAAAACAAAAAAAAAAAAAAAAAAAAAAAAAAACAAGGGCTGGAGAGATGGCTCAGCTGTTAAAGGCTAGGCTCACAACCAAAATCAAAAAACAATAACACCTGTATGATTGAGTAACGCTTCTCAGATGCCACATGGGAGCAGGGCGTGAAGCAAGCTGTAGGAGCTGAATGAGGTAATTAATGTCTGTATTAGACAAGAATTAAGACAGGCATGTAGGAATTGGAAACATTAGCTTACCTACTCCAAGGCTTCCAGGTCTTCCAGTGGCTTTCTTGACAGCAGGAATGGACACGGTGACCTTCTTGGAGTTGATAAGTTAACAGCATTTCTGGAGACTCTGAAGTGTGGAACATGCAGTTGTTTGGTCTTGTCTCACACACTCCCTCCATTGCACCTTCACTGGGTATAAGTAGTGAGTCCTGACCCCTGCATTCTCTTGCTCTGAATGGAACCACATCCATGGGGAGCATGGGAGATAGAGCTCCGAGGCTGCCCTCCCATTCTGTTCAGGACTCCCCCCCTCCCCCCCACGCCTGACTCTCCTTTACATCTCTGGCTCCAGTGATATCTAATATTCACATAGCTATGCAGGTCTTTCATCTGAGGCAGTAAAGTCTATTTGTTTTCCTGAGATCGTGGCACTATTTTTGCATGGTTTCCTCAAATCTGCCCACAAATCTGTAAATGGTTCCTTTATTAATGCTATCAAACCTACTGGGGTTTTGTGGGGGTATTTTGTTTGTTTTTTGTTTGTTTTGTTTTTGGTACTTACTTTTCAGAAGTGTCCAAGATGCTCCATCAAGGTAATGCAGCTTATTGAAACAGTCTCATGAAAAGACCGAGACCTTGTACTTCAAGATGTTACCGTTTATTCCCCACCCCCTGACCCCGACTCCCATCTAACCTGCTAGTTTTAGGCTTCTTAGACACCTTGTTTCATAGAAGACTCTAAGAGGTAACAAAACTCACTGCAGTTCTTCCTGAGCAGCTGCCAGCTGTCTCTCCTGTTACATTTATTGGCTTTCTGTTCTGTTTAATTCCACAGTACAGTCCTGCTTGCTGTCACACCTATCTATGGAAGTCACATGTTTCCCAGGATCCATGAGTTTGGGGATGATGAATTCAGTTAGCCCATTAGGCTTTAGCCTGAGTTATTAATTTAATACCTATGATGTAAAAATAAAAAGCTAAGTATCATTGTTTAATTACTCATCTTGTGCTAGAGCAAAGTGGACAAAGATGATTTTTCTTGGGGTTTGTTTTGGTTTGGGTTCTGGTTCTCCTAACAACTTACCTGGACAAGTCTGCCCCTTCTTTCTCAGCCTTTCTCTTTCCTTTTCTTCCCTCCTTCTCTTTCTTCCTCTCTCCCTTCTCTCTGTGTCTCTCTGTCTCTCTTTCTCTCCCCCTTCCTCTCTTTCTCTTCCTCTCTCTTCCTCTCTCCCTTTTCTCTATGTCTGTCTCTCCTCCTCTCTCTCCCTTTCTTCTTCTCTTTCTCTTCCTCTCTCTTCCCCTCTCTCTTCCTCTCTCTGTCTCTGTGTCTCTCTTTTTCTCTCTTCTTCTCTCTTCCCCTCTCTCTTTTCCCCTCTCTCTTCCTTACTCTCTGTGTCTCTCTCTGTCTGTCTCTCTTTGTGTGTCTCTCTCTCTTCCTCTCTCCCCCCTCTTTCTTCCTTTGTCTGTCTGTCTCCCCCAAACCCACCCTCATATGGTGCTGAGATGAACCCAGAATCTACTTACATACAGGCAGGGACTATGGCAGCCCCACCATTTAGCCTTTGTTTTGATGACTGCGTCTTTCAGCAGTATTTTGTCTTCAACTCCTTTTTAAAATCTGATTTCCATGAGGAGGAAAAAATAATCATGAGATAAGTTGTCAGCAAAATCGGTGTTTGGTTTTGGTTAAGCTTTCTTTAGTCTGAGGAGGCTTCTGTTTTGTTTAACCCCACCCCCTAAGGACTGTAATTGTCTGGTACCCATATTTACAGTACCAATACAGATGCGGGCCCTGGTGGTTTGCTAAGCTATGTGCAAACTTCCAGTATGAGATGGGGGAGACATCTCCCTGCTAAGTCAGGTGTCTCCTTCCTAGTTGAGAGAGCAACACTGAGGGCCTCTGGGAGAAGAGTGGAATCGAGACAAATGAATTATATAAAACTCAGTCCTGGAAAGGCTGACGAACTGCCTCATCTCCATCTAGATGTCTCCAGGTGTTCTCCAGTCTTGCTCACAGGCTCCAAACTCAGCTGGAGAGCTGTCTTATTGCATCTGTTTGTACAGCCTCTCAGAGCCACCTCAGCCTCTTTTATCTTGCCACCCACAGGTGGAAAATTACCTGCAGCATGTGGTTAGTAAGCCAGCACTCCCTCTCCTACGTGGCTCAGAAGCTCTGAGTGGAAACAACACACTGACATTGGTTTTTTCTACTCTGCTCTGTCTTGGACATCCTGGCAGTCCAAGCTAGCCTCACAACACATGTTTCTCAGGACTCAACAGTCAGAACACTGTGTCCACAGGCTCATGGATGCATTGTGTTTTGCACAGTCCCGGGGAGGGTATTGAACCCATGACCTTGTCCATGTTAGACGAGCAACCACTGAGTAACAGCACTAACCTTCCCCCTTCTTTTTTATTTGAGGCAAAATTTACAAAACAATCTTAACCCTTTAAAACTGTACAATGCCTGCCCAGTTCTTGGATCTCTGGAGGCAAGGCAGTTTTTGTATCTTCTGCCTCTGTATGATTTGACCTTCTTGGTTCTGGGTCTAATCCAGTCTTTGCTGGATACAAGGGTCTTTCTTTTTGGGCCCCTGCCTCAGTTTCTGCATTTTCCAGTGCTCTGACTTGAGCTTTACCTGACAGCAGTTGGCTGGATTCTGAACTTGCACCATCCTAGCCACCTGTCAACCCTCCTGTTCTCTTGAACTGTAATCCTTAAGGTGGTCTTCCCAAACCAGGAGGCCACTCAAATGTAAATACTTACTGTCTTGGCAGTTTTGAACATCCATAAGGCCTCGACTCACCTGTCATCTGACTCACCAACCCGACTGACCTAGTCTGGCCCTTAGGTAAATCAGGCTCCTACAGTCTCTCAGAATAGAGCACCCACTGTCTCATAGTTATCTGTGGCTTGACCAAAGGCACTGGAGTACACGGAGCCTGTCTGTGTTTAATATCAGCTTCATCAGCTTCCTGCTTTGTGTTCCCGCCAGATCAGGTGACATTTCCTCCCTCTGCTTCAGCCTCTTCCTGTATAAACTGGCTTTTCGTAGTGTCCACTTTATAGGACAACTCTAATGATGGTATGAGATGATGCAGACCCAGCCTCTGGCTTTGCCAGCCAAATGGGAAGCCCCTCAATAAATGTCAGTTGTCACATGAGCTTCTCTGTCTGCCATGGCTGATTCTTCCCTGTTGTCCCATTCCTCCTGGGTCTAGTTCTCGAATCCAGCAGCACCATCTCATTAGTTCTGGTTGCCTCTACTGCTGTATAAGCAAATTGCATTAGCTTCTTGTGATTTAGTGACTGCATGATGTTTCACACACATCAAAAAGCTATAAATAACCTTGAAAAGTGACTGAGTCCTGGGTTGTCTGTTGCTGGTTTCCGTGCAAGTCTCTCTAGTGAGAGTGGGTCACTCTGAGCTGGTAAATAACTCCTAGCCTGTTTGTCATGACCCTTGGGTTAGCCTGTCTCTCTGAGTGCCTCACTTCTGATGGTGGTCAAGGTAGCATAGTGGCTGCCGATATCCACCACCAGGGTAACCTGGTGCCCCCTGCCCCTGCCTCCTTGAAAGTGTCTCCTGCCATGTTTCACTTTAAAATCCACATCTGTCCACTCATCCTTTTTTATTCATGAATGTATTGAGTGACTGTTCACTGAGTGAGTGCAGCCTGTCGAGATCCTGCAGATTGTTGGAGTGCAAAATGAAGGTTCTATTTCAGGAAAGTTAATAGTTTGTGAAAGACAGGAAACTAACAGCTCTCTGGCGGGGGTGGGGGGGGTGAAGAGGGAGAGGTTCATATGGTTCACAGGGTCACACAGGACCACCAAATAGGACTGGAGGTCAAGGTCCTGGCTTTCTGGAGGTGAGACGAATCAAGCCAAGGCTGTGTGATGGAAGGATGCACAGCAAGCTGTTGACTGTAAACAGTGTACTTGTAAGTTAGTACCAGGATTGTTGTATCAGGAGCTCAAAGGGAAGTAGCTGAGACCAGTGCTCATCCTATGACGTCCTGGTGCCAATGCTGTCAGATTAGGGCACTGTTAACAGTTTCTGTCTGAAAGGTTCTCTCAGACTGTCCCACACCAGGTATGATTTTAGAGCAGTGGACCATGTGAGGGGAAATCTAGTTAGGGGAGAATGAAGTACAAACAGGAGGTTAGGAATACAAAGGCTTCATAACAGAGCCCACCGTCTGACACGTTCATGACCGCCAGCTGTTTTGGTTGTTCACAGACATAGACCTAAGGGACAACACCACTTAATGCTTGCCTTACCAGTGCTGAGATACCTGACCTCTTAAGCATTAGTTGCCTAGGAGCTTCGTTTGCTAGAACCCCTAGCACATGTGGAGTGGGCAGCTTGAACACTTCAGTTCAAACATGTTCTGTCATGCCCAGTGCAGGAGGAAAGGTCTGAGTGGAGGGTGAGTGGGAGCGTGAGAGCCTTACAGCAAGGTGACCTTGAGCCGTATGAGGCAGCTGGGGTCCCTCCTCTTTTGCTTGCTCATGGATTTGCATGCTCAGTACATCCTTATCAAGTGAATATCATGTGCCTGGCCCTGACCCATTCTTTAGAAAAAGGACAGAAGGCACAGTCCCTGTCCTTGGAATGCCATCATTTAGCGAAAGAGAAACAGAAAGTAGGTAACCAGAGGTCATACAGTCAGATGATGGGTGCTGGAATTGGATGTTTTTGGACATCTTATCTGAATGAGGGAGTTAGTGTCAGGAGAATTTTCAAAGAAGCAAACCTCCTTAGATGAGATGATAAATATGAATTTCTGCTTATAAGATGGTTTATCTCAGGACACAGTCAGAGGTTCTTGGCTCTCAAAGCCCATAATCTGAGCCTCTAGGCAAGGGCTCTTACAAAGCATTCACTCACAGGGCATCAGAGATGTGCTGTGCCTGGAGAAGCCAGGGCTGCTTACAAGAGCACCTGGGATGGGAATTGGGAATAGTGGAAACAATCAAGCTAAGGGTCATGACCCTTCCAGCAGGCTGAGAAATGCATCTGTCACCACTTTTTCTTGGTCATACTGTAATGTATGAAAATGCAAATGTAACTAGAAATTTGGCTCAAATAAAATTAAGGCCTCCTAAACTGTGAACACCCGTTCTCCTTCCCTTAAAAAAAAAGTATATTTACAACTCTATATTTTCAATCTGTAAATACAAATACAATTGTCCATATAAATAAATGGGGGGAAAAAACCCCACAGGTTTGATGTAGAAGCACAAGAATCTGAGCATGACCATGGAAGTGAATCTAGGTCATTTGAAGGTGGTTGTTCTGTTGTGCTTTCTGAATTCAAGTTCCGGATAGCAGTATAGTCGAACTGAGTAAAATCATCAATGTTGTTCATCCAGAGAATGGATCAGGCATAAGGAATTGGGGCGGGGGGTGGTGGTGGGGGTGGACCTTAGGAGCCCTCATCTGTTTTCTTCCTCCAGAAGGCTCTTTGCAGGAGACCATAAGCCTCAGCACTCAATTCCACTCTTATCACACAGGCTCCCCCACTGTCATCTGAGGACTACTTACTACTTGCATTTGTGCCTCCTCTTCTTCTACTGTCTCCAGTAATGTGCCCATGGGCAGAACTCTGAGGAGTCCACTTAGCTACTTGCCAGAGCTCCTTGTGCCATCCCTGAAGTGGGAATGAGATCAGATCTGGGATTAAAGTGTGTGTTAGAGGGTGAGGACTTCCCTAAAGAAGTAGAAAAGAACATGGTACCTCCTGCAACGTAAGCCATCCATACCCTCAACCCATCTCCCAAAGCCATTACTCCTCAGAGTCCATGCCACTGGCTTGGTCCTCTGGTCCTCACTCCAGGATGCTGTCCCATTTTCCTTGAAGGACTCGTTGTCTGGCTTCTGCCTTCCCGTCATACTCATACGCCTCATGCCCCTCTATCACTGACAGGAATGCCTGACACTTAACACCTTACCAATAAGTGCTTTTTCTCCAAAACTCCATTGTGCCATCTCCTTTATCACTCTAGTTCCAGGGCAGCATGAGACCCTGTTAACCTCATCAGAGACCACCTCCAGGACCACCCCTGCAGGTGACTGAATTGGCCTCATTGCTGTTGTGTACGCATCTTGAGACTTCATGCTCTAGAAGGGGATCCTAGAGAAAGAGTTACAGGAAGGTACTCCGGGATTTGACCTTGGAAAGATCCCAAGGAAGTGAGGCTTTGCTCTGGATTACTGTCTAGAAACTAGGGTAATTCTGTGACTAAGTCTTATCCTCCCAACAGAGAATGCAGGCTAGGGCAAAGAAAGAGCAGCAGGTAGCAGACAGGCTTTGGGGGATTTTGTGGGTTGAACAATATTCATTCTTCATTCGGATATAATAACTAAAAGGCTGCATTTTTGTTTTGACCCGCTGTGATTATTTAGTGACATTGTCTGCTGTTGATTCCCTACAAAATCGTGTAGAACAGAACATTAAGGTCTGGTTGTAACTGCCAGCTCAGCTCCCATGTGTCAGGGTCTAAAATTGTGGCTTGGGGCAGCACAGGGCTTTTTCTTTCTTACTCAGCTGTCAAGGGCAGCACAGGGCTTTTTCTTTCTTACTCAGCTGTCAACACAGAATACTTTTGTGACCAGATATGTGTGAGGGGGTCCCCTACCAACCAGAAAAATGGTCAGTTCTGTAGTGATCTAAGCTCAACTACCCATAATTCAACTGTATATGACACTGTCTACCAGGGAGTAGCATCAGACCCTGTAGGCTGAGCCCCAAAGTTTGATGCCAATCAGGAGCTTCAGGCTGTTTTATCCATGCTTCTGATCTATTGGCTGTACATTGGCGTTTCCACAATCTACCCCTTTGGTTCCAGTCATTTTCTAAAGTGGCTTCAGAACCCAGGAGATACATTTACCAGTTTATTGTAAAGAATATTTTAAAGGACACAAATGAACAGCAAAGGCATATGTCCTAGGTACAACTGCTTTCTGTGCAGCTGGGATGCACTGCCTTCTGGACAGGTGGATGGACCCTCACTCACTTTCCCAGAAACCCTTGAACTCGGTCCTTCATACCGAGTTCCTTATGCATGCATAATTGATTAGGTCATTGGGCCTTGGTGACCACTAAAACCTTTAGGGATGAGGACAGGGGCAGTGAGCCCTCTGAGCAGGTGGTTGGTTTCCTTAGCAACCTGGCCTCCTATGGTGGGGTTATTTGGTGACTTTCCCCACTGTGACCTCATTAACATAAATTCCAGTTGGGCATGTGGAAAGGGATTTGTTTTAAATGAAAAAAGTTGCCTTCTTCCTTTGTAATTCTGGACCTGTTCAAGCTGCTTCAAGGGATCAAGGACAAGAGGCTAAAAGCTCAAACCAAAGACGCTTTTAGTGCACTAACCACTTAGGAAGTTGTCAGCATTGTAGTAAATCTGGAACCTAGGACCCAACCCAAAGTACTGGTGTCATTCAGGGGCCTCTGTCCCTCCCCTTAGTCTTCACTACTCAGAACTGTGGAGCCTTTGCTCCCTTGAATAAAGCCTATGCTGTTAGCCCATGTGGTTGATGGTCAGCAGCCCTCAGTTTTCACAATGGATCTGCCCCTTCAGACACTCTGTGATGAAGGGCTATTTTCCTGATGTGCCTGATCCCTGGGTCCTCTCCCCACCCTGGCTTCTGATAGCTCCCTGTGTATTCCTTACCCTGGATGGGCTTCATCAGTCACTCATTTCCGTTAAGGCTCCTAAGCACTTAGAGCAGCAAGAAAGTCATAAAACCACAAATGTCTTTTCTAGCCTCAGCAGTTCACAAAGCCGCCGGGCAGTCTTTCTCTTCATAACTGGTTCGTCCCCTGCTGCATCCCTGAGGCCACTTTTCCAGTAATGTCTTATTTAGGCTACCAACCTCACCACACACCCCTCCTCCAGAGGCTGCCTCAGTACCAGTGTACTAAGAAACCATTGCATATGATCTCTCCAGCTTGTTTCTGCTTCACTGAGCTGTCGGATTCTATCTGAAAGGAAGAGGACTCTGTTGTAGCCTGATCCTGCATTTGTGTTCTGTGTTCCTACTCAGCAAGGGCCACAGTGTCTTCAAGCTCCCCAGCCCTACACATTGAAAGTCTCAGGTTGCCCTGAGACTTCCACACCATCTCCCTCCTTTCCTTAACACTCCTCCGTCCCACTCCCCCTCCCTCCCTTCCCCCCTCCTCCCTTCCTTCCTCCTTTCTTCCCTCCCCCTCCCTTCCTCCTTCTTCCCTCCCTCCCTCTCTCTTCCTTCCCTCCCTCCCTCCCTCCCTCCCTCCCTCCCTCCCTCCCTCCCTCCCTTCCTTCCTCTTCTGCCTCCTCCCTCATCTGTGAATTAAATGTAAAGTTTCAGAGCTTTCTTTACCACTAAGCTATATCCCAGGCCCCCTTTCCAAGCTTCAGTCAGTGTTTTGGTCCTTGCCTCAGGTTGGCTTGAACATGTGATCCTCCTGCCTTAGCTTCCAGAGCACCTGGGCTATGGCTCCTCCTTCTTACCTCTTGCCCCAAAGTGATGCCAGCAGATCTTTTCTTAGGCTTGTCAGTTTGAACATCAATGGGGCAGGCTCTTCCCTGGACCTCCTGATGCTGTTCCCTGCTCCTCCTTCCAGCTCCTCCTGGCTCACCAAGTCCTCATCTCCTTGTAACTTCCCAGAGACTGTTGCTATCAGCCTTCATCTCTTACTGTGTTGTTCCCATTAAATCTCATTTCCTAGTTTCCACACTTGTCTTTCTCCCTTAACTTTATCAACTGCCAAGATCTGAATTATTAACAAACTTGTCTCTATCCTTGGCCTTTGTGCAAAAAACTGTGTTTTCCTTCTAACTGCCTGGTAAATATCTACAGTATTCCATCCTGTCAATACTCAAACATCAGCTGTCATTCTCAGTCTCTTAGGCCACTTATCTTTGACCACCAAACCCCGTGGCTTCCACTTGCCTTGGTCCCCTGCCCTTAGCATCACCTGAGGATGTGACCAAGCTGTGCTTCTGATTTCCTGGTACCAGATAACTTAGTTCAGAGCAGAGTTTGTCTTCTTTGCTTGCTACTTACTGTCCAGCAGGGTGTCCTACCCAAAGGAGGCCCTCTTTGTTTGCTGCATAACAACTGTCAATTACAAGTTTTAATGCTTCTGTTTCAAGGATGATCTGTCATTGAACATATTTTCCACCATTAGTCCTAATTCTTATTTTTACCCTAGCAATTTCTGAAATAAAGATTTAATGCCCCAGCTCGATGGTGCTGTTTCCTCTTTTTCGGGAAAAGGAACTGGGGACAGATGCCGAGATTCGGGTGCATCGATTTAGTCCTCCTTCATAGACGGTTATAACACAAGGGAGTCTTCTGTTTTCACAGCAGGTTTCAATAATTTACATTTTCCCTTGCTCATTGATTTTTCTGCTTCTCCTCTCCCTTATTTTTAACAGGTTCCAAATGGAACCTATTACAGTGGCATAAGATGCTATTGATAGTATATCAATCCGACTCAGCTATTCTCCTGCCCAGTAAAGTATGACTGCTGTGTGCACAGCCATGTCATACATATCACTTACACAGACATTAGCAAAGTCCTGCCCATCCATATGTATGTGTGCAGCCTGCAGAAGTTAATAATGCCATATATCACATGCACATAGGATGTAAAATGTACTTCAGAATGACAGTGGCTCATATAAGATGAATATTGGCTTACGATTAGAGGGAGCTGGGGAAAGACTTTGCCTTCTCACATCTGTTCTTTCAAATAATAGAATTATTTGTCTGATTCCACGTGTCTCGTACCAGCTTTCTTCTCCCCCCCCCCCCACCTTTGCACCATGTATGCCCCTCTCTCCAGCCACTTTAGTTCACTTCAGCCACATGGATAACAAAAGAACTGCTTTGGAGAAATGAAAAGATAGCAATTACACATTGGTATTCATGTTACAGGAGTCACACTGGCCTCCTTGGGGAGTTGAACAATGAATATCCAGCATTAATTGCCACAGACACCATGTGTCTGACCTTGCTGAAACATAATACATCAGTTCTACATAGCAAAATTATTTGTCCATACGAGATCTTAAAAGAATGAACATACAATTATACTGCTGTTTTCCAGGATCACCAATATTGTTTGCCTTTTTTAAAAGAAAAATCCAGGAAGATTTACATTTTCTTAGAAATTAGGGGTTGAGGACACAGTCTCATTTTTCTGTGGGTGATTTGCTGATATTGGTACCTTTCTAGTCTTTTAAAAAGAGAATAAATACACTGATCAGTGATGGGCCTATAGAAGCAATTACACAGCACAGCACACGATAAGGCTCCTTTTATCCACACAGGAAAGAGAGCAGGGTATCCTTCTCTGTGTCTGCACCTAGTTATAGGTAGGATCTTGTCAGCAGAACGGTGCTAGCTAGCACAGAGCTCCTTTGCAAAGAGTTGACATCTTTCAGAGGAAGCTGTCAACTTTTCTTACTCTAACCTTGGGTTTTGTTTTGTTTTTTTCCCAAGTCATCAGCAACATAGAAGATAGCCTTTCTTATTTGCCTTTTAATGTTCTTTTACTGACTCTGGCTGTCTTCCTATGACTGGGTGCTACACATTGGGAGAGTTTTATAGCAAATGCTGTGAAAGTTTGTACCCATGGCTTAGACTTGGGTCTGTACTGCTGGGTCAGCAGGGACTGTCCCCTGACTGAGCCAGGTCAGACAGACACATTGGCTCTGCTCTATGGAAGCTGTGTGTGCAGAAATGAATGATAGTTAAGCTCCTAGACTCTTTTAAAAGGGACAGAGATGAAGAAAGTCAGTGCAGTGGCCCATGACGTCAGAACTTCAGCTGGGATGAGATTCTAACTAGAGATCCATTTTTGCTTGTATTCTGGTAAAACAAGTACCTGATGAATTTGAAAGTCCAGATGAAGTGCAGGCATGGGGGGTGGGGGCGGACAACACAATTGGAAGGAGGTGGAGGAGGCTTGACCTGAATGATCCAGTGGATAGCCCTTTGCCCCTGGTTTAAAGCAAGTCTTTACTCCTTATCTTAGTATTTAATAGTAGGTATGCTGTAGTTTTCAATCCAGGTAAGGACAGTAGTACAAATGCAGCTAGTATGCTGTACATTTTGAAACTTTAAACGTTCTATTCTCTAAATCCAATTACTCCTGGAGGTAGGTTTAAAAATAGAATCTTCAAATCCGCCGGACATGGGCCTTTAATCCCAGCACTTGGGAGGCAGAGGCAGGCGGATTTCTGAGTTCGAGGCCAGTCTGGTCTACAGAGTGAGTTCCAAAACCCTGTCTTGAAAACAAACAAACAAAAAAAGCAAAAAGCAAAAAAAAAAAAAAAAAAAAAAACCTTCAAATCCTAATTCCTGCTCCCCCACTCACAGGTTGCTTTAGCATCCTATGTCTTTAAGGCTTTGTGTGTGTGTTTCCAGAGACCTTGAGCCTAGATTCTGTACTATTAGATGCCTGACCACACTCCTAATTTATTCCAGGTCTTTAAAGAAATGAGGTGAGGCTAGTTGGCTTCTTTTTAATTTTCTCTTCCCCTTTTCTTCTCTCATCCATCACTCTGATCTACAATTAAAGCAAGATGATGAAGTGACGATGGTTCAGGTTAAAGAGCAAGGCCAGAGTGTGCTGGTGCTGAAGAAAGTAGCAAGCTGTGGCCCAGCCCCCACCTCAGGGAGTGCGGAGAACGACGCGAGGTGAGAGTCCCCGCAGCCCAAGCACGCTCGCTCAGGTTTCCTTCCCTGGCTGCTTCCCTTCCCAGCTCCCTCTCACTCACTCGCTCGCTCTGCCGCCTGCCCTACCCTCCCTCCTCCTCCCTCTTTTCTCTCCGCCTCTCCGGCGGCGTTCTAGCTGACTGCAGAGCTCTTAGCAGCCAGATGGACTCAGTTCCCAGTGAAAGGACAAGGATGGCAAGATCTTATAGCCTTTAGGGGATGCCTTTGTTAGGCACTGTTCACAATGGGCAGCTCCCGCTTGCGGGTCTTTGACCCCCCTCTAGAGAGGAAAGATTCCGCGGCGCTCTCAGAGCGCCAGCTGCCCTTGCCTACCTTCGATGTGCCTTATTTCAAATACATCGACGAAGAAGATGAGGACGATGAATGGAGCAGCCGCTCACAGTCTTCCACGGAGGATGACTCGGTGGACTCTCTGCTCTCTGACAGATATGTGGTGGTGTCTGGTACCCCGGAGAAGATCTTGGAGCACCTTTTGAATGACTTGCACCTGGCAGAGGTTCAGCACAAAGAAACAGGTAAGCCGGGGTGTGGGAGGTTGGGGGCTGGGAAGGGGGTCTCCTGCCTCCAAAGCAGAAGCAGCTGATGCCCTGTCAGTATCCCCAGGAGCTAAGCTCCCACTGTTTTGGAAATCAGGATGGGCTGGGAAAGCATATGCTTTGTGTGGCTCCCCTTATGCTTGTGCTGCTTGTTTCAATCCAGTAAATGGACACATGTAGTTCTTGAACAGCTGCCTGGGAAGTCGCTGAAGAAGGAAAATGAGGTGAGGGTAGATGTGTGTACTTGGTAATTTTCGTCAAATCTCGCCTTAAAGCCACTTGGCAAGAAGCCAGTATTCAATAGCTCCTGTGCTATGAAAAGCAGCTCAAGGGGAGGGGGCCATGAAGGGGCTTTCACCTGGTCTGTAGGAAATGCTGGTTGAGTCCTGAGAGTGGCTTCCCTGCCCAAATGCAAACAATTTGCAAACCCTCATTGGCAACAGCAACTTCTGCCCCTTTCCTAGTGCTTATAAACTGCTTGCCCAGCATAAGGATTGGAGCACCTCATATGATACAGCTTCTCTGACCAGAGATCAAAGCCTTGTTGTCCAGATGTCTCACCATCTGACTTTCAGCTTCCTGCACTTTTGGAAACACTGTTACTCTCTGTACCATTGACTTACTGGTCATTTCTTTTCTCATAGAGTGCTTGCTTCTAGTAACCAGCATTTGCCATCTGTTTCAGCCTAGAGCAGTTATCCCCGTGTGAACAGACTTCAGAAAGTAGCCTGAAGTTTGCCACTTGGTGACTGCCATATACTTTTTGAGTCTGCACACAGCACCTGTGACCCCCACATTGTGCAGTGTTGCTTGCATCCAGCAAAGGCAGCTGTAGGTTGCATTAGTGCAAGGCAACTGCTTGGATTTTACCACACAGGGGAGACTGAAATGCCAGCTCAGGACTAAGTTTCCCCTGACTCTGAGTGATGTTTGGCTCTGTACTGCTTTACAGAGGACAGTAAAGGAAGCAATGATGTATGAAATATGTGAATAGGTTAAAAAGAGAAAAAAGCCTCATGATCCAACCATGAGTCTTATAATATCGTTGTTTAGTTTAAAAGTCCAAATACTTTATCTTGCATACAATTGGGAAAGAATCAGTCATCGCTTACACACACAAAGTAAGCTATTCTCAGTAAAATAAAAGTATCATTGTGGCATCCACTTGGTTATTTTGTATATCTGCAAATTCACACTTTGTGCCTTTGAGCAATGCTCCAATGTTCTGCCTACAGATGGAATCATAAGATGGGTTCCCCATAGGTTGTTGGGAGTATAATTTCCATGACATAAAAAGAGCAGGACTCCTTAGGCATAGGGGAGTGGTGGAGGGGTGGAACGATTTGTTTTTTAACATCCTAAGCAAAGAAATTATTTAATAGTAAGTTGTTTGCTTTTCTTTCTAAATTTACTCAGTATCTTCCTTTCTTTAAATCTCTTGTGCTTCTGGAGATCAAACCCAGTGACTCCACCAAGCTAGGAGTGCCTCACTGTTCAGACACCCTTGCATCCCAGTGACTCACTAAAAGACTCATTATTTGACACTGGAAACAACCTGTCACCTTCATGTCTATAAGGCCAGGGAGTTGCCTCCTGTTTGCAGGGGGACATTCATGTTCTGTACTGAATTTTATTTCTGCTTTCTTCTCACTAATACTGACCAGAGGGTCAAATATGCCACTTCAGTCAAACACACCAAAAGCACAAAGGACCGGGACTCATTGGATAGACTGTCTGGCCCCAATGTAAGTGGTTCATGAACCCGTCTGGGATAACCTCATCTGAGGTCCTGATCTTTATTCAGAGTTTCAATGAAGGGCTCATGGACACATATATTTCTTCAGAGTTTTGTAAAGACATTTGAAAAAAATATATACAATAATAACCTTTCCTCTCATCGGAGGAGAATTTTATGAAAACATTAACTTTGAAGAAAGTGTTTGCTGTGTATAAATGAGAGAATCTTAAGGGGATGTGGCATGGCTCTTTAAAACTTCAAGGAAAGAGCTGCCATGTGTTCTTTTGTTGGTAGGTTTTAAAGATATAAAGTACATGGATTCAAATAGAAGAAAAGTGGTTAGTTTAGCTTGAATACTAAATGAATTGGATTTCTAACGTGCTGGAGGTCCCTAGTCATGGGTGAGTGACTCACCCATGAGTGACACCTGGGCCAGGTTGACAACCTCATATCAGAAACTCCTGTATGTGAGCCTGAAAGAGGTGCAAAACCATATGGGGGATAGATGGGCGGAGGGAGTGAGAAGGGGCCTCAGTAAAAGCATACATCAGCGTTTGAGAGTCTCCCATGTTGCCCTGTGTAGCCCTGCACATGGCCCTGGTGTCACGGAGGGGAAAAGGACACATGGAAAGAAGGAATGGAAATCTCTGGAAGCCTGGAGAGCTGTTTTGACATTCCTTCATTCATGTGCCTACCAGAAGCTGGAAAAACAACCAAACAAGAGATGCTTCACCCGTTTCTCACAGAAGACGCTTGTGAAAATGTGTGTACAAGTCCCGGCAGAGAAGGCTGCAGTGGTCACATGGGACAGATTGGCTTGATTACCCACTGGTGTTAACACTGAAATGGAAGAAGTTGAATGGAACAGAATAGAAAAGAGAAGGCCGAGGCTCTGAGAGAAGAAGGCTTTTATTTCTGTTGCTACTTGAATCAAGAATAGGATAGAAACAGTTCAACAATTCATGCAGTATTCTGTCGCCAAATCAAGCTGAGTTAGAAATCATAATTTTAAAGATGTTTAAAAGCAACCTACTTACGGCTTTTCTAAATAGTCTGATCCTCGTACAATCACCAGGGTGATTCCATGAACCTGGGTATCTTTCCTATATGATAACACCACACCCAGGGATGCATGTGGAATGGATGAATGTTTAGGTTTTATACTTGTATCAAATAAGAATGAAGAATGCTGGTAGGGGAAAGGCAAACCTTAGTGGTTTTTTTTGTTTGTTTTTGTTTTGTTTTGTTTTGTTTTGTTTTGTTTTTGAGACAAGCTTCCTATGTAGCCGAGGCTGCTCTGGAACTCACTATGTAGACTGGGCTAGCCTCAAACTCACAGAAATCCGCCTGCCTCTGTCTCCTGAGTGCTGGGATTAGAGGTGATCACCACCACTCCAAGGCAAACCTTTAAACACTTGAGTCTCCCTTTGCAGGCAGCTTTGAAATCTTCATCAATTTATGCTGAATGCCCACTTGTTTATGAGTTCGTTATAGTACACCAAAGAGCAAGTAGCAGTAAAATCCACTGAAATATAATTTTTAACAGTTTTTTTTTTCACATGCATCATTCTTTTAAATAGAAAAGAAAAAAGGAGAGTGGGGTGAGCGGCTATTTGTTTGTGATTTCGAGAAGTGACTGAAGCTGTTTTCAAAGATTTTCTTTTCTTTCACATTTCAGGTTCTGACTTAAAACACTCAGAAATGTTAGAGAAAAATCCAGCAGTTTCTGTAGCTCTCCCTTTTATCTGCCCAGAAATAGGACAGATGTCGCTGGGCATTCCCAGCCTGGGAATTAAAAGGAAAAAAAAAAAAAAAAGGAGAAAATGGCTTGAAGCTCTGAATGGAGGCTCTGGGGGGAGGGAGGGATGGAGGACAGGTGTGAGCCCAGGCTGCCCTGCTGCCCCACTGCCCTGCTGTGCACTGGGGTGCTGTTTCTACTTAACCCCTTTTCTCCTGCGGAGAATGCAGCATTTCTGGCCTGCAGGTGCCTCTGTAGAAACTGATTTCTATTTCAAAGCAAGGGAGAAACTGCCTGATGGGTTACTTCCTATTTCCTCCCCACCCCCCCTAATTTCTTACCCACCCTTTTGAACAAAGTGTGCTTATGGTGACAGGTTCTCAGGAAAAGCTAGAGAGCTGAGCAGGCTAATAGGAGAGGGAAGGCCTCCCTGGTTCTCATTAGGCTTGACCCCGTTTCTTTATTTCATGGGGCTGTCATTCTGTGTGTTCAGTTAATACATCTCTGTATAGTATGTATTATATACTATATATATAGTCTGTATTGTTGCAGTAAATCTCCAACCCCAATAAACCCGTGCAAAGACACACAACTCAGTTACAGTATTTATAAGCTGCATGCTAGACTGGGCAGATTTACCACTACACTACTCTATTCCCCAGCTTTGAGATCCCTTGCTACTGTGGCTTCTCCAGACCATGTGGTTCTGCTCCATCTTCCTTCCATCTCCTCTTCCTCTGTCACCCTCGAATCTACTCTTCCCCCACTCTCTAAAACCTCCAGCCCCACCTTTCCACTGCTCTAGCCTTTATTTGACCAGTTAAAATGGGAGAAGTTTCACATGAAATCACCTGAGTATGTGATTCGCTCCACATGGGGCAGCCCCTCTTGGGGAGGCAGAATTAAACATCAGAATACAGGCAGCTAGAGGGTAATCCTGTATCTAAGCCTGCCTTGGTCATCCTGTTGTCCTTCATGCTGATGGATGATTGGCTTTAAGCAGCACGTTGTAGGTAAAGCCTGTAAGTGAGAAAGTGTGTCCCTTCCAGTTCGTCAGAGATTACACCTCTGTAAAGCAGAGTAGTCAGGGCAGGGGCGAGGGTGGGGGTTTGAGTCTGAGTGTTCTTGGTGTGGAACCCAGGGCAGCCGTTCTCAACCTGTAGGTCAACACCTGCTTTGGGGGGTTGAATGATCCTTTCAAAGGATACCTAGGACCATCAGAAAACATAGATATTTGCATTGTGATTTGTAACAGTAGCAAAATTACATCTGTGAAGTAGAAAATATGTTTATGGTTGGGGTTACCACAACACGAGAAAGTGTACTAACGGGTCTTAGGAAAGTTGAGAATCATTGGCCTAGGGGCTTTGTTGGGTATTGCATTGATAAAATCCTGATTAAACAAGGGCACAGCCCTTGTTTTCTGTTAAGTCTCCTTTCCTGCCAGCACCAAGTTTATAGTAACCTTGAAATGTGACTTTTATAAGGAATGGAAGGAATGCTGGTTGGAAAGGTAGAACAGCTTTGTTGAGCTTCTTTCTTGCTGAGCTTGCCTTGCCCATCCAGGTCACTGGGCCAATGGGAAGCCTAGCACAGACCCTATTACAGCTAAGCTTTTTTGAGGGTAGATAGAGAAGTTTTTAGGTACTGTAAGTCTTCCCATGATTTCATGTAATTGATATGTTCATGGACTTATTTTGATATTTTTGTTTTCTTTGTAGTTTTCTATTAGGTTTGTTTTGTTTTGTTTTTGCTGAAGATTGAATACAGGGCATTGTACATTTTAGGCAAGCACACCACTTCTAAGCCACCTCCGCAAATCCCTAGCCTTTTATTTGCAGTGCAATGTGACAAACTGACCAATGTAGTTTATCTATAGCTGTCCACGAGCCCCAGTAAAGCATGCTTACACAAATGCCAATGCTCGGCCGTTGTGATACAGTGGCTACAGTCGGGGATTCCATCTTACCTACTGGGATTCCATCTTACCTAGGCCTTAACAGTCCTCAGGCTAGGGTAATAGGTGGCCAGGTTTGCAAGCTTTAAAACAGAACACTGACTGGTTCTGTCCCACTGCCATTACTTTGAGAACCGTCTAAAGATCTATTCTAGGTCTTAAACACTTCCCTGTGAGAGTGAAGGCCATGGTCCCTCTCTTCAACCTTTCTTTAGCTTCCCCTGTCCAGGGCTTGATGTCTAGCCTCATGACCATAGACCTCTGCCTCCAGCCTTTGCAGTCTAGCATGTTCCAAATTCACAGTTTAAGCTGCACTGCCAGACTTTCCACTTAGAGGGGTTTAGAGAAAAGCTAATACTTAGAGGGAACAAAGAGAACTGGACGTACAGGTGCTTGGCTTCTCACTCTTGGGACAATAGGGAAGTGATAGGAGACTAGATTTCCACAAAGGTCCTTACACAACAAAAACCTCTGGATGGCTATTAGGCTTCATAGCCAGAACGGCTCCCTTCTGTGGAAAATTATGGGAGGTGAACACCCACCACATAATAGAAAATGTGCTGGAATGGGCTTTTAAAGCCGTGAGTCTCAGATCTGAACTCCATTTGTAAATCAGCTGCAGGCATGGAGCAGATGATAAATGAGAAGAACTCTGACTGTCACGCACCACAAACTCCTTCTCTTAAAGGACTTGTCCTCCTTGTTTCCAGAATATATATTAAAACAAACAAACAGACAAACAAAACAAAACAAAACCATAGATCTGAGTGAAGCACAAGGATGCAAGTAGGTGACCTCCAGAATTGGTTAGGCATTAAAAGTGAGAGCACCATTGAGCAGTCCATACACAAGGGCTGAGGAAGGGAGGTCACCTCCTGCTACTGACACTACTGCTGTTTCTAGAACTTTGTGAAACAGAATGTTGGTGAGCATAGTGCTTAAAATCCAAGGCTCAGTGGTCCATATGTGGTGGGGATTTACGTATGTTTGTATATAACCATACCTGGGAAACTTAAAGTTCCTTTATTATACAGTGTCTCTGTACGTGTAAATGAGCACCTTTGAAGCCTTAATTCATTTGTTCTCTGTATAAATAGCTTTGACTTCTACTATGCAGGTAACATTTCCTTAGTGAATGCTACAGATACTGAAAACAAGCAGGCTTCTTGTCTTTGTGGAGGCTTATTTTCTAGCGGAATGAAACTAATAATAAACGAAATGAGGAAAAAAATCCCTCATATTAAATGGTGGGGGTGGGTATTTGATATTATTACAGATGGTAACTTTAAGAACTAATCTACACCTTCCAAACCAAGTACAATGGAAGGTGCCTGAATAGACTCAAAGATCTTAAAAATTAACATAAGACAACATTTAGAACCCAACAAAATAGGCTTAATTGAAATATCAAAGAAACCGACATGTGTACCTGGCAAATGTCTAATAAAGGTGCCACCTTTGACTGTCAGAAATTTGGAAAGTAGCTTTCTCTAAGACAGAGAACAAGAATGCCTCTTGAGGTCCTTTTCAGCCCTATGGAACTGTCATTTTTAAATATTAGGTCTTTGCTTATATGCATATTAGTAAAACTAAAGTCAAGAGAGGGCTAAATTCATTAGACCATGCCCCAGGTACCCCATGTGCCCTAGACATGATGAAGGGTACTGCTGACCTGTCAGGGCTAGTTTCCCCACAAAGGGTAAAGACTTGGCCCAGCCATTCACAGTGAGAGCAAAAATGTCCTCAGCGGTATCAGCAAAGATGGAGAAACTGGGCTCCCACTGGGATGTGGCGTCCATTCTGCTCTAGGCTGCTGTACTGTGCCTTTCTGGGTGGTTTGTTTGAGTGAGGCTGTTTTTTACTGTTGTGTTTAGTTTTTGCAATTCCTTTAGATTCTTTCCCAACCGCTAATACAGAGAATGTATTTGCCAACCATAATTGAAGTACTGGGAGATTTTACAAATTCACCTTAGCTGAGTGATGAGATAATCAGAACTAAGCATAAATAATTTGTCTCAGTTGCCTTATATATTAAACAAACATACAAATAAAACAGAGGCCTGGTCACGTAAAACCTGAGGTCCCTGCAGACCTGAAATCCAGGGTTCAAAGGTTACTCAGAATGACAATTCATTTATCCAAACCTTGCCTCATTAGATGGGCCCTTGTGCAGAATAATTGTCCTCACTTAATGGACTTAGATGTTGAGGTAGAAGTTAATTAAATTGTGCCAGTGATTGAGACTATGTTTTAATCTAGAAACGAGCCAGATGCACTCTTAGCTTTATACCAAAGCCCCTTGTTAGAGACAGGAGCCATTGGTAAAAGGCATAATTGAAGTAAATGTATAGTTCAACTCAACCTTATACCAAATCAGAGTTTCAGTACTCACTCAAGAGAGATCTCTTCTCCAGCATATAAGGCTTGCTTCCTGTCTTCTGGGTGTGGAGGACGGCCACCTGGGCAGCTAACTGTTTGAAAATGTTTAAGAAAGAGAGAAGGAGATGGGAAAGGAGCAAAAGAAGAAGATATGGACAGACAGACAGACTTAGACCTGAACTCAGGTGCTCAGATGAAAAGTGGGGAACACCAGACTTTGGCTGTGGGTTTTATCTGGTACTTTCACCATCTGGATTAATGGAGTCATACCACCTTTGAGCATGCAGTTCTGTATATTAGCATGGGAACTGGGGCCTTTACATTGCACATAGATTGTGGGTTAGTTAATTTCCTGTTGTTAATGTAGCAAGATGAAGCACAGTGAGACTGAGCTGGACACAAGACCCTTAGCACGTGTTGTCTGGCCATGGAAATGTGGTCATTTCATGGCATAATAACACATGAAAAGAAGCGTAATGGACAGGGGTATTGTGAACAGCACACCCAATATAAATGCCTCTCTAGATGGGACTTGACCATTGGGGTGGTTTTGCCTTGTTTTTGAGACAAGACCTCATATAGCCAAGGATAACTTTGAACTTCTGATCCTCCTTTCTGTATCCCTTGAGTGCTGAGAGAAGAAGCACACGCCACAGCGTTGGGTTTTTGTATCTAGATCTTTGTGTGTGCTCGGATTGCTCTCTACCAGATGAGCTATATCCCTAGCCACAAGATGCTTGTTTCCTGAAACTCCTCATGTTTAGTCCACAATTGAGCTATAGTTTATGTCTGAATTATAATTTTAATAATATGAATGGCATCATCAAAGTTAAAAGAAACTGTTAAAGTTTTTCAGTCAGCAAAGTTTTCAGTGAAAGGTAACTTACACAATAATAGCAATGAATAGCCAATAATAGCAGTGAACATTTAAGTTTTTAACTTTATAATTTTCTGTTTCCATCCTTGTTTCTTCTGTGCCTATTATTTGTATTGTGTATATAAGCTTATTAGAAACTAAACCATTTAATAATTTAAACTAAAATGACCATGCAGGCAACTTTTATTTCTTTTCTATCCACGTTTTTGTTTTGTTTTGTTGTTTGTTTGTTTGTTGGGAAATAATCTCCACAGTTTCTTAGTTTTATGCTAACTATAGTTTTGTTCTTTCTAAAGCTGTGTTTTTCAACCTGTGGAGGGGGTCAAATGACCCTTTCACAGGGGTCGCCTAAGAAAACACAGATATTCACAATATGATTCATAACAGTAGCAAAATTACAGTTATGAAGTGCCAGTGAAAATAATTTTATGGTTTGGGGTCACCACAGCATGAAGAACTGAATTAAAGGGTTTCAGCATTAAGGAGGTTGAGAAACACTGCTCTAAACAAAAATTCTGTTTTCACATCTTACAGTTTTTAAACTTTATTTTCCTAGTAAGTCATGGATATTATTTTGGCATGCTTAATGCTGTCTTTTACTAGAAACACATGGCATTTTCCTGAGTCAGGCTGTTTTCTTCCTTTTTGTGAGGTATTTGTCAGGTCTTTGTGGAAATACTGAAACTTAGGAACCTAGATGTTGTCCACAGTGAGCTTGGTGCTGCTCTTACATTCCCTGTAATAGCAGCAACTGAAGTTTCTCAAACATTAAGACATAGTTTAGTGGTAGCATGTTTGCCCTAGTACCTTAAAAACAAAAATTACCTGAAAATATGTTCAAGATAATGTCAAAGGTTGGAAAAACAAAAACTGTTGTCGGTCTCTTTCTTTGTCTCTACCTGAACCAGAGATGTGTGCTCTTTTCATAGAGTGATGGATTTAGAGTGAGATTCTCAGATACACTTGTCTGAATCTCAAAATGCTTGTGACATCTTCAAGTAAAATTTGGCATCTTACCAGAAAAATGGAAACAAAAAAAAAATCTCTATGTGTCTCTGTGTGTCTCTATCTCTCTGCTGTCTCTCTGTCTCTGTATCTATCTCTCTGTTTTTCTGTCTCTGTCTCTCTGTACTGTCTCTCAGTCTTTTTGTCTTTGTCTCTTTCTGTCTCTTTGCTCTCTCTTTCTTCTCTCTGTCTCTTGCTCTCTGCTGTCTCTCTGTCTGTCCATCTGACTCTGTTTCTCTATCCTGGCTGTCTCTCTCAGTGTGTGTGGCGAAGGGGAGGACTTAGACTTGGAAGTGTGAAGGACTGTTAGCTTAGCTGACAGTTCTTTGATTATAATTACTGCATGTTAATCTCTCACTGCATGTTTAAATCAAATTATTGCTTCATTTAAAGAACACAAGGTCAGGGAGTTGCTGTAGCTGACATATCTGAAAGGAATAGTCTTTGTATAGAGAGTTTCTGCCCTTTCTCTTCCATTATTCATCTTTTCCTCATTTTTCTTCTCTTTCTGGCTTTACCCTTCCCTTCCACTTCCCATTATCCTCTGCTTCTACCCTCAGGCTTTCTTGCCTGACAACTGAAACCATGCTTTGATTCTGTTTGCAGCATTTAGGTTCCTGCTGAGCTGGCAATCATTCTCCCAAGTCTTAGAAATAAATACAAAATTAGTCGTGATTCTCAAGGATGAACAGAGTGAAAAACAAAACCAAAAACATCTCTAGAATATCTTGTCATCATCTAAATAGCGGCAGGACACAGTTTTCAGTGAATCCCTTTTTTCATGCCAGGCCTGATGATCTTGCCTGTACTCAGCCTGTAAGGGCAATTGGCAAACCCTGACTTTTAAAGGAGCACCACTCGGTGTGAACATGAACGTACAAGTTAAAGTAGTGTATCTAGGTGTATATTTGTGCCTAAGCACCCAGTATGAAAGGAACATAGCCTAGAGCAGTGACCCTGTGTGAGCCTCCCCTGCTCTCCTCCACCCTATATCCCTGGCAGCATGGTTTTTGTAATTAGGAGAATGGTTCCCTAAATACTGGTCTGTATATAGGATGCAATCAGAGATCTGCAGAGCTCTTCTGGGCTCTGCTCAAGGAGTTGCATTCTCTGAAGGGGAAAGGGGAGTCAGATCAAGGCGGGCCTGTGAAAGCAGGGAGGGGAAGCACAGCCACCACCACTACCCTGGAGTTGGCACTTCTTGGCAAGGAAGCAAGGTCAGGGGCCACCCCACCCAGTGGCAGGAAGTGACATGGTAGGCCCAGGCAGCTTCCACTCTCTTCCTACCTGTGTTATAGCTCTCATATGACAGATGCTCCCAGACGATCTTTGGTGAAACAATTCCCGCACCTTTATTTCTTTTGGTATATAGGGCCCTGTATATTTTTTGGGGTGGGTAGAGTCTGACAGCAGATGTGTTCAGTTGGCTAGGTCTGAGATGTTAGGGATGCCTCATCTCCATGTGGAGGAGCTTTGAAGTGCTGCCCTCTTCATGGGGTACTGTGCTCATGTGACAGGGTCCTGGTCAGGAACTAGTGAAGCACCTACTGTCCTGTGGTATGTATGGGCTGCCAGGGCTTCCAAACCCACTCAACTTTTCAAAGTTTCCTGGCACTGTCCACTGTCCCACAGCACATTTGGCCACAGTACTTTCCTTCTGCATTTTTTTCTGGACTTTCTTGATACCACATACTGTGCTGTGGTATAGCAAGCTACTAAAGGGACTTATCCTGTGTTTTTACTAAGGGAAAATATAAAGCATGGATAAGTGGCTCAGCAGTACAATGTACAAGTCCCATCTCCAGCATAGAGAACAGTCCCAACCCGGATGGTCATTCCATCCTAACTGTGGATCTTCTGCTCATAGTGGGCCACATAAACCATGAACGCTCAGGCCTTTGGTGGAGTTTGAGCTGAACTTGGGGGCTTTGCTTTCCAGCTTCCATGAAACTGATGATTCCTGATCTGGCATGTACATCTCACACTTCTGACAGTGTGCATGCTGTTTGAGAGCCTCTGTTCTCACTAAACGAGAGAACACGTGGATAAAATGGCTTCTCAAGATCAGTGGCACCGAGGTCAGTCTGGATAGATTCAGAAAACTCATGGTGAAGGTTGTGTTCACTTCCAGCTCCGCTGAGAAATCTAAGAACCAGATCACATAATCATGTCCTTGGGCCTCTGAGAATTAGACATGGCTGCATACTGTAGCAAAACTCTAATGGTGTAAATTCAACATGGTGTATTTTTTTTCTTTTTCTTATGTAAACACACGTGGAAAAATGTGTTGGCTGCTGCTTGGGCCACTCTGCCGTCAGAGCCAGGATTTCTTCCAGGTGGCTGTCCCAGTACACATGGATAGAGCTTTCATTTCATGGTCGTTCAGTTCTTTTGACTTAGGCGAGAGTGAGCAAAACTCAATTGTAATTCATGCTTTTCAGTGTTTCAAGTAAAGCTTGAGGAGAGGTCTGTCTGTCTGGAAGGAAGGAAAGGCTGGATGCATGGATTATATATTTGCTTTGTGACTTTTGGTTGATTAGGTTGTTTTTGTTTGTTTGTTTGATCATCTTGTTTTGTTTCTTCCTAGACAAGTTTTCATTGGGTAGCCCAAGGGAACTTTGAACTCTTGACCCTCCTGCCTGGTTCTTCTGATCACAGACACAATCATATCAACCCACACAATTTGGCTTTTGAAAAAACGTTTGTGGCTTAATAGTTTGAGTTTTGAATGTGTAGTCAGTCAATTTGTATGTCTTGATAACATTTATGAATTTGTAACTTGCCTCAGTCCTTCCACAAGATTGTTAGTTCTGTCTTTCTGTGTATGGACTGGAATTCTGTCACATAGCCAGGAACAGGTGTGGATCCAAGTAAACTTGGGTTTTCTTGGCCTAACAGCAGAGTGGTGGTAGTGGTGGGGAGTTGGTGTACAGAGGCTGGACATTCTTGGTGCTTTAGAATTAAAAATATTACACCAGGACCTGAATTGATTCGATTGTTAGAATGATTATTAATTGCTTGAAGTAGCCATGTGTCAGGCTTCTAATTTAAGATATTATGTTTAAATTAAATTTTCCTCTGGTTCCTGAAGCTGTAGCATGTTTACTTGACAAGCACTTAGGAACACAGCTTGTGTCTTTGTGTGATGCTAATCATGGGAGCCAGCAGTAGCTCAGAGAGGTCACAGTATTAAACCCAGTGGCTCTTGGAACCAGGATGCTAATTTTTATTGGTAGCCGCTGACAAATTAGTATTAAACGTTTTGTACCCCTGACGGTTTCCAATCTGATCTATGCTGTTAAGTGAAATGTTGTAGCATTGATCATGAAGATACTTTTTCCCCTCCTGGCTCAATTGTGAGAGCAACTGCTGTCTCTAATCAATGAGACCTACAACTGGATCACAAGTCTTTGGGGACAAGCAGAGTGGTTCAAACTGCAGCAGCAGATTATGAGAATAGCCTTTCTTCCCTCTAGTCTGTACGTCCCTCTGCGTAACAAGGAGCGCCCCACTGAGGACTGCAGCCCAGCCCCGTCCGTACAACCCGGAGTCCAATGGCCCTTGACTGTTCTGCTGTTATACCTCTTCCCAGTATTTAACACCCAGAAGCTGTACAACTGCTTCCCACCCCTGTTTCTCTCTTCCCCACTTGCTTCTTCTTCTTCTTCTTTTTTTTTAATCATTGTCCACACAGGAAAAACCCATCCTGCTCAGCCTGCGCTAGACCGGAAGTTGTCTTTTTCCAGGAGATGTGTGAGAATTCATCATAGCCTCAGGCTTCCTCCCTGCATACGGCTCCTGTTAGCATAACTCGTGTTCTTTTTTTTTTTTTTTTAAAGATTTATTTATTTATTATATGTAAGTACACTGTAGCTGTCTTCAGACACACCAGAAGAGGGCATCAGATCTCATTACGGATGGTTGTGAGCCACCATGTGGTTGCTGGGATTTGAACTCCAGACCTTTGGAAGAGCATTCTGGTGCTCTTACCCACTGAGCCATCTCACCAGCCCATAACTCGTGTTCTGATCTTTCATACTTTTGCCTAGTTATTTTAGTTAGATCACCGTAAGAAACCCAGAGTCTGCAGTTTGTAGAGGGAACCCCAGCTCCCTCTCCTTATTCCGTCCTCTCCACTATGACAGTCCTGAAGTGGCTGGCTCAGAAACTTCCTTGTTACTCTTTGCCTCGAAAGCCTCTGCTTATTTCCCTTTGCCTGTGAAAGGAGCCGTGCGCCCCCTCAGCCAACTCTTAGAGACCCAACGGGAATCAGCTCCGACCTACTTTTCTAGGTTTGCTTTCAATTAGAATATACCATCTTTCTGTTACTATTCACTACCGTGTTGTAGTTGAAGGCTTACAAAAGTACAAGTCTACAGAGTACGATATGTAGCCCAGGCTGGCCTCAGAAATCACATCCCTCCTCCTGTTTCCAAGTCCTGGGATTATAGGATGCACCAACACCACAGGCCTGATAATAAATTCCTGACATGTTCTGATTCTCCCAGACAGATTGGAAGGCACACATACACACACACAAGAAACAGATTCTAGTTGTGCTCAGACATTGGAAACAACTAATTTGGCTGGGACAGCAGCTACACAGAGGACTCCTACCCCACTATCTCCAGGTGCCCCATGTATATCCTTCTACTGTGTGCCAGTCTGCAGAGGGACGGGAGCTGGGGGGAGGGCTCTGTGTGCTTTGCTCTTCCATGCTCCCAGAAAGCCTCCTAAAGCAGTGTGTGAGTTTGACAGTACCTAAGAACAAAAGAGCAATTATATTCATCCCCGAGGAAGAAAGATGGTGGGATTCCTTAACAGTTTTAGAACTTAAAATAAAAATATACTTGGTAATTTGAAAACCATACCCAAGTCTCTGTCTATAGTAAGTCTCTGTCTTTTAAAGGGTGGATTTTCAGGTTTGCTATATAAATATCACTAAATAAATGAGTCTCTCTCTCTCTCTTTCTCTTTCTCTTTCTCTTTCTCTTTCTCTCTCTCTCTCTCTCTCTCTCTCTCTCTCTCTCTCTCTCTCTCTGTGTGTGTGTGTGTTGACATGTACATAAAGTCAAAATTTGGGTTAAATTGTAAAAGTAGGCAGAAATTGAATACATTTTAAAGCTATTAAATAGCTGTTTTTAAAATCATCAGGATGCTGTTTAGAAATGTAATAAACACTTGAAAAGAGCCCTAGCTATAATGGCATTGACCTATGATTCAAATTCTGAATGTGTGTGTGTTTTTTAAAACTTATATTTAATCAAATTACAACATACATTTTGTCAGTGCCAACAACAACAACAAATTAATGGTAACCTGCCCAAAACAGGGTCTTTCAAATTCAAAGCTTTTCTTGGCTCCGGAAGTCAAAGCTAAAGTAAGGTTATTTTATGGTGCTTTAAATTCAACTGTTCCTGAAGTAGAAAAGCAGGTGAAACAGAAGTGCTAAGCACATTTGAGGGAATGTGAGTAGGTGCAGAACGCTGGGAATTCCCATCACCAAGCTCCTGTGGACGTTGCTGTTGGCAGGTTGCTGTCAGAGGTCTCCCTGTGCAGATGAATACTTTCATTACCTCCTTGCATTCTGCCTTCCTAAGCACGGACAACCACTGGGGTGGATGGATATAGTTGTTCCTAAGTAAACCCATACTCCGGATGTTAGTATTTTGGGTGGCTTGGGTTTTGATTTCTTTCTTTCTTTCTTTCTTTCTTTCTTTCTTTCTTTCTACACACAAAAAGAAAGCTTACCCCTTTGGGTAATATTTAGATCCACTTCATTAATTCAATTATATTTGCATAAGAACCCTATTAAAAGGTTCTTACCATACCTCTTACTGTTCAACTGATACAATGAGGAGAGACACAAAAGATATTTCTGTTGCAGAAGTAAGCTGGCTGCAGTTAACATGAAAATGAGAAACTATTCTCATTAACACCTAAGGCAAAATATATTTGTGTAAAATTAAATCAAACTAGATGATTGACCTAATATGCCTTTTTATTTAATTGAACATCTTTATACAATGTATGTTCATCATTTTTCCTAGTTCCTCCTAGATCCTCCCTACCTCCCTAACTTCATGTTCTTTTTCTCTCTCAAAAAAAAGAAAGAAAGAAAGAAAGAAAGAAAGAAAGAAAGAAAGAAAGAAAGAAAGAAAAGAAAGAAACCAGGAAACAAAACAACCCACACAAAAGTAAATCAAGCAAGCAAAACATCAGTAAGAGACAGAAATTGCCAAAACCAAGAAAAAATGAAGCCAAAATGTCCATAAAAAACAGTATTGAGTTTGTTTTGTGTTGGTCAACTTCTCTTGGGCATAGGGTCTGCTCTGGTTGGTTATTTGGTGAGATTCCACTGCGGGGGGGGGGGGGGAGACTATTTTTCCCTTTGCCACTTGGTGGGTATTGATTACAATTAGCTTCTTGTTTAGGGATGGGGCTCCAGGTCCACTCCCCTTCTCAGTGCTGGCACTCCATTTGGCTTTAACCTGTGCAGATCCTGTGCGTGTTCTGTGCATTTGTGTGTGCATCAGTTCTGTTGTGTCTGAAAGACAGTTTCCTTGGAGTCATCTGTCACCCCTGGCTCATACAATCTGTCTACACCCTCTTCCATGTTGCTCACTAAGCACTGAGGGATTCTATAAAAACATCCCGTTTAGTACTGAGTGTTCCAGAGTCTCTCAGTCTGTGCATATTGTCCAGTTGTGAGTCTCCATGTTAATTTCTGCCTACTGAAGGAAGGAACACCTCTGATGAGGCTTGAACAAGGCACTGGTCTATGGGTATAGCATTATGTCATTAGTGTTAGCATTTTGTCATTAGGAGTCATTTAGTTGCTCTGTTCCTTTAGCAGAGTAATAGCAGAAGTTTTTCACCTAGATCCATGTCCGATCAAGAGATACCTTAAAAAATATTCTTTTGGGAGAACTGGGAGTATAAGGTACATACTTAGTCTGTGTGAGGCCCTAATAAAAACATTTTATGCTGGTCTAGGGCAAATGATCTTCCCAAAAGTTTAATGATGAGCCAAGAACTTGGGATTAGATTTAATGATTCAAATTCTAAAAAGCCGTTTTCTTTGTATATTAATACCTAGGAATTCCCTGAGTTAAAGATCAAAATGAATACATGTCTTTATCAGAGTGTGAAGGTATAAAGCAACTGTGAATTAGTTTCTTTGTGTATTAATACTTAGGAATTCACAGAGCTAGAGATCAAAATGAATGCATGTCTTTATCAGAGTGTGAAGGTATAAAGCAACTGTGAATTTGTTTAAATGAAAGATGTGTTTATGAATAAAAAGTACTTTTCTGCCTACAGCCTTAAATTACTATTAATTAAGCACTATGTAATGTAATAGATAATTACTGTGCTTTAATATGGATGCTTGTGGATTTGCTAGTCTTTCTAAGTAGCTATTGTTGGCTAATAGTCTTTGGGGAATCATTCATACAGCCATTCTGGCTCTAAATACCAGTGGGACAGACATTTCTGAAGCATGGCTGATATAAAATAAAATGCACTTTTATTTGAAGTGTATCATTTTGATTATAGTTTTTATTCATATCACAATAACATTCAGAATCTTTGCAGCAGAATTAAAAAAAAAGCTTGTTATATGGAGGGAAATTTTTCAGAGCAATCCAGTAGCTTAAAAAAAAAAATTAGAGTCAGGCATATGGGAATCTGATCTATTTGGGGGAATTTTAACTATTCTGTTCATCAGAGTTTTAACTGGGGATGTTTTTATATGGCCTTGTTGTTTTTATTTTAATTAATATTTCAATGACAGATAATTAGGTAAAAGCTGTTGAATATTAAATATGGTTTGTTGTAGCTTAGGGGGAAATAAGCATTTCTGGGTCAAAGCTTTTCACAAAATATTGTGATATGTGAGCTGATTAATTGAACTGAATGCCAAGTGGGTTACCCCCATCCAACCAGACCCTCATAGTGACTCAGTTCGTTATCATAGGCTGTTTGGCATGGAATGGCTGCTTATGTCAAAGTTAATGGTGTTCTTTTTAATCTCAGCTACTAATGGAATAAATCTTGATCAGAGAATAATTTCTGCCTCATTCAGTCCGGCTGAGTGTAAGAATATCTCAACCTGTCTGTCACATCAAGTGTTTTAAATGTCAAACATTTGAAGCTCCTGATATAGTTGTCTAGTGCTTTCTCAGTATTGGTAGCTCTCTACCTGTAAGTCACAGGCTACTCCATTGTCCTTGCTGTCAATGTTTTGTGCCATATGCAAAAAAAAAAAAAAAAAAAAAAAAGACAGCTTAACTTCTTATTTGAACAGAGAAGTTAAATGTTTTTATAAGGGGCTGAAGTGATTGCTCCATGGTTAAGAACACTGACTACTCTTGCAGAAGACCTGGGTTTGGTTCCCAGCACACACAAGGCAGAAGACCTGTGTTTGGTTCCCAGCACACACAAGGCAGTTCACAACTTCCATAATTCTACTTCCAGAAGATCCAACAACTTCTGTCTTCTACAAGCACCAGGCACACATGATGCATACACATATACATAAAAGAAAAATAAATATTTTAAAAGAGTTTTTAAATCAATCACAGTTAGCATAATTTTGTTATATATAGGGAGAGTATACCAAAATAATAGCTTTCAAATGCATTTCCAAGTTACCATAGTTTTTAAGCCATCCTGTATAAAGTTGATTTTAGTTTCAAATATTTTAGAAGCTAAAATAGAAGTCCCTATACATCTCCAAGTCTCTCTCTCTCATTATAGTTACTAATATTTAAAAACTTAGCCTGTTAGGTTAACTGGTTTGGGGCTTTGCCTGTCTTTTATAAAGAGAGACTGTGGAACTCTTCTGTAAATGCAGGCTGTGTATTGTCTGATCAAGCACACACCATGTCTTTCTATACAAGGCTTAACTTTTACCCAGCAAAGCCTGTGCATACCTGTTTGGAGACTTTTTCTTTTTTTAAAGAGTAGCAGTAAATCAGACCAGTGATTTGCTGGCATCTTTGCAGTGATCATTGAAAGTCTAGGCTTACAGTGAGTTTTAGATGCCATTTGTCAGATTGTTTTGTAATAACACTATTAACCTAGAAATGTCTTCCCTTCAGTGCTGGGGATTGAACTTAGGGCATTGTGTAAACTATAACTAGTCAAATTAGCACCTTAGTTTGCGTCAATGGCTTCTTGCAGTTTAAAGGCAAATTTAGGCTGAGACTATGGGTTGTGGGTCACTTACTACTGCCCAGTTTATTACTGTTCATACATCCAAAAATGTACTGTTCACAATGTGAAAGATAAGGAAATTAAATCCTGTTGAAAAATGAATATTGACTAGGCAGAGATACTTCCGTGAGGCTACTTTGCATTTTACATACAATTTCTGTTGTGGTAGAAATTCTGTGGCACTGGAAATTGTGTTGGGAGCAGTGGTCAGGGTTTGCCCATTTTACAGCCCCATGTCACATGGAAACTTTTCAAAGAACACTCAAGACACAGGTGAAAAACAAACAAACAAACAAACAAACAAAATGGATTTAAGGGAGCAAAATGAGTCAAGTCCCACGATCAGTGTGTGTAAACTGTCACACTGTAACCTCTTATTTTACATAGTAACTGAAAATACAAAGTTACAAATAGAATGGGGAAGAAGCACAGTCATGGTTTAGGCTAGAATTGTTCCCAGTTTTGGAGCCTGATTCAGGTTAGGCTCCACCCTAGACAGAAAATCTTGCATCATCTTTTTCTGATTACCTTTCTTGTGATGTTGATACAAACCTAAGGGCCCATGGGTTCTCAGTAAACACTTTACCTGCAATCGACCCAGCATGTCATAGATGCGTTAGAACAGTAAGGATGACTTGAGACCTGGTGTGTGTGTGTTGTGGGTTTTCTTACCCTCATTCTTGCCCTAAATGATAACAAATGGTTTTAGAAAGTCTTCCTTTATCAGAACATGAAATGTTTCACTCCCTGTACAACTGGATTGTATACCTCAGAAAGCTTAGGAGCTTCATTTCAAAAGCATATTCTTTATGCATTGGTTTTTCATAAACACCTCTACTCCCAAGTATAAGTGATCTCTTAGTAAGGGGAACAACAGAAGAATTGCATACTGTGAAAGCTTTGTCAGGAAAAAAGACTTTGCTGTTTGAAGCATTCTGTGTAAAGAATTTTTTCAAAGCTTATCTTTCGTAAATAGTGCATTTGTGCATAGAATTTTATGCCAGCCCCTATCATTCCCTGTCTTTTGGCAATGGATGCTGTTCGGGTGCCACCTTGTCCTTTCTCTGCCCACACCATGTTTATTTTCTTCCTTTGCAGAAACACTCCTTGATGACTTCCTCCTCACGTACACCGTATTCATGACAACTGATGACTTGTGCCAGGCGCTGCTAAGACAATATCCTTCATTAACTGCAGGACACCGTTGCTGGCTTTCTCTCAGAAAGATGTCCCACATTAGGAATTAACTGCCTTTCTTAATTTACTCAACCCGCGGTGGAGTGTGGCCATGTTAAATATTAATGCGGTGATATCCACGGTGAAGATGGAACGGGACAGGACAGACAGGGGCACTGGGGGATGTGCTGCTGCTGCCACTGCTGCCGTCACCGCCGCCTTTACAGTCTGTTTGTGGGCAAAGTGTACTGTTTAGACCATGTTTGCTTTATTTCTGTTTCTCATGGTTGCTTAGGAAGCTGGAGGTAACTTTGCCTTCTGGATAAACCCAAATCATCAGGTCAAGAGGATTGACAATAACAAACAATAAGTATCCTTATAGGAGAGTCAGCCACAGCCACTTAGAGTCAGACCTCCTGTGCAAATGAACCTCGTGTGTGTGTGTGTGTGTGTGTGTGTGTGTGTGTGTGTGTGTATGTGTGTGTGTGTGTGTGTATGAGTATATGTGTGAATGAGTATGTTTGAGTGTGTGAATGTGTATGTGAGTGAGTTTGTGTGAGTTGAGGGTATGTGAGTGTGTGAGGGTGTTTATGAGTAATTGTGTATGTGTGAGGGTGTGTGTGAATGTATGTGTTCATATGTTTGAGTGTATATGATGTTTGAGTATTTGAATGTATGTGTGAGCATGTTTGAATGTGTTTGAATGTATGTATGAGTGAGTGTTGTTTCTGTGTGTGTGTGTGTTTGAGTGTGTGTGAATGTGTCGCTGTGAGTATGAGTGTGTATGTGTATGTGAGAGTTTGTGTGTGTGTGTGTGAGTACATGTGTATGTGTGAGTGTGTGAGTGTGTGTGTGTGTGAATGTGTGTATGTGAGTGAGTGAGTGTGTGTGTGTGTGTGTGTGTGTGTGTGTGTGTGTGTTCCTCCCCATGGAAAGTCTATCCCCTTCTCTGGATGCAGTTATCTTTTTGGAATGTTGCCACTCACTGCATGCTTTCCTCAAGTGTCAGATGGGATTAGAAGGTTAACTGCCTGCTAAGAAAGCCTTATAGTTTTACTCAGTAACCAGAGAGAGAGAGAGATGCTACATAAAGGCCATAAGCCCACATACACTGACTAGAAGTCTCCAACAGGGCTTCTTGCCTCACTCTGCTTAGAGAAGATGCTTCAAAAGCAGTTCAATATTTAATAAATTAACTTAGTTAATTAATTTTATTGCTGGTAATAATAAAATTAATTATAGCCTTTAAGCATTTCATAGAAACTTTACTGCCTTTATTAAACCATACTAGAGATTCCATTTCAATTCACACAAAATGTTAAGGAAAATGGGTTATATGGCCAAGATTTTATTAAAACTTAATAATACCCATTTAAAATTCATTACCTGTTAAGTAATTGTTACATGTCTCCCAACTATACTGCATTTTCCTATCAAAAAGAATACCTTAGGGCTAGAGAGATGGCTCAGCCATTAAAGGCTAGGGTCACAACCAAAAAAAAAAAAAATATATATATATATATATATATGTATATATATACATACATATACATATATATAATACCTTAAATATTAAAATGTGTTTAAAATGGTGAGTCTATTAAAAGACCATATAACTAACCTACTAGACTTGGTGGCATATAACTGTAATGACAGCACTCAGAATGCTGAGACAGGAAGACCACTGAGGTCAAGACCAGCTTGGGTGTAGACACCTGTCTCAGAGGAAAGGCAGGGCTGAGAGATGTCTCAGTAAAGCTTGAGGATCTATGTTGATTGTCTAGAACCAAGGTAAAGCTAAGCTTGGTGGGTGTGATCCTGGTGCTGGGGAGGTGGAGACAGACAGAGCTGTCAGACTGCTGGCCAGGTAAGTCCCAGGCCTGTAAGAAACCCTGCTTCAAACCAGTAGATGCTGCCTAAGGAATGTCATTCATGGTCGGCCTCTGACCTCCACCTGCAGGTGCACACACACACAAACACATGTGCACACAGAGAAACAAAAGGGTTTATATATTGATATAAGTATATATGAACTAGAAATGACACATATGCACATATTGACTGTTTTCTTGCTTTACTGCATCCTCTGACTAAGCAAAACTACAGATATTTTGACAATGTCTAAAAATCTAACTCATAAAACTAATCTTGAAACGTTAGTTTTGAATTTGGAAAATTTCAACAACATGCAGATTTTTCTCACAGTTTCCATGCTGTTTAAAAAATCAGCATTAATAAGAATCATGTCCTATAGCAAATTAGATGCCTTCAAATTATTGACTTCAGCAATGATCCTAATATTTTTTTAGCCACTTAATAATTTACTGCCCCTGCAGATATTTCTAAAGAATGTCTGAGGGTCTCCTTGGATATCAGTGATTTCAGTCTTTAACTAGGAAAATTTTATGAAATTTTAGTTATTTTTTGCAACCTTTTGATTATTAAAATCCACGAAATGGCAAACATTTTAAACTACAAATTTTTCTGCACAGCCATCTTTTGTTTCTTGCCATCCGTGAAATCAAACAAGCCACAATCAAAGCTATGACATCTGTATCAAATGTCAGTTTTGGTCCTGTCTTCATGAAGATGCTTGCTGTATTCCACTACTGTAGGCCCAGGTCATTTTTGTTTGTTTTCCCCATTATTTTTTTTAAACACTGTTTATAGATTTATGGGAACCATTTTACAGGGCTTGGATATTTTATATGGATATTTTCATTGTAATAGGATTGGATGGCTTTCGACTTTTATCATAGTAAAGCACATTATTGAAGCTCATAGCCTGGGCCAGCTAATATTCAGTGCATTACAAAGAACCTGCAGCTCACCCAGTACCCCTCCCCCACCACTGCATTTATTAATCAGTATGAGCAAAATATAAAGGGACTTACGCCCTACCATAATAAAGCAGAACTCAAAGGCAAACTTAATGAGTGAGCATTCTAAAAAGATACATATATGGTAGGGAACATGAGGTTAAGAAAATAAATATTAATAAATATACATTTAGAATAACAGTTGAACACTCATGGCCTTGAAATTGCTTTATTCTGATGTAGGTGGGACTTAAATATGACATTTGAATGAAGAGAAGCTCAGATCTCCACTAGAAAAGAGAGAGTTGTGTGTTTCACAACTGGCTGTGTCTTCTTCCTTACCAGATATTTTTAAAAAGAACACATGTGCAAATGGAAATAACACAGGACTAACCTTTATATTTGCCTTTCAAGAAAAAAAAAACTAAAAGAAGTAGAAACTTTTGGGCGTTTTTATTGGTTGGTTGGTTGGTTGGTTGGTTGGCTGACTTTATTTCACAAGTAGACTTTAAAGGCGGGCTCAGCATATTCTTGCAGGTTAGGGTGAAAGTGAGTCATGTTTTTCCGTGTTTACGGAGTCTGATGTACAACTCATTTCTGTTTTGCAGCTGTTCGTTGGTGCTAACAGATATGCTAGTCTTGATGAACCATCTCCTAATGCTTCTATGTCTAGTTAGCTTTTCAACACCGTTAGGATGGCTGAGGGCTGAATGGTGGTGCATACCTGTAATCCCAGCACTTGGGAGGCAGAGGCTAGAGGATGAAAAGTTGAGGCTAGCCTGTGCTACATGAGACTTTGTCGGGGGCTAGGACGAAGAGGCTAGAAAGATGATCATTTTGAGAGATTAAAAAAAAAAAAGATGACGTTAGAGAGTGCTGAGCTCTTGTTTCATTCCTAGGCTTTAAGCTTTTTACTTTGAAGTTATTTTAATAATGTAGTTAACACATGGTCATTATATATAAATTAGGAAATGTTAATTAGTATACAGATATTCTAAAATCTCACTACATTGAAAAGCCACTGTTAACCATCTGCATGTCTTTCCAGTTAATTAAAATATTCATGGAAGCATTATTAAAATATTCATATAAGCATTCTTATTAAAATATTCATGTAAGCATTATTAACCCAAGTAGATAATGCTGCTAGGTTTTTGTTTTTGTGCTCAACAATATACCGTGAATGTTCACGTCAATATATGTACTTCATACTGGGCCCTATTTTTATGGCTGCAGAGTAATTTATTTAATGAATATCTAATCATTTATTTAACTGATTTCTTGCTGGAGCATTTAGGCCTCCCCTGTTAAGTTTTTAATTTACATTAATGAAGGTGAAACTCTGTAGCCCTTTATACCTATGTCTTTGCACATTTATCTGGTCCTTCCTTTCTTCAGTAAATCCTTAGGAGCGGGCATTTGCATCAGATCATAAACCGTGCTCCTGACGACAGCTGTGCTCATCTGGAGCAACTTTAGAAGTAACTGATTTTTATAAAATATGAATTTCTAAAGATCAAAGATTGCCTACTCTCCTTCTGATGTTCCTCACTGAAGCAGTATTCACCTGTGTGGTGAGACAGGCTCTTCTCTAGAAGCTACTCTTGAAATCAGTGGGCCACCTCATGTCGCTTTGAACTGACATAAATCCCATGCTGCCGAGGGGCTTTGTCAGCAGCTGCCAGTGTGACAGACCAGCCCTCAGCTTCAGGACGAAAGCACAGCTTCCCACTGGGGATGCCGCCTTTGCTGCGTCTGCTTTTATTCTTTCCACAGCCCGTCTTCTGTTCTCTATACTCAGGTTCTGTCCTTTTACCTTTTATACAGTTCTAAATTCTTTGGAAAATATACTTCAGCCTATTTTGTAAAAACTTGGTCGCATGGGCCTTTTCACATTTTGTATTCCAACAACACGGTATTCTTTCTTAACCATGTGCACCTATTCTGCCAAGAAGTATCAAGGGGAAGAAGAAAACTCAGATGTCCCTTGTCGGAAGCGCAAGGTCTTACATCTGGTTTCCCAGTGGATTTCTCTGTACAAGGACTGGCTACATGAAGATGAGCATTCAAAAATGTTTCTAAAGGTGTGCCAATGCTTTCAGATATTTTGACATGATTGATTTTATTTTCAACTCTGTGCTTCAAAAATCTCATTTTTGGTCATTCAATTTTTGTGTCCAATTCAGTGAAAATATAAATTCATCTTGACTTCCAATGCCTGGCATTCTCTATATAAGTCGGAACTCAATTTTTAAAAATTTAAATATATTATGAAAAACTATGCATGGAAGTTTTATATGCACCAATTTTGGGTGGGTTGTTTAAATCATCAGAATTTTTATTGTGAGTTAAATAACATAATGCCAAAATATACTTTAAAATTTGATGCTACTTAATGTTAGATATATGATAATGTTAAAATGACAATGTCTATACAGGCAAATAAAACTTAGATATGTATATTGTATTATTATGTGAATTTTAACTATATCCTATGCTTGAGAATTATATTTGAGAATAGGCTTTTGACAATATACTTTGAGAACAGTAGCAATCTGAAAGACACTAACCTAGATAAAGCAGTTTGTCTAAATATTGATAGTTTACCTGGAATAGAGCTTGACATTGTGTGCACAAGTCAGCACATAGAGAGGATAGACTGGGATTTTAGCAAGACCATAGAGGAAATGGCATTGAACTTAACATTCCTTTTAGGCTTCCAGTTAAAAGCTTATCTCACTGTCCCTCTGCCTTAACTCATGTTATTTCTTAAGCCCACTGGTTATTTTAATATATTTTCCTTCCAAGCAGTCATGCAGATACTCTCTTTTGAGATCTGAACTACTCGTGGATGTCTGTAGTAGCCAACTAAGAGATGTCTGTTTTCAGCATCTGCTACAGTCTTTAAAAGCAACCAGGTTGTTGAGTGGCTGGAGACCACATTACTTCCTGGAATAAGAGAGCCATTACCTGAGACTTTTTCTTCATTGGCGGTGTTGGGATTGAACTCAGGGACTTAACACAAACTAAACGTGTGTTTGACCACTGAGCTGTATGGCCAACCCTGTCTTCATTGAAATCCTCACCGAACACACGCTGAAGTGTTATGTTTGCCGTTTGTCGTCTCCATCCTCTCCGCAGACCATATACAGGAACGTGCTGGATGATGTCTATGAGTACCCGATTCTTGAGAAAGAGCTGAAAGAGTTTCAGAAGATACTTGGCGTGTACCGCCGTCAGTGAGTATTTAGCTTTGCTCGTAGCAGTTAGGGGAACGCAGAAGCAAATGAAAGAACTATGGGCCATTGTGCAGAGAAAATTAATTTTTAGCATTTCTAGCAGTAAATTGCTTGTTTTTATTTTTTTATAGATCAAAATAAGAGAAAACGAATCAGACTCCAGACCTTTCCTTCTTTATTTTATGTTTTTCCATGGTCAAAGCAGAATGAGCCATGACAGCCTGAGTACATAAAAATAGTAAATTATTCCTTAATTTTAAGTTACATATTTAGCTTATTGTTTGGGGGCTCTGGGTAATCTTTATGGAATAGGGAAGAAAGGACTTATAAATAGGTCCCAGTGAGTCACAGAGAATTACATAGGCTCAATGTATTATGAGATCTGTGAGGTTTCCATATCGGTTTAGAAAGATTGGAGAAAATCAACTTCTATTAACTGTTGGCATGCCCAAGTGTCCCATAAGTACCACTTGTAAATCTTTCAATGTGGCAGCACCTGACTTTTCTAGGTTTTAGCAGCATCTCTGTTAATTTTGTATATGAGACCATAGGGTCCTTACTCGGTTCTGAGATGCAGTCTTTGCCAAGCTTGTCCAGTTTGTCCTGCAGTTGCAAGCAAGAGCATCATCAAGCTGGACACTTTTACGACTTGGGCAACAGTGAGTGCACTTCTTAGGAATGCCGGTTCAGGCCAGCCGGATAACTGGTTTGAGATTTAAAGCCTGATTTAACTGCAGTGAAGGGTCCCCGTTACAAATAAAGACATGTATAGATTAGTCTTAAGCAGCATGCGTAAGCCTTCATCTCAGGTTGTCAGAATTGCATCCTGAGAAAACAGGTGCAAGGTGGGACAGTATTTTAGAAATGAATGTAATAAACTATGGTGATCACAGTCTGTATCCTATTAAATATGAACAGCCTAGTTAATATTGATGTGAAATTATAAATTAGTAAATGAATCAAAAGGGGAAAGAAAGATAAACCTTATGACAATTAATCTCTCCTTTGGCGGAGGTCTGTACTATAAGGCAGAGCTGTTACAGTTGGGAAACCTTAATGCCTGGCTTAGTGCACTTAAATAGATTAACCATGTCACTGAAATCTAGTACATTCCATTAAAATTTTACATTAGAGTGGAAATGGCAAATTGAAATGAGAAAATTGGGTTAAGATACAGTTGGGCTGGAGGTGAGGGTTAGGGTTAGCAAACCAAAGCTGTGGGTCATCCCCCAACACAAACACAAAGAAAAGGGGGTCCCCAACACATGCACACACAGAAGGGGTCTCTAACACACACACACACACACACACACAGAGAGAGAGAGAGAGAGAGAACAGGGTCCCCAACACATTCACACAAAGAAGGAGGTCCCCAACACAAGCACACACACATGGGGGTCCCCAACACACAGAAGGGGGTTCCAAACACACACACACACAGAAAACAAGGTCCTCAACACATGCGTACACAGAAGAGGTCACCAACACACACAGAAGGGGACTCCCAACACATACAGAGACAGGGATCCCCAACACACACACAGAAGGGGGTCCTCAATATGCGCACACCAAGAAAGGGTGTTTACTTATTTAGTATAAGACTGTGACATGTCTTTCCATTTTATAACGAGACTTGGGCCCCAGTGTTATGCTCATTACAGTTCTCTGGATGGCCAGTGTGTCACTTTCTGAGTATATGATGAGTACCTGGTGTGGATGGTTAGCCTGATGGTGTGTGCAGCTTTCTTCAGAGTGGAGATAGCCATCGGGGCCCCCAGTGATGCAGGGTCAGTGGTTAGAGATGCATCTGTAGAACCGCACGGTGTCCTCATTTCTGCTCTACAGACCCATCTAGAGACGATGCTGGATTACTTAGCTAGAAAATGGTTCCACCACAGATCTATTACTACATGACAAAGTCTTTCTTGTTAATGCGTGTTGCTTTTCAAACAGGGTAGGGGGAGAGAAAGAGCACCCCTACCCCTACCTTCTATTCATGTCTACTGTGTTTCAATAGGCTGACAGACCCAGTTTTCCTCCCAAGTATTAGCTTTACTTTCTGGAAGTAGAAAACACAATGCATGTGTTCAATAGCTACCTTCTATTTTTTTTCTCCTGTTTCACTTGAAACTTAGAGCACAGTGACAGATGCATTAGACATAGTACACTAATAAATAATGTGTTCTGTCTTTGTATTTTGTTTTGAGATGGTATGTAGTCCAGACTGGCCTGAAATTCATGATGTAGTACAGACAGATCACCATCTTGCCTCTGCTTAGCCTCTGGAGTGAAGGGATTACAGACATGCACCACTGTACCAGAGTTATTTTGTCCTGGTTTTTTTTTTCTTTTTTTTTATGACATTTATTTATTTACTTACTTAGCTATTTACTTACTTGTTTGGGTGTGGGGGTATGCCACAGTGTTTGCTGTGATAAGACACTGACAAAAACAACTTAGAAGGAGAGATCTTACTTGGCTTAAGATTGCAGTCTATCATCAAGAGAAATCAAGGCAGGAACTTAGAGATTCTGTGGTAGGGATATGGAGGATGCTGCTGATGGGCTCGTCCCCTGTAGCTCGTCCCCCTTGCTTAGTCTGCTTTCCTGTATAACTCAGCACCACCCTTAGGTTCAGTTCTGCCATCCCACTGTGTAGATCCTGGGCTGTCAGGTTTGGTAATTAGTGATTCATCTCACTGGTTCCTCTTCGCCTTCTTTAAAGATTAACATTCTCTACAGTGTTCCTGAGAATGAGTCTTCTGTGGGAATCTCATGTTTTACCTTTCTCTTTGTAGCACTGTTGATGAATACTCACCACAGAAGAAGGTAGGCAAAGGCTTTCTTGTCTGAGGGAGAAGGGGAGGGGGTGTGGCTCACACAGCTTGCCCTGTCCAACTTAAAGTGAATACTGCCCCTAGTCCATCAGGGTGAGCTGGGAAATCCAGGGATGCAGCTGGCCTGCACTTTCCTGCCTTGTTGTGTTCCAACCTATTTGTATATGGACCTTTGACTTGTCGACAATGTGTATCCTTTTTGGTGCATTTTAAAGTCTCAGAACTTCCCGGCTGTTCTCAAATTGATAAAATTTTGAATTTTAAACTGCTCATATCCCTCCCTCTGAATCCAAGTAAGAATCTTAAGTGAAGGATTTTCTTACTCCGAGAGTAAGGAAGTCTTCCAAAGAGTTTCACACTTTCAACATGACAAGAGAGATAATAGCCAGTGTGTTTTATTTCCACCGAACTTGAGAGGAACACAGGAGAGGACATTGGTCAGTGTTAGGCAGAATGTGGGTAACCCTGGTAGCCAGTGCTGGGAGTGGGAAATGACCTCACAGAGTTCTTCAAACTGGAAAAGGCAGGAACTGAGATTGTTGCAACTGTGTCTCAGAGCCTGTGTTGGGATGGAGAAAGTGTCTTCCTAAAGAATCATGGGTGTTTCTGGAGTCTCCTCTAGTAACAGGCTCTGAATAGACAGAGGAACTTTATGCCTGCTATGGCCTTGGCCAAGCTCCACTCTAAGGCTCACAATCCTGACGCGTACATTTGTTGATTGAAGGATCTCCAACTTTTTTTCTCTTAAGATTGGATGGGTAGATTTTATATGTTAAAAAAAAAATTGGCTAGTTCTTTTGGAACATGTTGGAAACAGCTTTGACTTTCCAGAGGGCCAGAATCCATTTGTTCATTGTTCTTCTTCTCCTTCTTTACAGAATAAAGCCCTTTTCCACCAATTCAGTCTTAAGGAGAACTGGCTCCAGCACAGAGGAACTGTGGCAGAAACAGAGGAAAGTGAGTAGCCTTGTACAAGAGTCGCCTCCTCCTACAGATCACATCCTGCCTGCAACTGTCACTTCTGGAAGTCATTCCTCTTTGACTAGAATGCTAATATCAAATATTAGCATGGCTTTTCTTCCTTGGTTTGGTTGTTAAGGTTTGTTTAGATAATGCAGTGTTCTTTCAAAGACCATGAATATTCTAAATTTGGGAAGCAAGAACAGGGATATATATGCACAGAGCACTCCAGTGTTCTGCAGTGCAGATTCAAAAGATGCTGCAAACCAGCTTTTTCTTCCTTAAACCATCACTCTAGATGCCCCATTGTCCAGGTTTGACCTGAAGGGCCACCAAAGCCAGTGTGTAGAGCCTTAGCTAAGTCAGTCCCTGAGACTTAGAAAAGATAATAGAAAAAGAGGATAGGTGTGGGAGAAGTTCCTCAGCCTGCCACTTTCCCAGAGTGTACATGACAGAGTCAGTGCTTAGGACTCCTATCAGCCCACGGAGGCTGGGCATTCACCAAGCATGAGTGGAAAGTCCTTGTTAGCAACCTGCATGTGCTAGTGTTCTTTGTTACTGCAGAGTGAGTGGCAGCAGAGGTTCCTTGTCTGGGCAAAGACTGAGGGAATGGCAGGAGAGACGGGGAAGTAAAATACTCTTGAGAAAGTTCCCACACACCTTTCTCTACACACTAAACTTCAGCGTGTCAAGGCTTTCTGTTCAGCATTTTGAACAGTTCCAAAATAAAGCGTCTTAGTTTATTCTGTTGTGTGGCACTTTGTCTGATGGCTCTGGCCAAAAGGTTTCTGTTGTCTCGTGTTAACTGTCATCTGCCCCAAATGAAAGAGCAAATGCAATTACCTTACCTCCTGATTTGTTAATCGCTGACCTTCCTTGTCCATTTCTCCTATAATTTAATTGTAGAGTTTGCTAAGCTGAGCTTCAAAGAGGCTCAGTATTGCAAGGCCCTCCGGCCTCTCCCTATTTGTCAGTTTATTAAGCAAGGATAAACTCAGCCTCTATTTAGTAGTTGATAGACTGGATCTTTGTTCAGAGTCTCCACTTTGAGCAACCTAACCCAAGCAAAGACTGTCAAGTGCCTGGTGCAGGGACTGTGTTTGCTTGCATTCAGTGGCAGCAGCCCATTCTCTTGCTTTGCTGCCTTTGCATGTCTGGAAATTATCCCTGGGTTTAGTTCAGTGATGCTATTTAAATAGAATGTAAAATTCTCTAAAAGCCATAACCCCCCTGCTTATCATTGAGGAAGTATAGAGCACACACTATCTAAGTACATCATTGCCCTGTTTAGTCTAAAGGACCTAGCATTTATAGGCTAAGGGAAGGTGTTGTAAGAAGTAGCATGCCACAGTGATGTTCATTGCTATTAAAACTATCTCTCCTATGCAAATCGTGAAGAAAATGTTTTTCCAGGATCCATTTACCCCGACAGTGATAATACTCTACTAATCATTAATAGCACTGCAAATAAAAAAAAATTAAAGGTTAGAAACATGGCCTCCATTTAAAAACCCATCATCACTTTGATAAGAGTCAGGACTGGAGGCTCATTCTTAAATGACTGAGAGGGTTGCACATCAACGCCAAGGCAAATGACATACTTTCAGGTAAACATGAGAATTCTAATAGCAAGTGTGCAGTTCTTGATTGGGCCACTGAGACTGTCCTGAAGCAGAGTGTAAAATAAAAATTTATATGCTAGACATTTTAATATAGTGCTTTAGGAGTTCTTAGCAACTCTCAGAGGAGGAGTTCAAAAGTACAGTCTGTGGAGCGTGGTCTCCAGTGTCTTCTAGCAGAGAGTCTATCACAAGAACGATATGGTGTAACCAAGGGATTCCTTGCAGTATGGGAAGCCAGTCAGCTGCTCCTGCATGGTCACTGGCCTCCTGTCTTTGCAAGCATATGCTGGCAGGCTGGACTCTCACATACTCATCCTAAATGCATCTACCTGCTTACGCTTTATACTTAAAACAACAGCAAGGTAGACTTCTCGTGGTCACAATTCTCTGATTATGACCTGTTCTTTTGACCTCTGCAGTTTTTTGCCACGTGTATATAACGGAGCACTCCTATATCAGTGTGAAGGCAAAAGTGTCGAGTACAGCCCAGGAGATCCTGAAGGTCGTGGCCGAGAAGCTGCAGCGTGCCGAAGAGGATCTGGCTCTGGTAGCCATTACATTCTCTGGAGGTAAATTGTTTTCAGTCCTTGAATATTAATCTTTCACTGGATCTCCACGGGAAGGAAGCTGACATCTTGTAGAGTAGGCATGCGGCCTCTCCTTTCTCTGCTGCAGCTGGATGACCACAGTAACAATATGCGGTGCCTACCAGAAGTGTTTCCATGACAACAGTGGGGTACTGCTGGATACTGAATTTCCTCCCTCAGAACTGAGTAGTAGGAAGATGTGCCAGTGTTTTGAAATATATTAAAGAGCTTTTTGCACTGTTTTAAATGTTAGATAAGCCTTCCATTTTTGTATTTAAATTAACTCCAGAAATTGGTAAAGGATTAAATTACTCTGTGTGTGTGTTGTAGGGGGTGGAGGATGGCCTTGAACTAGTCATCTTGACGGCTGAGATTGTAATATTTAGTCTCTGTTGGAAGACAGGAAACTGCACAATAAGCCATAGCTCAGGAGGCACTGCTCTCTCGGGTGCATGTGGAGAGCCGGACCTTGTAACAGCTGCTCCTGTTGGGCTCTGTGTTTGTCCTCTGATAAACTTTATTGTGTGTATTGAATAAGACCACGAAGATTATGACCCGACACTATTGATCTGTGCAGCCTGAACAAACCTCTGTGTTTCACTGGAGCCTGTCAGATCACAATGTCACTGGCTTCCTTCTGGCTTACAGTCTTTATCTGATGTCTCACTAACGCTGAGGAAAATAGGGGAAAGGTGACTGAGTGTGAGCAGTTAAAACTGAAAGAACCATGTTAACCAGTATCAACCTGTGGGGTGGGGGATGGGGGAGCAGAGACAAAGCATTGCTATCTACCCTTAATAACTAAATGTTCTACAGGGAGAGATGGACTCAGAATACATGTGAGGTTAAAGCATTACAAGACAGAGCATGGCTTCCACTACCATTTTGCTCACGGGCAAGTCAGATAGTCTTGACAAGTCAATGCAAGTTTCACATGCAAAAAATAAAACAAAACAAAAAGCCATTCTCCCTAAACGTAATAGAGTCCTAGAGCTCTTATTGTACAGCCTAACAAAACACCATCCTGGGTTGAGGGTGTAGCTTATTTGTAGAATATAGACCATGCCTGTATAAGGCTCTGGGTCAGGTCTCCAGAGAAACCTCTCACCCCAAATTACCGATGGGAAATAAAAGTAAAAATGCAAAGCATGTGGACCCCATGAACGTTAATAAGAAAATGTATTTGGGGGTTTCTTTGTTAAGGAATGGAGATGGAGTTAGAGAAATGGCTCAGCAGTTAAGAGCAGTTGCTGCTTTTGCCCAGGACCCAGGTTCAGTTCTTGCTTACAGCCATCTAGATTCCAGGTACAGGGACTCTGAAAGCCTCTTCTGGCCTCCCTGGGTGCTGCACTCACAGGGTACACTAACATGCATGCAGACACACATTCATGCGCATTAAATAAATAAAAATAAACAAAATCTTAAGAAATAGAGACAGCTTATTAAGAAAGGAAAGACACTCCCAAGAATGTGAATGGCTGGTGAACTAAAGGAAGACATTGTAAAGAATAAAAGAATTATGTTTATCCCTGTCTAAATTCAATTGAGTGCGACTCAAACCATGATTTATTTATTAGGTTCTGTACAATTACTGGGACATGTCCTCTATTCTAATTCTCTAATGCTAGACTGGCTACTTCCCCAACTGTACTCCCTGGATACTTGCTGTTTGAATCTTCCTAGGTTATTTCTGCTCCAGCAGTCTGGGGTTCTGGGGAGGCATTTCACTCTGGCACCTGTTGCTGGTCCATCATGACTGATGGAGACCTCCTGTTCTCTCCATCTTCTTATCCTCTGAGTGTTCTCTTGAGTTTCTCTCTCTCCCTCCCTCTCTTCTTCTCTCCCTCCCTCTCTCTCTCTCCCTCCCTCCCTCTCTCCTTCTCTCCCTCCCTCTCTCTCCCTTCCTCCCTCCTTCTCTCTCTCCCTCTCTCTCTCCCTCTCTCTCTCTCCCTCTCTCTCCCTTTTCCCTCCCTCCCTCCCTCCCTCCCTCCCTTTCTCCTTTCTCCTTCTCCTTCTCCTTGTGGTCCCTACCTCCAACCCCCAACCCAATAACTCAAACTCCACCCTCCCCCTTAATTAGTTGTAGCCATTTTAATTTAACCAATAGTTTTAAATTGTGGAGCAAGGTTTACATAACAAAAGCTGGTGTGAGAATTTCCTCATCTTGGGGCAACCAGATCTTGGGGTACAGAATTTAGCATTTGAACACGTAGAAGCCCCAGACTAACCAACAAAGTATCTCCTCAGAAGCTTTGAATTTTTAATTACATTATTTCAGGTAGATAAGTTAAATGTATTCTATGTCTTAAATGACCAAAATACTAAATGATTATAACCAATATTAAACTTCATCAAAACCACCATTCACCTCTTAAGATAGTCCCACTAAGGAGAATAATCACTGGATCCCCAGTCAATTTTTCCATATCCTTCAAGTAATCTCTAAAATAGTGTTCCTTGGTATCTTCTTTAATTCCACCAGCAAACAGCTTCTTCACAGTGACATGGGCTCCTGGTTTTCCAGACTCCTCCTGTCGCCTTGGAAGCCCAGAACCATATGAGAATCTGATAGGCAGTCTGGAAAGGAAGGGGGCTTTGGCTATGTTACTTTTGATGACCATGATTCTGTGGTTAAAAGTGAATTGCAAAAAACATCCCACCATCAATGTTCATAATGCAGACGTTAGAAAGGCATTGTCTAGACAAGAAATGCAGGAAGTCTGAAGCTCTAGGAGTGGAAGAGGAGGAAACTTTGGTTTAGGGGATTCCCCATGGTGACAATGGCATTTTTGGACCAAGACAAGGAAGCAGCTTTAGGCAGGGATCTGATGGATAAGCAAGTGGGTGTGGATTTAGGGATGACTGTAATAGAAATGGAGGAAGATCTGGAGGTGGCAGTTTTGGAGGTAGCCCTGGTTATGAAGGAGAAAGAGGATATGGTGGTGAAGGATCTGTATATGGCAACCAGGGTGGGGGCCATTGAGGTGGCTATGACAGCCGTGGAGGTGGAAATTACAATGACTTTTGAAATTATAACCAGCAATCTTCTAACTGTGGTCCAATGAAAAGTGGAAACTTTGTAGCAGGATCATGGGAGGAGCATACAGTGGAGGGAAGTATGGTCCTGGAAGTGGAGGGTATAGTGGGAGGAGCCAATACTAAATTTCTTCCTACTTGCCATGGGCTTCACTATATACAGAGGACAGGATGAGAGCCCAGAGGTAACAGAACAGCTTCAGATTATCAAAATAACAGTGTTAAGGAAACTCTTATCTCAGTCATTCATAAATGTACAGTGATATGGCAGAAGACACCAGAGCAGATGCAGAGAGCTGTTTTGTGAATGGATTGGATTATTTAAATAACATTACCTTACTGTGGAGGAAGGATTGTAAATGATGCCTTTGAAACAGTTTCTTAGCTCTTTAAGAAACTTTTGTTTCTTTCTAGCGGTCTTTCTAAGAGTGTAGAAGCATTCCTTCTTTGATATGTTAAACATGTAAGTTCCAGGTACCTTGAAAAGCCTTGTTAAAGATTTCCTTCAAAAGTTTTGAAAAACTCTTAGCCAGGATCATGACATAATAAGACATAACATTTTTCTTTTTAAAATTTAAGTGTAGAGAGAGTTAAAAAGCTATCGTACATTTATGATTTAACAAAATAATTCTAAAGAAACAAAAAACATTTTGCAATCAAGAAATCAAGTAGCAGTCTCTACAGAGAGAGTCAGCCTTTGACTTGCATGTAAGGCAGACCTTCCAAAAACAATCGTTATTGGTGTTCATTGCGCAAGCTTGATACCTAATTTTAGGCAAATATATTGATTCATTTTCTAAAAAGAGAACTCATAAGCAGTTTGGCAGTTTGTATCAAAGGCTTTACAAATGTTCTCTTTCACCCAGTAATGTCATACTGGGTGAAATCTGTCTTTAAAAGCGCATATGTTAAACAGACAAGGATTTATATACAAGAATGTTGACTTCAGCATACATGTTATGGCTACTGAAATCATAGACCCATCTATCAAGTCTCTGTTATGGGCCAGGCCTTATGCTAGTATTCAACATATATTAATTTATATGACTAAAAAAAAGCCATTAAATTTTCAGCAGTAGAGGAATGATTAAATGGTGGTGTAATGGGCTGTTATATAACCAATTAAATGTGACATATAAACAAGAAGTAAATGCTTATAATTTTAAAGTCATATAGGATTAATTACTACTGCAAGAGTGGGAACAAGCGCATGTACACTTGAATAACTTCTGGTATATGGACTCACATGGTTATTTTGGACAGAGGGGGCTATGAGTAAGTTTTCCCATCTGTCTTAATTGTCCTTTCAGCTCAGGAGGGCCACACTAGGAGGTAATATTCTTAACATCATGTCAAAGTATGCAAAAACAAACTCACTCACTTAAAGTCTATTTACCTACTTTTAAATATTTTTCTTAAGCAAGTTTTGTTCATGATATGTAATGCGTAGGTTCACTAATGTTTCTAACTAATCTCTCTCTCTCTTTTTTTTTTTTTAAATAAAGAAAAGCATGAATTTCAGCCAAATGACTTGGCCATTTCCAAATCCCTGGAGGCATCTGGTCGGATATATGTCTACCGAAAAGATCTGGCTGACACTTTGGTAAGGACTTGGGTGCTGGCACTTGAATCACATGTTTATGCTTTATAATGAAAATTATATATGTGTGTGTGTGTGTGTGTGTGTGTGTGTGTGTGTGTACGTTCATTAAGCTATTTTCTCTTGCAACCACAAGTAGCCTGCCAAGTGACATGTCTTTTGCAAATCAGAGGCCTGACTTAAGGGATTAGCCTCCCTGGAATCAGTCTTACCTTTTTTCTGATTAAAAAGTATTTGAATTTATGACTCTCCATCCCATCGAATCTTGACTTAGTCTCTTTTTCCTTTTGGGGAGCTGTATGGGCATGGGGCTGAGAAATAGTCCCAGTTGTACTGAGAGACAAAGGGCCTGTCCTTTTGAGTGTCCCATTTCCTTAAATAAAAGGTAGATTTTTTTTTCAGCCTTCCCTGTGTACAATGAATCAGTAACTATGGGATATCAGATGCCTCTGAAGAGCAAGATTTGAAAAGATTAAATAAACCTGACCTTCAGATTATTCTCAGTGTGAAGTTTAAAAACATTATGGCTAAGGGGACAGCAAAGGTACTTCACAGGACTTTTTGTAGACAATGAGTTTGATTTTATTCTTGCCCATGAAAGAAAACAGTCTAAAGTATAGCTTTTGTGGATTCTTCCCAAGAAAATCCCCCACACACTCAAGCTGTCCCCCAAGCCCTTCTCCTTCAGCCACGTAGCATAATTCCACCTGATATAATTCCCCCAGGACTTTATTCCATGGGTGATGTCCCAGTGGAATAAGCAAATGCCATGAGCTGTGTTCTAGTAGGAACAAGACTCCATCCGGCCCTCCAGCATTTTCTACAACTGCTTTGGACATCATGGCATATGTCCTTGTGGGTAGCAGATTTAAGAATTTCATCTTCAGGGGTGTCTGCTTAGAACAGAGCGTGGTTGGGGCCTAGGACATGAGGACTCACTGTAACCACTAACAGTTTCTCATAGATTAACGAATCTTCCTCAAAATCAAGCCCAGAGGGTAGAGTAGAAAATAGAAAGTATTGCCTGGACAGGACACTAGTCAGCCTTGAGGAACCATGTGGTAGAAGAACTATGCTGAAGAGCAAATTTAAGGAAAAATAAAATGGACAAAAGACCAGGTTAACCATTGATTCCCACCCTATAGTCAGCTTTGGCTTTATTTCAGTGCCTTGTCCCATCCTAGCAGACAATTCCTAAGAACCCTTGACTTCCCGCCTCAGCACCACAGAATCCATAAATTCATAGACTCAGTCAGTGCCCCTGACACAACACTACATTCTCAGGGGAGGCAGAGAGGCCAGCTTGCAAGGCAGTCTCCCCTGTGGGGAAGTCTGGGAAGATTGGCTGTGTTAGGTTCTTGTTTGTTTTGTTTTTCAATACCAAACATTTTCATAAACACCAAAGTTTTAAAACTGGCATGCAGTCCATGTAATTTACTTTTGCAGAATAAGCTTGTCCCTTTTAAAAAATATTCGTTCTGAGCCGGGCGTGGTGGCGCACGCCTTTAATCCCAGCACTCAGGAGGCAGAGGCAGGCGGATTTCTGAGTTGCTACACAGAGAAACCCTGTCTCTAAAAAAACAAACAAACAAAAAAAATCCGTTCTGGGAGCTGACCCCAGGGACCTCATAGATGTTAGGCAAGCTTAAGTGCCCCTTCCTGAGTCACACCACACACCTAACTGCCTGGTCACTGAGTCACACTTGCAGCCATAATGGCCCCATCACTGAGTCACACAGCAGCCAATTCCCAGTCTTTTGGCTTTTTAAATCATTAACTCTTTGCCTCAAAACTCTCAAATGAGAAAATGTGCATTTTAATTAGAAAATTCCAATAATTTTAGAGAAAATACCAAATTGCTTATTTAATAACTTCAAACATGCTGAGAGATTTAAGGCTGTATTGGCAATGTAATAGTCTCATGCCAGATTTTGAAGGAAGTGCTGTTAGCAACCTACGTGATTAGCCCCCATTCTCCATGAGGGAAGAACAAAGCAAAACAATTGTTACATAGAACATATTAGTCACATGGGCTCTAAATAAAAAAGCTTTTATTTTTATTTCATGTCAGATTTTTTTTCACTTTCCAAGGACCTTGTAATGAAATTTGTAAGCCTGTGTCTAGGATGAGACTGGCAAAGCACGGTTCCTGTACAAGCCATGTCTGTCTTTATTGAAGTGCTCTGTGACATTTCTTTTGTTTGTTTTTATACTAACCCTCCTGGCACATTAATTTTTACCAGAAGCCAAAGTGATTCCAGGGCTTTCAGTTTCATTATGCTGTCTGTCAGGGCTGTGTTTTATAATCAGATTTGTGGATGTGGGGGAGCTGGTGGGGGAGGGGATGGGCAGGCTGAGCTCATGGAGAAGGGGGAGGGGGAGGGGCAGGCTGTCTGGGTGAAGTGTCATTGATCACATTTGACTGTTGCAGGGCTGTTTCCTAAATTGGCTGTAACTCACTGCCGGTGAACAGAGCAGGGGAAATATTAAGGGCACTCAGAAAAGATTACTTCTCTAATCTGGGTTCCTTGAGCCTTCCTACAGGCAGCCAATTCACGGTGGAACATTCGGGGACTACTGAAGATCCTTTTGCTTCTGTCTGTTGCTTTAGAATCCTTTGGCAGAAAATGAGGAATCCCAGCAAAGGTCAATGAGGATTTTGGGGATGAACACGTGGGACCTTGCTCTGGAATTAATGAGTTTTGATTGGAGTCTGTTCAATTCAATCCACGAGGTAAGCAGGGAACTGGAAAGACAGAACTGCTAAATATAGTTTTAACATTTAACTGTGTGGTTTATTTTTTTTTTTGAGACACTTGTGTATTGTGCTAGGATAGTGTGGTCTAAAAGCTATCTGGAGGAATTAAAGTATGTTGAAAGTCTGCCCCATCCTGAGGAAATTAGAATATGTCCTGTGCTTTCTTTGGTCCTTGTTCTGTCGTGAGCTTGGTGTGAGGTAAGTGTGGATGTGCTGGCCTTCTATGTACAGATACCTGTAGGCAAGTGTGTGATGTGTGGGGGTGTGGTTTTATAGGTTTATACTGATATGTAATGCCGTAATGAGATTGAAGAGTAATTTTACCTTTAGTGCTAATCTTTCCATTTCTCTCTATGTACATATATACATTTATCTTTTTACTTAGGAATATTTCATAAGTTTTATAATGTGCTACAAAACTTCAAATTCTCATATAAATTTCACATTTTTGTATATGTGAACATCTCCCCTGGGGGCATATTATAATGTTTATGAATTATATACTAGAAGCAAAGTGCTACTGACAGCTCGGTGGTAGCAATGCTCACAGGAATCAGGAGATGAAAATGCCACAGGTCTGTAGCCATGTGGTTCGTTCACCTTCCATGTAAAGAAACACTTCCTCCTGCCGTAGTCTTTCCTTCTGGAGGGACTCATGGCTTCATTCTGCAATATCTGTTAAATTTGTTCATATTTCCTCGTTAAAACATCTCAGCACTGTAAGCTGTTTGGAGTGTGTTGTGAGCTCACTCAGGCTAGATGACTTGCCTCTTCAGAAGTGTCAATCAAGAAGGATCTGCCACTGCTTGTGCCGTGTGGTTACTCCTGTAAGATGCACACACTCAATTACAAGTGAACCTCTGCCCTCATGCAGTGTGGTTACTTCTGTAAGACACACGCACTTGGTTACATAGGAATCTCTTTACTGCTTTGCCTGTGGTCATGCTAAATTATTTGTTACTGGGCTTGGCTTGCATTTGTGAACCTCTGCTCTCTGCCCTTAGTCTCCGTTTTATTTCTGTTTATGATCTTATGATGTCTTCATAACACAAATTCTCAGGGTGCAGCTTTAAAACCACAACCATCAGCACCACCTGAGATGCCATGCGCAGGCATGGTGGTGCCCACCTGTAGTCTTCTGTACTTGGAAGGCTCAGGCCAGAGAATCACTGAGGCCACAGGTTCAAGATCAACCTGGACAACATGGTGAGACCTAGTCTCAAACGATGTTTTAGCCCTTCATAGACTACTAATAAAAAACGAGGGAGGAGCTCCAGTAATCTGAGCTTCATCAGTGTTATGGGTGGTCCTGAGGACACCATAATAATTTGTGTTGGCCCTGATGTATGGTAGCAAATATTAGTGTCATCTCTTGGCATATATAGGGGCTCCTTCTTAAAGTCCTGTGGTTTAAACTTTAGAATGTTCCAGATTTTGTACCAGGATATCTTACTTTTATTTGGGGGGGGGGGGTGTATAACACTTCTGGGTAAACAGTTTTGAGCAAAGTATCTTATAATGTCTTACCTCTGAGCGTGTGCAGTGTGGTTACTCCTGTAAGACCTATGCACCCGGTTACAAACGAACTAAAGATGTTATTTTGAATCCGCTTTGTAGTCATCTGCTGCATTTTCTGTTAACACTCTAAGGATAAAGGCGGGTCCTCTTGAAACAGCTTATAAAGTGATTACATTTTGCACCAGCTTGACTCCGCCTAAAATACATGTTTCTTCCAGCAAGAGCTGATCTACTTCACATTCAGCAGACAGGGGAACGGAGAGAATACTGTGAACCTCAGCCTTCTGCTCCAGAGATGTAACGAGGTCCAGCTCTGGGTAGCCACAGAGATTCTGCTCTGCAGCCAGCTAGGCAAGCGCGTGCAGCTGGTGAAAAAATTCATCAAGATTGCAGCTCAGTAGGTTTCTTGTGGTGGGCTCCCTGTGTCTCTTGTCTGCTTGAGAAAGCGTGGTGGTGTGGATATTACTATTAATATTATTATTATTATTATTATTATTATTATTATATTAATATAACTAAAACTATGACTACTATTCCTTATAATGATACAAAGGATTAGGATATAAAAAATATTATACTGAGTTAAGTGACCAAATATTTAAAAGGTCTGTTTCTGAATATTTATGCCTTTGCATTTGAAGTATTCATATCTTTAAATGTCAAAATACCAGACTAAAGCACTGAGCTGTGTGCTTAGAAGCTATAACCAGGTAGTGAGCACTTGTACAATATAGCTGATGGTACTGCAGTGAGCTTGGGAAAGAAAAAGATGCTGTGTGTGTGTGGTGCAGGCATCATGGAAAGTCAGGGACATGCTCGGATCCTGCTCATGTCTCCTTGACACTCACTGTGTGAGCTTTCACAGACTTGTCAGCTGAAAGTCCCTACACATCACCCTCTGGATGCACCTCATGCCCCAGTCACACTGAATGTCTCCCATGCATTCCATGCTGCAACCTTGACTTCATATGTTTGACCCTATGGTTGTTCCATTTACCCATTGATGGCATTATTCTTCAAGACTGTAGGTCAAATTTCTTTCTATAGGATACCTGACTATGTGTAGGACGGACCAAAATTACCCCCATGCATACACATATGTTCTACCTTTTAAATTTTTCTTTATTATTGTTATTACACTTACTTGTGTGTATAGGAGTCTTTCACTAGGCCACATTCACTCCCAAAGGACAGGGACTGTGTGTAATTGATCAGTGTCACTGAACAGAACATGGCAATTAAGAGTGACTCAGTGAATGTTGAGAGTGAAATTTTAATACCTTACTGGGAGCCTCTTTAAAATTAGAGTGTGTGGCCTGGGTGCTGGTCAGTGTGGAGAGTACTTGCTATGCAATCATGAGCGCCTAGTTCAGATCCCCAGCCCCCATGTAAAATCCTACTCATCTGTAACTCCAGAACTGGAGGCAGAGGCAGGATTGTCTGGGGGCTCTCTGGCTCCCATTTTACCTGAAATGGCAAACTCCAGGCTCAATGAGAAACCTCATCTCAGAAAATAATGTGGATCTGGAAATGGTGGAGCACCTTTAATAGCAGAACTCTCCAGACAGAGGCAGGCAGATCTCTGGAGTTCAAGCTGGCCTGGTCTACATAGTGAGAACTTATCTCAAGAATATAAAAATAAATAAGTTAGTTATCAATATAAGTCCTCTGGCCTCCACACAGCAGAGGATGAGCATACACGTACACACACACACAATGAACATCTACATATGTACATTATAAATACATATAAAGTATTGTTTGCACAGCTTTCCAATATGGGCAAACAGCATACATCAAAATCTTCCCCAGTGGTTTTTGTCTCCCAGGTTTTATATTTTATTCTTTGTCTTTTGAAGTTGTGTTTACAATGGACAGTTCTGAAGGACAGCTGTCTCTTGGTTATCTGCATGGGATACGCTTCAGGATCTCTTTGTATATCAAAATCCTTGTGTGTCCAGGCCCCTTGTACAGTGTAGGCATTTGTGTGTAACGGACACATGCTTTCCTTCTCTTCAAATTCACTCTAGATAATGCCTACTATGCAACTCCACGTAATGCTGTCAAATACTTGTTGTACTGCTAAGTTATTTAAAAAGCAGCTGTAGGGAAAGAAAGAGGATTGGTCTCACCTTAGGTGGGACCATGGTCATTCCTAAGTGAGGGGGAGTCTTGATATCCAAGTGTGTGGGTGATTAAAATGCCTATAGGGGAAGATGGCATACAGCCCCTTATAGGAAGCAAATGACTTCCATGGTCCGCAGGCGAATCTGGGAAGTGCAGTCATTTAGCTGGAAACTATTATTCCTAACTCAGAAGATATAGAAATGCAGGGCAGGGGTGTTGACGCTGTTGTCTGCTGAACAGGGACTTTGTTGGAGGGAGTAGTTCTGGGTCCCTTCATGAGAGGTGTCCCCTGGTTATGGGGGAGGGGTAGGTCTTGACCATGATTCACTACAATGGATCAGGAAATTGCCATCCTGTATTCTTGAAGAGATATAGAAAATAATTAGTAGAGGGCCAAAAGCAGATGATTTGGTTACAGAGAGATTTCTAGGAAAGCGGGAGATTTCCTGGGAAGGGTTGAGGGAGAAGGAGGAACAGAAGCAGAAGAGTGGGTTAGTGAGAGAGGGTGAACATAGCGTTGATTCAGGATAACAGTGACTGGCCCCATGGCCAGGACTGTTGCACCAGCATGAGCTAACAGAATGGGAGGGAGCTACAGAGCATTAATGGAAGGGAACAGAGGAAAGTAGAGAACTAATGTAAAGAATTTTATCTGGCCTGGGGCAAAAGGGATGAAGACCATAATTCTCCATAGCATCTAAAAGGTTGTTTTGCAGCTGTGCCAGGGACAAATGGAGCTGTTATAGGATGAAAGCTATTGGGAGAGATTGCACGGAACATTTTGTTTGGGTGTAGGGTGAAGTTCCAGTAAGACAGTTAAAAGAGAGGTTAAAAAAAAAAAAAAACAGGTATGAGGATAATAAGGAAGAAAGAGTGATCGGCAGGGGGGGGCCAAGTGGGAGGGAACCAGAAGGAGTATTTGTCTGGTCCCTGTCTTTACATCCATTTCAAACCAGTTAGGATTTGTTGTCTTGGAAGCAGTATTGTTTGCAGAGGAAGGTATACAACCCATCCTTATCAGCAGTCAGATCTTTTTAATCTTGGAGTACTGCAGCAGTCAAGGAGTCTGGTCCTGGTCCTGAAGGATGTTGAGCAGTTCTGAGCTGCTGAGACAGAGGGTAACTGATGCAAAGAAGGCTTGAGTCCTGTTGTTTTAGTTCTGAGTCCCAAATTCAATGTCTAGAGTGGCAAGAAGAGGGAGGAGTTGGATGGCCCATGGCCCACTACTCCCCTTTCAGAGGTCTTTCTGAATTGCCTTTATGGGTTTTGAGAGAGCTGATCTCTCAATAAATGCTTCAAGGCTGACAGAAGGCAGTGAGGGGAACAGCAGTTACAATTCCTCAGAAGAGGGTCCATCTAAGGGGCCATGAGCAAGGTTAACACTTGGCAAAGATCCAGAACATAAATCAGCAGGTGATAAGTGTACAACTTGGTGGGAAACATTTAGAGACAAAGCTACATGTGGAAAGCTTTTACATACAATTGTACAACAGTCTGGACCATGTATCAGAGTTCTGTAGCAGGCTATGATAACAATAATTAGCTGTTTGTTACTTCAGTCTCCTGCATAAAGAATAAGGGCCTTGTAACTTTGTAAATGAAGTCAGTTAAAGTCAGTATCAAGTATCCAAGGAAGGAAGCTGAATAGAAAGTGTCTAAGTGAACTTTGTGTATTTGTTTGAAATGTTAACAATTGCAGGTATTATTTGATGAACAAAAACAAAGCATCTTAAGTAAAACAAAAATTTTATAAGAAACAATTTGTTAAAGTGAAATTTTGAAAATTGGTAATTAAAATTTCCATATCTAGTATTTGAAATGACAATACATATTTTTGTTAACATCAAATTGTTGTTACCTATATTGTAAGAAATGATTTAGTTGTATTTTCTAAAAAGAAATTATTTCGAATTTGAAAAGTACACTCCCAGAGACCCGTGTCTGCCTTGCCAAGAGAAAATTATTTACTTTTCAATGTATTCTAAAATCAACCCTATTAACAGAACTCTTAATAAATCTCTACATTTTCATTCTATAACTCTACCAACATATGAAAGATGAAAGTAGTCGCATCAAATCTGTAATAAGTAATTACATGTAACACAGACTGAAGTGGCAAAGAATGCTAAAACCAATGCTTTTCTCCTTTTTCCAATGGACAAATTTCTAGGTCACCACATGCTGACAGCAGTAAGCATAAATTCTTAACATCATTCTATTTAAAATAGATTGGCTGTTTAGAAGCACAATTTGTAAAGCAAGATAACCAGATTAAATGAGCTTTAGCAAATACTGGTTTGGAATTTCTTGGAAAACATCCACAAGCCTCACTGCCAAAGCTTGTACCCTCCTTGCGGGCTTCAAGGCACAGGCACTGGCCCAGGAGCTCTCTGTCTGGATAGAGACCAGATTTTATTCTCAAAGCACCACAAAGTGACCCCAGGTTGGAGACTCTCCTTCTGCTAAGTCATCTCCTCTGAGGTCTTAGGATATTACTTAAAAGAATAATTTGTTGGCTCTACAGGTATAAAACCAACTGTCAAAAATACTGCTTAGATATTTTGAATAACTTTCCAAAGCTTTTGACTTTGATGGCAGAGTATCTGATATCTTTCTTTAATGAGGGAGCATGGGTAGTTAGTGTATAGACCCTGAAATCAGCTTTTGCTAAGAAAAAGAACAGAAAGCCAGGGTAAAGAGCATGACCAGTTGAGCTAGAATGGAAGTCCCATAATAGTCCAGTGGTAGGCTTATGATCAAAGTTCCTCTGTTTACAGCATCCTCATATTATAGTACAAGAGACATTGGGGACAGAGTAACTACTCAACTCTCTGTTGTATTGACATTTAGGCTGTGGATACAGACTCTGAGATCCTCCACTGGGCAAGGGAATCTATCTCCCTTGATATGTGAGACAGGATTCATCTTTAAATAAGGAAGAGATTTTATATCTTGGTTCAGTGTATATCTTGGATTTTATCAGGCCTATGTAATCAGAGCTGGTCAGGCCTGTGCAGCGGGAGGCAGAAGCAGTAGACTTGTGGCAGGTCTTATTTCCCATGCATCGTTGTTATATGCTGATGGTCCTCCATCCAAGGGAACTTGTGCTTAATCCAAGGCAACTGCTTGAGTCTGGTAGTTTCCTGCTATGCAAGTGTGTTTTAAAGTTTAACCCATTTTACTAAAACATTCAATTTTTATAAACAACTTTAGTATACCTGATTTTTAATATTAATCTATATTAAATAAACTTAACTGTAACATATAGAGAAAGCTATAAGAGACATAAATTGATCTCTCCCCCTAAATAAATTATATTTGTGCGTATGATGACTTGCCATTAACTTGTATAGCTTAATTATATAATGTTACTAATGTGAGGTCACACAGTACACTCTTTCTCTATCTTTGGTAAAGATGGTGACTGCCATGATGGCAGCAAGCCACATGGTGAGCCTATCAGGCATACACCCTTTTCCTAAACAGGTATTGAATCCAAGTATGGTATGACAAATTAACTTTATACATAGACTTTTAAAGTCACACTCAATGAACTCATAAATTCTAAAATATAGAAAGTTATTTTCAACAAAAGCTTTAAACAAAACCGGAAAAAAAAAGGGGGGAATTCAGAGAGTTGAGCACTTTGCCCTCTGTGACCTCTGTAGAAAGTTTACTTACTTCCTAGTTGTTCTAAAGTGCCAAATGTCTTTTGGGGGCTGTTCTGTTCTGTTCTCCTTTTTTCTGTTACAGAGTCAGGTGGCCAACCTGACACAGAAGAGAGACTTGGAGGAAACTTAAACAAATAGCTTGGGTCTAGGGCAGATAGACCAAACCCCAACTCCAGAGCCAGCAGTTCACCATGCTGCTCTGTAGAGCAGAATGAGGAAGTACCTGGTTTGGGATCTGCGTCTGTCTGGGTTTTAAAGAGGGCACGCTGAATCTCAGGGGTGTGAGAGTGAAGAGAGGAAACCCTGGTGAAAGGGACAGCATTTGCCGCCTCCTGAGTTCTGGGTAAACATTCTTTCCATGGAGGATGCCCTGAAGATAGGCTGCAACAGGACAGGCAGCCTCTGAGGCTATGAACATCGTGTGGAGGGAGAACTCACAGGCAAAGGCAACTGAGAGGTGGCCAAGAGACTGATAGGCTCAGGCTGTCCGTTAGGCTGTAGAAGCAAGAGGTTAGGGAAGCTCTTGTCTGAGCTTTGCTCCTCCATGGAGGAGCAGGTGATAGGTCTACATCTGGAGCAGCCCCTTTTGTGCTGAGTTGGGTTTTTTTGTGGTTGTAGTTTGTGTTATCTGCTTGCTTGTTTGTTGACTCAGCCAGAGTGTTTTAAAACAGTCTCTGAGATTCCTTAAGTTGGCTTATATAGTTAAAAGGTTTCTCACAACAGGAGTTAGGTGGAGAAACGGGAAACCGGTGTTCCAATGAGAAAAGAGAAACCACCCAGATCCTTCCCAGAGTTGAAGATTGGATCTATCCTGAGGATAGGAAACATACTCATGTCTTCTCCTAGCCCCATGCTCCTGAATTATTTATGGTTCTGGTCCCTACCCTAGCCCATGGAACAGAACGCCAACTGAAACATAAAGTTAAATTCCCTGTAATCATACTGTAGGAAGAGCCAAGGGAAAACAGTCATTTCCACAATCACCAAGTGTCTTCCCTTGCCTAAGGCACCTCGTTTGCATATTCATGATTCCTTATTTGCATATTCATGTACCCCCCTCTCAGCATCCCCAGCCCCCACCTCTGTGGACTGGGTAGATTTTTATTTCCTCACACAGACAAAGGAATGGTTGCTGGACTGGAATGCTTAGTGTCAGACAGCCTGCTCTTATCTCAGAATGAATGACCCAGGGTAACAGGATTCCAGGCTGATTGGCTTCTAGTTTCTGCTCAGAATCAATTTGTCTTATTCAAAAATTGCGTCTATATTAATTTATTTCTTTTTAAAAACAAGTTCAGATGGGGTGTGTGCATGTGCTAATTTTATGGCTAAAGTAAAGCTATGTGGACCAGAAGAAGTGAGGAGGTGACTGACAGATGAAAGATGGAAATCATCTCAATAAACGGTGCTAAGTGAAAGGGCTTCTAATCAGGGAAAACAATAACCATTTGTGGAAATTTTTTTTATTCTCAGCTTCAGCACGTACCTGCTCTGTGCATGGTTTGCTTTGCATTAGCAACTGGCTATACACATTAAAATAAAAACGAGTAGATATGTAGTCTGGCCATAATCAGCTTCCTTGCTGATGGTGATAATAACCTATAGGACCTTCTTGGAATGGGAGGACTCGGGGTGGGGGGAGGAGATGGGAGGACTTAGTGTGGGGAGGGGGGAGGAGGTGTCCTTCACCATGGATACACACAGGTGTCATCCACCGTGGATCCACCGGGATCTAGGAGGTGGCCTCCACCGTGGATACTCTCGGACATTCTCACTGACTGGAGCCCTAGCAGAGGAGCTAGTGTTTCAAAACATTATGTCGAGAGATGGAGCTAAGTAAAGCCTTGTCTGGCTGTGTGAGCTGTCTACCCTGTAGAATGCTGGAAGCGGGTGGAGTCAGTACCAAGGAGGTTGGCAGTAGGGTCTCAAATTCTGTCCTAGACAGGAAACTGAAACTGGACCTGGGCACCAGCCATAGCAGAGGAGACCTAGTAGTGATGTGCCTGCTGGACACATGTCCCCAGATCCCTACTGCTCTAGGTGTGGAGGCAACAGTGTCTCTCCAGATCCTCTCTTCGTGGGGAGAGAACTTTTAGAAGCCCAGGTACAACTGGACTAGAGCAGTGTCTGGTTCACAAGATAGACAGGACCTGCCAGAACATAGCTGAAGCCATTTCCCTAATTCTGAGCTGCAGATTGTTATTCGTTTTAGTGCCACTAATATGGCACAGTTTTGGAAGACAGCATATATCTGCTTTAGCCGGCAGACACGGTGGTAACAGCTTCCCAGCACTGGGAAGATGAGGGCAGTCTGAACTGTATAACAGGTTCCATGCAGTCTGGGCTGCATAATGAAGATCTGTCTCAAAACAAACAAAACTAAACAAACAAAAGCAAAAACACTTTTCATGTTGATAGCTTTTGTACCATCGTGTAATAGCTGGAAGCCTAATGAGAAAAATCACAAATAAATGAAAAGTTTCATAACAAGGATATCTGTTGCAGCATTTATGTAACAGGGAAGAATTGAGACCAGCAAAGGATACAACCAGAAAAACTAATTTAAAAAACTATGAAACATCTCCCTTTTATTTAAGAGACAAGGTCTCATTTATCTCTAGGCTGGCCTTCAGGCTTCTAGTAGTGAAAGGTATCCTTCTTGAACTTCTGACTCTACCGTCTCCACCCCTAGTGCAGAGATTACAAAAGTCCATTTTATTTTCTTACTTTCATAAAAGAAAAATGTGGCACACTATTCCATAATCTATGACATAAACTCAGATAGATACATGATAGGTAGGTAGGTAGGTAGGTAGGTAGGTAGGTAGGTAGATAGATAGATAGGTAGATAGACAGGTAATTGATAGATTACTAGATTGATGATAGATTGATAGAAAGATAGATAGATAATTGATAGATTAATAGATGATAGATATAAATAGATAATTGATAGCTTAATAGATGAGATAGATAGATAGATAGATAGATAGATAGATAGATAGATAGATAGATAGATAATTGGTAGATTGGTAAATGATTGATAGATTAGTAGATATAGATGGATGGATGGATGGATGGACAGATAGACAGATGATAGATAACATTTTGTTGTTAGCAAAGAATGGCATGGCAGAATGAATGAAAGGACTTAGACCTGTAAGAGGTGGGAGGGAACCATCAACCAGATACAGGAAAAGCACTGAGACTGAAAGCAGAAAGAGCTGCAGGACTCTCTGTGGTGGATACAGAGAAGTGGGCTTTTCAAATCACAATCACTAAAATCATAAATGTGTACCAATGAATGTTAGAGGGGGAGGGGTCCCCTGCAGTATCCAGAAGGCTTTTCTTGGAGACAGAGAGGAGCTAGAAATCTTTTCTTTTGCATTAGAAATGGTTGGTGCATCCATCCCAAGTGTAGACAGTAGCAGGCGTGGGGGGCTTTATCACTGACTGCCCACTGTTTGAGAAAATGCTTTCTCAGAGTCTCCTCTGCTCTTTTATTCACAGCTGCAAAGCCCAACAGAACCTAAACTCTTTCTTTGCCATCGTGATGGGTCTCAACACCGCCTCTGTCAGCCGGCTATCACAGACCTGGGAGGTGAGCTTTGACTTTCCGCTGGGACTTAGGGTGTGGGTGTAGGACAGAATGAACCACTCCAGGGGGAGCCTGTATTAAAAATAAGTACATTTAAAGGGTCTAAATGAGACAGAGTCTGCTTCACTAAAGGTATTTTTAGTAGGACAGCGACAGGGTGATAGGAAATGGCCTTTCTATCAAATGGCCTTTCATGTGATCTTTAACATGGTTCTCTAATAGTATGAAAAATATTTTTAAAAAGTAAGTGTTTTAAATTTCTCTTCACCCTCCTGCATTCCCTGAAGGCAGGCAGCCCTATCTTCATGCTGGCTAGTCATCCTCCAGTCTGGCCCGTGAATCGAGGTGTGCACAGAGGCAAATGGCCTGAGTGGGGTGGTGCATACACAGCTGAAGCTAAGCTTTAGGGCCTCCCACTTGCAGACCATGGCATGTTCACACAGGCATGGGCATCTTTTTCTGCATTCTAGTTTTCTTTTTCTCTTATTTATTTATTTATTTATTTATTTATTTATTTAATGTATAATGTGTACATTGTAGCTATCTTCAGACACACCAGAAGAAGGCATTGGATCCCATTATAGATGGTTGTGAGCCACCGTGTGGTTGCTGGGAATTGAACTCAGGACCTCTGGAAGAGCAGCCAGTGCTCTTAATCACTGAGCCATCTCTCTAGCCCTCTAATTTTCTTAAAATTAGAGGACTTTCAGTATTTATAGAAAGCGAGATGCAGGTGGCCAGTCTAGTTGGCCCATAGATTCCAGAGGATGTGTGAGGAGAACCAAACCAGGGGAGCAAGAAGTAGCCAGAAGCATTGGACAGACTTCTGCTTTTGTTTTCCTGGCCCACCTCTCAGGGATGGCTGCCTCTCTCTGTGCACTGTATCTCTCACTCATCCTCTCTCTCCCATGCTCACTGTCCACCGTGGACTCCTTGGTCTCTCCTGTTCCTATAGCTGACTGCCGTTCTCCTAGTCAGGAGCTGTGCCTAGTGGAATGCACCGTGCTGAGCCAGGAGCGGGTGTTAGTGCTCTCCTTCAAGGGAATCCAATGAGAAAAAGACAGACATGGAAGGGTTGCAAACCAGATAGCCAAGAATATTAAAGATTAAAGGAGATGGGAGAGAACGGCCTTGCTACTTCAAGCAACAGGAGGGCAAATGGAGGGCAAGGATCTTCACAGAATAGATTAGAAGGAAACCTCAAAAGAACCTTTGACTTGCATCTAAAAATCTGAATCTGCATATGGATTGCCTACTGTGCCACAGGGAAAGCAAACATCAGAGAACAGTGCTGGGTGGTGAAGGACCTTTTAGCCAGGTCTCAGGCCCAGGGAGAAGCAAGTGCAATCAGAGCAGCTGAGAAGACTTGGCAGCAGGGCTTTGGTGATTGGAGAAGTGAGGCTGGGCTTCCCAGCAGATGCTATCACAGGATCTCAGAGTTGCAGGGAAGTGGCCGTGTTATCTGATCAAGAAAAAACGCTAGGTTTGAGAAGAGGAGTAGTCAGAGCTCAGCACATTTTTATGCTGCGCTGATTTTATGGTCTCTGTCGTTGTCATGCTGCAGCCGTAGTTAATGAATGAATGATGGCCATGGGAATGCTCCAGTAAAAGGTTATTTACAAAAATATTCTCTAGGCCAGACTTGCCTCCTGTCTGACCTCTGGCTAAGCCAGTTTGATTCGAAGCACAGTGAGTTTGAGGTACCTCTGGGACATTCATCGAGATGTTGGACAGAATGAGATAATGGCTCCAAGGAAAGATGGGAAATAACTGCAAGAGTCTGCATTTTATATTTTATTTGTGGCAGAGAAGTTATTTCCAGGTAGATGAGGCTACTTATGATGGAAGAGCTGAGCTGAGTCAAAATTACCACATTGGAAAATTTGGGTAGTTTTAAAGTTTAATTATTTTAAAGTTATCACCATTATTTTGATCTGGTTCGAAAACAAAACCCCTCTGGTATATCTTGAACCTTGTTGCTGATGCTAATAGCTGGAATCTGTTAACCAGCAACCGTGGACATTTGTACATTTATTTTCTGGGTTCTTGCTGAAGGCTGAGGCCAGAGAGAGTGCAGACTCACACTAAACACACAGCTGGAAAAAGGTAGGGGAGGGGGCAGAGCCTTGGTTAGGTCAGCTTTCTACAATAGGCCACTAAATTGTTATGAAAGGATCCGTGTTTTCTATTTGTGTTAAAGGCATTCTGTCACATCTCTGGGTCCCTGTTCATGGAGCCTGAGGTTCTACCTGGGAGGATGGCACAGCCACACATTTCTGTCTTCTTCTTTTTAATTTAACCAATTTTTTATTAGATATTTTCTTCATTTACAATTCAAATGCTATCCCAAAAGTCCCTTAGACCCTCCCCCTGCCCGGCTCCCCATCCCTCCCACTCCCGCTTCCTGGCCCTGGCGTTCCCCTGTGCTGGGGCATATAATCTTTGCAAGACCAAGGGCCTCTCCTCCCAATGATGGCCCATTAGGAACACAGGGCCCCCAATGGAGGCGCTAGAGTTTATTTTAGAGAAAGTATCCAAGGAGCTGAGGGGGTCTGTAACCCTATAGGAGGAACAGCAATATGAACTAACCAGTACCCGCTGAGCTTGTGTCTCTAGCTGCATATGTCTTCTGTCTTTTTATAAGCCTCCTTTTGCACTCAGATTCGGTGATTCCGTCTTCTAAGGTGCAAGCGGTATCACCTAAGGTTTTCACCATCTTTTATTATCTCCGCTTCTGCTGTGTAATGCAGCAAAGTCATTTATATAAAAACCAGTCAGCCAGCATGGTTATCTCCCACTGCATAGACTATTAAAAAGATGGGCAATTCATCAGATGATATATGATATAGACTGAAACCTAAGTGTTTATTAAATAACCACCAACGTATAGAATTTCTAGCCAGCTAGATTCCTTTATCCTGTGCCTGCCAAGATATTTTTAGCAACATGCCTAACCATGGACATATTGAGTGGATGATGGAAATTGCATAGTGATGAGATCAGGGCAGAGCCCCATGACAGGTATTTATGCTCAGAGATGTGTTGGTGACTAAGCAGTACCCCTACTCAGAGTAGCCACCTTTTGTGTGTGACCTTTTTAGTTTCTGATTGTGGTGTTTGTTTTTCTCCTTTTTAGAAAATCCCTGGGAAGTTTAAGAAGCTTTTCTCTGAACTTGAGAGTTTAACGGTAAGTAAAGGGGACTTATTCTTCAAATTAATTTTAGTGCTGTCTCCTTCTGGGTTCAGGAACTGTACTTGATGATGTCAAAGCCTAAAATGATTGCTTGCATCTAAAAGTACAGCTTTGAACTGGGCATGGTGATAGAATCCTAGAGCTTTGGGGAGATGAGGTTAGAAGGTTACAAGTTCCAGGCCAGCCTGGACTATGAAATAAGACCCTATCTTAAAAATAAATGATACAAACAGATGCTAATGTGAAAGGGAGAGATCTCATGGAGGCCCAGCTGTGGACAAAGAACATCAGACAGCTTAAGAATACCGAGAGTAGACAGTCTCCCCAAGGGGAAGAGACCCTCAACTGGTTGTCCAATGCCAAGTGACCAGCCCTAAATTCATATGCATTTAAGGGACATTATACAGATAGAGCAGGTAAAATTTATATATTTATGAATACACACATAATATATTTTATATATACATACATATATATTGAAAAAAAGGAGGCATGAATTTGAGAGAGAACAGGGGATGGGTACAAGGGAAGGGTTAGAGGGAGAAAAGGAAAGAAATGATATAATTTCAAATATTTTTAAATTAAAGACAAGAATAAATGATAGAGGTAAGTAGGTATGTAGATAGATAAGAGAGAGAGACAGACAGTCAGACAGACAGATGATAAATATAAGTAAGGAATGAAGCAGGGTAGCCATTAATGCTGCCTCCTCTCCTTGTGAAACCCATATGATTTTTCACAGGCCATTTTCCAGTTCACAACATGACACTAATTGTTATAAATTTAGTGTGTAATTAGTGTGATATGTGTTAATCTTTCCTCCTTCTGTTACTGTTTCTTAGGTTTTACATGCGAGATCTGTAGCTTGTTTTTAGATTTCAGTACTGTCTTTGTGTTAGAAGGGCAGTTTCTCTTTGCTCTGTACTTGACAAAAGACTTTGAGGTTACCTCATGGTAGAAATTATGCAGAAGAAACTGTACTTGAAGAACCTATTTGAGGAGAATGATAAGGCAATCAAAAGGTGTCTGTCTCCTTTTGGTGTCGCCTCCCATTATCATAAACCAATAACTTGGATTCTGTGTATTGCCTAGATTTCCTACCCTAATTAGTGGGTTTATTCTCCAAGGAAACCTTTATCCACTTCATTCTTAGGAAGAATCTATCTGCGTCAAATCATGTTCGAATTGTACAGCAGACATAGATTGAGAATTGCTTCTACGGTACATTGATTTTTCTTTTTCTCTGTGATCTCCTTGGTTGGCAGGATCCTTCCCTAAACCACAAAGCCTACAGGGATGCGTTCAAAAAGATGAAGCCACCAAAAATCCCTTTCATGCCCTTACTGCTTAAAGGTAATGATTTCCCATCTGTTATGGTATGTGATGCCATCTTCTAGAAATGTTTCCTGTCTAACTACAGCAGAGAAGTAACAGGACTCTCACTTAATATCTTATAGTAGCCTCAACCTTCATACTTCCATATTAGCATGGAATTGTTATTCAAATGCCCAGTTGGTTTTTTTTTTTTTAATGTCTGGAATGCTTACTTGTACTTGAGCAGTGTCAAAGCACTGTCACCAGAAACTTGAGTGTTTAAATTGCTTTGTTTCTAAGCCCTGTATTATTTTCTTTAATACCATAAAACACTTAAGCAAGAATAAAGCTATGTAAAGAGCCCAGAGAGAAAGCAGTGTCTGCATCCAAGTTTCAGAAATGTCAGCACACGGTGTACTGTGTGTGAGAGATCCTGTCGTTCAACAGGATGTATGCATCAGAGGAAAATTGCTGCTCGAGAGTATTTGTTCTGTCTCTGAGAAGTGGGACCTAGCTGGTGTTGACAGCCCAACCTTGACCACCGAGCTCTTTTCTGCCGAGCACACACAAGTCATGTGACCTGTCAATTCCACTTGCTGACAGCTGAGTGATCTGTCGGCCAGCATCAGTGGGAGGGAAGTCTATAGAATCTGGCCTGAACTCCTGACCTTCTGTGCTCCCCAGGGAAAGGGAATGGGGAGAATTTTCCTTGGCCACATTTTAATTGTTTCAAGAGGTTTTTATAGAAATACACCTTCATCTGCCCTCTGCCTCTCAGAGATACTGCATGCACAATCAGGCCCCATTGACTGGCCTCATAAGTGATTCTGGAAAGGAGTCCCTTTGCTGACTGGCCTGGCCATCATCCTCTGCTCCCCCACTTCCGTCCTGGTTAAGCTGCCACTCCCTCTTCTGCTGGTCCTGGAGGACTGAGATGTCGGTGCCTCTATGAGTACAACATTAGTCTTCATTGTGAAGCTAGAATTGCTGTGGAACAGGGAAGCAGCATTTGGATAACTGCACTAAACCTCCAACTGTTAAAGCCTTTCTTCTCATGCAGCCTCTGCCCCTCTGTCATTTCCTCAGCTTCCTGTTCACCAGTCCCTTGTGTACTAAAGCTTCCTGCAGCCACACTAGCATTAGACAAACATGTGCACACACACCACATATACTAACACATATATACCTCATACACACACTCAGTCACACTCACACACTTACCCAAACACACTCATACACTTACACTCACTTATACCCACTCACACACTCACAAACTCATAAACACATTCACATACACTCAAACATACATACTCGCACACGCACACACACTTACATACACCCACATATTCATTCACACACACACACATCCACACACACACTTACATATACATACATGCACATATACTCATACACACTCATATACTCATACACACTCACACACATGCACACACTCACATACATATACCTACACACTCACAAACATACACACACACACATATATGTACATATATACTCATACACACTCACATACTCATAAACATACACTCATATGCACACACAGTCATACACATTTACTTACACACTGACATTTACACACACACTGACAAACATACTAACACACACCTATACACTCAGACACTCACATATACACACACACATATACATACACTTACATGTACTCACACATTCACATAATAATAAACATACACTCACATATACATACACACACTCACACATTCACTTACACACTGACATTTACACACACACACCTTAGTAGAGCAACCATCCCACCTGCTGCCATCAGTTAGTCCTCAGAGAGCTTAAGGGGAGAGATTGAAGCAAGTAGGAAGACATGCAGGAAAGAATGTGGGGAACAGTTACAAGTTGCAGGGGCACCATGTGTGGCAGAAGCTAAGCAGGCCGACTCTAACTGGAAGCAAGAGACCTAAGGGTTTTCATAGCCTGAGGTCCATGTCTGAAGGATCCACCCTCCCTGCAACTGATTCCTACGCCGTCACAACAGCATAAGTATGGCTTAGCTGTGACTGTCTCTTGAGCCCTAGTTTCTCTGTAGCCACCTTAGAAAGCCTTTGTGAGGACAAAATGGATAGATTCAGGTAAAACACTTGAAGATATGCCTGAAAATACTGTCACTGGACATCACCATACTTGGGAGCACAGAAGAGAGGACATACCAGCTGCTAAAAGGAGCCTGTGATTTGAAGTTCTCTGTGAGGCCAAGCTTCTAGGCTTTATTAATGGTAGCCAAGGGAGTGCAGAGTTTAGCTTGCTGTGTACAAAGTGTAAAAGCTAACTGTGCCGACTACTCATTTTTGAAATCTTGCAATGAGGTTTTTAATTCAAAACCATGAACGATAGTAAGAGATTGTGTAATTAATTGTATAATTACAATCCCGTAAGTGGCAGTTTACAGAACTCTACCTAAAGGACAAAAAGCTCATGTCACTACATCAAGCCATACTGTATGCACGGCACACCTTGGCGGCAGTGTATCACAGGGCATGTGGCCTTTTCGAAGGCTGTGGGGGCACAAGCCCAGAGTTTTGTAGGCAGGTTTCCTCAGCACTTGTCTAAGCAGCTTTGACTAAATCTGCGCTTCTGTTTCTGGTGGGTTTGGTCTGTTGTTGGTAACAGCAGGGATATTTACATGTCCCTTACGCTGAATGGTTTGCACTGTGATCCTTGTCTGTGTGATCAGTGCTGAGGTTCCATTGTATACTGTCTCGTCCATTTTTGTATGCCAGGAGTTCTCAGAGCCTTAGATGCTGCATAGTGTGTCTCATCCCCAATCTTTAACTCTGAGCTCTTTCCTACAAAAGGAGTTTCTTCTCAGCGTCTTCAGCCACTTCTGTGGGCTGTGGGTAATAGTGGGTAAGACTCAGGCCCTCAACACTGAACTCAGGCTCAGCCACTGAACTGGACCCCAGTTCCTTAGTTACTTTAAATCTAGTGAGTCTCAAACCAAAGTTAACTTTCACTTTTTCCTGTTCTAGCACATCAGCGATGCTGTCTGTCCACTGTTGCAGTAAATCTCTCCAACCTAATTATGCCCCAGCAATGAAAACACAACACAATTAATATAATTACATGCTGTGCACCTAGATCGGGCAGATCTGCTGCTACACTACCATCTTCCACATCTATGAGACCCCCTTAGAACTTGCAGTTTCCCCAGGTCTGCTGCTGCTGCTGCTGCTGCTTCTTCTTCTTCTTCTTCTTCTTCTTCTTCTTCTTCTTCTTCTTCTTCTTCTTCTTCTTCTTCTTCTGCTTCTGCTTCTGCTTCTGCTTCTGCTTCTGCTTCTGCTTCTGCTTCTGCTTCTTCTGCTTCTTCTGCTTCTTCTGCTTCTTCTGCTTCTGCTTCTTCTGCTTCTTCTGCTTCTTCTGCTTCTGCTTCTTCTGCTTCTTCTTCCTTCTTCCTTCTTCCTCTGAGTCCTCTCCCTCTTCCATTTCCTCCTACTTCTCTCTCCTACCTTCTCTTTTATCTACCCAATCATCAGCTCTCCTTTATTTTATAAATTAAGGTGGGAAGCAGGTTTACAGGAAATCACCTGAGTGCTGACTCTTTGTTTGCAGCCACTCACCAGAGAAGAGAATTAACTTCAAATATAACTAGCCCCAGGCTATCCACAACAGTCCACCAGTTAAATGGGGCCAACATCCTGCCCTTTTCCTTACTTCTGATACACAGACTTTTTCATTTTTTCATGTTTTTAATGTAAACTTGAAAATCTGAATCTTAACTGTTTTGACGAAAGCAAGTCCCATTTGTATTAGCTGGCGCGGATTTTTTAAAAAGCAAATATAACAAATATTAAGTCCCTGTTGCTTATGAATATTCATTTATTTTCTGCTCAGTATTTTGACCTAAAAACCTAATGGACCAGTTAAGTTACAAACTAGCATTAGCTTCAATCATGTAGGCTAAAACCAACTTTAAGTGCAAAATATTTAAGGAAGTCTATTCTGCCCACTTAATTTTTATATCAGATGTTATACAGTTTTAGCTTCAAGTTGCCTTGTCAAATATGTGGCATAGTTTCAAAATGCTTAAGCAAAAACATGATAAATTGCATGGTTGCAACAACAACGCTGTTGTTTCATGATGTCTTCCTAATAGTACATTATCTTGTTTTTACCTTTCAGATGTAACGTTTATTCATGAAGGAAATAAAACATTCTTGGATAATCTCGTCAATTTTGAAAAGCTGGTATGTAAATTTCATTATGTTTCCCTTCTTCTCTCTGTAAAGGAAACACGCTTGTCTCTTCAGCTCTAGGAAGCAAACGGTCTGAGTATCTCTCTCTGTTGTACACAGAGTAACTCCCAGGGTCTCTTTGGGCATATGGAACAGTGCCATCACGATGCTTGCAAGATTCTGAGAATCTGATTCTTTTAAATAGCATTTCATTAGCTTAGCACCAGTGACTGTGTAAACACAGAACCGGGCATAAAAGCTGATGTCAGGAGTAGTCCCCACTTGTGAGAGTTCGGTTACTTCAAAAGCATCTCTTGATGCCCCAATGTAAACCACTTCGAGACAGTGAGCAACAAACTCCTCCCAGTGGACCTATTGTCTCCTAGTACACCAAGCTCAGATATGCACCTGAGATTTGTGGGTTCTACAAGTGAAGGGAAAGGCTGCCTCCTTATTGATCTCTGATCCTGGACCTCCCTGCTGATTATATGAATTCCTGAGCAGCTTCTCCCAAGTCTCCCTTCTAGGACAGTCGCAGTCCTCAGTGGGTTCCTCAGACCTTCTGCTCTGTCCTTGAGCCAAAAAGAAGCTGCCTACAGAACTGAGTGGGACCGAGTGGGTGCCCCACAGCAGTGCTCCAGAGAGACAGCTCAGGGACCAGATGAAGGCACCTGTCTGACAGATGACCTTTAGTGTCACAGATGAAATGTTACATCGTGGTCAGAGGTGACCCCAGCCAGCACTCCCCTCTAGGAACCTGACCTTTGAGTGACCTTTTCAATGATGATAATGGGCTATATGAACTCTTTCGGGAGCCATCCAAGCTCCCTGTGAGACTCAAGTCAGGCTTCAGAGAAGGTCATTTGAGGCTGAGGCCCCTGACCATATTCTGTATGGAATTATTTGAAGAATAGCTCAGACTGAAGTCTCCAAATGGTGTCTGGTGTCTGACACCTTAGCACTTACAACTCTGTTCTAGTCAGTCACAAGACCTCCAGGACACAAGGGCTTAGACCCACAGGAAGAGTAGACCTAGCTCCCCCACAACAACTCAGAGCCCAGCCCAAAACAGACATCCTCCAGCCGCTCTCTATAGCAGCCCTTAGCAACCCTGAAGATGTTGGCTTCATGACTGGTTATTCTAGGAAGTCAAGATGCAGAAGTGTTTTGTTCCTAAAACATTTCTCTCTGCCCTGGGTATCTCAGAATCAGAGCTCAGTTGTTTCCCATGCTATTGAGAAGCCAGCATGGTCAGAGGTGGGAATGTGAGCCACTGTCATCTTGCATTGCACTACTCTGTGATACCCCAAGGATCCCAGTATACCTGTTAGCAGCCAAAGGCCTCAATCACTAGAGTTGTCAGTCTGAGCAAGTTCATCTCCAGTGTGTGGCATCTATAAACAATCACAGGGAACCTTTTGGTCACTATTTACTCTGCCTCCTGTTGATGAGTCTGTTTCATATCGCCAGAAGACCTTTCAGGGCATGTGTGAGGATGTGAGATATTCTGTATCAGCTTGCATGGATCCCCTCTGACGCAGTGGGGACACAGGACAGAAACTGTACTCCTTATAAACGATCGCCTTTTACCAGCAGATGAGGAGTAGGCCTTTACCCTGAAGCAAACAGTGGCCTGGCTACTGTCTCTTCTCATCTAATGCCACACCAGTGAAAGAATGGAAAGAATTCTACCCAGGCTAAAATGGAGAGAGTCACAGGGAGCTTTAAGCACTCTCCACCCTCTTGTCCACATCGTTGCCTGTGGTCCTTAACTTTTTCCTCCAGCAATTCATCAGAGCCCAACAGAAGGGACTGACATAAGGTATAAATGCAGACTCTACTGTCTGTAAGAAAGTTTAAAAGCCCAGAAGCTGAGCATGAGTCTCTAATCCCAGCACTCAGATAGCTGAGGCAGGAGGATTGCCACAGGCTCAAGATCAGCCTGAGGTACATAGTGAGTTCCAGGACAGCCTAGGCTACAGTAGAAGATACTACCTTAAACAAAGTTAGCAGCTTTCTTGACCACCAGACAGCTACCAGTGGCACATCATTGTGTGCATGTGTGTGTATGTTTGTTCATGTGTGTGTATTCATCTGTGTGTTTGTGTACATGTGTGTATGTCTATGTGTGTGTGTGCATGTGTTTATGTGTGTGTGTGTACATGTGTGTATGTCTATGTGTCTGTGTGTGCATGTGTGTGTCTATGTGTGTGTATCTGTGTGTACATGTGTGTATGTCTATGTGTCTGTGTGTGCATGTGTGTGTATCTGTGTGTACGTGTGTGCCTATGTGTCCGTGTTCCTTGCTCTTTTGTTTTCCACATTATTCCCTTGAGAGAGGGTCTCTCACTGGACCTGGATCTAAGCTGACAGTCAGCCATCCCCAGCCATCCTCCTGTCCCTGCTCCCCAGTGCTGAGCTTACAGGGACACACAACCATGGCAAACTTTTTAGGCACCATACCATTCTCCCAGCCCTGGTATACCAATAAAGAGATGAAGGTGTGGTAATGGTGGCCTGGTCCTTACAGCAACCAGCATTCCAAGCGCAGCACGCCTTGAGTTGACCTATCTATGCGGAAAACACAGAAGCAGTTAGGTTTTTCAGAAAGACAAAAATCAATTTTATATCATACTTGGGCCAGTGTTCCACTCAGGCGTTGGAACGTCCTCACAGAGACGGTATTCTCAGAAAATGTCACTCAGCCGAGGACGGACGAACGAGGTTTCACTGAAGCTCTAGCAGGATCATCTTTCACAGTAATGAACCAATGGGACCTAAGTGAATTAGCTTATGAGGAGCCAATTCCTCATGGTGGATGTTAATTTAAGCCAGTCAGCAGATAACTCAGGGTGTTATCTTTATCTGGCTGACACAGGCCAGCGCATTAAATCAGGACCACATGCAGATCAAAGTGCTCATTGAATGCAATAAGATTCGCATTGTTCCCTGGGCTAAGTTCCTTGCTGCCTCAGCAACTCTAAATGTTTCCACCTCAAACTATGAAATGTTGAAGGAGCAAAGGGGTCTCTCCCTTTCTTTTCATCCCCCAATATTATGAGCAGGATCTTTTACCGAGTCCGCCTCCCTCCCTGTCAGAAAACCCGGAGATGAGAATCAGGACTCAGATTTCAGTGCTGCGCACAGCATTGAGCCTTACCTCAGCTCCAGCCTTTCAGGAGCTGTACAAATGGCACAGGATAGGAATCAGCGTGACGCCAGAGCCTGTAACAATGGAAAAATCTGTCCTGGGAATTGGGGTAGAATTTGGGGAAGGAAATGGAACAATCGTTCACACAGACGTGAGTCAGGTCCCATTTCCTTTGCAAATTCCGCCTGGAGTGCTGCCGTAATCATTACCCCTGCTGAGTCCTCTACTCTGGAGAAGCGTCGAATTAGCCCATCTGCAGGCAGGATAATTTAATCAGACTCTCGATTCACGTACTGCCTCTGTCTTTCCGCTGGACTGTAAGTGAGAAGATTTGAGCGTTAGCGTTATTCTTTTAGTGATAATTTACTGACCGTTTGTCATCTGCGGATGCTTCAGTGTCTGGCCTGTGCAGGCAGGCTATGATGATGGTGCTCGGAGGACCAGATAATGAATGTTAATCCTCGAATAATGGGATATCCGGGGTTTGATATGAAACAAAGTGAGGGGTTTCTGTCCTCCTCCAAGGGAATAGGACCAACTGTGACAAGGACATTTAGGGCGCCTTCTGGCAGATGTGTAGGAGGAGCTGTCCAGAGTGGAGGTTGGTTTCTTCCAAAACCATTATGGAGAAGTAAATGGAGCAGAGTGAGCTAAAGGCTGATTGTAGGGACACAGTGTGAGAGGTATGGACCCTGCTGCACCCACGTCTGAGCGTGTAGGTCTGTCACCCCAGCTACTCAGGAGGCTGAGGCAGGAAGAGCGCAAGTTCTAGGCCAACCTGGGCAAGCAGGTGGGACACTCGATAGAAATTTTAAAAATGAAAAGGGTCTGGGGCTGTAGTGGCTCGGTGGGTGGTAGAACACTTCCTTGTCTAATATGCATAAGACCTAAGCATGGTCTCCCCGCCCCCCACCCCAAAGATGCACATTTCAGATAACCTTTGTATGGAGATCAGGAGGAGCTAAAGGAAAGAAACTAAAGTTAGAAAACTAAAGCCAGTGAGGAAATGTGAGTTAGAAACAGAACAGTCCTTGGTCCTGTGAAGGCTCAGTGACCCAGTGTAGGGGAATGCCAGGGCAGGGAGGCAAGAGTGGGTGGGTGAGTGGTGGAACACCCTCATAGAAGCAGGGGGAGGGGGAGGACCAGGAAATGGGATAACATTTGAAATGTAAATAAAGAAAATATCTAACAATAACAATAATATTAATATTAAAAAGAAACAGAACAGCCTTTGTAAAATGCTGATGAATTCACTCTGCTTTCGCGAATACCTCACTTCCTGCTGTTGTTGGAGCCCTCGAGTCCACAGAACCATCCGGCCTCCACTCAGGACATGGAAGTGGCTCAGTTGGTAGAGTTGCCAGCTGAGCACTCCAGAGTCCCTGGGTTTGATCCCTGCCCTGTAGAAACTGGGGCAGTAGCACAAATGTGAGCCTGTGCCCTGAGTGTGCACAGCCCTCTCGTGGTGCCTGATTAGGAGGAAGGCAAAAGTCCCAGAAATGACAGTAACCCAGAGTGTGCTGTACTCTAGGAACACCTCACCTGCAGAGGAAACACAGGCAACATGTGGATGGGAAACTGGGGGCCCCAAAGATAGCATGCTCTCCTGTGGCTCAGAATACCTTGACTATTCGGGAGGCACTCTTCTTGCAGTCACAAAATCAATAGTCTTGAATAATTCACACTGCATACAATCAATTAAAGTCATGTCCAGCTCCAAGTTGAGCTCTTTGCTTTATACCCAGAGGGATTAGACTATTACCCATCCCAGGCAGGTTCTGTGGCATCAGTAAGTGACCCTTCTGTTTCTGTGCTCCCCCTCTGTCTTTCAGCACATGATTGCAGACACTGTCCGAACCCTGAGACACTGCAGGACTAACCAGTTTGGTGAGTAGTTGGACTTGGGGCGCAATGGCTTTGAAGTGATGTTGACTGTAAACATTTAAGGAGTACTTGGTGGACCCAAACTTCGACTTCTACTACCCAGCCCCTCAGATTTACTTCTGAGTTTAGCCCCTGCTTCTAGTTTTCTTGTTTGGATAGGAATACAGTTCCTTAGGTTCCTGAAATATCCTTCCATTGTGTCCTTCCCTTCAACTCAAATGTCCTATCTACAGCTGAGCTGTCCTGCCTGCCAGCTGAGAAAGTATGTTTTTCTTAGCAGTTCTATAGAGTCCTCTCTGAGACATATACAAGGATATTCTTCCCATTTTGAATCTCAGGTGTATCTACCCTGCCTTTAAATGGAGTTAGCATTTGCAGGAAGGGAGGAAATTCCCTTTACTGAGTTGCAGGAGCTTTCACCCAAACCACTGAAGTCCTGCCTTGGTCCTAGTAGCTAGGCATCCTTAATCCTGTACGTGCTGAGCCCAGAACCAAGGCTCAGAGAGGCTACTCACCCTTTCCTAGTCCATTGCTTTGCCCTGTGCTGACTGTATACATAGAAATAGTAATTAAGAGAGAGGGGGAAGGGGGGAGGGCTAGAGAGATATCTCCTTTGGAAGTTAAGAGTGCTTGCTACACTTGTAAAAACCAGGGTTCAGTTCTCAGCAACCATGTGACAGCTCACAGCCCTCCACGTCCAGGGGATTTGACACCCCGTCTTATGTCTGAAGGCTCCTCCGTGCATACAGAGGACATACATACACTTAGGCTCACATGAAATAAAATAAAGAAATAAAGCTCAATGATTACAAATCAAAGATGAGCAACCTGGTGTTAAGTAGAACTTAAGTAATACATCTTTGTTGCATCTAAAAAATGTATATAGAGAATCAGAGCCTCTCCCACCAAAGAAAGTACTCCTAACTGTTTGGTATGCATTCTTTAAATGCTTTTTTGATAGTGCTCTGCCCATAGCTATCTATAGTATCCAATTAGGGGCTGAACCTCCTATATGTGTTATAAAGTAGAAAATGAGAATTACAAAATACAGAACCTGATAATATAAATATTCATTTTATTTAATACCACTTGGTAAATCTTATGTAAATTTCCATTGAGTCCTCAAGTACAATGCAGTCATAATAGAAAGGGTGATACTGTTGCCACAAAGAATCCTTCAGATGTGTTATTGACAAGTATTTGGCCATATTTCTCTCATCAGTCTTTGCTTCCAAAGAGATCACCAGATATTCAGCTAATTCTAAAGCCACCATTCTGATCCATCAATGGTCTGTTCCCAGTATGGGGAGGAGGGTCCTACTGGCTTGGCTTGAACCTACCACTCACCGGAAAGACTGCACAGCCCAAAACAAAAGAGAAACTTAGCTGTCCACGGTGTATATTCTTAACTTGGATTGTAACTAAATTATCTGCCTTGCTTTTAACCATTTCTTTCGATGAGCCTCATTAGCCAACGTCAATGTGTGGGATAAAAGAAGAAAATGTCACTCAAAACAGTTATGTCCTATGAAGTGCTGCACAAGGGTCGGCTGCGATTGCCAGGACTGTTCATCATGATGTCTTTCGAATGCTTGCTAATGACAAACTTATCTGTATAGCCAGCTAGTATTTACCAAACTAAAAGCACTTTTATAATGTCTTCCAGAAAAGTATTCTAGAACAATAGTCTATCAGTCATGGTTAAAATTCTGAGCTTCCAGTGTTTACTGCTGAGACCAGGAAGTCCAAGAGTTACAAGCTAGCTATGACAGATGCCCCTTGAATTATTTTTCTTGTTAAATATGTTCTTCATAGAAGAGGGAGAAACTGCTTTTCCCAGAAATGCCGCTGGGCCCGCTTCCTGTAAGACTCTGTGAACCCAGTCCTTATGAAAGCTGTCCCTAGCATGGCATGACCGTAGTCTCTTATGGCCTTTGGCTTTTTATCTTCTTGGATTGCTTTATCCTCCTGGGTACACTGTAGCCCACATGCATACTTAGAGAAACTGCTTTTTCTACACCCATTCCTAAGAATCTATTCTATGGTATATGTTCCTTCTTTTTCCTCTAAATAATTAGGACACAGAAGTGTACTAGATCGAAAATAAAAATAAACAGATGAGTAAATGATTTAGTAAGCTATTGTGCTCAGAGGCTAATGTCTCACAATCTCAAGCTGATGTAATACATTAAACCAGGGCATGGGAACTTTGGCTCAGGAACCATCGGAGCCTGGTTTCGAATCCTGGCTCTGACATTTACTTATGTGACTTTGGAGTTTCCTCATCTGTAAAGGGATAACAGTGTGGCTTCTGAATAGTCTCTCCAGTAAATATGAGTCAGCCTGCATGAGCTGAGCTGCAGTTGTTTATCTTGAGACAAGGGAGAGCCATTCTAGAGCTAACGTACTCTAAACCATCATTACTGCATTTAAGAGTAACACCTCTGCTCCTATGACACTCATTGTCCATTTTCCCTCTGAAAAAATAGGAAGTGACGTGTCTCCAAAGGAGCAGCAAGAGCTGAAGTCCTATGTCAACCACCTGTATGTCATCGACAGCCAGCAAGCCCTGTTCGAGCTCTCTCACAGGCTGGAGCCTCGAGCCTGAGCTGTGCCAATGCATCTGCCCTGCATCTGCAACTCTTAGAGCAAGCAAAGGCCTCCGTTCAGCATGTTGCTTCCTGTAATAAAAGAGGTTGCTGAGTTTTATCAGCATACCATGAGACAAGTGCAGGAAAGCCAGCCAAAGCACGTTCAGGAAGTGATGTCAGCCACCAGAGGCGAGAGAGCTCCCCCCACTGCTGTCAGGGAGAAGACAGGAGTCAGAGCATCCTTGGAACAGGGTCTTCCTTATGATGACGATTTCATTCCAGTCCAAGTTTCAGCTTATGAGGTGCCAGCATTAGGAGGTGATTGCTCATATAGCAAGAAGGACTGTCACTCTGCCTGGTCACCTTACTGCTGATTGGCTGTCTGCTCACCTTATTGCCAATTGGCTGTTAAGAGACTGTGGACAGCAAGGGCAACTCCAGATGTTCCAGAAAGAGGAGAGGCCTCTGTTGCTATAAACTTAACATCACCCTGGAGGGCATGTCCTTCTGTGCAAATAAGAAATGCGCGGCACACACTTCTTTGCATCCACAATCATTTGCCAATGTATATGCAGATGAACTAGTTTCTGTACCACTGATGTACTTCTGTAAGCAAGGTAGACTGGGTTTCTCATCCAATAAGGAGCTTGGCATTGTTCAGTTTCTATGAACTGTCTTTACATATATTGTTGTTGTTGCTGAGTGCAGTTTTCAGAAAAACACAGGACCTGGATCGTGAGCGCTCAGTGTTAGTTTACTGGGGTGACAGAATTTCCAGTGTCTGCATTCTGGTATCTGATGGAGTCTTGGTGTCTGACATTACTCCTCCAAGTTCCCTGCCTACAGGATGCAGAACATCAACCCATGAGGGAGGGTGAGTGAAGCCAAGTATATGAAGCTTAACAGTTAGCCTGCTAGACTCAGTAATTGAAAAGTATCCAGAGATGCCTAAAGTCTTACTTACTTGGGGAGTCAGAGCCCCGTAGTCTACTTCCCAAGCAAAGCCAGAGTCTTTCTGCAATTTGCCTTTTACCTTCCTATTCTTTGTTTTTATAAATTGGGCCTCATATACCAAATAAGACCTCTTGGAATTCTCAAGGACTGGTTTGAGGATCTCCCTGAATCTTCAAATGAGCTTGTGGTTTAAAAAAAAAAAAAAATGCCTGCTCTCCCATGATCTAGATACTAGTTCCTTCACTGTGTGCAAGTTCCCATCTGAGTATTTTGTCTGTGCATTTGCAATCTTGAGTATGGGTATGCTGTTCACAGCCTTGGGAGTTGGTTGGGGGTGGGGGTCAGGGAGGGGAGCTGTGTCCACACAGATCTGCTTCCTACTCTCTTTGCCACCTGGTCCATTCTCATTACCAAGGTCTGAGCTATGCCTGTTGCCACCTGATTTCCTGAGAGCTATGCTGTTCCCTGGTTTTGGGACCAGTGAGCTTGAAACACTGCTAGAAGGAACCATATGGGAAAATCTTGGTAGAGCTTTCAGAGAGATTGCATCTGACCTAGCATGTAAAATTTCAGCCCTAGAAACTTAACAGGGGTTTATAGAAACACCCCCAACTGAGGGTGATTCACTCAGAAAATGATTTACACGTCTGAGGGCCGGTGTATGAGACCAGAGCTACAGAACCAGGGAGAACAGGCTGTCCTGACGTGTGGACAAGCACAACCTCTGAGGATAGCACACACTTATAGCACAAATACGAATGTCTTCCCTCCAAGCTAGCAACTGGACTGGGCTAGTGTATCATACCAGGCCATTTTGACATTGTCTGTGTTCTGCGAGTATTAACGTTAGCTCTACATTGTTTCAAGCAGAGCTTTACCTTGAGAACTCATTGTAGATGGAGATCTGTTTCAGTAGAACACTGTCTAGGCTCTAGCTCAGCTGGGCTACACTGGCCACACCTGCATCATGCTTGACACACTTAGAGAATCCTGCAGGACATGAATGGGAATAGCCCTAGAGAGCATGGGGCAAGGCTGCCTCTCCCTCCAAAGCAAAAGTCAGATGGGATTGTTTGCCCATCCTGTCTCCAGCATATCTAAAAATCTCTAAATCCTTCTCAACTTTAACACCTGGTTCTAGGGATTTCTCAGGCAGCAGATTTAGGAACTTCAGAAGCTTCGCAGAGTCTTAAATCTCAAATTAAAGAAAAGTTCAGACTGGTCAGACCCTGTTTCCACAGGAAGCTCTTCCTAAGGAAGCCAAGCCCTGTATATATACCCACAGGAGTCAGCACTTCCAGGCATGGGATGACCCAGTTCCTTCTCCAAAGCCTCCAAGGGTTCCCAGACCCAGTGCTACTGTGTTGGAAGAGTGGACCAGAAGATGTGTAAAGTTCCTTCCAGTTCTCCTTTGGATTCTTGTGATTTCATGAATCTCCATCCCCTCCCTAGATCTTGTATAATTGGCACCTTCTTGGCCTCTTTCTGTTGACAACACAGCCCTCGAGGGGTCCTGTGCTTTGGATTCTATCCCTGCAAAGCGAGCTCCTACCAGAGTCAGAACACAAGTCCATCTAGGAAAAGTCACAAACGTTCTGAACATCTCAAAGGATTCGCACACACATTTGCAGATGCTCCACAGCCTCCACGTGGCAACTTGCCGACAGGTTACCGTAGCACATGGTGTAACTCGCAGTCTACCTTTTTAGTATCTTTAATTGCATTGAGAATAGATTCCTTTTCCTGCTCCAATATCTACAAGCAAGCAGTGTAACTCATACCTTGAATTTAGAGGCATGAAAATAAAGTCCCACCCCTCCTAGTTTGTAGGGAGGTATTTCATAGGCGGACAGTCTTCTGAGTGAGGAAGCGGGAGTATGGATACGTGGCTGCTTGTATAGACCTCTCATCCTGAAGCTCGTGTGGCTGCCTAAGTGTCAGCTCTGTGGTTTTGTACAGACTACACATGCATTGCAAAGCCTGAACCAAATGACACAACCCACGAAAGCTTATCAGAATTGGGCAAAATCATTAAGTTTAGAAGACAAGGGCCACTATAGCTGTCCAGCATAGAATTTCTTCTCAACTTCAAAGACATGTCCTTGAAATTTCAGCCCACTCAGTAATGAGTGGGCCAGTTTTGCTCTAGAGAGAACACATTTTGAAAATTGCCAAAAAGTCAGAAGAAATGTACTACTGTATAAAGCAAAGCTGTATATACTGAGCATTTTTAGCAGAGTAATATTTATTTGCATAGCCTATTTATTGTATTTGTATTACACTGTTATTAAATACCAGGATGAAATCACTGACCAGAAGCAAGAACTCTTGCCTTTGGATGTCTCATTGCTTAGGACCGCCGTGATGCTGTCAGCTTGGGATAACAATTAGAAGATAGAAAACCCACAGTCCGGGCGTCTACCTAACTTCTCAGGGACTACACCTCGTAGTTTTCCACCATTATAAGCGCTGGTAAATATGAAACATTTGTTGAGTTACCAGACTGCCGTTGACAGTGTTTGATTTCTCATAGTTCATGCTTTCTGCCTCTGTGTACATGACTCTGCTGTGTATTTATCAAAGTAGGAAGCAATAATTTATATGTAAAAATGGCCAAGCAATATAAGGTTAAAACTTACATAAGTAACCATTACCTTATCTTGTATTTTCAAGTGTTTTTTAAATCTGCTTTTCCAAATATAAGACTATGTTAAAGATACCGCTCCTGCCTAGACTCTTCTGTCCTGTGCCACAGTGGCATCCATGGGCCTATGGCCGATGTTCCAGTGCCATCAGGTACTCTGTCTGGAGCTCACGTTTTCTCACTGAAAAAGCTACATATAGATGAAGAGCTACAGGGACCCAGTCGTCTACCCTGCTGCCCTAAACCCTGCAGACCACCTGTTGGAAATCACACCAGAGCTCAACCCCAGCCTTGGAGAATCCCACAACTACAGCCATCACCCCAGTCTTGACTGGAAGTGGGAATGAGGAACAGTGCTAGGCCTAGAGATTCCTATGCAAGGATGGAGGCGCTGAGTGGGTGGAGCTTCAATAAGCTCTTATGGTGTTCAGGGAAGGTAGGGTGGCTTCCTGAGCCAGCACTGATAGACTGCCAGTGCTTTGTCCGCACCTCTCCCACCTTGACTCAGTGTCCCTCTTGTCAATTTCACACTTGCCCGTGGCATGTGGCACCCCCCCCCCCATAGGAGTATTATTATGTGTTAAACTCTGTAATGGCCAGGTATCTTGTTGCGTAAGTAAAAGGACTGACCCATGCAGCATGTTGTAAGCTCTGCAGGGGACCTGTGCCACTGTGTTGCTGCAGATGAAAATGTCACCAAGCTTGCATCTTGGAGTGGGAGTGGGGGGGGGGGAGGAATGTACAAGGGACAGTGTTCTGCGATGGGAGCTGGGAGCAGAGAGGTGCTCTCTACACTACTTCCTGTCTTAGCCATGGTCTCATTGTCAACTCATCCTTGGAGGCTTTCCACACAAGGTTCTTCCAGAACCGGGAGCTATGTGGGAAACAGGAGTGAGTGGGCAGCCCTGAGCTTCAGATTTGCGAGGAAATAGAAGAGAGGGCGGCACCTCTGCTTTCCTCTGGTTTCAGTTTGAAAGAAGAACCGGGCTTCTGAGTCAGAACCCTGGGCTCTTTCAATACAACAAACTTCAAAATGAATTTTGTGGTCCTGGTCCCAGCAACCTACTTCAGGATGGACTATAGGGCATCAGTCTCATTTATTTGGTCTCATTTTTTTTTTTGAGGTCTTTAGGAATCACAATAAACAGTCTCTACTCCCCTTCAAAAGTCACTTGAAACAATTGAGACTTATAAAGTTTCAGATTTGCTAAGGTTCCTGAAGTAAGACACCCCTGTTACTGGAGTCAGCTGGAATTTCTCTTACCCAAACAGAGCAAGCAGCTGTCTTTCCAGTGCACAAGGAAGATGCACTTGATATGACAGACAGTGCACAGTCAGGGTCAAGGACTCTAATATGAGGCCTCTGAGGAACATGCTTCAAGCCCTGTGTCAACAGGACTTGGAGCTTACTGCTTGGTTTGGTCTCTCTAATGGCTTAGGAGGAACAGGGGCTACTTCAGCTCCTAATTACCCACCCCTCTTCTTGGTCCTGAGCCCTCCATGAGTCAGTTAGGATTTCCTAAGGTGAGATTTGTGAGCACAGGGTCACTGCATTCTCCACAGCAGTCCCAGAGCAAGCTCTGAGGCCACTTCCTGAGCCCATTGCTCTTATCCATCTGGGCTAGCTTTTTAGCTTCTCTCTCATTGTGCTTGCATAACAGGGTTAAAATGCCCCCACTGCCCCTCACTGCCCTCCACTGCCTTCCAAAGCCCCCCCCCCCCCCCACTCTCCAGGGAAGGGAATCTCCCTGATGCCTAACCACACCTTTATCACTCACTATCTCCTGCTATTGCCTCACCAAATGTCAGATGTTGCTGGGCCTGGGAATTCTTCCCTGGGAAGAGAACCAGGTTCTGCTGTGGAGTTTCCCAGCATCTTGGGAGTCTCCATCATGAAGTAGGTAATAGGAATGTCCAGCAATCCAGGCTGGCCTTTCTGCTAAAAGATTCTGAGAGGCAACCCCAACTTTGGAGGCCACCGTGCCTGACATCATGCCCATGAGAAGTTCTGAGCTGCTAGATCCTTCTACTCATGTGCACCTGCAGGGTCTAAGGTGTCAGCATGGCTGGAGTCTAATTTCTATCCAGAACCTTTGGAGAAAACCCCTGGAGTAGTCCTCACCTTCTTCAGAGTCCTCATGAACCATGATCACATAACACACACTGACAGCACAACTGAAGTCTCAAGCACAGTCACTGGCAGGAAAGACTGCTGCCATGGCAACATCGTTGCTAAGCCCTACAGCAACAGTGACTCCCACATGCCTCAGAGCTCTTAAACCAGGGGTGGTGAGGTGTGCCACCATCCTTTCAAGCCCAGTTTGCAGAAATGAACTTGACCTCTGACATCCCTTGTTTGCTGTTTGGGTAAGAGAAATTCAAGCTGCTGTTAGTAACAGGGTGCCTCACTTCAGGATCCTTAGCAAGCCCAAATCTGTAAGACCCTCACTTCTTCCAAGTAACTTTTGAAAGGAAGTAGACAGACTGCTTATGATGGTTCCCAATGATCTCAGAGAATGGGACCCAATACTGTGCTCGCTGCCCTGAAGTCTGTTCTACAGCTAGATCACTGGGTTTGCTCAACTTCCACCGGACTCTTCTTTATCGCCACTGGCCATCCTGAGTTCAATCCTCACTTAAAAGTCGTCTCAGTAACTCTCCCTCTGGTTCCTCTTCTCAACTCCATTCCCTACAGTAATGTCCACACTACCTTCATACACCCAACATCGCCCTTTCCAAAAACAGGAATCGCATCTCGTTTCTCTCCAGACCCGCCTCTTCAGTGACACTTTGTAGATGGCAAAACTGAGCCTCAGCTGCAGAGCCTTTCTATCCCCTGAGCACCTCTCCCAAGTCAAACAGATAGACACCCCAGCAGACCAAAAATCTTGGTGCCCTCTAAAACATATTCTACATGTAAAAGTAATGTGATTCTTGCTATTTAAAATGCCAATTGTCTTAGGGTTTCTATTGCTCTGACAAAATACCATGACCAAAAGCAGCTTGGGGAAGAAGGGATTTATGTTCAGTAGCATCCCTGGTTGTCAGGGCAAGAACTCAAGGCATGAACCTGGAGATAAGAACTGATACACAGTCCATGGAGAGACGCCTCTTACTGCTTGTTTCTTATTGTTTACTCCTGTTCTCTTATAGTACCCAGGCCCACCAGTGGTACCACCCACAGTAATGTGTGCACCACCACCCCACCCTCCTGCATCAAACATCAATGAAGAAAATGCACCATGGGCTTGCCCACAGGTCAGTTTGGTGGAGGCATTTTCTCAATTGGGATTCCTTCTTCCAGAATGACTCTAAATTATGCCAAACTGACATAAAACTAGCCAGTATGCCTATGGGGAAAAACAAACAAAAAAACAAAAAAACAGGCACCAAATGTTTGTTGAATAAGTAAAGATATTTGAATATACATACTAGTCAAAGGTACTAAACTGTAGTGTGTGTGTGTCTGTGTGTCTGTGTGTGTGAAGGATCATGAGTCATGAGATCAACTAGTTTTGAACACAGTACAAGCCATAGAAGAGATCTGCACTGGGAGTCATTAAGAGCCCTTGTTGTTTATGGTTTTAAGCTGGTGTAGACCTAGGCTTGCCTCTGTAGGTTGGTTTGGGGGGGGGGGTTGTTTTTGTGGCTTGACTGCTGTAAGAAATAACTGATTGTACTCCTTTGTGTTCAGTTGGCCTGTGCCTGGCCTCTGAAGGAGCAGGAAGGGAAAAGGGAGGAGGCTGGAAAGGAAGGCCTTGCCCCTTCCTGCCCTGTGCCCAGTGCTGATTCAGCGCTCTTGTGAGGGGCGTAGTCTGCAATAAAATACACATAAAAGCCCTAGGAACCAGCACACCAACACACCAGGGCCTGCTCCCTTAACACAGGGAGGGCATGGTATAGCAGAGAGAGGAGCAGTCCACAAAACAAGACTAAGTCTAACAGTATAAACTTTCCTCGGGGAGACTGGGACCCAAAGAAAATGAGTATCCCCAGTGCTGAGTTCTTATTAGAGGCAGTTGCTTGTAAAGATGCCATGCCATCATTAAAGCATGTTTACAGGGAATAGAAGGTCCTGCTTAGCAGAGCAGCAGGGAGAACAGAGGTGAGGAAATGCAGATAGAAAAAGATATAGGACATAAATTCACACAATGAGCACACAGCAGGACATGCTCAGTGTCCTTGCAAGGGGTGTGGTTCTCGGGCAAGTCCTACCACCATTGAATGTACACTGTTGGGGCCAAGTCCAGGACCCTATCCCTGGGTGTGCATGTGAATGTGTGTGTGTGTGTGTGTGTGTGTGTGTGTGTGTGTGTGTGTGTGTGTGTGTATTCTCAGGGCTAACCTTTTGGTGTTGAATAACTCGTTGGTGTGCTTTCTCTTGGAGAATATGTTTCTCCTGCTCTCAGCATTCCTTAGTTGTCTGCAGACCTTGTATAGGGCTGAGCCCCTTGGGTCTCCTCATTCACCACATTACATACATGTTATTGTTTGTGTTCAGCTCATGTTCAGGTGATCAAGATGGTGAGACTCTGTGGTCTAGCTTCTGACATTCCTAGGAAACACAATCTCGCAGAAAACTCCCTGATCCTCTGTCCCTTATAATCTTTCTGTTCCCTCTTCTGCAATGATTCCTGAGCCTTAGGTGTGAGAGTTGTTTTATAGATATAGATATCCATTGAGACTGGGCTCCACACTCTGTATTTTGATTGGTTGTGGTTTTCTGTAACGGTCTTCATCTGTTGCAAAGAGAAGTTTCCTTGATGAGAGGTGAGAACTATATTCCTCTGCGTCGATAAGGAAAAACAGTTACAATGTATTTAGAGAATATTTAGTAAAGTGGTGATTGTAGGTTCAAGACCCATGTTGTCACTAGCCCTGGGAAGTTGGCTGGGTTTCCATCAGTAGGCATGGCTTTCCTCTTGTTGATCAGGTCCTTTTTTTGCTTCTTGAATGTTAGAAGTTTTGATGTTGATGATGATGTTTTGGGTTGGTTGGTTGGTTTGTTTTCAAGACATAATTTCTCTGTGTATTCCTGGAAGTCCTGATACTCACTATGTAGACCAGGGTAGCTCAAACTTTAGATCCTTTCAGCTCTGCCTTCCAAGCACTGAGATTACGGGCATGTGCAATGTAGCCTAAGCTCAAACTCATTTTTAACCTGAAGATAAGGTTAAGTCCTTGGTCCCCCTTCCACCACCTTCAAAGTCTGGGGTTGAAGATCCAGTTTGAGAAAGTTCTTGTCCACAATGTATTTATTTACTGAGGCACCGGATACTCAATTGCTGATAACATGCTCTTTGCCCCAATAATAACTAAGACATTTGCGACATCTGGTGGACGTATACTGGTCCTGCGCATAATTTACGTGAGAAATTGTGTTCACAGAGGGCCTGGTTAAATCAAATGACACAAGGGGGCGCTGTTCTATCTACAAAGCCTGTGTCAGCTCTGCAGCTGTACTGGGATGTGGCCCTGGAGGTTACTCTGCCTTTCTTTTTCTTTTTTTTCGTTCCTTTTTCTTTTCTCTTCTTTCTTGCCTTTTCTTTCTCTTTCTTTCTTTCTTTTTTTTTTCAGTGCAACACACTTTTTCTTTCTTAAACACAGGTGTCTAAGTGTAAGAGGCCTAACTGGAAAGGGTCTCCTTGGAGCTGTCAGCAAGGAGGATGGGTCACCTCAGGCTTCAGCATTCTCCTAGCCCACCACTCACCCTCTGGGGGAATGAAGATGCCTGCCTGGCTCCCTAGAGCTGCATCTGCCCTGCAGCCTGCCAAAACCTCACTTCTGGTTGCTTCCTGACCCTAGCTACACCCTATGGAGACACATATGGTCATCCTGGCTGGGCAGCATTGACTTACAGGCTAAACTCAGGGCTCCACCCATGAGCTACACAATGTCCTATCTCTGTGGAGCACTGAATGTCACAGGGGTGGACTTCCCCTGTCTGCATTCTGCGCCTCTTCATTGAAATGACTCTTCTTTATTGCCATCCAGTCCCTGGATGCTCATCGTGGACCCTTGGCATCTCTCCCCCTCAGGAGAGACCCTCCTTACAACCAAGCAGCTCATCCCCAGCCAAGTGAGGACATCTGAAATAGGCAGCCTCCTCCGGACATCAACCTGTCTCCATGCACCCAATTAAAAAAAAAATGATAGGAGCTCGTGTGATTATTGGAAGAGCCATGGTAACTGTCACAGATTTGGGTAAAAGACACGGTTTTCTATGAGTGATGACCATATATGGGAGCATAATGATGACCTGCCTAACTGGGGTCAAAAGCTGGTGGACCTGTTAGGGTGCCATGGGAGCCCTCTCAGACTCTTCCCAGCATCCTGGTGTCTCTCTATCCCTGGAACTAGGGCCCATCCCAGCACACTCCTGAACACAAATTATAATGGTGAATGGAGTAGGGTTTCCACAGCTACACCTGAAGCTAGGGCACCATTAGCCCATCCTTCCTTAAGGCTTGGGAACAGAGTTCTCAGAAGAGATCAGATGAGGCTCAGCTGTGCAGTCTCATGGGCTAGGATGCGAAGAATTCATCCCCTGCTCTGCCCTGCCAGAGCAGCAAGGACCAGAAGCACAAAAATTACATTGGGGAAGGCTTTCTTACCTTCCTCCTCCCCTTGACTTGACAGCAGGTCTAGAAGAGAGAAACCCTCAACTTCCATCATTCAGGCTGCTGTGCAAGACCAAAGTTTGCTCTTCCAGATTGGTTGTTCTGTGATGTGGGTGGAGTTTGTGACCACTCTCATCTCTTCTTTCTTCTCTCTTCTCCTCTCCCCTCCCCTCCCCTCCCTTCCTCTCCCCTTCCCTCCATTCTCCTCTCCTCCCCTACCTCCCTCTCCTCCCCATCTCTTCTTTCAGAGACAGGGTTTCTCTGTGTAGCCTTAACTGTCCTGGAACTCACTTTATAGACTAAGCTGGCCTTAAACTCCAAGATCTACATGTCTCTGCCTCCCTAGTCCTGGAATTAAAGCCATGGGCTACCATGCCCAGCTGTGGCCACACTTTTCAACAAGGCCACTGTCCAAATGCTACCCAGCCTCCAGGGCTAGAAAAAACTCCATTTTCTATTGTGCACAAAGACCACTAAGGACCCAAGACAGAGCACAAATAGGGTCTTGAAGTCAAGAGATAGATGGGGATGAGCAGGCAATTGAGAGCAGCAGAAAGTGGGTGTGGAGCTGTCCCTTCTCTGCCTGGCCATGCCTGGCCACTTTGAACAGTCCTTCTATTTTGGAGATACTAGATGTCTTAGTTAGGTTTTATTGTTGTGAAGAGATACCATGACCAAGTCAACTCTTAGAAAGGCAAACACTTAATTGGGGCTGGCTTATACTTTCAGAGGTTTAGTCCATTATTATCATGGTAGGAGTCATGGCAGCATCCAGACAGACATGGTGCTGGAGAATGAGCTAAGAGTTCTACAAACAGGAGTCTATCTTCCACAGGCTGTGAGGAGGAGGTTCTCTTCCACACAAGGCAGAGCCTAAGCATAGGAGGAGGCCTCAAAGCCCACTGTCTTAGTTAGGGTTTTACTGCTGTGAACAGACACCATGATCAAGGCAAGTATTATAAAAACAACATTTAATTGGGGCTGGCTTACAGGTTCAGTCAGAAGTTCCGTTCATTATCATCAAGGTGAGAGCATGACAGTATCCCAGCAGGCATGGCGCAGGAGGAGCTGAGAGTTCTATGTCTTCATCCAAAGGCTGCTAGTGGAAGACTGACTTCCAGGCAACTAGGGTGAGGATCTTATACCCACACCCACAGTGACACACCCATTCCAACCAGGTCACACCTATTCCAACAAGGCCACACCTTCAGATGGTGCCACTCCCTGGTCCAAGGATATACAAACCATCACACCCACTTACATGGTGACATACTTCCTCCAACAAGGCCACACTTCCCTGTGGGCCAAGCATGCAAACACATGAATCTATGGGAGCCATACCTATTCCAACCACCACATCGGAATTGTTTTGATCTGAGGTCTAATTGTTGTGGGACCAGCCACATGGGACAGACAAACAGGAAACAAGGCATCCTACCAAGTGACAAATGGTGGACTCTATAGCCAGGTATAGTGGGTCATACCTGTAATCCTGGAACTTGTAGGGCAGAGGGAAGATTGCTGCTAGTTCAAGAGAGCCTGTGCTACACAATTTCAGACCTGACTGTAACAGACTGAGACCTGGTCTCAAAGCATATTAAGTTAACTGAATTAAACTAGTACTTTCTGCATTTCTTAATTCTACATAAAGCCCTTTCAATATGAAGCACATTCCTTTTTCACATGCTATATTTTTAAAAAAATGAATTACCATGATGGGTGGTGCACACCTTTAATCCCAACACTCAGGAGGTAGAGGCAGGCAGATCTCTGAGTTTGAAGCCAGCCTGGTCTATGAGCTAGTTTCAGGACAGTCAAGGCTATACAAAGAAACCCTATTTCAAAAACAAAGAAACAGTTATCCATCTCAGGGATTTCTATTACATTTATCTTCTTATTCCTTATGTATGTATTTTGTGTGCATGTTAGGTGTGGGTGTGGGTGTGCGTGTGCAGTGGTGAACACATGGAAATTAGAGGACAGCATGTAGGAGTGCGTTCTCTCCTTCCACCATTCGGGTTCCTGGGACTAAACTCGGGCTGTCAGATGTCAGCAGCAAGTGCCTTTACCTGATGAGCCACCTCGATGGCCTGTAGGGATTTGCAAATGAAGGAAATACTGGTAATTCTGAGCTTCTCGGTAACTTCACCTAGAAACTAAACATTGTCATCTTCTTTTATTTGCTTTTCTCATTATTGGCTTTGTCTTGTTTTGGTTTTTGTTTGTGAGACAAGATCTCACACTATGTATCCCAGGCTAATCTAGAGATCCTTCTTTGGCCCCCTGAGTGCTGACCATCCCAGGATGGGAAGCTCTGATTTGGAGGCGGGAGAACACAGCCAGTTCCTAGGTTTGTGGGCTTAGCTGAGTCCTTTTTACATCATAATTTTGTCATCTGTGGGATTAATCTATAAGTTGACCAATTATCCCAGTTTACCTAGGTGGAAACATTTCTTAGGACACAGGAAATTTCTGAGATAAAACCCAGAAAGTACGCCTAACGAGTGTATCATCTGAAGAAAAGATGAAGAAAAGAAACGATGCATCGAAAGTGGCCTGGGTCTCACAGCTTCCTTCTCAACACAGCTGCCTGCATTATATAGGGGTCTCTCTCTCTCTTTCTCTCTCTCTCTCTCTCTCTCTCTCTCTCTGTCTCTGTCTCTGTCTCTCTCTCTCTCTCTCTCTCTCTCTCTCTCTCTCACATACACACACACACACACACACACACACACACACACACACACACTAGCATAATAAAGAGAAAGGACTTTAAATGAAAATATAGTTTATCCAAGGGTGTGGGAAGGCAGGTTCAGAGAGTTGAGGAAACTGGGAGTAGGAGGTGAAAATATGAGTTACATTTATTATTGTTGTTGTTGTTGTTATTATTATTATTTTACAAAGTAACTGAAACTTGCTTGTGGATCCCTTAAAGTATGATATCCGATGTTCCGGTGGAACTAAGGGTCCTCAAGAATCCAGGTCCCCGGTCTGCTAAAACAGACTGATTCAGTGAGTTTCAGGCGCCCTCTTGTGGCCAGTGTGCTCAAAAGGCATCCCAGCCATTTCAGCTTGACCAGAGAGCAAGATGGATAGGATAAGCTCCTATCCACCCAAAGCTGATAGCTTGAGTTTGCCCTCCTTTAATCCACTTCTTCCCCTACCATGCTCTGTTTTTGTACGCATCATATTCTGCTGTTCACAAACTAGTTCACTGTCTTCTTCTTTACTTTTTATAACCTCAAGAGGAAACACAGGAATGCTTTATCAGACTCCCGAAAGCATTATCAGGCATACTTAGAGAAGACTGAAACCATGGAATTTCTAATTGCACAGGGCCACAATGTGGGGTGCTTTGCTGCAGTAACCCCAGGTCCCCTTTTCCTTTGTTAGATAATACTTTGCAGGAGACCATAGATTTGAACCAGACACCTGCACCAGGCAAAACAGATCCAAACCATTAGATAAGTTATAGTGAGTGAGTTTTAACTAACTGCAGAAAGTGTCGTAGCCAGTCAGCTAGGTTGTAAGTCAAGAAGCTAGTGAACCTGTAACCATTTGGTTGGTTGGTTGTCTAATCATTGATGACTAGATCTAATGACTGATCAAGTCACTTTCTTCACTTCAGCTTCTTATATATGCTGTCTGATGCTGTTGCTAGTATTTGCAGAACCTGTTCTGGGTGGAGGGAGCCTAATTCAGAGAATCACTATTACTGGCCTTTTTTTTTCCAGATAAACACCATTTAGTTAAACCTGTCAAGGATTCTTTTCGCTGTTTTTTGCTTGCTTGAACTCACGTTTGACGGGGGTCAGGGGAGCAGGCAAGGGTGGAGACAGAATACAGGGCCTCTCAAATGGTAAGCTCTGCTGCTGGGTTTCCATTTTTATTCTTTATCCCTTAGTATCCTTAATGTCCTGGAATGGGAAAAATATTCGAGGCTTGGGTGAAACAGGGAGTTTGCATGTAAAGCATGCAGCTGGGCTGGATTCTAGCTCTCTCTGCTGGAGTAGAGGCCCCCTGCTGTAACTACTGAGGTCAGCTAACAGCTGGCCTGAGGAGCACACTGGGAAGCTCTGACAGTATTATTGGAGTGTAGTTAACTCCCCTAGCTTGCCAGGCAATTGCACAGGACATGGGGCAATGGCAGACATCAGCCTAGCCTTCTGGAGTGATCCATCTGGCACTGAGCAGCTGTCTAGCGGAGCTCAGTCTGCAGATGACCTCCACCTTGGTGAGCAGAGTAAAACAGTCTTTTTCTTTTCTTTTCTTTTCTTTTCTTTTCTTTTCTTTTCTTTTCTTTTATCCCTTTTTTAAGAGAGGGTCTCCTTCTGCAGTGCAGGCTGGTCTGGAACTCACCATTTAGACCAGGCCTGCCTCAAACTTTCCATAATCCTCGTGGCTCAGCCTCCTAAGTGCTGAGATCACAGTCATGAACCACCATGCTTATCTAAAACTGTCTTTAAAACCATAAAGGGCAACTGAGGACTGAGGTTGAAGAGCCCGCCCCTCCCCCCCTTCCTAGCTAAGGCTGTCTTGCCTGTGCCTTGGGAAGGATTTAGTCTCTTCTGCAGCAGCTCGGTGCTGAGACCATGGAAGAGAGAGGGTGGCTGTCTACACACTGGTGTGCACACTGGGAAGCTCTGCAACTATCGAGCATCTTCCCTCTCCTGAAGGACAAGCAGAAGTGAGAAGAAGTTTCGTAACATGCCTGCAAAAATTTGTCTCCTGTTCTAAAGTGGGGCTTTGAGGGTGAGAAAGGGGGGCTTCATTTATCTCCATTCACTTCAGCTGCTTTAATGAGCCTTACCCAGAGCAAAACGCACAGGCCATTTGGACAGCCTGTGTAGATGAGAGCATTGGTAATGGGCAGAGATACTTATGACCAGGACAGGCTGGGACAGTCATGGAAGGCAACTGTGTCCTCCACAGAGAGCTTTAGAGGTAGGGAGAGCTTCATCAGAGCTGAACACACCATTGCCTTTGGATCCTCCATTTGGTTCCTGTCCAGATCAGAGGTGACCAGAAATAATAGCCATCTGTCCACTGTTTCTTAGGCTCCAGCTGGGGGAAGCAGGCCTGGCGTGTCCCATCACTACCACACACCCTGCCACAGCCCACAGGGCAGAGCCACCTGCTGGTTTGCCACTCCTGCTTCTCAGATCTCATTCCTCTCTGTGGAGGCTGTGGACGGTATCACTTAAAGAACAGGAACCAAACATTCATTGACAATCTCCAATAATCAGCATCAGGCTCTGGCGCTTTACGTGTGGTGTCTCATGGAATCTCACTCAATGCTTCGCGTGGATCAGGCTACCAAGCCAAAGGACCGTAAGCCAGGGGGCTTGAACAGCATGGCTCTGCCTGGGTTCTGGAGGCTGGGGAGTGTGAGATTTTGGGTGACGGTGCTCTGCTCTCCCTGAAGGCACTAGGAGAAGACAGGTCTCTTTGGGCTTCAAAGCGTTCAGTATTTAACGTTACTCTTCAAGTGGCACACTCTCTGGGTGCTCATCTATCTCCAAATTTTCCTTCTATGAAGACGTTATTCATAATGAGTTAGGGACCCATTGAGTTCCAGCAGGATCATATTACAACAACCCTGTAGGGGAACATACTGTGTCTTGGGAATTAGGGTTAGGGCTTTAGAACAGGAGTGTTACAGAGATTCAAATCGATTACACAAAATTCCTTACTAACTAACAAATGACAAATCTGAAGCCTAGAGACATTAAACAACCTGGCTGGTCAGAGACCAAGCTGGCGTTGGAACCCAGGGCTGTATGATTCCAGAGTGGAATTCCTTTCTCACCTGAGGGCTTATCAAAGCAGGCTGCTGTGTCTCCTCTAGAACCTCAGGTCTGGGATAGAGCCAGACTGTGTACATTTCTGAGACATTCTAGTGCACAGAACTGTTGGCTCCAGACAATAGGGCAAGCTGCTCCCCGGAAGCTCCCAGGTGGTCACTAGGCACAGAAACTGCCTGGAGCTCATTACTTATTCTTTTAGGCAGACACTAGACCTCATCCCAAAAGCTTCTGATTCAGTCCCGTCAGGGTGGAACCCAGGAACCTGCTGTAAACAAATAGATTCTGAGCTACATGCTCACGTCATACCTCCAGAGAAAGGGTCCTTAGTGCTGCCTGGGCCTTGATCAATTGGGACACTTCCAGGAGCTCCAAGCTGATGCCTGGATTCACCCTCAAGGAGATTATCATTCTTGGAGGTATGCCATAAATCACTGTTATTTTTATCTATTTCTTGTAGGTGCTCAACCCTGTACAAAAATTTGAGACCCTCTGTCAAAGTGCCAAGCCTAGTAAAAAGCTACCAGAGACCTGCTTATAGAGAAAGTCGGGTGAATTGGAAGTATCTTTTCTTCTTGGGCAACAAGACCCTCTGATTTCCATCCTGAAGTTCCTGTAAGGTCCTCTTGGGCATCCAGTACTAGTCAGAGGAGGGGCCTGCTTCCATCTCCACTGAGCTGGGTGCTCTGTAAGGCTGCATGCTGACTCTAACTCTTTAAGGTCGTCTGTGCCTTCCAATCCTGCAGTACCCCGTTGTTTCAGCAGGTGGCAATGTGGTCAGGAAATTGAGCCTCTCAGATTCCTGAAGCTTGGGCAACCCCAATTTAGGGAGCAGAAAAGAGACATAAATAATCATAGTTGCCAATTGGATCAAGATGCAGGTCCTGTGACTGCTTGCCAGGTCTCCCATAGAGGCTGTGTTGGAGGCAGAGTGCCCTTTGCAATATAAGGTAAGGACCCAAAGCCAACCCTACCATGATTAGTAGGTTCAAGGCCCACTCACCCTGGACCTACTGAGATCCAGAACAGGGGAGGGAGTAATGATCCATTGTACTTCCTTGCCTGGTATGGTGACCCAAGTGTGCCCAGCACTCGTGTGTCTGTGTGTGTGTGTGTGTGTGTGTATGTGTGTTATGAAGGAGAAATGGGAGTGAAATGTACAATGTATACAATGGAATGTGTACATAGAGAATTTAGTTCTCATTAATGCCTGGCCAGAAATGTTCTTTCCTGTTGGGAAACTCAAAAGAACTCCTAAGAGGTCACCCCAATAGTGCCAAAGGACAGGCTCAGAAGTGTCTTCAACGCTAGCATGTAAGATCACTTACTGCCGTACATTAAAGTTCACATTTGAAGGGAAAACACACTAGCAGTTTGCTCCATTTGACAGTGATCTTAATGTATGTGATATGAAGAATAATGACTGAGTGGTGGAATGGGTAGAGATGGCTCAGTAATGGGGAGCGAGGCAGGAAGCTTACCGCTACCTGTGGCTCCAGATCCAGAGGACCCAATCCCTCCAAGAGCACCTACACACAAAACACATAAAAATGCACATACACACATACACACACATGTGCACACACACATGTACACACATGCACACATATATATAATTTTTAAATGCTTTAAAAATACTGAATTTTTATTATCCAATGGCATAAAAATATCATATAAAAATATACACTCAAGATATAGGAAACAAAACCAGTGGTGTGTGGATCAGACAACTACAATATATATATATGAATAGCCATCTACCTTCATATTTTAATAACTATAGTTAATGTGTATATGATGTCAGCAATGGACTTGGTTGTGATATTTATCAGCTTCTTTTTAAAACCTGATTGTGATCTCATTTCTTATTTTATAGCTGCTTTCATACCTCCCCCATCCACACATTAATATTCTGCCTAGGATGAGCAATAGTCCTCAACCTGTGGGTCACGACCTCTGCTGGGGGGGGGGGGGGAAGACTACACCTCCCTTTCACAGGTGTTGAATATCCGATGTCTTAGACATTAGGTATTTACATCACGATTCATAACAGTAGCAAAATTACAGTTATGAAGTGATTTTATGGCTGGGGGTCACCACAACATGAGAAACTATTAGAAGGAAGGCCGAGAACTACTGTCCTACAGTAGCTTTCTCTGTGAACCATGGGCACACAGTATGCATTTCCACTAGCTGGTTGTCAAGAAAAGGAAGATAATGCTCAAGAGAGGGAATGATGTGGAGATAGAGAGACCTGGAGCTGAGTAGCAAGGAGATGAACCCCTAGCAATCACTAACTTAAAACAAAGCAGTAAGAAAACTGCTAAACACACAGGTACACAGAATCTTTGGGAGGGTTCCATAACTCTGTTAGTCCTGTCCCCGAGAGCAATAGAAACATTTTCTTACATTTAAGTCTTGCTTAGAAGTATAAGAAGATGAGCTTATTTTCAGTGTCATGAGTTCTTGGAACAGAGCCACAGAGGTAGGAAAAGCCCTGGAAGACTAGGGAGTGAGCCAAAGATTTGGATTCTGCAGGTTTCCAGGATACTTCTGGTATTGGTTCACGTCTAAAACCGCACTCACACTCTGAAAGCCAGGCACTTCATCATGGCTGCAGAGCCAAAGTCCAGCCCCATGAAGTATTCAGCATCTTTTTTAAATCTCCCCCAAATAAACACATGAAAAAGTAAAAGCTGGAGGGGTTCTCTGCAAATGGCTTTCTCTTTTTAATTATAGTTTTATAAAGATCCTTGAGTCAGAAGTCATTTTTAAAAGCAAGCCATCTATAAGATTTAAAATATAAGCTGGACCTGGTGGCACACTCAGTAGGTAGCTGAGGTACAGTCTGGAGGGTCAGAGTTCATTCACAGTCATCCTGTTTTATCTACTAACTTTGTGTATATCCTGGGCTACATGAGATGATGTCTCAAAACAAAAAGCCTAAGATGTAAGACAAACATGACCCTCTTTATACTGAAGTATCCCAGACAGACAGACAGATCACACAGATAGAAAATTAGAATCTCCTGGCACTGGGAAATAGCTTTGTTAAACTTTTATATTGATAGCATAGGTTTTAAGATGGACCATTAGAGAAATGCAGACTGTGGATTGATTCCACAGTTGAAGCAAGAGACAGAAGTACCTGAAAAGCAGGTAAGGACTGAACTTCACAGCCCTCTTACCTCTAGGAATTTGACCTGGACCTCTATTTGTTTGCCCCATGTCTCTGAAGATGCTCAACTCCTTCATCCCCTAGAAACAGTCTCCAGGTCTTACCAATCACCTCCAGCCAATTGAAGGTGTTGGCCAATGACTTCCTTCATACCCACCTGTCCCAGCTGTGTTTCCCAAAATATTTAGATGCTGTAGCCAAGCCAGACTTTTGTTTTAACTTTTAATTTTTATTTAGAGGTAAATTAGGAGCCAGAAACACTCCCAGCTTAGCTCTCATGATCCTGTTATTCAACGGCCACAAGTGATTTTTCTGAAGACCAAAGCCATCAAATGATACTGAACAGAATAATCACCCATGGTGATCAGCAAAACTCAAGAGGGCCAGGGACGCATGTGGCACCACTGCACAGCGGATTATTTGTGTGCTCTGCTGAGCCTTGGATGGAAGACAAGAATGTCCCAATCAGTGACATGTGCATCAGGACGTCTAATAGAAAATCACTTGCCTGTGTTGATCTCTAGTTGGGTCAGGTGTTGGGAACAGTTCACCCAGTGCCAATGACTGTTTGGGGTATCTGAATGCCATGGTGGTGAGCATTCGAGCTCTTTGAATTCCTACAGCACAAGGAGGTAGTGTGGTATATCGAAAGATACCTGGACCTAGTTCTTAGTCTCCCAGTGGTTTCTCTACAAGGATGGCATGCTTGTCATCTTGATTGTCTACTTGAGGGGGCTTAAAAATCACCTAAGAGACAAACCTCTAAGCCTTTCTGTGAGGGCATTTCCAGACATACTCACCCTCAGGGAGACCTACCCTGAAAATGAACCACAGCATACCATGTGCTAGAGTTCCAGGCTGAATAGCAAGCAGAAAATGAGCAGAGGACCAACATCCAGCTCTGTCTGCTCCCAGCTGTGGAAACAATGTGGTCAGCTGCCTCAAACCCCTCTTGTCATGATGGACTGTGCCCTCAAACTGCGCCAAGATAAACTCCCCCGTCTCTAAGTTGATTTTGTCACAGCAGTTGAGAAAGGTAAGACAGCAGGTTAGTGGCTCCACGTTGGAGGATCTATCCACCTATTAGAAAGGGAGTTGTGGAGTAACTACACTACACAGGGCAGGTGAGAGAGACCCAAGTAACTGATGTTGCGAATGGCCTTGCAACAAATGTAACAGAATGTGTTGTACAAATGGAAGACTCTGCCACCAGCTCTAGTGGTGTTGATCTCTCTTCACTGCCCTTCTTAATGGCATGTCAGCACTATGGCTCAGGCTGTGGAATCCCTTTGGGTTTTGCTTACTTTGTTGCTCTGTTTTGAAACAGCACCCTGCTTTCACAGGCTACCCCCAAACTCCACATGATCCTGTTACCACCTGGTGTAGGCCAACCACACCTGGATTATGTATTCTTTTTTGAAACTGAGTCTGGTTATATAGGCCTTTCTAGCCTGGTGCTCACTGCAATCCTGCCTTGGCCTCTGGCAGTGCTGGGATTACAGGTCTGAGCCATCTTTGTGATAGGATTGATTCCACAGTTGAAGCAAGAGACAGAAGTACCTGAGAAGCAGATAAGGACTGAACTTCACAGCCCTTTTACCTCTAGGAATTTGACCTGGACCTCAACCAGCTTCTGGAAACAGTAGAATGACCAGTAAGCACGTGGTAAACGTGCCTGAAGGACAGAACTGCCGTGCTGCACACAAATGGATGTCTGGGAAATTCTGGCAGGCCTACAGAGTTCTCATCAGCTAAAATTTCATTCCAATTAAGTCAATGTCTGGAGAGCATCGACAACCCAACAAAGTGCAAGTCCCCTCCACTTACAATGGGGCTTTGTCCTGATACACTCCATTGTGAGTTAAAAATAATCTAAACTGAAAACAAATGGGAAGCTGCTGACCTACAAACACCACAGTGGACATAAGAGGATTGTGTCTTCTGGTGATCACACGTTTGGCTAGGGGCTGGGGTCTCCTGAGGTTGCCCAGGGTCATAGTAGATGGTATGACCTGCCGACAGGCCATCTTATTGTCACCACCATTATTTAAAACTGTCATACAGGAGGGACTCTGTTGTCATCACCTGCTCTTTGAACAGACCTTTTTCCTGGTTATTGATTTTCTTAATGGTTCTCATACAGCCCAACTATAGCTTTCTATTTCGTTCTATTGTACCTTACTCTAGTCTTAAGCTTTCCAAGCCAATGGGTGGCCATCCTTTCTCTCCTTACACTTATACTTTTTAAGTAAAGCAGTCTCAAAGCTTCAGGACAGACACCACATGGCAATTAGGAAACAGAAGACCTGTTAGAGACTTGCTAGACTCTTTACGTTCTAGCAGTAAGCACACATACTACAGAATGTTGATGTAAAAGAGACGGAGAAAGGAAAGAACTATAAAAACACTAGAACAGGATTTCCCTCAGTGCATTTTCATAGCTCAAATCATTTGTGCCATTGGGTGGAATATACTAAGACAGCAAGGCCATTTGTGTCTGTTTCTTCATGGTTCCCAGAACCATGTTTACTCCTTCTTATGGCCATGCTATGTCTTCAGAGTCCTTCTTGTGTGGACTGTTGGGTGACAATCATGTGGCTAAGTCACACAGAAATCTCTATACCTGTGTTACCATAAAAGCGTGAGTTGGTGAGGTAGCTCATGGGTAGTGTCTCTCCTCAAGCATGAGTGCCTGGGGAATATTGCAGGACACTGGCTTCTGATCTCTACACCGAATGCATGTAGTCTGTCTGTCTGTCTGTCTCTCTCTCTCTCTCACACACACACACACAGAGAGAGAGAGTCAGAGAGACAGACAGAGACAGATAGAGAGAAAGAGAGAGAGATGCAAGCATGTAGTTACCCAAATGTAGCAGGTGAGAAATGGATAAGATAATTGCCACCATTTTACCCAGCAAACGCATGCTTCTTGTTAGGAGGGAGAGAAGGACACACAACCTGCCGTGGAAGCATGTTCTCCAGCTTCACTTCCATGAAAACATCGCTATTGTCTCCCGAGCATGTGTCCAGAGACGTCCATAGCCTACCACGGGGATACCTGCACATCCATGATTATGGCCATTCTGTCCACAATAGCAAGCAGACAGAATCAGTCTAGACGTCCTTCAACAAGTGTTTAAGGAAAATGTGGACAGTAACACTTTATTCTGCTGTAAAGAAAAAAAAATATTCAGGAAGTGGATGAAAATATGAAATATTATGTTAACTGATGTCACTTGGGCTCAAAGAGACAAACAGTACTTGTTTTTTCTCATTTGTGAAGCCTACCTTCTAATTTTAATGTGTTTGTTTCTGTGGGGGTACATGTGGGAGAGGTTAGGAAATGAGAAAGGGGCTCACTCAAGGTATTAAAAGAAGTTGCAGGGAAGGGAGAAATAGGGCCATGTCATGGTTTGAATAGGAATGGCCCTCATAGGCTCATGTTTGAACACTTGGTCATCAGAGAGCAGAACTACCTGGGAGGCATTGGGAGTTTTGACCCTGATGGAGTAGGTGTGGCCTTGATGGAATAGGTGTGGCCTTGTTGGGGTAGGTGTGGCCTTGTTGGAGTGGGTGTGGCCTTGTTGAGGTAGGTGTGGCCTTGTTGGAGTGGGTGTGGCCCTGTTGGAGTAGGTGTGGCCTTGTTGGAGTGGGTGTGGCCTTGTTGGAGTAGGTGTGGCCTTTGGGGGTAGGTGTGGCCTTGTTGGAGGATGTATGTCATTGGGGGTGGGCTTTGAGGTTTTGAGAGCCCAAGCTAGGCCCAGTAGGTCTCTCTTCCTGCTGTCTGCCAATCTAGTTGTAGAACTCTCAGCTCCTTCTCCAGCACCATATCTGCCTGCGTGCTTCCTATCATGATGATAATGAACTAAGCCACTAAACTGTAAGAAGTCCCTGTTAAATGCTTTCCTTTATAAGAGTTGCCATGGTCATAGTGTCTGTTCACAGCAAGAGAACATTGACTAAGAGAGGCCATAAGACAGACATCACATGAAAGTGGGAAGTGGACTACTGGGGGTGGAAGAATACATGTGGGAGGCAGAGGAGACAGGAAATGGGGGAGAGACGGGCTGACCAACATAGAAGTATATACAAAGTATATACAAAGATGCCCTACAGAGTCTGTTACTTTGAATGCTACTTTACAAAAAGGGCATCTCTGTCATTAAATCAAAGACTTTAGAGGTTATGTTTGCTTCTAAATTATTAACACCTGAGGGGACAGGTACAGGTCAGACTATAGCATCATTAAATACAAAAATGGAGCAAATAACCTAATTCCACTCAAAAGACAGTGAACTTACCTACTGATTTACAGGGCCTCTCTGCTCACACAGGGGGACCCCCTTATTTCTCCTGGCACCAAGCTGTGCTTCTAGCCCTTTAATAAAATGCTCTAAACATTTGTACATGGTGTAGCTTGAGAACAGTGTTCACAATGGGGAAGGCTAGGCAAAAAAGAGCCAGGAAGGGCATGGCAGCGTCTATCTTAATGCCAGGAAAATTCCTGAAGGTTTCCCACATTGTATTAATGTTTTTTGATCCTTTTTTTCCCAATACAAAGGCAAGTTTTTATACCCATACTCTAAAAAGGAACAAAAAACAAAACAAAACAAAAAAACTTTCTCCTGGTAATTTTCATATTGTAAAAGTCATTGAGCATTTATGTGCAGATTAAGATTTTCACCATCCTAATGAGAAAGCTGCTACATTTATTGAAAAATTTGTTGGCTGCTGCTGCTCATTTTAATTTAGGATGGAAACTCTAAAAATGCTTAGGTTCAATCATCTTTAAAAATGTTAAAAACATATGAAGTAAGATAGCCCGGGAGACTATTTAAGACAGTGAATTTACTACATAAGAAGTTACTAGAAACTAAATGTGTAGTCAATTGACTATACACATTTTATATTTATATGTAAATGCTGTGTAAATATAATTATGACTTTTTCTTTTGGGGAAAAAATATATTCTTGATGCAGCAAACCTTTGATTAAGTTGGCTTTCATGTGTGATGGCCCATGAACCACCTGCCTCAGAATACCTGGGGATTTGTTTGTGTTTGTGTGTGTGTGTTCTAAAAAAGAGAAAATCCTAGAGTTTTAAATTCAAAGAGTGCCTGACTGGGTAGGTTTTGAATATCCATATTTGAAGTCCAGTAACCAACATATATGTATGTCCAGCTGAATTTGAAAACCACTATATATTAAAGTATGTTTGCCCAGTCCTAAGACATGAGAAGCCATGCCGAGTGCTCAACAGTGATCATGGCTATGCCACTGAGCTACTGTTTTGTTCTAGGCCTGTGCAAGGTATCTCCCCACATCACCGTGGATTAAATATATAGTTATTGAGAACCTAGAATTGATGTGACCTTAAGGACATCCACCTGAAATTGAAAGTGAGTCTTTAATTTCAGGAGGATGAATGCTTTTAAGCTAAGTAGTGTATGATCTGTCTTTTAAGAGTGTGCCTAGCTGGGCAGTGGTGGCACATGCTTTTAATCCCAGCACTCAGGAGGCAGAGGCAGGGAGATTTCTGAGTTCAAGGCCAGCCTGGTCTGCAGAGTGAGTTCCAGGACAGCCAGGGCTACACAGAAAAACCCTGTCTCGAAAAACCAAAAGAAAAAAGAAAAAAAAAAAAAAAGAGTGTGCCTTCGGTTCCTCACTCTTGTTTTCTGTCATCATCAAGGTGAGATGGCAATCTTATGGTACCCTATCATTGACATGGGAAGAGATCAAAACTCAAACTTGGAAGGAAGGTTTCTATTGGTTGTGTGCTGCTTTAGTATCATGGGGATGGAGGGAGAGAGGGAGGAAAAGGGAAGCTATGACAGAATACAATCTCTCAAATGTATAGTTAAGAAACAACACTGAAAAATAACAGAAAATATGCTGTTAAAACACAAAAGAGTGGGATGCAGTTTTGACATGCAAGCTAATAGTCTGTCTTTAGCTGTGTTCTAGATTCTTTTGTGGAGTTGATAGAAAGCAGAATAAATGCCTCAGAATACAGCAAAGGAGGGAGGGAGCTAGGCAGACAGAGATAGCTACTCCTCAGCTTAAAACTGCTGTGTCCTAGTAAGCCCAATGTAAGCTGAAAAATACTGTGAATTTAAAATTTACAGAAACACCAAACCCACCCACTATTTCAGTTTAGCAGCACAGCCCGTTGGATTTGTTTACCATCTGAGGCCAGCCCTGGGGGTCTAGTGTTGTGTTTCATCACTGGCAAGGAGAAGGATCAGAAATCAAACGTGGAGTAAGGTCATTATTGATTTCATGTTGCCTTTGCCCCATAGTGATGTAAAAACACTGTACTCTGAACCCTGACAGCTCAGACACTATAGATAGCAGTCACTTGTTAAGAAGCACCTCTGCTTGTGCACATTTCTCATGCTGCTATGCAAATGTGCTGATTTTGTTTGTCAGAATTCTCATTCATTATATTCATGGACTAGGCAGAGTAATTTCCAATTCTTTTCTTCCATCAATTAATTTATTTATTCACTATACATCCCAATATCAGGCCTTCTCCCAGTCCCCTTCACACTGACCTTCCATTCCACCCCTCCCTTTCTACTCTGAGGAGGGGGAAGATCCCTCTGGGTGTACCCCAACTCTGACACATCAAGTCACTGCAAAATTAAGCGCATCCTCTCCCTCTGAGGCCAGACAAGGCAGCCCGGTTAAGGGAACAGAATCCACAGGCAGACAACAGATTCAGGGAGAGCCCCCACTCCAACTGTTGGGGGACCCACATGAAGACCAAGCTGCTAATCTGCTACATATATGCAGGATACCTAGGTCCAGCCCATGCTCACTCTTTGGTTGGGGGTTCAGTCTCTGGGAGCCCCCAAGGGTCCGGGTTGTTAACTCTGTTGGTCTTCCTGTGAAGTCCCTATCTTCTTCCAGTCTTTCAATCCTTCCCCCAACTCTTCCACAAGACTCCCTAAGATCCAGCTAATGTTTGGCTATGGGTGTCGTTAATTTCCAATTCTTATTTATTTATTTATTTATTTATTTAGGTTTTTCGAGACAGGGTTTCTCTGTGTAGCCCTGGCTGTCCTGGAGCTCACTCTGTAAACCAAGCTGACTTTGAACTCAGAAATCCGCCTGCCTCTGCCTCCCAAGTGCTGGGATTAAAGGCGTGCGCCACCACTGCCTGGCTAATTTCCAATTCTTAAGTGTGGGCTATATTCTAAAGACCAATTCAGGCCATAATCCTTATGATCTTAATGTAGAAACCGGCTTGTCAAAGGCCACTTTCATCAGTGATAGAGAGGAGCCGAAGTCCCTACATCTAACTTTCTATTCTCCGTTACTCTGTTCAAAGAGTGTGAGTTTTAGATCTAAGACTTTGCCACTACCTGCCATCCTCAATTGTGACACAGAAGAGCTGGAGAAGAAATGAAGGAGCTAGAGAAAGTACCCAAGGAGCTAAAGGGGTCTGCAACCCTATAGGTGGAACAACAATATGAACTAACCAGTACCCCCCAGAGCTCATGTCTCTAGCTGCATATGTATCAGAAGATGGCCTAGTTGGCCATCATTGGGAAGAGAGGCCCCTTGGTCTTGCAAACTTTATATGCCCCAGTACAGGGGAATGCCAGGGCTAAGAAGTGGGAGTGGGTGGGTAGGGGAGCAGGGTGGGGGGGGGGAGGGTATAGGGGACTTTCCGGATAGCATTTGAAATGTAAATGAAGAAAATATCTAATAAAAAATTGAAAAAAAAAGAAGAGCTGGAGAAGAGATAGAACTACCACAACTCAATTTGCTCTGCCAACCTAACACCCCGGTGTATTTATTTTGAAGAGCATTGGCAAATCTGTTTCAAGAACGTTTGCTGCCAGAGCCTTTGGGGTTGTATGGTTCTGAGGGTCTCTTGCATTCTTCTAAATGAAAACCATTACAACCCATAGGTCCTGAACAATTTCTCCCCCATGAACCAGAACTGAGAAATGTCTAATAATCGATGTTTCCAAGATTCTCCGCCAATAAGATCATAGCTACATTTTAAGGAGACTTGAACAGCTGTTCTCTACCTATCCACACAGCTTCATGCTGTTGAGTCGTGAATTGAATATAGTGGCTAGCCATTCGCTCAGAAAACTCACATTCGCCATATACCATGAGCCCACTACTGGTATAGATGCTTAGATTCACAGGGGAGTAAGACTTAGAATGGTCCAGCTTTTACTATGAATGCTTTTCATTTCTTGCCTGAGAATTTTAGATTAGTCCTACTAGTTCTACAAGTCACAGGCTGTTAAACAGAATCACCCTTCAGCTCACAAGTGAGGTTTTCATACATGGGCCAAGTGGGCTTTAACATTCCTTGAATTCTGTAAGAGCCATGCACTGTCTAGGAGACAGACTCCTGGCCCACTTCTGGCTTTGCATATCCTCAGCTTTGCTCCTGCCTGGCCCCTGACAGTATTTTGAATGTGTGGTTCTTCATGCTCCACTGGTCTCTTGTGTCCGACTGGAATTGCTGCTCTAATGTCTTTCTGTAGCTTAAAGTGCTCAGGTGCTCTGAGCATATTCTGAGCTGTTTGGATGATCATGAAGAATTAACTCCCAAGAATCTTCACATGTGAAAGTTTTGAAGCCAAAAGGCCAGCAACTGGCTTAGTAATTGTTAAGGTGATTTTTAAAATGTCGGCTTTATAGGCAGCGAGTAAGGCAAATGCCTTTTGTTCACATGGACACAGCCATGCCATGGGCTCAGCCCCACATGAATGACAAGTTTTCCTTGGGTGAGTGAGCCTCTTAGGGATGGCAAAGCCTTCCTTAGGTCTGAGTGTGATGTTGGCAGTGTGTGTAGAAAACACCCACCATAGCTTTCTCCTCCCTTTAAGCCGGAGGTTTACGGCCTAAAGACTATTCCACTACAGAGGCAGCCCTTACTGAGATCAGCTAACCCTGGCTTCTTGTTCAGCTGTACCATAAACCCTGCTTCTTGGCTATCTGTACGCAACAACCCATCTCCCCACACGACTGTACCTAATAGACAAACTGTGCTTCTGGGGTACTGAGACTTCTCTGAGAGCCCAGACCACCTGATCTCAGCCTCTCTGTCTGTCTGTCTGTCTGTCTGTCTCTCTCTCTCTCTCTCTCTCTCTCTCTCTCTGTGTGTGTGTGTGTGTGTGTGTGTGTGTGTGTGTGTGTGTGTGATTTCTTCACTCCCTTGCCATTCCTAGGCAGGGTTCCAATACCAAGTTTCCAATACCCAAGCTGTGTGAGGACCCGACATTGATTCATGGAAAAATCAAGCCAATTCGTTGGTGTTAGTAAAATTGTGGCTTCAGGGGAAATGAGATCTTGCATTTATTTTGGATGGAGAGCCTTGTCTCTTGTTCCTTTCCTGTGTGGCCTATTGTACTGTCTGAGCTCCCATGCTCCTGTTCTTCTGAAGAGAAGACCCTGCCCCTCTACTTTTTAAGCCCTCCCTGTTTGTTTAGTCCCACCCATCTCTCAGTTTCCATCTCACGAATTAAAGCAGTTCATCACTTTCTTGTTAATCTCTCTCTCTCTCTCTCTCTCTCTCTCTGAATCCATCAAAACCATAGTCAATGCCATTCATCCATTTATTAAACATTTATTGATTTATTTATTAAACACACAGCACCCCCCCCCCGCTCCAGGCATTCCCAATTTAGCATCTAATTGCATATTGTGTTGTAGAGTTTAATGATAGCTGTGCTATAGTCATCTCTTTAGCAAAGGGGGCACCTTCTACAGCTGAGGCTACAGTTAGCCACAGGGTGCCCTGTGCAAACCTTAAAAAGTCATTCATTTAGATTACAGCGCAGACAATTTTCAGTTGTCAAATGTCCATTATAACAAGGTGAATCTTCTTATCTTCTGGATAACCTACATCGTAGGTCTAATATATGGACAGACCATCAAATCCTTGTTATAATCTCAGTTTTTTTCTAGAGTGATAATATAATATATCCCCAGTCTGAACATGTGTAAGCATTAGAAGAGACATATTCTGGGACAACAGGTGTTACTGGGACAGTTACAGGCAAACTGATGTAGTGTCTTCAACAGCAACAACAACAACAGAAGAAAGAGGAGGAGGAGAAGGAGGAGGAGGAGGAGGAGGAGGAAGAGGAGAAGGAGAAAAGAAGAAGAAGAAGAAGAAGAAGAAGAAGAAGAAGAAGAAGAAGAAGAAGAAGAAGAAGAAGAAGAAGAAGCACTTTTACACCAACCAATTAAGTCAATAGTTCTTAATCTGTGCCTCCAGGTCTCTTAGGGAGCCACATATCAGATATCCTGCATATCAGATATTTACATTACAACTCTAAACAGTAGCAAAATTACAGTTATGACGTAGCAATGAAATAATTTTATGGTTGGAGGTCACCATAACATGAGGACTGTATTAAAACGTTGCAGCATTAAAAAGGCTGAGATGGCGCACGCCTTTAATCCCAGCACTTGGGAAGCAGAGGCAGGCGGATCTCTGAGCTCCAGGCCAGCCTGGTCTACAGAGTGAGTTCCCGGACAGCCAAAGCTACACAGAGAAACCCTGTCTCGAAAAAAACAAAACAAAACAAAAACAAAAAAACAAAATAAAAAAGGCTGAGAACCACTGAATTAAGATGTCAATGCTACTTACTCTTTGACTACACAGGAGAAAGAAAAATGCACCGTGTCCCAGATGAGGTCATCGAAAAGACTGTTTAAGTGCTCACATGATTACATTCAGACTCATACCCTTAGATGGTCATTGTGTTTCTGGTTCTCCTAGCTCTTTGGTGTTAACGTGAAGACTTCCTATAGGATGTTTCCCTTACCCAATGAAAGGCTGTCACATTGTAAACCCTCCCAATTGTCATCACTAGCATTTAATATCTCAGCGCTCATAGAGGGAAGGAACTGAGCCTGCTGGAGCATGAGCCCTGGAAAGAGCTAATGTCCTTTTTCATCTTAGGAAGAGATGGTCATCCCTTGGTGGTCATTTGATAAATACTAGTTACATATGTGCCTGTGAGGCTAGGGTAGCGGACATCTTTCCACCCCGTGCAGCTGACAGAAGGGGACTAGAACTGCATAGAATCTAAAATACCAGTTCTCAACACCAATTTGATGTTCCACTTTGTGGTGTTATTAAAGATTCAGGAGGAAGGAAGGAAGGTCACCTGTTTTCCTGGACGCCTCTTTAAACTCAAAATCCAATTGGGCTTAACTCCAGAGTGCTTTGGAAAAAGTTTTATTCCCCAAAGTCTTCAAAACAAATGCTGCGATAGTTTTTCAAGAGCTTCTAATCTATTTGGGGACACCCCACAAATATTCTTGAACCCGAATCCTTTTAGACTAAGGCACTCACATAGGGCATCGTTGCACAAGGTCCCTCTGTGTTTATGCCTATGTGCATATCAAGTCTCTGTGCAAATAGATGCACACAAACACCTTTTTATCTCGATAAAGAAAGCTCGGGTCTATTCATAGGAAAATAGTTGGGTCAGGCTTTCTGGGTTTTTTGTTTGTGCGCTGCGGGGTGCCTCATAGCACCGCAGGGGCAGGCATCCAATGTCACGCCAGCCACCTACAGCATGCAGGGTGCCAGAGGCACTGATGAGTGCACTAATTAGAGGGTGTCATAGAGGAGGAGAGAAGGAAGGGACAAAAAAATCCATGAAGATGGAAAATAGAGGGGGGTGGGCTTCCCATTTTCATTTATGAGAATTCTATGCTTTTGGACTGTGTTTACTTCAGATAGTATTGTCAGGTTCCACAGTTGGTGGAGAAGAAACAAACTGGGGAAAATGGGTGGGTTATCTGCTGGGGGTTAGCCATCTGCTTGTGCAAGCAGTTTTTATCTGCTCTCATCCATACTCCAGGAGGACGATACTATTCCCTGCCAGCCACTGACGGCACACTGCATGATCAAGAACCTTCATGAAGATTATCCCCAGTATCACCAAGCTGTTCCACACCATCCGTACTGGCTGTCTTCCTGAGGGCCATGTGTAGCTTTGTTTCTCACAGACATGTCCTCTCATCATTGACCAAGTGATGGCATCATTGCCAGAGCAGTTAGATTATAATCACTCTGGACTTAGAAGGTTCCAGATCTTTTCACCCCTGGATCTCCCTCTGCCTTTTCTTCCTAACCCACATTATCATCTGTTCTTTTCCCCACTCTGTGGAAAATAAAATCAGACAGACACTTTAGAAATACCATTGCTGGAGTTCTGCTAAGACCGGTAACATCATAGCCAGCACAGGGGTTACAGGCACTGGTCCCTTAAAACCATCTCCAGATGACTTCAGACCTCAGGCTGTGTGATACCTGCTCTTACATGTAATGCCTTTTACTTACATCTCAGGACTGAAACACCCAGGGTGCAAAGTGTACAGGGACAACCACTCCTGAGCACTAGTCCTGGCCCAACAGCCATTTGACCTTCATGGAAGGTCACCTGTGTTCCCTTTCATGGACATGGGAGGTCACCTGAGTTCCCTTGCATGGAAACCATTTACGTCCTTGACTATCTCCTCCTCCGATGAGCTTAAACAGTAATTCTCTATTTTAAGGGAATAGGAGACACCCTTTTAAATTGCCTCCAGAGCTAATTTCAAACATTGTTTTCTTCCTTTTAGAGGCACAATATTTTTACCGAAATACTTGATGTTAATTTACTTTACTTTTTCCAAATGTGGTTTCCTCCCACAAAAGACCAAGTCCCCAAATTCTCATTCTATTTTTGAAAAAATACTCAGGGCTCTGTGTACCACACTGACACCCATAAGCCACCTTTGTGTGGAGACTTGCTTGGCTCTCGAAAAGATTCAGGAATAGCATATATTCCACAGGGCTATTGGGGACCCAGGAGTCACTGCAGCTGTCTGTGCTCTTTCCTCTATTTACTCATAGCTGTCACCTGCATCGGTAGGCACTGTGCCTACTAGAAGTGAATATGTTTGAAACTCCTTCATGAACCTGCCTTCAGACTTCCTACTTCCAAATCTCCCTCTCTCTGTCCTGCCACTGCCCCAGTTTCCACCCCACTAAACCAGACCAGGATCCCTAGAGACATCCTGTACTATCCTGCTCACTTACCTTTCAACTGGGCTTTTTACATTTCTCTGTCTCTGTCTCTCTGTCTCTCTGTCTCTGTCTGTCTCTGTCTGTCTCTGTCTGTCTCTGTCTGTCTCTGTCTGTCTCTGTCTGTCTCTGTCTCTCTCTCTCCCTCTCTCTCTCTCTCTCTCTCTCTCTGTGTGTGTGTGTGTGTGTGTGTGTGTGTGTGCGCGCGCGCGCGCGCTCCTGTGTGTGCAAGTATGTAGGGTTAGTGGGATGTCCCGCGTCAGCTCTGTCACAGGGCTTGCGGCACTCGGGGAGGCACAACGCAGGAAATTGACTACATTTACACCAAGTCAGGCTATGGGAAGCCGTGGGACACTGCTCCGGGGGTGGGGCAGTGCAGTCTGAGGTTCCCGGGCTAACTCAGGGATCCCCGCAGGGTCCATCTGGTTCTCAGGCTCTTGGGTACCCAGGCACTGCTGGATACTGCGGAAGAGCCAGTAGGGGCCAGTGGGCTCGATCTAGCTTGGGCGGAAGGGGAAAAGAGGGGAGAGCTCCGGCTGGGTTCTGCGGGACGGTGGCTTGTCTTGGTGGAGGCCATGGCTGGGAGTGCTGAGAGGCCTGCAGGAGATTAGGTGGCTGGCTCTTTAGGCAAAGGCCGGTTCCATTGTTCCCCAAAGCGGATCCCAATGAAAAGAGACAGTCCATGCTTTCAAGGCATTTATTGTCATGGCGGAGAGTGGCAATGAGTAAAACCATACCCCACTTTCTCAGGGTGGACCTGAGGTTAAATACCTTTTGCAGGGAGGAGTGTCTGGGAAGGGAAGTTTATTGGCTAAGCCTCCAGGCCTTTAGGTACCTCTTTAAAATGGAGATCTATCTTGAGGCTCCTGTGGAGGGGCTTGGGGAGGGGCGTTGCCAGGGGTTTCCAGCCTGTGCTCGACCAGAAAATAGCCTGCCTTTCACGGTCCTAACACAAGTACATGTGTAAACCAGAGATCAACCTCAAATGTGCTCCCAGGGGCAATCACTTCGTTTTAAGTTTTTGAGGTTTTATTTTGCACATATACATGTTTTGCGTATATGTGTCTGTGTATCATGTGCGTGCAGTGCCCTCGGATAAACGTTACAGACAGCTGTCAGCGGCCTTATGGGTGGTAGGAATGGAACTGGTTACTCTGGAAACGGAAGTCAGTGCTCTTAACTGCTGGGCCATCTCTCCAGATCTTCAGCTTGTTTTTTGAGACAGGGTTTATCATCAGCATGAAACTTGCTAAGTAGGCTAAAGCTAGCTGGCTACCCAGGGGTCCACCTCTCTCCCCAATGCTGAAATCATCATCAGGTGCTACCACACCCCATTGTGCATGGTAGAGATTGAACTCAAGGCTTCAGCATTTACAAAGCAAGCATTTTATCAACAGAGATATCTCCCCAGCCTCTCCAAAGGATGCCTGTGAGAGAATATCATAGCAATGCTAATGACTAAGACCTTTGGAAGTAAGCTGCTACAAAACACATACATTAGCACCACTACTTTCTCGGTACAAGAATTCAGGCAAGTTCCTTGAACTTTCTCTACCACAGTTTTCTTCCTTATGTTATTTTTATTGACTTAAAGAGCCATCCTATACTGTGCAAAGAGTAAATGAGCTGGGGCTGGGGAGATGAATTAATGGGTAAAGTCCTTGCTATGCAAGTGTAAGGGCACAGCACAAATGTAAAAAGTTGGCATGTACCTGTAATCTCAGCACTGGGGGGTGGGGGGTGGGAGATGGAGATGGGAGGCTCCCAGGGCTCACTGGTCAGTCAGTCTAGTCAACCAATGAGCTCCAGGTTCAACAAGAGACCCTGTCTCAAAGCAATAAGATGGAGAATGGTGATGAGAAACATCTGCCACCAACCTCTGCCACACATATGAGCATGCACACACACAGACACACACACAGACAGACAGACAGACAGACACATACAGAGACATATACACACACAGTGGGCTGAGGATGCGATACAGCTTGCCTAGTATATTTAAAAACCCTGAGTGTGATCCTCAGTATCCTGTTCCAGCAGAATTAAACCCATTTTCCAGATTTAAACACTCTGTGAATTGTTTTCTGGGAGCACAAAGAACCTGTGTTCCAGAGATAGCCAAGGTTGTACTTCATACGGCTTCTGGACTTGGTAATGTGGAAGAGTCACCCAGGTGGTACTGGTTTTTTTTGCTTGTTTGTTTGTTTGTTTTATATTTTCTCAGTGTTTCTTTTTTTTTTTTTTAAAGATTTATTTATTATATGGAAGTACATTGTAGCTGTCTTCAGACACTCCAGAAGAGGGAATCAGATCTTGTTACAGATGGTTGTGAGCCACCATGTGGTTGCTGGGATTTGAACTCTGGACCTTCGGAAGAGCAGTCGGGTGCTCTTACCCACTGAGCCATCTCACCAGCCCCGTGGTACTGGTTTTGAAGGCATGAGGTGTCATGAAGAACAGCTGAGGCTTGGCATTGTGAGAGGTCATGGAAGGCCATTGGAGAAGGTGTGGCCTCAGCTGTAGTTGATAGCCCAGGACTGAGGGGGTCATGCAAAGGATTTGAGGCTTGGCTCCATGAAGAGAGCTTATGAGAGGCTATTGGTGAAGCCTAGTTGGAGTGGAACACCCTTGTGTATTGGAGATGTCAGTACCATGGGATGATCACCAAGAACAGCAGCCGTAGTGGAGTGGATCAACCTGAGCTTAGAGTGCTAGAGGGCAGAGGTGGAGAAGTGATGCCAGCCCTTAGGAGGAGCCCAAAAGATCAAGTGGAATCCCAGACACTGAAACAAGAAGCTGTATCACTGAAATTACCTTGGAGACTCAAAGATGTTAAAGATGCCAGAGCCATGGGATACATGCTAAGAAAAGCTGCTAACAGGAAGTTGAACCATTTTCTCCCTCTATGCCCAGCAAGCTAAAGGACTTGGCAATACAGACAGATAACAAACATTCAACCTACATTCACGTCTCAGTACATCAATGCTGTTCTTTTTTGTTGTTGTTGCTTTTGTTTTTGTTTTTGTTTTTCAAGACAGGATTTCTCTGTGTAGCCCTGGCTGTCCTGGAACTCACTTTGTAGACCAGGCTGACCTCGAACTCAGAAATCCGCCTGCCTCTGCCTCCCGAGTGCTGGGGTTAAAGGCGTGTGCCACCATGCCCCACTATCAATGCTGTTCTCTCATCAGTTCCTTCTACAGCTCTCCTACAGAAAGACTCTAAAGCAAGCCCAGAACTATGACAACTCTCCTTGTATCCCTGTTTTCCAGCACCAAGAACCTCACAGATAACACCTCTTAGTCCCAATGCTCCTCAAACTCCACTGTCTTTTATTTGTTAGAATGTACCCACCCTTCCAGATGCATCCCAGATGTCATCTTATCACTGAAACTTAAGAAGGAAAATCTAACCACATGCAGATTTCTTATTCCAAATGGCCTGTGAACTAACTTCAAAGGTCCTGCCTCTTGCTTGCCCCCTGGCCCCTTCCTTTCTCCCTTGCTTGCTTTCCCTTACTTCTCCACTTTCTCCTTCTCCTTTGTTGGTGCTAACTTCTTAAAGCACATATGAAGGCCATGTCCTGGGACTCGGGTGAGCACAAAATGCACACATTACACCATTTAGCAAGAGGAAGTAGGTGCTCTAAGATTCAGAGAGGATCAGGAATAGAGAGGGTGTTACAGCTGTGGCCCTACCTGTGTTCCTGGCTTTATCCAGTTCTATGGACATCAATCAGAATCTTACTCTCTTTGTTATCAGAACTCACGTTTTTCAACTTTATTATAGTTTCATTTCTGTTGTGAAAAACTTCACTGTCAGCAGCTTTGGGGAGAGAGTGTTCATTTCGGCTACAATTCCAGGCTGTAGTCCATCATGGCAGAGGACTCAAGGCAGTAGGAACTTGAAACAGCCAGTCACGTCCCATCCACAGTCAAGATCAGAGAGAAATGCAAGCTTGCTTCTGTGCTTAGAGAATGGGTCCACCCACGAGAGTCTGGGTCTTTCTTCTCCCATCAGCTAATATAATCAAGACAAATGCCCAACAGACCAACCTGACCCATACAATCCCTCGCTGAGACTCTCTTCCCAGATAATTCCTGACTGTAACAATAAAAACACAATCTTGGCAGGCAGAGGTATGCCTTAATCACGGTAAAACCCCTTTAGTATAGAAATACTGCATTTATAATGTTTTTTCAAATTTTCATCATGTATCCTGGTTAAGAAATATGAATCTCACTTTTTTTTTAATGATCTGGATGTCTTCTCTAAAATAAAGATGTAGTGTTTAGTGCAAAGCAGAGAGCTCTTTCTCCATGTGAGCTGACAACTGTCATTACACTCATTTATATCTGCTTTGATTTCAACATATTCTAAGTCAGCACAAGCCCTGCCACCTCTTCCTCCAATGAATCATCTGAATTTATTCACTCAAAGCCTTGTGTTGAGCCAGTTGATTGCACAGCCTCACTAGTACACTGGCTTAGGAATCACCAGCAAATGTTTTGTAAATTGCCTGAGAAAACCGACTTCCCTACCTGCCAACAAGGAGAACGTGTTGCCCTTGGAACAAGTTTTACAGTGTAGTATTCCCTGCAGACAGTTACACACGTAGAACCCAAGCGTGTTTGAGATGTGTTCATACAAACGAGTATGCTGGTGCCCATTGTCACTCATGCTCAGCCTGGTTTGGTGGCATAGGAAGGTGCTCCCATGTTCTCTGGATCCACTTGGATCTGTCCCATGGGGAGCACCATGGGAGCACCAAGGGAAGGAGAATGACTTGAGAGAGTAATTTTTCTCTGTTTCCACATCTTGACCATGACTTCCATCGGCTACTTTAACCTGGCTTCCTCTGGCCTTAGGAAACCCTTCTCCAGCTTACCTGTGGGGGCCTAAGGTTGGAAGGCCATTAACTTGTGATATCATTTGCTGTGAGTCCATTTTCATAAATAGTCTCTGACTCAAACTTAACTCCAATTCTCTAGTTTGGGTCTGTTACCTGTCTCCAAAATACCAACTGACTCACAACCCACCAAGGCTGTGGCTCCATCTCTTGAAGGAGTTTAACCATCAAGGTCAAGTAGCTGACTGAAAGGCACTCAGGTGAGGTTACAGGGTCTCCCCAAATTCAAATAGATTCTAATTAAAGACCCTACCAGAACTGTCAAGGAAATATCTGAAGAGGAGAAAACTTTCCTCTCTGAGTGGTCTCACCAGACTACTGTTTCTTCTTGAAATTGCATCCAGGGAAAAGCTGCTGGTAGATTTTGGAGACTTGAGGACATGTAGCAAGTATTAAAGAGAAATTGTCTCAAGTGAGAATCTGGAAGCCAGCAGTACACAGTTCACCATAGGAAGCTAGCCGCATGTGACTCAATGGTGGACGCTGTCATTCTTCCAGACTGAGAAGATAGCTGCAAAGTGGAGCCTTCTTTCTGACCTTAATTATGTGGCTGCATCTTCATGGGCTCTTAGTCTCATGTGCGTAGATACAAAAATTACCCAGCAATCTGGACGCTTAAAAAAAAAAAAAAGAAAAAAGGAAAGAAAGAAAAGAAAAAAATGGCAGTAATTAGATGACAAAAAAACTATATTCAAATAAAATTAAGGGTTTGACTTAAAGCCATGGGGGGCATCTCCCTTTGTTTCATCCTCTACAGCATTTAAAGGAGAATGGGACAGAGTGAGCATTTTGGAAGAATCTGAACACTGACAATTGGCCCCATTCAGACAGAGAGGATTGTCAATCCAAGGTTCCCTGTGTGCCCAGCACATCTATTTTGGCACCATTTCCGTACCTTATACAAATGATGCAAGGAAGATGTTCAAGATCCAGGGAAAAAAAGAACTTCCGAGTTTGCTTGTGTCTTAGAGTCTCTATCACTGTAATAAAACACCAAGACCAAAAGCAACTTGATAAAGAAAGGCTTTATTTCAGCTTACAACTCTCAGGTCACACACACTCCAGTGCTGAGGAAAAGCAGTGTAAACTCAAGGCAGATATCTGGTTGCAGGAACTGGAGCCGAGGCCATGGAGAAGTGGGCTTACTGACATGCTCACCGTGGCTTGCTCAGCCTGCTTTCTTATCATGCCCAGGACCACCAGCCAAGGGGTGGAACCACCCACAGTGAGCTGGGCAGTTTTGCATTAATCATTAATCAAGAGTAGGCACCACAGACTTGCCCACAAGCCAATCTGGTGGGGCCATTTTCTCCATTGATGTTTGCTCTTCCAAAATGACTCTAGTTTGTGTAGAGTTGATAAACACTAGCCAGCACGGGTTGTGATGCTTACTCGTAGCACCTTTGTAAATTATGTCTCACAGAGATTTTTTTTTCTAGGATTTAATCCTTAAGGGGAAACTTCATAGGTTCTGCTAACATCCCCGCCTGTTGCTGCTTTATCTCCAGGGGAGATGACTGATTCGTCTTCTCTCCCTCAGGCTCTGATGAGATCCATCCCTGATTCCTGTCAATGTTTCATAGCTGCAAATTTGAAGATTACACTTTATTTACATTTCTCTGGTTTCTGGTGAGATTACAGCTTTCCCAAGTGTTTCTTAGCTGTTAAAAATCCTTCCTTTTTTATAATCTTGTCTTGGAGACCATGACCCCGATGTCTACAGATTGCTCTGTTCCTCTTTAGCTGGAGGATTTCCCCTGAATTCTCACTATTTTCAGTTATATGTATCATAGACTTGTCTTAGGAAAGATAGCAGGGTCTAGATGCCTGTTGGTATTATAAATGGCACTTGATTTCAGGGTCAGCTCCAGGCAGGTCTTGTCAATGGGAGATGCAAGCCTGTGGTGATGTGTATTGTGGTATAAGAGGTAATGCTATAGTCCTCTGGATGTAAGGCTTGAGTTACTGAGGAGAGAGGTCCTGAGTGTACATCCCAAGCAGGAGCTGTAGCACTACTGGAGAGGAGGTAAAAGGTCATATATTAGGGGGCAGCCTGGGTACTTCCAGGACAGTAGCAGAGGGGTTTCCAGAAGATGTGCCCAGTGGGTTCTGTCAGATGTGGACTCTGTGACGTACACATCAGATGATTCCCTGACAAGATGGTTTCTAAATGGCTTTCAGTACCTAGTTAAAAAGGAGACTCCCTGGCTGTCAGCCCAGTATCACAGCAGAGGGGAGAGAAAACAGAGGGGATTGAGAAAAACTCTGGCTGTTCCTCTCCACTAGCAGAGTGGCTTTGTAGCTATTGTCAGTTAAATTACCAGTGAGGAAGGCCAGACAGAGTATGGCCAGGCTTCTCTGCATAATAGGACAGTCTACGGTGCCAGGTCTCCGATTGGCACCAGATATCATTTGACTTCAGGACTATTCTGTGCAGACCGCAACCAGCAAATACTAAAACCAGAGTGTGTGCACTTTGCCAAATGTTCTTCCCATTCCCACCCCTCAGACCATCAAGTAGAGGACAGTAGAAGTTTGTAAGAAACAAAAAGACCCTCACAGAAGAAGTGGGAAAAAGGACATCCTCAGCAAACATGGCTGGCCACCGAGAGGAGGGACTGACCTGGGTCATGCCATGGAGTGCAACCAGTCATCTTGTGTTAACATCCCAGAAGATACACCCAGGCTGCAAGCAATTAGACATAAGAATTCCCATCCCTAAAGCAAATGTCTCTGGTTTTCAGCTACTTTACGTTCAAATAAAACTATGTGAGGAGCTCATTTCACTCGAGCAAAGACTGAATCAAGTGAGAGAACTTAATCAAGCCAGTGTCTTTGCACAGTTAGCTGCTCAGTGCGGGGGTGGGGTGGGGTGGTGGCGGTGAAGACACCTCCTGCCCTTGTTGCTTCCACTAGGGCATCCTTGCCTCTTTTCCTTGTGAGGTGGTCTCCAGCCTTCTTGGTTGTCACTTTATGTCTTCTTGCTAATGCACACAAGAGCTTATATTCTCACCTGTGTGTAGATGGAGAGTAGGGGTGGGGGTGGGCGTATTGTATGACAGACGTAGCAAAGCATTCTGTGAACATCTAAAGGAGTATGTTAATGAATGAGATGCTGGTGCCGCAGAATTAATCTAGGAACCCTCTTCCTCTCCTTCTGTCTTGTTCTGCTTTCTTTTTTTCCATGAGAACAGCTTCTACCTCTTCTCAGGAGACAAAGAAAGACAGATCAGAAAAGGCCCGGCTTTCTTTTTGGCAGCATCAAGTGGCTATTACCTACCACAGAGGCAAGCAATGGTGCCAGAGAGGTTGGGGGTTGGGGGTTGGGGTGGGTTGGCAAGAGTAAAGCCAACTCCTTCTCATGTCACAGGCTGCCAGGAAGTGAGTTAGCGTGTTAGAGGGTGTCTCGAGCCTCTGACAGCATTCATGATAATAGATAAACACATCTTGGGTTTACATGACATTTCAAACATAACAAATGCCTAGCTGCCCCCCCTGACACTCATCTTTGCAATTCTATTAAAGGAGCTTTTGCTAAGAGATTATTGGGTTTCCAGATTTACACAGTGTTATTTGGTTTCAGTGACTGGAATTTCTCCTTCATTAAAATATTAAGGACTCATTTCTGCAACAAATCAAGCTCTAGCCCATGTTATATATGGCCTTCTTCTTGTTGTTGTTGTTGTTGTTGTTGTTCTGTTTGTTTGGTTTTGTTTTTGTTTTGTTTTATTTTGTTGTTGTTGTTGTAAGGAATCCACAAGAACCCAACTCTCCCCTAGGTTTCAAATTATTTCAATCAGTGTACCCACAAAATGTATCTCCTTTTTGCCATTTTCTTCTATGTAGCCCTGTGTAGAATCTTATCCCCATTAATAAAATGTACCAAAGATATGAGAGAGGTAGAGGATCCTCTAGTAGCAGTGTGGGAGGAAAGGTCAGGTGACACCAGCTATATACATATAGAGAAAGACTCTGCCATATCAACTATATTAGAGTGGTCAGGGGAACTCTCAAGTCTGAAGAATGTTCAAGCCCTGCCATACGCACTCCTTAAATAAGAATATCCATGATGTCCCTGGACCAGCTACATCCGCAGCATCTGGGAACTGAAATGCACGTTATCAGGCCCCACACAGCCCTGTCAATCAGAAACTGGAGGGCTGGTCCTACAGGAGACCTACCAGTTGATTCTGATCACAGTTAAGTTTGAGGGGAAATACTGTTGATATTCTTACGCATTCTACAAAACCACTGACATTGTTGTCTTCCCTTCTCTGTGTGATGGCTTCTACGTGAGTTCTTTGAAGCAAAGACAAAGCACTTATTTCGTTTCTGGTTCTTGATCTCTGGGCACAACAGATGAGGAAATTCCAGTTTTCTATGGGGAGAGCAGGCTCTAAAGACTCAGAGTAAATTGCTTCTGCGACAGTGTAGGCCCAGCCCTTTGAATAAAATAATACCCTAGTGCAGAGAACTAAGACGCAATACAAGATCATCCATGAATCCTAGAGATGCTATTTTATCAGTCCCCATTGTACCAGTCATTGTCAAGGTCTTAAGACAATTTCCATCTTTTTTTTTTTTTTTTAAAGATCCAAGTTTCCTTGGGTTTTGCTTGATTTCCTGGTTGCTATTCATCTGTAAATCTCATGTTTCTGAAATTTGAGGTTTGAATGACATAAAATCCTGGGCTCCTTTTAGGGACTCTGATCCTGATACACAGTACCAAGCCTTGGCTGGTTTCTATAACCCCTACAAGCCTCAAACTCTAACTCACTAGGTAGGTAAGGCCGCTCATGAACTCTTGGTCCTTCCATATCCACTGTAGTGGCTATTCCTGGTTGTCAACTTGACAATATTTGGAATGAACTACAATTCGGAATTGGAAGGCTCACCAGTGACCCTTATCTGGAGGCTTGGAGATCCTTATCTGGATCTTGGTTTGAAGATCTTGAGCCATAGTGGCTATGGATTCCAGAAGATTGAATCTCCGAGTTAAGGAACACACCTTTAATCTGGGCTATGCCTTTCATCTGGGATTAAAGGTGTGGTGGAACACACCTTTAATCTGGGCTACACCTTTTGCTGGAGACAATATAAGGACATTGGAAGAAGGGAGTCTAGCTCTTGCTCTTGCTCCTGCTCCTTCGCCTGCTTGCTGCGTGAGACTGAGTAACTGCTAGATCCTTGGACTTCCATTCACAGCTGTGACTGAACGATTGTTGGGAATTGAGCTGCCGACTGTAAGTCATCAATAAATTCCTTTATTATCTAGAGACTATCCATAAGTTCTGTGACTCTAGAGAACCCTGACTAATACAGAAGTTGGTACCAGGAGTGGTTCTAGAGTAACAGAAGTACAAGGATGAATCTTTTAAAATTCTGGAATTGGCTTGTTGATCCACCAGCACTTTCAACTATTGAAACCTCTCCAGATTCTCTCCCTCCTGGGAGCTCAGAGAATTTTGAAGACCCATGGTTGAAACTATATTCCGAACTTAAAGAAGCTAATGCCCTTGATTTTCTTAATGAATTAGGTGATTCAGTGCACAAAGCTTTCTACAAGATGGGGAAAAAATCGAAAAATGATTTTACAGGCTGGCTGCTCTTAGTATCTGTGGAAAAAATGATGAATGAAAGGAAGGAGTTGTGTGATAAAATCGAAAGGCTCCAGACACAAGTAAACGATCTAAAAGTTGCTAAGTGTGTCCTTGAGGAGAATCTTCTCTCTTGTAGCAATAGAGCTCAAGTTGCAGAAAATCAAACAGAAACTCTCATTGTAAGGTTGGCTGAACTACAGCGAAAATTCAAGTCTCAGCCTCAGAGTGTGTCGACAGTTAAAGTAAGGGCTCTAATTGGCAAAGAATGGGATCCTACAACATGGGATGGGGATGTGTGGGAAGACCATGTTGAAGCTGAGAATTTTGAATCCTCAGATTCTCAAGGGTTTGCCCCACCTGAGGAAGTAGTACCCTCAGCCCCACCTCTTGAAATAATGCCTTCCCCACATGAGGAAATTAATTTTGCAGAGTCTGCTCACGGCCCACCAATAGTTTCTTCTAGACCTGTAACCAGACTCAAAGCAAAACAGGCTCCTAGAGGGGAGGTAGAAAGTGTAGTCCATGAGGAAATTCGCTACACTACTAAGGAGCTTAATGAGTTTGCTAATTCATTCAAGCAGAAACCTGGTGAATATGTGTGGGAATGGATTTTAAGGGTGTGGGATAAGGGTGGAAGGAACATAAAACTAGAGCAGGCTGAGTTTATTGACATGGGTCCTCTGAGTAGAGATTCTAGGTTTAATACGGAAGCTCGCATAGTTAAAAAAGGTGTCAAAAGTTTGTTTGAATGGTTGGCTGAGGTGTTTATCAAAAGATGGCCTACTGGAAATGACTTGGAGATGCCTGATATTCCGTGGCTTAGTGTTGATGAAGGGATTTTAAGACTTAGGGAAATTGCAATGCTAGAGTGGATATATTGTGTAAAGCATAATTGTCCACAATGGGAAGGTCCAGAAGATATGCCTTTCACCAGCTCTATAAGACGCAAATTGGTGAGAGGGGCACCAGCACATTTGAAGGGTTTTGTTCTTTCCCTTTTCCTTGTGCCAGATCTTAGCATTGGAGATGCTTCTGCTCAATTAGATGAATTAAATTCACTGGGTTTAGTTGGATTCCGAGGTAACAAGGGCCAGGTGGCAGCATTGAATCGCCCGAGACAAGGTGATTCTAGTTATTATAATGGACAGCGTAGACAAAAGAATGTTTATAATAACATACCCAGTAATGGTCAGCACAGGAGAGGTGAAATTTATAATGGCATGACTCGCTTGGACCTTTGGTACTGGCTAATCAATCATGGTGTTTCCAGGAATGAAATACATAGGAAGCCTACTGCATATTTGTTTGATCTGTATAAGCAGAAAAATTCTCAAACAAATGAAAGAAAGGCTACATTAGATCGTGGTAAACAGCAATCTCGGCCAGTGAATCAATTTCCAGACTTGAGACAGTTTGCAGATCCGGAACCCCTTGAATGAAGGGGTGGCCAGGTTCCTCTGAGGAAGGATCTTGATAAGACACTCAAAGGTTTTGCTGTTACCCTTTCTCCAGTTCTTCCCCAGAGGGACCTACGGCCTTTTACAAGGGTAACTGTACACTGGGGAAAAGGAAATAATCAGACTTTTCGGGGTCTGCTGGATACTGGTTCTGAGTTGACACTGATCCCAGGGGATCCCAAGAAACATTGTGGCCCTCCAGTTAAAGTAGGGGCTTATGGAGGGCAGGTGATTAATGGAGTTTTGACTGATGTCCGACTCACAGTAGGTCCAGTAGGTCCCCGGACACATCCTGTGGTGATTTCCCCAGTTCCAGAATGTATAATTGGGATAGATATACTCAGAAATTGGCAGAATTCTCATATTGGTTCCCTGAACTGTAGAGTGAGGGCTATTATGGTTGGAAAGGCCAAATGGAAGCCTTTAGAGTTGCCTCTGCCAAAGAAAATAGTGAATCAAAAACAGTATCGTATTCCTGGAGGAATTGCAGAAATTACTGCCACTATCAAGGACTTGAAAGATGCAGGGGTGGTGGTTCCCACCACATCTCCATTTAACTCTCCTATCTGGCCAGTGCAGAAAACAGATGGATCATGGAGAATGACAGTTGATTACCGAAAACTAAATCAGGTAGTAACTCCAATTGCAGCTGCTGTACCAGATGTAGTTTCCTTACTTGAGCAAATTAACACATCTCCTGGCACCTGGTATGCGGCTATTGATCTGGCAAATGCCTTCTTCTCAGTACCTGTCCATAAGGACCACCAGAAGCAATTTGCTTTCAGTTGGCAAGGCCAACAGTATACCTTCACAGTTTTGCCTCAAGGATATATTAACTCTCCTGCCCTGTGTCATAATTTAGTTAGAAGGGATCTTGATCGTTTGGATCTTCCACAAAATATCACATTGGTGCACTATATTGATGACATTATGCTGATTGGACCAAGTGAGCAGGAAGTAGCAACCACTTTGGACTCATTGGTAACACATATGCGTATCAGAGGATGGGAAATAAATCCAACCAAAATTCAAGGACCATCTACCTCAGTGAAATTCTTAGGAGTCCAGTGGTGTGGGGCATGCAGAGATATTCCTTCTAAGGTGAAAGATAAGTTATTGCACCTGGCCCCTCCTACAACCAAGAAAGAAGCACAACGTTTAGTGGGTCTATTTGGATTCTGGAGACAACACATCCCTCACTTGGGTGTGTTACTTAGGCCTATTTACCAAGTGACTCGGAAAGCTGCTAGCTTTGTGTGGGGCCTGGAACAGGAGAAGGCCCTTCAACAGGTCCAGGCTGCTGTGCAGGCTGCTCTACCACTTGGACCATATGACCCAGCAGATCCGATGGTACTTGAGGTGTCTGTGGCTGATAGAGATGCTGTTTGGAGCCTCTGGCAGGCCCCTGTAGGTGAATCACAGAAAAGGCCTTTGGGATTTTGGAGCAAAGCTCTACCATCATCTGCAGACAACTATTCTCCCTTTGAAAAACAGCTCTTGGCCTGCTATTGGGCCTTAGTGGAAACTGAACGTCTGACAATAGGACACCAAGTCACTATGCGACCTGAACTACCCATCATGAGCTGGGTACTATCAGACCCTGCAAGTCATAAAGTGGGACGCGCACAGCAGCAGTCTATTATCAAATGGAAGTGGTATATACGTGATCGGGCCAGAGCAGGTCCTGAAGGCACAAGCAAGTTACATGAAGAAGTTGCTCAAATGCCTATGGTTTCTACTCCTGTTACAATGCCATCTGCTGCCAAACATGTGCCTATAGCCTCATGGGGTGTTCCCTATGATCGACTGACCGAAGAGGAGAAGACTAGAGCCTGGTTTACTGATGGCTCTGCACGTTATGCAGGCACCACCCAGAAGTGGACAGCTGCAGCATTACAACCCCTTTCTGGGACAACCTTGAAAGACACAGGTGAAGGGAAATCTTCACAGTGGGCAGAACTTCGGGCAGTACACATGGTATTACAGTTTGTTTGCAAGAAGAAATGGCCAGATGTACGATTATACACTGACTCATGGGCTGTAGCCAATGGATTGGCTGGATGGTCAGGGACTTGGAAAGATCACAATTGGAAAATTGGTGAGAAAGACATCTGGGGAAGAAGTATGTGGATAGATCTCTCCAAATGGGCAAAGGATGTGAAGATATTTGTGTCCCATGTAAATGCTCACCAAAAGGTGACTTCAGCTGAGGAGGAGTTCAATAATCAAGTGGATAAGATGACCCGTTCTGTGGACAATCAGCCTCTCTCCCCAGCCATCCCTGTCATTGCTCAATGGGCACATGAACAAAGTGGCCATGGTGGTCGAGATGGAGGTTATGCTTGGGCTCAGCAACATGGGCTTCCACTCACCAAGGCTGACCTGGCTACAGCTGCTGCTGATTGCCAGATCTGCCAACAGCAGAAACCAACACTGAGCCCCAGATATGGCACCATTCCTCGAGGTGACCAGCCAGCAACCTGGTGGCAGGTTGACTACATTGGACCACTTCCTTCGTGGAAAGGACAGCGTTTTGTTCTTACTGGAGTAGATACTTATTCTGGTTATGGATTTGCCTTTCCTGCACGTAATGCCTCTGCTAAAACCACCATTCACGGACTGACAGAATGCCTCATCTATCGTCATGGTATTCCACACAGTATTGCTTCTGACCAAGGAACTCATTTCACAGCCAGAGAAGTACGACAGTGGGCTCACGATCATGGAATTCACTGGTCTTACCACATTCCCCATCATCCTGAAGCAGCTGGGCTGATAGAAAGATGGAATGGCCTTTTGAAGACGCAGTTACAGCGCCAATTAGGTGGTAACAGCTTGGAAGGCTGGGGCAGAGTTCTTCAGAAGGCAGTATATGCTTTGAATCAGCGCTCGATATATGGTACAGTTTCACCCATAGCCAGGATTCATGGGTCCAGGAATCAAGGGGTGGAAAACGGAATAGTTCCACTTACTATCACTCCTAGTGACCCTCTAGGAAAATTTTTGCTTCCTGTCCCCATAACTCTAGGTTCTGCTGGCTTAGAAGTTTTGGCTCCAGAGAGGGGAGTGCTCCTACCAGGAGCTACAACAAACATTTCATTGAACTGGAAGCTCAGACTTCCCCCTGGTCATTTTGGGCTTCTAATGCCCTTAAACCAACAGGCTAAAAAAGGAATAACAGTGTTAGGAGGGGTGATAGATCCAGATTACCATGGGGAAATTGGATTACCTCTTCACAATGGTGGTAAGCAAGATTATGTCTGGAGTGCAGGAGATCCCTTAGGGCGTCTCTTAGTACTACCATGTCCTGTGATTAAAGTCAATGGGAAACTACAACAGCCTAATCCAAGCAGGATGACAAAGGACGCAGACCCATCAGGAATGAAGGTATGGGTCAATCCTCCAGGAAAAGAGCCAAGACCTGCTGAGGTGCTGGCTGAAGGTGAAGGAAATACAGAATGGGTAGTAGAGGAAGGTAGTTATAAATACCAATTAAGGCCACGTAACCAGTTGCAGAAACGAGGATTATAAAGTAATATGAATGCCCATTGTAAATTTACTAATGCGTTTGTGATTGTACGAGGGATAGTTATATCATGTTAGGCGTATTTACAACCTTGTTATTGTTTCATGTGAACATGAGATATTATTTGTGTCAAGTTGACAAGGGGTGGATTGTAGTGGCTATTCCTGGTTGTCAACTTGACAATATTTGGAATGAACTACAATTCGGAATTGGAAGGCTCACCAGTGACCCTTATCTGGAGGCTTGGAGATCCTTATCTGGATCTTGGTTTGAAGATCTTGAGCCATAGTGGCTATGGATTCCAGAAGATTGAATCTCCGAGTTAAGGAACACACCTTTAATCTGGGCTATGCCTTTCATCTGGGATTAAAGGTGTGGTGGAACACACCTTTAATCTGGGCTACACCTTTTGCTGGAGACAATATAAGGACATTGGAAGAAGGGAGTCTAGCTCTTGCTCTTGCTCCTGCTCCTTCGCCTGCTTGCTGCGTGAGACTGAGTAACTGCTAGATCCTTGGACTTCCATTCACAGCTGTGACTGAACGATTGTTGGGAATTGAGCTGCCGACTGTAAGTCATCAATAAATTCCTTTATTATCTAGAGACTATCCATAAGTTCTGTGACTCTAGAGAACCCTGACTAATACATCCACCTATGATCACAGATCTGTAACAGGAACTTGAGTCAAGGCATTCAAGCCATTTCACAAAAAGATTCCAGTCTAAAACACTAAAAAGCAACTTTACAACATTCAGATTTGCCTAACCTGAAGGGGCATTCTCCCTTCTACTTGTGGAGCAGGTTCAGTATCCATTATCTTCATGCTGGTGGAATTTTGGATTTGGGGAACCCTGCTTAAGTACAAGGAGAGATTTTGTGAATGGAGTCTAATATGAAACTCATCTATGTCTTATATACATCTTATATGCACAGCCTAAAGATACTTTTCCTTTTTTTCGATCTCTCATGACGAGATTAATGTAGACCTTTCTACATCTGGTGTCATGTTAGTGATGAAACCATTTCAGATGTGAGAGTAGGGTCAAGTTTGGAGTTCAGGTCAGGGGTGCATATTATGGGTAATTGAGTGTGTCCAGTGTGTCAGGGAACAGAGGGAGGCTGCAGGTGCTAGTTTATTCTCTCTCCCTCTCCCTCTCCCTCTCCCTCTCCCTCTCCCTCTCCCTCTCCCTCTCCCTCTCCCTCTCCCTCTCCCTCTCCCTCTCCCTCTCCCTCTCCCTCCCCCCCCCCTCTCTGTGTGTGTGTGTGTGTGTGTATCTGGGAGGCCAGAATGCAAATCCAGTGCTGGGTTGCAGTGCTGGCCTCCTGGGTACCTTCCGGCCTTGATGCTGCTCAAAATGTGCAGCAAATGCACAGCATACAGGTCCAGTTAAGCCACTACTCAGGCCCTCATCTGGGAACTTTCATCAGCAGCCAACAAGCTCCAGATGAGTACATATGAAGCCAGAACTGGGGTGCCTGGGGAAGGGAAAACTACGCACCGGCTACAGACTCCATTTTTCTCTCTGTTGGCAGAAAGGAGCTGATGTCAGTCACATGGCGCAGCCTGTCCATTAAGAACATAGTTTAGATCCATCAGGCATGATGGGGGAGAAACAGTGAGCAAAGCTCAATGGGAGTCCAGTCCCTAGAAGAAACAGCTTCTCCTTGTGCTGGCATCCGTAGCCCAAGGTCTACTGGTCAGACAGTGGAAGAGAAAAGACAGGGATAGCAAAGAGGTTTGAGTCAGCTCATCTTGTTTTCTTCTTTCTGGGGCTAACTTACTGCGTTTTAAGTTCTAGCACAAGCCCAATCCCTATTAGCTTCTAGTTTGCCCTGTTCTCAGCACAGCGGATGAATCAAAAGGGGATCTGCTGTGAAAATAATGGCTGTGGAGTTGCTGTTGCTGGGATTTGCATCACCAGCTTCCTAGCAATCCATCTGACATCAGTGACGTCTTTGGGACTCCAAATTTAGAACATTTATTTAGGAACTTAACTTCAGTCTCTTAACAGCTCCCTCCTGATGATGCATGCTGGATGTTTTGGTTTGCTAATCCAACAGTCATTTCTGAGATCCATACAAATGAAAAACCATACCAATAAGACACGAAACCCTTAATTACTCTAATGTATGTCCCAAGGCTCTCCCCCCCAGCTCCTCCCTCCCCCCCCAGACATCCTTAACTTCTCTGGGCACCATCCAGGAGACTGAAGCATCCAGCACGTCATCGCTGTTCCCTTCCACAGGCTGCGGGGAAATTTGTTTTACAAGGCTGGTTTTAACGGAGCTACCTGCTGTGCACCACATTGCTACTGTTTGTGAAGTGAATGATGGGAAAGGCAAGTCTGTGATTTCATTTGTTCAGACCGATTACTCACGCGTTGCACACGGTATCATTTGCTTGTCACTTAATGACTGACCAGCCTGCCTGAATCATTAGTGCCTTAGTGTAGTGAAAGGAAGACCTCCGTATAATGAGGAGCTGAAGGAAGTGGAGTGCTGTTTTACCTAAAAGAAATGGTGCGCAGAGATCCAGCACAGCTGCAGGTGTTCCGATGACAATGTGGGAAGCAGTTAGCTTCCAATTTAGCAGAAAATTAAGAGCGAAAAAACTGTTATTTGTGAGAGAAGATACTCATGGCAAGCAATCATCCTCGCTCCGCATCCACAAGACGAGCATTCAGCTGTCTTTGTCGTGACTTAAAACAATTGGTATCTTGGGCTGCATTCAACACCAGATTGGAGCTTATTATCTGCAGTTTATTCTTTCTTGGGATATTTTGTGTTCCCCCTTCCCCCATTTTATGGTTAATTTGCTTGCTTGAATGTAAAGCATTTAAGCTGAAAAATCTGGATCATGGCTGATCATTGTGCCAGGGCTCTGGACTGTATGATACAAGATAATTGGCAATTTTCAAATTCATAATCCATTCTGTTCCCCCTCACCTCCCCCACCCACTTTGTCCCTTCTGGTAGCTTCTCATCTGCCATCTTTGGTGTAATCTCTGAAAGGTCCATGGAGGAGGGATCAGGGCAAATAAATTCCTTTAGTCAAGCCCCCACACTCCTCAGACTCACCTTTGGGAAACGTGAATTGTCCTGCGTGCTCCATCCTGTGGCCCATGTCCCTCCAGGAAAGCACTCACCAGCTGTCACCACACTGAAAAAACTATTTCCCCATAAAAAGGGCTTTATCCCATTTGCAGCCAACATGCTGAGTCATGTTGGTGGGATAATAAAGATTTTCTTTTTTAACTTAATTTAAGGTTTTGGTATGGAGCAGTCAAGAGAGCCCTGATATTCTATAAACCACCAAACAGTTCCCCACTTGCTAAAGTAGCATGCTCTGCCCCCACTGCCCTTGCTTTGGGATGGTCAGCACAGGAGCCAACTGCATCCATGCCCACTGGTGTGGTTTCTTATTTTTAACGAGGTCTAGAGAGTGTGAGCTGTGTGGTTCCTTCCAGTGTCATCAGAGCTCAGTCACTCTTCCTAAGCAGTAGAGCCTCCCTCAGCTTTCTTTGGAAATGAAGTGACGTCTCCTATTTCTCAGGCAAACTCGGGATGGTGGTAATTTTCTGTGTTCAGTTTTCGATGGAGCTCATGTGGGTGATAACCGCCACATGTACGGCCGACTCTGGAGCTGTAAAGTATGCAGCTTTTGCCTCAGCTCAACAGTAGAGGTTGAGTTTCTCTAAGTAAATGGTGTATTTCTTTATTCTTCCAAACAGTTTGATCTCTTAAAATCAGAAGGAGAATGTCTTTGTCACTTTTCTTCTGTCTGATTGCTCATAAGGTATTAACCCCACTGCTCAGCTATTTCTATGAATACACCAGTCAAAACTGCAATACATCCTGTTTCTCTGCTTTGCACACATTTTCCACTTCAACCGTGTGCCATTTTTCATGCACATTCGTATGAACTCGGAGAAGGAAACCCGAAAGCAAGAATAGAGAGTGCAGCTGTGGTGACCAGTGAAGGACACTGCGTGAGAGTGCAGCTGCGGGCTGGGAAACCGGCTATCCATCATGCTCATGCTCACCATCCAATCAGGAGGCTTCAAGTTGCATCTTCAGCACCCAGAGAAAAATATCCAGATGCTGTGGTGCGTTTCTGTCTTCCTAATGCTGGAGGAAGGCTGGGGGGAGGGGAGCGGTGCGGGGGGGTGGGGGGGGTGGTGTCTTCCTAATGCTGGAGAAAGGCTGGGGGGGCGGTGCGGGGGGGGTGTCTTCCTAATGCTGGAGGAAGGCTGGGGGGGGTCCGGGGGGGGGGGACAGACCTGGGAGAAATCCTGTGGCTAGACAGTCTAGCCAATCAGCAAGTTCCAGGTTCAGTGAGAAGCCCTGTCCGTGGAGAGTAACTAAGGAAGAAACCTTATATTGATTTGTGGCTTCCATGAACACGTCGCCCCCCGCCCCCCCCAACACACACATACGTACACACACCACAATAAGAAACGCAACGAAACCCTAGAAACTAGTGAGCAGAGGAACAGCTAAGAGGGTTAAAAAGTGATCTTCCCTCAGATCCTGTTTGAAGTCTGCCTCTCATTATTTTGCCGCCACCCCCCCCCCCTCGTCCCCCAGGCCTAGATGTGAGAATTCTCTTTCATCGTAACTGGCCTTATTTTCCAGAAAGCTGGAGGACCTACGCTTTCAAAGTGGATACCATCTTCTGTGGTATAGCTTGGTTCCCAAAACACGCAGCATAGCGGAGTTTGCGGTTTACTAACTCTGCTGTCACCCGCTGGTCCGAGAGAACGCTCAGCCACGCGCTCTTTTTGTGTCCACTAACAATCACTTTGTCTTCTGCTCTGCCAGTTTGATGTGTAATATTTTCCTTTTCCCTCTATTCCTTTCCAATATTCCTGTCAGCTTACAGCAGCTACTTCATTAAGCTTTTCCTCTGCTCTAGCAGCCATCAGTAGTGAAGGATCCTTTGTGAGGCCAGAAGAGAATTGATCTTGTTCTCTTCCCACACTGGCAGACCTGCCAACGCCAAAGGATTTACTGCAGTGTCACACAGATTGCCTGGAGGACGCCCTGTGTCCCCATTTGTCACATAGCTTCCATGGCGCACCAGGCATGTGGTGGGCTTGTAAACTTATTTCTGAAGATGTTGAAAGGATTATCCTCGCTCATAAAAATGAGAAATTTGCTTAACTGCCTTAGAAGATTTAAGGCTGCCCCCTTGTTTTTTTTTTTTTTTTTTTTTTTTTTTTGGAAAGGCTTATTTGAATTACAAAGTAGGGTTGTGGGAGTGAGGAAGAAAAGTAGAAGCCAGCCCCCCCCACACACACACCGCCCCCAGCCCCTCCTCATCCCCCTTTCCCCCATGCTACCATCCTCTGCCCTCTTTAGAAAAGAGAAGGACCTGATGCCTGTCAAAGTTACAGAATGGAAGCTATAACTTCCATGCTATCCTGCAAGCTGGAACAAAAATCCCTGGTAAAAAGCACTGTTCACAATGGCAGAGGGAAATGGACTCAGGCCTTCTAAGGCTGAGTGTTCACTCCATCTCAGTAGGAGATCCCATTCTTGATACTTTGCCAGGCAGGAGACACTCCAGCCACCCCCAAACCTCCCCACACCCCTCTTGTAGTCTACACACAGCCTTGGTGATCAGCAACATCTTCTGTTGTTTTCATGGAAAGGATGTGTTGACATGAACTCCCTAGCTGTGAATGTAAACACGATGCTGACAGCCAGGCATGCAGTTGGGTTAGCGGGTACCTCCACTTACCGGGGGCAGATGTTTAACCTTGACGTGAATAGCAATTAAGCAGAACCTCAGAAACCAAGGCCTCCCCGGGAACCAATTAATAATTTGGTGGGGAAGATGTTATATGCAAATTTCTCCCACAAACCACTTCAGAATGACACGTCTACCCTCCACCCAGTGGACTGAGCTGGAGAGTCATTTGTAACAAAGCCCTGTGGTGCGGGTGTGAACAAATTGTAATTAGGCAAATTAAGTGAGTGTTGCATGTACATCAATTAATTTCTGGTCACAAGCTACACAGCAATTGCCACCACCTTTGTTGTATGTGGAGGCTTGACAGCAGTGTTTGCCCACGCCTCCTCATTCCTGCTCCTTCTGAGTGCCCCCCTCCCCAAGCCGGCGCTGAAGCCTCTGCCCCACACTTAATTCTCCTCACCCATCCCAGTTTATTTACTTTGTAACCACTGTGTATCAATACACACACTCTCCAAGCAGCCTCCCGACTTTTACAAAGAAAAATTCCCTTGGCTGCCTTCAAATGGTGTGTCTAAGCCTGTGGAGCTGGAGTAGATAGCTCTTTCCCCGGCACAACACTGATCATCTATTTCCTCTCCCACTGAGGCAAAGAACATAAAATAAGGCTGTGTGAAAGGATGCCAGGCACAAGTTGCGTCTTCCCCACAGAGCGAATTGTTTGGGCAAAGGCATATGATTCAATATAATTGTCCCAAGTGAGGTCCCCCCACTGTGGGTTTCTGCCGGTCTGAGTCATCCCACTATGAAAACGGCCCCACAGGAAAGGCAGTTACGTAATCGTAATCGGCTGTCAGGCAAGCACGCAGCATTTAACCCCTCCACGCTGTCACCGTGCCCCTCAGAACTGTCTAAATGGGCACACTAAAATGTTATGGAGAAAAGCAAAATCATTTCTTTACTGTGTAGGGGCCTCGACAGGAAGAGAATGAATAAAAGCACATTTTAGGCCTCCACTGTAATTTACCACAAATGCCTTTTTCATCCGGGTCCTGGCGTTCAACCTTCAGCCACTCTGTTAGTCCACGTGAGGCTCAGATGCATTTTTTCACTCTAGCAAAACAGACCTGCCTATCAGGAGGTGAAGGGGTTCCAGGCAAGAGAGACAGGTGGGGCTGCAACAGGGAGCTAACTGGGCTGTATGGGAGAGTTAGTATTGTCCCCATTGTCATTCTGGTAGGTCAGCATACAGGGCAGGAGTTCCCCAGAGTCGCAAAGGATGCTGGGAGTGGGAACAGGCCTTGAGAGGGAGTCTGGAGGCTCTTCTATCAGTGGACGGAAGCAAAAGCCCTTAAGGACCAAGATCCAAAGACAACCTTTTCTATGCCCGTGAAGAAGAGAGGATCCTTTTCCAACTAGGGCCCCAGATTCAACACAATGTTCAAGTTTAACTTCAGGATTGTTGTTCATGGCTGATCAGTTTACACAGTCACCTTTTGTGCAGATGTAAGGTATATGCTATGTGGCTGGTTGACTGCGTTGGTGAACCCAGTCCTTCCACGGTGTTGTTATTGCCTTAATTCCTGGAACCTTCTCTGGAATATCCAAACTGAGAGATGCTCAATTCCTTAATGTAAAATGGCACAAGAAGAAATAATGAATAACTCATATACACCTCCATATATATATATATATATATATATATATATATATATATATATATATGTACACACATACACTTCAGGTCATCTCTGGGTTACCAATAATGCCTAATATAATGCAAATGCATTGTGTGTGTGGTCATAATTGAATCATTTAAGAAACGATGACATGGAAAGTCCATACACGTTCAATTCAGACAGTTTTGTCCACAGATATTTTCAGTCTGCTGTAGTTTTTATCTGTAGATAGGGAACCCAAGGGTCTGGAGGATGGACTGACTGATTCATACTACAGGGGTCTTTCCTGTCCCTGCCCTGCTAGGAGTAAATCAAAGAGCACAGTAGATGCAGAGGTAAATGGCCTGGAACTGCAATACAATTTCACTGTTCTTTAAGACTGATTCTCCATGCTCCCCCCTTACTTGAGGGCATGCTATGTTACCTTTTGGAGTGTGCTGTTTCCTGGTTTCCCCTGTGACCTTTAGGCTTATCCTTAGTTCTTCCTCCCTTCTTCCTCCCCTACACACATGCCCAGTAGTGATGACTTAAACACTCCTCCTTTTCTCTTCATATCAAAACTTCTGCGCTCAGTCCCTTCAGGATGTCTGACTGCAAAGAGGGGTATCATGTGCACCCATGGCACAGACATTCAGGGTTGCAGATTCTGCCTGTTTGTGTTTAATAGCTTCTGTCTGGTCCACGAGGTTCAGAGGGCTTATGAGCTGTGACTTCACCCAGGCTCAAACCAGCTTGTCACAGAATCATCAGATCCAGTCACCTCTCCAAAAGAACAAGGTGCCAGCATTTTTCTTTGGCATTGTGCTTAGTGGGCATCTGGTTATAGGATCAGTAAGTATCCAATTTCACTAAGGCAGTCATGCATCCCTACATAACTCAATAAAGCAGAGGTAGAGCGGGAGAGCATTATGTCTTATGTCACAGTATGCACATGTGTGGGTATACATGTGTGCATCTGTGCTAGAGTGTACACACACACACACACACACACACACACACACACACAGCTACCATGAGAAACTAACCCCCTCTCTCAATTTGGAAATCACATTGCAGTATGGAAGAAATGCAGCCAGGCTATATTAAGGGTTTTAAAAACACATGCTCAGTTTTTATTTTTCCTGTTAGAGTTCACAGACTGTGCTGTGCTCAAATCTCCATGAGCTCAGGCCCCATCATAAACGCTGCTTTTGCTAATGCTTCTGTGACCACCTCACGCTCAAGTGATGTCTGCACCATGGACGTGAACAACAGAGGTCTCGTTATCATGGGCTGTTGTCAGTATCGTTTGAGGGTATCACGGTGGATGATATTGATCAGCATGGACATCGACAGTGTGAGGGAGGGTGTTGTCCTAAAGGAGTGGTTCATACATAAAGAAAAAAAAAAGCTTGGGACTAAGTCTATAGTCAACCAGTATTATATAGATCAGAGCAAAAAGTAGAAAGAGAGAAAGGCCTGGAGGGGAGAGTAGGACAGAACTCAATGCAGGGGCATTTTAACATATCTAAAGAAATAAGCTGTTGGTACAAAATAAAGAAGGCCCAAAGGAAGTTAGGTCCATAACGAGGCTAGGAGAAGATGGGCGCCAGGATCCAGTGAAACATTGTCAAGAAGGAATACATAGCGAGAGTCTCTCTACTGAGACCTGGAAGGAGTATGCTGGTGGAATAGTACCTGTGAACACTCTGGCCTTCTGGTGTTTTGCCCTTGAGCCATCTCTGACATGCTGGCCTCCCGAGCAGCTTTTACAGGGAGGAATTGTTTAAGCTGCCTCTACCTGGGATCTTTGGAAGTGACATTTTTCAGGATTATTTCTTATTGCATCTTGTGTTCTAGGTTGGTGTCTTTAAACTTTCCCACATGAGTTTGCCTCCTTGAGGGTGAGTGACTCTAAGACTTTAGGCCTCAGGTTCTTCTGTCACAGCTGATGGTCAAGTTCTCTATCTAGGACAGAGATCGATATTCGTTTCAAAAAAGTCTCTTTCCCTAACACCCACCCCTGCCAGCTCATGTATAACATCTCAAGTATCCAATGGTAACCTCTAACTCTCTGTGTAGGTGAGTGTAGCAAGAACAACAGGGCTGCCTCTATGTAAATGCTGGGGCCCTCACAGTCACAAAAGCATCTCCTGCCTGAGAAGAGTGCAAGGATTGCTAGTGCAAACAATGCCAGTCAGTCAGAAACTGTTGTTTAGAAGAGCTGCTTTCTTGGGACCAATGGGGGCATGGGTGGAGGGTATTTAAGGAGCTTGCAGTAGTGCTCAGAGGAGCTTGCTGCAGCATTTCTCACCTGCTCCAGGAGCCTGTGTCAATGACTCTGCACCAACTCACCCCCAAACCCCAAGAGCAGGTAGGGTCAGGCGGAGGCTGTCCAGGGCACAGGCAACAGGTGAAGGTGACCTTGAACTTCTGATCTTCTTGTCTCCACCTTTAGCTGCAAGGGTGCCAGAAACGAAGGTTGTAGACTTCAGAAAGATGTTAACATGGGCATATTCCATTTTAAAATTATTTATGTTCAGAAAAGGGAGGAACTACTCATAAAAGCAAATATTAAATACATCCTCAGATCATTAACTCGAATTACTGCAAATTTCAAGTGTGTTGACTTTTAAAAATAATGTTGAGGATGCCAGAGAGATGGCTCAGTAGTTAAGAGCATTGACTGCTCTTCCAGGGGTCCTGAGTTCAATTCCCAGCAACCACATGGTGGCTCACAGCCATCTGTACTGGGATCTGATGCCCTCTTCTGGTGTACATGAACACAGAGTGCTCATACATAAATTACATGAATAAATAAATCCTTAAAAAATAATGTTAAGCTGCTAAAGCAAAGGCCTATTTGTTCTCCTGTTGATTCTTAGAAACCCCATTAAAACAGGGTGACCACCATGCAAGGCCTCTACTGTCCTCTGGGGGTACATAAGTGAACCCAAAATAGCACAGGGGACTCCAGAAGAGTGGGAGACATGTGTGCCTATTAATAACAGATCAAGGTAAAGCTTGTATGGTATAATCAGTCCCGACAGTATGGGAGAAAGATGAAGTAGCCATTATGGAACTTTCCTAAGAGTGGCATGCCCCAGAGTGGCCACCTTTTCTCTCTTCCTATGTCCAACTTTTCTAGTCCATATCTATGTCCAACTTTTCTAGTCCATATCTAGTCCAGATTCTAGGGAGAAAGAACTTTTACAGAATGCATCTGTGCCAACAAACAATTAAAATATAGGCAAATTAGTAAGAGCTTGTCCCCCAACCCCTTAGGATGCCTCTCTTTTCTTTCTTCAGGGTCTCCTTTATCCTAGGCCTTAGAACCCAATATATAGTCAAGGATTACCTTAAACTTCTGCCCTTCCTGCCTCCACCTCCCTAGTGCTAGGGTTATAGAAGCATACTACAAGGTCCAGTTTATGTGGTCCTGGAAGCCAAACCCAGAGCCTCAGACATGCTAGGCAAGCAAGCTACCACCTGAGCTACATCCCCATGCCCCCCTCATTTACAATACACTGTATATCCTATCATTGTCCCAAAATATTAAATAATGTGAGGAGATGCAACTGTGTGGTAGAGCAGGTGTTCAGTCTTCAGGGAAGACAGGTGGGGAGCAAGAGGGGAAAAACAGAAGAATAAGCCAGACATGTTGACTCAGTACATTGTAGGCAGAAGTAGGAAGGTCAGGAGTTCAATGCCAGCCTGGGAAATATGGTACTCTATATCAAAATACACCCCCAAATAAGAATGATTTATGTACCATTGTTATACATCATGTTGTTCAGCTTTATTACATATATCAGTATGCTGTGTTACTTTTACAAGTCAAATCCTGAGGCCTGGAGGCATTTCTTAGAAGCTAAGCACACATTCTGCTCTTGCAGCTGGTCTGAGTTCAGTGTCTAGTACCCATATTGTGGGGCTCACAATCACCCATGGCTCCAGTTCCAAGGGTATCTGACAACCTTTTCTGCACTCTGTAAATACTTAGCCTCACATGGTACTTACTCTTACCATGTACCACCCTCCCATGCACACATGAACACCACCCTCCCATGCACACATGAACACTACCCTCCCATGCACACATGAACACCACCCTCCCATGCACACATGAACACACACATATACACTTTTTTTTTAATAAAAACACAACTTATTAGGAAAAGGAACACATCTTAATGAAATTAAAAACATAAAATATTCTAAATTGAACATATCTTCAAGTTTTTAATGTTAGCTTCTTAACTTTAGAAAAGTTTCAAAAGCAATTAGACAGGTAGCTAGGGCTGAACATGGAGAACTCCAGGGAAGGGACCAAAGTCAGGAGAATCTCAGCATCCTGAGTGATTTCAGTCATCTTAGTTCTTGGCAGACAAATTTTGACACGTTCCAGAAGCATCACTCAGTGGAGAGGTTGGACAAAAGATTTGGTTGAAGATGGCCCAAACATAATAGAAAAAAAACAAAAAACCAAACCAAACAAACAACAACAACAACAACAACAACAACAAAACAAACTAGAACTTTGAATAAAATTTAACTCTTCTTTTAAAAAAAAGTAGTGTTAAAAAGGGGTCTGGAATATGCCTTGGTGGTTAAAAGCATTTTCTACTCTTGTGGAGGACTTTCTTCTTTCTTTCTTTTTCTCTTTTTAGGTTTATTTACTTAAGTATAGGAGCACTCTATTTGCATTCATGTTTGCATGACAGAAGAGGGCATCAGACAGCATCCATTACAGATGGTTGTGAGCCTCCATGTGGTTGCTGGGAACCAAACTCAAGACCTCTGGAAGAGCAGCAAGTGCTCTTGACCCCTTAGCCATTTCTCCAATCCTCCTCCTCTGATTTTTTTTTTTTTTTTTTTTTTTTTTTTGTATTTTCAAGTGAAAGTAATTGTCTTTGACGTGAACTGTGGATACATTTGGGTAAATAAGTCTTCAGTATGACATGGACTAGAGAGAAGTTGGCACCTGAGCTGACATGGGTGCTAGGAAACACAGTTCATCTTGGACTCTCCAGTTCAGCACTGCCATGGCTCCCAGGCAAAGCAACTCAGTGCGAGGGCTCTCTGCTGACCTGTCACGTCCCTTGCTCTAGGTTCCTGATTGTGAGAGAGACATCCTGAGTGAGTCTCTGAGGCAGCTGAAATGACATTGTACATGCTGGAGTCCTGTTGGTGGAGATCCAGACAGCCTGCTTCTTCTCCCGATCTTTCCTTGACAACAGAAGGACAGACCCCTCCACCCCTGGCTATTCAAGGAAGCCTACAGCAAGGCTGCTGAAGGTCTGCTAGAGGGAATGGTGCCCACCTGTGGTCTGAGCCTTGCTGTACCTCAGCATCCAGCTTGCTTGCTTGCTTTTTGTTTTATGTTTTTGTTTTTCCTCTCATTTATTTATTTGTTTTGTTTGTTCCTTTTTTTGTCTTAGAACCTGCTTTCAAATCAGCTGAATTGAGCTCAGAGAAAGAAAGAAAGAAAGAGAGAGAGAGAGAGAGAGAGAGAGAGAGGAAAAGAAAGGCAGGCAAACAAGCAGAGCTGGTGGAAATCAGGAAAGGAGAAAGAAAGCAAATCTCATGACTATAGCTCTGACCTCAGTTGACTCAAATAAGGTGTTCATTACCAAACAATTAGAGCCACCTACACAGGATACAGTGAATTTCCAGTCAACAGGTAGTAATAGCCAAACCCCTGCCACAGCCAAGAAACATTAGAGTGGATTATCCATGAAGAGAGGATTAGAAAAAGAGAGACCCAGAATCCAGCAAAGGAGACCCCAGCGGGCCAGCTGGCTAATGTTTGGGATAATAACTCCAAACGTATTAAAATAAATTGTAAGAAAGAAAAGGCTGAAGGCAAGAAAAGCGAGCTTCACACGATACTGTATATTGTGGATAAAATCATGCACATTTGCAATAATCACTTCCCTGGAGGCACGCGGTAAAGGCGCCACCAGCAGAGACGGGTAGAATTTAAAGCCACAAGCACACCGTGTGCTAGTCAATCGGTAGGAGCTGGGGGTGGGGTGGCGGCTCATAATAGAATCCCGCTTCACGGAAACTTTCTGTGGTCCCATTTTTTTCTGTGACCTGAAAATAGTTCTACAAACAGCAGGAAGGAGACAGGGTAGACCTTCTTCCACCATCTTAAACATGGTTTAGCTAAGCGATGCCAGTCCTTTAACAGAGTCAGAGAAAAGTACCATTTCTGTTTTCTCAAGTTCTCATGGGTCTCAAGCACGAGGCAGTCACCCTTCCCCTCGGCCTTTGTCCACTAGGGAAGGACTCGAACTCAGAACCTGGCAAGAGAACAGCTTCCTCCATATTCAGTCAAGTGTCTGAAATTTTCTTATTAGCATTTTCTTGCCTCTCCTATTTTTAAGAAATTTATAAGTGCTGTTTATTGACACCAGCGCCTGGCTCCAAAGGTTGATTCTCAGGTTGGTGCTCCTGGGAGGTGGAGGAAGCTTTGAAGCGGGGTCTTATGGGAATTAATTCCAGTCACTGGGACCCTTGAAGGTGATAACGGAGCCCGACTCCTTCCACTCCCCTTTGCTTGCTTTCTATGGGGTGAACCGGCTTCCCCTGCCTTGGATTCCTGATAAACGTGCTGTCACACCAGAGCAAGAGACTAACCCAATCAGGAAAGGAAACCTCTAAACGTGAGCAAAACAAAGTTTTTCTCTTCATAAATTGTCTTGCAAAAGTAAATATCACAGTAACAAAAAGCTGACTCTCATGCTTGGATTTTTTTCCATTCTCAGCTTTGGGTAATGATACAGAAATAGCTTATGTTGGCAGACATCACGGGACCGAGGTTTCCTATGGCCTTAGATGTTTTCTTTATGGAGCCTGAAATCTTTAAGTTGTGAGTAGCTGATGGTATCTTCATTAAAGAGTTCCTTTTCTCACCGGCTTAAGAGTGTGCAATCAGCCTTTACTTACAATTCGATGCCTTCCTTCTGTTCTTTAAAAGCCCTATAGCAGACATTGCTTAGGATAAAAGATGCACAGAATTTAACTTGTAACCATTGAACTTTGGGTTTACTGGGGACACAGACATGCAGAAGCTCGAAAAGCAGTGGTTTAACAAAAGAATAGAGAAGGCTTTCCATGTGTGGGTATGTGGTATGCGTGAGTGTCCACTTGCTTATCTGTGGGCCCGTGATATGTGTAGGTTTGTAGACATGTATGCAAGCCTATGTATGGAGGCCTAAAGTCAACACGGGCCTTCTGGATCATGCCTCGCTTCATTTCTTGAGGCAGGATCTCTCACTGAATCCAGAAGTTACCAATTCCAGTTAGTCCAGTTGGGCAGAGGATTCCCTGTCTCTGATTCTCCGGTGCTTTCAGGTGGATTCCAGGTGTCCAAACTTCAGTCTTCACACCTGCATGGCAAGTACTGTATCCATTCAGCCATTTCCCTAGCCCCGAGTTCCTGGTTCTTTCTGAGAGGGCTGGATGAAGTCTTTGTTGGAATCTGAAGATGAATTAACCTTGAAGACAAGAGTAAGAAGGGAGAGATCCAGGGTGTGTGTTGGAAGGATATACCAAAGGAAGAAAATATGTGTTCAGGAGCCTGAGGCAAGAATGGGAGTACATTGCTCAGGGTCTCTGAGACCTCTGTCCTGTTTAACCACAAGTGTATGCTGGGATATTTGAGGCTGGAAGGGGGATTTAAAGCAGAAAGAGCACAAGAGATCGAGCCAGGAACAGATCATCCCTCTCATGACACAACATGTGTGGTTTTCTGGAAACCAAGCCTATTGTATTTATTATGTTTTGACTTGTCTTCCGGCTAACTGCAGTTCACTACCAGATTCCAGTGTCCTTTCCTCTGGACAGCTATTCATCTGGTTGGTGTTTACTAATGTGGACAGAAGGGGCTTGAGAGATTTATTCTATTTCCACAAATGCATGAACACACACATACAGTAGACAGCCCAGCAAGGGTAGACCTTCAACATGCCGTAGAAATATAACTGTTTTAGGTCTGTAAGCGTGTGGGCACTGGGTGCAGAGAGTAAGTATTAATCCAAGAAAGGCATCCCTGAGGATCTGAACCCTCATAGGTGAGAGCCCCTGCTGTTTAATTAATAACAGTATTCTCAGAATTCAGAGTGGTTTCGGAGAAAATCATTGGCTGGCTCACAGCTTACAGAATCCTCTAGGCAAAGCAGAGGCATTGAAAATAACTGCAAGGGTCTCTGCATTCTTCTTAGCAATAGGATCCTTCCTCTGCAGTACAGTCACCACGTGCTAATATTTAAGGCACTGCAAAGAACCCATGGTTCAGAGCAGAGACGTTTCTTAAAGCTTACGTTTTTATTTTCTATTGTTCAATTTCACTTCACTTCTTGGTGTCATGTGAAGGATGACACCAAGAGCTGGGGCATTCTTGTCTGCTTAATAGTGTGCATTTTAAGGCTTCCCCAGCAAATGGACAAGCCCCCAGCAATGACACACATTCCTGTCTAGAGCATCCTCAGGCCCTGCTGCACTGGTGAGGCTGAAGGGAAGCTGAGAGGTGCAGTACATCGCATCTGTTATTACATGGAAGAAGCCACTTGGAAGGCAAGAGATAATATGTTCCTACCATTGTAAATAACACAAATAAGAACCGTCAGAGAGCACCTGCCTTTCGGCAACATAAATGGGGTGACACCACTTCCTTTTGGTCATCTGTCTAAATGTTCTTATATTTTTTACAAAGAACAAATTCTACTTGGTCTCTCAGTACAATAGTATATGGTTTTCATGCATCAGAAACTGACCAGAGATTTGATATATGTAAATGTGTATTTAAAAAAATTAGCTGTTAATAGTAGTGTGTGAGTGGAGATAGAAATCCCCTCGTAGTTTTTTTTTTTTTTAATTTATTCTTTGAGGATTTCATACACTCAGATAAAACATTGATTAAGTTTGCCCCCTACTTTCCCACTTCCCGTCCAGCTCCTTCACTCAAATCCTCTTTCAATTTCATGACACATGTACGCATGTGTTATTATTACACATATATTATTACATATGTGTATGAAACCCACGGAGCTCAAAACATTTTAAAGCAAATTGATGATGTGTAGTGTCCTATAATTTCCCAGCAGATGGCACTGTTGTATAAAAACAGTCCCTTAAAGGGGCCAAAGGACTAAAGAAAGATTTTTGCTGTTCTAGAACTCTCCAGGCCCAGTGGACAAACCATAGGGAGGAGGTAAGATACAAGGGCATTTCCTTCAGTGGGCAATGCTCACAGTACATGGTGGTCAGGGAAACCCTTTTATTTTACTTAGGTAGGTAAGCAGTCCTCGCCAGGATAAAGTCTTTTATCTAGGACATTAACAGGACTTAATAAGCTAACCTTCTCTACACCCCACAGGTTTAATGGCCTGGGGTCAAATAGATCCTGAGATGCTGCTGTGAAGGACTAACACCACTGAAAATTATGTTTTCTCCACACATTCCTCTGTGAAGAGTAGAGTCATGTGACCTAAAGGTCTTGGATTTCCACTCCTAAACACTCAAATGCTTGACTCACCAGGCCCTAGGGCCTATGTCTGGGAGAAATGGAATCAGCACTATGTTCTGATCATGTGAGTCTCTGGAACTAGCAGTTTTCATACACTCAGTCTGCTGACATACCCCCGCAAGGAACAGGGCCATAAGTGGCATTTATCAAAATGAAAATCTGTATCACCATATGTTGGGAGCCTGGGAGCTACTGAGAACAAAACACAGAGCTTAACTTCTGGTGGGACATAACCTTCTGACATTGCCTTACACTGAGCCCAGAACATTTGCCAGTCTCAAGATGAAATTTGCTTCACTTCTGAAAGCAGGTGCCCTAGTGACCATTTCAAAGTACTGCAACTGTACTGGACAGCCATCTCCAGCAGGAGCAAGGTCAGTGTTAGTAGCTGAAGAGGCTGGTTGCTTAAGAGCATCTGTTCAGCATGTCCATGGTAACTCACTCTTGGTTTCAAGTCCAATTAAATCTGACTCAACACACTGATTTTACAGAGAGCATTTGGGTCCAAAGAGCTCTCTTTTTTGCTCTCTCTCTCTCTTTCTAATTTAAACTTAAAGCAAAAGTTGTAAAATTTGTGTACAGAGCCCCCCTGAATTCCCTTCATGTGGCCCCCTAATGTTAACTAATATTTCCCACCGTCCTAGTGTATTGTGTAAAGAAATTAAACATGCCTATAAGATTGCTAACGGATCTGCTAGCCAGAAGACTCTCTGATGCTTTCCCCTGGTGTGCTATCAGGGCTGCTCCCAAGTGTTCTTTTATTGCCTGCTTATGATCTTTATCATAGGTCCAGAGGGCTGACTTGGTAGCAGAAAGAGGGGACTAAGGCAGAAGAGATGGCAGAGGCCACCCACTTCCTTGTCAGTGGTCACAGTGATCAGCGGCAGTGGCAGCAGCTGCAGAAGAGGTGAGAAGGCAGCTAAAAAGTTGCAAAGAGCATGGTGGGGGCAGATCTGAGGATGCTAAGACATTGAAGAATGGGGGAAGGGCTCCAGTGAGCTGCCAAGCTTTAAGGCAGAGGCCTGAGAACTATAACTGTAGTCACTATTGGGGGCCAAGGGTCCCAATACCCAAGGCTTGATAGCTGTAACATTAGCTGGTACAGGGGCGTGGCTACTAACAGCGGCTACTGTTGAGAACCAGAGATGACAACATTTGCAGAGCGCTGAGCCACAGACAGGAAAGTCCAGAGCAGAGAGCGTCCAAGCTGAGCACCTGAAATCTCTCGTTCTCAGGACTTGAGCTTTAAGCTTTCTGAGACTGTCAGCCTAGCCCATAAGCCTTTGGGACTCTGGGGCTAAGGGGTTTCAACAGCCAAGAGCCACTCCTTGCTTACTCTTGATTTCTGGTTAGAGCAGAAGCTGTTGGTAAGGACCTCATTTGAATTTGTACTAATGTTCTTTTCTGAGCGAGGTTCACCCTAGGTCCAATGCTAGCTGTATATAGCTGTGTCTCTACCTGGTTTCTTTTAGTCTGAATTTCATGGTCTTTCTTTACCTTCTTGACCTATTCACTCTTAAAGACTTAATGATTCTGGGTAAACTGCCTTCGGTTTTGTTGGTCCAATATTTCCCCAAGTTGAGAAGTGCTTAAAGCATTCTAAGCAGGAATACTTCAAGGGTGCTACTGTGGTCCACAGTGTATCCAAGGAAGCTGTGCCCATTGCTATGGATGTGAGTCCTGGTTACCAGATAAGGCAGTATCTACAAGTTTCTCAAATACAGTATTCTAGTTTCCTCCTAGTAACTGACCTTCCAATCCCATCAGCTAATTTTAGCATGCTTTCTAATCTCCGCAGCTACTTTCATGGATTTTTTTTTTTCCTGTCCCTATCCTTCCCACTCTTTCTGCACGTATTAGTGGGACTTCTGTGAGGAAATGATCCTTTTCCCCTGTTGACTTACTAAGTGCTTTTGTAATGATTTGCTTGCTTGCTTATTTGTTTTAGAAATTTTGTTCAAATCTTGCTCAGCATCGACTACAGGGAGCCTTCTGGTGACTTCCATGTTCTTTGACACAGCTTCATCTTTTCTGGGTGCTTCCTTACCACCTGACACATAATTCAAGGTTCATTGTGCATTTCATCTGCCCCAGTCTTGGAATCAACCACTCCTCCAAGGAGCATGGTTCTTTTGATCTGAGCATGCTACTTATAAGTCAGGATTGGAGTCCTAGACACAATCCAGGGTATGCTAATTGCGAGAAGGATGTTATTATGTCTAGGTCCTTCCAGCACAAGTAGGGACTGGACTATGTCTATGTGTATGTGCATATGTATGTATATATGTATGTATGTATGTATGTTTACGATACCTCTAGCTACCTGTCTCACAAATATAGATAAGCATGGGAGTGGCTCCAGACCAACTCCACAGAATTCTGTTTCCCGTGCATGTTTCCTTATTTGTAACATCTTTCTCTGGTGTTAAAATCTTAATTACACCTACATTCACTCATTTGTTCTGTTCTATGCAATTCTAATATCCTGTTAGGTTCAAACCTACTAAAACTACATTATAATAATAGCAGTCCTTCATCCTTTAGCTGAGACTTCTACATCTTCATCTGAAGGCTACAAGCAGAATACTGTCCTCCAGGCAGCTAGGGTGAGGGTCTTAAAGCCCATTCCCATAGTGACACACCTACTCCACCAAGGCCACACTTCCAAATAGTGCCACTTCCTGGGCTGAGCATATACAAACCATCACAGCTATAAATGGGCTCTTAAACTGCTTCTTCTATTTTCCCTTTTAAATCTCTCTCTTTCTCTCCCTGCCTCTCTCTCTCTCTCTTGTGTGTGTGTGTGTGTGTGTGTGTGGTGTGTAGGTGCCCATGGCTGGTGTTAGTTGCTCTAGAGCAGTCATAGAAGGTTGTAAGCCTCTAGTTATAGACGTTGGGAACTAAACTCAGGTCCTCTGAGAGCAGCAAGGGTTTTAAACCACTGCATCACCGTTTCAGCCCATCTCACCGTTTTCTAATTGCAGCCACTTTTATAACAAATAATGTCTACAAAAGCATTTTTTCAGAGTGTGGTGGTTTGGATGGGTATGGCCCCCATAGATTTCTGTGTTTGGATGCTTGGCCATAGAGAGTAGCAAAATTAGGAGGTGTGGACTTGTTAAAGGAATCGTGTCACTATGGAGGCAGGACTTTGAGGTCTTAAATGTTCAAGGTATGCCCAGTGTGAAACAAATCCAGTCTCCTTCTGCTGCCTGTAGATCAAGATGTAGAACTCTCAGCTCCTCCAGCATCATGTCTGCCTGCACAATGCCATGATTCCCACCATGATAACAATAGACTGAACCTTTGGAACTGTAAGTCAGCCCTAATTAATTGTTTTCCTTTATAAGAGTTGCCTTGGTCATAGTATCTATCACAGCAATAAAATCCTAACTAAGACAGATAGTGTTGAACTATATCTTCAAGGTAGGTTCCTAAAGATAGGACTTCTGATTCAAAGGTCAGTACAACCAGATGGCCTGTCTGCAGTCTCTGGTTCTCCAGGCATGAAAGTACATGTCTCAGCCATAATTTGTGTTAATTTTAAATTATTGTGACTTGGATAGGTCAGACATGGTTTTGATTTGCATTTCCGTAATTACAAATGAATTGAAATATATTTTCATGTACTTGAGTGGTATTTTCCCATCCCTTTTCAAATACCTTGTTCATATCCTTCCTCCATTTCAATAGCTTTAATACTGTAACCAATCATAGTTCCTTGTCCAAGCAGTTTTTAAAAATGTAATCGTATTTATCTCTATTTTGGGATCCATAGCTTAAAACATTATTTTAATCGTAGTTTTAAATTTTCCCTGCCCAGTGGTCCAGGAAGAATCCAGTGTGTGTATGTTTTCATTTTGGAATTTATTTATTTTTATTCTGTGAACTATAGACCCAATTTATCTAGTAAGTCAAGTGGCTGAACAGAGATTTGAACCCCGAACCCTGAGATTAAAATCTGGTGCTCTACCAGCTGAACTACCCAGGCAGTCATTTCTTCTAAATGACTAACTAGCAAGGATATAATCATTTATTAAAACACTCACAAATTCAGCGGTGGCCTGATTCACCTCCTTTGCCCTGTTTGTGGGAGGTTGGCTCTACCCCTGGTCTGTTCATGCTTACACCATTAAACTTCTGTGGCTCCATCATGTGTTAATATCAGCAGAATTCCTCTTCTCTCACTATTTTTCCTTTTTCAATGTTTTTGTCGTTATTATTGCATGGTTTATTTTTCTATATGAACTTTAGTACCAACTTATCTAACTCCATAAAAACAATTACTGATATTTTAATGGGAATGCATTAAAAGGCATATATCAACCTTGGAAGAACAGGTAAACTCATTCTTTCATTCAATAACATATGTTTAAAATAAACCATTTTGTTAAAGAAAATAGTATACATGTATTGGGCTGTCTACATATTCCCAAGCCTCCAATTGACTTTTCATCTCTAGTTGCATTGACGAATCTCTTAATCGAACCCTTAGTAATACAGACAGCAGAGGGTATTGCTGCTCCATTGCTAATGTTACTGAAAGTATATCTAATACTGCCCTGTCAAGTAAGTCAGCTTTAGGGTTTAAATACAGACTATACACACGCGCATACACACATAAAGCATCTTTCAACTGTTTTGTTATTTTGAGCTTTAAATCTCTGGTATTGAATTTTAATATGTTTTTTTCAGAAGGTAACGAAATGGTTGTGATATTTCCCTAAATCTATAAACTTGGTATATTATGTTAATAGATTTCCTTATATTGAACTAACCTTGCATTTTCCAGGAATGTTTTGACACTTAAAACTTTAAGTTTACATTTGAAATGTAATACTGTGAATTAGGTTAAATCTGCTAAGTGAAGTACTATTCTCAAAAGTTGATTCAAAAGTCCAAAACCACATTCGACCTTTATCATTAAGTGTAACAAAAACACCCCCAGCCCTGTTTTTATTTTTTATATGTCACCATATAAAAGGGTATCTACAGGGGCTAACTGCACGGAAGAGTAATTGATAGTTAGTCCATGACTAAATACATCATGAAAAAGCAACACACACACACATACACACACACACAGTGTATGTATACATGTATGTGTTTATATAGGTGTAGAAGACTGGTACATACTTGAAGGCCAATCACAATTTCACTTTTCATTTTAGGGATTGCTAGAGTGGAGCCTGTCTTAGTTTGGATTTCATTGCTGTGAAGAGACACCATGCCAAGGTAACTCTTATAAAAGAAAACATTTAATTGAAGTTGGCTCACAGCTTCAGAGGTTTAGTCCATTATCATCATTGTGGGAGGCATGGCAGAATGAAGGCAGACTTGGTGCTGGAGAAGCCAAGAGTTCTACTTCTTTATCCACAGGCAGCAGAAGGGGTCTGTCTTCCATAGACAGCCAGAGTCTGGATCACACTGGTCAGATGTGAGCATATATGTGTTGAAGGCCAGCTTCAATACCACAGGATTAACCGAGGAGGGCAGAGTGTGGAATTGGTGACTAGTCACTACCCAGACTTCTTCTGAGGGAGCAAAACTTAATTCTCTGGGGATAGTGAGAAAGAGGGCAAATAATAAACTCATACAAACACTTGGTGGATGAGGCAAGTTCCAACAAGCTTCCACAACTTTACATATACACAGACAGGCAGACATATTGGATGGGCCAAGCAAAGCTCCAACAAGTAGGTCCCAGCAACTTTATTTTTTTCTTAGCCCTTTTATACTAAGACAAAGTTCTTTATGTAAGAAGAAAATCACTTCACAACCACAAGTTACATACACTCTAAAAACAATTACCATAAAAACATAGTCTTCCAAAACAGATTAAAATCATTGCACAAAAGGAAATTACAACAGGATTGTTGATTATGTACTCTCTTGAAACTCATACCAAGCTAAACATTTCCCAAACTAAACATCTCCCATCTAAACTTTTCCCAGACTAAACATTTCCTGTCTAAACATTTCCTATCTTTCTCCCCACAAGCTCATTGTAACCCCAAAGCAATAATTCCTTTGTCATAGATTAACAGAGTCTAAGCAAGCCAGTCTATACTAGCAATACTTTTCTTCTGCTTAGCTGACAACAACTCATATTTACCAAGAAACGATCGTGATCTATCTCACATCTTATTTTTGATGTCTTGTTTGGGTAAACTGACTAATCGTTTATCCTCTGTTCTTATGCTCAGAATTATTTACTCTTTATTCATAACCCTGTCTTTAATGGTGCACACCAAAACCTATAGCCACACCCCTAGATCACAAGATCAAGGAACTCAGACCCAAGCTAGAATGAATGTTTTCTTTGATCATTAACTTGTCCTAAACCTATGTTTAAGCTAGTACAAATTACATGTTTGTAATGTATGAAAGCTCACTATACTTTTTAGTCTAACCTATGCAGCTCTTGCTATTCTGTGAAAAAGGGACACACTCTGTTCTTAATTCTAACTTTAAACTCTACCAACTACCCTAACTTCCCAAAATTATTTAAATCAGACTAACTTCTTAAACTACTTAAAATCAGATTAGGAATTCTATGAAATCATTAATTCATCTAAACAGCATTATCTCATGAAAGATCATCTTTGTGTTGATTGACAGGAAACTTGTCCAACAGAGTGGTCTATCACCCAGGAAGTAATCACACCAGGCCAGATCCATGAAGAATATAGCAATGACAAATATGAGAAGGCACATCAGTAGCAAGAAGCAATTCTGGGACGTAGCCCCTCAGCCTTGCATCTCCAGGATACACCCATTGTAGTCGAACAAAACAGTAGACTGTCTCCAGAAAGCTCACTTGACCACTACAGCTCTTCCTGCACGTCAAAATCCTGCCTCCACAGTGACACGTCTCCAACAGGTCTACACCTCCTCCAATAGGGCCGCATCTCCTAAGAGTGTCACTTCCCATGGGCCAAGCCCATTCTGTGGTTACCACAGAGCCGCTAGGTTTTTTTGTTGTTGTTGCTGTTGTTTATTGTTTGGGGGTTTATTGGTTTTGAAACAGGACCTCAGTGTGTATCCCTGGCTGGCTTTGAACTCAGGGAGCTGCTTCCCTTGCCTTCCTGGTGCTGCCATTGAAGGAAAGCAGTTCCACACCCAGCTAGTTCATTTTTTTTTAAAAATCTTCTCACTCATGTTCACAAGTCACTACATTAGGCAGTTTCTTTTTTTATTATATACATAGTTAAAACACATCCATGCAGAAGTAGACAAAGGTCCTCATCAAGTTCCTTCTATGTGATGGGCTAAGAATCATATGCTCTAGAAAGAAAACCCACTCAGGGAACAAAATAAAATGATGTTCTTATTGTAAGGTTTGCTCATGCTTTGTTTGGTATGAACTTATAACAACTCAATTAATATTTAATAGTTTTATTGTACTTTAATTTTTCACAATTAAATCCTCTTAATAACAAAGAGCTCAGAAGCTGGGAACATATTCAATTTTAAAATTAAATAAAATATCCATCCCTTGCTACTGTGCATGGTGGTGCACGCCTGTACTAGCACTCTGCGGGCTGAGGCAGGATGATAATAAGTGTAAAATAGAAACAAAACTCTGTTTTTCATGAAGCTGATGAAGGTAGAGCAGATCGCAATATTGTCTTCTATTGTTAGTGTTGCTGGAACAAAACCCAGATGAGAAAAATCTATGTGAAAAGAATCCGTCTGTCATGGGAGGTCATTGAAGATGGTGGTTTAATGAGTAGCCTTACTCTGTAGATATGCCTTTTCATTTGGATAAAACACTTCTCTAGGGCAGATGTGTTTTGTGTGAGTACATTTCAAGCCTTGAGAATCTCCTAAGGCTTTCCTCAAACAGTCATTGTTGGTTTGGGTGAGGTCATTGGCAGTCCTCCAGTACTTTTTCATGTATCCTGATTTCGAAACTGCTACATAAATCATATTTACCCAAACAGATTTAATCTAGGGACGTGTAAAGCATTCCTTTCAGTTTCATACTGCAACTTATGTGACTTATTAATAGATTTTTTTAAAAAGACCAGTATTTAAATAGTCCTTTAAAAGTTTGTTTTAGATTTACTTATTTTATGTATATGAGTGTTTTACCTGAATGTACATAATTATAATAATAGGTATATTGTGTACCTGGTGCCTGTGGAGATCAGAAAAGGACACCAGATCTCCTGGCACTGGAGTCACAGATGATAGTGCCCTACCTTGTGGGTGATCTGAACTTGGGTCCCCTACAAGAGCAACAAGTGCCATCTCTCTCTCCAGCCCCCTGAATAGATCGTTTTTTGTTTGTTTGTTTGTTTGTTTTGTTTTTGTTTTTGTTTTCTTTTTTGGAGAAAATTTTCATTCATAACAAAACTGTGCCATCTAACAGAGTTCCCCACCTCCACAACACACACATGCACAACCTCCTGTATTATCAATGGTTTGAATAGAAATGGCCCCCATAGACTTGGTCTTTGGCCCTTAGGGAATAGCACTACTTGACAGGGAACAGGAGGTGTGGCCTTGTTGGAGTGGGTGTGGCCTTGTTGGAGGAACTGTATCACTGGGGGTGGGCTTTGAGGTTTGAAAAGCTCAAGCCAAGCCCACTGTCTCTTCCTGCTGCCTGTGGATCTGAATGTAGAACTCTCAGTTGCTTCTCCAGTACCATGTCTGCCTGTATGCTGCCATGTTCCCCTCATGGTAATAATGGATTAAACCTCTGAAACTGTAAGCAAGCCCCAGTGAAATGCACTCATTTGTAAGAGTTGCCATGGTTATGGTGTCTTTTCATAGCAATAAAACCCTGAGTAAGACAGAAGTCAACCAGGGAAGTCAGAGAAGGAATTCAAGACAGGCAGGAGCTGATGCAGAGGCCATGGAAGAGTGTCTCTTACAGGCTTGCTTTCAACAGCATGCTTTCTTATAACAACCAGAATGACCAGCCCAGGAGTGGCACCACCCACTGGGCTGGGTTTTCCCATAACAACACTAATTAAGAAGATGTACTGCAGCTATGTCTTACAGACCTATCTTATGGAGACATTTCCCAAATGACTCTATCTTGTGTCAAGTTGACATAAAACTAATGAGGACAGCATGGATCCCTGGCTGTTGAGTGCAGATATACTGTCAGGCCAGACCCAGAGCCATCAGCCTCTGGACTGAATGAACACTTGGAACTACTCATTTTCAGGACCTTGAGCCATGGGCTTCTGACTCTTCTGGACCAGTCTCACAGACACTTGATACTCAAGAGCCTCAAACCACTGCCACTGAAAATGCTGCCCTTTCATTATTGAAGAATTCTGGAGAGAACAGAAAAACCTAAATGAGGTACTTGGCAGCAACTGTCAGTATGAGCCTGGTACAATTCTAAGCTTATTCTATTCTTATAACAACTATATTACTACTCTTAGACCCACTTAAAAATGAAGAGACTAACGCTCAACAGTTAAGAGCACTTGCTCTCTGCAGAGGGTCTGTGGTTCAATTCTCAGCACCCATTGGATGGCTCACAACCATCTATAACACCAGTTCCAAGGTGCTCGGTACTGTTTTTTGGCCTTTATGGGCACCAAACACTCATGTACTGCGTAGACATACATGCAGGCAAAACACTCATATACATAAGATAAAAATAAAATAAAGTTTTTAAAATGAGGAAACTTTTATACTAAGTGGTTCTCTGGGGTTTTCAGCTGGTTGGTAGCTCCCCACCCCCACTCCCTTGGAGGTACCAGTCTGCTGTTTCCACCCAGTGCTTTGTTTCTGAGGAGTTGGCATCTGGACCATGCTCTTGACTCATTCTGGAATGCTTGGTGCCCCTCAGTGCTTCCAAGACTGGTTTCATGAACAGTAGGAGATGACAGTGTCTCAGAAGTAAATAAGGAAGTTGATTCCAGGGACTTCATTATGAATCGGGGAGTTTTGATGGTATCCGGACTGAGATTTCATAGATGTCAGTCAACAGAACAACTCTCGTGTCAAGCAACCTTGCTCATCCCTGTTTTACTGAGAGGTGCAGTAGACTGGTTAGGAAGGGGGAACAATTTCCCTGGCCATACTGTGGACTGGCTCGAGCCCACTTCCAGGGTAGACACCCAGACACTTCTCAAGTGGCATTACAATACTTTACATTTCCCACCCAGACAAGTAAGAAAAAAGTTTTTCTAAACCAAAATACAAACCTACTGTCTGAATTCTCACAGACTCAGAAGCAAACTCTTGGACTCCTGACTCTCTTTCTCCAAGGCTTTTCATCTGCAGGGCTGTGGGTCATTTCTTCCTCTTCTTATGGGATTTCAAACTTCTACCTCGTATTCTGCAGGTATTTTTCGGTTAGTGAACGCTAATTAAACTGCCAAGATCTTAAATCCAGCTCAACAAACATCACTCCATACCTGTCTAAAACGGGAAGATCTAACTTGGTGCTTTACACTGGATGTTGGACCAATGAATCTTTGTAGCACAAACAAAACACCTGAACCTAGTCTGCTCATCTTGGGGCTCAGCATCTTCTGGCAAAGGCAGGCAAATAAGAAAACACTGGCAGGGCTGAAGAGATGGCTCAGTGATTAAGAGTACTGACTGTTCTTCCAGAGGTCCTGAGTTCATTTTCCAGCAACCACATGGTGGCTCACAACCACCTACAATGGGATCCAATGCCCTCTTCTGTTGTGTCTGATGACAGCTACAGTGTACTCACATACATAAAATAAAAAAAGAAAGAAGAAAGAAGAAAACACTGGCTGATGCAATGGGAATTTCTACAGAGAGGCAAGCACTGCTTGCTTGTGGAAGACCTCTGACCTATAAAACGCAGAGGGCCAGCAGCAGCTGAGCCAAGGAGTTGCGGAGCGTGTGCCTGGGATGCCAGATATAGAGGCAGGTTTAATCCAGTCTTCTCTTCAGCCTGCAGAACAGAAAGGTATGTGTAAGTAGGCAGGCTGGCCACATTTGCAATTACCTAGGCAAGATTTGGGAGGAGTTTAAAAAAGTAAATAGAGGAGTGATCAGTCGTGTAATTTATACCTCTCTGGCTGGGGTTTTTGAATGAAATAGGGAAGTGCAAACACATAACAGGAAACTGGTGGCAGACGGTCAGTTGTGAGGCAGAACACGGAGGGGCAAATTGTGAACAAGATGGTGGTCACACAGAGGGAGACAAGAGACATTTTACAAGTGGACTTGTTGAATGATGCAAAGCGGGGAGCAGGAGTTACTGGGGTAACACCGAGATGTTTGTTTGGCTTTTGGGATGAGACTGACGGACTTCATCGAAACTATGTGAGTGGAGAGAACAGTAGGTCGGGAAGGTCAGATTTGTCATCTTGTGTCAGATGAAGCATTTTGACACCTCGGACATCTTTAGACTTGGTGTGTGAGGACCATGCAGATGCTGTTGATGCCCTCATGCAGAGGGGATGAGGAGGTAAGCAGCTGTTCATATACCATTTTCTAACTACCGTCTTTACAGTAGGTAAAGGCATAACAAGATTTATCATCTTCACCGTCATTCAAAGCATGCAGTGTACAAAGGCCATGTATAAACCCTATTGTCAAAGGAATAACCTCCAAAATGTTTTTGCCTTGCAGAAGTGAAACACTATACTATTGCATCACAGCTTGGGATAAAATCCTCTGGCAGAAGCAGCTTAAGAGAGGAAGGGCTTATCTGGCTCACCATGGGGAGTGGAAGCAGTAGGAACTTGAGCTGCCAGTCATCCAGTGTATGTCAGGAGACAGGGTGGACAGACGAAGGCATGCCGGCTGCTGCTCAGCTCTCCTCCAGTTATGTGGTCCAGGCTCCCAGGCAGAGAACCGTGACATTTACAGCAGCTGTATCTTCCCACCTCGGTTAAAGCAATAAAGCAACCTCCCACAGGCATGCCCAGAATGCTTCTCCCTGATAACATCTGTCAAACTGACAACTTGACATCCCAAAACATCACCTTTTAAGCCATAACTTTCCATCCATTGTCTGCATAGGCTCATGAAGGTGTTATAATATAACATGTATCCCATCCAATTTCAAAGGTCTCCATACTTTTTGAGAATTACAATGCTTCAAAAGTCCAGTGTCAGGCTGGAGAGATGGCTCAGTTGTTAATAGCACTGACTGTTCTTCCAGAGGTCCTGAGTTCAATTCCCAGCAGCCACATGGTAGGTCACAACCACCTGTAATGGAATCCAATGCTGTCTTCTGGTGTGTCTGGAGACAGCGACAGTGTACTCACATATATAAAATAAATAAATCTTAAAAAAAAAAAGAAGTCCAGTGTCTTAGCTGTGAGCTCATATAAAGCTGTAAACATGACACACCTGCTAGCATATAATGGTGCAGAGTAAACGTTCTTATTCCAAATGGAAGAATCAGAGCATAATGTGAAATGATATCAAAGCAAAACCAAAATCCAGCAAGGAAAACAGGAAATCCTACAACTCCATGTCTGCCACCTGGGGCTTGGAACATACACTCAAGCATTCCAAAGGCTTGGGGAGAGTCACCTTACAGCTCTACTTCCTTACCACACCAGGGTTCTCTCTTGGGCCAGCTTCACTCCAGACCTGAAGATAACTAATTTTAATGTGTAGTCAATACATGGTGTTAACGTGTATTTCACAATATTTTATCCTTTTATTTTAATTGTCTGTGGAGGCATGCTTCCACTGCCCTTTTCTGAGCCCCAGGTTGTAAATAAAATCCTACTGGTTATGAAGACCAAATGAACTTTGTTTTTAGAATTTGCACTTATTTTTTAGATACTACAATTTCTTAAATAAAAACAAAGGAATTCCATGAGCCAGAAGAATTTCAAATTTACTTAGAGATGACCATCCCTATCTTGTTATATTAAGAATGTCAACTGTCTAGTATTCTTAAACAACAGGTGCGGAAGAGGAAAAGCCAGTTCTGTTGTTCACTGAGTCTGCAAAGAAACCAGAAATGTCCACATCTCTGTACATCCGCAGGTTCAACCCCTGCATTCTCTTTGGTTGGTGGTTCAGTCTCAGTGACCTCACCCTGGCCCAGGTTAGTTGACTCTATAGGTCTTTATGTGGTGTTCTTGACCCCTGCAGCTCACTCAGTTCTATCCTCCACTCTTCCACGAGACTCCCCGAGCTCCACCTGATGTTGGCTGTGGGTCCGTGCATCTGTTTCTATCAGCTTCTAGATAAAGATTCTCAGGAGCCACTCTTTCCTGAGATGGTTGTCAGCTTCAATGGCTTCCCTCATTGCTGCTGCCTCCCCATGATCTGACCAACTTGTGCTTGCACCTTTTTAGCGCGTTGCTCTTGTATACCTGGGTCATCTTTTCACTAGCCATTAGCAGTTTGCTCTTGAGTACGCTCATCATTAGTTCCAAGGCACAAGGCAGATGGGAGCTCATCCAAGTCCAAGGATGTTCACAGTTCTTTTTCTCTTGTTGCAATTCTCTGATTTGCTTGTTTTCTTGCTAGAGTTCCATAACTACTGGGGATTGTGGCTGATGACTTCAACTTTATTAAGTTCTTGGATGTCTTCCTGATAGTGCTTCCTCGCTTCTGCAGTAAGTGGAGAGCTGTGGTGTACTCATGGGAGACTCTGCTGTGTGATCATGCTCTCTCTACCACTCAACTAGGGCTTTAGCATTATTGTGTGCCCTTTCAATTGTGCAGATCCCTATAAGAGTTCTCCAGGAGCATGGAGAGGTTAGCTCAGCTCTGGACTAGCTCACACACATTATTCTACACACTCAGCTTCAGTCTCCCTCAGCCGTCAGAGGCAGTGATGAGGACTCATGAGATCCAGGTGCTCAGAGGACTCCCATTTCCTGCTCACCTCCTCAGCCAGTAGCCTGATGCTCTCAGTCATGTCCCAGACCTGGACGTGATGAGAACCAGAAGGTTAAGCCTCACCTCTGCTCTCTTACATATCCCTACTAGCTGCTGAGCAAATTGATATGTTCAGAGACTTAGGATAATATATTCTTCCTGAAAAGTTTTAGAATCCTTTACACCTTGTGTTCTGAAGTTTTGTAATGATTTGAAGTTAGTAGATCTTGTTTAAATTATTTTTATTCTTATTTCTGTGTGTATGCATGCGGGGGGGTGGGGTGGGTGGGGTTGGGGCACATAAGTGCAGTGCCTACTGAGGCCAGAAGAGGGCATTGAATCCCCGGGAGATAGAGTTAAGAGTCAGCTGTGAGCTGCTCCACATGAGCACTGGGAACAGATCTAGAATCCTCTGAAAGAGCAGCAAATGCATTTAACTGCTGAGCTGTCTCTCCAGCCTAGTGTTAATAGATTCATAGAGTCTGAAGATTTGTGTTATTTAATTCTAGACTGCTGTTTATTTATGCATGTGTCTGTCTATCATTTATCTACATCATTTGCTTGTCTATATACTTGCCCCTTCCTTCCTTCCTTCCTTCTTCCTTCCTTCCTTCCTTCCTTCCTTCCTTCCTTCCTTCCTTCCTTCCTTCCTTTCTCCACCCAGCCCCCCCCCCCTTAACATAAGAAGGCTTTATTTGCAAGGGAGCAGGAATTTAATCAAACAAGCCAAATCCCATGCCATCATCCTACTCTTCAGACTCCTCCTTCTTCTCTCATCTTTGCTGCAGCAGGGGTGGGGAGGGTGGGGGAAGGGTTGGAGGGTTGAGGGGGTGGAGGTTGCCGGGGAGTGGGGCATGCAGCAGGAGGTTCACAGCCAGGGCCAGCCGACAGCAGGCACACTGGCCAGCTTGCCAACACCCTGAGCAATGACATCCTCAAATGTTTTTTTCATTCAGCTCACTGATGACTTTGTTGAGCCGGTCGTCATCTGCCTCGATGACCACGCTGTCTAATTGATGTCTTCAGCGCTCGGAGAGGAGTTGCCCCCAAGGGCAGCCAGCAGATAAGAGGTGATGTATCACATGTTGACTGCAGTGGACAGACCTCACACGTGCAACCTCATTGGAGTCCGGCAGTGAAAAGGGCCTTTCTGTTTCTTTATTCTGAATTTCCTAAGGTCAAATGTTGAAACGTCTGCATTAACTCAACACATTTCTTCATGTTTCATCTCTTTCTTTTTTTGCTCAACTGCTTAGGGAATTTCTTGAGCCTTTCACTGAACACTTTATTTGAGCTATTAGAATCTTGGTTTCAAAGAACTCTACTTCTGTTTGTGTTTCTTCTGCATAGCATCCTATTCTTAGATATGTGTGTGCTATTGAGACATTGGTCAAGGAAGGGGGCCCAATTTTTCAGGAGGCACCAGGCTGGGATTAAGCTAAAAGTTGTTTAAGTCATTGTTCCTGCTAGCATAAGTTCCTTACTTTTTGGTGTACTTTGTTCTCTCTCTCTCTCTCTCTCTCTCTCTCTCTCTCTCTCTCTCTCTGTATGTGTGTGTGTGTGTGTGTGTATGTGTGTGTGTGTGTTGCCTGTGTGCACATTGATGACCTAAAGATATCAGGAAAAACATGAAAATAAAAATAAAATATCTGTGCCTGACACATGCTATAAGGAAGCAAGGTAGAAAACAAAAGATAATGTTTTATCAAATAAGTGTCTTGCTTGCCTTGCCCCCCTCCCCCCGACCACTCGAAGTACCTTTGGTCCTGTTGTACACACTGATTATTCTCTCTAAACACGAGTGGTGCACTGTGCATGTGTGTTACACTATTCCCGGGGAAATGTGAGCAAACACTTACCCAGCCCAGGTCGGGAGCAAGCAACAGACCAAAGTGAAGCCTGAGCAAATGAGCAGAGGGCCCAGTGAGTCTGACCAAAGTTCCTTACGGGAGCAGAAATGACTCAAAGTCAGCGCCCCACCATCACCAAAGCCTCCCTATGAATCTTGTAACCAGGGCACACTGTACAGTGTGTAGGCAGACCAACAGGCTGGAGCGTATCTTTTCCAGGCAACTGTTGGGCAGCTTGGCTGCTGTGTGACTCTTTCAGGTGTCTATTCTGCCTCTTTAAGGTAGCTTGGCTGGCTAAGCCTTTTTCTGTGCAGCAACGCTGGACTTCTAGTGTCTTGCAGTGGGCCTTATTGTTTGTTTATGCTTGAGGAGGAAGGAACCTAGAGAATCTGGTCAGTTTCAGGAACTTTTGGGGCTTACGGAGCTTCCCTGCAGGATGCAAAGAACAACCTGTGTCTTAGTAAGCTTCCTTCCAAAATGGAAGGCTTTATTTCATAGGATGTTGCTACACGATATGGAATCATTACAGCCAGGAATAGGTGAGAAAATACCAACTGAGCAGTTTCAAAAAAAAAGTCGAACCATGCATGTTCTCATCACCACAATCACTGTTGTCACTGTTGATGACCTCCCCTCTTCCCCCTCCTCCCCCTCCTCCTCCCTGCTCCTCCTTCTCTTCCCCCTGCTCCTCCTCTCTTCCTCCCCCTCCTCCTCCCTGCTCCTTCTCCTTCTCCTCCCCCTGCTCCTCCTTTCCCTCCTCCTCCTTCCTTTCTTTCTCCTTTCTACTCCTCTTCCCCCTCCTCCTCCCCGCTCCTCCCCGATCATCTTGATTTTCTGTTTGATTAATCCCATTTCCTTATTCGTATGGAATGCTTGCTTTTTTTGGTTTTGTTGTTGTTGTTTTGCTCCATAGGCTCCAATTATCCCATGACTTGAAAAGTTAATTCTTCTTTATGTTAAAAAGAAAATTCCCTGACCTTTGCTGATTGTTGTGGGGGAAAGGTAATGTTCAGGGGCAAAACAGAAGGGATATAGTGTGGTGAGAACCACAGGAAGGAGGCATGGGAGCCGAAAAGTTCCTTTGCTTAATTAAAATTTAAAAAAAAAAAAGACTCTGAATCTAACATAATTACATTCAATTTTCTTGGTCAGTTCCTATTGCTACAAGGCTGTCTAGATGTCACAAGACCATTGTGACATCTCTAGCAAGCCAACTTCTCCTGTGTGCAGGACAGCTGATTTCTGCTCCAAGTCATATACCGACACGATTTGCCTTGAAGTGACATCATCAAAGCCATCAAAGCCCATGTCCCATGAAGCCGAATGAATTTCAAGGTCACCCACTTTGTGAGTGTTAGAACTTGATTTACAGCCACAGAGATTCTGATGTTTTTGATCAAGAACCACTGATGACAGAGATGGTGGCTGAAGCCCAGATTCCCAAGCTGCACTCCCAGAGATTTGATTCACTAGGTCTCAGGAGGGGGCAATAATTCTAATCTCTTGGCCAAGCTCTAGGGATGCTGAGGCTGCTAGTCTGGGACCATACTTGGGAAGTATCTGAGCAAGGCCAAAGCAATTGCTCTCAAATACCTGCTTACCAAAGTGCTCTGGAAGCTTGAAGGACTAATTGCATCCTTGCTTATGATCAGTGGCTCAGCCCTACTCCTGGCATCAACACTTGGTTTGGGACTGGGGGTTAGAGCCACTGTTGTACCTTCAGCCCCTAACCACCCCCCCCTTTTTTTTCTGCGGTTATGGCAGCTGTCAAAATTTACAAAGTTTCTAAAGTACAACATTTTACATTTTTACATATAAAGTATGAATAGTTTTGTGCTTAGTTGGGAAAGTTTTAAATTTCTGAAATTAATGTCAGGGCTTAGAAGGTAACTAATACAAGGAAATTAAATTGTAACCATGAATTTGTTTCGTAATTTAGTTTTTCAAGCATTAGTACCAGTGGCATTTGTTTTATACAAGAAAGATTAAATTTAAACAAATTTATTTTTAGACCTGAATTTTAGAGAGAGAGAGAGAGAGAAAAAAAAAAGATACCAAACGCCGTTGACAGATACATGAATATCTAAAATGTAAGCTGAGTTGTACAATTGCCAGTTGTACAAGTAGTAGAATTTAGATGATAAAGCCTAAGCTTTGAGTATAACCAAGCCAAGCTGCCCTAGCAAGCCTAGGACTCTCTCATCCCTGTAAGAACCTGCCGGAGCCCTCTTCCCAGCTCTTTTACCTTTGGCCAGAGCCAGCCCTGTGGGCCCCTACTCCATTCTCAACTCTTCCACAACATCGAGCAGCGTCTTCGATGTCCAATAATTAGAACCTGCTGTCCCTGGCCTCTGTGCAGCCCAGGGACCCATGAGCCTGCTTCTGGCAGTTCTCTGGGGACTTCAGACTGTGCCTCCTCACCCTTGAAGCGGGGTCCTGCGGCTTCAGTGGTGGCAGTGACAGCATTGGGGTGTGCATAGTCAAACTGCCTGCATCCTGCTTTGCCCAGTGGCCTGAGCCTCTGGGCTGGACGTGGGACACCATTTTAACCCACAGATGATCACAAAGCAGCCATACCTCCAAGAAGTCTCACCTTGCTTGGATGTGATGTCATCATAGCTGCAGACGGACTCAGAAGTCATCCTTCGATAAACCTACCAAGCCTATAAGACCATATGCAACTTGAAAAGAATTATACACAGCCAGGAGGGTGGTACAGGAAAGAGTGGCTTGAACCTCAGATAAGGGTCTAATGACCCTCCCTACCTGCTTCTTCTATACGGGAACATCAACAGGCTCAATATTGAACGAAGACCACTCAGGAGAAAGCTGTCAAACCTGGAGGGGAGGGGCAGTGTCAAGCCAATCAATAGTAGTACTCTTGTTCAGGTCGTGGTTCATTTACTCTTTCTGCCAAGGCAGTGCCTGAGAAGCAGGCACTGAGCCACTAATGTTAGAAGGGCCCCACAGGACACTTTGCTCCCAGGAGTCTGGATTTGCTTCTGGACACTGCTGCAATGTGTGATCATTTTGTGTGTTTGTGGGATTCTGTTATGATCTCCTCTCGGAGACATCCCACTGCAGGACCTATGGCTGCTTCCATCATACTATCCTTTCTACTGTCATCTCATCATTGACTATTGCTATGGGCTATCAGGTACAGCCTGTGAGTGACTATGACTGTATTAAAGTTTTCGTTTGTTTTGATTTTGCATTGGTTAGGGTTCTGCCTGGGAATTTCATGCTTAACTCTATGCTCCTTTCTCAGACTCCCAAGCTTGATGCCTGGTGAGTCCTGCAAAGCTTCAGATTTCCCTAAGCTTTCATCCTTGCCTCCCCCAGCATCACAACCATCTATTGACTTCTTGGTAGCACCACAGGCATTGAAGTTTTTATTCTGATGTGGGATTTATGAAGTCAGTATACACAGAGCATTGGGTTACTAATTATACTGATATACATCTCCCATACTATTTACAGTTTTTTTTTTCTCTTAACCAGAATATACCGAAGCTCTAACATCACATCAACATTCTCTTGTTATACCCAGTGAAGAGGATGGCACACTTACTTAAGAAACTTTTTATGATAAAAGGCACCTAGTCATTGTTAGGTTGTATTCTGCTACAGAAGACTCATTTCTGGATGGATGATTCTGCCACAAGTTGGAGATTTCACATCTAACATCTCACACTTAGCGTTGTCTCTTATGTTAGATATTGTCTAGTCACAAGGAGTTAGAAGTTTCAAGAAACTAATAAGAGTTAGCGAGCACTCAGGTGCTATCTTCTTTGGCTGCCATTTTATGTATTCATAACCAATATGAACGTTCTAAGGAAAACTGGGCTATTTCCCTGGTGGCCTCAAGCACTCTCTGCCAGAGGTAGATTCTTTGCTGAATTTTCAAGGGCAGCAAGCGGTTGTCCTACTCTGTTAACAGGGTAGACTGTTGGGTCACTGTTCCTGGGATGATGGGAAAAAAATGAGCCTTTATTTCAGAGAAGATACTAAAAACGAAAGGGAATTATTCCAGCCATATCTGGCGTGGTGAGTCAAGTTGACTGGGGTTACTTAAGAAGTATGGACAAGGGTTTTCCTACAGGATCCGGGGAGTCACAAAGGCAGCTACATATCTGAAGAGCCCAGCCCAGTAACGATGCATCTCTGGAGTTCCCTGTAGCTTGCAGGCAGCTCTGATGCCCAGTCTCTTCTTCCTTGAACTTATTGTTGGACCTTGGGGAAGAGTGTAAGAATCTTCTAGCTTTCTGAGCACCTTGGTCCTTGTAAGTTCCTTTAGCTTCTTGAGTCATGGAGTGTCCCACCCCATTCTAGGAGGGAGTGCTTCAGTTTGGAGAAAATGGCTACACAGTACCCAATGTATAATACTTAAATACTAAGCCTAAGGAACCTGATTCAGGATGTGGTGGGCTCCTTTTACAGAGTAAACACTGTGGACTAGGCTAGCTTCTCTAATGGTCTGGCTGGGCCCATGAATCAGACTGGCATAAGGTAGATAACAGGACAAAACCACACAAATTTATTTCATAAAAATTCAGCAGATGAGGTAAAAGATTTCCATATTGCATTGGGAATTGCCAAAGAAAGTAGAAGTCTGATAAGAAGAAGGTCCTTGGCGAGGCTAGTTAATTGAGTTCAGTGGGTACAAAGATAAGAGTTCATTGGGCTAAGCTTGCTTGGGCCAGATTTCCCTTAACTTCAGTTTCCTGTCCTTGCTAAGAACCTTGCTTTCCTTCCATGTGGAGAGGCTTACCTCACAAGGGAATAGCATCTCTCCCCCATAAGTTCAGGGAACGGGCAGCAGATTTTCTTCTTCTTCTTCTTCTTCTTCTTCTTCTTCTTCTTCTTCTTCTTCTTCTTCTTCTTCTTCTTCTCCTTCTCCTTCTCCTTCTCCTTCTCCTTCTCCTTCTCCTTCTCCTTCTCCTTCTCCTTCTCCTTCTCCTTCTCCTTCTCCTTCTTCTTCTTCTTCTTTTTTAAGATTTTGTTTATTTATTATATGTAAGTACACTGTAGTTGTCTTCAAATACACCAGAAGAGGGTGTCAGATCTCATTATGGATGGTTGTGAGCCACCATGTGGTTGCTGGGACTTGAACTCAGGACATTTGGAAGAGCAGTCTGTGCTCTTAACCGCTGCGCCATCTTACCAGTCCTGCAGCAGATCATCTTGCATCTGCTGTTTGTGAAGTACCTCTGAAGTCTTCAACATGCAGCAGAGTGGCAGGTTGACAGTGGTGGATTCTTATGCCAAGGTTCACATCTCATCCATTCAGGGAACTATAGACAGTTCTTATTCCCTTAAAGAAACATTTTTAGTGGATTCGTTTTTATTTTATGTGCCTGGATGTTTTACCTGTGTGCGTGCGCGCACACACACACACACACACACACACACACACACAAAACCTGCATGAAGTGTCAGCAGAGGCCAGATGAGGACACTGAATCCTGTGGTGGTTTGAATAAGAATGATCCCCACAGAACCAACCAAGCAGCAGAACTTGGCAGCTTGCTTATAATATATAACCCAGGCCTGCCTATGCAGGGATGGCATGGACCTGTCTCACAGACATGGTCAAAGGCTAACCTGTTGAAAGCAATTTCTTATTTGAGATTTCCTCTTCCTAGGTCTATTTACATTTGTGTCAAGCTGACAGGAAGTAACCAAGCATAGGCTGCATAATGAAGGCTTCTAAAGTGGGAAGGTCCAGTGGTCTAAATAGGTTCCCAATGATAGCTAGGTTCCAAATGCTTTGCTACTTCAAACCAATGCTCCCTTTACAATAGGGATTTGCTGTATGTAGTCTACAGTAGAAATAATAATAGAAATAACTGCAAACACAGCCCTTAGATCACAGGAAGATACAATTATCTTAGACTAAAACTAGCTTTGATTAATACATTTTTACTGTTCTTCCTGGCAACCTAAGGAAACAAAAAGAAAAACGGGAGAAAGAATGTTGGGTGTACTCTAGAAGCCTGAAAATGTTTTCTGGTTTGGTGGAACGCTGCTGTCGAGGGGTATCTGGATGAATGTTGAGAGAATTCTAGGAAATACTACATATGAAGTAGTCACAGCAATAATACACATTATCCGGGAGAAGTAAAGCATTTTTCTTTTCTTCTGTTTTGAGGTAGGGTCTCAAATTCAGAATCCTCCTGCCCCTGCCTCCACAGAACTGGGATTATAGGCAACTAAGCCAGGCCATGTGCATTTCTAAAGTTAGACACTGTTTTCTTAACTTCATTCCCCAACACTGGTAACATGTTGCTCAACTAACGAAGAAAGCAAGACACCTCTTTCCTTGACGTTTCCTCCTGAAGCCTGAGAGAACATTCTGGCAACTTCAACTATTCATTCAGCAACAACAGAAGGATGAGTACTGGATCCAAGGAGCTGAGACTGGCTGCATAAACTTCTACTCAGGCAAGCTGTTACTGTATCACCTCATGACCCCATCCTGTGCTAAACCTTTCCACTTGTCATTTTTCAGCTCCTCAGGCTTGCTTTGGGCCTCCCACTGTCTCCACTCATTAAATGCCTCAGGCTACTGACTCAAGCTCTAAGTCTTTGATGCCTCCAGCCCACTCCATGCCATTAGATTACCATTCCCCAGTCCCTCATGGCATCTAACTTGTTCCAAGTTTACATGTCCATGCACTTTCATTATTAGATTTATCATTTTTAATCAGTGGTAGGAATTAGGTTACTAATCATTTCAATTATCCATCAAATTAGTGATGGTGACATAATTATCATCATCATGAGATTTGCGTTATCACTATGGTTATTCATATTATCCTGGGGGTAATGGCTCCCAGTCCATAAAGTTCAACCTAGTAGATAGTTTTTGTTTATTCCTGAGTCAGGAGGCCTATCCCAGCATTTCCGCGGTGAGTAGGTGCTAGTGACTAGCATCTAGGCACTTACTGGGGAGCTCTGGCAAGAACGGAGGTCTTGCTTGTAGTGTGTGGTGTGCAGGGTGCTGCGTCGCCCTCTGCCCAGTGTTAGAAAACTTGGGTGATTGGCTTTTGCAGTGAATTGGGCAGCCACTTTTTCGGAGGCGCACAGACCACGCCCCTTACCAACAACAAAGCAAAGCCAGCTCCGCGGCCTCTACGCAACACTCCTGGAACTCAGGCCACGAGGACACGGAGGTTGGCGCTGCGGAGTTTGAGCGGGCCAGGTACCCGGAGCTCAGAGGCGCGTGCAGCCTCAGCTTGAGTCTCCCGCGCGAACCTGAGCGGACGGCTCCACCGCGGACCTGCGCGGTAGGGGGAAGCCCGCGCAACCAAACACGCCGGCCAATGCCGGTCGCGCGCTCCCTTTGCGCGCTCCCGCGCCGGCCTTAAGGCTTGGACCGCAGGTGGAGAGGCCCGGGTGCGGGCGCGTGGCCCGAGGCTGTGCGAGGTTGCGCGGTGCGCGCGGAGCCGCGCTGTCCCCCCCATCTGAACTCAGTGCGCTGTTCCACGGCAAACTCCGCGCGCTGCGTGCTCGGGGCCGCGCCAGCCCGGGTGGCCGCGTGCAGGGCTCAGGGAAGTGAGCCCAGCAGGGAAGATGGAGCTGGCCACGCGCTCCCAGGTGAGGGTTTCCCCCAGCCCTGGTCCCCGGCCGCTTTCTGCATGCCCCGCCCCGCCCTGTCCTGCCGGGCTGGTCCACGCGGAGGGCCGGGTGCTGGGAACTTAGGTCCTGTAGGAGTGCGCGTGGCTCCCTGCTGTACCACCCCGGGTCTGCAGGTTTGGCCCCTGCAGCCGGGGCTCAGGTGGGGATGCCTATTCTGGAGCTGCAGGCCGGGAGCTACGGGGTGCAGCGCCCCGAGACCTGGGGGAGGGGCGCGCGGGAGGGCAGCGTGCAATTTCTCCCCAACCCCCTTCCTCGCCGGAACTGGCACCAGAGGTCAGGAAGATTAAGAAAAAAGCAATTAAAAAAAAAAAAAAAAAAAAAAAAGAAAGAAAGAAATCTCGAGACTCACACTATACCAGTCTTTTATTGAGTTGCTGTAGGTTTTATTCTAGAACTTTAATAAATTTACTACTTGGCAAATGGTAAGTAACATCTTTAGGCCAAGTTAACAAACAACTTCAAGATTGCAAATCTTAAGCGAAGGGCAAATCCATTATGCATTATGGGTCTAATTTAAGTTTTGAAACTTCACTAACACTTGAGAATAAGTCTTCCAAAGGGTCATTGCGTGCCAGGATTGTGATTTCTGTTAGTTTACAGTCTCAAGGTTTTTCTCTACTTAAAATTATCACTCTGTTAAAAAAACGACAACCACAAGACACCTAAACAGACACACACTTTTTAATATAGTGATAAGCAAATCATTTTTAAAAATGAACTAAGAAAAACTTTGAAAAGAGAAGGAATGGCCAGCCCCCTGCTCGTGGGGTGCGGGATATTTTACATGAATGTAGCCTTTCTTGAACTGCGTTTACCCCTGTAGTCTACCTGTAGACTCTGAGCCTGGTGGAACAGCGCCCAAGCTTTACCAGACCTGGCCTGCCCAGGTCTGGCACTTACCTTTGTGCTGGCAAATTAGAGAACTAGCTAGCTGGCTAGATACCAGTGGCCACTTTGTCCAGTTAGTGACCGCTGAGAATGTCCTGAAAGTGGAGGTTTGTGAGAAAGTATTTTAAAAGGTTTCACCAGTGAAGGGAGAAAAGAAAAACTGTACTGAGCTAGACTCAGGCTTTAGGGTTTTTGTTGTTGTTTTTGTTTTGCTTTTGCACGTGGCTAGCCTGAGCTTCTCCAGGAAGTAACAAAACACCTTTGGAAAGGGAAAGTGAAATTGCTTTGTTTTTTCAGGACAGTCTCATTCATCACAGAGTGGTCTCCACTTTCTGTAGAGCAGATTATAGATCTTGCCTCCACTTCTAGATTCAGGATTCTTTCCCTGCTTGGATGCCTGGTGTATGATGTGCTGGGGGTGAACCCTGGGCCTCCTGCATGTTAGGCAAAATCTGCAAACTGGGCTGCAGCTCCAGCCTGGTGGAAAGAGACAGGAGCTTTCGTAGTTCCTCAGAAAATGTAACTCACTGTATCATTTCCAAAACCTGTCACTTTACTGGAAAGCTCTTTGCAACTAGGATCCCTGTATTCAGGGCATTTGAAAATTCAGGATGTATTAAACTGTGCAGCTAGACCGGAACATTTTATTGTTACACTGTGAAGCTTTAATAAACTATTTACTGGGGGGGGGAGGGGGCAATCTACAAATTACATCCTACCCATTATACACCAATTAGGGCAGATTACTATGTATAAGATGATCATACACACACCTATAAAGATCTCTTAATTGGTAGCACAAATTAAGATGAATTTTTTTTTCTGTTTGTAAGCTCCTCATAGTTTAAAAGTGAGCACAGTCATCTTCATTGACATGGTCTGTGAGTGGTTCTGTGGGGTGGCAGGTGAGTGCAGATGAGAAGACCGTTGAACCGAGAGATGCTAAATTTTGCAATCTTCCAGTCTCTAGCCTTATAAATAGTCAAGTAACCAGAGAGGCAGCTTGGCTGCACCCCCGGTGTGACAGGGCCCAGCAGGCAGCACACTGTCCTCTCACACAGCAGTAACTATAATTCCTCCCTTTGGAAAGCATAACACTCCCAGGATGCTCCCGCAAAGAGCGGCCGCATAGGAGGAGGTTTCTGAGCAATACCTGAGCCAGGGAGACACCCACATGCATTCCAAACCACTTTCAAGTCTGCTTTTCTGCCAGGTGTGCCTTGGATTTCATGTCCTCTGACAGTGATCTCCACCCTCAGGGGTTATTTAATAGTCCTTTTTTTAAAAAAATTATTTTTATTTATATAGGGTCTCTCACTATGTAGCCCTGGCTGTCTGGAATAGTCCCGTATTTAAAAGGCCAGTAGCTCATCGTTTTCTCATGAGCCTGACCCATGCATGGCGGGGCAGAATTCTAAGAGGTGCACACAATCACTTGATTTGATGATGACAGAAAACCAGGAGTCAATTCCAGTTCCAGTTAAGCCAACTTTTTCAGCATTAGAGGGCATTAATGAACAATTCCTGTGCAGCTGTTTGAGCTGACCTGCCCCTGCACGTTAAAGTCTCATGGCTCTGGAGAGCTAACCCTTTACTCCTCAACCCTTCAAGGGTTTTGTTTCCAGTATCCGGAATTAGCGGGGATTGATAAGAACTAGTAAGATTTTTAATTTTCCTTTAAGAAGTAGTGTCTAGGAATGTTTGAAACTGGGTGGAGGTAGGTAAATAGCCAAGGTTAGCCCTCAGAAAAGATTGTCTTCCATGGTAGTGAATACTAGCCCTTCCCCCTTCAAACCTTTGCACCTCACTGCAAAACTTGCATTGCGTCTGCAATAGATATTTCCCGCCTCTTCTCCTTCATAGCCGTTGGACGATTTATCGTAAGTTTATGTATCAGGCATTGTTATATTGGAAGATTGAACACCAGGATACTGATTTTCCCCACCATTTCTATTACCCAGTTCCTGGACCTCTTCCTGCTGCAGCCCAGCGAAGCCCCTCAGGGCATCCTTCAGTCACTTTCTTTTCTGAGGCATACTGTGCCAGGTTCCTAAAGTGAGAGGTTATTTTCTCCCTGAAGTTCTGTGAAGTAGGTTGGTTCCACCAGCTGGGATTGTGTCTCCAGAACCACTGTCTGGCCCTTGCTATTGGGGCCAGGATGCACTTACTATGACCTGAAGAGGCTGGAAATCTTTGCTTATGTTGTGGTGTCACCTGCGTCTAGATAGGCTAATGTCACATCACAACACGGGTCAAGGATACAGGGATGCTGTAACAACATAAAGTGACCATAGGGGCTGTGGGGATTTCCTCAGTCCTGGACCAGAGTAGCTTGGTGCTGTCAGGGATCTGATGGGTGCAAGCACCTCCTCTGTCTGACTTTTTTTTTGGGGGGGAGGGGAACATCGAAGGAGGTTTGCGGGGGGGGGGGGGGTGTCTCACCAGGTTATACTTTATCAGTGTTGGTTTGGGAATACACGATCCACACAGCTTTTCATGGGAACATTTACATAGTTTTAATACGATGAATGTGATACAGTAAATGAAGCGTATCTTTAGGGCCCTGAGTTCTGCCCACCCTACTCTCTGGGCCTCATTTTCCTGAGTTTCAATCCAGTGTTCTTCCACTCAATAAACCCATAGTTGTCTGATTGATATATATGTATATGTATGTATGTATATATATATATGTGTGTGTGTGTGTGTGTGTGTGTGTGTATATATATATATATATATATATATATATATATATTTTTTTTTTTTTTTGGTTTTTCGAGACAGGGTTTCTCTTTATAGCTCTGGCTGTCCTGGAGCTCACTTTGGCTGGCCTCGAACTCAGAAATCCGCCTGCCTCTGCCTCCCAAGTGCTGGGATTAACTGATTGATATTTTAACGCTGCTTCTCTCTTTAGTACCATCAGTCCTAGGTTTCTGAAGAGCCCAGAGGCCATTAGTTTCAAAGGCTGTATATATGTGGTATTACATGTGTATTTTATGTATTTTCTGCTGACAAAAAACATGTTTCCAAGTCAGTACAGTGTGTGCCTTTCGGCTTGTGTTCGTGTCCCACTTAAACATTGTATTAAATGCATTTTGGGTGATTAGATGTGTATGCATGTTGTATGTCCCCAGGAAACAACTCTCAAGCAACGTGTGGTGACCCCATGTGTTGTTCCTTCAAATTCCACGTATGCCAGAAAATTGGCATTAGAGAAACCACATGAGTCAACTAAATTATGGGATGGATGTTCCTGATTCTCCGTCTGTAGGATCCTTTGGCAGACATACCCCATTGTCCTCTGTTTGCTGAAGGAAAGCAGTTTTTGCTGAACATCCAAGGCTCCTGAAAACTCTGCTGTAGTAGTGACTCGTGCTATCCAGAATTTTAAGAGCCTCCAGTAACAAGTTGGATAGGTAGTTAGTTGTCCTAGAGATCTAACTGTTTCGTGCAGGTGGACCACAGTGCTATAAGAGGCTGTCAGGCAGTCGGCTAGGTGATCCAGATGTTGTTTCTTTCAATAATAATCTTCCTTATAGTTTTTTTTAAATGTATCTTTCTTTGACGTTAGATATCTAGATGACAAACATAAAACTTTGCCCATTTTTATAAAGAGCTTTCGAAGAGATTGAAAATCAGGTATTTCTATGCTGTTTGCAATGAGTGGGTGTGGTCTGTAAAACCACACCAAGATTCATGTAACAATATTCACCTTTTGGTTTTGAGTTGCTTCAATAAACTTGAAGAAATAGGCATAACATCCCCGAGGCCTGCACTTGGGCCGACTGGGGTTGCTGGGTGTGGGAATGAAGTCTCTGGAGTTGTGGTCCCTGCAGATTATATCTGTTTTCTCCTGGAATGGTCTCCCTAGGCCATCCATCCTAAGAGGCAGTATGTTTGTCCTACCCCGCAGCTGGATGCCTTTCCTTCAAGAGGATGCAGAACGGATCCGTGCAGAAGGAGAGCACATTGCATGTTGGGCCTGTTGGCCTAAATTTTGAAGTGGTCTCAGCCCCTGCTGGAGACCTCCCAGCCACTATTATGAGGGCCTCAAAGTTATCCCGAGGGTAACAGGTAACCCCACAATCCAGCTCATGTGGCTAGTGAGTGGAGGGGCTCACCCCAGGCACAAGTTGAATATTTGTCAAACTGAAAAGAAAAAGGTGGTTGAGGGCTAAGTAGAGTGGTTGGATATGTGAATGGCTGGGTGGGTTATGGCTGGTTAGATATATGAGTGGCTGTGTGGATTGTGACTGGTTGGATATGTGAATGGATGCATGGGTTATGACTGGTTGGATATGTGAATGGCTGGGTGGGTTATGGCTGGTTAGATATATGAGTGGCTGTGTGGATTGTGACTGGTTGGATATATGAATGGATGCATGGGTTATGACTGGTTGGATATATGAATGGCTGGGTGGGTTATGGCTGGTTGGATATATGAATGGCTGTGTGGATTGTGACTGGTTGGATATGTGAATGGATGCATGGGTTATGACTGGTTGGATATATGAATGGCTGGGTGGGTTATGGCTGGTTGGATATATGAATGGCTGTGTGGATTGTGACTGGTTGGATATATGAATGGATGCATGGGTTATGACTGGTTGGATATGTGAATGGATGCATGGGTTATGACTGGTTGGATATGTGAATGGCTGGGTGGGTTATGACTGGTTGGATATATGAATGGATGCATGGGTTATGACTGGTTGGATATGTGAATGGATGCATGGGTTATGACTGGTTGGATATGTGAATGGCTGGGTGGGTTATGGCTGGTTGGATATTCCTAGCAACCTTAGGTTTTTCTGTTGAGCTGATGTAGTTCCAGTTCATGTCTGTCCCAAAGGCTTCAGGGTATCAGCCCTCACACTGAAGCTTTCTCATAAACCTCCAGGTTTCACTTTCAAAGTTTTGTGTTATTTTGCAGTTTACCCCAGGATGTGTGTGCTTGAATGTATACCTGTGTTATTAATTTTTAATTTGAAAGCACATTTCTGGGAATAAGTTCTTCCTATTGTATCCTGTCTGTGGTGCTGACGTAGAATTGCTGTGTGTAAAATTCTGGTGTCATTTACAATAAACCCTGAAATAGGAAAAGACAGCTTGGTAGGACATGGTAGTGTGGACTGCCTGTAATCCTAGAAGTGGAGAAACTGAGGCAGAAGGCCCAGTAATTCCTCTCTTAACACACTCCCCACCTCTAGAAAAAAAAAAAGGTGGGGAGGGGAAAGATAGTTCTATCCCATTTCCCTTCCTCACAGTTTGCTTTTCTTGGAAACTTCTCAACCAAAGGACATTAAATAGAGAGGAAATCAGACTTTTCCTGATCCTGAAATCCCCTAAGGGTTTTTAATGCAAAATGTCTAGTGTTCTTATTTTGGTTTAAAAGGGAGAATTAAGAAGAAATAATGTGTGTTTAATATGTTTAATAATGTTATTCTTTTTTCCCTCCTAGCAACTGACCCAGACATTTTTTTTCCTTTCAGGAAGGTGGGCTTTTGCTTTTTGTTCTTTTAATTTGTTTGTTTTTGTTATTGTTGTTTTAAAACAAGGTAGTTACCGCTTAGTTTCCCTCTTCCTCTATGGCAGAGCCCTTTGCCTGATTGTAGCACCAGCTCCTGCCCACTGCGAGCTGCAGGCTCTTAGCTAGAGACGGTCTGTGTCCTGATGACCTTTCCTTGAACTGAGTGGTCGTCATTAGGATTTTAGTGAGTGCCATTCATTCAGGCACAATGCCAAGAGCCTAGTGGAGTCAGCCGCCTGCATGCTACTCCATAGGTGACTGGGCTCACTTTGTTTAGTGACATTGTTCTTAGTAGGGTGCAAGTATGTCATGAGATTCACTCGGAATGGCTTTCTGCAGCCCAGCCGTTTGAAGAGCTGGCCCAAGTTGTCCTCTTGAGTGGGCCTGGGACAATGGTGGTGATCCCGCTGCCGACCGCATCTGGCGAGTGTGTAGGCAGCAGTGGATACAAACCAGATTGCTGCTTATGGGAGGCTTCCTGGTCCCTGCCCCTGCATGCCACCTTCTCTGGGACTTCTAGGCCTAATTTCTATGTATCAGACCACATTAACCTTATCTAATCATGGTCTCTCACCCTGACACATATGACCCTGTTTACCATTCTTGTTGGCTGCATGAACCTGGGAGGGTGGGGCCTAAAAGTGAGGCAATAGCCAGCTTTATTCAGAACATTATACAGTTTATGCTTGGAGGGTTAAGAGAAATTGCATGAGTAAGGTGTTCAATCACAAGGACAAGCAAAAAACAAACAAAAAACAAAAAAACCCCAAACTTTATATAGAGACATAGCCATAACAACAGCTGAAGTAAATTCACTCCTATCCCATATTCCTGGAAGAGGCACAAAAATCACATCCAAGAACAGTTCTGTGTTTTGAAGAAACTCAGGTCTCAGGTTTTCTCACAAGCACCCAGAGTTCTCCCATGACTGCATTCTTGGGCCGTATTCCAACATGACCTCTTCTTTGTTATTTTTCAAATCTCAACACACTTCCCAGTACATAGTAGATGCTTAATAAACAGGTGCTGACTGGCTGTCTCATGTGTGTATAGTGCCTTCTATTTCCAGAATGCTCGCCTTTCTGATCCAGTGTGGAAGGCACCAGGCCTCACCTCTTGTGTTTAGGGCTTTTTCCTTCAGGATTCTGCTTTGCTGGCTCTTTGAAACAAGCAAAGGATATTTACTTTGCCTCTGGTAGTGAACTATGAGAAGAAGCATCATGTATGTGTCCCTCTAGGTGGGATTCCTTAAATGCCATCATGTGATCATGGTACGTCATCCCTCTGCCCTGGCACCTGCAGGCCTTGTCAGGTGATCTGGTGTTAGAGGGGCCTGCAACAGAGCCTCTAGCTGGCTGGTGATGAATGAGAAACCATTTTTATTGTCAGCCTCTGGTAGAGGTATGAGTGTGTTTGATGTTCCGGTGTTTTTCAGTGATGGGCTTCGGAAGCGCTCTGTGGTAGTCATCCGAGTGACCTGGGGTCAGGATGGCCTATGAGAGCATATGTGTTTCTTTAACAGTGTCCCCTAGAAGCAAGTCATTTGTTCTGTTCAGACGCCAGTAGCAACTTAATGAAGTCACTGAGAGCAGCTGACCAGGTTGGTAATCAAGATTCATAGTCCGTGGGTGTGCTTCCCATCCTGGCTGCTGACCTCCCGGGCAGGGGAATTAAGCCAGCACTTCCCAAGTGGTTGGTTTGGTTGCTTCCTAGGTTATCTGCCAGAATTCCAGTTCACTGGCTATCAAATAGATCATCAGAGCCTAGAGGGTACCTGTGTGAACTGTCCCCTGATAGAACTAACTTCCTTCCTTTCTTCCTTCCTTTCTTTCTTTTTTTAAGACACTGGTAAAATACACAGAACTAAAAATGAGCTATGTCAGTCTGTTTGTTTTCTCAAGACAGGCTCTTGCTATGTAGTTCATGCTGGCCTGGAACTCACTGTGTAGTTGAGGCTGGCTTTGAACACTCCATACTCTAGCTGTGGCTTTTAAAGTTCCTGAGCTTACAGGTGTGCAGCAGGGGTGCATATGTGCATGTGGCATATGTATGTATGTATGTATGTGCATGTCTGTGTACTTAAAAAAAAGTTGACATCTGGTTTGCTCAATCTCTACCCTGTTTCTTGAGACAGTCTCACCTAGCTCATTTATGTCTAGACTGCTTGCTCAGGAAGTGCCGGGCATCCTCCTGCTTCGACTGACTGATCCATCTCCCCAGCTCCTATTTAACCATTTTAAAGCATGTAGATAAGAACATTTATGTTGTTTTAAACAGGCTTTCTCCTGAACCTTCTGGCATTCTCGGCTGAAGCTCTGTGTTTCCAGTGCCTTTCCTCTAGAGCCCCTTTCCCCCATGCCTTTCTCCTTCTCTGATATTTGACTATTCTGGGTATGTAGTGAAGTGGTACCATTCAGTATTTTACTGTTGTAACTGGAATATTTCACTAGGGGTAATGTTTAATATGTTCATATGTGTAATACTTGTATCAGACCTTTTACTTATTTTTATTTTTTTATTTTTTTGAGAAAGGCTCCCACTGCATAGTATTGGCTTGATACTCATAAACCTGACAGGCTTCAAACTCAGGCTGCCTGCCTCTGCCTCCTGAGTGCTGGGATTAGAGACCTCTTTCCTGCCATGCTTGGCATGCCCATCTCTATAAGAGATCACTACGAGTCATCTCCCATTTCTTAGTGGGAGTTTTTGTAGTCATTGAGTTCTACTTCTAGGTGTTATGTATCAGATCATATAATTTCCCCGTAGCTGCCTTTGCACCGTTTAGGACTTGTCTTTTGTAAATAAATTTTTTAATATATGTGCTGTCAAAGCGAGCACAGAAGATTTTTATACAGGTCAGAAGGTCATGGGTCAATCTTCAGCACCAGACAACAGGCGAAAGCTTTTAGTAAAGTCTAGTTTCCTGTGTCATTAATCCCCTGGTTTCTTCTAAGAGCCTCATAGACAAGGGTAGCTCATATTTAGTTTAGTTTAGTTTTGTTTTAATCTACGTTGAATTATCTTCTGTGGGTGGTTTAAGAGTCCAGCTTTATACTGTCTGGTGTAGGAACGTCCTTCCTGCCAGTAAGTGCTAGGATGCTTCTTCATTTCCCATCGGTCTCAGTCCATGCCAGCGCCATCTGCTGGGCTCCAGGAACATTGCAGTATGGGCTGAAGTCAGCAAGGGGGATTCCACAGCATCTTTTAAGTGGGGCTTTTCTATTTTGCCACGAATATTGCTGAAGTTTGGATGGGCTTTGTGTAAAATCTGCAGGTAGCTTTGAGCAATACAGGGTTCTCGGGGATGCTGTTTCTGATCCACCGACAGAGGAGGTGTGTATTTCCTGTGCCGCCTCTAAGTGTTCAGGTGTGTTTTGTAGTTGGGGTATTTGTAAGACTTCTGCCTCATTGCTTACGTCTGTTTTTTATGTCTTTGTAAGTGGAATTGTTTTGTGATTTCCTTGTCAGACCATTGATTGTTAGTGGCAGAAACACTGAAGTAGTAATTACTCTTTGACTTTATGTCCTGGAACATTACACACTGTATCTGCTAGTGCTGGTTGCTCTTCTGTGGACTGACTCTCTCTCTCTTTCTCTCTCTCTCTCTCTCTCTCTCTCTCACACACACACACACACACACACACACACTGCATCCTAACAGATGTGTCTTCCTTCTTCCATCCCCACCCAGATGTCCTTTATTTTGCTGTTTTTCTTGTCTGACATTTCCTTGAGAAATAAATGTCGTTTTTGTTTTGTTTTTTGTTTTTAATTTACCTTTGAGTGTAAATGTGGGTTTTAATGTGTTGGGTCAATCCCCTCTGTTATTGCTGACCCCCCCCACCCCGAGAAAGGGCAGTGAGTTTTTTCTGATGCCTTTTTTGCATTAGCTGTGTATTGGCCTCTTCCCCTTAGTTTCAGAATAATGCATTTAAATTTCGTATGTTAGCTGTTTTGCTTTGCAGCAACCTACCTCGATTGGTCTAGCGTGCATCTTTCTGCTGTTTTGCTGATTCCATTTGCAGGCGTCGTGGTGTATGTGAAGGTGTTGGGGTGTGTGAAGGTGTCCTGAGGGTATAAAGACTCTTGACCAGTCTTTATCTGACTTAGGTGCCGGGTAGCAGCCCCACGGGAGGAGTCAGGGGTGTTCTTTCCCTTTCAGTTTCTTTGGGAGAGTTTGGGGGCTGGCATTGATCATTGAACATTTCACAGAGTTCACTGCAGAAACTGCCATCGCCTGGCATTATTTTGGGGGACAGTTTGGATTACTGATCAAATCCTTAGTAGCTATAGGCCTGTTCAAATCTTTTGGCTATATGTTACCAGAAATGTATCCATTCCATCTGTGTGAGCATGCCATCAGCTGGAGGTCCCCTGAATTCTTTGTTTTTAAAACCTCAGTAAACTTAATATCCCCACTTTTATTTCCCGATTTAGTGGTTGGAGATTTCTCTGTGTTCTCAAGTCCGCGCACCAGAAGGCTTGTTAGTATTTGAAAAACCAACTTTGTTTTGTCTCTTACTCTCTGTTGTGATTTTTATCTCCTGTTTCGTGCCGGCTGTAATCTTTAGTAGTTCCTTCTGTTGGCTTTGAGTCTACTTTGTTGTGTGTTTTTCTGGTTTATTAATGTGTGGAGTTAATGGTCTCCCTTTAGTTTGTGCATTTACAGCTGTGCCTGTCCCTGACGCACAGCATTTGCTGCGTGCATGGTTTAGGGTGTGCTTGTTTCAAGGCACAGGATGGTGAGTAATGCTTACCCAAAATGCCTCAGGCCAAAAGCATCGATTTCATTGGGTATTTTCTTGCTTGTATGTGATAAGATATGTTTGGCGTGGAACTTGAGTCAGAACACAAAACTGAAGTGTCTTGTATGTGCCTTCTGCATATAGGCAGAATGTAATTTTCTTCAAAGTTTTAAATAACATCATGTATTCATAAAACTGTCATGTAATTACATGATACTTTCCCATTCATGACACCATGTGGCACTCAACAAAGTTTGAATTTGAAGTATTTCAGGTTTTGGATTTTTGAGATCAAGTGTCCAGCTTGTATTTCTTCATGTCTCTTGTGCTTTCTTCTCTGCCCCATTTGGGGCTGCTTGGGAGAATATGTGACTTTTGTATACCTGTGGTCTTGCCCGGTTTCCTGCTTCCGATTCCCACTTTAATCCTATTGGTTAGAAAAGACAGTTTGTACGGTGTTAGTTATTTAAAATGTATCATACTTATTAATAGTCTAGCATGTGGTTCGGTCTGGATAATGGATAATTTTATGTGTAAACTTGAGAAAAATATCTGCTGTTGAGTTAAGTGCCTCTGCCTTCAGTTTGGCTTACAGTTGTTGTTCAGTCCCTCTGCTTTCTTCTGGGCTGTGTACTATTCCATCCTTGTTTAAGGTGAGGTCTTGATGTCTACATCTGCATCTGTTACCATGGGGAATTGTTCCTCCCTTTTGTACACAGTGTTTGCTTCCTGTTTTTGGAGCTTTTATTTTAGAGCATGTATTGAAATTGTTATATTGTCTGGGTGAGTTGACTGTCTTGTTCGACTGTCTTGTTCACACTATCCCTGTAAGCTTTGTATATTATATCTATAATGTCTGACTGTAGCTACTCCCTCTCCTTTGCACTTCAAAACCTTTTCTGTCCTTTACTTTCAACATGTTTGTGTCTCTAGATTTGATGTGAGTCTTCTAATTAGCATTTAGTTGTATCATTAATTACACTAAAAAACAACAACAACAACAACCCCATTTTGCTGGGCTGGTGCTTAAAGCCAGGCATTGAAGCAGCGTACTAGCTAAGTGTTCTGCTACTGAACTGTATCACCAGCATTCTTTTTATTTTGAGAAAGGGTCTGGTTACTTGCTAGTGTGTAAGGCTTGAGATCTTCTGGCCTCAGCCTCTGGAGCATCTGAGATTGTGGACGTGCTACCAGGCCCTGTGTGTCTTTCACGTATGTCTTCTGTGTCTCTTACTTCGTGAGATGGCGTTCTCACCACGTAGCCCAGGCTCACCCTGCATGAGCTCTTGAGTGCTGGACTATGGATGTGCCTCAGCACTCTTGGCTCCTTACAGCCTTTCCATCTTCCCTTCCTTCCTGCTTTCTTTATGTTGATTTCTGGGTGATGACCCATTTTTAATCTGGTCACACTTTTTCAGTGCCTTCTGTCGATGTTTAGTGTGGTGCTGACCACGATAAATAACGCCCTGTATTGCAATAGTTTAATAATAACATCACTAATAAAATCTGCCCAGTGAATTTCCATTCTCTAGCCTATGTTGTCAACATTATAAAGGACATTCTTATTATTGATTCAAAAGTTTTCTAGTCCTATAGTTAATAAAACCAGCTAGAACCGGATTACAATACTACCTGCACGCGTTTCCATCTTTCCGAAGTGCTGTGTGGTTTTTGTATGGCTGAGTTGCTGTTACTTTTCTTTCAGTGTGAAGGATTTGATCTTCGATGAGTTCTAGTTGCTAATACTAGTGACAGTGAACTAGTTCAAATTTGATACCTGAAAATATGTTAGTTCCCATTCATTTTTGAAGGTTAGTCGTCCCCCCCCCCCCCCCCGCCAATACAGTATTTTTGTTAGACAGGGTTTCTGTCTGTCTGTTTGTCTGTCTGAACACACCCTGTGTGTTAAGTTTCTTTATCATTAGTTTTCAGCAGTTATACAGTGTCTCCGTTTATGTTTCTCCATTCATCCCGGTTGAGACTGGGCATGTAGCTCAGTGGTGGAGCACGAGCCTATCAGGTGAGCCGTCTGGGCTCAGTCCAGGACTGTAGGAGGAAAGACGTGAGAGCAGATGTATTCTGTGTGGAGGGCATTGTGCGTCATGTGTTTGTGTATTCATGTCTTTCATTAACGGAGACTGTGGACTGTTACTGTTTGTCAGATGCAGATGTGAGCAAACACCTACTTACCGAGCTAGAGAATCAGTGATACATAAAGATAGGATGCCACCGGAGTTCAATTAGAAAATAAATGAGTTTGTTAGGGTAACTTACAGAACCAGAAAATTACCAAAAAAGAAAGCTGTGTCAATAAAACCTCACAGCTGCTATGAAAACTGAAACACATTGTATTGGCAGGAGTCCTCTGTTGCTTTGTGGTGCCTCCTGACCCAACACATTGCAATTTTACGTACGAGGATCCATCTCTGGGTGATCTGGGTTGTTTTTCTGTATTATATATATTTTTTAATTAAGGTTTAACTCAAGACAATTCATCGTTTTAGTGTGTAGTTCTATGGGTTGCAAAATAAGTCTCCAGATGTATAAATACCACCTCGGTGAATTTTATCCCCCCTCTGAAGTTCCCTAGTGCTTACTTAAAGCCCTCATGTCTATTCCTAGGCCATTGTTGTCATGTGCTGTATCTAGGTTTTCGTTTTTGGAATCAAACAGGGTGCAGCCCCTTCCATACGGTGCGTTTGAGATTTGCCTGGGTTGCATGTCATGTTTACCCTTTTTTATCGCTGAGCCCTGATTTTTGTCTGGATAAATACCACCTTTGGTTTATCCCTCATAGATTTGTCTTGGTTTTGAAATACAGTAAGTTCTGTGTGAGCATACGTTTCCCCTCCCACCCCCATGTGTAGGATGGTTGAGTTCATGGAAAATGAGTATTTAACTCTTGTTAAAGTTAAACCATGAGTTCTGCAGGTCAGCCCACAGCACGTGGGTGCTGTTTACTCTGTGTTCCCTTGGCCCTTGGTTTGTTGTAGGTTTGAAGCTTTCCTGGTGAAGTATGGCGTAGTGTCCTCCGTGTAGAGTATCTCACTGTGCTTTTTGAGTAACATTTATGACCCCTCATGTGCTTGTTGCTCTCCGTGCCTTTGTGAATTTTCTGCTCAGACCCTTCGCCTGTGTTTTATTTGGGCTGTGATCTTGTTCCTGGGTTTTGAGGGCTCTTTACTTTGGATTTGGGTCCCCATTGGGTGTATGACCTGCACACGTTTCCCCCAGCCCAAGATTTTTCATTTTCTTGAGGCAGAGTCAACTGGGTAATCTAGATTGGCCTGCAGTTTGCTCTGTAGCTTCAGCTGGTCTTGAACCCTTGAGATCTTTCTGTCCCAGCCGTCTGAGTGCTGGGTTATAAGTGAGTATCACACCTACATAACCCCTTTCCAAAGAGCTCAAGTTACATTGTACTTCATGAATTATTAAAACCTGAGCTGTGAGATAGCTCATATGGGTAAAGTGGACCCAACTTTGATTCCCAGCACATATGTGAAAAAGCCATACATCGTGGCACATACCTGTGATCCTAGTACTGGGGAGGCAGGGGCTGTTGGATCCCTGGGGTTGCTGGACAGGTGAGCACCAGTTTCAGTGACAGATTGATTGAGGGGACTTCAGGGGTTAACCACTGGTGTCCATGTATATGTATGTGCACACACATGAACATGTACATATATGCCCATGCAAACACACAAAATAAATACATACGCTCTTCATTGTGCTTCCAATTCCATCTCAGTACTTTTACCCAACCTGCTTGCTCTTAGATGTTTTAAAGAATTAGGAACTTCTCTTTCTCCCATTTTCAATTTCCCTGTTTTCTTTATTCTCACGTATTTTCAGGGACAGGGTCTTTGTTGCCATGGCCATTCCCAGCCTGACAGCCCCCAGAGCTCTCAGGTGCTTGCCATCGAACGTGCCTCCGCAGCCTAGGTTTATACCGAGATCTGTGGCTCATATCAGAATCTGTTCTTGGAAACTGTGTGGAACGTGCTTCTTATAGACCAACTAATTTATTTATATAAGATTTAAAGGAGGGGGCTGGAGAGATGCTCAGTGGTAAAGAGCATTGGCTGCTCTTCTGGAAGTCCTGAGTTCCATTCCCAGCAACCACATGGTGGCTCACAACCATCTGTAATGGGATCCAATGCCCTCTTCTGGTGCTGTCTGAAGACAGTGACAGTACACTTAAATATAAAAAAATAAACAAATCTTAAAAACGAAAAGATTTAAAGGAATGGCTGTTTGCTCTGGGTATCAGGACATACACCTTTATCCCAGCGCTTGAGGCAGAAGCAGGTACTCTGTGAATTCGAGCCTGGTCTACATACTGAGTTACAGGTTAGGCAGAGCTACTTGTTAAGACCCTGTTTCATGTTCTCCCTCTCCTCCCCCACGCCCCAAAAAGGGCAGAAAATGCTATAGCCGTTGGCCTTGGCAGTAACTTTAGCAAACGCTGAAGCAATGTCTTTTCTATGCAGGGTCTCTTCATACACGCAAGGCTCTATACCTTACAGACTGTAGTCCCAGCCAGCCAGTTGCTTTGACTTAATAAGGAGGATAAGGTGGAGCCTGTTTCCAGATGAAATGCACACTGGTGATCAAGGAGCATGGAACATTTCCTGAGGCTGTGTCAACATCAGCCCTTAATTAAATGGCTTTAAGGGAGAATCTACTATTTTCCCTTAATAAGGATGAACCAGAGATGCTACTCTGTCTGTAGGGTGCCTCCCTGGCATACACAGAGATCTGGGTTTACTCCTCAACACCACATAGAACTGGTGGGGACATGCTTGTAATCCTAGCACTGGAGAACTTCACAGAAGAGCTGAAGTTCAAGGCTAGCCTGGGCTACATTGAGATCCCCCACCCCGAACCACAGCACCATATTAAAAACAAAGTCCATGTTCTATGGCTAGGTGGTATGTTTTAATATAGGAAGGGTAAGTTTAAGTATCCAAGATGTAGAAAAACTAAACCTTAATTAAAATTACATTTAATTGTATGATATAAAAGTTGAATGACGCTTTACATTGATTTATTTCCAGGGATAAGTATCCGACTGGAAGCCAGCTGGCATTTTGAGGCATGTTTTATAACTTATTAGATTCTTCTTGTAAATGGAATGTCAATTAAGACTTGGGTTGGCAGAAGCCAGGGTCGTATGGAACCCTCTAGAGCAGTGGTTCTCAGCCTTCCTAATTCCCTTCAGTTCAATTCCTCATGCTGTGGTGACCCCAACATAAAATTATGTGTGTTGATACTGTTATGAATTGTAACATACACATCTCTGCTGTCCGATGGTCTTATGTGACCCCTGTGTGAGGGTTGTTTGACCAGCAGGTGAGAACGTCTGCTCTAAAGCATTCCTCTGTTGTAGGGATGCTGGGAGTATGCACCTGGGAGAACCTCAGGTTTTTATCAGTACTCCTTAGGTGCAGCAAACCTGGGTCCCACCCTGGCCTCTCAGGTAACTGCTGTGGGTTGGAATCTGGGCCCTGAGGCTCAAGGGCAGCTGTACGGGCTCCTCAAGCCAAACCCTGCCTGGCTCATGTGTGTGGATCTGAACCCACCTTAAAGGAGGAGGTGGGATTTTCCTGCAAGCATCTGAAGTGCTGTTAGTTTTAGACTGGGCCAAGGTGAAACTTACTGCCTGGAAAGAAAGAGCTTGCACTCTTAAGTAAGGAACAGCTCTCCTCCTCCATTTTCAAATTTGTCTTTTCCTATTGACTTTTAAAGATTATGCTAAAAGACACCTAACAAATTTTATCAGAGTGCAGGTGGTCAGCTGTGTCATGTTCCCATGGTGTGATCGGTCTCCAGAACTCTTCCTGTGTGACTAAGGCTAAACAGTCGGCAACTTTCTACTGACAGCATCCATGAAGTGCGGCCACTCTGGCGTTTCGTTTCTTTGTGTTTTGCAACCAGCTTCTGTAACTTAGCATATGACTGTGAGCCAGGAGTTTCCTTCCTTTTTAAGACCTAGTAATATTCTGTATTATTATTTAGGATAGCCTGTTTGGGTCACTTGTGCCTTCCCATTGTAGAAAGTAAACGAACTGCGTGACTGCTGACTGTGCTGCTTTGACCAAAGTAAAGAGAAACTTTAAATGTTTCCTTATTAAATAAGTGGATTTCATTGTGACATTTCATTCATGTACGTACATTAGTGACCAAACCATCCCCCATCCCCACACTCACCTCCTCGCCCTCCTCCATCCCCACGCTCACCTCCTCACCCTCCTCCATCCCCACACTCACCTCCTCACCCTCCTCCACCTCCACTCTCACCTCCTCACCCTCCTCTATCCCCACATTCACCTCCTCATCCTCCTCCATCCCCACACTCACCTCCTCACCCTCCTCCTCCTCCACCTCCACTCTCACCTCCTCACCCTCCTCCACCCCCACACTCACCTCCTCACCCTCCTCCATCCCCACACTCACCACCTCACCCTCCTCCATCCCCACATTCACCTCCTCACCCTCTTCCATCCCCACACTCACCCCCTCACCCTCCTCCATCCCCACACTCACCTCCTCACCCTCTTCCATCCCCACACTCACCTCCTCACCCTCCTCCATCCCCACACTCACCTCCTCACCCTCCTCCATCCCCACACTCACCTCCTCACCCTCCTCCATCCCCACACTCACCCCCTCACCTCCACCCCCACACTCACCTCCTCACCCTCCTCCATCCCCACACTCACCTCCTCACCCTCCTCCATTCCCACACTCACCTCCTCACCCTCCTCCATCCCCACACTCACCTTCTTACCCACCTCCATCCCCACACTCACCCCCTCACCCTCCTCCATCCCCACACTCACTTCCTCACCATCCTCCATCCTCACCTCCTCACCCTCCTCCACCTCCACTTTCACCTCCTCACCCTCCTCCACCCCCACACTCACCTCCTCACCCTCCTCCATCCCCACACTCACCTCCTCACCCTCCTCCATCCCCACACTCACCTCCTCACCCTCCTCCATCCCCACACTCACCTTCTTACCCACCTCCATCCCCACACTCACCCCCTCACCATCCCCCATCTCCACACTCACCTCCTCACCCTCTTCCATCCCCACACTCACCTCCTCATCCTCCTCCATCCCCATACTCACCTCCTCACCTTCCTCTCTCCCCACACTCACTTCACCATCCTTATCCCCTGATTCACTTCTGTTTGCTGGGCCCTCCCTGTCTCAGACAGCTCTCACTTTTTTGACATGTATTTCCTCTCCCTTTAGATCTCTTTCTTACTCATAGACTGTCTCCTACCTTCATGCACCATGTATCTATCTACATAAGAACTTACACGCAGATTATACAAGACTGAACACACATATTTATCATTCACACCTTGGCTAACTATTCATTTCTCCACAGATGTGATAGTGTTCTGTGTTATAGCTCAATAACACTCCTTTGTGTATCTGTACTGAATGTACTGAACTCCTGGTGGGCTTCTGGGCTGATTCCTGTTAAAGACAGTAGTAATAAACATGGTGTGTCAGTCTCTTTATGTTCTGCAGACTCCGAGTTGTCTGAGAAATGTCAAACCCAAAGACTCAGGAACTAGATTTGACCTTATCTAGAAGTCCAGAATCTGTGGAACTTCTTTACCGTTTAGAGTTTGGCAGCAAGAGCAAGCCTGCAGCACAGTGCGTGGCGTGGTGTTATCGAGTCCTTCTTTTATTCCAGTCAGCAATGATGCCCCTCAGTGGCACATCTAGAGCAGATACAGAAGCTATGGCTGCAGGGTGAGTGAGGGATATATCAGACATAATATCTCTGCCTAGACATGGTTCTAACAGTTGTCATCCTGCCTTAAATTTTCTCTGCTCCATGCACATGCTTTGAAATCTGTTGTGGATATGGTCTAACACTTGCAGTGTGTTAATTGGGTCCCCCATAATTGCACAAGAATCCAAATGTAGGATGCTGAGGGTCTCTGCCCCTAGTTGGTTCTGATTGATAAAGTTGCTGGTGGCCAGTGGCTGGGCAGGAAGGGACTTTAGGATTCCTAGGCAAGGGGACGGAGGGAGGAAGGATTCAGAATCTCCGTGCTGAGAAAGGAGTAAGGTGCAGGCCTGAGAGCTGCAGAAAAGAGAGCATAGCAATCACGGAAGAGCGGGAAGAGCGGCCCCAGCTTCCTCCCCCCACCATTGGGTCTAGGGCAGCAAAGATGAAATACAGATTTTAGTAAGTAATAACTCAGGAGTATTGGAGGGGTGGAGTTAGTTATGTGGAGCTTTGAGAGTGGCCCAGTCATTGAGCTGTTTAAGGCATATTAAAATAGAAGGCTGTGTATGCATGTCTTTCATTTGGGAACCCAGAACATTCGGGTGGGTATGAAGGAATTGCCAACTGCAACAGAAATCCATTATGTGTTGTGTTCCCCTGGTAGTCAGAGGTCAAAAGGAGGAGATGCTGAAGTTGACACACTGCTTCTCTTGTTGCTACAGCAGGTGTGAATTTTGATGGCTGAGCTACAAAAGGTGTCTACAAAGGCAGGGGTAGTAAACATTGCTTAATGAGCAGTGTTCTGAGGAACTTAACTCTCTGCTCCGCTCCTATTTCTTGTGTCCGACAGTCTGACTTGTCTCTTCATGTCACGTATGTATATATGGTTTTAATTTATAAAACATCTAGGGACCACAAGTGAAAGAAAATAAGATGTTTATCTTTCTGATTCTGGCTTGCTTCTCTTACTATGATTACGGTTGTCTTGCCTTCCTTTTTCCTCTCCTTAAGCACTGTGGGTACACAGATTTAAGTTAGCTATTCTAAAGGGCTCCTTTCTGAAGACAGTCAAACTGCAGCAAAATTGAACCTGATTTTTCTTGAAAAGCAAAACAGATGTACTGGCTGGTTTTGTGTATCAGCTTGACACAAGCTGGAGTTATCACAGAGAAAGGAGCCTCCCATGAGGAAATTCCTCCATGAGATCCAGCTGTAAGGCATTTTTCTCAATTAGTGATCAAGGCTGGGAGGGCCCATTGTGGGTGGTGCCATCCCTGGGCTGGTAGTCCTGGGTTCTATAAGAAAGAAAGCTGAGCAAGCCAGGGGAAACACTCAAATAAGCAGCATTCCTCCATGGCCTCTACATCAGCTCCTGCCTCCACGTTCCTGCCCTGTGTGAGTTACTGTCCTGACTTCCTTTGGTGATGAACAGCATTGTGGAAGTGTAAGCTGAATAAACCTTTTCCTCCCCAACTTGCTTCTTGGTCATGATGCTTTGTGCCGGAATACAAACCCTAAGACAGATAGACAGATGTGCAGACAAATAGTGATTTCAGATGATGAATCTACAGGTGTTGGTTTGGTTTGGGTTTAAATAGTCTTACATCTAGTCTCACAATCCATATTTGTTAGTTTGGACAGACAGGGGTCTCTGAGGGTGACTGTCACTACTGGCATGTAAGTTCTGTTGGACTTAATTTCACAGCTGCTTTAACTGACTTCAAGTATAGAAAAGGGAAAGCCACTCATTTGGGCATGTGAATGAACATTCATCTCTGAACCTACATAGGATAACCAAAAATAACAGTAGGTGACAATTGAGTTAAGAAGAGCGTACTGGCTGGAATCTTACATGGTGAGTTACCTTCAGGGGAAGGAGCCCATTTGCCTTCTCAGACACTGACACTTACTGGTCAAGAGCTCAAAAGTCTAGGATGGCTACACAGTATCTGGAAGGAGAGGTGTCTATAAACCCGGAACTGGAACTACTGTGCTTATGCCCCACCCCCTTTCCACCATGGGGTCTCAACTGAAACATTGTTGCTCAGGGTTACCGATGCAATGCTAGTTCTTCCCTGAGTGACCCCCGGCCTTCTTCTGAATCCAAAACAGATCCCCAAAGAAGTAGCTGACATCTTCAGTGCTCCCAGTGACGATGAAGAGTTTGTGGGTTTCCAGGATGATGTTCCCATGCAAAACCTGTCAGAGAGCTGTGGTAGTTTGGACTCACGGGAGTTGGAGAAACAGGTATGGGTCTTTCTTTTCAAGACGGGTGTGGCCCTCTGGAAGCTTGGGGCAGGGTGTGTGCGGATGCTCTTCCATCTCCCTGCAGTCCTGAGTTGGTAATGTGGTGAAGGGTTGGGTGCTGGGTTTCAGAGTCTTACCCTCATGTTTCCAGAAACAGGAGAGAGGTCTATGCATGCTTGTTCTGGCTGTGGGTGGCGTCATAAATGAAGGGATTAAATTAAATGATAGCCAGCAGCGGAAGGCTTGTTTTGCCTCATGTCCCGCACAGGTCATGGCCAGCGTGCGACTGTGAGACAGGTATCACATGGTGGTCCTTCATAAGGTCCTGTTACTCCACTTTTGCAGAGCCTGGGAGGATGTTATTTAATGACCGTGGCCGAAGCACCATGAACTACAGTTCTCTGAGAGTTAGATACACGGAGCTTTATATTGTACCTAACGCGTCAGGTGATTAGCCTCCATCTTCCTCCGAGTTCTTTATTGCCTCTCCGCTAACAGGCTGTAAATTAAATGCACCTTGCTGCAGGTAGGCCAGTCCAGGGAAGGAGTCAGCTAGTCCTGCTCTGTTACTGGGTTTGGTAGGATATGTACTTGGAGCTATATGGAGCTTCTCTCGTCCTCTGGTGCCATTGCTCAACCTCCTCCTTCGACCTCTTTTGCTTTCTCTCTGTCTTTCTCTTGTTAATGTCCCTCCATGTAGAAATCTGATAAAATATTTGTCCCCAGAGCTATGTACTCTGTGTGAGCTCATCAAGTCAAATCAGTTGCAACTGGTACCATATATGTTTTCAAAGTTTTACATTCATTAACCCTTTCTGTAGGGATTTTTACCACAATAGCAGATTTGAGTCCTTGCAGAACCCTTATTCTTTACGGTTTTTGTCAGTGCCAGTGTGGCCTTTGCAGTCTTCACCTCTTCTCCCCTTATTTTGAGGCAGGACCTTGCTGTATAGTACTGGCTGGCTGGGAACTCTCTGTAGACTCGGCTGGCCTTGAACTCAGAAATCCTGAGTGCTGGGATTAAAGGCTGTACCACTGTCTCCCTGACTTTCTTTGTCTTCCTTTGGTGTCCCTTTCTCTGTTTACAGGAGGTCTTTTGTCTTTTCATGCATGCTTTGTGATTCTGTTTAGTCTTGCTCTTCTTTCCAGAGCTCAAGGATCCACAAATCACACTAAGGCTAGCTGTCTTGCTGCCACTAAACTGGGTTGAATACAAGATCATTGTTGTCTAGCATGGTCTTGTACCTTTTGGCTAGTTTTCCTTGGATATCTGTCTTAGGTACAGTTGCTTTGCCCAGGTGGAGGCCATGAATGACTGTTGTTTTCTCTGAAATAGTCGGATGGTCTTGCCGTGCTGCACCCTGGCATCTCCTGCCAGTCTTTGGGGAAGCTGAACTCACCACCATTCCTCTCCTGCTTGCTGCTTAGGTCTCCATCTCTCCAACTATTGCACTGTTTGTTGTATTCTCCTTTCCTGTCACCGTGACTAGTTCCCAGGAGTTAGTGGAACTCCCATGTCCTTGCATGCCTCTCTTCATCTCTCTGCCATCTGAAGCTACCCTAGCACTCAGTCTTGTCTTGCTGGGATCAGTACAACTGAGCTCAGGTTAGTCTCTGATGCTATTCAGAAGCCTCCAGTCTCCCTGTGCATGGGTAGAGAGGGAGAGTGGAGCCACACCAAGGGACACTGAGATGTACAGAGCATGTGGGCATCGTGAGACTTCAACTGTTTTTGCTCCTATGACAACTGCTTCACAATCCAGCCTTGCCAGGCTCCAGGACTGACTGTACTCAGCATACGTTGGTTGGTCACAGAGTATACCACTGTATTTCATACAGATACTGATTTTACTCTGCGGACTCTAGGGGCAGGTAGAGTACAAATGAAACTAAAGACTTAGCCAGGATCCCACATTGGGAAGTGTTGAGTGAGGTTGGCTGTTGCAAATCCAGACTACCAATTTCCAGCCTCAACCTCCCGTGGCACTTTTTCTTTTCTTTACCTGTTTCTGTGACAGCACAGATGCTGGCTCTCTCTCAACATAGCCAATCCTCCCTGGCCCTCCCTACTGGGTGGATTCCTTTTCTCTCTACCTTGATATAAGTACATGTGGGCCTCAGGTTGCATGTCCCCAAAGAAGGAACTCATACCTGCAGGGTGCTTTCTACCTTCCTGGAACCTGACCTTTGATCTTGTTTAAAGCATGCAGCCCTCTGTATCGCCCTACTCACCAGGCACCTGAGGAAGTTTGCTGGTTCAGGTGGAACATGCCCATCTCACTGATACACAGGCCATGGCTCTCCAGTCCTCTCTCATGTCATACGAGCTTCAGAATAAAGCACTTAATCGCCCCTGATATTTCCTCCTGCTTACAGTGTTCGTTCTAGTAGATACTGGTTATTTGGTATGCCTTGGTAGCATAATTAGCAGCTTTCAGAAAACAAAGAGCTGTTTTCACAAGCATGCAGTAAGGCAGAGCCATGAAATGCAGACTAGCTTTATAGAGCCACATGGAAAACAGTTCTTAAGCCTTTAAGAGCAAGGTCGTAGCAAAGTTGTTTTGATTCCATCAGGACTGATCACCATTTCCTAGGATAGAAATTGCCAGGAATGTTGGAAGGTTGGAACTTGGTACTTTAAGGCTGGTTGCATTCTTTTTCAGGCTCTGTACAGGATCTCTTGATATTTACTGAACTTATGCATTGAGGCCCAGAAAAAGCCACCAGGGGCTGGCCAGATGTTTCCTGTACTGAATGAATGGGTTTCCTTAGCAGGCAGCATTACACTTGTCTTTCTTTAGGTGTATTTTGTGTGTATATGTATATATGCACCGCTTCTATGAGGGTTTAGTCCCTGAAACAGGAGTTAGAGATGGTTCTAAACTGCCGTGTGGATACAGGGAACAGAACCCATATCCTCTGCAAAAACAGCAAGTGCTCTTAAGCATTGAGCCATCTCTCCATACTTGTTCTTTTATTAACTTTAAACCCTGATCTTAAGGCTCACTTGACTCACACACTTGTGATTCATTTTGTCCAGCTGAGAGAAATGACATCAACTTGCACACAGTGTGTGTAGCTGACTCTGGGCTCCCTCCCTTAAACACAATTTGAGTTTCTCTTTAAATAAACTTCCCTTTTGTCTTTTTTTTCTTTTTTTCTTCTTTTTCTGCAGCTGCACCACAGCTAACAACAAAGGAAGGAAGTAATTTAGCCCTGAGCAAACTCATTCCAATTACCCATAATAATTCATAGGAGACATTCTTAAGCTTAGAGTGCTAGCTGTAGGCATTTCTTTCTCCATTGCCCTCTAGGTACCCCACTGTTACATATTTCCATTATATTTGCTTTTTTTTTTCTTTCTCAAAGATATCGGAGTTTGAAGAAGCATATAATTAAAGCCAGGAAAAGGCAGCAATGAAATAAAGGGTTTTAACCAAATATGGCCCAATAAGAGGTCACTGCTTTATGGGTTTAGAGACAGGGACCAGTGTCCTGGTGCAGTGTTTTAACCTTTCAGATAGCTGCAAGGGAGTCTCCCTTCGAGCTTGCCATACAGATAGCTGCAAGGGAGTCTTTCGTTGAGCTTACCATTCCTCCTCCTCTCTTCTTTCACACACACTCTTAGGAGAGCTGGGCTTCCCTGTTTCTTTGTAGTATTTCCAAAGAAAGTAAAAGTCATTATTGGAAAAATCTTTGCTCACCCCTCAGTCTGGCAAGAGGGGAGCTCCAGGGTGAGGAGGGTACAGATTTCCACCAGTTCCTCACATTGGCATCAATGGAAATGGAGCGAGTCCAGTCTGTAGCAATGGGTGAGGGTGTGAGGGTGTGAGGGCCTTGGCACTCCCTGTAGAGAAACCCACTGTATTTGATGGAGATACATGCTCGCCCACAGGAGACTGCTCCGTATGGCTATAGGGAGTAAAACAGCAGGCAGGTGTCTGTTTTCCACAAGTTTGCCATTCTTTGTGAAAGCCACCTGGGGCCTAAAACTCAACTCCAGCAACTCTCCCCAGCCATAGCAGAAGTGATTAAGACACTGTTGAGAGAAAATTTCTTATTTGTAACTCTTGATTTGTGTAAGGTTTAGAAAATGTCTGCTGTGAGCTGGGCCTGGTGGTGCATGCCTTCAATCCAAGCACTTTTTGGAGGCAAAGGCAGGTAGATTTCTTAGTTTGAGGTCAGCCAGGTCTACAAAGTGAGTTCTAGGACAGCCAGGGATATAAAAGGAAGGAAGGAAGGAAGGAAGGAAGGAAGGAAGGAAGGAAGGAGAGAAGGAAGGGAGGAAGGAAGGAAAATACATGCTCTGTGTTCTATTGTAGTTGTAAAAGATACATAATGTAGAGCAAGCCATTGTAGCCATTTTGAGTGGCATCAAGGGTAGTGTGCAGTGTTGTGTGGCTGTCTCCCCTGCCCACTGCAGACCACTCTCAATCAATAGAAAGTCTTGCCCATTAGACATGAGTTTCATCTCTCCTCACTGCCCCTGTAACTGCCATCCTTTTTCCTTTCTGTTCCTAGTAGTTGATTTTTCTTTTCTTTTCTTTTCTTTTTCTTTTTTTTTTCATTTTTGAGATAGGGTTTCTTTGTATAGCCCTGGCTGTCCTAGAACTACCTCTGTAGACCAGGCTGGCCTCAAACTCACAGATCTGCCTCTCCAGTGCTTGTGTTAACAGCATGCACTGTCACTGCCCCACTGTGGTAGTTGATTTTTGAGACAAGGTCTCACTGCATAGTCTAGGATTGGAATTCTGCCTCTACCTTTACTGCCCTTCCCCTCCAGAGTACTGGAATTCTAAGTCTGTGACACCAAGTCTCACTTTAATCTGTCTTTAATTTAGCAGAATGTGTGCTTCCGTTCCAAATACTTCACAGAAGAACTAAGAAGGATTTTCAAAGAGGACACGGACTCAGAAATGGAAGATTTTGAAGGATTTACAGAGAGCGAGCTGAACATGAGCAGTAACCCAGAGGTAACAGTAGTAATGGCCAGCACAAGAGGTGTGGACTGGATGTTGAAAGTCTTGATTTTGATTGTACTTTTACCCCAGAGATGTTACATTATACATGAAAAGATGTAATTTTTGTTGTTGGTAGTGTTTGGTGGTCCTGCCCCTAGAGTCCTAGTGAAAAAATATCCCTTTACCCCTGAGGATCAGGGGCATATCTTGCCTTTGTCATCTGACCCATTTTATTGCAGCTTCTCCATCTTTTATCTACTCAGTCTTCCTTGGGATAACACCGTCCTTAGGCTGTGTCTTGTTGGGTGTGAAGTTATATTCTTAGGCTAGAAGCTAATTTTGCAAAAACACAGGGTGATGGAGCAGAGTGGGAGCCTATGCCTCCTGGTTTGGATTTTGCTAATTGTACCGATGACTCAGGCCTGCCAGGGTCCTGGGGACTCTGCCCCAGGTCCTGCACTATGACAGGGCTTCCTTTGGATCTTTTTCTTTTACTCCCTTTATTGAGGTCAGTCTTAGCATACTAGCATTTCAATCACTGTAAATCACTACCGTGGTGGTGGTGGTATTGAAGATGATAATGATATTGGTGGTAGTGTTTAAGGCAAGATCTCATACATACATAGCTCAGGTTAGAGCCCTAATCGCACAGCATTTCTTTGGCACCCGCTTGAGATACTAAGCATGAGCCACCAAGACTAACTGTTTTAAATGCTTTATTGGAATAGTTTTAGGCTTATAAAGTTAAAGATGTAGGATGCAGAAGCCCTGTTATACTTTGACCTAGTCTTTCTTTACATGACTGTGATGTTTGTACAAACAAGAAACTAATGTTTGTGTATTGCTGTCACTACATTTACACTTTTAAGAGTAGTTTACCAGCCAGGCAGTGGTGGTGCACACCTTTAATCCCAGCACTTGGGAGGCAAAGACAGGCGGATTTCTGAGTTTGAGGCCAGCCTGGTCTATAAAGTGAGTTCCAGGACAGCCAGGGCTATACAGAGAAACTCTGTCTCCAAAAACAGAAACAAAAACAAAACAAAGAGGAGTTTATCAATGTTTTCGTTAATGTGCCCTTTCTGTCCCAAGCATCACATGCATTAAGTGTTTCTTTATAATTTTTTAAATTTATATTTTTAACTGATTCAAAAAAATACCATGAGGCAGATGTTTTAAAAGAGGTTAACTGTTTAATGCTAACTGGAAAATAGAATATTTATCTGAAAGTAGATACTACCACTTCCTTTGCTGGTAAGGTGAGTTTAGTTTATGCTGTTTGATGTCATTAGCTTTTATACAACCTTGGACACATACCTGCATAGGGCCAGTTGGTAGTGATGATGGCTTTCCCTATCCCTCACCTTTCCTCAGGCATCTCTTGGGGCATGTAAGTCCTCGTAGTCAGCTGTCTCACCCACTCTGCCTGGGCCGATGCTCCTGCTCAGACATCCCACTGTGCCCAGTGTTTTTTCTCAGATGTCTTAGATTGTCATCAGCAAGACACTAAGATCTTCCAAGACTTGATGGGTTTCATGTCTGGGTGACTTCTTTAACTACTAGTAGTTTTTAAGCTCAGTGATACCTAGTTAAGGAGTTTTTGTTTCTAGTGAAGGAAAATAAATTGCTCCCAAAGCCCCTTAGATTCTATATACTGCAACACACACACACACAATTCAGCGTAGGCCCACTCAGATTTGGTTAGAGAATGCATTGAGGACAGATTGTATTAATGAGCTTTCCATCACTAGAACAGAATACCAGGGTTCACTGTGTGTGACTCACAGCTTGGAGGTTTCCATGTATCATCCGTTGGCTCTGTTGCTCCGAATCTGGTGAGGAAGGAACGTGTGGTGAAGCAAATTCTGACCTGCATTCCCACCTAGAACAGTTTTAAACACAGTTGCCTGGTCTAGTGTTGGTACAGATCGTTTTTATCCTTCTTTCTCCTTGTCCCTTAGCTCATGGAGTCGGAGCTGAGTGACAGTGACAAAGCATACCCTGTGATGAATGATGCGGAGGAAGATGATGAAGAGGAGGCTGCACCTAGAAGGGGCAGGTCCACAAGAAGAAGCAGTTTCGGTCTTCGGGTAGCCTTTCAGTTCCCCACCAAAAAATTGGCAAGAACACCAGATAAAGATAGCTCACACTTGCTGGACAGTAAGACGGATCTTAGAAGAAAGAAGAGCTCCAGACAGCCCAAGGGAAAGGAGGACTCTGCTTCTGATGCCGAGGATGAGTCCAGAGCTGAGAGCCAAGAGAATTCGGATGCTCTGCTGAAAAGGGCCATGAACATCAAAGAGAACAAGGCTATGGTATGCTCTTGCAGCAGCAGCTGGGACCATAGCCAGCTGCCCCAAGGGTTGCTGACACAGCTTTGCTCTCTGGAGAGAAAGTATATCCTGGGCACATTTGTTACACGATTAGCTCTGGTTTGGGGATGGAAAGACTCAAGAACCGTTTATCCCTGCTGTGCATGGTTGAGCAGGCTAAGTTTAAGTTGGCAGAGGCACTGGAGAATAGATAAGCTGACCAGCTGCACTGTCCCCAGCAGAAAAGAGGAGCTGGGCTGTCATTGAGCCCAGGGAGAATTACGGTGGGCAGGTGGTGGCTTCTGTCTGAAAGCCGTTCCTTCAGAGACATCATCTGAAGGAATGAGAGATGGCTACCATTGAAGCAGCCGCTGCCATGTTCTAATTCAGTTATGCCTTGGCTAGTGGTTAGTTCAGCCTAGCACAATCTAGAGCAACCTTTGTTACATGTATTTGGGTTTTCTATGTGTGGACAGTAACCTCAGCCCAGTTATTGAAAGTAATTCTTCCTAATTTTACACTGGCAAAATTAAAAAGAAATTCTACCAGTCATAAATTCTTTCCTCCTCTTTGGTGGCTTTTTAAATGCCATCCTTTAAAAAAATGCACAATATAGTGATACTTTATACACAGACCTACACCTAAGAGAACACTCTTGTCTGTTTGTGTTTATCTGTATGTGTTTGTTCTTAGTGGTCTCACGTTTACATGAATCTAAAAAGAAAATCCAGAGGAAAGAGCCTGGTTGGTTGGTGTTAGGTCTTTGGCGATAGTGACAGATGTCTGAAGGTAGGAATTTTTGAGGTATAGATGCAGGGAGACCAGACTTGTCTTGATCCTAATCCTCTTGCCTCTGCATCCTGGTGCTCAGACTACAGCATGTACCATGACTTAAGCCCCAGCAAGTGTTTTGGTTGATCTGGGAGTTCTGAGGGTCACCCAGCTGATTGGACATGCTGGGTTTGATTTTAAGGTTTGTAAAATGTGCTTCAGGTCACACTGCTATGATAGTGGTGAAGTTGGGACCTGATGCTCCTGGCCCCAAACGTGTCAAGACAAACATATCTTCGTTGTGTTCTATTGTTTCTGTATATAAGGAAGGGGTATGATGTTGACTTGGATGAACAATGAATGGTGTCCTCCTCTTACTCAGGAGGTGAAGTCTTACATGAGACAGATTTATGGACGCTATATAGGTAGTTCAGAGAGATTTAAGAGGTGTTGGCCCCAGAACTGTCTCCTTGACTGATGTCAGACCCCCCCCCCCCTTTCTTTCTGAACCTTAGCTTGCTCAGTTGTTGGCGGAATTGAATTCGGTGCCAGATTTCTTCCCTGTTCGGACACCACCTTCGGCTTCTGTAAGTGAAACTCTTGGTTTCTTAGACTGGCCCTGCTTCTGAGAACCCATAGCTTTCTGTTTAAGGGGAACCTAGTTACATATGTCTGTGTTCTTGGTTTTAGAGGAGGCGAACACCACGACGGGCCTTCTCAGAGGGACAGATCACACGGCGCATGAACCCAACCCGGAGTGCACGACCCCCTGAAAAGTTTGCTCTGGAGAACTTCACCTTCTCAGCCACCAAGCTTACTGAAGAGCTTTACAGTTTCAGAAGAAGAAAGACAATCAGTGGGGTAATTACTGACTAATAAGCAAACGGGCCTCAAGTGCAAGTATTTCATTATGCTAGGGCTGGCTCTGGTGTAGTCTTGAGTCAGCAGGCTTCCAGCAGTTGAAAACTTGAGTTTCCACCATGTTCCTGTGAGAGCATGGGTTGAGAAGACCCTTGGGCTGGCTAAGCTGCAGATAACTTAAGAGTCCTTTGTCTAAAATGAGCCTGAGGAGCTTGGGGGACTCAGGGACTTGCCCAGCATGCAGGAGGCCCTGGCTTTGATCCAACTCTACCAGCAAAGCCAAGCCAGCTTTGTGGTTGTGTACTCTGAAAGATGCAAGAGTTTCTCCTTGTCTGCTTCAGGAGTGGCTGTTGGGGAAGAGGGAGGAACTTGGGGGCTGCCCCCTATGTGGGCAGGCTGTTTACTTCCTTGTCTTCTCCAAGTTTATAGCTCCTCCATCAATGCAGTATTGCTCTCCCAAGGGAGTGTGGGTTGGGGCAGGAACCCAGTAAATGACCATACAGACAAAGGACACTCATTAGACTTTGCATCTCTAAGCACGTTTAAGATTTTCATTCTGATTTTCAGTGTGTAGATGTGTGACAGGTACTCCTGTTTTATTTTGTTTTTTTCTTCAGGGGAAATGCCAGACGTATAGACGTCATCGGATATCTTCTTTCCGCTCAGTGAAAGACATCACTGAGGAAGACTTGGAAAACATTGCCATAACTGTGCGTGATAAAGTCTATGATAAAGTGCTTGTAAGTGACATCTTCAGGAAAGTGTGCATCACTGGTAACCTCCAACACACTGGCATTCAAAATCTGACATCTCGCCTTCTGTCCCTGTGCTGTCCTCCTAAGTCTTGCTCTGAGCTGTGTGGTCAAGGATCCAATGTACCAGGGGGAAAACGCAGACCACCTAACATAGTAGTCCTGCCCAGGGGCGAGGGCTCCCTGGGGCATATGTTGTAGAAGATTGGTACTGGATTGGAAAAGCATGTCTATATTTTATATGTTAAAATTGAAGGTCCCTGGGAGAGTAACATACCCGTATAAGAAAATAGCATTTCTGGTTGGTATGTATTGGTTATGTTTTTCTAAATGATGACCTGCAAAGGGGCTTTGCATATTCTACTTCAACTTTGTTTAGTACTACTTAAAATAGTAAATAGTAGAGTGTCCATTGAATTGCCAACCTTTCAAAACACGATTTTACATGGAAGGTTTCCAGGTCTCCAGCAGTAGATCAGAGTCAAGTTCATGCTACCTGGGGCTCACTGCCACTTAGGTCACCTCACCATCCCTTCCTCAGTGTTTTTCTGGTTTCTCCTCTGTTCCTGATTGTTGATTTCTTCTGTGTTCCTTGCTAAGCCTCATCTGCCCCAAGGTGCTTCTCTGGCCCGAGAATTAAAGTGCTTAAAGTAAAGGTTTGTCCTTCATAACATTCCCGCTGGGTTCTGGGCAAGGCCATGCTCCTGCACTCTCTCCTCATAAATCTCAGCTCTACCTCTTTTGCTTCATCCACAGGGTAACACGTGCCATCAGTGCCGGCAGAAGACCATCGATACCAAGACGGTCTGTCGGAACCAGAGCTGTGGTGGTGTGCGGGGACAGTTCTGTGGGCCCTGCCTGCGGAATCGCTATGGGGAGGATGTGCGGACAGCGTTGCTGGATCCGGTAAGGAGGAGTGTGTGCGTTTGTTATGAGTGTTTGGATGAAGGATGCGAGCCCAGGGCGGGGGTGGGGGAGTGGCTACAGTGCTCTTGTGAGTCGCTTTCCCCTCCTGCATCTTAAGACGATGTGGGCAGTGAAGGCGGACCAGGTGACTGACAGCTTGGGGTGAAGAGGTCCTGTGGGGGATTCCGGTGATTTCATTTCATCTGTCTTGGCCTGTCCAGGGGGTAAGTCACATTTAAGTGCTTCCTGTTGCCTCAGGACCATGCTGTGTGTCATACCTGCTAACATTGTTTACCACCAATGCGTTTCATAACAAGAAAGAGTGTGTGGCACTGCATGTGTGTGCACTTGTGTGCAGAGGGCAACTGCAGTTGTTGTTATCAAGAATCAGGGTAGACTTTCTGGATCTTCTCACTTCTCTCTGCCCAGTGCACACCGCCATCCCTAGACATTTGCATGTGGACTCTGGTTGGACTCAGCTCCTCCTTACTGACCGAGCTCCTCTCCCCAGCCCCATTTTCTCTTTTGAGGTGTATATTTAACTTGTTTGTGCTTCAGATCCTTAGGAGAAATGAAATGTCATTTCCAAACTATCAAAGTATATAACATTGCCACTTCGAGATCTGTGTCCAACCTATATGACCTCTTCTGCAGCAGTCAGAATATATGTGTGTGTATACACACACACACACACACACACACACACACACACACAATCCCCAGTTTCTAGACATACTGTTTTGACTAAGTGATTTAATATTAAAATTACATATCAGGAGAGCTGGAATTCTTACATTAATCTTGTACCAAACCTGGACTCCTAAAATCATAACCAGTGTGTGTGTATGTATATATATATACATACACACACACACACATACACATATATATGTGTGTGTGTATGTGTATATAGGGCCCTGAACTTAGAAGCGAGCTTAATTTTTTTAATAGTTCCGCCTCGGTGGTATCTGGTTATGTCTAGAACAGGCATGCCTGTTTTTTGTTTTTTTTTTGACATGGATTGGACACTTTTGCTGGGGCCCTGTGAAGCTGAAAGGAGAACATTGGCTAGTCCCTCATACATTCTAACCCTGTGCAGTTACTGGCTAGAGTAGAGGCTTGAACCCAGATCTCCTGTGTAGACTGTGGCTAAAAGGAACCACCTCTCCTCTGCCTCCTAGAAGTGGACATGTCCTCCCTGCCGTGGCATCTGCAATTGCAGTTACTGCCGGAGGCGAGATGGCCGCTGTGCTACTGGAATTCTCATTCATCTGGCCAAGTTCTACGGTTATGATAATGTCAAGGAGTACCTGGAGAGGTGAGTGTAACATAGTAAGGATCAGTGTGGCAGAGCCAATGGGCTGTGGATTCCAGCTCACTTCAGCGCCCCTTCCATTCTGTGTCCATTGGTGTTGGAGAGGCTAGGGCTGAGAGAATCCCTACCTTTGTTACAGAGTTCTCAAGTCCACAGTGGCTCAAACTAACACTTGTAGCGCGAAAGAAATGTCATGAGAACCATCCAAAATAAAACATCTGCAGCAGTTGAACAGTATGCAGTCAGGCGAGGAGGGCCCCAGTTCCCAATTGTCAAGCTGTGTAAAGGAATTCTGAAGTGTGGAAGTATGCGGAGACGCACGTGGAGCCATGTGTGAGAATGCTCTGAGACCACCTTAGCCTAGAGTACGGTTACCATTCCTGCATCTGATCGGCTCCTAACAGACACTTCTCCATCTGTTGTTTAGCTTACAGAAGCAGCTGTAGAAGACAGTCGAGAGGAGAGGGATCGCTCGAACTTAACCAGGCGGAGTCCCACGAGACGAGTCTGCTCTTTGTGCCAGCCTTAGACGCTTGTTTTCTAGAATTTACTGGTTCTACTGCTATTGTTTCTTAAAAGATGTTTATATGCTTAAAAAGGTTTCTCAGGAAATATAGTAAAGCAGAGAAATCTGTATCCATACCTGCATAGACCTGTATTGTGACAAGTGTCTGCTGAAGAGTTAAAAGCACAGTTTGAGTGGGGCAGAGTTAATGCTCAGGTAAGTTATAAAGAAGACCTTGTCTGACAGCTCTCGCCTTTGATACTCAGTTCCCCCACGGTCACTCCCTTCCTGCAGAGGCTGTTGCTTTGCCTCCTGAGTGACCATAGCTCAAACCTGATAGTTTATCCTGCTCTGGATATTAAATTCTGGGTCATTAGGAATTTATATTGAAGAATGTTACTCTAAACTACCAAGTGCAATTAACCACACACTGTGAGTAAGGTGTCCTTTTTATTAAGAGACAATAGAAACAGACACTGGAGGCCTCACTGTGCTTGCCTCTTCCTTCAGGACCTGCCTGGAGCCTGCTGCTTCTATTTTTTTAAAAAAAAATTTTTATAGATTATGCTTTTTATAGAACACTCACTGCATTGTTTCCAAGTCTTAGGGATACAAGATAAGCCATGGTGTTTTGAATGGGTGTTGGGGGAAGCTAAAATCAATAAGTATTCATCCCTTATAGGTGTGTAGTGTTTGGTCCTTGTGTACTGTGATTACTCGCCCTCCTCAAAGAATAATTCTCTAACAAAAGAATGTATACCCCTGTTACTAAAACATCCTTGCTGTGTCTGGCTGAAGCTGGAGGGACGTGAGCTGTAAAACCAAGGCCGTTCATGCTTCCAGCAGTAGAGCCACACCTGCCAGTACCCACTTAGCTATCCTGTCTTTGCTCCTTAGCCTGAACGTCCACACGTAGGTGGGGCCTCTCGCTTTGGTTTTGTAAACAGGGCACTCGTAGGCATGCTTAATTTCTTGTCTGTCCACGGGCACGGCTTTGGCAAAGATGACGGGCATCATGGACGTTAACTCCTTAAGGCGGGCATCAACAAGGGCTCCTGACTGGATGTCCCACCTGGCACCTGTGGCAGAGACAACAGTTGTGTAACTGGCATGCGGGTTCTGATGCTCTTAATTGTTCCATGCAATAAATGTTCCACTTTGACCATGTTGTCACCTGTCTGTGGCATCCTTGTGCGGTTTGAGAAGTTTAACTGCTTTATAAGATCAAATTCCAGACATATTCAAACCCGTGAAAGAAGCACACAGCTCTCTTAGCATCCTTTCTCGCTGCACTTACCAAGCTTGGAACAAGTTCAGGTCATTCCCTGCCTGGCCCTGGGATAACTGAACTGTGGTGTTTGCTTCAATGTGAGTGCTGCTTCAGGTGAATACACAGAGAGAGATGCACAGCATCAGCGGCAGCTTCAGGGTTTGGAAGATACCCAGGAACAGAATACTAGAGTAGATTTACTGGGATCTTTTAGAAAGCAGAGGGTGGGGGCTGCCAAACAGGCTCAGTGGGCAAAAGGCATTGGCAACCTGACCACCTGAGTCCATATTGAAAGCTAGATGTGGAAATAGCATGTGTAATGCCTGTATTCTAGGAAAGTCAAAGCCTGGCAAATGTGGTATGTAGGAAATAACACAAAGGTGCTGCTTCAAAAACAAGATGGAAAGAAAGAACTAGCTCTTGAAAGTTGTTCTTTGACCTCTGTACACAATAAAAGCTTAAAAGCAGGAGGGCAGATTTTGAATTGATGGTAGTTGTGATGGTTTGTATATGCTTGGCCCAAGGAGTGGCACTATTTGGAATCCTTGTTGGAGTAGGTGTGTCACTATCGGTGTAGGCTTTAATACCCTATTCCTAGCTGCCTGGAAGTCAGTATTCTGCCTGGAGTCTTCAGATGAAGATGTAGAACTCTCAGCTCCTCCTGACACCATGCCTGTATGGATGCTGCCATGTTCCCACCTTGATGATAATGGACTGAACCTCTGAACCTGTAAGCCAGCCTCAGTTAAATGTTGTCCTTATAATGTTGCCTTGGTCATGGTGTCTGTTCACAGCAATAAAATCCTGACTAAGACAGAAGTGAAAAGCAGAATACTGTGGATTACATGCGGGACTTAAGTTCCTGAAGTTTTAACGCTGGGTGATAATGTAGGTACAGTTTAAAGTGACAACCATCACCCTGAGTGCCATACAGTTTGGCTCTCATTACACGTACACTTGGATATTTAAGTCATCTGAAGGGAGGAGGAAGAAATAAAGTCACAACAGTAGATGTTGCAGGACAGGGACCAGCTTGTACCTAAGGCAGTGCCACATGCATTCCTTAGGGACTCACCTTCCAGGTGGAGGCCATGAAGGTATGCACCTTCTCTGGGGGGGTGGCCATAGTCTTCCTTGGTTTTTTTAGTAACATCTATAGTCAAACACATTCTGTCCAGTGGCCACTCGTTTTTTCGAGCCATGGTCTGCATGATTGCTTTGGGAGAAAAAGGAAGAATTGAAGAAGGTAAAAACGCTGTTTATAGGGTCCCAATAGCCCACAGTATCCCATGGGGTATCATAGGTTAGAGCTATGCTGGGCATACAGGCTTGCAGGACCATTTTGCCCTCCATGGTCACAAATAAGGATATACTGGAGCAGCAACTGCCATTTGCTTTTAAGTTGCCTGTGTTCCTTCAGTGTGACAGTGACAGACAGTGGCTTTTCTCTAGGATATACTACACTACTGCAGCTATGCTGTTGGCCCTCTCCTTCCTAACTAGAACCCTCATTGCTGCCCCTGCTTTGAAATGATTGTTTGAAAAGATGGGTGGAGAAGGACAAGAAGTTGTCACAGGTAAAGCCAGGCAGGACTTCTACCAGGAGTATGACCCCCATCCCCTGCCTCCAGCCATACCTGTTAAGAAAGATTGAGGGTTGAAGAACCCAGAAAGCCACACAACAGCTGGGAGGGTGAGGTCTTGAGTCCAAGTATCAAGTTCCCGGCAGCGTAAGAGGAGGTCGTTAAACCTGGTTAATGGGAGGTAGGAAGACATGATCTGACATTTTAGTAAAGTAGACCTCTTCTAGGAAGAAAGGGTGGGGTTCGTTTTGGGGGCTGCGGAGTTCACCAGGGTAAGTAGGGAAAAGAGCCACCTCTTATGACTCAAAAGGTGGTGCCCCTTCACAGGACTGGTTTCTTCCTGTTAGTGGTTACCAGCAGCTCTTGACACAGGTGTTATTTAGATGGTGTACAAAAAAAGCCTTTTGAGCAGGGTTAGCAAACACCACCGTTCTATGGGATGCAGTAGGAATGCTTTGGAGTGCATGCGTGTGTGTGCATCACTATTACAATACCAGAGTTGTTAGGAAGGATATAGCCAAAGCAAAGAGTATGAGACAAGTGCTTGTCCCACACAGACTAATTACTTGGAAGGGGATGATAAAGTCTTCTAGTAGAAATATTTACCACTACGCCCTGTATCCTGGCAGAAAGAAACCTCTAGTGATGTTCAGTTGAAAACAGGTTTTAAAGTGTAAAGAAATGTTAAGGTTAAGATGGCATGGTGGGAGGACCTGGAGAGATGGCTCAGCAAGTAAAAGCACTTGACTGCTGTTTCTGAAGACTCAGATTCAATTCCTAGCATCTGTGTGACGGTTTGTAACTTTGTGTGTAACTCTAGTTCTAAAGGATCTGATGCCCTCTTAGTGTGTGTGTGTATGTGAATATATGTGTGTATATAGGTATGTGTATGAATATATGTATGTGTGTGTATTTAATTTATGTGCTATTTTATTTTATGTGCATTGATGTTTTGCCTCCATGTATACCTATATGAAGGTGTTAGGTCCTAGAGTTACAGATAGTTGTAAGCTGCCATGTAGGTGTTGGGAGTTGAACCTATGACTTCTGGAAGAGCTCTTAACCTCTGAGCCATCTCTCAAACCCTAATCTTTGTTTATATGGTGTGGAAAAGAAAATTCCAGAGCAATATGGGAAAAGCAGTTCTGAGCAAGCAGATCGCTGAGTAGAACAAAAAAGGCAACTCATTCTCGGAGGTAGGTTGAGAGGTCTCTGGAAAGTGTTGGCTTAGGTTGTGTATGGAAAGTTTAGTGTCTTAATCACATTGTAAAGGACCCTCTTTAGGAACAGTACAGAGAGTAATGAATAATAAAACTAGACCAATAAGTTAGAAAAGGTTAGAAACGAAGAACCTAGGGAAAAATGACAGAAATTAGCTAGTACAAAGTAAGATGATAGGGAAAAGCCCAAACTTATTCATCATAAAGCATTATTAAATGCAAATCCTCCATTTCTGGGTAGGTAGAGCCCGCTCTTGCATATTTATAAGACTACTGAGTCTGTGCTCACTCTCCTGGATGGTTATTTGCTGTCTTTGGAAGTCACCCAACTGAACTGCCTCGTGCTCACCTCTGTGTCACCAGGGATGCAACCTGTAGTCACCTTGGAGGAGGAAAATGAGGACATGCCTGGATCACATTGGCCTGTGGATGTTCTGCTGGGCACTGTGTTGATTGCTGGTTAACATAGAAGGGTCTGGCCCAGGGGGAGACACCTATCCTTCCTAGTAAGTGGGCCTGAGCTGTGTGAGCTACGAGGCTAAGGGAAGGGAGTAAGCTAGTAAGCAGTGATGTTTCATGGTGTCTGCTTCAGTTCCTACCTCCAGATCTGCTCTGACACTGCAGTGATAACTGCTTCCTAGAACTATAAACTGAGGTGAACAAACCCTTTTTCCCAGTTGCTTTTGCTTAGTGTTTAATCACAGCAACAGAAAACAAACTAGAGCAACACCCATCTCCCTTGGCCAACACTTGGCTGCCTCTGAGACTGTAATAGTGCTAATTGTCAACAGAGTCTGGGATCACTCAGGAGACAAGCCCACAAGTACCTATGAATTGATTTAGCCTCTAGAAATGCCTATTCTAGGATTATTTTTAATAGGTTAATTGATACGAGAAAAAGTACTGTAAATATGGGTGACATCATTCTCTGAGTTGGGATTCTCAATTGTGTAAATGGTGAGTGAGCTTAGCACTGGCACCCCTTGCTCTGCGTCTCAACTCTTGCACACTACCAGCTCTCTCAAGCAGCTGTCACTGAGACTCCCATCAAAAGTTTGATGGTGCCTGGAACCATGAGCAAACCAACCTTTCCTAGGAACAACAGGAAAAGAAACCAAGACTGGCAGGGTCCTAACATGCTGTCATTTGGAATTCTAATGGCACCTTCCAGATTGATTCCAACTCAGGAAAAGATACAGGACAAGGAACTTCAGCATGCAAAAGGAGTAGACAGTCATGTGATGCTTTCTGAATTGTCCACGAAGGTCACAGAACAGCTGGGGATAAAGCATCAGCCTTCAGCAATCTCAGTTCCTGCCTCTGGCTGTCTAAAGTCATCTATGAGTGCATTAGTAATTACTGGTTTGGAAAATAAAGGGAAGGAAAGGCCAACACCCAAACTCAAGTAGTTTGTAGGACTTTAAATCAGTGAGGAAATTTTGCTTACATTTTTTTTCAGATGGAAAAAAAAAAATGAACACTGGAAGATCAGGTATTTTGTCAAAGAGTAGTTACCTAATGAATGAGGAAGAATTTGAATCTTGGTCTGGTCTATGTGAACTAACGTGAGCTAAATACCAGAGGAACTCAAGTGAAATTGGTAGAGTCTACAAGATGATGGTCACGGAGCAGGAGTTCTGCAGCATGTGGCTGAGAAGGAGTAGGAGGTGCCAGAGGTAGACAGCAAAGGCTGACCCTGGGCTGATGTTTACAGTTGCCAGTGGCAGTAGAGGCAGTTGCTTACCACTGGGCCAGGCCATAAGTAGATGGATATGCCAGTTTGTTCCATGTATCTGGAACCCGGTCATAACTCAGGGCGGACAGCTGGGTTTCCACATCAGGAGATAATGTCAACTCTCCCTGGGACAGAGAAAAGGTCACCATGAATACGCCCCAGTGTGGTGACGCCTCCCCCCTCCTTGTCCCATTTGTAAGTCTACCTTCAAACCAAGGTCTAAGTGTTGAAGCGACACACGGATTTCCCGGATGAGAACGTTCATCCTCTCACACTCTTGAAAGCAAACGAGAACATACGGGCTTCTATTTGGGTTCTTTTGCATTATTTCTGCCATGTTGAACTCTTCTGGAAGTCTCTCCAAAATGTCATCCAAGATATTCTTAACCTTAAAACATTAAGATACACAGACTGTATTTCTTTTGTTGTTGTTCTTGTTGCTGTTCCTGGTGTCTGTGATGGTTTGAACGAGTATGGTCCCCATAGGCTCATAGGTAGTGGCACTATTAGGAGGTGTGACCTTGTAGGAGGAAGTGTGTCACTGGGGGTGAGCTTTGAGGCTTCAACTGCTCAAGCCAGGCCCAGAGTCTGTTTTCTTCCTGTTGCCTGTAATCCACTTGTAAAACTCTGGACTCCTTCTCCAGTTGTCTGGACAGCCATGCTCCCCACCATGACAATAATGGACTTAACCTTTGAAATGCAAGCCAGTCCCAGTTAAATGCTTTCTTTATAAAAGTTGCTGTGGTCATGGTGTCTTTTTCACAGCAATAAAACCCTAACTAACACAGTGACTCTACATCATACTTTTTGACATCTCAGAATAGACCATGCAGCTTCCAAAGATGTCTACAACATTCAAAAGATCTCCATTGTTAGCTGCTCAGAGCTGCTGCGTTAGCACTAGGCACCCCCCTCTGCTGTGGACAGTTTTAAGGAGTAGGATTACCATCTAAATGACATTTGTGTGCAAAGGTAAAGATGAGAGAGTAGAACATGACTGTTGATTTGAAAATGTACGTATCTATCAGTTTCACTGAGCTAGAATATAACTATCTAGAAGCAGATGATTGGGAAATACCCTTCCTAGAATTCTAGCCTTCATGAGACCAAGAAAGAAGGGTCATGAGTTCAAGTCCAGCCTGAGATATGCAGTGAGACCCTGCCTCCAAGAGCCAAAAAGAAAAAAAAAAAAAAAAAAGAAAGTAAAAAATAGGGGGCAGGAGAGAAAAAAAAGAAAAAAGGGCCTTTATCTCCAGGCAGCATTTCCATCTCCCTGCATTTCTCAGTTGATTCACATGGTCCCAACATCATGCCCAGGAATTGCTGTCGCAAGCAGGGTAGGCAGTGGGCAAGGGCCCTGTAGTTAGATGGCAGTATGGCTTTAGACTCGGCCAGGTTTCATTTCCTTCCCTGACCTCTCTCTACCTGTTGAGTCTTGGCAACTCATGTCAGCTGGAATAGATCCTAATGCCTCTCCAAACCCTTGTGTGTTAAATAGCCCAGGGAAAAGTATGCTCTTTAGTGTCTGGCACCTAACAACTGGCCTTGGCTATGAGCATCTGGCCTGGGTGGATACAGAGGTACCTTGCTTTACATGTACTGCATTTTCTGGTTTTGTGATTGGCTTCCCTCATGGAAAGATTGGAAATATAACAAATATAAGATTTATAATATAATATAAATATATGCCCCTCTGCTTCTATAAATGTATGTCTTCCTGCAGGGAAGATGTTTCCTTGTTCATCTTGCTAAAGATATAGTATTGTAGAAAAGATGTTTATATTCAGGGTAAACAACATGTACAATTTCTTTGAAGTTATGAGTAGGTCAATGAATGACCTTATTTTAAAAGATACAAGAAATAATATGGCCATATTGTGGGACTTAGAGGTCATGCTAACAAGTGTCATCTGAACATCCTGAATCTTTGGCAGTCACACTTGGCTTAATAATTTTGAGAAGAGTAACAGCTCATTTGTTTGGCAGGGTGAACTATTCAGGGTTTAAAGTAAAGAGAAACAAGATTTTAATGTAAGAAATAGCATTTTCCATTTCTACAATTCTATATAATGGAGCATATAAAAATCTTCAAAGATATATAAAAGGGAAAAATAACAAAATAACAGCAAGAAATACAGCAAAAGTGAAGGGCTAGGGCTAGAATGTGGCCAGTGGGTAAAAGCTGCACAGACAGGTGTCCTAAATTCAGATCTCTACACCCACATAAAAAGCTGGGTGTTTATAACCCCAGCACTGTAGAAGGCAGAGACAGGAGAATTGCTGGGATTTGCTGGCTGCCAGTCAGGCTCCAGGTCAGTGAGGCCCTACCTCAAAGGACTATGGTGGAGAGGTATAGAGCAGAACACCTGATGTCTTCTTAGCTTCCAGATAACCACCCGTAAATATGGCCTGCTCTACCCCTGTACCCCTCCCCCCATGGTGAAGGGCCAGCCGTGGATTTGGAGATTATGTCTCTAATTCAATTCATGTATCTGACAGAGAATATGCATGTAGAATAAAGAGTTGGTACAAGTCTGTAAGAAAAGGAGAGAGGAAAGTGGAGCAAGTAAAAATTTCTATCATCTATCTATCTATCTATCTATCTATCTATCTATCTATCTATCTCCATCCATCCATCCATCCATCCATCCATCCATCCATCCATCCATCCATCGGCCATCTGCTTGTGAAGAGAGGCTGATGACCCAGGCAAGGAACACAAAGTTATAAGCACTCAGAGACTGCTAATCCGTAACAGACTCTAAAGGAGGCATTGTATCTGAAGACTCAGACCTACGGTCTGGCAATCCCGTTTGTGAGCACAGAGAATGTCAGATTACCAACCACTTTGGAAGTAAGTCAATGTTTGTCTTTTGACAAAGGATTATGTGGGGTCATGGTCATGGTCATGGTTGTAACATTCATAACAGTAAAACAAACCCAAGAGCCACTTCAGATAACCACCCACAGTAAAATAAAAATCATATTCCTATAATAGAGCACAAAACAAAAATGACCCATTGGTATCTGAACGAACAGGTGAATCTCACAAATTTACTGTGGAGTCAGGAGCCTGGCAATAACTACTGTGTTAACCCATCCAGTATGTGGTTATGGAGGTCAGGATATTGGTTACCTTTGGGGAGCAAGAAGTACCCTCACAAAGAGCATGAGTATCCTGGGCAGTTGGAAATGTTTTACACCTTGATCTGGGTGGCAGCTATCTGCCTGTTGGCACAGGTAAAGCTTAACTTAGATAGACAATAACTGAGACTAGTGCACTTCACTTTAAAGAAGATAACAAGGAAGGCCTTCTTACCTTGTCTTCTGTAGACTGCCCCAGTTCCTCTTGGCTGACTGCATTCCTGGGTTGCATCTCCAGCAGAGTTCTGAAGAGCGTGTTGGATGTCACTGTTAGTAACTCTATTTCAGCATTGGGGTGGAGACCATACAGTGCCGGGCTTTCTGGAGGCAACGTGTCCTCTATGTACTGGTGATAACCAGAATAATCTGAGTAGGGAGGGGCTGCAAATCCTGGTGCCAGCATGACTTCATCCTCGATCTTTAACCACAAAGAAACGTCAGTTATTCCAGGGCTAGGTGGGTAACATCTTCACTTCCTGAACACAGAACCCTAGCAGCAATGTCCCACAGTGATGCCAGGTAGATAACAGACTCCAGAATGCCCCTGTGGGTCAGTAACTTACAGTCTGTTTGCGGTAGTGTGATATACACACATATTATAAATAAGTAAACATGGCTGCATCAACATGGCCTACTAGCAAATGCTTCATGTTCCAACTTCTGATTCTCAAACATCCCTAACTCCCAGAGAAGAAATCAAGATGTCTTGTCGTTAATTTGACCAAGTAGATGTTTTGAATTTAAACTTGATTCAGAACTCATTTTTAGTAATGCTAGTATACAATTCCCTGGTGTTATGATAAAAGATGTCCCCCATGTTCATATATTAAATAGCTTCATCCTCAGATGACAGCACTATTTTAGAAAGTTCTGGAAACTGTAGGAAGTGTGGCTTAGTTGAAGGAAGGCGGTCACTTGCAGGTGTTTTTTTTTGAGTGTGTCCCTAGGTCCTCTGTCTCTGCTATTCTCTGCCATAACTTTCCTCCTGGTGGAACCAGTTAACCCTGGACTGACACACCCCAGACTCACGTCTTCCCTTGAAAGCTCTTTTGTCACAGTGGTGGAAAGCCAGTGTACCTGGTGTAATATTCTCCACACAATGCTACTCCAAATCATGTGATAACAGACAGCCTTTACAAACACAAGGTTGGGGTGACTTCCATTTTATAGGTCATATTACACTGCGTGAGATTAGTGCTCTCTCCCCAGGTCCTTGGGCAAAACAGGACAAAGTCTGTAGTCTGTGTTACTGGGTTGGACAGGGGCTCAGGACATGGTTTCCTGCGGAATGAAAGGCCAGAGCAATGGCTTTCCTAGCCCAGCTGCTTCACTGGGGCCTGAGGAAGAGTAAGCATTCTCTGTAGAGGGATATTTTCTAAAATACTAGGGTGAAATAACGCATCTACACATAAGAAAGTACTCTTCAAAATATAAGCAAAGAAGTTATGGGCCTGAGTCTGCCCGATGACAAACTGTGAAGTGCTTAGGAGATTTTAGCTACTTTATTTCACATTCCTCTCTCCCAGATGATTCTCAGGCACCACTAACACCTCTTAATTTTCCGGGTCTCTCTCACCATGAATTCTGTTTCCACATGCATTTAAATGTACCAGGGAATGCTTTAAAAAAATACAGCAATTTTTTTTTTTTTTGCCTACACCTGGTAAATCATTTTCTGAAAAATCTGTCTGCTATGATGTATCTTGAACTACATCTCTTCACTGTTGCCTGGAGAGTTGCATTTATCCAGTTAGGAATTTGGGTTAATCACCCAATACATTTCACCTTGGACATAGAAAACCTTCATTGGAACTCAAGGTAATGAGGTAGCTGTGACTCTCCATGAGGTTGTGCCCTGTGTCTCTGAGTCATAGCAGGCTGTTTCTTCTCTTACACGCAGTCCCTGGTGGTGGAAAGACCCTGTGAGTTTGGTAGGATTTCTTAGCTGCTGTCTCTGATCTCCAGGGGTATGTCTGATACTTGAGTCAGCATTTATATTTAGCATTTTGCACCAGGAGTAGTCTCATATTATCTAACTTTTCATAGTGCCACAAATAAATGTAAACCCATTGACCAGGGAAAGGAACAGAGGGAATTACCTCACCACCATCACCATCCCAGACTTGCTCTGTCCATATTGATCATTTCCTATTTACTTATAAAGAGCAAATGAAATTTAAATGTGATCAAACTCAATGTTCTGAACTAAAGTGCACATAGGAGTTAAACCTATCATCATTATCTATCCAGACAGGCAGATAGGCAGGCAGGCAGACATACAGACAGGTACACAGACAGGTAGACAGAGTCTCAAGTAAAACCTTAACAAAAGAAACAGGAGTTGTTTGGGCTTTCTTTAAAGTTAAGTGGACCCAAGTATTACCAACTATACCTTCCTCCCCAAACTTTTAGTATTTAAGTAAGAATTGAGGTTTGGATATTTTGTGGGTTGTTGTGCGTCAAGACAAACCAAGATGTGCACAGAATAGCCATGTCTCCTCCTAGGTTAGAGAGATCCGCATACCTAGAAAGCCTGTTCTGTGCCTTGGTGTTAGAGACTTGTAAACTCTTACAGCCAGGGTGGCAAAGCTGTGACAGTGAGATTCATTTTGCTGAAGAAGTTTAAAACAAACACTCTTATCTATTTATTGGGGGAGGCTGTTTTTAAAAAATTCTTTTCAGATAAGATCTTGCTATGTAGCCTCTAACTTCTATACCTGCCTGCCTTCCATTTGCTAGGATTACAGGCATGAACCACTATGGCTGGCAAGGCTGTAAGTTCTTAAGGCAACCAGGCCATTAAGGATGGTAAGTAATGCCTCTTTCCCTCATTGGCTGCTGTCCTTTGCTTTGCAACTTGACCAGCATGAAAATTTTATTACTTAGTCATCTTCCATCAAAATACCAACCAGGTTCCACCCCAGTGATACTACCCAGTTGCACTCAAATATCCAAACCCCTGCAGGTTTGGTTTTCTGGACTTTGAATTCTCTGAAGGGTAAATCGAACTGCAGATTTTAAAAGTTCTTTCATCTCCCTCTCAGTAGTAATGGGAAAAAAATCAAGCTCTGGTTTGTAGAGAACAAAGTTCTATCTGGATGTGTTTATTCTAACTGGCTTTTCCCCTACTTTGGTTAACGAACCTGTCTGAATAGATGTGCACATGGGCATGTGTGTGTGCAGTCATGTTCAGAGGCTGAAGAAGACGTTGGGCATCCTCTTCAGCCACTTTGCCTGTTCCTTTGAGGTAGGGTCTTTTTTAAGAAACTGGGCTTACAAGCCTCCATTGGAATAGAGGCCAGATGCATCCAACGATCCATCCTCTGCATCCTCGTCACAAGTTCTGGGAGTGCTGGCTTTTCTTTGTTCCTTAGATGCTTGGGTCTAAATTCCTGTACTTATGACGCAAAGCAAGCATTCTTCACCCCTGAAGCCATCTCTAAATTCCTGATTCAGATTCAACCTTTCCACTGAAGGGCTACTAGAAAACCTGCTTCCCGTTGAACTGTAGTTCTGCACAATGGGGACTTTGTTTTTTTCCTTCAACTGGAGGGCTATTTGAGGAGATAGTCTAAATTCTCAAGGGATTAACCCATTTTCAACAAACAGTTCTCCTAAGAAAGTAAAAAATGACTAGATGCTTGATATCATCCCGTCAAAACTAGAGTAAAGAATATGGACTGTAGCAGAGTTACTGAGGATGTAAAGAAAACAACTTTTATACACTGGTGGAAAGAGTTTTGTGATTTCTACAAACAATAACCATAGTCTCCAACTGACCGAGCAGCCTACCCCATAGGCGGCACAAACTCTGTACACAGACTTGCACAGGTAATGGCCAAACCAGAAGTTGTATTGTATCTCACTAAGATTTTAAGAATCAGTGGAACCATGCACAGACATACAGACCTCCACACCACGTGTAACTGTGACCAAGGATCTGAGTTCATCTTGGCAGGAATCAGATCAGACATTAGCATGTGCAGGTATTGGGAGCTGGAAAAACCAGTAACCATGCTGGCTCAATGGGGCTATTGTTCTTTGTTTTCATACTGTGTTTTCTAGACTTCGGTAAAAACCCAACCATTTACCTGCTTTGCCAAATAGTCTTAGTAATGAGGGGTCCCTAATCCAGTGCAAGTCTAAGCAAACACATTGCCACATGGCCTTTTGAGTCTAAAATGCAAAGGCTGAGTGTTGTTAGCAGTTTCAGAAATTACTCAAATGTGAAGCCCATCGTCAGGTTTTCTTTAGAGCTGAAAATCACACTTGTAATTTTCTCCATAATGTGTCTGACAACTAACCCAAGGTGCAGGGGTGTCTTGCATGAAGCTGGACTGGAAGGGAGTAACAACTGGAACTCTGGTCTCCTGGATTATCCCTCTTTCACAGGGCACACAAAAGCAAGTACGGGCATACCACCTCACTGCTAAGGTGACCTCTGCACCAACTACAAATGGAGCAGTGCTCTGTGCAACTCAGTGTGCAGCAGAACAGGGCTGGCCTTTTAAATCCAAGTTCCACTCCTTGCCTGCCAGGTTTAAAATTTTTTTAAATTTTAAATCTCTGAGAGTATTCCTCTTTTGCTTACATAAAGTAGTCATACCTGTTCTTCAGGACTGTTGTGGAAACCTGGATGGCACTGACTAGTCCTGCTGTGGCCAAGGTTCTTTTTTTGTTTGTTTGTTTGTTTGTTTGTTTGAGGCAGGGTTTCTCTGTATAGCCCTGGCTGTCCTGGAATTCTCTTTGTAGAGCAGGCTGGCCTCAAACTCAGAAATCTGCCTGCCTCTGCCTCCCGAGTGCTGGGATTAAAGGCGTGTACCACCACGCCCTGCTACCCAGGTTCTTAATAAATGTTCTCTATCTCTCTCAGCAGAAGGTTGTGCACTGGTGCTCAAGACATGGTTCAGTGGGGAACAGCCCTGGCTGCTCTTCCAGAGACCCTGGGTTTGATTCCAGCACCCACATAGCAAATTACAGTTGTTTGTAACTCCAGTCTCAGGGGATCCAACACCCTTTTCTTGCCTCACAGGTATGGCATGCATGTGGTGCACAGACATAAATGTAGATAAAATATCCATATACATAAAAATAGAAACAAAACACTTTTTACAGAGTAGGGCACAGCCAAGCAAGAAATACGTATTGCAAAAATATATACTTCATAATAAAAAGATTCCCCATCTATAAGCACATTGTTCTGGTATCATGTCAGTATTTAACCTGACAATAAACACTTGAGTTGGCCATTCTTGTTTCATAGATGGTACAACTACTGCTTAGGGGAACTTAGTAAAATCAGACTCTACAATAAATGTAAGAGTTTGAATTTGGCCCCCAAGGGCTTGCTTTTTTACCTTAAGACTGGATTCCTAATTATTACCTGTATCATCCAAATAGTTGACACTATATGATAACTTTCAGGTGACCTGGTACCTCCTTTCCCAAAAGTACTATACCGTATTTGTTATTTGGCACTGCTAAATGTTTGTGTTCTATGAGGAAATGATGGTTTTCCTCAATGTTACTCAAAAGCTCTTTAAGGTGCCTTCCCACTAGACAGCTCATTTATCCAACAGGAAACTCATCCTTCTAACACTGAGACATCACCGAAAGGCCAGATCTGAACACAGAAGGATTTTCAACTGGTTCATGCATGGGCTGCTTTTTTTTTTTTTTAATTGTGTTCCAAAGTAGCAACTCTTAAATTTGTATTAACTGATGTGAGAAGGGTCAGGAAGATATCCTGAAGATGCTGAGGCATTAAATCATGTTAGCAGCTTGAGCAAGAAACATTTGCATGAGAACAAAATAATTGGATGTGTAGCCTTTGACATGAAGTCAGCAAGTGCATTCATGTCCCCAGTGAGATGACAGTAGTACTACTGGGTGACTATGGCAGCTTAAGAATGAGGCGTCTCCACCCTGAGAACCTCACCAGATCCGGAGGGAAGGCTGTGCACCTACACTTCTTAAGGGCCCCTCCACACCAGCAATGCCCCTCAGGTTTTATCACCTATATTTATTCTACAATCATTTGAGTGGGAGTCCAGCCTTGTGAAGGTTAATGAACTATTTCTCAGATCAGTAATTTCACCCTTAGCTATAGGCCAGAGCCAGGGAAGGGGCTACCCCTGAGCTTCCTGCTCAGCCCTTGCCCTCTACCATCCTTTAGAGAAATAAGGCTCTGTAAAGGTGGATCTGGAGCACTGTTTATCTTCCATGTCTCCATGGTAACTTGCTCCCAGACAAATTTCCAGTGGTACTGAATTGAAAGTATCTTTATAATGTGTGAAATCCTGCTCATTAGGAGAGAGAAAGACTGGGAGACCTTGAATCAAAGGAGGACATAAAGGATGGTCACAGAGCAGAAAGTTCTAAGTTTTGTTGTTTTTGTTAATGCTATTTAAAGAAGTAAAAGACTCTCAGTGCCCATTACAATGTTGGAGTAGACTCAAATACACTGTTCCTGGTACATGGTTATGGAAGGTCTCAAAATAGACTCGACTCTAGTGATCAAGTCTGCTTCTCTGAGAAGCATTTAGAAAAGCTGTGGATGGAAGCTTACTCAGATTTCCAAGACCAAACATACACAACAGTGTGCTCTTTCAGCACTGATCCAAAACACGTTAGTGTCTATGGCAATGTTTGGTGAATTTAGATGGCATAGGTGTGGCCATGGCTGTATCCTTGCCGAAGGAAGTATGTTACTGGGGCAGGCTTTGAGGTTTCCAAATACTTGTGCCATTTTGACTTAGTTCTCTCTGCCTCTTGTGGATTGGTGTGTGAGCTCTTGGTAGTTCCTGCTGCAATGACTTTACCCTGCCATCATGGACTCTAAACCTGTGAAACTGTAAGCCTACTTGAATGTTTTCTCTTATATGTTGTCTTGGTTGTAAGGTTTTGTCACAGCAAGCTTGAATAGCATTTGAGAGCAAGCGAGCATTAGCAAGCGAGCTACCACCTCAGTGCCTATAGTATAAGAACCAAGCACGTTCACCAGAAACCACAACCAGCCTGGCACCATTTGGCATGGACACAGGGACTCAGGGTTAATTCTATGTGAAAAAAGATGTTCAGTCAGTTTTGCCAGTGGTAGCCTACCCCTTCCTCTCAGAAGCAGCAAGGATTACTCTGTTTTATTTAAAACCTTGCTATATTTCTTTGTTATCACACATAAAACAACAACAGGAACCCTACAGTAATAATAACTTCTTTTCTGTTGTTCTTTTGTTTGTTTTTCAAGACGGAGTTTCTCTGTGTGGCTCTGGCTGTCCTGGAACTCTCTGTAGAGAAGGCTGACCTCAAACTCACAGAAATCCATTTCTCTACCTCCCGAGTACTGGGATTAAAGGCATGCAGTACCACTGCCAGGCTAATGATTTTATTTTTAAAAAGATTTTATTTTAAATTATGCCTGTGTTTCTGTGTGGAGGAATGCCCAAATGAGCATGGGTGTCTGAGGAGGCCAGGAGAGAATGTCAGATCCCCTGGAACTCAGAGATGCTCTAAGCCACCTGACTAGAAACTGAAGTCAGGTTTTTGTAGAAAATAGTCCATGCTCTTAATCCCTAAGCCACTTATCCAGCCCTTATTTTATCTTCTTTTTTTTTTAATATAGCTTGTTTGAAGAAAAACCCAAGTTAAGTTCATCACACCACATGTAGTTGATATTCCTTCCCATTGTCTTACCATATTAATAGAGATTATTTTAAATTGAAAAATTGTATCTATGTAGCTATGACTATGAAATACAGGAGATGTTCTTGTTACATTTGTTCATTGTCTGGTGTATGTGTGTATGTGTGTGTATGTTGTGTGAGTATGCCCTCATGCGCATACATGGAGCAGTTTGTGTGTAAACCCAGACAACTTGTTAGTGTTGGTTCTTTTCTTCCAACATGTGTGATCCAGGGATTGGTCATGGTTGGCCTTGTTTGTCAGCAAGCACCTTTAACACTAAGCCATCTCAATGCGCCAGTGAGAAGTTCCAATCTAGGTTTACCTGGATTCTGTCAAGCCAATGAGTCTACCACCTTACAGACTTAAGTGCCATCGTTTCTCTGAACATATACCAAGTAATCTAATAATGTCACTGATAAAATTTTAGACTATTGTATGATTTATGCAAGAGGCCCTGGGGTGAGATCACAGGATTCATACTCTGGTGGGCTCGTGGGCACACTCATTGAGAGATCTGGGGCCAATCACTGGGTCTCAGTATATTCATCTGTACAATGGAGAAACAGCATCGTCTCAGCCCAGATATTATGAAAATCTAGTAAGTCTACACTTAGCAACTTCACAAACCTCCAAGAATAATAGGAATGTGAACATTTATAAAAAGGCCAGCACCCTTAGGAACACTTAAGAATTACATATATAGTAAAACAAAGTCTGAAAATTTCTTATTGGAATTTTTTTCTCAGTGAAATAAATTTTAAAATGTCTTACCAGAGATGGATTCATGAATTCTTCTAGATACACCCGGCATAGTTTTCGATCCCAGGCATCTGTGATGTGGCCCCCATACATGATCTCCCCAAAGAGGTAACGGAGGTCTTCCCATGGGACCTGGGGGAAAACACACATCTTAGAGTTTTCTTTCATGTTGGTGTGACAAAATGTCTAGACAGAAGCAATGGCAGCTCCAGTGCACAATTTCAAGTTTGTCATTTTGGGTTAATCATGGTGGCAGGTGGGTGAAGCACCTGACCACATCGTGTCAACAGATCAGAGGTGAACAGTTTAATGTGGCCATGCTGATACTCAGTCGACCTTCTCTACCCCTTATACAGCCCAGGGCCTGGCCCACGGAACGATGCTGTTGCTCACATGCAGGCCAAGTCTTCCCAGCTCAATCAACCCAACTGAGATAACTCCCCACAGACACACTTACAGGCCAACCTAATCAACAGTCCCTTATGGAGACTCCTATGCCAGGTGCTTCTAGATTGTGTCAAGTTGACAATTAAAACTCACCACCATGCCACACAAATGCTCAGTTCCAGGCCTAGAATATCTGCCCTAGCTGCCTAGCCAAGACTACAAGCCCCTTTACCCTAACTGCCCTATTATGATCCTGTCAGCCATGGCTAAAACCAGTGTAGTCCTGTCTTTAAGATTTTGTGTAGAACTTCTTGAGAGAATTATTTTCAGTGTATTCTAATAAATTTGACAAAGCTCAGCAACACCACACTTTACTGTAGATTTTAGAGGAAATGGAGTCATCTTTGTAACAGGTTATGAGGCATATTGGTATTTCATCTAAAACTCCTGACCTGTTGTTTTCCCAGCGCTTGCCAGTCTAGCCTGCTGTCCTACTTTAGGGGTTTTTTGTTTTTTGTTTTCATTTTTTTATTGGTTGCTTTATTTACATTTCAAACATTAGTCCCCTTCCCAGTTTCCCCTCCACAAGCCCCCTATCCTCTCCTCCCTCCCCCTGCCTCTATGAGTATGGTCCGTCCGTGTCCCTCCCCCCCCCCCCCCCCCCCTGCCCAGCTCCTGACTCCTGCCTCAGTGGCCTAGCATTCCCCTATCCTGGGCCATCAAGTGTCCATTGGACCAAGGGGCCCCCCTCCCAGTGATGTCAGATAAGGCAGTCCTTTGCTACATATCCATCTGGAGCCATTGGTACCCCCTGAGTAGTCTTTGGTTGGTGGTTTAGTCCCTGGGAGCTTTGGAGCGTCTGGTTGGTTGATATTATTGTTCTTCCTATGAGGTTGCAAACCCCTTCAGCTCCAACAGTCCTTGCCCTAACTCCCTATTGGGGTCCCTGTGCTCAGTCCAATGTTTGGCTGTGTACATCCGAATTTGTATTGGTCAGGATCTGGCAGAGCCTCTCAGGAGACAGCTTTATGTGGCTCCTGTCAATAAACACTTCTTGGCATCTGCAATAGTGTCTGGGTTTGGTGTGTGCATGTAGGATAGATCCCCAGGTGGAGCAGTCCCTGGACGGTCTTTCCTTCAATCTCTGCTCCCTGTATTTCCTTTAGACAGGAGCAATTCTGGGTTAAAATTTTGGAGATGGGTGGGTGGCCCCATCACTCAACTAGAGGGCCATGCCTTACCTCTGGATATGGTCTCTACAGGTTATCCCTCCCCTTTGTGGGGTATTTTAGCTAATGTCATCTCCATGGGGTCCTGAGAGGCTCTTGCTTTCCTGGCATCCCTGACTTTCTTGTGCTACCCCCAGTTCTCCATCCTCCATTGCTACACACCTCTGTTCAATTTCCTGACCCTCTGTTCATCTCCTCCACCTCCTCCTATACCTGATTCTTCCCCTCTTTCCACCCCCTTTTCTTCCTCCCAAGTTCCTCCCACCCTCTACTTCCCTTGATTATTTTGTTCCCACTTCTAAGTAAGACTGAAGCATCCACTCTTCCTTCTTCTTGAGCTTCATGTGCTCCATGAGTTGTATTGTGGGTATTCCATGCTCTTTGCCTAATAGCCACTTACCAGTGAGTACATACTACATGTGTTTTTTTGTGATTGAGTTACCTCACTCAGGATGATATTTTCTAGATCCATCCATTTGCCTGCTAATTTCATGAAGTCAATGTTTTTAATAGCTGAGTAGTATTCCATTGTGTAAATATATCACATTTTCTGTATTCATTCCTCTGTTGAGGGACATCTCAACAGAAATGGTTTTTTTTCCAGCTTCTGGCTATTAAAAATATGGCTGCTGTGAACATAGTGGAGCATGTGTCCTTATTACATGTTGGAACATCTTCTGGGTATACTTCCAGGAGTGGTATAGCTGGGTCCTCAGGTACTACTATGTCCAATTTTCTGAGGAACCACCAGACCAATTTCTAGAGTGGTTATACCAGCTTGCAATCCCATCAGCAATACAGGAGTGTTCTTCTTTCTCACATCCTCACCAGCATCTGCTGTCACCTGAGTTTTTGATCTTAGCCATTCTGACTGGTGTAAGATGGAATCTCAGGGTCATTTTGATTTGCATTTCCCTGATAACTAAGGATGTTGAACCTTTCTTTAGGTGCTTCTCAGCCATTTGAGTTTCCTCAGTTGAGAATTCACTGTTTAGCTCTGTTCCCTATTTTTTTAATAGTATTATTGGTTCTCTGGAGCCTAACTAATTTAGTTATTTGTATATATTGGATCTTGAGCAATCCCACTAAAATTGGGGACTAGACAAGGCTGCCCACTCTCTCCCTATCTGTTCAATATAGTACTTGATGTTTTTGCTAGATCAATTAGACAACAAAAGGAGGTCAAAGGGATACATATTGGAAAGGAAGAAGTCAAAATATCACTATTTGCAGATGATATGATAGTATACTTAAGTGACCCCAAAAATTCCACCAGAGAACTCCTACATCTGATAAACAACTTCAGCAAAGTGGCTGGATATAAAATCTGTATGTCAAGAACTTCAAATCTCTGAAGTCCAAGAAGACCTCAGAAAATGGAAAGATCTCCCAGGCTTATGGATTAGCAGGATTAATATAGTAAAAATGGCCATCTTGCTAAAAGCAATAAATAGATTCAATGCAATCCCCATCAAAATTCCAACTCAGTTTTTCGTAGAATTAGAAAGAGCAATTTTCAACTTCATTTGGAATAACAAAAAACCCAGGATAGCAAAAACTATTCTCAAAAATAAAAGAATATCTAGGGGAAATCACCATTCCTGACCTTAAAACTGCATGGTACTGGTATAGTGACAGACAGGTAGACCAATGGAATAGAACTGAAGATCCAGAAGTGAACCCACACACCTATGGTCACTTGATCTTTGACAAAGAAACTAAAACCATCCAGTGGAAAAACAGCATTTTCAACAAATGGTGCTGGTTCAACTATCAGACAACATGTAGTAAAATGCAAATTGACCCATTCTTTTTTTCTCTCTCTCTTTTTTTAATTAGGTATTTTCCTCATTTACATTTCCAATGCTACCCCAAAAGCCTCCCCCCCCCGTACCCACTCCCCCAATCCCCTACCCACCCACTCCCCCTTTTTGGCCCTGGCATTCCCCTGTACTGGGGCATATAAAGTTTGCAAGTCCAAAGGGCCTCTCTTTCCAGTGATGGCTGACTAGGCCATCTTTTGATACATATGCAGCTAGAGACAAGAACTCCGGGGTACTGGTTAGTTCATATTGTTGTTCCACCTATAGGGTTGCAGTTCCCTTTAGCTCCTTGAGTACTTTCTCTCGCTCCTCCATTGGGGGCCGTGTGACCCATCCAATAGCTGATTGTGAGCATCCACTTCTGTGTTTGCTAGGCCCCGGCATAGTCTCACAAGAGACAGCTATATCTGGGTCCTATTAGCAAAATCTTGCTAGTGTATGCAATGGTGTCAGCATTTGGAAGCTGATTATGGGATGGATCCCTGGATATGGCAATCACTAGATGGTCCATCCTTTCGAAATTGACCCATTCTTATGTCCCTGTACAAAGCTCAAGTCCAAGTGGATAAAGGACCTCCACTTAAAACCAGATACACTGAATCCAAAAGAAAGTGGGGGAAAGCCTTTAACACATGGACACAGGGGAAAAGTTCCCAAACAGAACACCAATGGGTTATGCTCTAAGATCAAGAATCAATAAATGGGACCTCATGATATTGCAAAGCTTCTGTAAGGCAAGGGACACTGCCAATAAGACAAAAATGGCAACCAACAGATTGGGAAAAAAATCTTTACCAATCCTATGTTAGTTTTTATTGTTGTAATAAAACATTGACCAAACTTGGGGGATTGAAAGGGTTTATTAAGCCTACAGGTTATACTCTACCGTGGAGGAGAGCCAGGGCTGAAACTGAAGCAGAAATCATGCCAGAAGGGTGCTTACTGGCTTGCTCAGCTACCTTTTGTGTGTAGTCCAGGCCTATCTGCCTAGGTGTGGCTCCACCCACAGTAGGCTCAATCTCCACCCCCAACAATTAGCAGTTAAGGAGATACCTCCAAGGCATGCCCACAGCTCAACCTGTCAATCAAACTGAAGGAGGCAGTTCTTCTATTGAGCTTTCCTCTAAAGTCCAGTTGATACCCTATCCCAAGACTCATCATTGCCTCATCTAAAGTCTTTACTATGTGACTCAGATAGACAATTTATATTTGAAGTCTATTTGATTTTCATCAGTTTTGCAAAGACTGGGCACAAGGCTGTTTTGAGAGCAGTGACTACCATAAGATGTTTTATTCACTGTATCTCCTTCTTTGCTGGCTTTACAGAGTTCAAGCCTCTCTCTGCTACCCCTTCCCTTCCTCTGGGTTTGCAAAACATGCCAGTTTGTGATGAAGCCTTTCTAGACAGGAACCTTTGTACCCCCGGTGGCAGTCTATTGCTTCCCGACGGTTCAAGTAAAATTGTAATTATAGCCTTCCCTGTGGCATGATGTGACAGAACAGAACGAGTCAAATTGCTGAGGCCATTCCAATGTACTTGCTACAAGTTCATATGAATTTGAAGAAATGAACCTAAAATGTGTCTTTCTCTTAAGCCATTTGATAGGAATGAGAAATGCAAGAAGTAGCTAGACTACCCTGCCATGCCACAGACACCTTCCACAGAGCAGAATTGGATAGGAAAAGACTTACCTGTATTTCCCATTCAGATTGAATGAATGCCCTACATGTCAGTAGTCAATATGTACTTCCCACATAATTTTAATCAGCTAGGTCTATTCTTTTCAATTATTGATTCTTTCTCCTAAGCATTTATTCTTTCTCCTAAGCATAATGTTTGTTCTTTAAAAAAACCTTGTGTGTAGGAGGACGTGTTGGACACAGTTGTGTGCAGTTTGCATGCACATGTATACATATAGAGACCAGAGGTTGAACTCGGGTATTCTCAATTATTTATTTTACCATGATGTTTTTCCTTAAAGCCAGGGACTCTCACTTAGCTTGTAGCTCATGGATCGGCTGGCTAAAGGAGCTCTAGACATCTACCTGCCTAGCCTTTCCAGCACCATGATCATAGGCATGTAGCTTTTTATACTTACACTAAGGAGCAGAACTTGGGTCCTCATGTAACAAGCAAGCACTTTAGTGGTTGAGATGTCTCCCAAACCCATAACCACTGTCTTTTAATACTATCCTGTAAAGAGCTGTGGTGATGCTGTTAGGGGGAGTTTAGGAGGTCTAGCACCACTGGATTTCTGGGAGGTGGGCTTTGAGATTAAAAGCTTTGCCTGTCTCCAGTCTTCATTCTCTGCTTCATGATCATGGTGAGATGTGATCTCTCAGCTTCCTGCCTCTGCAGCAATGCCTGCTACCTTCTGCCATGCTGTCTCTGGCATAGGTTCTCTAACCTTTTGGGACTGTACGGCAAAATAAACTTGTTTCTTTTTATAAGTTACCTTGGCCACAGAGTTTCATTTCAGCAACAGAAATATACCTAATACGAGAACATCTTGCTCAAGCAAATAGTATGTGCACGTTAAATTCATTCCCAGCTCTTGATAACTTGCATTGTAATATGTGGCAAATGACTTTGGCCAATATATCAGAGATATGACAAGTTAAACACGTATAGCTGTGTTGACCCTTGAGCCACAGAAGGAACAGCAGGTTACAGTGAAATTTACCCAACCAACTGTGGGGCTGCTGTGAAGGCTTTTAATACTATCCTGTAAAGAGCTGTGGTGATGCTGTTAGGGGGAGTTTAGGAGGTCTAGCACCACTGGATTTCTGGGAGGTGGGCTTTGAGATTAAAAGCTTTGCCTGTCTCCAGTCTTCATTCTCTGCTTCATGATCATGGTGAGATGTGATCTCTCAGCTTCCTGCCTCTGCAGCAATGCCTGCTACCTTCTGCCATGCTGTCTCTGGCATAGGTTCTCTAACCTTTTGGGACTGTACGGCAAAATAAACTTGTTTCTTTTTATAAGTTACCTTGGCCACAGAGTTTCATTTCAGCAACAGAAATATACCTAATACGAGAACATCTTGCTCAAGCAAATAGTATGTGCACGTTAAATTCATTCCCAGCTCTTGATAACTTGCATTGTAATATGTGGCAAATGACTTTGGCCAATATATCAGAGATATGACAAGTTAAACACGTATAGCTGTGTTGACCCTTGAGCCACAGAAGGAACAGCAGGTTACAGTGAAATTTACCCAACCAACTGTGGGGCTGCTGTGAAGGCTGGAGACGAAGCACAGCCTTCTCTCCTTCCTCCCCTCCCTGTCTGCCTCTATTGTGTGCAGAGTTCAGCTGACAGAGGACTGCCCATCTGGATCCAGACTCATGGACAGTTACAAAGGAGATCAGTGGAAGTATTAACTGGTTTATTTCTCCCTTCAGAACTGTTAGAATAATTGTGTGTGTGTAATAGTTTACATAAAACATGTTGAGATCCACTGGGTCTGGTAGAGTGGACCTATAATCTTAGCTACCCAGGAGCCCAAGGCAAGAGAACCTCAAAGTCAAGCCAGCTTGGGCTATAGAGTGAGTTCAAAGCCAAGTCTAGACAACCAACATAGTGAAACCCTATCTTAGAGTAGGGCTGAGAATGTATCTCAGTGGTAATGCCCTTGCCTAGCATGTATGGAGCCTTAAGTTCAATCTCTAGTACTAAAATAATAATTAATAATAGTTATAATAATAAAATAAAGTAAAAAGAAAAAGCAGAACAAAAACAAGACAACCAAAGAAGGAAGAAGTATGGAACCACTGATCAGAAACCATATAAAACCCATTTACTTTGAAATAACACTCAGAATATGTCTCTGGGAAGAAGGCACCCCTGATATATGTTGCGTGTGTATACTGTCATAGCAGTCAAGCTGCCTCACAAACCTAAGATAACACTGTAGAAAGCCTGTAATAATGGTTACCAAAAGAGCAATAAGCTATTGTTTCATTAGGAACATGGACAGGAGTCTATAAAGGCATGTTATAGACAGCCTCTGATTGGTTTGATAAACTTATCTACTGTTGTCACTTAATGGGAAAAGTTCCCTTGTGGAGATGATGCTGGCTTAGCCCTCCTTAGGAGCTTACGTTCTCTTCTGCAGCCCAATCTCGTGATTTGAGAGTTGACACAACTGTTCTCGATGAGGCTTTCCCATACCCATCTGCAAATGCATTTTAGTTCCTGGATACAATCATCCGTCTCCCTTTAACTTCAAATCAAGGTGAACATTACTGAGAAAGTCACAACAAGGTGGCATTTCTAATACATAATAATGACATATGCAGGAAACGCACCATTATTGATACATGTGACGCACTGTAAATTGCTTCCATCATCAAAACTAATTGTGGTGATTATTAATGCAGTGTTATGAACTGTCAGAACTGCTGGATGTAATTACATTTGTGCAAATGCTTCATTACCTGCCTAATGAATCTGGCATAGATGCACATGTAAACCACTGTTTTTGTTAACATAATGAAGGACATTTTTTTTTTTTTTTTGCATAAGCTACTGGTGTAGAACTGGTTTAACCTGTCTTATAAAAACCTTTACTTTGGTTTATTTTCACACTTGGGCAGACGCTTTTGTAATGTTGGCTGTTTCAATAATAGTTTCAAAAGAGAAACGGTAGTCCATTCTGTTAGCACCCAAAGACTGGCAGATTCCACGAACTGCTTGGAAGGGGTTAAAGACCACAGCACTTACGTTCGGGTTTGCCTCTAAGTAGTTGTAGAGGATGTTGGTGCAGATAGTCAGGTCTCCAGGACTGAAAGGATAGCTTCGGCTCCAGCCCTGGGGACCGAACCTCAGTCTCCCTGCCACACAGGCATGGAAGTAGCACAGAGAGAAGAGGATGCTTTTAAACTCCTGATCTTTGGAACACATCTCAAGTGTATCCTGAGAGGAAAGACAAGACATGTCTGATTAACGGTCTGTACAGCGTATAAGGGCAAAGGCCTGGATTCCCATTACCCCTGTGAATGGTTTCAGAATAATCAGCCATTTGTCCAAGACAAATGGAGACCATTTGGCTTTCCTGAAAAGTAAAAGGCTTTTTTTTTCCTTTTTGTGATAGTCTCTCACGTATCCCAGGCTAGCTATATAGGCATGGATGCCCTTGGATGTCCTTGAACTCCAGATCTGCCCGTCCTCACCTCACAAATGTTGGGGTTACAGGACTGTGCCACTTGCACCTGGTTTAGCAGGTATGGGGATTAGTCTCAGGCTTTAGTGCATTCTCCCAGCCAAGCAATAACCCCAGCCTGTGTTCCTCCTTAATATCTCTAGGTTCTCTAGAAAATAAGGCCCCTCATTTTAAGGGTGCTAATATTTCCGATATCCTTTTCCCCTGGAGAACAGAAGAGTTTGGATGATATAATCTTAGACCCATCATTAGCAGAATTCTAGGCAGTCCCCATTCCTCATTCTTCCCAGTTCCATGGTGACTAAGATCATCTGTGCACATGGCCACCCACGGAAAGACTGTTCCCAAACCTCTTCGGAAGCCACACGTGCTACATAACCAAGGATTTACCGACAGATTTTGAGCAGAAGTGATTGGCACAATTTCCCTTCCATGTCGTTTGCTTAAGATGAGGACTTGGCTTGTCCACATCACCACTTTTTTCTGTGACGAACGATGATGACCAGACAAGCCTGGCACCCTCCAGTCAGGAGTGGTGGGGGCACACATCAGCAGGGTGTGGTGTGAGAGCACCCGGGTATCTTGCTGTAGTCACTATAATCTGATTCTGTGTGTGTTTATTATGTGCTCCTAGGGTTTGAACCTTATACCTCACTCATGCATGGTACAAGGTACTCCAGTGCTCAGCTTGATTTCCAGCCCTGCTCCTCTGTATCACATCAGTTTAGTCCATACCTTAATTAACCCAGGACACATGACTTTCCAATGAGCTGAGGAAGAATTACTGTTGAAGTGACTGAGCGGCATACGGAGCTCAGTGTGCGGATTACATCTGCAGGATTTCTGTATGTCGGGGGGGGGGGGGGCTAGGTCCTAGCAAGCCACATTGACACAGATAAGGCCCCCATTAGTAGCCCAATACCAAGATGAGAAACATCAGACCTACTTCTAAGAAGTACTCTAGCCATTCTCAAATTCATCAAACAAGAAAAATAAATCAAGGATAGGGCCCAGGCTGAGACTTCCTGCCTACTCTCCTAGATGCCCAACCACACCCAGTTCATATTTAAAATGGGTCTAATCACTTTGATCACATACCAAGACTATTTAGGAACACCAAGAAAAATCCATGTCTGGCATCTCAGGGAACTTCTGGGTTGGGTTTGCTGCCATCAGCCATCACCAGGGAAGTGTTCCACCTCTGCTAATAATACCTGCAGCAGAATTGGCTTTGCTAAATATAGTTTCATAATCGACTGGCTACATGTAGTTCAGAGCCAAGAGGATCTCTTAAGTTGCACTAAATTAGACTATTTTTAGGTGGTTCATGGGGATAAGAGCTATGTGATAACCAAAAATAAAAATTTCCACAAAATAAATAAAAAGGCAAGATGGTAAAAGAAGATAAATGCTATAATTTTTAAGGCTGTAAAAAAAATGTTACCTGTAAGTGTGTGGTATTTCTAAAAAACAAATTATTTTTGAAATTTCCTATCAGAACTATAATCTAACAAGATACTAAGTAGCCACTTGTATTAATCACATAAAAACCCAAGGTACTACACAAAGTACAGTAATTCAATCTATTATCATATGCAACTTGGTTTTATCTTCAGTGTTAAAAAAAGAAAAGAGTGGGGCAGTGGTGGCGCATGCCTTTAATCCTAGCACTTGGGAGGCAGAGGCAAGCGGATTTCTGAGTTCGAGGCCAGCCTGGTCTACAAAGTGAGTTCCAGGACAGCCAGGGCTACTCAGAGAAACCCTGTCTCGAAAAAACCAAAAAAAAAAAAAAAAAAAAAAAAAAAAAAAAAAAAAAAAAAAAAAGAAAAGAAAAAAAAGAAAAAGAAAAAGAAAAGAGCCAGTGCCCACTGGGTTATTATATTCTACCAGCATAATAAACATTATAGGAAGAAAATGTGAGCCGGGCATGTCTGACAGTGTGGTCCTATCCATTCCATATTTTGAAACATTTGTACATTTATACAACAACTGATAAACAAATGGGCATCAGAAAACAGCCAGGCTGGGGTACGGCCCAGTTGGCAGAATGCTTGCCTATCTTTCACAAAGCCCTGGATTTCATCCCCTGTGCTGTGTGAACAGGGAATGGTGGTGCAACACATGGGTGGCAGAGGCAGAAAGATGAAAAGTCCAACATTGCCTCAGCTACACAGGAAGTTAAGTCAAGCCTACACAAAACCATGCCAAGAAGACACAAAGTAGAAATTCAAAAAGGAAGGGAGGGAGAGAGGGAGGGAGAGAGGGAGGGAGGGAGGGAGGGAGGGAGGGAGGGAGGGAGGGAGGGAGGGAGGGAAGAAAGAAAGAGAGAGAAAGAGAGAGAGAGAGAGAGAGAGAAAGAAAGAAAGAAAGAAAGAAAGAAAGAAAGAATAAAAGAAAGAAAGAAAAAAGAGAGGGAGAGAGAGAGAAAGACTACATAATTAGGGTTGTTAACAGGAAACAGGTACCATCATTGATCTGTCAAATTGTGTAGCTGGTACACATCTTCTGTCTGTACAGGCACGTTTCCCAGAAAAAAAGGAACCTATACTATCGCTCTAAAAACAACATGGTCAGTTTGTATGAAAAGAACCCCAAATGGCATTTCTTTATGACATCTCCAAAGGCAGACAGCCTTGAGCTAAAAGCTGTGTAGGTTGGTAGCATCTTGCCAGAAATGTTTCTTTTAGCATTTCATCTCCCAATGATCAGATTTGCAGAAACATTCTTGAATGTTTGCCAGAAGCAAAATACTGACATGAAATGAACTTTATTCATTTGCAGCAAGTATGCCAAAGTTCGGATATAAATTCTAATTTAAGAAGAAAGATTATAAAGATAGATTTAGGGGGCAGGGTGATGATTAGGTAGATAAGGAATCACACTGTGAAAGCAAGAAGACTTGAGTTCAAATCTCCAACACCCATGTAAAGCTATAAGTAACAATGTGGACCTGTAACTCCAGCATTTCAGGATGAAGATAGACGGATCATAGGAGCTTGCTAGCCAATCAGTGTAGCAAAACAGCAAGCTTTCGGTTCAGTGAAAGACCCTATCTAAAAGATAAGGTAGAGAGATTGGGGAAGACACCTGGCACTATCCTCTGGCTTCAGCATGGGTATATGTTGCTAAACACACGAATGAATACATTTCCTATGCATATAACCATGAGCTGTATGCATGTGCATATGTGCTCACACATGCATTCCCCTCGCCCCCCCCCCAAAAAAAAACCCCTATAGACTTAAGTCAACATAATTAACTTTGGCCCATGAAGTAAGTCCAGTCCCCTGCTATGTGTTTTTCAAATTCTATAGTTTTTATTTTCTGTAGTTGTCTATGGTCAACTGCAGCCCAAACAATATTAAATAGAAAAATGCAAGAAACAGTTCTTGTATTTTAAACTGCTTGTTACCTTATAGTGCTATGACTGTCCCATTTTACCATTGTTAATCCCTTATTATGATAAATTTGGAAGTTAAACTTTATCATACATATGTATGTGTGTATATATATATATATATATATATATATATGTATGTATATACATGCTGGGGGCATGGACATGGGGCTGCCACTCTACCCATCACCTATGGACTCGGGAAAATGATGTAACTATGAGGATACACATGAGGGTAGGTGGCTGGGAGACAACATTGTGGTGACCCAGATGAGCTTTGAAGGGTATGTGTATGTATAGATTTATAGATGTATAGATATATATCATATATGTATGTATACATATATGTATGCATGTATATATGTATGTTTGTACGTATGACCACATACAGTCTATGGAGGATTTAGTATTACCTTGATTTCCAGTTTCTATTGAGCATCTTGGTACACATGCTACATGGAAAAGGTATGACTGAAATATTACTTTATGGGATGTGTCTTTGCAAGAAAACAAACATGTTCCCTTTGTCAGTTCTTGTTCCTTCTTTCAGTCAGCCTTCTGCTGGGGGCATGGACATGGGGCTGCCACTCTACCCATCACCTATGGACTCGGGAAAGTGATGTAACTATGAAGATACACATGAGGGTGGGTGGCTGGAAGACAACATTGTGGTGACCCAAATGAGCTTTGAAGGATGTGTCACTCTTCTGTTACTGATGAAACATGGCGAGCAAGTCATATTATAGAAGGAAGAGTTTATTTTAGCTTATAGTTCCAAGGGCATAGAAGTCCAGGCTGCTTGGGAGCTATGACAGCAAGCTGCAGACATAAACAGGGAGCTAAGAGATCACAACCACAAACAGGAAGTAGAGTGAGCAAGCTGGAAGTGGGGCCAGGTTATAAACTCTCAGAGCCTGCCCCAGTGACAGAACTTTTCCATTAACCCCTGTAACCTCCACAAACAGCGACATCAACTGGGGACCAAATGTGGAGACCGCGGATATCATTTCTCATTTAAACTACCACAAGGGACTTGCCTCTAGAACTCTCCTTTATCAGGAACATTTCCCACCTTGTTTAAACCAGTGTTGTCTCTTCAAGAACATCTTTAAAAAATAAAACGAAACAAACCCACTAACTCTGATTTTGATAAAAGTGTTCCAGAAGCCCATCTACAGCCAGCCAGGGGGCACAGGCAACTCCCTTCTAAAGAGATGTGTGAGTCAGGTTGGTAGGCTCCAGAATCACGTACAAGACAAGCCTCTGGAAATGCCTGTGAAGGCTCATCTAGACTAGGTTAACCAAGGTGGTGAGACCCAGCCTAAATGTGTGGAGTTCCATTCAATGGGCTGTGGTCTCAGACTAAATAAAATGGAGACACAAGACAGAGAATAAACATTTGCTGCTTTCTGCTTCGTGACCATGGATTCAGTGTGACAGGGCACCTCTTGTTCCTGCTGACATCTTCCCTGCCATGGTAGACTGTGTGCCTGGAGCTAGAAGCCAAGCGGCTCTGTCAGGGTCTTTTATCATAGCAACAGGAGAAGTATCTAGAACATAATCTGGACAAAAATGCCTTTTGTTTCTGACATAATGGCAAACCAGCATCTTTGAACCTTTACATTTCTGTAATGTTTCCCTTTAATGGGTTTTTAAAATAGGCTTAAACGTACATGTGAACAGATAATTATTTGTTTTTTCTTTTTTAGGGTTAACTAAGTCTCAGTTTTCAAGAGATCTTTTTTCTATTACAAAGACATTTTCTTCTTTAAAGTTATTAAAAGCCTTTCAACAAATGTATCTTTCAACTGATGTATGTAGTTGTACAGACAACAGTTGGGAGAGCCATATGTCCTTGAATAAGTGCAAGTGTTCTTAGGTATTCACAGACACTTTGGGGAAATCTTTCCCTGTCAGCATAGTTTGGGAATGCGCACTTCCCTAGCGAGATCATCCAAAGTTACAATCTGTAGAGTTGAACAGGTATGGCCCCCACAGACTCGTGTGTTTAAATGCCTGGCCCTTGGGGAGTGGCACTATTAGGACATATGGCCTCCTAAGAGGAATTGTATCACTATGGGGGTGGGCTTTGAGGTCCCCTCTGCTGAAGCTATGCCCAGTGTGGCTCACGGTTGCTTCTGCTGCCTACAGATCAAGATGTAGAACTCTCAGCTTCTTCTCCAGCAGCATGTCTGGCTACATGCTGCCATGCTTCCTGCTATGATGGTAATGGACTAAACAAACCTCTGAAGCAGAAAGCCAGCCCAAATTAAATGTTTTCCTTTGTAAGATTTGCCGTGGTCACGGCATCTCTTCACAGCAATAGGGACTCTAAGACATACCCTTTTCACCAAGAAACCAAAGAATAACTGAATAGAAGCATATTTTTTTCATAAAAGGTTTATTTCTATGTATAAGAAGAAGTGTCTCAGAGGACTGTCTAAATTTGTAATTATATCAAATTCCTATTGTACGAGTATTTTTAGAAAGAGCTGCACATTGCAAATATTTAACATATTCAACAAGACTTTTTGAGTGTCTACTGTTTACACAGTCTTCTTTATAATATGCTATAAATTACTCATTTAAGTAAATAGTAATTGTTTTCATTAACATCTTACTCTAGAGGAAGCCATTCAATATTATTCCCTCAACAAATTTGGTACTGACCCTAAAAGGTACAATAAGAAAGTTAAGTGTGTTGGTGTGCTTTATGAAAAATAACATTTCTAACAGTGCATCCAGTATTCATCATCAAATCATTCTTCCTTAGGGCTAAAGTTTATCAAAACTTTCCAAGAAGTTAGAAGAATAGCAATGCAGAGCAATGCCAGGAAAGGAAACTCAAAGACCGGGTTATGATCCAGCGAGATATAACAATTTGCATGAAGAAAATGATTGTAATTGAATTAATATTAATTTTCATATAGTATTACTTGAGAAGAAAACAAAAATCTAAGAACACTAGAGTTTCAGTGTGACATGCACTGCATGGGCTTCTGTGTTTTAGTGCCCAGTTGCTGGATGGTGATACTATTTAGAGAGGTTATGGACCATTTGGGAAGTGGTGCACAGTGGAATGAAGTAGATCACTAGGGGGTGGGCCTTGAACATTGTAGCCCAACCTTGGCTCCTCAGATGCCTACCTTCCTCCATCCCTCTCTCCCTTCTCTCCTCCCTCCATCCCTCCATCTCTCCCACCCCCATAACGTTTCTTTCTGACCCAGTCATGTAGTAAGCAGTCCCAGCAGCAAGCCTCTGGGGTAATGGGTAGAACCCTAACTACCCCACCACTGTGGAGGGTGTCACCCTAAATTGTGAGCTAAGATAAATTCTTAACTCTTCAGTTGCTTCTCATCAGGTAACAAGTCCCTACTATAGGGTTTATCTTGGATATAACATCAAAGCCAAGTCTACAGCATCACATTGACACTGTAATAAACACATCAGATACACACTACAGAAGAGGGGTCTCAAATTTGCCTAGGTCATGCTATATTTTCTTAATTTTAGGTGAAACATAAATGTATTCCTAGTCATTAAAATAGCGCAACAGGGAATTTTTCTTCTGAAGAGTAATACACATGAAGATAGAATGGGGGGAAGAGGAAGGGCACCAGCAAGAGGGGGCACAGGAAAGAGTAATAAGAGTAACGAGGAATGGATATCATCACTGTACACTATATACATGCACGGGCATGTCACAGTGAAACCCATTACTTTATGCATAATCAACATACACCAATTTAAAAAGAAAAAAAAATAATGCCCATGAGCACATGTGGGGACATGCACACACACACATGCACACACACATACACACACACACACACAAATGCTCTCATGCATGCACACACACACAAATGATCTCATGTATGCACGCACACATACACATGCATACACACATGTGCACAAACACGTGACATACACATGCATGGTGCACACAATACACGTGCATACATACACACACAGATATTTCACTTCATCAGTCTAAATAAGACACATGAGTTGAAGAAAGCCCTGCTGTCTCTTGAGAAGACACCAGCTTTGCTGTTAGACCAGCTGCATCTGCTTTCTTACCTGGTCAAAGTTGTACAAAGCAGCATGTAGGTTGGCCAGCATTCCCGTGGGGGGCTCGTTAGTGATCTTAATGGAATTTTCCAGGAGGCCTTGAGGGATTATGGGCTCATGTTGGGAAGGTACAGTCTCAGCACTCAGGAACACCCTGTAATCTCTGTGGCTTCCTTGACTGAATTTTTCAAGGAGTTTCTCCAGAGTTCCCAGCCATTTGGCTACCAGATGAACATTCTGCAAGACATCAGGGCTTGTGACTCCTGTGGAGTTTCAGGATAGGACCTGAATTATAGTACTAGAACTTTTTCCTGTATATGAACATGTTGCCAACTCAGAGAACCATGACATGTTTCTGGCCTTGAATTCACAGAGATCTGCCTGCCTCTGCTTCTCAGTGCTAGAACTAAAAGTATCATGCCCTGCTTCTTTGTTTTTAATCCAGAAAAAGAAAGACAAACATCCAGACAGATTGGGACACTGAACATGTTGAATCCTGTAAAATCACTGTCAGTTGTCATTATAAAGCCACACCCCAGTCCATCTGACCTATTTCACATAGTGACCCTCCAATCACTTCGCCCTACAACTTTGCTAAGTTCAAGCCCAATTGCTGAGACATATCTGGGTTAACTTAATTAAATATAAGCTCTAACAGGGCATAAAAGAACCTGACCCCTTACTTCATTTGGAAACCTCCTCTATTCAAACTCCCCATTAACATGTAGACTCAAATGATGTAAGGGAAAAAGAGAGAACTATACTCACTTTGTAAGATGCTCTGTGTATTCCTAATATGCTCTATTTCTTAAATCCCAGTATAGTCAATACATCTACCCCTCCCTCAAAGACATATATCTTCTCTTCTTTTTTCGGTCTCTCTCTCTCTTTCTCTCTCTCTCACACACACACACAGCTTTGTTTTTGCTTTCAGTTTCATGAAGTACAAGTTTGATCTTTTAATGCTCTTTAATTTATTAGTGCCTGCAGTATGTATGTGTGTGTATGCTAATATGCATGTGTGTGTGCATATGCATGCTTATGTTCATGTGTGTTTGAGCTTGTATGTCAGAGAGGATTGAAAGTCCACTCTTTTCCTTCCCTGGTGGGTTGTAGGTATTGAAATCACATTGTCAGCTTTGTAAGGCAGGCACTTTTAATCACTGAGCCATCTCATTATTCCTGAAGAAGTTTTGATATGGCGATTGAAATATCATTCCTACATATATGTGATTATTTCCAAAAGGGGGGAAAACAGAAATAATGATGGCTACAAAAATGGGGGGTCGGATGTAGAAGGGAAAGGTAAGAAACCCATTCTCTCAAATTTGTGTGCAAAAAGATCTGCCAGTGTCCTCATATGCATTACATGCTTTCATTCCTGTGGTAAACACTGAGCAGCAAGGCATTCTGGGTGAACTGTGTCCCCTCCAGAGCAGATGAGCTGAAGCTTGACTCAGACCTCACAGTGTGACCAGACTTAGATACACAGTTCTTTTAAAGGGCAATTAAGGCTAAATTTGCCCAAGCAACCCAATACAATAGTGTCTAGGATTAGGTCCAGAAAAAAAGGAAAATCATATTCAGACAGCCACCCTGCTTCAGGGACAGAGAACTCAGAAGAAACTAAGACTTCCACCTCAGACTTCTAGCCACACCAACTGTGAGGGATTAAGCATATGCTAATTAAGTGAGCCAGCCTGGGATACTCTGGTAAGAGGAGGAGGATTAAGAGCTCAGTTTCTTCTGCATGCTTGCTATTAGCTTAAGAGGAAAGACCACATCGCACCTAATTGTACCACTCATGAAAGTGAGGGCCACACAACAATGAAATATATTCTTCTATTTCATTTATTACCCGTATGGTAGCTAATTTAAAGTTTGCATGAAACAAACGCAAGAATAGTCTCAGTCTCGGCAATGACTTTGAAGTTGGGGACTGAGAACCTGTGCAATGATTAGGTAATCCTCATATCTTTAAAACTACCCACTGTGCTCAAGGTAAATGACTTTAATGCTTGTGTTCATTCACAAGTCATCTGGTGCACATACTAGATATTCAGTTGCCACCCCACATCCTATGTCTTGATTATGGACTCCAGTAAAATGCTAACTCAATAGTCTGATGGAGGCTGTGTTTGTTTATAGTAACAATCATTTTAGGGGTTGGGTAGAAAACAGTTGACATGTATATCCATATTGTATCCCTATATATCCATATATGCAGATATAATTTACTATAAATTATAAGCAATGTAACAAGTTCCTACTATGTGAGCCTAGTCTTCCTTCAACGTCTTGCCTTTTATCTACCAAAGGGATTTTAGAACCTTTAGAAACCAGAATGGCTGAAGGCCTGACAAGGTCTCTCCTCTCCAGCTACTTTTTGTATGGTTAGACAGGTGGATAGTAGGCATATTTGGCTAAACAGATTCTACTTTGTATCTTCAGGCATGGAATAGCAATCTCAAAGCAGGCGCATGGCATAACAAAGTTATTAAGATAGACTTACAACTTAAATTTTAGGTGCTAACTGGAAGCTCACATAGGTATCGAAACAGGAGAAACTATTTACTTTGAGCCACTGGTTCTTTTGAGGATGACCATATCCTTGTAGCTTTATCTATAGTCTCAGCTTTTGGATGCATGAGGACTTACAATGGACTGTTACCTATACAAGATTTTAATGCACCTGCCATGTCTGAGCAACCACTGTGCTTCTGAGAACCGACTCCTTTACTGTTCCAGTTGACTCTGAGCATTACAAGGGGACACACTGCTCCAAGTTCCCAAGCAAAGGTCTTAATGAGATGTCATCTATGTAGAGAGCATCACCATTCCAGAATGGTACTTATAGCAGACAGAATCATATGTGTATTGTGTATACATATTGCATATATATGTATGTGCAAGTATTCAGTGTTCTGTGAACTTTGAAGTGTCACATAGCTTCTAATACTATGACATTAGTTTTCTCAATCAGGCATTCTCACTGGCCTGCCCTCGGGGTCCCAGCTAGCAGTAGCTTATATCATGACTTGTCAGGGCCAGGTACACCAGTTGCTGCACATAAAAGGGCCCCCAACTACCCAATGTGTGCTCTCTCTCTCTCTCTCTCTCTCTCTCTCTCCTCTCATTCTCTTTCTTTATCTTCCTGTCTGCCTCTTTGCCTCTATGTCCCTACTCTGAGAGAGCCTTTGCTCTTCCATCTCCTCTTACACTAGATCCAGTTGCATGGCATAGGTTCTTATCTGCATAGCACAGCCTGCTAAAGGTACACTCACCCCTTGCTTCTTTTATCCTACCAATTAGCATAGTCATCTCTATTAGCCTGCTCATTCTCATCCCTTCCTCACCGATAGGCATCATGAACATGTGGAGGGTCTGCAGATACCTCTGAGCTTGAATAAGGGCCCTGCTCTGCTGGGCAGGGCAGCAGAGTGTGAACCACCCCATGGGTTCACACCTGGTGTTTTTCCATGAAACTTCATCCTCACCTGAAGGATGACCCAGTGTCCTCCAGCGGCAGCTTTCTCCATTGCCATTTCCGCCACTAGTTCCTGACCTTGCCCTAGAGACACATTGTGGAATTTTCCAGAGTCAATCGTAAACCCCAGCCTTTTGCCTGTTGGAGAATTGGGGGTGGAGGGGAGACAAATGTTAACTTGAGAGGGGAGTCTGGAATTTGGAGGCCTAATGTTCGGCTGTGGCCACAGCTGCCACCTGATAGGCTACCTTCCTAATGACCTCCCTATTGTTTCCAATGGCATTATTTTGAGCTTTCTCCAGATGCCTCCCTACACGCATTTTGAAAAGCCCGTGGAAGTCGGCTCCTTTGGTTTTATGATAATGAAGCTTTTGACATTTTGATAGATGGCAGCATTGTTAGCGAGCTTTCTAAACTCCTGCAGGAGAAGGAGTTTTTCCCCCTCAGAGAAAGGAGCAACATGTGGTAGAAATTGCATCCGTTTTGAAGGGATTGGCTCATTGGGTAAATGTACTGACTCTCACCTTGTGAGGCTGCATTTAAATGGAGCCCAGGCAGGTCATAGCTACATTAACCTGGTATTCCTGGAGCAGGCTGTGGGGGTAGTAATCCAGAGCACAGAGTGACGGTGCCTCACACAATTGAATAGACTTGCCCTAATGACCATTATTTAGTCACAGGGGGTACGAGATTACATGAGCATGGAGAAAATTGCCCTCTGGCCCTCATATCGTCAAAAGGTGGAAAACAGTACAAAAGAACCTTGCATTATGCCAACCAGATGAATGTTCTGTTGGAGAAATGCTCCGGACTACAGTGTTGTTAGCTTTGCATTTTCTGCACACCCAATCTCCAACAAATGGGTCGGGGGTTGGGTGGGGGGGATAACTGAACAGAAAGGGTGGGCGGGAGCTGCAGGTTAGAGAGAGGGAGGGGAGGCCAGTGAGCCTCCAGGCTACTCACCGAGCACCTCTAAGTCTTTAAGGGCATCCACACCTGGAGACAGGATGAAGAACACCGGGGTGCTCGGGCTGCTTTCTTCAAATGCTTTGCCCAGGTCCAATCTAGTCCTCTCCACATACTTTGCTCCTAGTTTCTCTTCTACGAAATTCCTGTTTAAGAAAAGAACAACAGGCAGAACCGGAACACAACAAAAACAACAGCAACCCTCTTCCAACAAATAAAAACCTGTGTTTTCAACTTGAAAAGTGTCACTGCTTGGGTAAACTTCATTTGATGTACAAGAAAGGAACAAACAGTATTTGTTAAGAGGTGTTGTTCTTAGGGGAGCCTCAGGAATCCAAGTAGATTTATGCAGGTGGTGATCGCTGAAATTGCCTCTGACTTGAGACACTGACATTTGGAGGCCTACATCCATCGCATTTTGGGGTCCTCTTCTATGCAACATCAGCTGTCTACAAATGGCTTTGTAGCCCCCGAACCTCCTGCCTGCCGCATTCCTCCATTACTTATTAACAGTTCATTAGATTTGCCACAGTGCAATTTTCCAGCCTGCTGGGCTTCCCATGAATATACAAATGCTTTGGGGTGGTGGTGTTTCTAACAGGGGAGTGCAATTAAGCAGGGGTTATTTTCCAGTAGCATCAGATCTAGTGGAAAGCAAGTACTAGGAAGCAGAATGAATCGTAAGGAAGGGCTCCACAGAGGCCTCTGCAGAGGGAAAAATCGGTCAAACTAGACAAAGCAAAGGAAGAGCCCCAAGGCACATGGATGCTGTGGAAGAAATACAGCTCACAGGGAATGAAGCTGAGAACACTTTGGAAGGTAAATTCAAAGAGAAGTGGTGTGAATCGAACAGCATGTTACTATTTAGAGGCCAAGAGGGCAGAGGAAAGGGCCCTGAAACCACCCTGTAGTTTGTGGTTTCTGCTTTTAAAGTGTGGTGACTGTAAAGTTACAGGGCCATGAGTTGCTCCGTGAAGTTAGCTTGCTTTTTGTTTGAGAGGGAAAACCCTCCGAGCCAACATACAGCTAGTAACAGAGGTGATGGGAGCCGACCATCCATGCTCCCAGCCACACCGCTCTGCTGATACCCAGACCTTCCACAAGCATCAGCACAGATCCTCATCCCTCAAACTCAGCATCCAGCTGTTTGGAAGGATGTGCGGAGTCTGCATATAAACCAGCTCACCATTGAGTGGTTAGCCACATTTAACAGTAACAGGGATTTTAGAAATGAGATCTTAGCGAGATTTCTCCTCAGTCCTAGAACCCAGCATCTGCCATAATAATCTGCATTGCTGAAAAGGCACATTGCTCACCTCAGGGCATACGTCATCCTGTCAGGCCGCACGGCTCTCAAAATAATCAGTTTCTGTATTAAACTTTTCTTCTTCCATTCTTGCGGTAACTTTTCTTTTTCAGGACACTCTGATTCTACCCATTTCCTCCACTGCTTGGCAGATCCTTCCACATCTCTGTCTAAGCCTCGGAATTCCTCCATGAGGGCGACTGCCTGCAATACGGCATGAAAAACATAATTCCTGCTCTTTTGCAGGGGATGTCATGAACACAGCTTACAGCTTGAGACAGACACAGGCAGCCCTCCTATTCCTCTCAAGAGTTCCAGACTGCTTTCTTGTCCTGCTTAGACTAAGGGTCAGTGCAATCTTAGGTTTCTGGCCTTGTTGACTTTGGTCAATGAGAAGCCTTGGTGGATGGGTGGGCATGAGTGTCAGTGGTGAGGGTGGGTGTAGCATAGCTTCTTTGACAGCTCTTTTCTAACTCTGACAAGTTGTCTGTAACTAAGTTCCCTTGCTAAAGGCCCCTCCCGTTGGCCCTTTCCATTGCCTTGCCTCTCAGTAATATTTTAGCAAATGCTTTTTCTTTCCTATTCTTGGTTGACTTTCTTCATAGCCTGCCCCTTGTGCTGTCTGTTTTGTGGTGAGGCCCTGGGCTACAAAATGTTACAAATCCATAATTCTAAAGGGATAATTGAATTAAAAATACAAATTTCTAAAACTACCATCTAGACCAGTGGTTTTCAACCTTCCTAATGCCATGATCCTTTTATACGGTTCCTCATTCTATGGTGACCTCCCCAACCATCAAATTATTTGTTGCTAATTCATAACTGTAATTTTGCTGTTATAGGTTGTTATATAAACATCTGCTATCCAGGATATCTGATATGTGACCCCCAGAGGGGTTGTAATCCACAGGTTGAAAATCACTAATCGAGGGGCAAGATAAATGGCTCAGGGGTTAAGACTATACTGCTTTAGCCTAATACTTGAATTCAGTCCCCAGCATTCATACTGAGCCCCTTAAAGTCACCTGTAAACCAAGGTTCAGGGGATCCAATGTCCTTTCTGGACTCACTGGGCATCTGCATTAATAGCCATATATGTACACATACACACATATATACATATGCACATACACATAGACACCCACAGAAATACACATACACATATACACACGCATACACAAACACACACATACACATATATACACATACTCATACACACACGCACACACAAACACATACACACACAGGCACATACATAGAAGCACACATATATACACACATATACACATACATACACATATACACACATATATTCACACATACACAAACACATATATACAAACACATATGCACACAGACACTCACACATACATGCACACACATACAAACACATACCCATACAGACACACATACACACACCATTTTTTTAAATCTAAAAAGAAATAAATATACTATAAAAATAAAGTATATGGGAGCATTTTCTTCTTAGAACAAAACAACCAGAGCATCTGCAACTGTTGTGTGTGTTGATTGCTATCCAGGGCCTTGGAGATGAGGAACTCTCAACAATATGACCTTCTGGTAGAGAGACAGAGGAAGGATAACTGGGGCTGAAATATGAGTTATCAATTAAGTTTTGCTTAAACACTTTATTATTTGTGTATGTGTATATATGTGTGTGGTATGTGCACATGCGTGTGTGCTCATGTATACATATGCACATGTGGAAGCAGGAAGCAGGTATTAGGTGCCTTTCTCAGTCACTTGCTATATCATCATCACCAGCAGCAGCAGCAGCAGCAGCAGCAGCAGCAGTTATAGGATATTTGATCATATTATGAATCCCAAGATTGTGTTGTTTACTGGAAAACCCTGTTTTTAGTTGTGGTATGGCTCAGCCTTAACACATATCTTTAATCCCTCTGGCTAAAATACAGACACGGCCTTAGTGCACACCTTTAATCCCAAACAGTGAAGGTAAAGTTAGTCTGTAGAAGGAAGCAGTCACATTTGAAACTGATGTTTAATTGAGTGGCAGACAAAGTGATGAATCAGAGAAGGATTTGACAGAATTGGATATGCCCAACTCTCATGAGAAGAGAGATGAAGGGGGGGGGAGGGTGACTTAAGAGAGATCAAAGCAGAGGACAGAGGCAGTTTTATTGGGAGAGTTGTACAGAGACAGGTTGCAGAGAGAAAAAAGTTAGACACAGGTGAAGACAGAACAAGCCAGAGAATCAGAAGGAGCCAGAAGATTAGAACAGATTGCCAAAGTTAGTTTGAGGCCAAGCAGAAAAATTCAGATGTTAAGGCCTAAGTAAAATATTAGGGCCTTGATGGAATGTTAAGGCCTAGGTAACTGTTATCTGATAGCCTGCCACTTTGTGCTGTTACTAATATTATAAGGAAACTTTCTCATCTGCTGTTACTAGGAAACTTTCTCATGCCCAAGTTGATTACATATTCTGTTTCATCCTGTGCCCTTGGAAACCAATCACAATAGAAGTCAGTAGACCTGCTTTGTATAGTTACCCATAAAAAGTTTGGATCTGAATCAATCACCCAACAGTCCTTCCAACACCTGTGTATATGCTTTTATGGTATTTGATTTTATAAGCTGCCCTTAGAATGGACATAAGAGAGACACCTGCATCAATATAAGAAATTATTTGGACTAAGGCTTCCATTTTGAGTACTGGTCGAGTAAAGTGTAAGTTCCCAAGACCTCCCTGGGAACTGACATTGTACTTGGCAGAAAGAGGCATGTATATGGGTAACTGACATCCTGGTTGGCAACTTAAGGCATGAGTGTTAGATAAGGCAAGTCCCCTGCCACAGTTGAATACTCCAACCAATGGGAGCAGGAGAAGTATAAAACAAAGACATGCTCCTAAGGGAGGCCCCAATTCCTAAATCCTGATTGGTGGAAAAACCTGAGACAGATGTTGTGGATTTTAGGCTTAAAAGCCCTGTAGGATCTTAACTCAATGTCATGGTTCAGCTTCTGAGTCTGAATCGTTGTCCTGATTGATCAGTTCAGGGGTACATGCTCAATAAACTATCCCCATTTGACTGAGATTGGTCTTCTTGTGGTTTGTGAGTTAACTCCTGAACCCCAACACAGTCAGAAGCTAAAAGAAGCCAGTTTGGATCAATCAGTGTAGAGAGGGGTTTTGAGCCAGAACAGTTGAGTTGACCACACAGAGTTTAGAAAGAGCTAGAAAGGGTGAGTTAATTCAGCAGTAAGTCTCAGAGGCGGAAACATTCTAGACCTAAATTAGATTGCATGGAGGCTAGAAGCTTCCAGGACCAGGCCTAAGATAGCAGACAGAGGCAGTAAGACTTAGAGACAACAAATGTCACACTTTCCATCCTTCTCCTCTTCCTTCTCTTCCTTCCTCCTCCTCCTCCTCATCATCATCATTGGGTTTGAGACACTGTTTCTCTGTGTAGTCCTGGCTGTCACTATGTAGATCAGGCTGGCCTTGAACTCAGATATCTGCTTGCTTCTGTATCCTGAGGACTGGGATTAAAGGTGTATGCCACCACTATCTGGCTAGGCAACTTTATTTTTTGATAAAGAGTCTTTTGCTGAATCTGGAGCTTACCAATTCAGCTGTATCTGCTGGCCAGAAAGCTCCAGGGATCCTCCTGTCTTCCTAGTGCAGGGTTACAGATATACTGCTACCACACCTGGATTATGTGGGTGCACTTTAGATCTTGAAACATCTCTTCAACCATAGCCTAACCACTCTATAGTAAAAATAAACTACTATATTGGGATATTTCAAAATCTATTGCGAAAAGGTGGAGAACTATAATAAAAATGAAATAGAACAAAGAAACAAGATTTATCTAGGTTAAAAATGATCTTTTATATCCTTTGATTTTTTTTTATCAATGGTCATGACAGAGGTACATAATTACTAATAACTTTCACTCCTGAACATAGACCAAATGCTCCTTTATCTTTGGATAAGAAAGTTGCCAATTGGATGATACAAAGTATCTAACATGCTTCTACAAAGTAAGAGATGTCTATACCATCTTTATTTTATGAATTGTCATTCTACCTTAAAGAAACCCATTGCTTGAAAGAATAAATTAAGAATCAAGAAAGCAAGTTTGTCATGTACCTTAACAGCACTCCATGACTGAGCAGTTAGAAAATCCACAGGGCTCGAGTAAGTATGCTCAACTGTGAACCGAAGCAGGAAATCCAACTCGAGGGGGTGGATCTCGTTCCTTCTCAACAAGATCTCAAGAGAACACAGATGTACAAAAGATACATCGGTTTCCATCAAGCTAACAACAGAAGAAGCTGCCACATTAACCAGGTATGACTGCTGAGAATCCTAGCAGGGTCTACCCTGTGTTTGAAATAGACTCTTAGAATATGCAGATGATCTCAAACCCGAGCCAGCAGTGAATAGAAAACACTTGTGAGGTTTCATTTTTTTCTTGTTCCAACACCTACAGCAATGAACAACATATATCAAATGTGCTTTCTTATCTACCCCGCTGGACTAGCTACTAACAGCATGCTTATTTCATCAGAACCTGGTATCATGTTCCTACACTTGTATTTAAGCAAATCCTTGGAAGTTCATGTGAGAACAAAGATGAGCAGAATTTACTGAAAATTGGAGCATGAGACTCAGATGGAGATTTCTTTTTTTAAAATTATTTATTGTGCTAGAGAATTTTAAACTGTATTTTTAATTGACAGATAATATATGTATATTTATGAAATAAAATATGATGCTTTAGTACATGGCTCCATCATAGGATGGTGAGATTAAGCTAATTAATTTATTATATCATATATCAATCATTTTTGAAATTTAATTTTCTAGAAAAACATTAACTTTATACATTGGGAAACTTGCAGTCTTAAGTAGAAGTTCTGTTAGCAACATAGATAAGCCCATGTGAGATTTTGTTTTAAAGAACTGTAAGAAACTCAGATCTGGACCTCAAAGAACATTTTTGGTAGGACCTAGAAAGTTTGTTTATAGGACCCGAGAAGATGAACCAAGTCTCTCTTGCTGATGTTTCTTAGAGGGATGGTTGCCAGTTCCCCAAACCAATGCACCCTAGGCAAAAGCCATTCCATGCTCAAGTTCCTTGTCATCAAATGATTTTGAAAGACATTTCTGTTTGTTTTTGGCAGGAGGAAAATGTGCAATAATCCGAGGTATCAGCCTTGGGTTCCAGGGAAGCTTCAAGTGATTGATGTTCTTACCTGAAAGGCCATCTGGGACAGAAATGTGAGCTTGTCCCTCTCAAACAGTGCTTGGCTGGCATAGAGGAAGGTGGCGTGGGTGATGCTCTCTATTAGGGCACAGATGCGCTCCTGAGTATCCTCCACCTTGTCAGCTTGCTCAATGGCTCTGTGGAACAGTGTGTTGAAAGCCTGGAAGGTCAATGTGACTGTAAGAGTAAAGTCATGTTTGAGTGTCTAGCTAGCCTCAGATACATAAGGGTACAGCTTACACTCTATCTTTTGGGAGAGAGGAGAAGGTAGGACTTTTATGAGGCTTACATGAGCTGCTAAAACACTCTTAAGAGTTTATGCCATACAGAAAATGTTCATTCCAGGTTTGATGTTATAAGTGTGTATGTGTGTGTGTGTGTGTGTGTGTGTGTGTGTGTGTGTGTGTATGTGTGTGTGTTCACATCGGTGCATATACATTTGACAGGGTCTTCTGTTATTTACCCTGGCTGGCTTGGTACTCACTTTGTAAACAAGGACGGGCTTGAACTTATGTCAGTCCTGTGCCTTTGCCTCCCAAGTGCTATGATCATAGGTATGTGCCACTATGCCTAGTTCATGACCATTATTAAAATGATTCTACAAAGTCTATTTGCATTTCCCTTTTAGCAACCAGACCAACCTCTCTTCTTCCATACATATACTTCAATTTTATCAAGTTCAAATTATGTTTGAAATACCTATAAAATTTTAATACTGAAACTATTTTAAATGTGTAGTCGTATTAAATTATGTCACCAACTTCAAAACCTTTTCATCCTGCAAAACCGAGTCTCTGTAGTTTTACCAACTATTCATCCTTCCCATGCTCCAACCTTGGCACCCTCCATTCTTCTTTGTGTTCATGAGTTTGCCTACTCTGGGTATGTCACGTGAGTGGAGTCAGGCAGTGCTTTTTTGCTTTTGTTTTTGTTTATTTGTTTTGAGACAGGGTTTCTCTGTGAAGCCCTGGCTGTCCTGGAACTCACTTTGTAGACCAGGCTGGCCTCAAACTCAGAAATCCACCTGCCTCTGCCTCCCAAGTGCTGGGATTAAAGGCGTGTGCCACCATACCCGGCTCAGGCAGTGTTTATCTTTGTGATTTATTTCCCTCAGGATAATGGCTTCCAGGTTCTACCATGTCATAAAATGCCTCAGAATTTCTTTTTAAGGCTAACCTGTGTTCTACCACATGTGTAGGCCATATTGATAACCCATTCATTTGCTGGCAGACATTTGGAAGGTCTCTGTTGTTGGGTTACTGTAATACTACTGCTATGAACATAGGTCTTGGGCTATCTTTCAGGGGCTCTTTTTGCTATTTTGGATATACAGCCAGAGAGGGGCTATTGCTAGCTCACACTGCCATTCCGCTTTCAGTTTTTGAGAGAGTGGCATCCTGTTTCCCATGGGTCCCCAGGCCACTTGTGAAGGGACTGCAGCCTCCCCACATTGTCCCCAGACTTACTTCCATAGTAGTATGAGGTTGATACCTGTTACAGTTCTGACATGAATCTTCCTCTTCAGCGATGGTGAACATTGTGCATATTCTTGTTGGCCATTTTCATCTCTTCTTTAAGTGAAATTTCTATTCGAGTCCTGAGCATATTTTTATCAGGTTATGTGATCTTTAATTCTAACCCCTACTTTTGTGATTATGTCCCATGATTATTGTTTTAAAATTACTCTTAGTATTTACTTTATTTCATGTCTGGTCATTTTGAGGATGCTCTGAGTCCTACTTGGCCATGTAGAAGGGATGGAGTGACATGGCTTCTTCCTGCCCCTGTATATGGGCCTCCATGTGTGTTGAGAGTTGCTGGGCATGAAGCAAATGTGTGTGTGTGTGTGTGTGTGTGTGTGTGTGTGTGTGTGTGTGTGTGTGTATTTCATGTTCCTCCTTCAGGAAATATTTTCCCTGCCAAGATTATTAGGGAATGATCCTCTTTGTCAATGTTAACAACTCCGTGACAATCAGAGACAGCACAAATCCAAGAGGTGAAGGTGTGTCCAATATCTCAGCAAATGGTGAAGACTGAGACCTTTAAGACAGCCCTTAAGGTTATAGGAAAGAACTCTGAAAACATGAGTTCAAACATATACAGTTTCTCAACTATGCAAAATATAGGGATGCAATATGAATAATATGTGGGGCTTTGCGGACCTAGAATAACAGAGGAACTGCACTGTGAGCCAACTTGTCAGAAAGATACAAAGGCAGGCAGATACAAAAGCAGGCAGATTCCTGAGTTTAAGGTTAGCCTGGGACAGAGTTCATTTAGGTCCAGACATGGTCAGAATAGTAGTAATCTCGGACAGGATTCCACCCAGTTAAGCTTATTATTTATGCTAACAAAGGCAGGCATATCTCTGAATTTATTTGAAATGTTTTTTAAAAAATGTACTTGCTGTCCTTTTCCTAAGAGGAAGGGGCTAACATCATGGACTGCTGATGTGTGGGATGGTCAAGGAGAAACCCAGAATAAATGACTGAATTGATAAGTAAATAAAAGACGGGGCTTTTGGTCTGTATAAGCTGAGCTAGCAAAGAGTGATAGCAGTTAATTTTTAGAATTTTTTCCTAGCCAGAGCTGAGCTGTCTGGAGATCTCTAGAGAGCAAACGCAGCTCTTTTAGAATTTTTTTCTAACAGGATTTCTGATTTTTGTTGGAAAATCCATGGAGAGCAAACACAGCTCTTTTAGAACTTTTTTTCTTGAATATACAAGAACTTTTTTTATATAGCAACTTTTCTATCCAGAGAGCTTTTAGAATCTCTCTCTTTTTTTTTTCAAGCAAGAGAACTGCCTCAAGCAGAAAGAGCTATCTAGAGAGACAGCTGTCTTGAACAGATTACAGAGCCAAGAGCTATCTACAAAGAGCTACCCAAGGAGCCATCTCCAGCAGACTACGGGGCTGTCATCATGTACCCATGATTTGACTTTGAGTCATTCTTTTCAATATTCTCAAGCACCCCCTCCCTCAGGAATCCATCTCTAAGCAAGGCTAGTCCTGTCAAAGATGGATGGATTTGTACACATCCATCTCTCTGCATGGATGCATTTTAAGTATTAGAGCACAGAACAATTTGCTTTGTAATATATATATGTGTGTGTGTGTGTGTGTGTGTGTGTGTGTGTGTATGTATATATATATATGTATACACATATATATGTATGCATGTGTGCACGTGTGTATGTGTGTCTGTGATAGTAAAATCCTATGATGTCAAATGCACAAACTAAATCCTGGCCTCACACATGCTTGTTAAGTGCTTTACTACTGAGCTATATCTCAGCCTTCTGTTATTTATTATTACTAACTTTGGTGTTCATATATAGTGTTTGGAAGCCAAGGCAACCTCAGGTGTTATTAACTAGGTGCTGTCAACCTTGCTTTGTGAGGCAGGGTCTATCACTGACCTAGAGCTGCCCGTTTAGGTAGGCTATGTTCTCTGGTTAGTGTGCCCAAGGGATTAAGCCGTTTTCCCCTCCACCTCCTCTTCCTTCCACTACAGACAGAGCCATCTTCCAGTCCAAGACCCCTTCAACTTTCACCACCCCAAAAGTCCTAAGTGCTTCCTTAGAGTAATTGCCACCACTGTCCCCACCAGTCCCAGCCCTGTAGACCCATCTGTTACTGAAGATTAATCTCGTCTTTTCTCCAATCTTTCACACACAAGATTTACATGGTGAGCATTCTTCAGTATCCAGATGCTGCTTCCTGACATAACATTTTATGTTAAACACATCTGTGCCCCTAAAGCTCGTTCGTTGATAGTTTGAGCAATTCCTTTGGATTATTTTGACATAGAAAATATTTGTGAGCATTGTGATCAATTTTTGCATGGCTCTTTGTATTCATATTTCTCTTAGGCCCACACCTGGAGTAAAAATGTGAGGTCATATTGGAACTGTGTCCTGTACTTAGCAGGGAGTGACCAAACTGTCCTCCAAAATTATTTATGAAGCTTCATTTCCCCAGCAATGTGAGGGTGATGTGGTGCCTTATCACTGACGAGATTTTAGCAGCCCCTTTAGAGCAAGATCCTGATCTGCCTTTATTTGGCATTTCTGTAATGACTGTTGGACATTTTCAAGTCCTCATGAGGCATGCTGATATCTTCCTCTGCATGTCTATCTAGCCTGCATCACTGAGTTGTCTGTGTTCTTCATGTACCTAACAAATCCTTTCTTAGACACATGTATTGAGTTTTGATTTTGCTAGTCCATAGTTTGTCCCTTCATTTTCCAGTGCCTTGTGAAATCTATAAACCTTAAATATGATAGAATGAATTTAATTTCTATAGTTGGATCTAATGTGTTGCTGTTCTAGAGGAGGTTCACTGTGAGATTTGTATGAGTGCTCTGTAGTTTTCTTTGAATACCTTTGCCCTAGCTGGGCACCTGTTAATCTAGGCAGGCAATACTGGTTTAGCTTTCCCATTCTCTTCATATACTGTGGCTGTTGTGAAATCCAACCTTACCCCTCTTGTCAAGGCTTTCAAGGGCCAGTAACATAAAGTTACATAGTAGGAGGCATGCCAGTAACATAAAGTTACATAGCAGGAGGCATGCCAGTTACATAAAGTAACATAGTAGAATGCATGCCAGTTACATGAAGTTACATAGTAGGATGCATGCCAGTTACATAAAGTTAAGTTACATAGTAGGGTGCATGGCAGTTACACTCACCTCGCTGACACACCATCTCCAAGGGCCTGAGGTCCCAGATTCAAATCATACCTAGCATATGTTCACTTCTGATTCTTTTGCCAACACCGCAGCCATCTATCTGCTTGAGGCCTTCTACTGACTTCTTGTTGCACTGCGATTACAATCTAGATTTCTTAACAACCTAAGAAGCTCTATAGGATTCAAGTCCATTGTGCCTTCCTCTTGGGTTCTGTGTCTTGTAACCTTTGTCCTTGTACTCATTACCCTCTGGCCAGAGATACATCTTCACAGCCTGGGAAACTGAGCCCTTTTGTGCCTCAAACAGCTGTTTACCCAACACTTGTTAGTACTTTCCTTTAAGCTCTTCCTAAAACACTTCCTCTAGATGGCTTTGCCTATGCCCCTAGTGAAGTAAGTCCCTCATTACTATATGTATAGTATTTTTTATAAGCTTATATGTTCATTAAAGATATATGTATGTCTACCCACACATGGACATCAGAGGGCTACTTGTGGAAGGTATTTTTTCCCTTCTACTAGGTAAGTCCAGCGGATTGAACTCAGGTTGTCAGACTTATTGGTGCTTTGACCTGCTGAGTCAATTACTTAAAATTTTGAAATGTACATAGTGTTGACCACAGCAATGACGGACATGTCATTTTGAGTGTTTTAAACAACACTTATTCCTTATGGAGAAATAAAAATCAAACCAGAAAATTTTACATAAAACACACTCAAATAAAGCTACCTGATGATTCCATATGGCAGTATGGTAGCTTTTAAGATGTTTTTATTATTTAGAAATCTTTATGGTAAGTATGCATGGTATTACCTTATGGTGTTTTGAACAAAGCATAGTTTAGTTGATTGCCTGTCCTTCCCCTCATCTCCCTCATCCATGGCTCCCCTGGAAATCTCCCCTGTAGATTTTTTTCATTTTAAGTGTCCCATGAGTCCTTTGTCTACCTTTAATGCTTTTATTAAAAACAAAACAAAACAAAACACTTAGGTGACACATTTAGTCCCAACACTTTGGAGGCAGAGGCAAGTGAATCTCTGAGTTGAAGGAGGCAGAGGCAAGTGAATCTCTGAGTTGAAGGCTAACCTGCTCTGTAGAGTGAGTTCCAGGCTACCCAGGGCTACCCAGAAAACCCCTGTCTCAGAAGAGAAAAACAACAAAACAATCAAAAACCAAGCTTCACACCCAGTGACAAGCCGACTGCATGATGATGGAACTTGTTAAGGATTCGTGTGTCAAAACTGACAGCAAGAATTAAAGATCTTTCCCGAAGGCAGAGTGGCATGGCAGACAGAGCCCGGCCTTTGGAGTCAAACAGGCACAAGCTGAAATCCTGGCCTTCATATCATGGAATGTGAGTTTTAGAGCAGTGTGTCTGAAATCTGAAAATGTTACCTTTTTTTTTTTTTAAATGAGGAGAAAACTGAACTGCTTTCTTGGAATGTTTAGGGAATCTGACACAGGTAACAGTTGCTTCAAATGCTTTGCTCCACTCTTCCTCCCCTTCTACCAGGAGCTCTGAGAAATAAGTCCCTAATTTCTAGAAGAAGGAAAAATCAGGCTTTGTAGAGTTGTGGATTTTCCTTAGCCTGTTTGGCATTACCTTCAGAGAGAACTGGTAGACGGGGTTGATTCTCCTGAGGTCACTGATGACAAAGTACAGAAGGGATGCTCTCGCTGCCACTGGTCTGTAGCACTCACGGGTCTCATTGATTTTTCTTTCATTTTCTCTGGCTTCTGTCACCTGTAATGGGATCAAGCGACAGCAGTAACTTATCTTTGTGTTTTCTAAACAATTCCAGCAATGGAAGGACTCTCGGGAATATCTGAAATTAACAACTATTACTAGTTGACCCCGATGCTGTGGTCATGTTTCTATTCCCAGTAGTAGTTGGAAGGCTGAACCTGGAGCACTGCTGTAAGTTTGAGTCTGGTCCGCAATACCACAATGTGTTCAACTTAAGAACAACCTGCAGTAGAGACTGAGACCCCGACTCAGTAAATCAAAGCAAGCAAAGGAAGGCAAGTCCATGACAGGCCTGACATCTGTGGACCTGAGGTTTGATGAAATTATTAAGTCCATACCAGTGAGATGCTTGCCACACAAGTCCCGTGACCTAAGTTAGAACCTGGAATCTCAGGGTGGGAGTAGAAAACCAATTCTGGAGTGTCGTCCTCTGACCTCCATGTACAGTGTGGTACATGGGAGCCCACACTGATGTGTGCATATCACACATGCATATGTATCCAAATAATAAATATCAAAATTTAAAGAAACTCTTAAATACCTATTTTCAAGTAACCTTTTTTTTTTTTTTTCATGAGCTGCATTCCACCAGGAAAGCAGAGGGCACTAGCTGCATCCCACCCTGTAGACTTAAATGACCTTAATTATTTTGCCTCTGTGGAATCTGCTTTTGAGTGATGTCACCTTCCTGCCTCCCTTCTCTCGCTCAGGCCTTAACAATCCAGCTATATCACCTCCCAGGGATGGCTCTTAAAAGTCTGCTGGGTCAACTCAGTGTCAATGATTTTATTAGGTAACAATGAGATCCACAAATGCAGCCAAGGTCAATAGCACCTGCAATAGCCAAGCGCTTCCTAAACAGCCTCTGTATCAGGGCTCCCCCAGCCATCAAATTACAACAGCACCAGCTCTCCATACACTCAAACATTCCCACTTATTCTTACTTGTTAGCTTCCGGACACATTTTCTGAGATGAGATATATCACCATCAATTAATCATTTTTATTTAAGGGTAAAAAAAAAATACCAATTTCTAAAGCCAAATACAAACCTATTCTTTTTTTCTCTAAGAATACAAGCTGCTGGCCCACTGAAGCTTTAAGCGATACAATATTCCCCCCTGAACGTTGCTATGGTCTTGGCTCATGATGTATGTGAATGACATACAAGGCAGAGAGGGCTGTGACTTCATGGTGATACATTAAGAAGACAGGAAGTTAACTCAAAGCCTTAATTTACTTAATTGCTCTAATCTTTACTATCTTAGGAGCCACCTAGAAAACACTTACTTGAGAGAGTAATTTGGTATTCTATCGCCTTGCTTAATTTAAGGCACATACATTGGGTGTATGGCGACATAGCTTCTGCTGGGTAATTACTGGATTACTTAGAAAGGAGGATATGCCACAAAAAGTACGAGTCTAATTCCCATCCAAACTCTGCAATGTTAACAGCTAGCGGCCACTTGTGAAAGTCCAAAGTGCACACACAGCCCACTGTGATCTATGCTGCTCACTTACAAGGAAGCTGTTCATGGGAAATGATTTATTGGCTTTTGAGAAATGTCACTTTTCCAGGGTAGATGGTGCACTGAGACCCACATGGGATCATTCCCTGCTTGGTTTCTTGCTACCAGAGGTCTGGAAATAAAACTTCAGCTCCAAAGGCATCTCTAAAAACACAATCCACTGGGATACTATTCCTTGGAGCTGAGCTTTGCCCCTCCTCTAGTTTCTACCATGTAAACCAGCAGGCTCCAACATTGGTCACACAAGAAATATTAATATAATTGAATGACTGCATCGCTATGGAACTTGAAGTACAAATAGAACTATTTCTGCTCTTAATCCCGTACTGGTAGCCCAAGGATTGAGGAATGTTTATTAAGTGTCCTAAGTTATACAACAAACCTGTCTTCCTAGAGGAGGCACCAGACTCTGATTACATTGTGTGAACTGAAATTCCTAGAGGGTGTGGTGTTAAAAGTTATACTCATAGTAACATTCCCCAAGGATAGAACTTCCTGTTTGTGCAGAGTTAAAATGTTTCATACCTGAGCCAAATTATCTTTCATTATTTTTAGTACCTTGAAAGCCACTCATGGGCTACATATCCATGTCTGAACTTGTGACTATCAAAAACCTTTAAAAGGGGGCTGGAGAGCTAGCTAGCAGTTAAGATCACTGGCTCCCCTTCTAGAGGACCTGGGTTCAATTCCCAGCACCCACACGGTAGTTCACAACTGTTTGTAACTCCAGGGAATCTGCTACCCTCACACAGATAGGCAAACCACTAATTGCATAAAATAAAAATAAATAGATCATAAACACTTTTAAAATGACGCTTAGTAAGCCACTAGCTTCTACAAGCTTCAAAACTGAGAAGACGCCTATGTAGCTTCTGAGACCTATAGTAGCTTCCCTATTTTGCTATAACCCACCTACCTAATGCAAGTGCCTTGGTTAATTTTTTTCTTTTTATCTGTTACTATAAAAACACAGTCTTCGGGGTAACCTGAATCTGCGTCCCTAGGCCATAGTCACCCATAACTGGCTCTAGAATAAACTCTTACTTCCTTTGAATGGAGAGAGCTGTGTTTTGTGCTGACAGCTGTCATCTGTTCCATTTCAGCAGAGTACTGAGCCTGCCCAGGGTTCTCTGCTGCTCTTACCTTGTGCTCTATTTCTGCTGCAGTGGCCTTGGTCGTCTCGAGGCGCTCTACCAGGTCTGTGTCATCCAGGAAGCTCCCCTCAGCAGCAGAGAGGCGCAGGAGAAGGTCGTCTTCAAGCTGCCTCAGCTCTATCTTAAAGTCATTTTGCTGCTTGGTCAAAACCAGCTAGTAGAAAATGTTAGGAACGGTGGTTAAGGACGACAGTTCTGCTTTGTTCAGGACAGTTCTCATAATCACGGGAGTTACAGGGGTCAGCACAACCATAAGAAACACCATACTGATCACAACTATCAAAATTATTTAAAAATTCAGACAGTTAACAATTGGTTAGAATCTAAAGGTTTAGAATGTGGATGCTTATTTAACACCAATAACCTCTAGGAAGGCTCTGTTTAAGAAAATAATAGAAATTTCTGGCTTCTGTTCTGACTTTTAAACAGCTTGGAAGACTCATTATGAGGAAGATTTCAAAATAAGGAAGGAGCTGTGCAATCAATCATCTTTCACCAAGAACAGGGGTCCTGGGCCAACTCTCACCAGAAAAATAGGGCAGGCAAATTCAGAGAGTCACTATCAGAACTTAAACTGTACCTGGCCTTTGCAGGAGAGTAAAAACCTTCCTGAGTACCCAGGCACGGGGAGCCCTCCCCATTTCTGTTTTCTTGCTGGGAGGCAGGCCTCATTCTCACAGTAAAGACTAAAGAATAAACCACAGTTGCCTAGAGCAGGGAGGAAACTCATTTTGATAGGTCCTATGTACAGAGCCTTCTGAAACAACAGAAAGAAAGGAAACAAACACAACAATACTGGAGACAACTGAAACCTATGACTCCCATGCTACAGCAAATATTAAATATGCCAAAGTCCCAGCCCTACAGACAAGACTGTCTACCTAGAGAAACAGAGGAGCTCTCTCACAGGCAAAGGCTTTGTCTGAAAACACAACACAAATCTCAGAATAAGGCTCAGTATGGCTTTGTATCAACTGCTGTGATGGTTTGTTTATGCACGGCCCAGGGAGTGGCAGGATTAGAAGGTGTGGCCCTGTTGGAGTAGGTGTGTCACTGTGGATGTGGCTTATAAATATCTCACTCTAGCTACCAGAAAGTCAATCTGCCACTAGCAGCTTTCAGATGAAGATATAGGACTCTCAGGTCTGCCTGCAGCATGCTAGATGCTGCCATGTTCCCACCTAGATAACAATGGACTAAACCTCTGAACCTATAAGCCAGCCCCAATTAAGTGTTGTCCTTTTTGAGACTTGCCTTGGCATTGTATCTGTTCACAGCAGTAAAACCCTAACTAAGATAGCAGCCAATCTACAGAAATACTTTCTGCCAGGAACTAGTGGCTACACTAGCCCCTGGACTCAGAAGAATTCTCTACCAGGGACCCCTACAGCCATCACATTTTCCTCAGATGCAGAGAGGACATCATCCAAAGAACACAACACCCACTCATCAAAGACAAGATGAGATATCAGTGCCAAGAAATACTAAAAAAAATGTCATTACTCCAGATGCCCAGATCTCAGCATAAAACCACAAACAGGACTAGCCAAGACAATATACTTCCATTAGAATCCAGCAACTCTATTACAGTAGGCCCTGAGAAATTCAATATAGCTAAAGCACACGACAAGGACTTCAAAGCAGGAATTATGAGTATGTTTAAGGACCTTAAAGGGGATTTGAACAAATCCCTTAATGAACTCTGTGAAAACACAAATGGTGGAATGAAATAATAAAAATAATCAAGACATGGAAGTAGAATCCAGCAAAGAAATCAATAAACAAAATCTAGACAGAATTAAAACCGGAAAAGAAAAATTTAGGATGTCAAAAAACAAAACAAAACAAAACAAAACACCCAGAGATCAGTACCTTGCTTGTCCATTGTCAGAGAAGCAGCTTTTCACAGTAGAGAGAAACTAACATAGAAACCCCCAAATGCACAATGTACAGAAAATGGGAAACTTCGGAACACTGAGTCTCAAATGGAATGTCTTCATTAAAGCATTCAGGGAACTATATAGAAGAGGAAGAAGAAAGAGTGTAAGAGCCAGAGATGGTAAATGACTTCAGGAAGACAGTGCCTTCCAGATACAACAGAGAACTCACAGAGTTGCACATAGAACTCACAGAATCTGGCAGCATGCGCAAGGTCTGCACAGGCTTAAGCCAGCCGGGATCCCAGCACAGAGACGAAAGTAGTCCAAGCCCTAACCAAGATGCTATCTTTAATTGGTACCCACGGGCAAAGGAAAACCACCAGGTTTTTTCCAATAGAGTTTTCTGGGCTGGTCCACATTGGGCTGGATCTGGATTCTGGGCTGTTAGAGATCAAGAAAATGACAGCTGAAGCTAACTGACAGACTCTAAGCCTGAGCTCTGGTCCATCTCCATTGTGGTCCAGCCTCTAGCTACCTGGCATTTTTCAGGAGGAATTTCCTCAGTTACAGAATTTACTTCATAGGCAAGCATCTAGCATGGTCATCTGTGCTGAAGGGGTGAGGAGTACGTTCTGGGGGTGATGCAGTAATAGTTACCTTTAGCCTCTCCAAATCTGGCCTTTCGATACTGACCACCTCTGCCAGCAGCTGGCCTTCAAGACCATCTTCTGTGACTGTGAAATTGAGAAGGGTGGTTTGGGCTTGTAGTTCCGGCTTGTAGTGTGGGTTTGCCAGTTTTGTGTGTAGGATGAGGCGGAAGTTCTTGTTGAATTCGCATTCTTTATCGCCAATCCTGATGAACCTACAAGGGCCACAACACAGACACTCAGGAGATCCCTCTGTTAGCAGAGTGCAGTGACTATATGTGTGAACCAGTAACAGTGTGACCACCCACCATACAATGTTGCTCTGACAATCATAAAAGTGCGGCATTCACTGTACTTTCTGGGATTAAACTTATACCAGATATTGCTATTTCCTATAGTGTTTTATTGTTTTCAAGTGAAATCATAGGAAAACACTGCTCTTGTTGAAGGATAGAATAGAGCATGCATGTGTTGATACACACACACACACACACACACACACACACACACACACACAAACACACACACAAATTCTGTGTCCACACTAAGCTATATTGCTATGCCATGAGTAGAATATTTTACTTGCCAAAATATTAAAATACAGATGTATATATACTATATTATTAAACAATACCTTATTTTTTATATTAACATATTACTGCCATGTTAAATACAGTAACAACATATTAATAGTTGATTTTGTTTCTAAAAACTAAGCTATTGAAATATATATTTAGATTGATTGTTTTCTACAAGTTTTTGCCTGGCTTATATTCTCTTATCTGTTAGGAACCCACTATGGAGACTTCTTCAATTCAAATTCTTCAATTCAATAGACAGACAAACAGAAATTGAACCTATCGATGACTCAGCTTCTCAAACATTTTGCTTAGGTGGCCTGAAAATGCACATAAAAAGTTTGGAGTGTTACTAAACCAAGGAACAACTTCTCACTCTCATTTAATCTTGAATATTGGTGAAAATTCTGAATTCTTTTACTATTAAATCTGTAAAATTTTATTTTTTGAGGTCCCAGGGATTGAACCCATAGCCTCACACAGGCAATAGGTTCTCTACCACCAAATCCTGTCTCCAGCCCTCTTTTTACCTTTTCATTCTGTAACACGTTTCACTGAGATGCCTAGGTTGGGCCTCGATCTTGAAATTTCTTGTTTCAGCCTCCCGAGTAGAGGGACTCTAGACTGTACGATCAGGACTGCTTTGTGAAACATTTGATTACTGAAATGTTCTGATGACTAATACCGTGCAAAGGCCACGTAGCAATTAATCTAACGACAGAATGCTATACAACCCATGAGAGAAAACTCTTTACTGCCTGTCTCGCTGACTTGCACGTGAAAAGGTATTTACTCAGTTTATTAATGTTGGAAATTGAGCACATACAGAAGAAACGATGGTGTGCCACATCTAGCACCTGTTTCTAACAATTAAAACAAAAATGAGCAGAGGTACTCAGGATGCTCAGTTGTGGCAATATCTGGGTTGTTGGCTTGGGCTCTTCTGTGACTGCACCTTACAGAGTGATTATCAAGTACAGATGGCAATAATGTACCTTGTACCCTCTCACCACTGTTTGGAGGAAGTTTTGAGACAATTTGCTCTAATGTGGAAAGATGATAAAGATGGCCATTTTCTAATATCAATTGAGCTTTAATTGCCTGGATATGAATTAAGAATCCCAAGGACTTAGTAGACTAGTGACCCAATTCAAATTTTGTTTCCATTGAAAAATGACCTTCTATTTGTAGTAAAAAACCATGGCAAGTGTTAGCCTCAAAGCTGGAGACAGGACAGCCAGCATCCCACTTTAGAGTCAGGCTTTGTGAAGCTGAAAGGTGATGTCATTCACTGTGTATGGTTTTGGTTTGTTTGCTTTGTTAATTCTTTTCCATGAGGAAAAAGAGCCATTATTCCAGCAACCCACTCTAGACTGAGCCAGTGTATACCTTTGTAGTGTGTTCCTCTCCCTTTTAAAAACAAAGACAAGAACTGTTTTTGAATGATGAGTATTGACATCCCTGTTGGAATACAGAGAACCTTTACAGGTGGATGGACCAAGGATGCTGGAATAGACAAACAGATGATCATGAGGGCCAGAGCTCTTGTTTTATAGACTAAGGGTCAGCTACCACTGTTTCTAATATTAGGCATTGTGAGTAAAGTATTTTAAGCGTCTGTTTGTCAGATACCCACAATATGTCAGGTACATGTAAAGTTCAAATATCTACTCAATCAGAAGTCAGCCAAAAGATGGGAGGAGATAGCTCTTCAAAAAGGGGATGTAAATCTCATCATAAAGACAAATGAGAGGGGGCTACAAAGGACCCTGCAGCACAGGATTCTGGTGATATGGAATGTTTGGGACAAGCAGATTACCAGTACCTACCAAACCCTTGCCACACAAAAGACATGGAGAGATCAAAGGCCTGCCCTTGAAAAGATGACCAAAGAATCTAATAGGCTCTGCTCTAAGGATGTGCACAAGTATCCAAGAAGCCCCCATATGATCCTGTTGTGTGAAAAAGGAGGGTAAACTAATTGAGAGCCTGGGAGAGCTCACCAGGACCATATAAAGAACCATGTATGGTAAAAGCCAAATTAGCTTCGGTTTGTGTGGTGTGTACATGTTTGTGTGTATTTTCATGGTCCACCAGACAAACAAATCACCAACATCACAGCCAATTTACTTTTGGAAGCAAGCTGCAAACCTCAAATTCCCATTTTTTTGAGGACCAACAGGATCTCACAAGGCAAATCTCACCTCTGACTCCTACATGGGCTGTGGTCAAAGTTCAGGTAAAATCAAACATGTGCAATGTCACTATCAGTTTAGGTATGTCAGATGTGCGTGCCACATACATGGATTTCAAGATTAGTACTGGAGTTACATCCCCAAGATACCCCATTATGTCCATGCAATAACCCCAAATTAAAAAAAAAAAAATCTCAAACGGAAATACTTCTGGTTCTAGTATCTCAAATGAAAGACATTGTGCCGGCAGATAGTGTTTGGGCCCCAGCAAGAAATCTCTCTAGAATAAAAACCGGTCAATGCTTGTTGTCAAATGATCTGATCATATCAGCTCTGTGGATCTCTGTCGCAGGATTTTCCCTGTCCAGGGCAGCAGGAGGCCTGTGATTGGACAGGGAAAAAAAGGGAGGTGGAGCTAAGAGTTGCAGAGACAGGGAGTGTCTGGGAAAGAGAAAGAAGGCCAAGATAGAAGTAGACGTGAACCAGCGTAGCTTTAACTAGTCACAGGTAGTTATGATATCATAAGGTCAGAATAATTGGGATAAAACTTTTATCATTACCAATTGGTTCTGAAATTATTGTATTGGTATCTTGTAAATTGAGGAATTACTGATACATAAATCTGATTGGTTAATTATAAGCTTTAAGAGTTTTGATTCTATCGGTTAAATGGGTGTTGTGATGGCTGACTGTGGGGTAAACGGTCATTGCGTGGGGCTGGCAGCAGTGATCTTCTAAGGGACTCAGGTGCTCTGGCCCATAAAGACTGCTGAGTTGAGATCACCCAGCTGGAGCCACGTGGTCTGACGGTTGGCCAGAAGTAGTGCAGGAAGCCTGACAGTCTCTATTTTAATATTTCCCACAACAGATCTCTCCTTAATAATATGTTCTCATTTTTTCCAACCCTTGAAAGTCATTCTTCACTCATGGGTCACACCTTGGCAGGCTACTGGCTGGCTTCCCTTCTAGGGGACATCAGTTAGTGTGATAGTATGATTTCTGCTAAAAGCCCACACTAATCAACGGTTCTGATCATTCACCACAAATAACCTCTCTTTAGGTTTTCAAGGACAATCCAGGAGAAAGGCCAATATTTAGCATGAACATCTCATGATTGTCATTGTCAGATGTTTTAGCTGGTTAAATATTTAGCCAAATACCTGCTTTACAGCAAGTGCACTGTAATGAACTTATAGTCAACTCTGTATCTCCCTTGTGTAACTATGTGTATTATGAGGCATTTGCAAATTAAGAGGCAGGGTGTGTAGCTACTTTTCCAGGTCTGTTCTTTTTCCCTGTGAGGAGTGAGAAGGGGCAGTGGAGATGGTTTAGATAGTGAAGTCTTCATTGTGTACATAAAGATAACTGCGTGGTACATGCCTATATGACAAGGACTGGGGATATGGAAACTGAATGAACCCTGAGGCTCACTGGCAAGCCAGCTAGATGGATTGGCAAGCTCTGGGTTCAGTCTCATAAGACAAAGGTGGCAAGCAATGGGAGGCAATGCTTAGTATCAAATTCTAGCCTCCAAATGAAAGGCACATGCATATGTGCACATGCACAAACACTAAAACAAAAAATCCAAAGTTTTAAAAAGAAAATAGTTACTAGATATGGAAATTGTGCTGTGGAAGAGAACTGCCTACAAACTGGGTTTTTACACCTTGCTTGGAAGCATCATTTGATAGCTTTAGGTTTCCCAGGGACAGTAAATTATCCTCAATTGGGGTGTTTATGATCTATGAAAGGCAAAAATTGCATAATGACACAGTTGGTTTTATCATTGCTGCTAGGTTAATTTTTGGTTAATCTCCTGTCTGGGAAAATTAAACAGACTGTTAATACTCTCTTCTGATTTGAAGACTCTAAACCAAAACAGCATTAACCAGAGGGGTGGAGAAGCAGACCGACAAATGTCACTGCTTCTGTGAACAGTGCAACCCCAAGGTTGGCTTCTGGTATTCGAGGCTGCCATGGCTCACTGGAGCTGTGGCATGGAGCACAGGAGTAGGAGGTGTGACTATTGCTTAAAGCAAAGTCTGTCTGAATTTGTTTCCTGTCCTGCTACCCTCAAGAACAGAATATTCTGTTATCTTTTCACAGTGAGACTCACAGGTGGGAGGAACTTTGAAATCTGGGGTACAGTTGCCCATGGAGGGCATTTTTTACACTCTCCCAAGGAGTTAGCTACCCTTGACCTTCTAACTGGATGAGTTTGGCTGGTTTGGAGGCAAGAGACTTATTAGAACAGCTCATAACTGAACTGAAATGATTTTTCCCAGGACAAACACTATGGGCTAATTGGCCAGGACATGGGGTGAATCAAGGGCATTCTGGTTCACCTTGCTGAGTGGTAACTTTAGAGAAAACCTAACCCCTCTAGAGTCTTCTTTTTATGGACCCAAAGAGTTCATGACTTGCCCAAGGTCCCTGCTGCCTGGCAGAGCTGGGACTACTAAGACCCTGGTCTCTGGACACCTAGTGTAAAATCTATTTCACTGTATCTCATTGCAGGCTAATTTGTGTTCACAGAGGCTGCCTGCAATGTCTTTGTTAACCTGTTTAGCCATTGATCACAAGAGGGCATGGAAGATACAGCTGACTTGGGACTAACCTGAGGCAGCTAGAGGAAAAATAGGGCTCAGAGCACAAGGCCAGTTGATCTATGCTTAGCAATTCTGTTGTTTGTGAAGGAAAGTGGCTGTGATTATTCAAGTAACCTAGTCTAGGATCTGTAATTTCTAGTAAATATATTTATTATATGAGTTACTTAATTTATATCTTTTAAAAATAATTCTTTTAATTATATGAAAGTTAGAGACTTCTGGCTTCCAGGAAAAGTAAAAGATATTAAGGGGAAATTAATGATTCAGAAATAAGTGTAATCATCTGCAAATATATACTAACCAAAATTCAACTTTTATAGGTCAGGTTTGAATAAAATCCTGTTATACTCAGAATATAGGAATTCTTCAAAGTTCATTCACAACTAAGCTCAAAAGTGTTCTGGAATAAAAAGATGTCTCATTACTTTCAGCCATGGAAGGTCATCATTATGGTAGTGGTGGGATGCACACAATACTTTGAGAACACATGAGCAGGGTTTACTGGCTGATTCTCACAGCACTTCTCTGGAAGCCTTGTGCTAACAATGTCTGTTAATGGAGATTCCTAAAAACCAGAGTGGCCTTCAAGAGACAGCAGCAATGTCTCCAAGGTAAGATTCTGAAACTGAAAGTTAAAATGTTGAATTTTCATATCAAGGACCCTATGTCTTTCATGGCAAGACATCCCTAAGGGTACAGTGGTACTTGTGTCTCAGAAGTCACCAACAGCTGTCTAATTTGACTAAAGGTACACTCAAAAGAAGGGAAATCAGACCTGGTACTAAAAACCTAGGTGATTGCCTAGAGTAAGGCTGTGAATCCTAGAAGAGAATCTATTACTAGCACTAAACCACTAAACAAACATAATTCCTTCCTGAAATGTAAATACTTACTCTAAACACCCACAGGTAAGTGTAGCTCCCTCACTTGTCAAAGAAGTTTCTCTTTGCAATGGAGGAAGACCCTTACAGAAAGCCACAACTGGCCAAATGCAGAAAGCAACTGATGGTGGACTGCTCAGCCCTGGTGGATACATCCACAAGTCAACCCTGCTACTGATGCTCACAGACCATCACAGAAGAGGGGCAGAGAGATTTAAGAGCCAGAGAACTGGGAAATCTGCCATGAGATTATATCTCCTAAAAAAGACAGGGAAGCTTCATTCATGATAGCTCAGAGAAATGGCTGCCCAAACAAGGCCTGAATACAGACAGCACCAACAGACATGCTAACACGAAGGGGAAACTCACAGAGCCCCCACGTAGTCAAGAAGTACAGGCAGCTTGGGAACGATAAGCGTAGGAGAAACCAGTTTCCCCAGGGCCGAGCCTCTAAAATGGTTGTCTAGTACCAAGGGGTCAGTTCTGAAATCACATACATACAAGTAACACTAAATGAATTCACCAGGCTGTAATTATGTATTTAGGCAGCGTGTGTCAATGACAAGGTTACAGAGACGGTAAATTTGAGAGGAATTGGGGTTGGAGACATGGGAGGGGCTGGAAAGAGGGTAAGGGAGGACGAAAATGATATAATGAACCAGGTAATGGATACAAGGTTTGGAAGACTGTTTCTTTAGTACTAATTATGTCATAGATTCTTGGTTTGGGTGGTGGATAAAATAAAAGTATATTGCCACTGAAAGTGTAAGGTCTCATGTGTTTGAGGTTCATATTTCAGTGCCTACACTAACTGTATTTAAGCTCTTAATGAGTTGAATACATTTTGTTTCTGGTTAAATTTGGTGTGTGATGGTTTTACTTATCTGCAGATTTTTTTTTATAATAAATTTTATAAAAGCTTAAAAAAGAATATGAGGAATATAGAACATTCTAGACCATGCTCGCCAGAGTTACTGTGTCTTCTGAATTTCCGTCTGCCTTCATTCCAAAGTGTTATTATTACTCTCAAATCATCTCCATTCTAATTTTTGAATAAAAATTATTCTCCTTCTCAGAAAAAAAACATTTAAAACAAAATTAAAAAAAATGCATGTACTGGCTAGTTTTGTATCAGTTTGACACAAGCTAGAGTCTTTCTTGAGAGAGAAAGGAGCCTCAGTTGAGGAAATGCCTCCATGAGATTAGTGACTGATGGGGGAGGACCCAGCCCATGGTGAATGGGGCCATTCTTGGGCCAGTGGTCCTGGGTTCTAAAAGAAAGCAAGCTGTGCAAGCCATGGGAAGCAAGCCAGCAAACTGCACCCCTCCATGGCCTCTGCATCACTTCCTGCCTCCAGGTTCCAGCCCTGTGTGAGTTCCTTTGGTGATGAACAGCAATGTGGAAGTGTAAGCTGAATAAACCCTTTCCTACCCAACATGGGTTTTGGTCATGGTGTTTCCTTACAGCAGCAGAAGCCCTAACCCCTCCTCTTGCCTCGCCTCCACATCTTCTTTCTTTCTTTTAGAGGCAGGATCTCACTGTGTACCCCTGGCTGCTCTAGAACTCACTATATAGACCAGGCTAGCCAGGAACTAACAGAGCTCTGACTGAAAGTGATGACCTTAAAGTGCTCATTACAATTCCTGGCAGAATGAGGAGTACTGATCTCAGGGATGCTCGTCTGCAAACCAAGGGAGTCTCTTACATTTACTGGAGCACAGTTACAGCTGATACTCTGTTTTGAATAACAGAAACCTTAACAGATCTCTGACTTGACCTGACACTCTGAGTACCAAAGCAAAGCCACCACTATTTTTTATAGTCATCCAAAACCAAACCCGGAAAACAGCATAATTCGTTTACAGTAAAGATGGGCATCGGAAGCAAGGCCATGTCTTCTGCAGATGTCATCCCTCGAAAGGATTTGTAGGACTTGAGGTTTGGAGAGAAATTGCCTTAAAGATATTGTGTAGTATTCTATACTCGGTTCTTTCTAATTTAGACGATTCAGGTAAAGATAGAAGTTAGGTTTTATGGTAAATAAATAATAGAGCCCCACTACTTGAGCGTAAAAGCACACTCCAGAGAAGAAATAAACTTTCAATGGACATCTAAAAGCCTTCCAGTTCACCCTGCTGTTTAAAATGAGTGCCTGCAGCTACTGTTGAGAGCAAAGCCAAAAAGCTCAGGTGTGTGGCGCTGAGCGCTGAGCCGTAACTTAGCAACCCCAGCAGGAAGGGCGGTGCTCTTTGGTCAAACCTAGTTCTTCCCCAAAGGCTTTGAGCTGAAAGCTTCACAGCTGGCAACCCCTGAAGTTGAGGAATGAAGGCCCAGGAGGAGAAGAAAAGAGTAAATCTGCTCGATCCTTCACACAAGTGAGCACAGATAGCCAGTATGCCCCTCTACGTAAAGATGACTTCAGCCGGAATTTTCAAAATGAAACAAAAAGGGTGTTTTAGAACTCTAGAAAACACTGCATAGAAGAACAAAAAGCAAAAAGCAAACTAAATTACCTCTCTTAGAATAAATGCACACATGCATGTAGATAGACACAGATGTGTGTGCGGACACACACATATACACATACACACACACACATACACCCCTACCATATTGAAATACTATAGCACGGTGCCAAAACCAAGAGATTCTAGGCCCATTAATGTTGGGTTAGAGCACAGGTTCTCAACCTGTGGGTCATGACCTCTTTGTAAAACTATATCCAAAACATTTGCATTATGATTCATAACTAGCAAAACTACAGTTATAAAGTCACAATGAAAGTAATTTTGTGATTGGGATCACACAACATGAGGAACTGTATTAAAGGGTCACAAACTGCTGTTTTGGAGGACTGCTCTTCTGAAAAACAATCCATAGTGTTCTGTTTCTTTTACATCTGCAGGAGGGTTTGGTAATCAGTTTCAAATAAAATCTAAGAGCCAGATCCTCTGACATCGAGTCATGCCCACAAGACCCTGGTGTGACACTTTATATTTCCTTTAATAACCTGGATGAAGGTTCAGAATGGAAAAGGTGTTGTAGTTTTTCCTGACAATAAAAACTTTATTTTGATGTTAGAGGGTGGGGGAGACTAGATGCTCACTATTGGATTATTATAAGCTAAATTATTGGAGAGCAAGAATGAATTCACAAAGAGGGTCTTACTCAAGACTCCGTCAGACAGGCCTACAGTTAAACATGACACAATTATTCCACCACCAACATAACATTTAGTAACTGCAAACCAGCTGACAAGGCAAGGTTTTTATTAATGTTACCACCACTGTGAGGAGAGCCAGTCATTATAAAACAAATGTCAACAAAAGGTTGTCTCCTTTTTACTGTATTAGTTTGGTAAAATGAAAATTTATATCAGATAGGTAATACATCTGTTAGCCAATATTAGGTCTCTTTCTAAACAGACTATTGTTAAAAGAATATATGGGGAGCAAATGCAGGAAGAAGTAAAAATTATCTTTAAAAAATATTTATATCCTGAGAAACAAACGAGCATTCATCTTGCTGTGAGGTTACTCTGGGCAAGATTCAAGTTCAGAGCCGACTTCCATGATACTTGTGGGGATTTGAAAGATTAAAGTGATATAATTTTATAAAGATGCTTCACGGTTCAGCAACTTCTTTGATATGTAAGCCAGTAAATTTGCTTTGGGGAAAAAAAAATACATGTTGATAAATCTTCCCAGATATGTTTTCTGTCGATTGATTCGTTAAGATATATTTTAAATGAAATTAGGATTGTCTGGAGTTAGGTGGATTTAATTATTTGTAATTATCCATCTGTTGTCAGCCTATGGCCCTTTTATGGCAGGTATCTACAGCGTGGGTCAGGTTCAACTGTATATCTTCTCAAACACAGATTTAATGCACTATTGATGAAACCATTACTCGAACCAAATTAAAGTCTCGGCTGATGTATTGGCCTATGGGGAGCTGTCAGACGTGAAAGGAGTAATTAGTATTCATTACTTCATACTCCGCAACATCCCAATTTTTAATGGACTTCAACTTTTGGACTATACTGTATCTATCATGAACATTGCACAGACATTTACTATTAGCAAAAAAAAAAAACAAAAACAAAAACAAAAAACAAAAAACAAAAAACAAACTAACAGTGTTCTTCTTAAAAGCCCCTTCCCAAATAAATGACTAAAATAAATACAAACACTATTCACAGTTGAGAACTTTGTGAGCTTTGGCGCTTCCAGCAGGAGAATAAGCTCAAGAATCCCCCTGCTCGCAGGGACTGTGACAAAGGATTGCTAAAGAATAGTATAGCTTTGTGATACTTACAAATCCTCCTGACCCATTTAAAAAAATTTAACAGTCTTGTCTTTGAAATACAAAGAAAAACATAGAGAGGGGGCTGGTGAGATGGCTCAGTGGGTAAGAGCACCCGACTGCTCTTCCAAAGGTCCAGAGTTCAAATCCCAGCAACCACATGGTGGCTCACAACCATCCATAACGAGATCTGACGCCCTCTTCTGGTGTGTCTGAAAACAGCTACAGTGTACTTACATATAATAAATAAATAAAATCTTTAAAAAAAAAAAAGAAAAGAAAAACATAGAGATTGATATAGAAATAAGAGGAACAGACACTTGAGCAAAATGTTCCAAAAAGCAAATTTACAAATGTAATTAATTTGGGGATGGGGGAACCAAAGTGATTCCCACACATTCCCAGTCCGGTTGCATTCATGGTCACATCCCTCTACACAGAACACGTCAGCTTTCCCCCATTATCATTTTCTCTTACATTATTTTCTCTCAGATTTTATTTATTGAGTTAAGCAAGTAAAAACAAGTCATTCTACCCGTCTATTCTGTTTCCATATTCCCCGAAAGCTCCCATCTATGTGGATATTTTTTAAAGCTCCTATTTTAATAAAAATGTGAGTTAAATAAAGGAACAAGAATTTATTCTGTTTTAAATACCTTATCAGATAGAGACAATATGATCTCTAAAATATTAAGATTTTTGTTGTTATTAATCTCTTGTTGGGAAAAATAATACACTCAGAACAAGGGTACCTATAGACTTTTCATTTCAAAGTAAGAGTAGAGACAGTGTAAAATGTGGGAGTGGTCCCTCATAGGAAGAGGTAGTATTACATATAGGAATCTTTTGTATTCTAGAGTGATTTTTTTCCTAACCTGGCTTTATGAAAGACATCAATCATATATTATCAGTGAGAAAATAAACACTAAAAACTTTGGAAAACCAAGTGATATCTTTGTGTGTGCTATCTTGTGTGTGTGTGTATACATTGTGTGCCTGTGTGCCCGTGTGTATGTATGTGTATGTTCTTATAAACATGTGTACGTGTGCTCATGTACAGGCCACAAATCAACTTGTCTTCCTCAATAGCTTTCCACCTCGTTTTTGAAGCCGAGTCTCTCACTGGGCTTGGAGCTCACCAAGGATCTATCCAACAAGCTCCATCCTTCTGCTTCTGCCTCACCAGCACTGGGATTATGGGCATGTGTTGCTAAATCTGGCTCTCATGGGTTCCGAAGACTAAACTGAGATCCAGCAAGCACTGACCTGACTAAGCCATCTCCCCCAGACCTGTGGCATTAGCTTTTGAGGCTTGATATAGACTTTTTATAACGCAACTATTCCATTTGCAAATTCAGAAGATCCTTTCATTGTGATATTTGTAACATGCACATAAAAATAATCCATAATATTTGGAGTAGTGTAGCTTCTAATATATATACACACACATATTTGTGTATATATATATATATATATATATATATATATATGTTGTGTAGCTTCTAATACACACACATATTATATATATATACATACACTAAATGCCCAGCAATAAGAACTTCAATTAATACAGGGAAAAATGACAATGTTGAAGAGTGTAATAATGAAATGGGAAGGCAGTGCAGAGCTCAGTGGAAGAGGATTTGCTTAACAAGGTCCTGAGCTGGGTCTTCAGCGCTATAAAAGAAGATAAAGGAGAAGAAATAAAGGGATACTCTAGAGCCAAAAGGAGTAAGTAAATCTGAGAATGAAGTATCAAAAATCAAGTCCCATTTAAACTGCATGGACTCTTTATACCGTCCCAAATCAAACAAAGCTAAGCAGTATACCCTTTGTGATCACACACAGACATGATGAAATTATTGTGAATGATAGGATGTTCAGCAAAATGCAAACTTCTTGATTGCTGTTGGAAGAGGAGACAGGATAGGGAAGAAGGGGCCCAAGTGGCTTGAGGGGGTCAGCAGTAATCCAAATGGCAAATGTATACTGACTATTATGCCTTTAAAGGAATTACAGATGGTTGTAAGCTGTTATGAGGGTGCTGGGAATTGAATTGAGTCCTCAGAAAGAGTAGACAGTGCTGTATCTCCAGCTCATATACTCCTGATTTTATAGTATTAGCATTAAGTATTGAAAGTTTGAAATAAAAAAAAACAAAAGTCAAACATTTCTTCTGGGAATGATTAAAGTATCATGGAACATAGAGATAGCCTTTATCCCCAACCTCTTGCTGATCTTCTCACAGCTTAATCTGTGGTTAATGTCGTACCTCAGGAGCTGAGGCTCAGTCAGTTAATGCTCACAATCAGTCACATATTATTCCTATCATTATTAGTTAATATTCAAAGCACAGAATATACATTAAATATGTATGTTGAGGTCAGGCTATGGCCTATGGTAAGTTTGTCCATACTGTACAAAGCAGTGATTGTTTTCAGGCTTTGCTATGCCCTAGGAGGGTCCATTATACGAGCAGCTTTTGACTCCACTTTGAGAAGGATGACCACAGCCTCTGGGTAGCTTCTGAAACTAGGACTATCTGGTAACATCCAACACAGACTGGGAAGAGAATCCTTTAAATTTTTTGGGGTGTATTGAGAATTTGGGGCCCATGGATATGTTAAATTACACCAGGAAAACCACATCCAATAGCTTATTGAACATACCAGACTAAGGAGGGGTGTAATTCCCTCACCCAAACCCAAAGTGATGGCCATCTAACACTGTGATGGCACAGCCCCACACCAACCTACCATCTGGAACCTGGTACACCATTAACAGGGTGAGGACTCCTTAGTCAACTGCCTGCCTGACCATTACCTTTGCCCATTTGCCCTTCAGGACCTGGCCATGAACTGTTGTTTCCTGTTTCTAACCTGTTTCCTGCTCTGGACCCAGTTCGGCCTTTCATTAAGCTGAAATCTGCGGCTTTACTCTCAACCCTGTTTCCAGCAGGCCCAGCAGCAGCCCCTCCCGACAGTGGTCTGGTCCCTTATCTCATCAGAACAGACTCTCAGCCACTTCTGAAACCTCTTGGACTCTGCTCCAGCTTTATAAACTTGTGTTTGTTCAGCAAATCCTATGTATGAATGCAGATATATTTAAGACTCAGATAAAATAACCTGCATTCACTTCAGCCAATCTATCAAGACTTCTTCCTCTTTTTTGTTTTTGTTTTTGTGGTTACACATTGATTCTTATTACTTTAAAACAGTTTACTGTAAATAGAGAGTGTGGCTCACAGTGTTTTATAGGAATCTCTTAGGCCACCACGGATCCTAAATATCTGTGCGCATTTCAACACTGTACAGTCATCAGAAGGAAACCCAAGCTCATTAAACTCTATCAGGTACCCACAGGAAGCAAAACCTGCTTTCTCTCCCTGTTCTGTTTTTGGTTATACTTTTTTTCTTCTTCTTTTGTGATACATTAAAAAAAAATCCTTTAGCTGATATATTTACTTTTTCTCTACCCAGACAGTCACAGCTCCGGAAATAGAGTTCTACCTCATTATTCCATTTTTGTCCTGGGTAACCTTTTTTAAAAATTTTTAAAAAGGGATACAAAGTACGTTGCTCCTTTCTACAGAGATCTTACAGTGAGCTTGGAAATGAACAAAAATAAACATATTGAACTGGAGCAAAGAGAGGGGGGAAGGTTAGGGGAGGGGAGGGGAGTGGAGGGGAGGGGAGGGGAGGGAAGGGAAGAGAGAGGGAGTTGGAGGGAGGGAGGGAGGGAGGGAGAGAGAGAATGACATAGGTTGTGCTGAGTGGCAGACATTTAACATGGACAATTAGGGTGCAGTGGTATGGCTTAGTGGGTAAAGCATGGCTGTCACTAACCCTGATGATTTCATTGGATCTCTAGGACCCACTGGTGGAAAGAGACAATAGCCCCCTGCAAGACTCCTCTGACCACTACAGGATGCCATGCATGCACATGCTACCCTTATCCCTAAATATCCAAGATTTAAGAAGAAAACAACCCCAGAAAGTAGATGAGTAAGAGTTCGATTATATACATAGCACTAATAGAAATTCACCTGAGAGGTGACGGCATCAACTCATCTGGAAGAGTTTATTAAGAAATGCAGGTGTAGCAGTGTAAGCCTGCAATCCCCAGACTTAGGAGATGATAACAGTGGTATCAGGAGTCCAAGGTCATCTCGAATTTAACACAGAGTATGCGACCAGCTAGGGATATAAAAGATCTGATTCAAATAGCTGATGGAGAGAACTGGCTGGCCTTCCAGAGGACCCAGGTTCCATTCCAGGCACTCACATGGCAACTCACACCTGTCTGTAACTCTACTTCCTGTGATTCTGACACACTTATACAGACACAAGGCAGACAAAACACCAATGCACATAACATAAAAGATAAATTAATTTTAAAAACCAGAGAAGGAAGTGTGGAAGGAGAGATACAAGGAGAAGGAAGATGGAGAGAGAAGAAACTAAGTCTCTCCACATGGAACTGTTTGTGCCAAATAACATCTAAGACAACCTACCTAGGGTTTCTTGTTCCCCGTTTTTTTCATACGAAGAAAAGGTACTCTCTGCTCTTTTGACTGGACATCATTTCCCTAAATCACCCACTCTGGTAGCTTAACTACTTCTCCATGTGGCTGTTCTGTTTACCAAATCAGTTAGCCAAAATCTGATGAAGTGCCACATTCACATAGCCAACTGCTACTTTTCTTTGGGGAATAAATGCTTAAAAACAACCTTTATCTTTCAATGACTGCTAAGAGAAGTCATTATCTCTTTCCACACATCTATTCCCACACCACATCTCTCCATAAATCATACAACTATTTACTTGGCAGAAGACTGGAAATAACTTTTGTTGTTGTTGTTGTTTTTTCTGTTTTTCGAGACAGGGTTTCTCTGTATAGTCCTGGCCGTCCTAGAACTCACTTTGTAGACCAGGCTGGCCTTGAACTCAGAAATCCACCTGCCTCTGCCTCCCAAGTGCTGCAATCAAAGGCCAGCGCCACCACGCTCGGCTGGAAATAACTTTTGATCTATCCTTTTTTTTCACCAGGATTGCCCAATTTATAATCATGGCTGATATTAACACACACACACATACACACACACACACACACACATACTCACACACTCTCTCTCTCTCTCTCTCTCTCTCTCTCTCTCTCTCTCTCCTCCCCCCAGCCCAGGAAGTGAAGAATATACCTACAGAGACAAGCCAACTGTGGTACAGCTATGAAAGCTCATGTTGAGGGTCCTGGTTACCTCTCTAGGCTCACCTCTCTTGTACACACTGCCCTCCTTGCATGGCCCACACGGAATCCCCACCCACTAGATTCCATTTGCTGTGCTCAAGAACTACTAGGTGCTTTGAGTGTTTTGATATTTGGTATTAGGTCTCTCTGCCTAGGACTCCTGTCTCTGCCTGCTCATTTGATAAATGCCCACTCATATTCTGAGGCCTTCTCTATCAATGTAATCAACTGTAACTTTCTCCGTAAAGTCTTTTCACATCTCCACTGTGGGAGCAAGGGATCAGTCTACTCAGCAAGTTTTACTGTTTCTGAGGTGGGTTTCTCCCCACCTGACATGTCCTTGTGAGCAGAGCACCTCATCACACTGAGTCTGCAGTCCCCAGTGCTGTGTCCTGACATACAGCAGTAGCCAGAGGTTTATTCTGTACCAAAAGGATATGGACAGGTGACACCCACACTGTAGTCGCTGAAGAAACATCAAAACCTTCTGCATGTATGAAGGAAGCAGGTGAATATTCCCCTGAAGTGAGTGGTTCTCACACACACACCGAGCAGCTAGGATGGCTAAAGCTGGAACTGGAGTAATAGGTAGCTGTGAACTGCCTGATGTGAGTCCTGGGACCAAATTCAGGTCCTCTGGAAGAGCAGCCAGCACTCTCCAGTGCTGAGCCAGTTCTCCAGTCTTCATCTGTTATATTCTTATGGAGCACATTAAATTTTCTTGGTTTAAAATGGTAAAATGAGGGGGCTGGAGAGATGGCTCAGTGGTGAAGAATACTGACTGCTTTTCTAGAGGTCCTGAGTTCAACTCCTAGCAACCACATGGTGGCTCACATCCATCTGTAATGGGATCTGATGCCCTCTTCTGGTGTGCATGAAGTCAGAACATTCATATATTCATTCATTCATTCATTCATTCATTCATTTATTCATATATATATATATACATATATATATGTGTGTGTGTGTTATTTTGGTTTTAAAATATTTTTAGTTGCCATTATTTACAGTACATGTATGTACATGCAAATACCAAGGTGTATGTGTGGAAATAAGGGGACAATTTGCAGGAGTTGGTTTATCTCCTTTTACCATGTGGGTGCTAGGGATGGAACTCAGGTTGTCAGCCTTGGTGACAAGTGCCTTTAGCTGCTGAGGTATCCTGTGGGTCTGGATTGTTCTGGCCTGACTTTGTGAAGAAACTTAACGATCTCTGAACGTCTCGTGTCTAAACTCAAGCCTCTTGATCTTCCAGACGCCACCACTGCACATAGCTTCAGCAGATGTCATGTCTTAAACTTATCAGTGCTGAGAAATTTCAGATCACACAAATTCACGTGTGATGGAGAGCCATCACATTTTTTTTACACATAAATTAGGCTGTTGCAAGTTGATGTAAAAGCTCAAAGAATACATATTTCACTGACAAAAATTTTAGGTCTTCATAATAGAGCCAGCATCTTAATGACAAGGATTTCAGTTTGGCACATCCCAGTTTCTACACTGTACTTTTAACACATCATGCAAAGCTGCAATTATATTTATGTTAGGAGTTACAATTTGTCAGGAGGCTTATTAGATTTTCTAAATTCATGTCTGGGTAAATTTTGGTTTATTAAACAATTATAAGTTGTCAGTCACTCTAAATTGATTTACTTGGGGAGCTGTTTAATAAATACCACAGTGATTGACTGGAGACTAAGAGTTAGTCACCCTTCCTCTGCCCACTTCCACTTTCAGGAGAAATTCAGCGACACAAAAGGAGACAGATACCTCAGAGAGAGAGTGGGAGACAAAGAAGAATGAGTTTGGGGAAGTTTTACCTCAGTGAAGAGAAACAAGAAGAAATTTAAAAAAAAGTTATTCAATGAAGTCAGTTTAGGAACGATTTGTGTGTTCATCTGTACACATGCATGTGTGTGCATGCGAGAGAGGAACTGTCCGTATCTGTGTCGTGGTGCCTATGTGGAGGTCAGAGGCAGGTGCCCATCCTTGCCTTCCATCTTGTTTGAGACAAGGCACAGTGTTATTCTTTATTGCACACATCAGGCTAGCAAGCCTTTGAGAGTTTGTTAATCCTCCCACCTCATAGTAGGATGTCTGGCATAGACAAGTGCCACCACACTCAGCTTTATGTAGGATATAAACTCAGACCCTATGTTTGCACCGCCATGTCCTCATCCTTAAAGATGACCTTTCAACTAAAGCAGCCCCATCTCTTTCCCCAGGCCTGATCAAAGATGTCTCCTGCTTCTGACTGGCTTAGAAAGGTGACAGAATGACTCACCTGAAGGGCTTTTGATGCCCCTAGGAGGATGTTTGGGCATGTAATGCCCCAAGGGGGATGAAGCCATTTGGACAGTTACACCTATGACTGGGAGTGAGGTTGTGATTAGTCCCCTTGATGGTAACCCACCACTGGGTGTGTGGGTGTGGTTTCAGGAACATCGAGATAGACTCTCTTTTGAGACACACACACACACACACACACACACACACACACACACACACACAGAGAGAGAGAGAGAGACAGACAGAGATAGGAATGTATTAAGAGTTGACACATGACTGTTTTAGATTCTATATTACTTTATGCTATTATATACTATTATATTACTATGTGTTGATAAAAATTGGTCATTTAAAGTCTATTTTGATAATATACTAACTAACACAAGTGGTATGTAGAAAGGATAGACAAGAGTGTTCTGCAAGTTGCTGAGGTTAGAGTAAGCTGTATGAATTGAGCATGCTGGACTGTTCTCAGACAACAGTATATCCTCAGTCTATGATGCTGGAAGTAAATACATGGGGGTAGCTTGCCAAGTAGAATGAGGAGTGAGTTCCAATTATCTGCAAGGTACAGCCATCATAGAATGGAGTTCATAAATGTCACCAAGTAGATGCCAGTGGATGGTGTCTGTATATGAGGCCAAGAACCAGAGATAGCAGCAATTCACTTGGCACAAGGCATAGCTTTAAGAAACAACATAATACGTACTTTCCTTTCTTAGTGGTGTTCCTGCCGAGCAGAGGACCCAGGACTGGATCCACTGTCTCCTTGAGGTTTTCAATTAGGATGACATCACCGAAGGCCAGGGCTGTCTCAATGGTGTTTAAAAACCTGAAAGTGTAGTCAGAATCCAGATAGTAAGCAAGGTAAATGTAAAGAAGCACAGAAAATGTTCAAGATTATCGTGATTCAACTGTATTTTAAACAAACTTCTAGGAAACTTTATAGCATGGTATAAAGGAAGCTTTTATAAAAGAGTGCTTGGTCCCCTCTTAGGATTACACCAGAAATTAGGGGTCATATTTTGAGAGAAATTTTATAATCCAATATTAACTAACTGGTGCTGATAACAATCAGTGAAATAACTACAAAGGCTCTAAGTATTACATATATATGTGTGTGTATACACACACACACACACACACACACACACACACACACACACACACACATACACCATTTGCCCATTTAGACAAAATGAAGCTAAGTCTAGAGAGATGGCTCAGAGGTTAAGAGCTCTGGCTGTTCTTCCAGAGGTCCTGAGTTCAAGTGACAGCAAGTGACAGCAAGTGCACATTGGCTCACAACCATCTGTAATGGGATCTGATGCCCTCTTCTGTCTGATGACTTATTCTGTCATGCAGACGTACATGCAATTAGAGCACTCATATACATAAAATAGATAAATAAATAAATATTTATTTTTGACAGATACAAGAGAAGACTTTATTAGTGAGGTAGGGCAGGAAAGGGTGGGACAAATCACAGTCACCACTATGGAATCACACAACTATGAATTCCAACTTGGGGAAGGACAGTGAATAATGTAATCTGGACTCGTATCTTCCTCTTTGTCTTTCTTGTCTTTCATGTCTCCCTCCTTGGATCTGATTTGGCATTGTTCTGCATGGCTTTGTCATACTTGTGTGTGTGTGTGTGTGTGTGTGTGTGTGTGTGTGAGAGAGAGAGAGAGAGAGAGAGAGAGAGAGACTGTGTATGTGTGTGTGTCTGTGTGTGTATGTGTGTGTGTGTGGGGTGAGTGTGTGTCTGTGTGTATGTGTATGGGTGTGTGTGTGTGAGAGAGAGTGCGTCTGTGTGTGTATGTGTGTATGAGAGAGTGTGTGTATATGTGTATGTGTGTGTGTGAGAGAGAGTGTGTATGTGTGAGAGAGAGTGTGTGTGTGAGTGTGTGTGTGTGTGTGTGAGAGTATGTGTATGTGTGTATGTGTGCGTATGAGAGAGTGTATGTGTGTGTGAGAGAGAGAGTGTGTGTGTGTGAGAGAGAGAGAGTGTGTGTATAGGCCAAAGGCCAACTTTCGGTATTGTTTCTCAGGAGTTATCTGCCTTATCTGTACTTGCTGCAGCAGCCCCCAAGATGCGCACGACTCCATCTTCCCAGTGCTGGAATTTCAATTCATATCTCAATTTTTCTGGAGACTGAACTCAAGTCCTCATGCTTTCAGGGCAAACACTACTGACAGCTTTCTTCACAGCCCTCGGCTTCTATACCTTTAAGTTCCACAAAGTGGCAAACTATTACTTATTTCATGCCTGCTCTCCAGAAACAATCTCTCCCTAATTAAAGTAATGTTTGAGGATTGGCAAGTTCTGTGTCTCAAAGCTGCAGAAACTCTGGAGTTCACTACATACAAAAAGAAAGGAGAAGGCTCAAGGCAGGGGGTCCAAAAGAATACATTCAACTCTGAATTAAGGCCAACCAGAGTTCACAGCATCCAGTTGCTGAGACCTCACTGTTATGGGATACAATGACATGGCACCTAAGCAGACTCAGCTTTCAAAAATGACCAATAAAGCTAGCCTAGGAGATTAGGCATCCAGTGAAGGAATCTGTAACCATGGTAGCATCCTCCCTAGGCAAAGAATACATTCAGAGCTGTGACTATAATCATCATTAGCCTACAGACATGACTCTTATGTTACCATATACCCAGCACCCCACAGAAGGAAGGCATCGAATTTCCATCCTTAGCCCAGGGAATTCATATATTTTCAATCTTAGATACAATATTTTTTTTCCTTCATCTAATTGGGTGCTGCCCAACATGAATGTCTTTCAACAGAAATACTTTATAGGAAATATGAGCTAGCAAATCGTCAAGTGGGACCAAGCTGTGATGCTGTAAAGTGGTAGAAAGGTCAAGGCTTTATCCAGATCAGACCCACTTCCCTGCAGGTAACACCCACATACCCTTTCTGGCCTAAGTGTGTGACTTTCAGGTCAGGCCCATACTTATTCTTGATCCACTTAATTCCCTGTTGCTGGGGATCGATCATCAGGGGCCAGCGCTCGCAGTGAGTTAGAATGGTGGCATTTTCAGTTGACATCCTGTCGCTGGGTAGCCCTTCGTTATTCCAGGTGGCAATTGTAGCATCGTCTGTCAACATGGCAATCAAGTCCAGCCCTTCTGCTATTGGGATGGAAACCTTTGAAATCAAAGTTGAATGGGATCAGCTAGCAGCGTGACAGAGGAGAAGGACTGATGGTGGTAGACAAGAAAATGAGCCCGAAGCCAAGAGAAAATGAAGTCGGGAACACATGTGAAATCTCCACAGACTGCTCAAAGCCAGATGCAACTTGCATTGTGAACCTGACTGAACACAGACCTTTCAGAATCCTGTCAGCTGTGAATTCAGGAACTATTTTATTCACTGCATCCGCCTTGCCTCCCTTTCTGGAGTGGGTTAATCAAGTCTGTGCAGTTTGCTGAAATCACACCACTGTCACCAAAATGAGCAAAATTAGGTAACCTTTCAGGGATAAAGCCTTGTGCTCCCTATCCTGGGCCTCGGAACCTATTGCCACTTGCTGCATTTTTTTTTTTCTGTCAGTCTTTCCCATGTCTTCTTTAGAATCTCAGCCTTGCTCTCCCATCCTCTTGTTGTAGCGCAAACCTGCCTTCCCCAAGCCCAGCAGCTCTCAAACCCAGGCTGTCTGTCTATTACAGTCAAATGGGATCTTAAACAAATCTCTCAATAGGTTTTGTCTCTTTAGCCCAATGGCAGCTCCAACTGACATTAATATATTTAGATAGTATTTTTTTCCTTTGTAGCTTTATTCACCATGAATGTGTGCCAGAGAAACATGCCTAGGAGCTAACTTCGCTTAAGTGTTTTCTTAAGTGGAGACAGTTCATATTCTGAGTACTCCCATCACTGAAAAAGGAGTATGGGCAGGAGTGGCCATTCTTCTCTGAAGGCTACCTGGACCACCGCCCCTCCATCCTTAGCAGAAACATTAGCTCAGAGGCTGACATGGTCTGGATGTACAGTCCTCTCTGTATCGTTTCACCTGGCTGGTTACTTCCCTCTGGTCCCTATTGGCTTTCCAAGTTTTGCTATTAACTCTCAAGTACCTGAATGCATAGAAGGAACCTCCTCTCTGTCCATCCTAGCATCCTGGGGAGGCATGTGGGAACAAGAAGAGCATATGTATCTTCCTCTTTAGGTACCTGTCTCTCTCCATGCACGACATGTCGGATTGCAGTTACTGCTCTTGATCTTAGAACACATGAAACTATCTTACAACTCACTTGACATTTCAAATCCAATTATCTTGATTTTGTACCTCTCTTCCCTCTTTATATACCTTAACAGCCTTAGGACATCTAGGCTGTTACCTTACCATGGGTTTTCTTTCTTATGGCAAATTATACACAACATACATATGGCTTTTTAAATACCCACAGCCCAGTAGCAATACGTACTCATGATATCATGGGGCTATCACCCACCTCCATCTATAGACCTTTTTCATCCTCCCAAACTGAATCTTGTGTCTATTCAGAACATCCCCACCCCCACCCCAGCTCCAGCATCTACTACCTCTGTGTCTGTCATTATGAATCTGAATTCTCTGCCTCTCACAAGTAGATTCATACAGGGTTTGTTCTAATGCCTGCATCATTTCAATCAGAGTTATGTCAGCTAGACTTATCCACACTTCAGATTTCCTGTTTTATGTTGAATAGTATTCTAATCTATGTCTAAGCCACATGAAAATAATCCATTCACCTGTCCCTGGATTTCTTCCACCTCTTATTTTGTAATTAGCAATGTTTCTAGGTATTTGAGCATACAAACATATTCTGGAATCTCCGCTTTTATTTCTTTGGGGCATATAATCATGAGTAGGGTTATTAAGCCATAATTGCAATTGTATGCTTAATTTTGATTTATCTTACTATATTCTATCTACTTTCAGCTAAATCCAGGTTTCCAGCTAGCCTAAATATGCCTCTTATACTTTAATTTTCTTCTGCCAGTTCCATGAACTACCTGCTTTTTACACTTTTGACTAGCTGCCTGAAAACTTTGTGCCTGGCTGGATTCAGTATCCCTGTCTTCTTATGTCATGCTTAGACCTTGAAGCAAACGTCATTATAATGACTAAAGGTCAACCCACTGTTCCTGATGGGAAATGGGGGGGAATTAAAACACATACTCTTGTGAGTTCTGTCACTCACCTCCACTCCTCTGTGTAATGTCATCTATATGACAGAATTACAGTGGACACATCACACCTCCATATCAGAATGATAGAATGACGCATCAATTCATCTACATTTCCCTTTAACTTCTAACATTCAGACTCTTAAGCTACCTGACGTGCTTCTGGGTTTGCTTCCTAGCACTGCAAAAAACAAGCAAGCAAGCAAGAGCTGCGCCAAAGGAGAGTCATGCTGGGAGATGGGTTTTTAATCCTATCTAGTGCTGGATAAGCTTAACTGAAAGAGGAGTTGATGGCTGGGAGACACAGGATGGCCTCAGAGAAGATAATCCTGGGAAGAGGAGTAAGGCAGTGCAAAGGCCTGAGGCTGAACTACTTGGAACATTTATGAAGTGGATGGCAAGGCAGGAGCAGAAGAGGAAGGGAATCAGACTGAGGTCCAGTGACACAGTCAACAGCCTGTGAAAGCCTGACACTTTTGGAGAATGTCTGGATTTTGTTCTGAATCACTGAATGGAGAATCATTCAAGGGATTTAAGGGGAAAGGGGACATTCGTTTTTGTTTGTCTGTTTGTTTTTGTTTTGAAAGGGTGATATATTCAGAGGCACTTTAAGGAACAGACAACCCATCCTAGACTTGTAGAAAGGTGTTTGTGGGTTCTTATAGCAATCTAAGAGAACATGATGGCTTGGGCCAGCATAGCAGTACCAGAGGTGGCAGAAAACACTTGACTCTCAGTATATACAGCTTCATGGATGGATTGGGTGTAGATGTGACATAAAACGGAACATGGGAGGTGACAGCAGGGAGTTGCCAATAAACACAGGAAAAGCTGAGTGGAGGAGGTTCTAAGGGCAAATCAGGAGGTCATACTACCACATCTGAGGCAACTTTCAGACATTCAAGTACAGGGACTATATAGTCTGGGTGGAGGCACACATTGGGAGGTCAGCAACATAAGGATGGTGTGTTCAGCCTGGATAAATCATGAAGATGGTGTGAGTGGAAAGGGAAGTGGTTGCAGGTAGAAGCCCTGGATGTCAATATTAACAGCTTGGAGCATGGGGGTAGGACTGGGAGAGTCAAAGACACTCAAAAACTGACCAGCAAAGTAAGATCACAGAGGGTGGTGTTTTCCAACCAAGTGAAGAAAGCATAGATGTCAGGAGGCACAGTCAAGTCTGTGGAGCGCTGCCAACAGGCAAACTCAAGGAAAATGGCAAACCTTAATACTGTACACAAACTCTGACAGGCAGATGTTGGGATAAAAGCTTGTCTAGAGTGACCAGGAGTGTGCAGGAGAGGTTGGCCCTCTAAGGATTCACACAGAAGGCAGCATATATGAACCTAAACAATGGTCAGGGATAGATTAGCTGTGTTTCTACACTGTCATGTTGCAGATGTCAAATAACTCTTATCCTTGCATGCTTTTGAGCACTGGTCTATTCTAGCTTTCTGTGTCCCCTACAGAAGGACTTGGTTGTAATTCCAAAGTTTTAGGATATATTTTAATGTCTTGAAAGACAAGGGTATCTTATGGTTCTATTTTTAAATTATCTTGGCTGTCCTTAAAAGCATATCCTGCAACAAACTGTACAGTCATTGAGTCAAGTGAAAACACAATTTTCCTTGGTGCTCTAACTTAAATCAAATTGAGTTTATTCATTAAATAAGTCATGATTGATACATTTAGACTATCTACATATAACACATATAGTAATATAAATTAAATATATAGTAAATAATAATACATATTAAAATAATATGTATTGTTCAATCTATGTGCCTTTCTGAGAACATTTGAGGACAACTAATTCTCAGTGTTCGGAGGATACCTTACCAATGTCTAGGTCATCAATAAATGACATGCTTGTTTTACAGATTTATAATTTCCACAAATCATACTTGATAATTGGTTTGTATCCAAACAAATAGATGGCCTAGGATATTCTTCAGGCAAACTGACAATCCAAAGAAAGGCAGGAGATACCCATAGACACACAGAGCTCCTATATATTGAGGAGAAATACAGGAACTGTTAGAAAAAAATTCAGTTAAACAGTAGCATTAATGATCACATATCTTCTGTTCCCACCACTACCACCACCCTGCCATGGCCACCCTGCCATGGCCACTGCACACATCCAGGATATGAGTTCCCACCTCACTGCCACTGAATATGGAGGAAAGTGTGGTAAGCAGCTGAGCCATGTTTGGCTCCACAAGGACAAGCACTTGTTACATTTATGCAGCATGTTCTGCTGGGTCCTGTGGAGACAGGAGGTTCTCTCCTCCTAGCAGAATCTCATCCTTTCTCTCAAACTATGGAGTAGCATCCTTTAGTTTAGCTCTGCCCAGAGATGAGCAGAAAAAGCTGGTCAATGTAAAGTCTGTCTTTGTTTGTATGGTGACTTACAAAACACTAAGGATAGATACAGAGCTGTGGTGACTGAAAACCACATGGGGTTTCCTGGGGGAGGATCTTCAGGTCACAGCTAAACAGGCCTTCTGTGGAAATTAATACTTGTTAGCATATATTACATGGAAATTGTAATTTTGCTTTGGTCACATATTTAAGAGCTCAACTTGGACAAGTTAGTTAATTATAGAATCTTATGATCTCTTCAAAACAGATTATTTTTTCATAGACTCTCAGGTTTTGAATTAAATGAACAACAACAACAACAACAAAAATCAACTGATACGGAATTTTCTAGAGGCACAAATGACTTTAGACTAGCAGCTAAAGACCAGTTTTAAAACTGATATAGAATAGGCAAGTTTCTAGTGAAGAAACTGATTTGGCACATGAGTTTATACCTCAGCACAAGTGAGCAGTTATACCAGGAAGACAATACTCAATAGCTTTCATGTTAGCAGTGAATTTTCTCATCATTCTAGGAGAATGGGGGTTGGTTCTTTACTACTAATGGTGAATGTAGAGAGAAACATTAAAGAGGGTACCTATCAGTCTGCAGTAGTCCCAGGATGACCTGGACAAACACGAGAAGAGTCAAGCGTGGAGAAGACAAGATGAAGAAGATAGAAAGATAAGAGGAGAAACAGATGGTGACCACTTTAGAAGCTAAGAGCTGGGTGAAATCGTCAGGCCGACTCATACCCAATCAAATCTTTAATGATATTTAAAGGTCAAACTTGAAATTTAGAGAGTAACACACATAATCTCATGTAAGAAGTCTTCAATTTAAAGCAAGTTTTGAGATTATAGGTGTGTGAAATAATTTAGTTACAATGGGATTTTTCCATGAATATGATGAATTATGTGCCTCTAGTGATGAGCTTCCCCGAAAACATTGATTTCCTTTAAACCACTGACTTTCCATTGGCATATGCGTAGTTGTGAGAAGAGCTACTGTGAACCCTGAGGTGCAGTTGCCTTGGGACACTAACACACAGAAGGTTGAAGATGTCTTGACATGCTAGTAAAGGGTAAGTAGACTGGGGGCAACTTACATCAATCATAAGTGTGGTGTCACAAGAAGACTGTGGTCTGGACATCAGGTGGGCTGACTTCCTGCTTTGGGGTGGGAATTGTTTAAAACTTTTGCTCCTCTATTTTCTCAACCACACATGGGAGAAAATATTTTGGCTCTTTGATTTTATGTTGTCTATGAACTTCATGGTCCAAATGTATGTTAAGCTTTTTTTTTTTTAAATGTCATTTTACAAAATGCTGTACTTTAATTTGAAAGTAATCTTGAAAAATCCTTAATAAATATCAATATTAGAAAGAAAACAAAAAGCTGCATGATGTTCAATAACCTAACACTCTGACTTTGCTTCCTATTGTCTTGTAAAATGCACCCTCTAACCACGAGTCAATATTCTTTTCATTTCCAGGTACAAATCATCATTAAAATGAGATAAATAGGACAAAGATGTTAGAGATGTCACTACAGAGGTACTAGGTACCCTGGCATACATACAGTGGTCACTGATGGGATTCCTTGGCAACACTTTCCTCATGTTGACAGAGTGAAGGATGGGCCTCACCTTCTGCTGAAGAAATGGAATCCACTTGCAGTCCACCAGTTCCTGGCGATACTGTCTTGTGAAGGACCCAATGTAAGACACAAATGCCGCCGTGAGGAGCACATCTCCACACAGTGTCTTCTCTTGAGTTTCAAAGGACTTAATGGACTGACCCCATCGAATCTTCTCTGACTGAAGGATAAAATTACCCATATGTAATTACAGGGTGAGCGTCAACTTGCAAACGCTTAATGCAATTACCTGACAACACAGTTCAGGGCTATGGCCTCCTGCGCCATCTCTAGGGAGAGAGAGTGGAACTGGGTGGAGCAACTGCTATAATCTTTTGCATGTCTGAAACCCATCATCACCACGCAGTTCTCCCACTCTCTCCAGCCAAGTTCAGCATCACATGACATGAGCTCATTCATTCACATCTTGGTTTCTCGGTGGCACTAACTCTTTAATCATGATGGGGACCCTCTTAACGGGTCAATCCATTGCTTCCCTTTCCCTCTGGGAGAACAGAGCTGCTGCAAGTGAGTAATGTTAGGATTTTATGTTTAAAAAAACAAACAAACAAAAAAATCTTACTATGCAATGCTCCCTGGCCTCCAATTTGCTGCACTTCCACTTTAGACTCTCCAGTGCTGACATTCTCATGGCTGCGTAATGTCATGCTCAACTGCTAGGATTCCTGGTGTTACCCTGGCTAGTCTTCATTCTTAAGCCCCCTTTTTTTAGTCAACATCACTATACTGCTTAAACCAACATTTAAAAAAAAAATATATATATACATATATATATATATATTGGCTATGGGCTGACCGGACAAAGAAAATTGCCAAACATCATTCATGTTAATTAATTAAAACATAAAGCTTAAATAACCACTTATTCTGAATTCTGTTAATTAAAGAATGGTTCTAGTAGTAACCAAATTTGGGCCATTTTTCTAGTATAATCATTAAATCAGTGGAGGGAGCTCTGAGTCATGTTAAATGATGGGAATCAGGACCTAGCTGGCCTCAGTGACAATATGCTCAGAAGCTGGGTTGCACTCCTTCTATTTAGTGGGCTGGTCATTTAAAATCTGATTTACAGGTTAAGTATGTAGAGCCCTTAATATTGGATTTGTATAAAACTGCGGTAAATATGTATGGATTGCCTGAGCTGCAGGGTAGTTCACTAATTCACCCCATTTTGAGGCATGTTGAAAATTAATATAACATTCTAAGACATGAAAATTAATAAGAGCCAAACAATCAGAAATTTCATAGGATAAGGGAAGAGAATCCTATGATCCTCTCTTCCTTTCAGGAAAAAAAAAAAAAGGTCATAGGAAACATAACTGACAGATGACACAAAAACTACAATGTCAGCTTCCTGAAAATCATAAGAACATGTATAGGTGTGTCCCAGACCCGGAGCTGCTCGTAAGAGCATCTGGGACACTCGTGGTTGTGTCCCAGAGCCACATTGTTAAAGATAGGAAGCACAGCTATTAGTCCACTTTTCAGAATTCATTACTCTCCTTCCTCAACCACAGACAATACATTCGGTTCACTCAGGACGCCTCCACTCATCTAGCCCCCGTCTGTGTTGTTGCTTTGTAAATGATAATAAAGTTTACCTACCTCATTCTCCAAAACACCCCTGGACTTGAAGATTTACTAAACACAGACTTATTGGCTGTTGAGAGCGTCAATAATTTCATTCCACCACCCCTGCAGCATAAATCATTACTGACACTGGCTAACAAGGGTTTAAGAGTTGGAACTTGTCCTATAATAAATTTCCGGACAGTTAAAAATCACTATAATTTTATTCTAATGCATTATAGATTGCCTGTAATGTCATCCTGGCTGGGGTGACCCATTTCTAATTTTGAACAGCTGTTCAGCTCAGGAGTTAGTTAATGATTAAATATAAATTGCCTGATTTATTAGTCTGAATGGCTGAGCTTCCAGGTCAATGCTATACAGAGAAAATCATCAGTCTTGATGCTTTTCAGAAGTTAACTGTCTCCTGTTCTAGCCAGAAAGAATTTATCCTCGCAGGAAAAGAACTGACATGTTCAATTAATCCTTCAAAAATATATTTTTCCTACTTAACAACATACAAGCTAACTCCCTCTTCTTATTGTCTAAATTAGTGTAAGTCCAGGCTTTGAGACTATCCCTGTGAATTAGAGATACTGGGAAAAGCCTGTCTCCATCATGATAGAATCTTTAAGTATCTCAAAAGCAATCTAATTACACAATATTTTTAAATATATACCTTGTAAGTGGTAAACACGCCAACTACTTAAGTAGAAGTAGCTGTAAGGACTAGTAATAGTGAACTTCCTCAAGTAACCTGAAGAGCGCTCTCTCTCTCTCTCTCTCTCTCTCTCTCTCTCTCTCTCCCTCCCTCCCTCCCTCCCTCCCTCCCTCCCTCCCTCCCTCTCTTTCTCAAGCAAAAGAAACTCCAATAACCCATTCATTCAACAAATATCTATTAATGTCTAGTCTCTGTCTGTGATCAAGTAGTTCAAAATATATGAAGCTTCTATTATCAAAAAGTTTGTGTTTATATTTAAAGAAAAAGAAACACACAAAACATTATATTATACACCCCCCTTCATACACACACACACCCCACACATGACTCTGGGAATATCATGAAAGATTAGGCATAAAGATTGTAACAGCCAGAAGTCAGGGAGGATCCAGGCCCAACAGTATCTTCTAGATATGACAGGATGCTTATACTCATGAACTCACAGCAGCCATGGTTGCCAGAACAAGACCCGAACAAGATCAAGCCAGTCAACACTCAGCAAGAGTAGTGGAAGGTTCCACCTCTCACTGAAGAGCTTTTGATAAGTATAAGATGTTGAAGGCAGGAGAGTGAGCTTTCTTTATCTGCTTTCTTTTTCGTATTGTTCATGGTAGGTTGCTCATGATCCAGTGAATGGCCCTACACCTGTGCACATTTGGGCAGTACTAACTGGACTTAGTGTATAATAAAACAAAAAGAAGAAGAAGAAGAGAAGACAAAGTTGGGAAGATGTTGGGGGAAGGGTCTGAAAGGTGTTGGAGTGGCTGTGATAGTGGCCTATCTAAATGCAACTTTAGTAAGATGGCCATATGCTTCTTAGTAATGTATTTTTCAGGTTGTATACTTGTAAGCATTCATATACCAATATTGATATCCTACCATCCTGGAGCCTAGTATACCTTAGGCTTAAACAGCATCATTGAGATACAATTCTTCTACTATGAAGTTTACTTTTTAAAGTACATAACTGAGTTTTCAGTGCACTCAATCACTTGCATAACCTTCCCCACTGTGTAACTTTACAACACTCTTCTTGCTTCCCCACTCCTTCACCCCAGAGATCCTTCTCTTTGCCCTAGCAACACATCCAGCCTTTGATAACTCATACACCTGGCTCTTTGTTGGTTTGTTAGCAAGGTTTTCTTGAGGTTTATCCGTGCTATGGCACTGCATAGATATAGTATATTTCTGTGCAGTTTTTGATGAATCTGAGTTCTTAATAATTTGGAATACTGTAAAGACTGATAAATAATGACATCAAACTTTTCATTTCTTTAGGGCGTATACCAATGATTGCACCTGCTAAATCATGTGAAAACTGTATGTTTAACATTTTGAGGAGTTCCCAAAGTGTTTTTTTTTTCTAAAGAGGACAATCTATTTTAAATTCTAACAAACAATACAGGACAGTCACAGTGTCCCTATAGTCTCACCAGAAATTACAACTGCCCATGTTTTCTATTATAGCTTACCCTATAGGGCAGGAAGTGGTTACTGTGTAGTTTTGATATGCATTTCCCTAGTGACAAATGTTGAATATATTTTCATGCCTTTGGCCTATTTTAAGACTTAGATGGAGAAATGTCTACTTAAGTTTCTTGATTTAAAAAAAAATTCATAGGAAACATGAGACTCATCACAACTGCACATGGACAGTGCACTTCATGCATTATCCAAATCCCCACTTAAGATACAAGAAAACAGAGTAGAAAAGCTTCAAAGACTTGTGTCAATCATTTAATGTGATATAACAGGACAAATAAAATTTGGTATCAGCAACTTATCACATCTGAGGTCATGTTCAACTGTGCATGCTCATACAAGGGAGAGTTAATGAGAATTACCTAAAGAATTTTATCGGTAGAAAGCCATTCATTTTACCGTGCCAGTCACCCATAAGAAGAGTGAACACCACAAACAAACAGTCAGTTTTAGTATAATAGTATTGTCTGCTGGTGTCAGTCAGTAGCAAACTGTCTAGCAAGTGTCCTGAACTCTATATTATATTTTAGGGAAAACCACCAAAGAGAGAAAAGGGTGGGAAAAAAAAATGAGTGGATGACCTGCCAGCCAGCACACCACATCATCTCAAAGTGGCTGAAACTAAATCCTGACAAAACTGGTATTTTTTAAAAATTAAAACATATATATATAACTTGCAAATAAAACAGAGATACTTAAATTGACCAGACACAATGTCTGCACATCCCAGTGGACTTCTCTAGAGTTAGAACAGTCATTCTGAAGCCTTGGAGCTCTGTGTTGCATTTACAATAATGAAAAGTCATGAAAGAAAGTACAAAGCTAATCGCTCAGTTCTAACTCTGACACAGATTCCCTTTCCCTTTTTCCCTTCCCCCTTTTCCCTTTCACTTTTCCCCCTTTCCCTTTCCCTTTTTCTCTTTTCTCTTCCCTCTTTTCCCTTTCCCTTCCCCTTCCTTCCCCTTCCCCTTCCTTCCCCTTCTCCTTCCTTCCCCTTCCTTCCCCTTCCCTTTCCTTCCCCTTCCCTTTCCTTCCCTTTCCTTCCCCTTCCCTTTCCTTCCCCTTCCCTTCCCCTTCCCTTCCCCTTCCCTTCCCTTCCCCTTCCCTTCCCCTTCCCTTCCCCTTCCCCTTCCCTTCTCCTTCCCCTTCCCTTCCCTTCCCCTTTTCCCCTTCCCCTTTCCCCCTTCCCCTTTCCCCCTTTCCCCCTTTCCCCCTTCCCCTTTTCCCCCTTTCCCCCTTCCCCTTTTCCCCTTCCCCTTCCCTTCCTTCCTTCCCCCCTTCCCCTTCCCCTTCCCTTCCTTCCTTCCCTCCTTCCTTCCTTTTGGTGGTAGAAAATAGTAAAAGTATAGAAACCAGTGTCTGTTTTGACATGGATACATACACTCATACATGTGTGTGTGTGTGTGTGTGTGTGTGTGTGTGTGTGTGTGTGTATGTGTATGTATGTAACTGATTGGTCATTTTTGTTTTGTTTTCAGGCAGAGTCTGGTATTAGTCTCTATGATCTTGAACTTGCTTTGTAGCTGAGGATGACCTTGAACTGGTTCTCCTGCTTCCAAACCTTTAATGCTGAGCTCATAAGCATATACCTCTGTGTCTGGGTCTATAGTTGTTGGCTTTCTCCTTCTGGTAACTTGTATCCTTAAGTCTGGGTAATGATTAAATATTCTCCAATAATATGTTTAGTTAGTAATTGAGAACAATGACTATTCAATCCAAAACCACCAGCCTGAATATTTCATGAGAGTTTTGAAGAAAACTTGCCTCAAGTTCACTGACAAGTTTGTTGGCTAGGTCGATCGTCTTATTGGTTTGATTCACTTCTTCCTGACACCGGACCTTCTCAGCTGTTGCCTTTTCAAATGAAGCTGTAAGTCTGCTCAGATTATGATCCAGATCCTAAAAGGAGGAGTCAAAATCAACTTCAGAGATGTTTTTAGATATAACAAACATTACAGCCCCTGGAAGGTGCCTGATGACTCAAAAGGAATCCCCTTCTTTCCATTGTTGCTCTTGTACCATGCATATTAATGGAAGAAAGGAAGCTATGATGATGAATAATATGTCACAGGCACCCTAGACAATCGCTTGATAGATGGCAAACTATTTCCTGCTTCCTCTCTCCTGGATGGGGTGCACACTTGATTCAGAGAAATTGAATCGAGCGATAATCTCTAAGACTCAAATACACTATGAGTGCCAACCCCTCTGTTTGGATTCATAATCCCGTCCTCCAGGAGTAACTATGCCATTTATTAGTTTAGAGCAGAGACTATCTTACTCTGTAGCTCAGACTTGTTTGATCTCTCAACTGGCCTCCCTCTGCCTTTTGAGTGCTGGAGTTATAGGTATGTGCCCGTGCCTGGCTCAGTGACACCTGTGCCAATGGTGAAGGTTTGTTTGTGCTTTTACACCTTCCAACTCTTCATTCTGTACAGAACTGACAGAAGGAAAGAAAATTTCAGTTACTGGACCCCTTCAGACCACATCAATCTGACTCACTGGATTTCTCTTCTGGGAATTAGGCATTAAGACTTGGTCATGGGGGTTGCTTCATTTAGAGGGAGACCATCCATCTCCAACCGTGGATGCAGAAAAGCAAGCTGAATCGTGAAAGGTCAAAGGCTCTTATAGGAGGAGCAGGATGAGTCAGTGTCAGTTCGTGAGGGTTTCCAAGAGACATGGGGGCTTTCTCATTTCTTGAGAGGCCCAACATACTTTCTACTTTTAGTCATATGATTTTTGTTTGCATCTTAAGACATTTTAAAAGAGTTCACATACAGCCAAAGAGATGTCCGATGGTTATGAGATACCTCACTGTGCCCATCTTATTACTAGTAAGTTCTCAGAGACCTAAGACTTACAACACTGCTTTTATAAGTACATGCAAGTTTCTAAGATCTCTTGATAAAACATGGTGAAACACTACTTACTTGTTACTTTATTATTTTAAGATTATTGGTAAGTGTGTGTATGTGTGCACCTGGATATGTGTATACACATACTGGTGCCCACAGAGACCTGGGGCATTGCATCTCCTGGAGCTAAAGTCACAGAGGGTTGTGAGCTGCCTAGGGTGGGTACTAGGAACTGAACCCAAGTCCTCTGGAAGAACAACAGCTTCATCAAGAACAACTCCTACCTCCTGAGCCATCTCTCCAGACCCTTATTTATTCTTTGGGATAAAGTCTCACTATGTAGCTTTGGCTGTCCTGAAACTCATTCTGAAGACTAGAAAGGCCTTGAACTCACAAAGATCCATCTGCCTCTGCCTCCCAAGTACTGGAAGCTAAGTTTTTATTATAATAACATGAAATAGGTCTATAATGTTTACTTCTGTCTTATTTTCCAGTAGAACATAGATGTCTCCAATTCTTATAGATTTGACATTATTCATTCTTGTATATTTGTATTGTAGTATAAGTGCAAGTCATGAAATACTGCACCATTATAAGCAATAAGCCATACATAGTGAGACTCTGTCTCAAAAACAAATAATCAACAACAAAACTAGCTTTATAAAATGCTGAAGCCCATGCAAGCTGTAGCATCAGCCATGGATTTGAGGGCTTATAGACTCATGCCACTTCCTGTTTAAACATACTGATTACTGGGATTGACTAACAGATTTCTGACTCCATTTGAACATGGGTCAAAGAATCTGTACTTCTAAACCAGTCCCCATGTGACACGTGCTACTACTGGTCTGGGAACACACTTTGAGAGACACTATTCTAAAGAGCCTGGGTTGAAGTTTCCTTTATAGTCACCCTTAAGCCTTGTTTAAGATACATGACAGATGGCTGTGGAGAAGACTCAGCAGTAGCTGTACAAGAGTGGGGACCTGAGCTCAGGTCCCCAGCAACCAGCTAAAGCCTGGTATAACAGCATGCATTTGTAATCTCACTCCTACTCAAGATGAGAGGCAAGGGCTGGAGAATCTCTGTCTGCCACACATGCCTCAGCAAACAAGAGATCCTGCCTTAAACAAGGTAGAAGGTGAGGGCTGACACTTGGGATGACTTCCAGACATGTATGCACCAAAGCACATGTGCATCTGTGTGTGTGTTCATGCACATCCCCCCAGATGACTGATGATGATGATTATAGATAGATAGATAGATAGAGAGATAGAGAGATAGAGAGATAGAGAGATAGACAGATGATAGATATATGATAGATAAATGATAATGATAGATGGTAAATAGATGAGAGATAGATAGATAGATAGATAGATAGATAGATAGATAGATGATAGATGACAGAGCATTTTAGCCTTTCTTCCACTGAACTTAGCAATTTTTTCACCCAAGTCTTCACTATAAAGCTGTCTTTTATTCTAAACCTAGAAATAGACACAGAGATAACACACTGGTCTGAAGGAACTTGCAGGGAAGCCCAGATAGAGCTATCTCTTCAGAAAATCCCTACTGCTCTAAGCAAGGCTTAAGATCAGGAGCAAGGAAAATTCAGAAGGGAGGCACAATGAGATGGTGGAGACATGAAACCCAACAGAGGCTGGGATTTTCTTGGGTTTGGATCTTATGTACTATGTATCACTGGCTGAAACCCTGCATAGGTCCTTAGCATAGATAGCCCTGTGGCCCTGGAGGAATGCAAACCTTGGAGGAACTTGCTGCTTCCTAGAAATCTATCCTTGCCCAGGGCTTGAGGGAACTACATTTTGGTAGACATTTCAGCTTTATTCTGTCCTTTTCTCTGTTGAGTATTTAGCTCTGAGGCTTATCAATATAAGTACTGAAAACTGCCCATCTAAACTCCTCCCAGCAACCTGCGGCCTGTTCCAAAAGATTATTAGTCCTACAAACTAATCTTTGCACTATCACGGTTAGCTCCATGGTCATTTGAGGACCATCACTTTCCCTACAAACATTAAATCTCTTCTAATGGCTACAGAAAGCCATTAAGAATAGATAACATTTTCTAAGTTTTGTTGAGAATGGTGGTGGAAATCATTTTTATACATGTTTATCCTAGAGTTTTCTAGGATGGATGGATGGATGGATGGATAGATAGATAGATAGACAGATAGATAGAGTTATCTTTGCTGTTGACCTGGTTTTATTCCACCAGTCCTTGGGTATGATGGAAGGGCATGCTGGCTGGGCAGGAGAAGTGTGTGGTCAGGTGATCTGGGTGAGGTAGGGTAGTGAAGGTCTATTGAATGGGTTCCCCAGCAGAGAGGAGGGTGTGAATTACTTAAAGAGCTGTTGGAGGAGAAATCTTCTGGGATTACTGGCCATCTTATGCAAACCATTGCCACAGAGAGGCCTTGCAACAGGTGGGTACAACTCAGTGCATTCCTGGGATATTTAGGGAGCCATTGCTTTCATCTCTGCCTTGGAAAGTTGATCTCACTCTGATTTTTATAACTTGCCTTGAGATTTTTTTAGAAGAATCTCTATGAGAAAATGGCTCACCCTTTTTTATCAAGTAGCACAGTAGTGTCCACTAACACAGCAGGTATAGTATATGTTTTATAAAAGGCCTACGCAGCCACAGGGATACTTTATGGCTTGATGTGTACCCTCAAGCCTTCCTCCCTCTTTCTTCACACATTCACATGGCAAGCCTGGTGCACACGCTTACCACCTCAAGCATTGCAATATGTCCTCAATAGAAAATTCTCGAAGCCCTGACCACTACCACATGGACTTTCTATAGGAAAATAATGGGAGTTGGGTCTATAAAACATCCTGTTTGCTGTACACCAAAAGGTCTTTTAATCTAGCAGGCAGAGAGGACAGAGCCTCTGTTAGCCACCTTCAGCTGAATGTCCTAGAAATGACTGGTAAGGGCCCTCAGGATGGGAGTGGGGTCGGGGTGAGGAGAAAATGTTTGCAGAGCTCAACAGGGCCTTGGAAGCAGGAGCTGTAGAGGATTAACTCTGGACATCAGCTCTTGGACAATACCACATGGTCTGTGAATACCACTTCACCCATTACATTTCCTTTGCTCATATTCAAATTCAAGAGACAGGAGGTCAATTTAGTGAATCCTGGAGCAAATATGTATCTAGGCTTTGGCCAAGTCATTCCAGCTAAAAGAGTGTCATGTGAGGAGGGAGAAGGTCTCATAAATAAAGGAAACTGGTTCTCCTCATAGAAGGCAGACTTGAGGTCAGGCCACCCCAACACTCACTTATATCCTCATGAGAGGCCGCTGATTTCGTCTCAAATGACAGAAGAGAACCTGGAGGCAGGCGGGCTTCTGTGAGCTGTCAATCTGCTGGAGCTTCTATGTGCTTCCCTGCCACGCACCTCACCCTCTCTGAGTCCACATTTCTCCCTCCCCCTGCTCTTCACATATGTCAGCTAGCTGTGATTCCACCTTGGCCCTCTGCCACAACTGTCCCTGCCCCAGCAGAGGTCCCCCACAAAGCCCTCTCTGGTTGCCTTTGAACTTGCTTTTCAGTCCTTAGACATCTTTCCTTCCAGCATCCTCTCAGCTGTTGAGAAGCTATTTGATGGTGTCATTAACCTATTAAAATCTTTCCCAGTCAGATAAAATTGAACTTCTGTAGCATGAAAGGCTAAGAAGGCCTTTGCTCATCTTTGCAAATGCCTTTCATCCTTCCCTGCCTTCAACCTTTCCTGCTGTCAGTGTCCCTGCGTCTGTCTTGGTGCCCTTGCTTATTGTGATTCTTCAGGAGTCCCCCTGCATCTTCCCCTGGTCCTTCATCCCTGCAGGAACGCCTTTCCTGTCCTCATCACTGTGACTCCTAGGCAGCTTTCAAAGGGCATGTCAACTACGCTTTCACTAACTGGCTTTCTAATCTCCCTGGCTGGAGTGCTTGGCACTGAAGTTGCATTTATATATGCTTAGAATGTCACACCAAAAGACTAGTGGGTATGTTTGTAAAACTAGTAACAGTGAGAGTATTCATAGGTATAGATATTTCCCAAGCACTGAGTGTGTAGACTTGACCCCATGCTAAATTCTTAAATTTAAATTATACATTTAATCATTTCAATCTATGTATCTAGATGCTATTATACAGGTTCGGAGTCCTGCACATGTCAAACTTTTGAATACTTGTATAGATTTTGTAGGCTGAACATTCTTAATTTAAAAAAAATGGATATCCAAAATGCTCCATTTGGGACATCATGGTAGCACCGAAGAGTGTTGGACTTTGAAGCATTTTGGATTTTGAATAAGGAGTGCTTAGTTTATACCAAGCCATAGATGTTACCAGAGGTTAACTAACTTGTATAGGTAGAACTATAAACGACAGACCCAACCCAGTAAATCTGCCTTGATTTCAATTCCAGGGGCCACTTTGCTCCTTCTACTAGACTGCGGAATCTGTTAAAGTACAGGAACAAGGGATGGTAGTTTGCACTTGTTTGCATGCAGCAAATAGGAAATGTCTATAAGGTTAGTCTGCCTGTGAATGGGCTCATGGAAGGCCACGTGCTTTTCTGTTTGCTGGAGCATAGGTATGTGGCAAGGCCTACAGGCAGGATTCTAAGGCTGGTGTGGAAACCTCCTCATGGGAAATTGGTTTTCTAGGTGACACTTACCACAAGTTTCCTCCTTACAGCCTCTAGCTTTTCAGTAGCTGCAGCCAGGTCCAAGTTTGTTTGGGCCAATGCCTGGCGTTTGGGCTCCACATCACAATAAACCTGAAAATCCACATGGGCTTTATTTAGAAGGCAAAGCAGATACAAAGAGGACAGTAACCCCCCAACTCCATGCTCCAGCATAAATCCCTGGAGCAGAGAGAGAGCAACGAGCCCTTTGTTTCCTTGCCATTCACTACCTCGGCTGACTCAGCCTCCCGCATGCTCCCTGATTTTCCAATACGCATTGATTCTGGACTTTAGAGCGATAAATCCCTGCATAAAATGTTACATAAGTCAAACCCCATCGATATACTAAAATCAGTTTGTCCTAAAATGATTAGCCCCCATTAGAGCTATCTAACTAAGCAAAGGTGAAATGTAGCCTGAGAGGCAGAGCTAAGGATGGAGAAATGCTCTGAATGAAGGGGGCAGGGAGAGATATCCCCACCTTTTAACCACTCATGCTAAACTGTTGTGCACAAGACAAACACACGATTGGAATTCTGTTTTAAGTTCCTGACTACCTTATGTGCATATTGTTTGAATGGATGGTTGGATAATCAGGGCAGATCAAGTGCTATTTCCTATCCTATGGAGAAACAGCACAATGTAGCCATACTATAGCTCTATATTTATCTTCCCTATTGTCCCCAGGAAACAAACAGAACTCAGCACTCAGGCACTGGACTATAGAGAGAGGCCATAAATGTACTGTGACTTATATAAACCACATGTGAAAGTTTCCATGTTGGGAGACAGACAGAGAGTAAGAATCCTACTTCAACAGGCCCTACACTGTACAGGGGACAGCCAGATTTTATGATGATAATTTGGAGAAATGACAGTGTGATTGGCTTTTACTGTGTAGTTTGGAATCTGAATATGTCATACAAGTTTCCACAAGAAAATGAATCGGTTTTTCAGAATCCAGGCCACACATACTTCCCCTTTGTACCTGGCTTGTGAGAAGGGCTGGAGACATGGTCGACAGGTGAGAAGTATTGGAAAAATAATGATTGAATGAAATGATCATCTATTTTTACATTTTCCTCAAATTATAAAAGGCAAAAATCAATGTCATTAAAATGCTACAGCAAATAGTTGTTTTTTTCAGCTCATTGTTCCTATAACAAAGATGGTAATAAAATGTTTAACAGTAGGGCTTTGTTTAATCTGATATGAATTCAGACTTGCAGATGTCTCAGGCCAACATAAATGAATATCTTAGTGTTAACATATTTTATATATGTAAATCAGTTGTTAGGTTTTAAAAATGCTTTAAAACTAGCTAGCCACCCTTCCCTACACAAACAGTGCTTGCCAGCATTATCAAGTGTCTTCTTGCTTAGAATAATTTTAACTCTGGCATACAATGTCTCATCCTCAAAATCATATACCCCTCTTACAAAAACTAAATAACTTTACTTTTTTTTTTTTTTTTTGCTGACCTAGAAATTAATCTGAGAGCAGAGATAGTCTAACTCTGCTGTGGGCTCTGCATTCTATGACACTGATCTGCCAGCAAGATATGCCCACTAGTGCAGTTAGAGTCATGACTAAGAGGAAGCAAGTACTTTCTGATTGGACTTAAGACCCACTCCACAGGAGGGAACATGTGCTAATACTGTTAAGTTGGGGAAAATTCTATGGCCAGTGAGGTCCAGGCCTAGAGGGAAACTACTACTGATGTTTTCCTATGGAGAGATAACTAAACTGTCTTCTAAATGGTTATGCTATGTCCATGTCCTAGTACAACTCAACCTACATCAGAGAAACTTCTGTTTACAGCAAAATGGAAGTTGCAGAGATCTATAAATCTGGCTTGTTTAAAAACAAAACAAGGGCTGGTGAGATGGCTCACTGGGTAAGAGCACCTGACTGCTCTTCCGAAGGTCCGGAGTTCAAATCCCAGCAACCACATGGTGGCTCACAACCATCCATAACAAGATCTGACTCCCTCTTCTGGTGTGTCTGAAGATAGCTACAGTGTACTTACATATGATAATAAATAAATCTTTAAAAAAAAAACAAAAACAAAGCAAAGCAAAACAAAACAAAAATCTATCTTACCCCCACCCAGGGCCTAGAGAACGCTGCAGAAGTAGTTTAAAAGCTAGAGGGTAGGGAGGAATGCTACAGGATGCTATCTTCTGACAGGCATGGCCATCACACTCAGGAGCTCACAAGCAGTTGTGGCTCCTGCACAACACAGGCACAAGATAGGGCCATTTGGGATTCCATGGACCGAGGGATGGGTCACAAGTTTCCACCACTCCTGGATAAGCTATTGAGAATTAATGGTTGCCAGGTAAGGGGGTGCTACTTTCTTTAACAATGTAGCAACAGATAAGCTGCCATGCTTTAGTAAGTAGTTAAACTCAGTGGGGAGGGGAGAGAGGGTAAAGGGGATTTAATTCGATCACAGTACATTGAATATAGAGATGCAATTGTCAAAAAAGAGGAAACAATTTTAGAAATTGACCTTCATAGCCCTTGGTGGACAGTACTAAACAGCAGTATCGGAGAGATGGCTACCTCATAAAATCTAATGATGTTGATGACCCAGGCACAGAGACCAGCCGCTGCAAAAGATTTGGTCCGAATCAGGTTTGGATTAAACTCTGGATCTTTCAAATATTGTTCATTGACTACTTTTAGACAGTTCTCTGGAATGTGCTCTTTATCGTAGTTAATTAACGCTTGTAGGAAGTCATCAACCTGTAACGAGAAAGGACTTACTGCAATGAGCCCATTCTGGCTGCAGAGAAAATTCCAAGATCAAAAGTTAAAATCGGCTTTTAGGACTTGCATTACAAAGGCACAATTGGCAAGCTGCATTTATCCCACTGCTTGGCTTTTTCAGCCTTTACAGTACGAAGTTAGAATTAGCAATGGACACGTTTAAAACCGCTCCTATCCCAGGGTAAAACACTCTGTACCAGCGCAGGAGGTGCTCGTGGTTTGAAGAAAAGAAAGGCAGGAAAGAAAAGGGAAAAACACAGACCCCAAAGCCCCTCTGCCTCACTTTCTTGTACATTAGTAACATTTTTTTTTCCAGCCTAAGAAATCCGTGTAATTTTCTCCCTCCTACACTTAGCCTCTTTCATAATTTTGCAAATAATTAGCAACCTTCCACCTGCTGCTGGCATTGACTTAGCTACACCACCACCCCATGCTAACCTCCAGCTTGGCCAGTAAAAGCTAGACAACGGTCTAGGGAGCCGTGGCTGCTGACATTGACCAGCTATGCAGATGTGGCTTTTGACTTAAAATTGATTTAGACTTTTTTTTTCTTCTGTCAAGAGTATCTATAATGAGAACACTGTCCAAGTGATTGAGATTTTCTTCCTGCCACTCTGGCTCATCATACCTTCCCCATGAAGATTTTAGCTGCTTTCCAACTTCGGTCTTTTGGCACTCTGCCTCGGGGGGCCAGTAGGACCATCACAGCTGCGGTTACATTGGTAACAGCATTTGGGGGGTTGGGGAACGTTTTCAGTTCTGTGAGGTTCACCTGAAACAAAGAAGTTATACAGATGCTCAAGACGAGGGGCTCTGGGGTACTCAGTCTCCAGACTGGCTTTCATCCCCCCCACTTTCTAACAGTTTTTTGTAGGCTAGGATCTCTACCTTGGGGTCACAGAGGCCTTAGTTCTGCCTGGGCCCCTCTCTGATACTCTAGAAACATGTTGCAATTTTGTTGCTTTCAAGAAAAAAAGAAAATACCATTTCTGCAGAGCCCCGGGTACAGAATCTATGAGATTCTGTGCATGCATAGGCTATATGTGGATCTTATCCCACTATGTAATGTACTTGCATTTTAATCAGACTCTCCTGCAAATATCATTCTCCAGGTCAGTGTGTCTTAATTCTGTTTTTCTGTTTTAAATATGTAAGCAGACATCTCTTCCTTAAACCACAGTCGATCTCAACGGGGAGGGGTCCATGGTTGCTGATCTGTCTTTCCTACTGTTTAATTCCCTCAGTGCTGAGTGCTGATTCATGGACAACGGAACTGGGGGTTAAATCAGAGTGAGATCAAGGAATGGTCTGCTGGGGCAGGCATTCATACCTACTAGAAGTATTCGGTTCCATAACACGCGATCTAAAAGCAAAACCAAATGTGATTCTGCTCTTTTACTCAGAACTATTTATACAAAGAGTAGAATGGGCTTGGAAGCCAGAGCAGAACTCTAGTGGATGCTGGGCTGTGGATAGCTAGGATTTTCTATCACTTAGACACACCTGGTTCTACATTGCAGGTGATTTTGGTTCGCTCAAGCTCACCTGGATTATAGAAAGATTTCTGGTCATTAGATAAAAGCCAGCATTCCTCAGGAGCTTGTGAAACCAGTTCCCATGTGCCAGAAGTTCTCTTACCTCTGGCCACAGGACACATGGCCCCTGTGTCTGCATGTAGAAGCCTATGTTGGCCTCCAGGCTTCCTCAGCATCACAAGACCGGTCACATATCTCAAAGCCTCCACCCTAACATGCTGGCTTCTTGCCTGGCCAGGCTTCTCTCCTCCCAGGTACCTGTTCTGTTCTCTGTATAAAGACAAGGCTCCCCCACCCCACCCACCCCTGCTCTCCTCACTGGGCTCCCTCTATTTTCTGTCTCTAGTTACTCTCCCTTCTCTCACAGATAGCCCTGGGCATGCTGACTAGGCTGGCCACATTCAGTCTACCTCTTTCTCTTCCTGCTCTCTCTGGACTCTTCCAGATGACTCTGGCTGTTTCCCTCTCCCTCTCTCTCTCTCTCCCTCTCTCCCTCTCTCCCTCTCTCCCTCTCTCCCTCTCTCTCTCTTACAATAAAAGCCTTAACCCTATCAAGGAGCAGTCATCTTGGCAGTTTCTTTACTGTACCTTCTTACATACAAAGAATAAACATATTTAGAGAAAAATTTGTAAATTTAGGGAAAGAAACATTTTATAAGTCAGAGACAATCCGTTACTTTTCTGCTTTTACTTCATTTTATAATTTCTATAAATGTAGTCATGGCTGTCTCATTTTACAGTATATTTTACTTGCTAACTGTGAACATTTTCTGTTTGGCTCACTAATATTTAACAATATCACTTTAGGGCAGTAGAATAAACATGTAGTAATCTCTCCTGGTACAGTTACATCCTTAACAATTTTTCAGCTTTATAATAATACTATAAAACTCTTACATGGCTCTTGGGCAAAAGTATTTTCTTCCCCAAAAAAGACTCCGAAAAGGAACTGAGGATTTTCTTGTGAAATCACGATCCTTTTACCTTTAGAGTTGAATCTTAAGGAACTTGGGCCTAGCAATTTCCTTGGATTCCCTCTGTTAGTGGCCTGGAACAGCTCAGGACAAGACTATCTATGGGCTTTAAAAATAACACTGCCCACAGTCTCTCTTGCAATACCCTGTGCTGAACTCGAATCATTTCTCTCATAAGACTCAGAATGCTCCCTAAGGTCTCTCTCTAGGGAAAAGCTAGGGGACGCTTGGGGTTCTTTGCCCCCACCATGGATACTATGAAGGGGTCTTACCTAGTTTTAAAAATATTTTTTTTATATGTGAGAGGAAATAAAGAACTCCTTAGGTAGTGCTTGGTAGCACACAAAGCAAGGACTGGAGAATTCATCATTACTCACCAGACCACATCTTGGAAGTCTAGAGGACAGGGTATTCCTGTGGGGGGCAGAGGACAACAGGTACAAATGCCTGCTGTAGAGGATCCTGCCTCGATCTCATTCTAATTTAACTACTAATTCCATTGTCTGTAAGTCCATGTTCCACACTGAGGGAATTAAGCAGTAGTAAAGACAGTTCTGCATCCACGGTCCCCTCCCAGTTGAGATTCACTACAGTTTAAGGAAGAGATGTCTTGTGCTTACACATTTAAATCAGAAAACAGAATTAGGACACACTGGTCTATAGAATGATATGGTGGGTAAGGAAAAGAAGCAGAGCTATAAAGGCAGCCTCAAAGGTTTGTTTAACTTTGATATGTAGGCTCTGTCCTTCTGGAAGGCTTCTTGCTGCCCAAGCCATTCACTCTGATCCATTACTCAAACTCTCATAACCATTGACTAACAAGATCCCAGCGGTGAAGAAAGCAGTTTACCCTGTTGAGTGTATTGAGTGCATCCTTAGCAGCCACCAGGGCAGGCTCAGCCTTGAGTAAGTCAGCTTCACACTCTCTCTGCTTCTGGGATGCTTCAGTTTGAATGGCAGCCACCTGATTAGAGAGGATAATTAGAAATCCCCACCCCTAAATATCATCTCAGAGATCTCCAACAAAGCATAGACTGACCAAATGCACACATTTGCCTACAGTCTGAACAGGTGAGGAATTTCCCATCAATGCAATATGTTCTGAGAACTTTGTAAACATATGATAATAACCCCCAAACAACTATATTTAATACCAAAGTGTTCCTAAAAGAGCTTAGAGTCATTTGATTTTAAGATGGCCACTAATAATTAAACAAACACAAAAAAAAGAGCCATTTTTCTGTTTTTTTACTTTTCTTCTTAGATTTTCCCCTAACCTTAGGGCTTCTTCCATTAAGAAATAACCCAATCTGGATCAGGAAGCTAATCCTCAGAGTATTGTAAAGTTCTCCATCTAATTGTTACTAGTGTTCACTCAGCAGTCTTGCTGGCCTTTCCCTTAAGAACATAGGTAAGAACTATGGAACTGGCTCAGTACAGTGCTTTCTGTGAAGCCCTGAGTTTGATCCTCAGAACATACACAGCCAAACAGGGTGGCATGTGCTTGTAATCCCATCATTTGGGAGGTGGAAGCATGAGTCCTGTGGTTTACCTGCCAGCCAGGCTAGCTGAACCAGTGAGCTCGAAACCAGTGTGAAATTCTGTTTCAAAGTCTAAGGTATTAACTCTTAAGATATGACACATGAGGATGGTCTCTGGCCTCTAACACACATGTATGTTCACACTAGTACACAGGCATTCATTTGAACACATATAAATGTATGTAACATATAAACACACACACACACACACACACAAAACATGCATGAAACTCTTCTGTTCAGAACAGAAGATCTTTTGTTCTGTGGTCATGGCTTGCATGCATAACCACAGACAGAATTTTTATTAAAAAGATGGACTACTAAGAAAACATTGGTGCTTCCAAGTGTTTCTCAGGTAATAAATAACCCAACACCTACCTGTTTGTCCTCTTGACAGGGCTTTGTATAAACCTCCTTACATAAAGCCACCTTATCTCCCTATGGAAAGCTGTGCTGGGGAGCTAATCCAGTATTCCAGGCTGGAGTTCTAGCTTCCACCTTGGAGAATGCTATAGAATTTCAGCACCAAGTCTGAGTGAATTTTTATCCCTAGCAGGTTTGAGTTTCAAGCTGTGGCCCTGGGCACCAGGATCAAGTCCTGGTGGGACAGTTCTCAGGGTGATGGTGATTGTGGGATACAAAGTTGGAACAAAAGTGCATTTCTTCAGATGTGTTTGGAATGAACAGGTTCAGCCACACCATCAAATTAAACACGGCTCACAACAAATTATGTTGTCTGCGGCAGCTTCATTAGTAGCAATTAGCCTTCTCCTGATTAACCATTATTTTGCTGTGTACTGTACCTTTTATGAGTATAATTGGTTCAGGGTAGATATGTGATCTCCTGCTAACACACACACAGCCATTACTAACGTAAATAAGAAAACTCTGCATGCTTACTAAGAACTCCTTTAAAAGCACACCCTGAGAATAGGGCCAAAAGTGGATCACGGAGTTCTGAGCACGCTACTGGCAGTGTGTTGGAGAACACTATGACAATGGGAGTGTATGTGATGAGTTAGCATCTCAAGTATATTCACATCACATGAAGACATGAGTTCATCAATGTCCCTTATAACATTTATAATGGCAACATTTAAAATCATTTTTCTTTGGCCTCATCAACTTTTTGGCACTGAGTGAAACTGTGAGGACCTTTCCTTTTAGCTATTGTCCTTTGGACTCCTAGCCTACTCACAGAGTATCCTTACTTTAGCCTACACAGTGTATCCTTACTTTGCAGACAAGGCAATCAACTTGAAAACAATCCCACAAATGAAGAAAGCACTCTATGTTGGTGAGCTCACTTTTCATTCCTAATACTTTTTGCAACAGTATCACCGCCCTGGAAAGATTACAGATCTTAGTGAGTCACCAAGCTGCAGCAGGCGGTTTCCTCTGTTGAATGGCTGCAAGGCAGAGATCAGAAAGACTCAGCCTGGAGAAGGGCAACAGCTGTATGTACTGCCTCTGACGCCTGTTTCCCTCTACCAGGACACTAAACCAGGGAATCAGAGAGAGTCCCATCTCAGGGACACCACACATTTTCTGCTATCTATTAGTCAACGACTCCCTGAAATTTTTCATAAGAATTTATGTTGACTACAGATTCTCCAGAATTTTGTGTTAAAAGCTGACCTGGGGATGTAGCTCAGTTGGCAGAGTACTAGCCCAGTATTCTTGAAAGTCTGGCTTTGATCCTCTGGACTGCATAAACCGAGCATGATGCTTCATAAGTGTAAGCAGGAGGATCAGAAGTTCAAGGTCAACTTCAGCTGCATAGTGAGTACAAGGCCAGCTTAGGAATACATGAGACTCTGTCTAAAAGGGTGGGTGGGTTAAACTGAACTCTAGAATTCTTTTGGAGACAGGACTTACACAGAGGTAAAGAAGTGAAAAAGAGTTAAGATAGCCCTTACTCCAATCTTGCTAATATCCCTAGAGAAGGATTCTTTTCAACACATCAAAGGCCACCCAGACATCAGAATTCACAAAAGAAATGCTCAGACAGGACACAGTTAAATGGCAGCCATTGGCAAGCCAACGAGGGCCTTAGGAGAACCTAACCAGCCAATATCTGGATCCTGATATCAGCTTCCCAAACTTGGAAAAAAAATAGCTTATTGCTTAAGCCTTCAGTCTGGTCCAATAAAAACAACACACTGTTTCCTCATTGCAAGGTTCATGATTGTCAAATATTCCTGATATCCTAGGACAGTGCCCATCACCCCAAAACCAAAACAATGAAATAAATGCAGGTGAACACACACACACACACACACACACACAAAACATACACACACACACTAAATTAATACAATAAACTTACGCTCTACTGACAAAAGGAAAACATAAACATTATTTATACCTTTTGATATATATTGAATATAAAATATTATATTTCTTTTTATGCCTAATAAATCTCAAGAAATAACCTATCAGGTATGTTATAATATGTTAAAATAATTTTCTTCCTTTTTGCTGGTAATTTTACCTTAGGAATTTACATGAAAAAAATGTAGATAAAAAAATCTTTCAAATCCCTGTTAAATTTCAAGATTTCTAAGAGGCATCTATAGTTGTGAGTTAATAATTACTAGTAATCATAATTACTAGACCATCACATATCTGTGTTATACCTTTAATAGGTCTCCTGGGAGGGACTAGTTTCTGGTAATCATACCACCTATGAAACCTGATTGCTTAAGTTCATAATATACTTTTAAAGACATTCTGTACATATTTGAAACCTGGTGGAAACACGTCACCAAAATTAGGTATGAAATTGGCTGAATGAAATGCATTTATTATTTGCTTCAAGAATGCTGGGTCATAGTTTTTAACTGTTTGAAGTTTTTTTCAATATAATTTCCAAACCTTTAGTTGTTCAAAACAAAGTATGCTCAGTATACCTCAAAAAAGAGGAAAACTTTTTGATCATGCAAGGATGATTTGGAACCAGAACAACCCAGATTTTTGGGTACACTGAAATGCAAAGCAACGGCATAATGGCTCACAGTTATGAAACTATAAGCAATTTCCAGTTTTTAATAAAATAGCTCTGATTGTAATCTTTTACTACAAATAGTAATTGGTGGTAAGCATTTATTATTTTTAATGAATGAGTATTTATGTTTCCTATTCTGTATCTTTCAGGAAATCAGGTCCACAAGAACTATGTTCCATTTGGCTGAATAAAGATTGTGAAGTTTTATTTATATTGGAGATGCTAGAAACTCAAATTCGAAGAAAACAGCACCCAGAAAACCTGGAAGGCTATTGTTTCCAACAGCAAATCATCACACAGAATGCCAGGGCACTGGTCCCGTGGAAAAGAACACATTTAGCTTAGGACTTCATAGTGAGTGAACGCTAGTTGTATTATTAAAATGCGAAACTTGAAAACCATCTCACAAAGTGACGGAACGGGCTTTGTTAACAATTGAGTTGTTCAATTTGCCTAAAAACTGGAAACCTTTAGAAACCTCTGAGGTGACTCTCTGACCTTTACTGTATTACAAATAGGCCTGATGTGCAAGATCCACATCCATTATATGCTTGAATGAGCTCAGTATTTATTGTTCTTTCATATCATTAAAGAGCTAAAAGGTTGTGGAAATGCATAATGTAAAGAAAGGTCAAGTGGTAATCATGGTGTGAAATGCTGTTACATGTGTAACGATAATAATTCCTTAGACTTTATGCTCCCTGGAGAGGAAGTTGTTCAAAATTGTTCACCTACAAAGGTTTATTTTGTGCTAAATATAGCTCAGCACTCTAAATGGTGGAATGAGCCTGACCTTTCGCTCCTCCGCGTCCGCGATGGCCTTTTCCCGGCTCACTTTCTCCGTCTGAAGCCCAATCTTTGTGATCAGGGCCTCGGCATCGAGGTTTCTGAGCTGCAACTCAGCCTCTTGAGAGGCTAGCCTGGACTTCAGATTTCCCACCTGAAGGAAAAGTTGTCACTTTGTAGCAACTTCTGATGAGAACATAGCTTAGTCTTCAGCATGGATACCGGGGTCTCTAGCAGTTTTAGCACGCATCTGTTTCTACCCCAGTTTCACTTCCACTCCCACTTGCCAAAATATAGCTCCATGTACAGCTATCAGCACCTGAGAGCTGGTAGCATGAGAAAAGAAGAATACAGCTTCAAAGGATTATGGTGTGTCAGCACTGAGAAGTAGTTTATCTTGGATTCTAAACCTGGATGCTCAGAGAAATACTAACAAATGTGTCCACTTGCCACCTCAGGACTCTTTCCTTCTTGGCTCTAAATTCAGGCTCAAGATCACAAAGGCTGGCTTAGTGACACCTGCCTGTACTTTTGATGGAAAGCTGTTGTAAGCTTCAATAATGAAAAGGCATGAGTTGTCTTTGAATGCAGAGTAACTGGCCTCATACTGCGGTGCCAATTTTATTTACTCACCTCTGTGGTATTAATGTAGAGTCACACAGACCATCCAATACAGAATCTAGCACTACTGAGAAGGGGGAACTGTGTGTGCTCTTTGGAGGCCAACAAAGCACGGGTTACAGAAACCCATTGCATGCTCCATCTTTTCCCTTGGTTCACCACTGAACAGCCCACTTAGCTCTCAAGGAGCAATCTTTTCACATCGACACATGTGAAAGCTAAAATGACCGATTCTGCCCATTTTCAGCTGAGATTCTCCTGGGTTCAACAGGTGTCATTGGGCTCCTAAGAGGACTGTATAAAAGAAAGCAGAAGTGGAGAACGAATTTAAAGTATTCTGACTCCACCTCCAAAACATGAAACTGGGATAACTGCTCTTCCCCCAGTTAAACTAAGAGACAGAAAAGCAAAGTAAATATTTATTTTGACTCAATTAATAAAGACACTTGAGAGGCTTTGTCTGTGTAACACATCCCATTTACATGTGTCCAGGTAAGTTTGTGGTCCCTATCCATCCAAACATACATGTCTATACTCTACACAAGCAGCATAGCCATGGTGTATCCACTGCCGTTTAAACCAGGACTGAGTCTTGGCCTTTCCATGTGTGTATATATGTGCTTCTCTGTTGTTCTAGCCATCAACACTAGTCTTCTGTCCGGCCATAATTATTTAAGAGAAAGGGATGGAGGCAGGATACAATTTCAAGCCCTACTTACAGTTTCTAGGGAAGCAGCTGACTTTGAAACACACTAGCCAACACTGCTTTAGGCAGGCAAATCCAGAGAAAAAGACACCTTGTCTCAAACACAATTGGGTTCAACACTCTAAGATTCTTCAAGTCTCCACATGGGAAACCATACCTCCCTTACATAATAAATTGATTTTCACACAACTGTCAAATAACTATTAAACATCCAACCACTCTTCTGATACTAGAAGTGTTCCAAGTATGAACACATAATAAAAAAGGATCCAGCTACATGCCTCACCCCAAGGCTTCTCATATCTTCACAAAGCTCTTTCCTATTGTCTTTAGTTGAGGGGAACAAGTGAGACCCCAGGTAATCCTGTATTTGGCAGAGAAAGTAGACTGGTTCTTCCCCCTCCCTTTTCTTCCCCAACCTTGACTCCTCAATACTTAGATGGGGGTAATTAAGAAACCACAGGCTTTCTTCTTTCCCAGTGGCTGAGACACTGCCACCTCTAGAATTTTCCAAGATTCTGTGTTATTTGCCTTTAGCTCTGGTACTTGGGAGGACAACTCTAAGTATGGTAGAGACTTATTTTTCTTTGCCAAAGGCAAGGAAACGGACAGCTCAGTTTGAGTGACAACACTACTATTTCCTGGGGCAAAGTCAATAGGTCATTGTGAGATATCATTAGAAGGGATCTAAGTGTTACAACACATAACTACTTCTTCATCTTCTTCTTGGCTTAACAGGACTTTGACACCAACAAACCAAATAACCCAATTCAAAAAATGGGATACAGAGCTAAACAGAGAATTCTCCAAAAGAGGAATCTCAAATGGCCGAGAAACACTTTAACAACAAAATGAGACTCTGACATCGTAATAAGTCTTGATTTGCTCTTTAGGTTGGGATGTCATACTCTGACATAGTAGGGACCTGGTGACAGGGTAGGGCATCTGAGAGAACTGGTAGTTGAAGCAGGCACATAGATTTTGAGGTCAGGGAAAAGTACAGAACCAAGGGCCGCTCCACAGTCATCTTGCAGGTCATGATGGCCTTGCTGGGGTTGAGTGTCAAAGACAATAAGGAAATCCTACTTCCATCCTGGCAACATGGCAAAATCCCTGACTACAAGCCAGAGAGAGAGCCTAAGAAGTCAGGGACCAGAGAGGAAATGGGAAGTGGTTCCCTTTAAATCTACACTGCTCTGCACAGCTTCAGACTGGGAAGAGAAGGTGTATCCTCAAATCAGCAGGGGCAAAAAGCAACTGGTAAATCCTTTCCTCATTCAGAAAAGCCACAGCAGTGTGTGGCCCTGTCTTCAAACTGTCCAAGCCAAAATTAAACATCCTAGAAAACTGGGTTGATGTTACTTCAGGGGAACCTAGTGATTAAGCTAGTTTAGTGAAGTAACAGTTATAGATTCTCCTCCAATAACCAGGACTCCACTAGCACTGAGCAGTAAGCTAGGGATCTGGCATCAGACATGGTATCACTCTTGTTAAGCAGTTCTTAAGTCATATTAGAATGCTGTTGGTTACTGCCAGTGTATGTGTGCTATTAATGTATCCTTAGGGTTATCCTGCCATGCTAGTTGTTAGTGTGATTCATGGGCATCAGAGCTAGGGAGGACTGCTGGTTCCTTCCCTCCTTTGGACACTTGCATTGTGTTTTCTGGTATCATGAGAACTAGTACTCAGAAAGACGGAATTCAGACCAGTGCCTGCTCAGGGGCCTCTGGGACCTGTATAGTGCCTTCAATAATAGGGATTTACCTTCTATCTCTAGGGGTAACAATTTATAAACATATGTCCTTACACGCACAGAAAAGTGTAGTCTCCACTCTTCATAAGGAAGGTTCTTTGTGATAGACCACTACAAAAAGCCCACAACCAATCAAAACACAGAGTGTGGATCCCAGTCTACAAAATGCTCTCGAATCTAAAGGCTCAGAGAACACTGTGCAAGAGAGGAAAGAAAGATTTAAAAAGCCAGAGGACCGGGGAATTTGTTGTGAGACTGTGTCTTCTAGCAATGTTAGGACTATACTCATAAAGACTCAGCAGCCTGAATGTTTGAACACAGGCTGAACTAGAAGCAACACCAGACAAAATACACAAGTGGAATGGGGGAAAGCCACGCACAGAAGTATGAGTAACTAAGGAAAGTTGGATGCAAGCGAGCATCCAAAGATCACTGAAAACATAATGCAACTAACAGTAAATGGATGTAACAGGCTGTATTTAGAATTATGTATGTAGATAAAGTCATGCATTCAATAACAATTAGTGAAAGAAATGCCCATGGATTTGAAGGAGAGTGGAGGAGAGGTATATAGAAGAGTTTCTAGGGAGGAGAGGGAAGAGAGAAATGCTATGATTATATGAAACTCTCAAAAAAATGCCAAGAAAGAAAAAACAAAACAAAACAACAACAAAAAAAACATCTACAAGGAACCCCAGCTCTCAGTGAACAAGCAGAGGCTTCTCTCAGAAAGAGGTACCCCATCCCCTGGTCATACCTGTGAGGCCCATTCCCCGGTCACACCTGTGAGGCCCATTCCCCTGGTCACACCTCTGAGGGCCTTCCCCTGGTCACACCCTGTCTCTTGGTCATACCTGTGAGGCCCATTCCCCTGGTCACACCTCTGAGGGCCTTCCCCTGGTCACACCCTGTCTCTTGGTCATACCTGTGAGGCCCATTCCCCTGGTCACACCTCTGAGGGCCTTCCCCTGGTCACACCTGTGAGGCCCCTTCCCCTGGTTACACCTGTGAGGCCCATTCCCCCAGTCACACCTCTGAGGCCCATTCCCCTGGTCACACCTCTGAGAGCCTTCCCCTGGTCACACCTCTGAGGCCCATTCCCCTGGTCACACCTCTGAGGGCCTTCCCCTGGTCACACCTGTGAGGCCCCTTCCCCTGGTTACACCTGTAAGGCCCATTCCCCTGGTCACACCTCTGAGGGCCTTCCCCTGGTCACACCTGTGAGGCTCCTTCCCCTGGTCACACCTGTAAGGCCCATTCCCCTGGTCACACCTCTGAGGGCCTTCCCCTGGTCACACCTGTGAGGCTGTAGTCTGCAGCTTCTGGATTCCATTCCCCAGGTGCTCCTGCTTCTGTTTTACCTCTTCTCGCTTCTTCTTCAGCAGGCTCTTAAACAGTGATATTTGTTCTAAGAAACTCCTGGGGGTGGTATAGTTGTATCTTCTCTCGTTCTGGTAGTACCAGGCACTCACTTCCTTTACACTGGTGTGAACATGAGCCATGAAAAGGCTGATAGAATCTTTGTGCTGTGGCTGAAACATAGATATTACATTTCTCATGAAATCCTTTCAAGTTGAAAATATAATTTAGAAAATAAAAAGGGGGAAAAAACACCAAAAAATTATACAGTATTTTTTTTTTAAGCCAGGGAGGATTACAGTAGAAGTTAGGAAATTTTACTTCATCTTCATGAGACACCCACAGTATAGGGGGTAACTATGAAGCATTTGACCTTCCTCACCGGCATGCTAGGTAGGGCAAAGGATGTTTTTATGTGGTTCTCAACCAAAACCCAGAAACCAACAGAAAAGACAAAGTCCCAATCTTTACAACTTGATCTTTACCTATCAAGTGCATAGCAAGGAAAGGAAAGGAGAGGGGAGGGGAGGGGAGGGGAGGGGAGGGGAGGGGAGGGGAGGGGAGATGCATAACAATATTTGAAGGGATATTTTTGGGGACTGGATGTTGCTTTCAAGCTGAACTTTAGGCAAAAATAATCACTACAAAGTGGGGACACAAAACAAGTGGAGGACTTTATGAGAAGCCATGTCAAACTGAATGAATGGGCAAGCTATCCAAACCACTCATTCTGAGGGTCATTTCTATTCTTATCTGGAGATGTGAACATCAACAACAAAACAAGCATAAGGCAGAACATCTCTCCCCCATCTCCCACCCCCTCCCTCCACCACAGCTCCCCCTCCCCTACTTCCTGCCCCCTGTACTCTCCCCACTCCCCCACATCCCACCCCCTCCCCTCACACCTTCCCTCTCCCCCATCTCCCACCCCTCCCCCACCCTGCAGCTTCCCCACCTCCCACCCCCTCTACTCCCCCCCCCCAACCCCACACAGAGTCCCTGCAGATCGCTTGCAGTCCCTTCCATGTGTCCTCTGTGACTTCTGGAATAGTTAACTTTTTAATTTGTACAGCCACATCTCCCTCATTCTAATGATTATTTATTGCATTCTGTACAAGATGAACCTGGTTCAATTAATCAAGGGAAGCCTAAAAATCAATTAATATGAATTAAATGAGCTACACCAACTCTTTGGAAAGTCACACATAATTTACCAAAGTGTTGTCAATAACGTTCAGGCAGCTCCAGGAAAATTGCACACAAGTGGCCGATGATGCAGTTAAACGTTTCAAACCTGGACCATCAATATTGCAACCAGAAGTGTGAGCAGCACTGCAAAGGACTGCTCCTCTGTGGTGTCCTTAAACACACAGATCCCTAACCTCACGACAGACCCCAAACGTAGGTAAAATCTTCACATAAGTGCACCGTTGGGCTGGTTAAAAATCTCTCACTAGTCACAGAAAGAATGTGTGTTCAAAGCAAAACTCGGGGATACAAAACTTGAATTGTCTTAGATTCCAGGGGACCCAAGATGCATGAGGATTAGCAATTAGTGGACTCAGAAAATAAAATTTATGAGTGTCTATAAATGTCACAGGCATCATATTTCCCTGAGGACTTTATTTTCAAAACAGCTTGGCTCCCATATAACTACGCACAAGTCTGCTCCCATCCTGTCTTGCTTTGACAAGAACTTTCACACATACCTTCCTGGGATACAGACAAACACCTCCTCAGCCAAGTGTAACCTTACAAAGAAAAAAAAGAAAAGCTGGCTTCTGCCCAACCATGATCCTTATGAGGAGGCTCCTCAGCAGCCCTGAATGCTCCTTTTAACAACAGTTTCATTTGTAAATCTCTGATGGAAAGAGTGGCTTCCGGGAGAGCTGGAAGTGGCCCGACACAACTTGTCTCAGTGGGGCAAAATAACTATTGTTATCGGGCTTAACAAAATGGCTCAGCATGGGAGTCTCACGGAGCCAGGGAGCAGCTGGTTGTAATTCACACTGTTTTTCAGAAAACTCTAATCGTTCCAGAACAGACCTCTTTGATGACTGGTCTTCCCTGCATTCTCAATTTGTCACTTTCTCTTATGATAAGGTCAGTAGTGACAGCACTTCCTGACATTAACAGCTGTGGCTTTTAAAAGGGTCATTGTAGAACTACTAATTGCAGTAATTTCATTAGCATAAATTATTTATTCTGCCATTCATTTATCTCCAGTTTTCTTCTGAGGGGGGCGGAGAGGGGCTGCTAAGGGCTGCAGCAACCCAGCGCCGTAGTTCACACTTCCAGAGACGCAGGCAGGACCATCTTTTCTGCCAGATTTGTCCCTTCAGGGGAACCAGTTGACAACACTTTGTAGTCCTTTTGCAGCCAATAGTGGTGAAGGCAAAAATAAAAATAAGCCGAGTGCCATTATGCAATGGCACCTAATCCATGGCTTTCCTGCTAAGATCGCTTTGGGAAGCCATGCTGTCTCTATTGCAAAATTCAATGCACAGATAAGGCTGGGTTTTTCCTTATATAAAGAAAGGAATGTTTATTTTTCCAGTCGTCAGTTAGCTTGCTGTAAACATGGAAACATAAACTCTATGGTGCCTGGTGGGATGGTTCTGCAGCACTGGCTTTCACTGCCATACCAAGTACTCAGGAGGCCACTCTACAAGCCAGCACCCAGCGCCCTTGTTGTGAATGCCAGCAGAGGGTAAATGAAAATCCTGTGAATTTTTTTAAAAAGTATTTTATTTCCTTCCAAGAGCAGCAAAGCAGACTATACCAGTTTATAAAGTGAAATTTGATTTTGGAGAAAGGCAAATGAAAAACGGAAGACAGGAAAGAGTTTGTTGTTTTTTGCTTGCTTTTGTTTGTTTTTGCTAAACCCAGGGCAATATTGTCAGATATTATGTCATAGCCTTGTAGGGAGTCTTGAAATGTTTTCTCAGAAATCATTTGTTGAACTTAAATGTCAAAATACTAAGTTATAAAATGTATTATTTATAATTCACTCTTTCGTGGGTTGGTAAAAGACTGAATTAGATATTCAGGGCAAGAAGGCTTGTTACAGAGAATTTAACACTAAAACAGAGGAACAGTATTCCATTTGAGCACCTTTAAGCCCCTCACAGAGTTCAGTCACCCCAACATAAAGACGGATGAAGCAGAAACAAGGTTTGAATCCTAGGACTTAGGTTACATTTTCCAGGTCTGAAGAATTAAGTGTTCTCCTTGCTTTCTCCTGCCACAAAAGTGGTTTCATTGCATCAATTCTTTTTCCAGGCTTTCTAAATATCTGCACAAATGCAGTAAAGGAAAGCCTGGGCTCTGAGATCCATCCACAGGCTTGAGCATCAGCTGCCATCTGTCACCTATGCAAGGACGGGCCCTTCTTTCTCATGAGGCTGGGATCAGAGAGGTAACCAGTGCAAGTGAGGGTCTACTATCAGAAGAGGTGGCTCCTGGAGACTCCTCCACAACATGGACACATTGAAGTGACTTGGAATTAATGCAATGAAGAGTCCAGAGGAAATTCAGGAAAGCCCATTTTCTCATCTATCCATCTATCCATCCATCCTCCATCCATTTATCCTTCATCCATCCTCCACCCACCCACCTATCCATCCAGTGTGTGTTTTGCATCACACATAAGTGTGTACCAGAAGTTGATGTTGAGGTCTACCTTAATCACTCTCTACCTATTATAGACTGTTTCAGTTGAACCTAGAGCACATTGATTCAGATCATTTAGGTAGCCGGCTTCCTCTGGGAATCCCCTTTCTCTGTCTCTCTAGTGCTTCCATCCCCACCCAGAATTCATGTGGGTGCTAGAATCAGAACTACACACACACACACACACACACACACACACACTTGTGTGGCAAGTGCTTGGTACCCATTAAGTCATCTCCCCAGCCCCAGATAACCCTTCCCTGTGGGAAGATAAGGCAGGAGATATTGTGGCTGGTGAGGCTAACACATCCCCCAAAGCCACAAAACTATGAATTTTTATGTAGAGCTGGTTCTAGCTGAACAATACACACAGATCCCAAACAGCTATAAGAACCGGACCCTGCTTTCATGGGTGATAGGATTCCTAATCTTTAGAAAGCTGAAAAAACAAAAACAAAAACAAAAAACCCTGTTGGGAAAACAGTATTCTTTAAAAAACTGTATTCTATATTTGCCTAATAGGCACAGAGCACTACATATATAATGACGTACACACAGAGCTAAAGATGATGATGGAGAAGGGTGTGAACCGTGATGGGGCTTTCCCACCAATTTGAAGATAGAAGCTGAGGCTAGGATGAAGTTTAGGCAGATCCCTAAGATCTTCCTTTGGTTTTGTCTTGGTACTTCAAAATGGCTTTAGTGTAACTACTGTGTAGGAAGCTAGATATTCTAAAAGGACGTGCACACACCTCTCCTCAGCTATCAGACTAATGAAACAACAGATCCCAAAGAATTAGAATTGGCCCTGGAATCATACTGTAGGGAAAGGCTGAAGATACTGTGACAGCCACCAGAAAGAGAGTATTCCTACAACTTATAAGACACATGGCAAGTGAGACACTGAAGGGGCCATGGTGGGCAGGGCCACACTTGGACCAGGACTTTCTAATCAGGTAAAGCACATGCAGTCTATTTAAACCTAACCTTATGCTAGTAGCTTTAAGCTGGACTCAGGATTTCTCTCTTTAATGTTCTCACCAATGTAAACAAAGTCTCTTTTCTGTTTCCACATTCCGTGTGTCTTTATTCTTTGTGTTGAGTATGCACAGCTAAACCTAGATCATTAGGGCTACCAACAGGATCCAAGATTCTACTTGAAAAGTTATCGTATTGTCCGCATGGTCAACTTCGGACTTTATAAGTTAACACTTGTAATTGACATTTCAATGAAAGAATTGTGGCCCAAATCATCAATATAGCATAGTTATCACTGACGCAATAAATGTAATGCCCCTCCTGTTTGGCACAAGGAGTGTGTGTGTGTGTGTGTGTGTGTGTGTGTGTATACATGTAGTCACACACATGTGTAGGCACTGGAGAAGCATCAAGTCTAAATCTGACAGAAAGGTAACTTCTATTTGAGTGGATCACCCCTGCCATTCTGTGCTACACCTTCTAAGGTAGGGGATGCAGACATGGCAGCAGCACCACATTTAACTGTAATAGTGGCGTGGCATTGAGCCCTCACTGCAGTGTCATTACTTCAGGAGGGCAGACCTTCCTTCCTCTGTCAGTCAGATATCATGCCCAAGTGACATGGGCTGCTTCTGTCCTCAAATCCTGCAACAGAATTCCCCCTCCCCTGTCAGCTCATATTTTAAATTTACATTAAAACATGTCCTTTCATATGACCCTGATTTCGAGAATGCCTAAGGCTCACTTTGCCTTAAAGAAACCAAAACCAATGTTTTTCTCTTACGTTCCCAATACCATCTACTTTTTTGCTCCATGCATTCCTAACTGGAGCCTGTGCACTAACCATCACATCCCCAACTTGCTTCCATCTGCACCTTCAACCCTACTCCTAGTGGTATGCAAGACTTTCCCTCCCTCCTGCCTTATATTGCCTCTTCCTACCTCACTGCAAGAGGCAGCGCATATTGACAGGAGTGTCTGATGAGCAACACAGTGACTGACACTTAGGTGTCAGACTGCTTTTATGTCCTTTATTTGTCAGCTGTCATTTAGTTCCGTATCAGGTAACAGGAAAAAAAATAGCATACCCATTCAGTTAGATGCAGTCAGGGCTGTGGGCTGCCTCAGCCCTGAGTATGTACTGATGTCAACATATATAACATGGCTTGTCTATGGCCAAAAGGGGTCACCTTGTTTGTATAAGTACCTTCCACTCATCCAATGAGGTCAATAATTAAGAAGTGACAAAATTATGCCGATAACTTTCAGTCTTGCTGATGGAAATTAAGACTAAAAAAGCAATCAAATTAGCACTCATTCAAAAATGTAAAAGCTGTTTCTGACCTCTACAGAAAAGATACCACATGGTTTTAGGGGAATGTGGTCCCACAGTACTCTGAATTATAATTAGTGCTTCCCGTGTGACAAATCAGGAAGGTGGGAGGGTTAAATCAGCACCTTATAATGAAAGGAAATCATCTGGCTGATTGTTAGCAGGCAGAATTCAGCTTGATGGGAAGGCTGAAGTGCTAAGAAAAGTATTCCTATTTGACACCCAGGATCCTATAGGAGGCGGCATGACACCGTCAGATAGACCACAGCACCTTGTGCAGCCCTCGGGACTGCAAAGCCCGCCTCATCCAGCAGGTGTCAATAGTCCTGGCCAGGCTGAGATGCTGCTCCGCTGGAGAAAGCAGACACAGACACAGGACAGCAAAGACTGGCAGGCTGTGAGGCTGTGCGTGTGCTTCTCTGGAGCTGCTAGCTTGGATCTCCTACCAACCGAGGAGAATCAAAACTCCATTCAGAAACCAGCCCACTTCTTTTGTTCCAAGTTTGATAAAAATGAACCAAGGAAACTAGAAATCTGCTAGTAGTATGTGGCATTGATTCCTGTAGAATCAGAACTTCCAACCTCTCTTCTCAGCTGTTGGAAGATAAGATGATGCCCCAGTATTTCAACAACATTAAAGAACCTGAAGATTGTCCTAGGGGCTGGGAGTAACACTTAACACTACTTTTATCATAACTAATGGCTCTCTAGATGTGCAGATCTAATTCCTACCCCCCCCCCAACTTCAGAAGACTTGACTTTTCTTTTCTTTTCTTTTCTTTTCTTTTCTCTTTTCTCTTTTCTCTTTTCTCTTTTCTTTTCTTTTCTTTTCGTTTCTTTTCTTTTCTTTTTTCTTGTTTCCTTGTGCGTGTACTTGTCACATGATTGTGGAAGAGAGAAGGAGAGAGGAGGCAGGCATGTGCTCCCACCCCAGATGTGTTTGCCATGTTAAATGTTGCTTCCCCCTGCAGTCCAGTGATCAACAGATTCATAGACATGTTTAGGGGAGAAAGAAAACCTGTATGCAGCAGTGAATGCTTTTCACCACTCCCAAGCTACACACACCCATAGGGTTACGCCCTTTTTAAGGAGACGCAAAGGAAAAATAACATGCCACGCAATAAAGACAGCGGCATAGTAACCGTCAATCTCATAAACATACCCAGACTCTAACCATCTGGCCACCCGAGGACACGCTATTTAACAAAGTGCCATAATGTTTCTTTGGATGTGGGTGATCATGGCTCCTGGAGTAAGGGAGAGGGTGAGAACTTACGACATTACTTAAGTGTCCCCAATCAATTTTGGCTTAGAGAGAGCCACTTCCACTAATTCTGGGTCTATTCTAGGCACTCCCACCTTATTGCTCAATGGGAGGTGAGGGCAAAGCTCTCTGGGAGTCACATTCTAACACAATCTCTCTAATCAGAAAGGATCCTGGCCTCAACTCCACTGGGAAATCGGAAGGCTTGATTCAGTTGCTTTCTTTATTCTTCAAACCTACTTTTTTCACACAGACATTTAAAAACGTATTTGGAGATACCAAACTCATCAAGAAGTGACAAAGATAACTTATAACCCCATAAGGCCAGAATCCCACCCCCAACAATGCACAAAACCCAGATACAATGAAAAGCAACATAAAAGAAGAGATACATATTTGATACAGAGATTGCGAAACTGAAAGTGGCTGACCGAGCTTCCTGCCAATAGTGTACTGAGACTTGTGCACGCTGGGTACCTACCTCAGGCTGACGCAACGTACCTCAATCCCCTCAATTTCTTCGATGAACCTCCTGCTGACTGAGACCAGAGCCTCCTGTGGCCATTCATGAAACCAGTCAATAGCTGTGCAGTTAACTATGGCTGGGAACTTCCGGGCTCTAACTCGCAGTGTGTGGCCAACCGGTGAGAAACAAAAAACCATCTGTAGGGGTGAGGGGGGACAGGTCAGAAACAACAGAGGGATGAGTGTGCCAAGCAGTACACTGAAGTCTCAGACAATGAGGAAGGGGGCAAGGCCAGACACACTAATCAGCTACCCCAGCCCAGGCAGCAAGGTGCAAGGTAGCATTGACTTTCAGAGTGGCGGTGCCACAGGGCAGGCAGAAGTACAGTTGTGCTTTCCTCAAAATGTGGCCCCTCTTCTCTCAAGCATAGCTCATGATTCCCTTTGGGAGTGGGACATTTTACTTGTTCCCTAACACAAGCCACATAAAAATAAGTCACCATGATCGTCAACATTTCTACCTGCAAATTCCTTCTGTTACATGATTCAGTAGGTTTCACAAAGCTGAAATACCTTTTCAACGCAAAGTATAAAACAATAAAATAAAGCCAGATTTATCATCACAAATGACATCAATTTCTGTTTGCATTTAAAATAAAAAGTATCTTCTTTAGTTCTCACCTGAGATTTTTCAGAGAAAAATTTAAAACTTGGGTAGCATGTTTCTGCTAAGAAAAGTTTTTTTCTTACTAGCTAATGATTTAAAAGTTAATTAATATCTGAATAAGCCATTGTTCTGTGTTTGGGATCTGCCAGGGATCAGTTCCAGGATCCCTAACATACCCACAGGTTTTCCAAACACTTATATGAAAAGTATATTGCTTTCACAGGTCAAACCTATTATCCTTCAACCACCTATTAGTCCTTCCTGTTAGGATTACTTATTGCCCCTAAGACAAGGTAAACAGTGTAGGGAGTTGTTATTCTGTGCTATTTAGGGAATCAAGACAATAAAAAGAAGTATGTACACACTCGGTACGGTTATATGCACACTCCGTACAGTTGTGTTCCTCTTCAAATATTTTCACTGCACAGCTGGTGGGATTCATGGATGGGGACATGACAGTCAGAGGATCCAGTCGTGTATTTGTATACTCTCTCTAGACACAGGGATTCATCGGTAGAGCCTGAGGTTGGTTGCAATATCATGTCACAGACAGTGGATGGGAGGAACTCTTCATTGTCAGCACAGTAGGTGTGACCATTCAAGGGTCCTGAGCTTTAGAGGACCACCATTAGAAGTGTAAGCTCAGGGAAAGCATGAAGACACAGGAGACTGCAAGGATTCATTATGCACCCCCATCCCTGCCACCACTGCTATATACTTGAAAACTAGGTTATCTGTCAGCTGGGAAAGGCCCGAGTGGACAGTATCTCTTTTCTCTTCTTAGGACAGGTTGATGGTAGAAAATGAGACCCTCCTGGTTCCAAGGCTGAGCTCAAGACCATGGTCAGCCAATGGATGCTGTCACTGACTCAGAAGATATTTTTTTTTTGCTACTTATGATATTTTAAAATCCTTGTGAGAAAAAAAATCTTAGCATATATCAACCTGTACAATACCTCATTTAACAGGTTTATTTGCTATAGTTAACATTTCAAGACAGAACGCTAATATCTATTTTTTTCTACTATGATTACATTGTTAAATTGTATCAGTGTGTAAAATGGATGGTGCTATCAGCTGTGGGCAGAATGTACATCTCTTGAACTTTTTCATCATTTATGAGTTAAACTTTTATCTGTCTACAGAGACTTCCTCACAGTCTCCTGAGTCTATGGCAGACACTGTACCAGCTTCTACAAGTTTAATTCAGAGCATATAGTATAAGCAGACTATGCAGTATTGGCTAATCTGAAATGAGCTTAGCATTATGACATCAAAGGTCATCTATGGTGTGGCAAATGTCTACAGTAGAACAATATTCCATTGTTTATATCTATTTCCCCCTTATTTGCCCATATATTTTTTTGGTTGCTTCCTGAAAGCATATATTGCTGAGCTGTCCTGTTAGACTTCCCGATGCTTGGACTTTACTATAATACATAGTCACTTCTCAGAGCATCTTTTGAGAGCCATGGGTCTTCTTTATCTAGTGCCCAGCCCAGTGTGAAATTATATGATGATGATCCTTGTTTAGTTATTTACTAGTAGCAAGACACAAAAAAATATCTCTAATTCTAGAAAACAAAAACAGATTGTTGAAAGACTTTGTTATATTATCTTTCAGTAAATAATTCAGGCACATAAAGTAACACAATAAGATCACTTTTCCCCAAGGCTGAATAAATGTGATTCAGACACCATTCTTAAGAGTCAACAATATGCCACTGATGAGGATAGAAGTAGATTAAATATAGAAGTCATGGGAAAATACTTGGAACCTCAAGTATGAGATTTCTCTGCCTCTGCTGTACTCAAATGAAATTTGTGAAATCATGCCAGTCAAAGAGAATCAGTTGTGGAAAGTCACCATCTTGAGAAAAGAAGAGAAATCCTTGAATATGGGGAGAAGAAACAGCTGGAAAGAGAAATTTAAGACCTTAACTGTAATTTAAAAAATTAGACATTGTCACCAAGGTTTTCTTAGAACATGTAATATTTGAGTAATCAATTTACAACTAACGTCAGGAAAATAATGAATATATGATCATCAATATCATGGAAAATGTGGGTACCATGTGATGTTGAGGAGGAAGAACTTTGAGAGGAAACTTAATCTTACCTTACACTATGCAATGCTCAGCTCAAAATGTCTGGACTTAGCTCTTCCAGGTCAATCTACTACTCATAGGACAGCAGGCTAGTTTGACTTTGCCATTGAAATACTTAAGGGAATAATTTGCAATATCTCATTTTTCTCTTTAATTATGTATATGTGTGGATATGTGCATGTCTGTACAGATGACCAAAAGTGGTTGTGAGCTACTCTGCATGAGCGATAGGAATCCAACTCTAGTCCTGGGTAAGAGAGTTTGTGCTCTCACTGGCTGAGACAGCTTCCAGCTTCAGTTTTATTTGTATCTTGGGACCTGGCCTTGCTATGAAACATTGGCTGTCTGGAGATCACTCTGTATAAACCCATGGCAATTCTCCTTTCTAATTCCCAAGCGCTGGGACTATGGTATACACCACCGCATCTGGTCACCTTTTCAAGAACTTTGTAGTTGGTCAAGTACTCACAGAATTGAAACTTTTGATAATTTTAGGAATCATAAATCATCTAACTAGTACCAGGAAACTCAATTGTAGAAATATACTTGCTCATTCACAGCTCCTATGAAGTGATTGGAAGGATGTTGTTAGCTTGAGGCTTCGACTGTTAACTCAATTTAGTGTTCAGGGGTGTCTAGCTTTAATCAGAGAGTACAGAGTACTCCTGCCAATCCCCTCCTCCATTTTTTAGGCAACAGTACTCTATGAGGTTTTCCAGGAGGCCATGAAAATGCTACAACTATAGGTTACTTTCTTTTTTAATTTTTCTTCTAAAGATGGTCTGCACAACTTTCCAATAACCTGTAGAAAGCCCACAGGAAAAATATTTTCTGTTAGGGCGCTGATGGCCATTTGAATAGCGTTCTCACTATATCCTCAATCACTTTAGGTGGGATTAACACAAAGAAGGATATTTTCTAAGAAATAAAAAAAATTGGCCATAACTCAGTATTTCAGACCCTACTGATATGCGTATGTGTGCTCAGTTTAGAACTTTACATGTAAGGGAGTTAGTTGACATCTGAGGCATCTAGCTGGGTGTACATGCTGGGGCTGGAGTGCGGGTACGGGCGTTTCGCAGACTCCCATGGAAGCCCAGGGAATAGCTCAGCTATGAGGAGGTCTCACACACCTTTTCTCACAAACGCTAACCCTTTGTTAGGTATCGTCTTTGAGTTAGACATAATTTTTAATAATAAATTTTATGATTGGTCACATATATGGTGTGTGTGCATGTGTGTGTATGGGTAAACATGTGTGTGTGTGTGCTACAGCATGTGTGTGAAAGTCAGAGAACAACTTTGCAAAGTTACTTTTCTTCTACTTTCACATGGGTCCCAGGGATTGAACTCATGTTGGCGGGCTTGATGGTAGATACTTTACCAGCTTCTATTGTTATTGTTAGTATTAGCATTAGTATTAGCATTCATGAAATAAGATACCTGAGTTAAAATAGAGATGTTGAACTAACATCTCTACTCATGTATGAGCAAGACAGGAAAGCCTAGATACTGAAGTGTCCAAATGACTGTACTCTATACCTCTATCTGGAGACTATGTATGTACCCAGAGCTGGAAACTGTTTAAACAGGATCCCAAAGGAATAGTCAGATTCATCCCACCACAGTAGCTCTGCCACATCTGTTTGGAAACACCCTGCTACATAAACATTAGTCAGGTCTCCACAAGACAAGAATTCGACTGCAGTAAGCCCACAAGCCATATTGCAAGGGGTGCTAATCAACAAGGTTTGGGGAGGGAAGCAGGGTTCAGAATTAGATTATCATTGCCTTGAAGTAGATCTCAAGTTAGTGTGTGTTAGGGAAAAGAACCCCACCCCTTACCTGAATTCAGTTTGGCTACCTTTAAGGAAGTACCTAGATTCAACGCAATGCAATAGTCATCTGTCCTGCAAAGGTGTGCCTGACAATGCCAAATGAACCATCAGTGGGGACAGGAAGAAACGCACCAGGATAGAAACCAAGTTAAATGCTGCAGGCAGCTGTACTGTTCCTAACACCAAATTCTTCCAAGTACAAAAGCAAACCCCGAAATCACTATATACGCATCTCGGCAGCTCTGACATTTGGGTGTCAGATGTCAAGAACTTGCTTTTGGGATCTATACCATACAATTTTCTACTTTTTTTTTTCTGTCCCCACACAGGTGCTATGACTCAATTGTGATAACCCACATTTCACCACGCTTTGTAACATGTTTCAATTTCCTGTAGATACAATCCCTCCTTGAGTACGAATTTATTTGTGTATTGCTAACAGGACTCAGGCCATTTCATCTCCTAATGGAAATTTGAATTGCTCCAGTCACTGTATTTTTTTCCAGCTGAAGTAGTTTATTCTCAGGTAGAAGGAATCCTCCCACATATTTACTTCCAAAGCATCTATCCATAACTTATGTTTGCATTTATCATCCAAAGCCCCAGTATATTTCAAGAATAATAAACCTCGAGTCTTGCTGAGGCAGCCCCTATAGAATGGGGCTTTATTACAGAACGCATTCTCTGTTTGAAAACTGTCACTTTATCATCCTCCTCATGCCTTCTTACGGCATCCTCCATCTAACCAGCTTTTAATTTCAATTCTTTTTAAAAGATCCAACAGCGTGTGCACATAAGACACTTGGATGTGAGCTTCTTCTGCTTTAGACAGCGTACAATAAAGTCATCTCAGAACTTCTGATCTGGTAACACTGAGCATTTCAGAGTTCACTTGAAAGTAATTTTGGTGCCAGAGAATTCAATTCACTTTGATTCTTTAATATTCTCTTTCTCCCTCTCTCTCTCTCTCTCTCTCTCTCTCTCTCTCTCTCTCTCTCTCTCTCTCTGTGTGTGTGTGTGTGTGTGTGTGTGTGTACATGGATAAGCTTGTAGCACAGGGTGTATGTCTGTCCTTGACTTCTGCCTTCTTTGAGACAGGTCTTCCTGTTGTTTGTTGTTGCTGCATAAGCCAGGCTAGCTGGCTCAAGAACTTGTGGGGATTGGTCTCCGCCTCCCTTCTCACTGTAGGAGTGCTGGGATTACAGGCCTTTGCTACTGCATTCAGCTTTAGGTGGGCTCTGGGATTTGAACTCAAGTCCTCACATTTGTACGGAAAGTGCTTAACCTACTAGATCATCTCTTTAGCTCCTATTTCCATTTTTTTTTTTTTAAACAAGGAAATCATTGTACTGACAAAGAATGTGCGTGCAGTCTGCATAGCATCCAACCCTGAGGAATTCATCTAACCCTGAGAAGGCCAGGTGGGAGGAGGCGCTCCTTCCTCTGGCTGTTTGTTCCTGGGATTGCAGTGATCACGGACAGCTTTGGAGGTTAATCTGCAGGCCCTTAATGCAATCCTTCATTTTTGTTAGTTTGTAATTAGGTCAGTATCTGAGACATCTCATGCAGTTTCTGGTGGCACCACTGTTGGAGCAGCTGGCACTATTATCGCACCATCTTCCACGTGTATTCCAGCATAGTATTTCTGCTGGAAATACTATGAACACAGACTGCTTTTCTAAATGCAAAGTACATTCTGTGTAACGTGACCTTTGTTCTGAGACTGAGCCTTTCACTGCCAGTGTTAAAAGTTTCTTTTAGAGGTTTATGGGGACAGCTAGGTGATTCACATCCTTGCTTTGCAAGCAGGAGAACTTTAGTTCAACCCCTAGAAATCACCCATATGAAGAAGCCAGGTGTGGTGGTACAGGCTCACAATTCCAGTGCTGAGTAGGCAGAGGTGGGAGGATTTCTAGAGCTCATGGGCGAGCCGGTCTAGCCTACTTAGAGACCTTCAGGCCAGTGAGACCCTGCCTCAAAGAAAGAAAGAAAGAAAGAAAGAAAGAGAGAGAGAGAGAGAGAGAGAGAGAGAGAGAGAGAGAGAGAGAGAGAAAGAAGAAGAGAAGGAAAAGAACAATGTAGATAGCACCTGAAGAGTGATACCCAAAACTGTTCTCTGGCATCCACATCTTATACATACGCTAATGTACCCATACATACATTCATCTAAATGCACATGAGCACTCTTTCCCATATGTGCATTTACACACACACTCACACACACACACAGACACACACACACAATTTCGAGTATAGAATAGCAGAGAAGACATCTACTTTTTAGTGATTCCCTCAGTGAAATCTTTATCACTTGGCTTTCTGTTAAGGCAGCCAATCTCCTTCTCATTTATAGATGTAAGTTCATAGTACTTACAGTAACTATTAGACCAATGACTGTTGTCCTTACCGAGAGGTGGGCTACAGATGGGCTGGGGCTGGGCTGTCATACTCCTGTCATCTCCCTGGGACATATCACAGGACCCCAATAAATACATGCTGAATGACAAATGGCTAAATGGTAGCTGTTCGGAAGCTACATTTGGGCAAACAGAATACTAATATGTGTGTCATAATTTTTTGAGGTTGTTCTGGCTTATCACATATCAAAGTTTGTGAAGCTCAGATATACAGCACAAGACAGTGTGGTGGGTGGCTTGAGTAGGATTACCCCTCCTAGGCTCTTGTGGTTGAATACTTAGTCCCCAGTTGGTAGTGATACTGAGGAAGGTTACGGACCCTTGAGGAGGTGGAGAATAGGAGGAGGAAGTCTGTCACTGGGTTAGGCTTTGAGGATTTATAGCCTAATCCCACTTCTTCTCTCCCCCACCCCACCCCCCATCTTTCCCAGCCACCTCTCTGCTTCCTGTTCTGGCTGGTTCCCTTTCCTGTTTCCATGTTTTCTCTGTCATGAAGGATTCCATGCCTCTGTGGTCATAAGCCAAAGCAAATACCCTTTCTCCTCTAAAGTATTTTAGATTTGGTATTTTATCACAACAACAGAAAATTAACTGATACAGACAGCATCTTTTGTCTCCTTGATTTCATTGCAATTTACCAACAATCATAGAAAATGGGGAAACACAGTGGTGGTTCCAACAAGCAAGGCTCTAGAAAAACAGGGACCTAACCCTAGGCAGCCAGCCCTTGGCTTTCTCTTCGTCAATGTGAGTTAGAATCTAGTTAGAATCCTGGGCAGGAGGGCTGCCAATAGCACTCCCTAGATGGAGCCTTGCTCCATGATCATGTTGTAGAAGTACTCAGAGCAGGGGCTATTGGGAAGAGACTGGGTTGTGAGGACTCTGATTTGATCAGTATATCAGTTCATTTACAATCTGACAATCTGGTTAAAGAAGCTGAGATATTTTAGGAGGCGGGTACAGTGGGCAGGGGCAGGTCACTGAGTTCTTACTTTAGAAGGGTTGTCTTGTCTTCAGAACCTCAACACTCTAGCGCTTTGGCTCCTGGCCACCATGAGGTGACTACCTCTGTCCCATCATGTGCTTCCCACCATAGAGTTCTGCCCAAGTCAATATGGATGACAGCCACAAAAACTATAATCCTTTGCCTTTCTAACTTTTTCCTCAGGCATTTTGACTTAGTGATGGACAGCTGACTCATTGTTCATAGGTGAGCAAATCAACTGGACCTAAGGAGATTCTTAGATATTGTATCCTATATATGTAGGTATTTAATTTAATACATGAGATAGGTAACACTTCATAAAATGGTTGGCTAGAAGAGAGATTATATAATTACAGGCTTGGGTAATTTTTCATGATGAAAATATAATATTTTCTAATATTATCATATTTTCTAAATATTTTATTAGACACTTTCTAATAAATAATATTTAGAATAAATCACATTTGCCTTAAATGGTTTATTCTATGTATCAAATTCCTGAAATATTTTACTTTTTTTCTAGGTAGGCCTTCAAACCTAAAAAACATTAAATAAAAAATAAAGGAAAGGGAAAAGTTACCTAAAGCCTTCCTGAATTTACATTCATTAAATGTAAATATAGATACAGTATTTATATATAGTAAACTTGGATACAATTTATCAGTATGCTATCTTTAGATGATATAATTAAAGATAGTTTTTATTTTCTTTATGTGGCTCTTTATTTTTACATTCTCTACAATGACTTTATGTTTCTTATATTATCAGCAATGAATCACTCTATATGCCTAGATAGCCAGTCAGATAATGAAATGTACAGATACCTAAATCTGGACACAGAGTAGAGGTTGGTAAATAAGCCAAGTGCTGCCCATATCACAGGGCCAGGAAAGAAAACAAAATGAAGTTTCTTGGGTTAATCCAAGCCCACAAGAGGAGAGATGAAATTGATGTTTTTCTAGTACAAGATGAGGACCCCATAGGGAGTTTCATACTACATAAGCTCAGACCACTGCTCCTCTGCAGCAATCCAAGGACATGCATTGAATCACTGGTAATAGGGAATAGTCTGTGGACTCAGAAGACAACCTCTATGTGCCAATAGATTCTCTCAGTCCTGCATTTCCAACAAACCAATGCTTAGTGGTTAGCATGGGTAATGGGTGGGACCAGCAATCCCTGTGGCACAGTTAGCTCCTGTCTAGTCAGGAGCACAGGCAAAAAAGATACCAACTCATCAGAAATCCAATCTGTAGCCTGAACTGATAAACTGCACAGTCTGTGAAAACATCAGAGTAACGTGGGCGGCTTTTTAAGATAACAGAGATGAAGGCTATATGTAGAGATTATGAAGACTAAAGCTGTCATTTAATTGGAAAGCTGGCAGGTGGTCTGTTTTTGCATACCAGTTCTCTGGGTGAAGAGATCAGCAGATTGAGGAGTGCACAAGCAGGTCTCTATCTCAGCAAGACTTGCTTGTATGTGGAATGAAAGAAATGCATAACGACTGGTGGTTATAAAAATTTTTATGAAGATCCAGAACAGCAGGGTGTTAATATTAACTATGGTAATATTAATAAGTCCAGGAAAAAAACCTATGTAATTATCTCAATAGACACTGGAAAGGACTTCAGGAGAGACTTCCTTGACAAAATGGATGTGTGAAATCAAAAGCCAAGAGAAGATATTAATGTGAAGCATGAGAGACTTCCTGCCCAAGTCAGGATCCAGAAACAATCACTGCTAGCATCAGTGTTTGAACTTTTCTTTCACAGTCCTCTCCAAGGCAAGTAGATAAGCCACACAGTCAAAATGCATTTGTTCCTGAAGGCTATATGACATCAACCAACTCCTAGAAAGTGCTTTAAGAGCTTCTAAACAGGTGGTGCAGGCCTGTAATCCAGCACTTGGAAGGCTAAAGCGAAATGGTTGCAAGTCTGAGGCTAGCCCAGGCCAAGTCATAGGTAACACCAGGTTACCAGGTTAACCAGGTCTCAATTAACAAAAAAGCTGGTTGCCCTGCACATGTAATTCTAGCAAGTGTGAAGTGGGAGGCAAAGATAGGGAAATCCTAGAAGTCCAGCTTGGCCAGCCTACCTGGTGATGTTCTAGTGTGCTGAGAGACCCTGTCTCAAATCAAAGATGGAAGGCATTGGATAAATGAAAGTGGAGTTGCTCTGATCTCTAACTCACATACATACATCTACAGTGTACACATGTATCTGCACATATATGCACCCCCATGAACACACTCACACATACATATACATGAAAACTAGCAACCAAATTGATAAAACAGGAGATAAGATTGCTAGTCACAAAATTAAAAGATAATATTTTTTCATATTAAAATAAGAGACAGTTTATCAGAACAGCAGAACACACTATATAATAAGAATCAAATCCCCCTTACAGAAATGAAATAATTAGCATGATTTAGTCAAAATTAAGATGGTGGAAGAATGTGACAATATGATTCTAGTGCTTATTCACACGTACGAACACATGAGAATAAGGAAAAGCTTGATCAGAAACAGTAATTAGATACTAGAGTACGTAAGAAAGTATTGCTAATTTGCATAGGGCAATGTTGAAACCAGTCATGCTTAGCACGGAAAGAGAATGGAGAATCTGGAGAGACTGTAACTGCATCTATTCCTGATTTAATATGGGTGATGCCTGAAACTGTTGGGAAAGAAACATGCTACATTAAGATAAAGATATCCTTGGGGGCAAAATAACCTGATGTCTCTCAGCTTACTCTTCACCACATAGAGCAGGAAATATTTTCTAGAGGTAGCACTCCTTTAAAAACTAAATCGTACCTATCTTGTGATTGTTAACTCTGGGATTCTTCAACTCTCTGATGGCATGTAAGCAACACACACTTAGTAGAAATCATACTGAGGATCATGAATGTTAACCAGGCTGGTGGCATGGAGGCAGCTGTCTTCTGATGAGGACCAGTCATCCTGTTTTGAGGGCCTAGTGCATTGTGAGGCTAAGCTATAACATCCTACAGGGGAATGCATTTTCAACTTACAATATTTGACCTATGGTGGGCTTACTGGGACATCACCCTGTGGTGAGCTGAGGCACTCTTGTGTTCCCAAAATAATTTTGAATGTTATATCAGAAAAAAATGTGTGAAAATCAAATACACGCCGTCCCCCCCTTCCCCCCGGCCCATTGTAGCTGTGACATACTTATGGTCACAAGGACAACAGCTCATGATATTTTGAGAGGGGTGAGCTCTAGTTTCCTGAAACAGGTAACCAGATGTTTTTCTTCTTCCTCCTCTCCCTGATTGGAATATAAAGGTACTCTGTGGCTCTGTGATGAGGAGGAAGGAGGCATCCAGATGATGCTAAGACTGATGAGACCATAGGTCTCCAAGGACCAGGCTGGGCTGGCAGGTGGGAGAGGTCCTGAGGTGCTCTTAGCTGGATTAGCTGGATTTTCTCCTATGTAGCCACAGTGAGTTGCAACTTTCTCAAGGCCAGAGCTTCTCAAATTTCCCAAAGCTGCGACCTCTCAATACAGTTCCTCATGCTGTGGTGACCCCCAACCATAACTCTGTTCATTGCTAGTTCACAACTGTAATTTTCTACTGTTATTAATCATAATTTGAATATATCATATGCAGGATATCTGATAAGTGACTCCATGAAAGGATCATTCAACCCCAAAGGGGTTGTGACCCACAGGTTGAGAACAGCTTCTCTAAGCAAGATAATCTTGGAAGACGAGGCAGGGTAGCACATGCTGCCTAGTATTGGGTAGATAGAGGCAGGAGGATTGCTGGGTCCCAACTTGGCCTGGGCTACATTATTAGTTCTAGTCCAGAAAAAGAATGGGTAAAAGGTAATCAAAGAAGAAGAAAGAAGGAAGAAGGAAGAAAGAAGGAAAATGAGGAAGGAGAAAGTGGAGGGGGAGGAAAAGGAGAAGGAAGGAAGAAGGAAGGAAAAGGAGGAGGGAGAAGGAGGAGGAAGAAGAGAAGAAGGAGGAAGAAGAGGGGGAAGAAGAGAGAGAGGAGGAAGAGGAGAAAGAGGAGGAGGAGGAGGAGGAGGAGGAGGAGGAAGAGGAGAGTTTTCTAAGCTGACAAGAAACTCCCAAGGCTGTCATTACCCTGTCTAAACTTAATAGAAGAGCAAGTTTCCTTAGTGGTCTGTGATTTGGATGTTCACGCTATTGTTATTGAGTAATCCTGGACTGAGTTTAGAAGGTTCAAATCCAAGATTCAGTTGCCTCAGAGGCTTCTCCCTAAGGAACGGAACATTTCTGGCTGGTGTCACTCTTGCTGTCCATCTATCCCTCTCCAGTGCCTCATGCTCTGTAGGTAGCACAGAGCCTTCCACTGCATTGGCAGGCACACATATACTAGAAGCAGCAGCAAAAAAAAAAAAAAAAAAAAAAAAAAAAAAAAAAAAAAAAATGCCCCTGACTTAAGTTCCTACCAGTGCCAGACAATGGAACACCATTCCTCCAGGGATAAACCTATTCCCATTAAGGAGGAGGCTGTTCCCTTGTGCCTTCCCATGGACCTATTTATACTTGTCCCATAGGAAAGTTCTTGGTGACATGCCTTACTTCCTACAACAATGTCAGCTCCTTTAAGACAGAGGAATGTGGCTTTAATATCACACTGAATATACTGCCCAGCCCAGGGCTTCCCGGGGGCTCAACACCACACTTGGTCTCAGGGACACACACTACAGACACAGCTTAGATAAATGCACCAGTTCCTTCAAAGAAGTCACTGAAACTCAAACCATAACATGTGTCCTGACTGAGATGCATATTCAAGTGTCAACAACAGCTTTAAAGCAATACAAAGGTAAAGCAAACATTTCTCACTTTGAGCTGTTGTCGGACTCTGGCCAAAAAGAATGCCCAACAGTTTTCCCTGGAGTCCACTAAGCCGAGGCCTCGAACTTCATTACGAATCCCGGAAATGATCTTGTCCATATCTTCATCACTGAACAGATCTGGGATGTCTCCTATCCCCAGAGAATGAGCAGAATTATATAACAATCTTACAATTTACATTTTACAGTGGATTTTCTCATGTTTGAAAAGCTTGCTAAGATGAAGCAAGCTCCATTTAAAGACAAAGTTTGAAATTAGAGTGACTTTTTTTTTTTTTTTTGCCTTTTGTTCTGATAAGACACAGAACTCACTGAGAGCAAGTAGTTACCTGCACACTCACTAGACCTGCATATCCTGAAGACCCACACTCCATCAGACGCACAAGCCTCTGAGAACTGTGCTCCCTGGATGTGCACACCATCTAGATACATACTGAATTGGGCCCTTACACTTACAAACCTACACAGACCCTAGACCTGCACCCCGCTGGGCCAGTGCACCCTCTCCACCCCTATACCCTCCAGACCTGCACAAGGAGGAATAACATTTACTTCAGTTTGGGCCTCTTGGAGGTACTTCTCATCCATAAGCTGACTAAGGAAGCAATATAGCTCCAATTAGTTAGGTTTATAGCTTTCTCCCCAAAGACTGCCCTAGCAAACATCTCAAAGACAAATTATCTCTCTTTAAAGTTCATTGAAACTACAGATAATTTGTCACTGGGAAAGATCTTTCAAGAAATGTGTCCATTTAATCACCCGATGCCAGCAAGTCGTTAATCAGCACGAGGAAGCTCTCATCTAGAACGTGGGCATCTGTCAGCAGGAACACGGTGGGCATGTTTTTGGCTCCAGTTCTGACGTACAAATTGGCCAGATCTACCTGTAAGGGAAGGGCAACATTGCTCATGGTTTTGTTAGAATGCTGATGTGATGTTGGAGCGTGCAGCTGAGTGCTGGGAGGCACTGAGTGAAGAGGATGCGGGGCAGTGCCTGTGCCTCCCCTCCCAGTGACCTGTCACATCACCTCCAACTCTAGCATTTACTAGTGAGCATCATGTGATTTGGGGGAGCCCAGGGATGCGCCATGTCTTCCTTCTAACAGAGCGGATGGGAGCTCAGTCACACCTCTGTCAAGTTGCACAGTGGCAGTCCTTTGCTCACTCCAATAGTTGCCTCTTCACTGAAAGTAGTTTTGCTTCATTATTTGGCCAGCAATATTAAAAGCATTTTTTAAAAAAAAAGTATAAAATAGACTTTGCCACAAACTCTAGGCATTGCTTTGTAAGTATTACCATGGATTGAAAAGCAAATATTTAAGGACACAGAATAGTTTTCAGTTGCTCTCATCCAAGGGGGAAGAAAACTTACCTGAAATTCCAAAGGAACTATCTTTCCTTTATGCCCTTTGTCATATAAGGACATGAATAGCATTGAACACTGAGACCATTTATGGCAGAAATAAAAGCATGTTTGTATATTGAAGACAATATTCTTTTCTAGTCAGGCTCATGTTATTGAACCTATATTGAAATTATATAAATGTATTGTATATTTGACGATGAAGATAAAGGCATCAAAGGCATCTGCAGAGATCCCCTCTCCCTGTAGGGTTGGGGGTTCCTGCCCACCTCTCAGAGCTGACATGGATTCACTATCAGTTTATGCTCTGTCTGCCAGACAAACGGGCCAGAAATTCAATCAGCCCTCCATAGCCACAGATCTGGCCAACAGCAAACAAACAATCAGAACAAAAAATTTGAGAGCACTTTGTGTGTATTCATCACCTACAGCCTGTTTTCTCTTGTGGTTTCTCCCTTAGCACTGCAACATAGTAACTACTGATGTATCATTAGGTATTGTAAGCAACCTCGAGGTGATTTAAAGCACATAGGACCATGTTCAGGCTACTGAAGGAAGGTGACCATCCTCAGACTTGAATTGCATCAGGATCCAGGCCCTAGTTTCTATGGATAACAGTGAATGACTGCCCTGCCTGCCAACTTTCCTCACCCGAAGCTCTTGGGCCCCATAGCCTTCCGTCAGAGTGATCTGAAAGACCTCCAAGCTGCAGATGTAAGCTGCCAGCCGGGACAGGCTCTGCTTGCCACTGCCTCCAACGCCAATCAAGAGGGCGTGGCCTTGAGGGATCCGAAGGATGCGGCTGATTCTACACCTGGAGAAAGAGAGTAGCAGCCCCCATCATAGTCATGACATAAAATGTCCTGAGTGGTATTTGCTTTATATTTTAGATAAATGTGTAGGTTTATGACGAAATGCCAATTTTATTGGAATCATTCAATCTCTGTTTGTATGCTTCCTCATCAAACAAAGACAGCATCTAGTTTCTAGTTATTTTCTTAAAAAATTCCCCAGGAGTTATATTTTGAATTCTTGCTGTATTAATACTACTTGAATACACACACACACACACACACACATGCTCCAAGCTTGGTGATTCCCTTAAACTCTATGTCATATGACCATAAAAACAAAATAATCTTGGGAAAGATACAGCAGAGGATTCCCAAGTCCAAAGACAGGCTTTGGTTGCATCTTAATGCATGCTTCCAAGTTTTTATATAACAGGACTCACTAAGTGGCAGCATCCCTTTCTTTGAAGTTTAAGGACACTTTACATTATCTCTAATGTTGAGTCAAGCACCTTTAATCTCATAATCCCTGATCAAAGAAACACTTTATGGCTTGGGCCACTGAGAATCCCATACTAAAGATCCTATGAGCTTCCCTGTATGGGAAGGTTTTTTTGTTGTTTTTTTTTTCCCCCTTCAGTGTTGGAGGACGTTGGTTTCACCTGCCACATATGGTGTCAGAGTATCATGACCCCACAGGGAACAGTGTGGCCAGTAATTCACTGGTTCCCACCTAAGCTCCCCTTGTATGTGTAATTATGGGATCACTGGAAAGGCACAGTGGAACTATTGATACTCACCAAGCTTACAGCAAGTGACGGTGGGGAATGATGGTAGTGAGCCCCTCACATTTTCCTTCAGTCCCAAGTCTAAACATTTTATAATAACTCCTCTGAAACTCAAATTTCCTGTAGTTCACCCCATCCATATCCACCCCATTCACATTCATTTTCATAAATATTTTTCTTATTTTAATGACTTAACTTTTTAAGTTTGTAACTCTTGTCCCTTGTCTTCAAGGCTCCTTACCTCTGTTATAAGAAAATGTTCTGTGTACATAAGGCCTGTTCAGCCTCTCCAGCCTTATCATATGTTGCTTGCCTTGTTTTAAACCTATGCTACATAGACTATAGCCACCGTTATCTTTACTCTGTTATTTGAGCATTCAAGAGTCAGAGTTACAACAGCCCTCTGCGATGTGCTTCTCCCAAATCTTTCTATAATACGGTACACTTATCAGGTAGATCTCAGACTAATGCTACCGCCTCCCTCAGATACCCAGTCTCTCTTTAGAAATCCAATAGAGATTGAGCCTCCTTCATACCGAAATTGTAAGTGCTCTAAAGCCCAAAACATCTTATGGGTCTAGGAGACAGACTACAGTAAAAACTCAGCTACACTAAAAGTACCTGGATGCCATGTGCAGAAAGTTTAATATCAAAAGTAAACAAATTTGTGAGTCAGATCCAAGTACATGCATACTTCAAAGCCTGAAGAAAAGGTCAGAAACTCTACCCATTTTGCTCCCAGGCCTTTGGTTGAGACTCTCTCATACTACATCTTCTGTTTACCTGTTGCATTCCTGGGCATGAAACACTACTCTTAGGCAGTTTTCTTGTTCATTTGCTCATGTTCTAGAAAATGTTCACCTGGAGCACTCTGTATTCAAACTTCACTGAAGAAGGGATTGGATGGAGGTGTCCTAACCAGGACAGGAGCCTTGATGGCCAAGATCTACCCCAAGGCAGGCCACCTCCTCTAATTTTCTCCTAAGAAGACATACGTACCCTTTTGTTTTCAAAACCGCTGTCAAACATTAAAAGAACTGGCCATGTTACTACCTGGAATGCAGTAGGCACTCAGCATGGCCTACTTAATCCATGAAAATCAGGTTAAGTCCGATAAGTCCTACCCACAAATCCCACAAACACTTTCTGTTCCTCTTGCTTAATACCTTTCTCTGACAGAACTGCAGTGAAACGAAATGTTTTGATTGGATCTGTGGCCCTTTAGAAAATAGTTTTCCTACATGTACACGATTAAGACTGTGACATAATTTACAGCAGTGCCTATTTTAATGCTGCAAGAACAGTTGCTGACTGATAGCCATCATGGCCAATTCACTCACACGTGTTGCATGGCGTCTTCAAATAGCACCAGGTGCATCGCTGAGTGGAGTTCGTTGTAGTTGTCTACCATCTCCATAAGAACTGCCTTTAGCCCTTCCCAGTCCTTCACTGGCATGTAACAAGGGTCTTCCCCTCCACTGGCAAAGTGACAATAGACAAGGGGCTGCCGCAGCAGCGCATTAGCATCTACACCCTGCAGAACGAAGCACAGACCATGGTATGAGAGCCACCTGAAGAATCACAATCTGGCAGACCTGCACATGAGGAAGTAGGGCCTTGCCCCTTAATCCGGACCCAGTGTGTCTGTGAATCTCAGACGCTGCAGAAAATGGCAGTATGCTTGCTCATCTGCGGCTCACAGACTCTCTAATGCCAGCCGTGTACCAGCTGGAGCCCAGAGAACAGAGACCTCTCACACTTATGCACTTACTTTAAAGTACTTATGGGCAGTTTCCAGCATTTTCCTCTGAAATAAGTCAAAATCGTTTGTGTCTATCAGTCTGTCTCCATAAACACGTGACGTTTCATGAAGCCACAGGCGTGCTAAGTCTTCCAGGGATTTTAAACACTCAGGAGAAGCAAATAAAATCCCCTATATAAGTGGAATAGGGAACACAGCTTTAATTCAGAGGACAGTGTCATTCTAAATAAATAATTTTAGTATTCGTTTAACTCTATACTGAGTTTAGCAATTGGAAAGAAACAAGCAGGCAGGAGTGGGTATATATATACATGTGCAAATAAAACTCATTTCAGATAAACAGGAGCATGAGAGTTTAGTATCATACCCAGTTTTTTTTTTTTTTTTAATTGTGTCTTTGTGTACCACTTGAGTGCCTAGTGCCTTTGGAGGCCAGAAGATGATATCAGGTTGTCCGGTATTAAAGGTACAGATGGTTGTGACCCAGATGTGGTTACTGGGAATTGAGCCTGGGTCCTCTAGAGGAACAGCCAGTGCTCTCACATGCTGAGTCATCTCTCTATCCCTCATCATACATGAATTTAAAAAAATGATTAATTATTATTGTATATGCATGGGGATTTTGCCTGTATGGATGTGTACCATGTGTGAGCAAAATTCTCAGAGTTCAGAAGAGGGAGCTAGATTCCTTAGATTTGGAGTTATGGATAGTTGTGAACCACCATGATGATGCTAGGAATTGAATCTGGGACCTCTCCAAGAGCCACAAGTACTCTTAACTCCTGAGCCATCTCTCCAGGCCCCTCATCATAACCACTTTAAGCAATGTAACTAAAACTATTTCAAGTCAGTGGGAGCTAGTTGACATATCTCTGCATATATATATATATATATCAGTCTCTAAAGAATTTTATGAAACCCAAATGCAATCAGAATGAAGTAACAGTATACAATCAGAATAAAGTTTCCTTGTCTTTAATCGGTTGATGCTAGCCAACCTAACTCGTTTACTTCACAAACAAAACAAAAACCAAAATACCCAAAGCTGAAGTGTAGCTCATCCTGGAAGGTAGACACAGGATTAGCATGGATTCACTATGCCTCCTGTGCCCACCAACATTGCACTTCAGCATCTGGGTGCCGGTGACCTGAGAGTAGCCAGCTTGCTCTCCACCCATGAGAACAGGAGGATGCTGTGGAGAATCAGCCTGAGAGAGGCTGACAGTGTTTGAAGGTATCAGATGCAGTTGTCAGCCTGGACCTGAAGGCTAAGCAGGCAGGATCATATCCTAGGTCACCTTTTCTGCTAAGGGGAAGACTTGCTTTAGACAAGACTTTACTAAGCAGAGCCTTTCTGACAGGTGCTAGAGAGAAGCAGATGGGAAAGCAAATAGCCTGTGTTATCACGAGCTATTGCCTGCTGCTGTGGTAAAGTTCTGAGGCTGTTGTGGAGTGATTCTAAAGAGAGCTGCAGAAGTCTTGGAAGTTTTCTCATTTTTCTCCTGCACAACAGAACTTTGAGTTTTAGGTGACTTCCCAGGGACTTCACTGTACATCGTAGTGTACGCCACATCCACTTTAGAAATTCCAGAACTTCTATTCCCTCTTTAGAATTTCCATTATATAATTAATAGTAAACATTACCCCCTTTACTACAGGCTACAGTTTGGATCTCAATGGCCCCTCACCCCACTTTAGGTCACGAGGGCATGCCTTTGAGAGGGATAATGGAACCCTAGTCTGTGTCTGTCCCTAACACACTATGCATTCAAGATAATTTTTGATATGAAACAAAATGATCCATAATTTAAAATTCCATGTCTAATATGTGTTTAAAGTGATAACATTGATGTTTTATGCAAGACCATGACCAATTTCTCTCATTTGACACCTAAAAAGCCATTAATTTACAAAGTTCAAATTTCTACTTTACTGTTTTTGTTCACTCACTATCTACCGTGGTCTGTATGTCTCCCTGGGGCGTGTGAGACAGACAGATCAGTGGGTGAAAACCTGATGATCTGAAGCCCCAGGACTCTTGTAAAGGTTAAAGGAGAGAGCTAGCTCCATAAAGTTGTCATCTGACCTCCACAAGAGCGTGTAGAACACGCCCTCCCACCACACACTAAATGAAAAAGTACTTAACTGCCAATGTGGATGTATGAAGAGGTGCGGTCTTTCCTAAGAGAGGTGACCTCATATGAGCAGTTAACTGTGTGTCCTTATATCCTGTCTGCCGTGGACAGACACAATGTTCAAGGCACCATCAGAACAGGCCTGTAGTAGATGTTGAACTTGCTACTACCTCGGCTGTAGACTTCTCAGAACCACTGAACTAAGAACAATAAATTCGCATTGCTTTTGAATGACCAAATCTCAGGTACCTTGCTGCATTAGCACAGATGTATAGTGCAACCTGAAGAGACTTCCTCCACCCCAACCTCACCGACGAAAAAGACAGAGCAGCTTGTCATGTCACCTCACAGAGAGGTTTATGAGTAAAAATGAAAAACACATGAGGCAATAAAGCATAGTTTGAAACTGAAATCATTCTATAAATGAATGCCAGGATTTACTCCGATACTCAAGAAGCTAGTTTGCCAGTTGAGGTACCTGGAAGATGTTTGATAAGTCTCTTAGATTAAAATTGTAATGGAATTTAATAGCTGTAGGCACAAAGCTCTCTGCCATCATCTGATGAAATGCGATTGTTGCCTGGATCAAAGAGGGGCCAGCCCTGAGAACTGATGGGCAGAATGCTTGTTGCTGGAGATAGAAGCTGAAGATCTGACCATAGATGGTGGTCAGCGCATCCAAAGATGGAAAGTTGAATGCAAACACAGTGAAATGTCTCTGTAAAAGAATTTGTACAAAATAGAGTTGACAGTCAAAGCAGAGCATGCATAAAAAGCAAACAAACAAAACAGTTGGTTTTTACTCTCTTCTTTACTTAGGATCACTGCTGTGTAACCCGTTACTGCCATTTTCCCTCACCCTGGGTTTGGCCACATGACCTGTTTGACCCCATAGACAGAATGCTAGTCACTGGCAAGGCATGGTCTCCATCTTTGTTCACTTAAGCCTCTGACTTTCCCTGAGCTTTTAAAGTTTGTGAAGGATGAAAGATCCAGAAGGCAGAGTTATAGTTTCATTGTCACCACTCTGACCTATGCCACCCAAGATCAGCTGAGAGTCATACCCCAGACATTCAAAGTTACCTAGACAAGTCCAGCAAAGACAGCTAGCTTACCTGCAGGAATTGGCTAAGTGAAAGAGTACCTTTTGTGTAGTTATTGTGATGGCTTGGGTAACTAAAAGAAGGCAATCTAAAAAGTGATTCTCTCTATAGACTATATTGGAGAATAACAAATTGTTGAGATAATAATACGATCAGTGATTAAGAATTAAATATCCACAATATGGAGGAGATGCCTAAAATTTAACAGCAAAAATTTTAACCCAAAAATGACTAAAAAGATTTTTAATAACATCTCCCCCAAAGAAGATATACAAATATACAAAGAATGCATGAAAAATACTCAAATCTCCGACTACCAGAGAAACACAAAAACAGAACTATAATGATATTACCTTACTCCCATTATCACTGTTGCTAAAAAGAAGCAAAGCAGGAATTGTGTGCTGACAAAGATGTGGAGAAACCTTGTGCACCATGGGTGGGGGTGACAGGTTACATGGTGATTGAAAGAACAAAATGACAGATTCTCAAAAAGCTACAAACCAAATTACTGTCTAATTTGTAGTTCCACTCCTGGGTAGATAGACAGTTGAAAGAACTGAAAACAGATTTCCAAGAGATATTTGTGTGCCTGTGTTTTAATTTACCCTAGTAAAAATATGGAAGTGACCCAGTGTTTACTAGTACTAGTGCACAAAATGCAGCATCCTCCAGGCTACGAAAGGAAATTCTGCAATATGCTACATGTGTGAACTTCAGCACAACACTAAGTGAAGCACACCAGTCCTTAGACAAACAGTGTAGGTCTCCTCTTATAGGAAATACTTAGAGAAGTCAGGGTTACAGACACAGAAAGAGGGATGGTGTCTTCCTGGGCAAAGAGGAAGAGAATATCAGAGGAGAGGGCAACAGGGTGTCATTGCTAATGGACTGAGTTTCAGTTTCATATCAGAGTCTCACAGAGACAGATGGTGTGGCATAAGAAAGCACCTAGTACACTCAATTGCACACTTAGAATAGTTGGTTACACTAATAAATTATATGTGACATGTATTTAACCACAATAACAAAACAGAAAAAAATGGTTTTCAAAAGATTAAATGGTTGCAGGGATGCAGAGGCAAAGAAAGGGTGACCACATAGCAAACCCATCTTCAGGCAGAGGAACTATTTTATGTGATATTTTAGTGGTGGACACCTGTCATTATACATTTGTCAACCCTACAGAACATGCAAGACAAAGAAGAAACCCCAGTGGAAACTCTGAGCTTTAGTTTGTAATTATGTGTCAACATCATCCCATTAAATGTAACAAATGCAAGAGGTTAATAAGAGTTCAAATGTAGCAGGTGGTGGGTGGATGAGGGACTAGACAGAAATTGTTCTGACTCATTTTGCTATAAATGTAAACATTAACTAAAAATTTTATATTGACTGGGGAAGAACACATCTACTTAATTAACTGGAAGTGGGACAGTAACTTCATAAGCACTAAGAAACAAGATGTGGTGTTCTGTTGAGAGAAAGTCTCATTATGAAGCTCAATCTTCCTTGGAATTCATTGTAGCTTAGGTTGGCCTTGAACTCCTAACATGGCTGCCTTAGCCCGCACTCTCAACCTCCCAGTGCTGGCATTTCAAGAGTGTGCCAACATACCCAGCATGATCTACAGCTTTGAATATGACATACGAGGGCACTGGGGAGAGTGCTGTGTAAACCCACCTGCAGCCTTGGGTTGACTGTGAAGCTGCCCACCATGGGATTCATGCAGGCTACGTACTGGCAGTTGCGGATTTCCTTGAGCATAATTTTATGTCGATCGTACCTACGGAACAGGAAACAGAACCTCAAATCCAAAAAAAAGCCAAGGTGACAAAACAGTAAGCCACCAGCTCGTGAAGGATTTAATCACAGATACTTTAACTTCACAATAATTCTGTAAGCTTGACCTTCTGCACCGTATCTGAGGGACATCAAAACTGTACCTCGGAGAATGGAAGATGACAGAATGTGTTGGAGCTCTAACGTGTCAATATAAACTATTCCTAGTTATTGATTCTCATGTGGCTCTTACCATGGGTGGAAACCACGCTGTTCTCATAGTAAAGGTTAGTGGGTGGTCTGGGGACCCCTCATCCTGTGTTTACTGTCAAGGATAGTAAAGTAGAGTGCCCAGATCTGATCAAATATTCACAGCCTACAGGGTAAAGCCAAGATTTTCTTCAATAACTTAGTGAGACTTAATTTCTATACAGTTGCTATGTTGCTCAGCTACTTTTCAACCCAATCTCGCAAAGATATGGAGGGAAACTGTATTGTTTTATAGGACGATATGATATATAGAGGGGAGCTGGGAAGATGGCTCAGTCAGTAAGGTTCTTGCCACACAAGCATGAAGACCTGATTTTAGATCTCCAGCATCCAAGTAAGAGCCAGGCATGACAGTTTGCACCAGTTCTCATAGCAGTTGACACAGGAGGATCTTTGGCCCCAACTAGTCTAGAACCAGGGAGCTCCAGGTTCATCGAAGTACTTTGTGTCAAAAAACAAGATGGTGATCTGGTATCTGGTGTAGATCTCCGGCCACCACATGTGCACACATCTGTACAAACATATACGTACAAACATGTACACACACACACACACACACACACACACACATGTACACACACACATATACACACACATACACATGCACAATGTTACAAATAGAAGATACAAAAAATGCTCCCAGAAGATGAAGCAATCCAGGACAATTCTGTTTTTAAATGTCCCTCCACTGTAAGGATGAGGTTTCGATAGGCAGTAGAACACAGGGGCTTACTTACCAGTGCCCATAGTCAATATGCTGCCGAAGCAGCGCATGAGGCTGGATAGTGCCATACAAATCCACTTCAGGCATGTTCAGATCATCAATGAAATAAACCAGTTTTTTATTTCCTTTTGGACCATAGTTACGACCAGCTTTTTTCTCTAGAGGTTTTTCAAGAATTCCTAAAAATAGATAGATAATTTTGTCTACAAAATGGCTGATGGGATGTCACATTCCTGTCTTTACTTATTTCCCCTCCAAATTCTTCCTCTTTCATGCTGATTTGTTTATGTCATGTTGCTGGTTTCCCATCAAAGATATGTCTCTGGCTGCAACTGTCTGTAAACTTGGTCCCCGCTTATCTCCTTCCTGTTAACTAGAGGTCACCCACCCAAGTGCGATGTGGTGTTTTTCCTGTGTCTGTGACTCTGTGTTACTGATGACTCTGAGTCAGGGTTGGAAGGGGTCCTGAGTACTGTGTTTCTAAGATACAGTATCTAATCATGTTGACTCTGAAGACTGCAAATAACTCGGGGACAAGGAAGACTCTGTGTGTGTGTGCGCGAGCACGCACACACATGTTGTTATAGCCTGCTGATGACAATTACTTATTGTTATTCATCATTTGTTAAATAAACAAAGAAGTGCACAGTAGATAAACACCTTTGGCAAACAACTGTTCCACGTTTCCAGATGCTGGATGGTTAGTTCCATTGCCTCTTGTGCCTCTTTCTATATACATCTCTACACTATCTCTTAGACATAGACACACAGAGAGACAGATACACACACTCACAGAAAGACAGATAGATAGACACACACACACACACACACACACACACACACACGTACAAGTAGATCTGTGACTGAATGACAAAGTCACTAAGATGGCTCAGTGGTCCTGTTGCCCTGAGCTTGATCTCTGGGTCCCAAAGAATGGAAAAATAGAACTGACTCCAGCAAGTTGTTCTTTCCCTTTAACATGTGTACCACCCACACACTAAATAAATGCAATGGAAAAATGCAATTAATAACTCAAAGTTGGGCACATCATTAATATACTTTTTCCCCTGAATCAATTCCTTGTTTGAAAGAGGAACAAGAGGATCCTCTTTAGCACCCATGTATTGCCAGTTCCATGATTTAATTACAGGGAATTAAATGGTTTAGAGGTGACATAATTATCACTGTGAATGTAAATTTTTAGTATATAAAGTAATAACCCAACTAGACCATGAGTGAAATAAAGGTCAAACTTAGCCAGGCATGGTGGCACATGCCTGTCACCCTGGCACTGAGGAGGCTGAGACAGGAGTTCCAGGGAAGCCTGAGATATATGGTGATTCTTTGTTTGAAAACAAAACACAGAACAAACTCATAGCAATAGTTAAAATCTGTTTATCAAGGATGATGCTGAGTAAAAATTTACCAGAGATCTAAGCAGAGGTGTAGACCATAGCAAACTGTCCCTCTGTCTAGATGGAGAAGAGGCACTTACTCTGCAGGGCTGCTGATGTTGTGTAGTAGTTGAAAGGCACACAGGATACTATGTAGTTCTCAGAGAGACTTGCCAGGGTGTTGCTCAAAAAGACCGTTTTCCCCACTCCTGCATTTCCAACCAGCATTATCGGTTTGCCTTTGCAAAGTAGCAACTCAGTAAAATACCTCAGACGAGTTGTCTCTGGTGTGTGTACCAGAACTGTCTGGGAGAGAAAAAAAATCAGGAGAAAAGTCAGAGAAAGGCTAGGCATTACAAAGCTTCAGAGCTGACTCAACAGTCAATGTTTAATTAAGACCCAAGGAGCTCTCTGTACAAGTTCAAGTCCGGCAGAAAAGATTGAGTGGTAAAGACATCACAGCTTCCGGGAGGGCAGCTGGGTGGTGACATCAAGGGCTGTAGCAAAGGCAACTGATACATAGTTTCAAGGTGAAGTCTTACTCTCTGGTCTGTTTCTGTTTCCCAGAGCCCCTTCCTTCCCCCAGCAGTCTGAGGTCTCAGAGAGAATACAGTGGACTTGATACACAGTATCAGGCCCTCTTTGGAAGCTGACCAGACAGTAAGAAGTGAACTAAATGTGGAACAGTATTTTGGCCCAAATGGCACAGTCCATGCACAAGGGTTCAGTGCAAGGAGACCCCAGTAGAGTATTTACAGATCCAAGTGTAACTGAAACTGTCACATACTGCAATGTTAAGAAATTAAACTTCCATTCTTATACTCTAAAATTTGGCAGTTTATTAATATTTATTTATTACTGTACCATTATTTCCCACAGGTATTTAAAGATCATCTATGAGAATAAAATAAAATGAGTGAAAAATTAGGCTCAGACTTGCTGGCAAAATGGCTTAGCAGAAAAAGGTACCGACTGTGCCAGCCTGGCAACCTGGGGTCAGTCTTCAACAGTCAAAGGCAGAGAGATGATTCCACAAAGTCACATGCATTGTGCACATACACACACACACACACACACACACACACACACACACACACACAGAGAGAGAGAGAGAGAGAGAGAGAGAGAGAGAGAGAGAGAGAGAGAGAAATAAGAAGGAGGAGGAGGAAGAGAGGAGAGAGAGGAGAGGGGGGCAGGAAAAACAGGCTCAGAAAATATAGAACAAAATAAAATATTCAGACAAAAGAGAGACATAGAGACTGAATTCTGCACAATTGAAATATAGCTGCTATTTTGGTGCATTTCTTGGTGGTCATATGTAAAAGTGGTAAACATAATACAAATAAACATACACACAGACACATGGATACATGCCCAGACACATACATACAGACACAAGCACATGCACAAACACACACACACACACACACAACCCTACTTACAGGGTTGATTTTTGACATAAAAAAACACATATAATCATAACGGATACAGTTCCTCCTTGCTTGGGTTAGTGCTGATCCAAATACTCATCCAAATGGAGTATTCAGTGGGTCATTCCAGGCCATTGTCTTGCGATGACCATTTATCCCCCAACTTCCTTTTTAACAGTGACACCTAGCGCCTCCTGAAGACCATATTGTGTTCTGTGCTATTAAATAACACTAGACTTCTAAACATGCAAGATACTGCTTTCCTTTCTCATCCACGGTTGCCATCGCCAGATTTTTCTTTGTCTGTCAGCTCTTTTCTTCATATATGAATACCAGGAGTGAACACTTACAGAGCCAGGTGGCCTGCATTTAGCACGTACACACGTCATACAACCCGGACATCCATAGCCAGCCCGTGAGATGTGTCGGTTGCTTTTTCCTCCTCAGAGGAAAAACTTGGGAGGTGTCACAGCTAGCAACTGAGTACAGAGACTTCATTCAAATCCACCCTGTGGAGACTGAGCGTAGAATATGCTCCTAACACAAACAGCTCTTCAGAGCATGGACTTGAAGTCAGACTGATAGGTCACTGTGCTTGTACCAGCTGACCAACTCTCCCAGCTTAAAAAAGTTAACACTTTAACATTCAGGAAATGCTTTCAATCCCAGACAAATGAGAATCACTGGTCATCTTACACTCACTACCAAAATCACTGTACAAACATTTTCCAGTTCTGTTTCTCCACATATTAAATGGGGCCTAATGACTAGGTTCCTGTAAAGAATGCTAGTTAACTGCAGATAGGGAGATGGCTTTGCTAGCTAAATGTGGGCCATGTAAGCATGAAGATCTGGGTTTGGGTCAGTAGTACCCACATAAAAATCCAGGCACCATAGTGCCTTAAATCCCAGCACTGGGAAATCAGCCCTGGGGCTTCCCTGCCAGGTTGTCTTGCCAATGGTGAGCTATAGTTTCAATTAAAAATTTTTAAAAGATGGAGAAGTGATTGAGGCAGATTCTGTGTCAATTTCTGAATGCTCACATGTCCAGGTGCAAGTGTAGTCACACATAGGCACACATACCCACATCACACAGTCACACAACATGAACACATAGACACATGTACACACACAAACACACACAGGAATAAATTAGTTCCTAGATCTAAATTATTCAGAAAAGATCTCGATTTCCCCTGGTCCTGCTCCAACATAAAAAGAGGCTGCTGGTAGACAGCCACACTCGGTGCCATTGTATGTAAAGTAAGTATAAAACTTCCCAAGAAGAAAATTGATTTTTCGGTTCAATAAAATCTGTTGACTAAAATTGATTTTTCTTGTCCTCTTTTGAATATGATTGATAAGTTGCACCAAGCTTTCATAGCAGTTTTTGTTTTCAGGATTGTTTGGTGGGTTGTCAGTTTCTGCCAGCTAGAAAATACTGCTGAGCAGCTAAGTTTGAGGTAGGCTGGACAAGACATGCAGCAGAGATGGTAGTGAGCGTCCTAACACCGCACGTTCTGCCCAACTCTCCCTTCCTGCCAGCTCTAAAGTGATTCGAAATGAGAAATATATTAAAAAGAATGATATTAAGGAGGAATGAGAAATTGGTCACACACACACACACACACACACACAAATCTAATCTCAGAGAGATGGGGATGGGCCATGTAGAATGAGAAACAACGAAGAAAGATTAGTGTAGAATCGTTAGCTGCAGGGAAAATGTGGAACACTGGCACTGGAAAGATCAAACACATCCCTTTGTGGTAAATGAAGGAAGTTCTATGTGAAAAGTGACTATACACACGCACACATACACACACACACACTCACACACACATACACACACATTTTATATATATATATATATATATATATATATATATATACACACACATACACATATAAAAACTATATAGTCATATATATCATTATATATATTCATATATATAGTTATATTATAACTTTATATAGGCAAGGAAATAAGAATCATATCATTGAGTTAATTAAACTCTGCTCTGGTTTTACAAAGCTTGTATGGCTTCTAGGAAATTATAAGAAAGTGGTTCCCATGGGATTATGCTGAACTAAAGGGCAAAAAGTCTGCAGAAATATTAACCTCCTCTCTAAGCATCCCTACAGCTGACTCTTCTCTCCCAGGAAAAAGTATAATTTCCAGAGCCTAGACCACAAAGACCCGTGCCTCTGGCAAAATAGAAGAACTGGGCTGTTTTCCTCCCAAGCCTCACAGGCACTCTGGAGCTGGGCTCCTGCTGCTCCACACACCTACCTTCAGGGGCGCATCAGCATCCATGGAGAACTGGGGAACCTTGTCAGTCCAAGGCAAAAATTTTTTAGTTTTGTGGTCCAGATAATAATCAAAGATGGTTCCCTGGGATGGAAACTTCACTGCTTTCATTTCCTTATGCCACCATCTACTGAAGTCGGCTTGATAATCAGAAAGCTACGAAGAATGGAGAACCCTTTAGCATAGTCTGGGAACACTACACAGCCCCTCCAAATTCTGTTCAGTGAGCAGTCTGTGAGGCACTGTGCCAAACTCCTAGACGGGAACTCACCAGGTTAAGTAAATCACTAGAGATCTGAGCTCCAAACAGTGATACCACTGTGTAGATACGATGTAGTAAGTGGCGGACAGCCGTGAGGGATAGAAAGCAGGCTTGACATGAGATTGAGAAACCCTTACAACACGCCTCATTATTCAAATCTAATGATGAACCACTGTACAAATCACTGTGCCAAGTACTGTGCCAAGTACTACCAGGCAGTAGAGACCAGCACTGCAATCCATTCCCACCCCAACTGATAGGGGCAGGACAAAAAAAAGAGCGGGGTGGGGGCGGTGGCGGTAGTAAATTATGTGATGGAAGTTCTGTCCTTCCTTTTGAGTTTCCAGCTTCTGGTTCCTTTTGCCACTTAACACTTTTTTTTCTTTTATAAAATGATGATAATGAAAAACACTATTTAAAAAAAAGTTTAAAAAGCTGGGCAGTGGTGGCACATGCCTTTAATCCCAGGACTTGGGAGGCAGAGGCAGGCTGATTTCTGAGTTCGAGGCCAGCCTGGTCTACAGAGTGAGTTCCAGGACAGCCACAGCTACACAGAGAAACCCTTTCTCAGAAAACCAAAAAAAAAAAAAAAAGTCTTCACTTTAATAAGTAACATATTGGCACCTCTGTCTCACTATCAAAAGCCTTCTTAAAACTTGGCCTATCATGGCATCTAGACCCAGAAGTATACAGGAAAAAGGGATGGAGGACAGTCTAGCCTTGGTTTCCAGCAGGACAGAACTGAGAGTCTGGCCGATGACCTAAAAAAGATTAGTTCCTGTCCCCCAGGGAGGACATGGGTAGCACCCCATTTCTACAATGGGGTGTTGTTTGATGTAGTAATATGTATAAGCTCTCTGTTTGCTGCTTGATTAGGATGTAGGATATAGAGAAAGAGGGACAGTACCTGTCCAGTGATGGCCTGGTCCAGCAACTTCTACATCAGCAGTGGCCTGGCCCAGAGACCCCAATGTCCTCAATGCCTTCATAAAATGAGATCTTTGTCCTCAGATGGTCTATCAGTTCCTATATCCTTGGAAAGCTGTGCCAGCAACTCATATATTCAGTGGCCTGTAGTAGGAACTCTTCTATCCTTGGGAGTGATCTGAAAACACTGGGGGTATTCATTGCCTTTGGAGATCTTGTACTCATATGAGACTTCAACGCCTATCTTTTGTTTGTTTGTTTTTTAAAGATGTATTTATTCTTTTGTGTGTGTGCACTGGTGTTTTAACAGTTGTTAAAAGCAGCCAGTGCTCTTAACCACTGAGCTATCTCCCTAGTCCCTCAACTTCCATTTTTTCCAGTTCTTGATTTGATGTCCCTATGTCCTTTGGCTATGGTGCATTTTAGTACTGGGCCCTCAAGAGCAGTCAGGCAGATGGAGACTGTGAATAATACGGGGTTGGGTGAGTACTCTCAGAGACCCTCCTCTCTCCACCTCCAAACTGTCAGAGCCCCTGCTCCTGCCACCAGCATCGATGTGCTCAGGTGTTACCCTCATTGAAATTATTTTCATAGCAGAAGCATGGGGTATTTGATCTCCCTACAAACTTTGGTCTGAAGCCAAGCTAATGTAGCTTTAAATAATTTGGACTATGCCTTACCTGGCTCTATTCTCTTCAACAAAATACACAGAGCTTCTCCTTTATTTCAAATTTTTCTTTGCCTAAAAATTCCATTATGAAAATGATTCTGTGATATATCTCTGACTGTTCAACATGCTATAATAAAGTGGTTGTCGGGTAAAGGAATCAAATGGGACATTTGCCCATCACTCAGGGGCAGGACTCCCAGAGGAATTAGCGTCAGACTTAGCCCTCAATGCTCACTCAGAGCAGCACTGGCCACTTGGAGATCATAGAAGGACATCTGGCAGGTGACACAGATGGAAAATGATCTGTGAGACTCAGCTTATTTATAGATGTGTGTTCTGTTAACTCGGTGGCAAGAAACAGAGCTGGCCCAGAGGTTCCATCACCAGTGAGGAATTTGTGGGTCACTCTCAGATGTATGCCTTCTGAGAGGGATTCCTGACTTATGCCTCGGGACATCTGGGAAGGCTGAAAGGCTAGCCAATAGCATGCAATTTTAACTGAAAAAGTCAGGGGCCCCTACTGGAGTACCATGGCCAGAGAAATGCTGAGGTACTGGGGAAGTACGTTCTTTGAAGAATTGCATGCTTAGGTAAGAACCATGCTGCAGCTACTAGGAGACCTGGGACAAGTGCTTTGACTCTCCAAGGAACAAAGTTTGGCTTTCTCTGCACACGGAGGACAACTTAAAGCAATGTGACAGAGATGATACCAGAAAGATCTGTACTTAGTGGATGCTGGAAGTGAGAACCACATGTCTCTGGTACTTGGTAACTCCCAGTGGCTTGTGTATGGGGCAGGTGGGGTGAGGTGTATACTTGTACAAGATGTGTTTCGAGTGTTTTCTGTAAGACATTAGAAACCCTTAAAGCTATGCCAGACTGCTATGCCAGGGGACAGATGTACCTGAAGCAGAAAGGCTATGGGAGACAATGGCCCCCAGCATTGACTATGTATGGCTCACAGATGATAACCCTGGAAATATACTCCCAGCTGATTGGTGGTGGGTTGACTGGAGGAAGGATACTTAGATGCTGTTGGAATCTTGTCCTATGACTACATTTTACCAGATCATGTGTGGAAATCATAACTACTATGACAATGGTATTGGGAAATAGCATCTTTGAGGGATGCTTAGGTTTAAGTGAAGTCATGGCAGGACCCGCAGGAAGAGGTGGGAGTCCTCATGAGGAGAGAAACACTGAGCAAACAGGCTCTCTCTGCTGTGAAAGGATACAGGAGGTGCCATGTATAACAGAGGAAGAGGTTTCATGAGAGCCCAGCTGCACTGTCCAATACTGTGAGAAATATACTGCAGTAGTTTAGGCTACCTCAAGGCATTATGAAGATCTGCCCAATTCAAGGTTGTAGGTATGTCTTAGAGAGGACAGACCACTCAGCTGCTTTGACAGCCACACTGACAGCATGTGAGGTACAAGACGAAGGACATTCCCAGGTCTTAACCAGGGAGGACTCTGTCACTGTGAAGGAGTGGGTACCACAGAGGAACAGAAAACTTGCCTATGGTCAGGAGAAGAAGTGTTGCTCAGGCACAGAGGTTGCATGGCACCAAGAGGTGACTCTGGTGGAAATGAACCTGAGCTCTGAAGGGTGACAAAAACTGTCACTCTGTATGGGGCACTGTGCTGAACTCCTAGGCTCAGAAGAAGGGCAGGCAATAGAGACAACTAAAAGTCAAACCACATTTTAAAACTCAGCCTCCACACAGGAAAACCATCACTGGAAACCCATTTTCAGCATACCTGATCCCGTAGTAGGGTGCCTCCAAATGTCCAGACACAAGCAAAGGCAAAATAGACTTCATAGGTCTCTTTAGGACTGTCAGGAGGTATGTTCTCGGGAGTCAACAAACACTCCAAAAGAGTACAAATAGTCTGAAGAAAAAGAAAACACTGTTAATTTAGGGCAATTTGTTTTGTTTTAAATGCTGGAGAAGGGTCAAACAATTTTTTTTACAAATTCCACCTCATTAATAAGAGATTATTCAAAACTCAGTGATTTGATAAATTTAGAGACAGAAAAATGAGTGTCCCTGGGATGTTGAAGTTAGAGGTGCAAAAAAAAAAGAAAAAAGAAAAAGTTATTTTAATCTTTGAAATAATAAAAGATTAGAAAAAAAATTTAATTATTCAAATATCAACCACTAGGTAAACCAGACTCTCTCTCTCTCTCTCTCTCTCTCTCTCTCTCCTATCCTCTTTCCTTCCCTCTTCTCCCACAGAAATAATCCCTATTTTGAACCAGTTCCCTAGAGCACAAAACAATCCCCAGTAATTGGTATCGTCATGGGCTCTAACACTTTTAAGACCCTCTTGCTCCAGGCTGAGGCAACAGGAATTCAGCTTTATCCCCACCATCAGCAGGTATGCACCATTCTCTCTCAGCCAGGAAAGAGGGGCAAGTGTCTTTCACTCAAATAGGAAAACACCTGTTCCATTTAAAATCTCCCTATTTCTATAACAATAAAACTGATCAATTTCTTACCAAGAAAAAGAGTGGGAATCTCTGCAGCTTCGCTACATCTCAGGGGAAACCATGGTTTCTAAAGGAATGCTTAAAACCAATGGAAGAGGACTGATGAGCCTGGGTAGGCTACCATCAGTGACCCACCAATAGGTCTTAGGATGCGTCTCCACTCCGCAGACACTGAAAACATTTCTGAGTGCCATGTAAGCAACTAATAAATTTATACGTTATCTCCAAGAGTTAACATACTTCCACAAACTTAAGGGAATCCCACATGCTGGGAGATGCAGAGAAAAATCATTGAAAGCTGTTCTCCTGTCTGCTCATTTTGCCTTAAATTCCTGTACTTCTAAGAAACTGCCGGAAACACTGGTCAGGAACAATGGCTTTAAAAGAGCTAAGAATTAAATGCCTTTTCCAAACACTACAGAATGAAGAGGGGAGAGCAGAGGCCACATTCATTCTTCCTTTCTCTCTGTTTTCACACTACTCCTGAATGGCAGAGTTCACACCACAGAGAATCACAAAAATACACAAGTCAACTTGAGAAAGAACACGCGCAATCTGCTTTTCACGAGCATTACACCCAAGGAAGTCTAATTAGGCTAACCACATAATTAATTCATTATGAATAAATTCAGACCTGCTTTCAGAAATAAATTATACCTCGGATAATTACTGTTGAATACTATCGTTTACTTAATTGGTGTGTGAATTATCCAGAAACCTGAACTTTCCTTTCTTACTATGCTACCCGACTATTGTAATTCAGCTTCAAACAAACTTGGTAACATAGTAACTTGATGGCAACAAAGTACAGAGAAACTAATTTTGTTTCTGGAGGGCTGTGAACCTTTAGTGAAGTTTCATGCTACATCATCACCAAGACCTTCACTTCTGTGTTGTGAATAACTCCCAATCGCTTCCATAATAAGTCCATCCTGTCTTTTACTGGTAGTAGCTAGTAGCCATCTCTCCCGTCACAGATTTTTCACTCACACTGACAGGTGCGAGTTCAGGAATGTGTGTTAACAATCAGATGCTTTATCTTCATTGATCAAGCACCTGCACTTCCGCCTACTTATCTGATTCAAAGACACATGGAGCTTCAACAACAGGTGGAGCATCTTCTCTAGGCAGGTGTTATGGTTTGAATCTGAAATGTTTCAAGTGCTTATCTTCCAAATGGTTGTAATATGTGTGTGAGTGTGTGTGTGTGTGTGTTTATACATATATACATATATATGTATATTTGTATGTATGTATGTATGTGTGTGTGTGTGTGTGTGTATGTATATATATATAGAGAGGGGGGGGAGACAGACAGACAGACAGACTTTTAGGGGCTGGCTAGCTGGTGTGTGCAGATCAGTAGGGGCAGGCTGTTGAAGGTTATGACCCAGCTCTGGTTCCAGTGATCTCTGCTTCCCAGTTTACCACGGTGTGAACAGACCTCACTATTCTTACAACCTGTCCTTTTTCACCATGAAGGACTGAAACCCTCTGACAATTATGAGTCAAAATGAGTTTTCCATCTCGTTTCTGCCAGACATTGTGCTTACAGTGATAGCTAGAAAAATAAATAAGCTGTAGCAACTTTTTTTTCTTCTAATTCTGTCCCAGTGTACAATAACACAACCATTCTACAGACACATAGTTGGCACTTAGGACTGAGTGCTAGAGCTGTGTAAATATCTGGGAGGGGGAGAAGTGAAGAGTTTACACTTTTTGGGGTCCTCACAGAGTTCTGAGGACTGAAGGACTATAGCAAGAGGATGAAAACAACTTAAAAATTCTGAAAATCTTTTTTAAAAAATTTATGTATGTGTATTTATGGGGGAAAGGCATGTGTATGTGTATACATGTATGGATACAGGGTGTCCTGGTCAGAGGATAGTTTGTAGAAGTTGGTTCTTTCTTTCCACCATGTGGGTCCCAGGGATGGAACTTAAATCACTAGCTTTTATGCCAGGAGCATACCTGGAGCAATCCTACCAGCACCTTCCCCCATCTTCTTAAGCAAGCAAAATGTATGGTATTCAGACTTTCCCAGGCATAGAAAATTGATTGTTGGGGCTGAACACAAACCTGCACCAGGCTGCTCTCTGGAACCGAAGTGATGGCTTTAAAGCTCGTTCTTAGCTTCTCCAAGCACACAGGAATGTATTTATCAAAAAGAATAGTTAAATTGGCCTTTTCTGATTGATGCCGTCTTCTGTCTATCCAACTGGCCACATACCTGAAAGGGAACACGGAAAAGCTTTTACGGAACAAGAGGCTTGAAAAGCAGGATGCCACTGGGTTCGAAGCTCCCCCTTCCACACAGCTTGGTGCAGCACTCCACGGACATGTTGAGTGGTTCACTCGATTTCTCAAATGGAAAATATTTTTAAATGGCCCTTTAAAGACTTGTTTTAATGGCCATTTTCACTCTAATGAAAAGAATGTAAAAGAAACTCCTAATAGCTCTTAGAAGGCAAACATAATCGTGCCTAAGTAGGCCATTACTTTGCATTTAGAGGGAAGTGCACTATGTCATTTCCCAAATGAGCAGACTCTGTTCATGGCGGAGGCTTTATTTATGAAAACAGCTTGGTGCTTTTCTTGATTAATCTTGGCATCAATTATTTAGTAATGAGAAATCAGTTATAAATAACGAGGTGAACATTCCATAGGGGCTACTTCACCCTGCTTTTTACTGGACTTTCTAACACCAACCTGAAAGGAATAATGTGTCAAGGAATAGAAGTGGTATGCCATGCCTTGATATATTGACATTTATATGATATATAGATATAGCTGCCTCAAGCTTATAACATGTTAACATTGCTGTCGTTTTAGTAAACTGCTTACCAATGTCGTGATGGCATCCCTAGTGGCCTCTGGGGTGCAACTAAGAGACGCCAAATGAAAAAGAATCACTCAGAAAGTTGTACTTGAGTAGGAAGCGGTGGTAATAAAGACATTTAGCAGCCTGCACATGAGCAGTGCTGCCACAGACTGATTACAGCCAGACCTTGTTGTAGAGGCAAATCAGGTTCTGCATTTTGAATATGGTATAAATGAAGGGAAGATGCAGGTTTTATCCAAGCCTTCCTGTGCTTTCCACAGACTTCACAGAAGAGCCACCATCATTATTCTGTGGTTTGATTTAAGGAATGACAGCTATCAGAATTTTTTTTTGTAGGAGCCCACTTATATGAAAGCGGTGTGACAGGGTGGTTAAACAAAGGCATTAAGACCACATCTGTATTCAGTGACTGGTTCTGTGGCCGTACAACAAGAGTGGAATTTCCGCTATTTTTATTTAGGTATTTAGTATGTGGGAAGGCTAGGCGATAGCTATATACCATGGCTCAAATGGTTTGGTCAAGAGACAATTTGCACACATTGAATCTTTCCTACTATCATGTGGGACCCACGGATCAAACTCAAGTTATCAGACTTGGCAGCAAGCACCTTTTACCTGAGAGCCATCTTGCCAGCCCCAGTAGGGAATCGCTGTATCCAGAACTTATAGTAGGAGGAGTTGCGCTCAAGGAGACAAGAAGTCTGAGCCTGGACTACCCTGGATCTGCATCTCAGTTCCCTTACGTTTTAACCAGGTCACCCTGGGGAAGGTGACGTAACTCTGCACTGGTTTTCTAGCTTTAAATGGAGATGATCGCTCCTTGGCTTTTGGCTAACATCATGAGTAGTATAAATAAAAACAATGATGCTATGGAGTTCCTGTGGTTGTGGGCATTAAACAAATGCATGTGCCTGAAGAACTGATGCCAGCATTTAATGACTTACTACCCATCACAGAGTTGGTGGCATTGGAATCCTGGGCTCAGATCCTGCCTCTGACTCTCTGTGAAATCTCCTCAGTTTCTTCAGTTGAGTATAAGAATTGTCATGAAGGTCCCCAGTGAACAGCCCACACTCAACTTTCCTACACAGTGTTTTTATATGAGTTGGGAAACAGGAGGCCCCTACAAAGATCACTAGGAACAGCAGGTACTGAAAGAGCCCCAAAGTGGGCTTTTCATTTATGGGGCAGGTGAAAGCTGTTTGTTGAGTTGCACTAGTAGCAGCTAGAACTTCCTTTGGAAACATACAAGGCCCACTGGCAAGTGATGCTGTGGCCCCATTGTCTCCATGAATAGCAGCTACTCCAAAGAGAAGCAAGCTTGACCAAAACAAGCCAAGTGATCAGTGGGGAATCTGCCAGAAAGATGGCCAATAATGACATCTCTTATAGCTCAGTGTCCTCACACAAAAAAGGGGCTAAAAGTTTCTATCAACAAATATGGACAGTTGAAAATTTCATGTAGAAATTATTGCTGACTCTATATCGTTTGGAATAAAAACTGACACTAACAGAGAAAATTTAGAGCTCTGAACCATTATATGTAGATATGGAAAAACCTAAGGAACAGATGTGTATCTGTTTGCAATTCTTCCCCTGTCACAAAAGATACCACAGATTTTAAGATGGGCAGCAGGAAAGGACCATTACCACGGGGCATATAATTATAAACAATGGTCTCTCAGAAACAACAAATACAGGGGACCAAGTCTGGATTGTGAATATAACTGCTTATACTAAAAATATTCCTCTGGCTTTTTGGAGAAATGGCTGATTTATATATTTCAAGTAAGGAAACTCTGAAACAAACTAGAAATCCAAGTGCCCAAATACTTGGAAAGATAAGTAAAGAATACAGAAGAGACGAATTTAAGGGAGGGGTTCCTCCTAGTGACACCCATGACAATCTGAGAATACAAGTAAATCTTGATAAGTAGTTATATATAACCTGCTGAACTACAAGAAGCCATGACTAGAAGGATAGACAATGACAAGGAACATAGGGAAGAATAAGAAGAGGGAGGTAGGAAGGAAAGCAGATGCAAGAAAAAGGTTCTCAACAGAAAACTATGTAGAAAGAATGAATGGATGAGGAAATCACTCACAAACCACCAATGGGCATCCTCTGAGGGGCCTGAGAATTTTCTCTCCAGAATTATAGATGTCATGAATGAACAAGTTGGTTGAATGTCTAGACAAATGGGGACTATGGAACTAAAGAAATACAATCTTGTTCTGAAGGTGAATTTTTGTAAAGGTACAAATGAAATCTGTAACTGGCAAGATTAAAAAAAACACTTGCAATATCCAAAACAGATTTTGTAGATATATGATTTATAAAGAAGAGAATACTGCAGTTCTTATTATTATATAGAAAGAGGAATTTATAGAAGAGAATACTCTAGTTCTTAGAGGACAAGTGCTTAAGTACTCACAGATGAAATGTTTTAATGTCTCCAACTTACATTCAAGGATTTCTGCAAAAACTGAAAGAAGATAACATGCCTCTATGTATGTGTGCATGTGTGTTTGTGTCAGCGAGAGGCTAAAGAAAGGTGGACCCATGATAGGGTAAGTCCTTAGGAACAGGGTTTTGTGACTGTAGTCCACAGTATGCTCCCAATTCTGTAGTTTTGAACACTTGGAAACAAACAGTTGCAGAAAACTGACACTTTTGAAAGAACTGCTTCAGAACTATAAACATATTGATCTCAGAATGTGAGGGATATTGAATAAATTACATACACACACACACATATATGCGCCATCTTATGGTATTACAATATGTAGTGAGCTATCTAATAATTACAAAGTACAAAGAAGCACTCGGATCCTGAGATAGCTGAAAGACTATGGCAACAGCAAGTGGAAAAGTAAAATCCCCTTAGAGAAGACCCCCTTATTCTAGAAATGTCTCAGCTGGGGCCTTGGTCATTCACATGAAAATTAAAACTGATACATTTATCCGGGACACAAACTTGCACACACAGAAACTTAACTGGAAAGAGTAGGCAGTGAAACTGGATACAAACTGGATGGCTATTGAAGCTACCTGGGACTTTAAACAGCAGTCCTTCTTTAAGTAGACAGCCATTTTGAGCTATCAGAAGTACTAACTGCCTTATGATGTGACTGACACTGAAGGACAAAAAGGCTTGGGAGCCATCAGAACACAATGGGACAGATGAGGGATCCTAGAAGGAAGGGAATATTGCCTGCTGCACGGTGGAGACCCTGCTCTGGGGTGTGCGGGAGTAGACGGTCAGGATCAGTTCTAACCAACAGAAATGCCCCAGGAACAGAATCCTGCATAAGGAAAGATGCTAGCCCAAGAGCAGCTTTTCTCTGGAGAGGCTGAAAAGTCCCTCAGACAAATGCATTGAAACTTTATTAAAACACACAGACCTGGCTGTGGTTCTTCCTTGTGAGCATCAGACACAGAAAGAGCAACAGGCAGCCTCTGGGAGGGGGCAGAGGTCACTTTCAAAGTATAGTCAGGGGAGGATGATTGGAAGGACCGCCCACAAAAGCTACAGCAGGGCAGAGAGAAAGCTAAGAGTGACAGGCATCAGTTTAGAGAATTCCCAAAGACTTTGCTGTTAAAGACTTCATCCTTAACATGCAGTGCTAATTTAAGGTGGTGGCACCTGTCAAATATGAAGTGCAGAAGTGTAAGGTCACTATGGGTGTGTCTTTAAAAATGACTGTGGAGGCCAGTGTCTCTTTTGTTCTCTCTGTAATATCTTGGTCACAAGGGGAACAGCTATGTTCTACCACAATGCATTGCCACATCACAGGCCCCTAACACAGGGCCCAAATAATGAGAGAGGGACTTGATCTCTGCTGCTGGATACCACATCAGTTTTCTCTCTTTTAAAAACGCAGAAAGTCCCAGGGACTTGCTACAGTGGGGGATACTTCCTAGCACAGGGAGAAAGCAAGGAATGCTGGGACGTGAGACTGGATGACTGGCAGGACCTAGAGAAAGGCAGGTCCAGGAGAATCACAGAAGACCTACTGCCCTGAGCTGAGATCCACAGCCATCCTGACATGACTATGGAGGGGAGGGATCAGGAAAAGAAGTAGCCTGAGCTTGCTCTCATCTCTCCCTCTCATTTCCTGCCAAGGTTCTTCATGAGCCAAAGGGAACAGAAGCCAGAGGGCAGGGAGCTCAGCTATGTGGTCACATGGAACAGCGTCTGGGGCAGAGACACCATGAAGAGGCTGGGGAGAGGGTTGATGGAGGGCATCTGATGCAGGAGCAGATGGTTATCTGCTCAGCTCAGAGGTTCCTACTGTGCAGAACATGGTAGGGGACACCTAACCACACAGCAACTGAGATACAAAACTCTTGCTCTGAAGGAAGCTTTTCCATTGTCCAAATACATGTACATATTTCAGACACAGACATGCAAGTACTCATGTAATGATTTGTCTAAGAGCTTCATGTAAGCTATTATTTGTTTATTTATTCAACACATACTGTCAATTATTTTCAAAGTATGTGATCAAGGCAATATGTAAGTAAAAATGACTTAGACACCTGGGTGCTAAATTACCTTAAATTAATGCAATGAGTATTGCATTAGTAATATCTTCTTCAAGTCCTTTTAACTGAGATTAAAATAAATAAATAAAATGGTAGAACAGCTGATTAAGGAGTGGACATGGGCATACAAACAGCACACACACGAAGACATGCCCTATGGTAGAGCCACCAGAAAAATATAGATGGTGACTCAGAGAGACCCTGACACATACCACTCAGTGAGGACCCTAGAAAAAAAGCAGTAAGGAAAATTAAGGATGTGGAATGCCCTATAGGATCCACAGCATCCTCTCGTGCAGTACTGGGAGGAAGGTAACATGATACAGTCACTCTAGTTAAACATGGTAGCTAGTCCTTGAGGGTCAAACGCTGCATTAGCATCTGATCTGGCAATCCTGGGGTTATCACAAAGGGCCTGAGACTGATCCTGGAAGAGTAACTTGTGTATCTGTATGCCTTATTCACAGAATCGGTTCACAATAGCTGAAAGGCAGAGGCAGCCTACATGTCCATCAAGAGACAAATGGGTAAGACCAACCAAGTGTATAAACTGACTCTGTAGACATTAAGAGTAAATACACCTCTATCTCTATAAGCTACCCAGAGTGCTCTAGCTCAGGAGCCACAATCAGGAAGAAGGCTCCCAGGAACCTAGGCGAGGATTACTTCTTAGTGCTGTGAGCGGATGGTGGGGATGGAACAACATAATCAACATGCTCTCTGCCACCCAGCTTTACCCTCACCAATAGTGATACAGCAATGTTGATGCCACATACATTTTCATGACAAAAACATGTAAGAAAAGAAGAAATGCTCACGGATTCCAGCCCAGATCCTGCGGGTTCACATACAAAATGCCAGCTCTGGAGACCGTGGCTGGTGTGGCTGTCCGCAGGTGATGGGTCTCGAATAGAAGCCTCATGGAAGGTTTGAGGGCCACTCGTTCATTGCTGGCCAGGGTCAGCACCTACAATGAGCAGCATGTGGTTGGTGGTTACCAGAGGAGTGCTACCACCAGGAGCCAGTACATCAAACAGACCATCACAATGAATGATGCTCCTACTAGTGATGCCCATCGTGACTAGGACAGCCACAGGTAGACTCACCTGAATTCATATCTGAGCCCATGTGGAGGCACTCTGGCTGAATCCTTAGGGAATAAAATTGCCTTACAGATTCATGAGGGCCAGGCCTCCAGTAGCCATAGGAACTATTACTAGCCCAAATGTAAGTGGACTACCATAAAACCTGAATTCCAACTGGTAATAAGGACACATGCTCCACTGTGCCCATAGCATCCCTATTTATAATAGCCAGAAGCTGGAAAGAACCCAGATGTCCCTCAACAGAGGAATGGATACAGAAAATGTGGTACATTTACACAATGGAGTACTACTCAGCTATTAAAAACAACGAATTTATGAAATGCTTGGGCAAATGAATGTATCTGGAGGATATCATTCTGAGTGAGGTAACCCAATCACAAAAGAAGTCACTTGATATGCACTCACTGATAAGTGGATATTAGCCCAGAAACCTAGAATACCCAAGATACAATTTCCAAGACACAAGAAAATCAAGAAGGAAGACCAACGTGTGGATACTTCATTTCTCCCTAGAATAGGAAATAAAATATCCATGGAAGGAGTTGCAGAGACAAAGTTTGGAGCTAACACGAAAGGATGGACCATCCAGAGACTGCCCCACCTGGGGGTCCATCCCATAATCAGCCACCAAACCCAGACACTATTGTATATGTCAGCAAGATTTTGCTGAAAGGACCCTGATATAGCTGTCTTCTGTGAGGCTTTGCCAGTGCCTGGTAAAAATAGAAATGGATGCTCACAGTCATCTATAGGATGGAACACAGGGCCCCCAATGGAGGAGCTAGAGAAAGTACCCAAGGAGCTGAAGGGGTCTGCAACCCTATAGGTGGAACAACAATATGAACTAACCAGTACCCCCAGAGCTCGTGTTTCTAGCTGCATATGTAGCAGAAGATGGCCTAGTTGGCCATCATTGGGAAGAGAGGCCCCTTGGTCTAGCAAACTTTATATGCCCCAGTACAGGGGAATGCCAGGGCCAAGAAGTGGGTAGAGGAGCAGGGCAGGGGGCGGTATAGGGGACTTTTGGGATAGCATTTGAAATGTAAATGAAGAAAATATCTAATAAATTTTTTTTAAAAAGTAAATAACACCTTTGACATCTTAAAAAAAAAAAAAAAAGACCTGTATTCCACAACTAAGAATGTGCACCACTGCAGTTAGCCAGTGTCCTGTCCTCTCTCATACATGTATGTAGGCTCCAACCTCTGTTTTCTGAGAAGCATTGTCTTCATTCAGAAAGCAGTGGCTACTGATGCTACCTAGGAGTAGTATTGGCTCCTGAACTCTTACCCTGCTCCAACAACAGGTCTCGGATTGCCTTTTTGGTATGACACGGGACCTCTTGTCTCTGCTGTTCCCAGGACAATCACATGGCATGCTTGGCAAAGCATTTAAACACAATCTGTAGCCATAGGAACAACTTAATTTGCATTGCCAGGTTTCATCAGTGATCACATGGTACAAACTCATTCTTTTGTTGTCTCAATATCAATATTTAATCAGACCACATAAGATATAGCAATTTAATACCTGCCTCTTAGAAAACAATAAGGCACATAAATTGAATTCTTATCTATGTGCCTAAATTTTATGAATGGTGATTCAATTCAGAGATAAGGGAAACATTCCCCAAATTTTAAAAAAGATTTATTTATTTTTATTTATATGAGTACACTGCAGCTGTCTTCAGACACACACTAGAAGAGTACATCAAATCTCATTATAGATGGTTGTGAGGCACAATGTGGTTGCTGGGAATTGAACTAAGGACTTCTGGAAGAGCAGTTGGTGTTGAGTCATCTCTCCAGCCCTCTCCCCCACCCCCCACCCCCCAACCATCATTTGTTTAACTATGAAGAAAATATCACTCATCAAAACAGTGACTACATATGAAATAGTGCATTGAGGAGACAGGAGATTGTGGATATCAGCAGCTGAACAGCCCCCGGATATAGCGCCAAGGAGAGGCACTACAGTGTCTTTCACCTTGTTATCATCCATCACTGTGTTCAGGGACTCGATCCACAGGGGGTCAATATCCCCATCCAGGACTATCCAGGTTGGCCCATCATGTGTGAGATTTGCCTGCTCTCTCAGAATGGATGAGAAGAGACCTGTAAAACGGGAGCAGATGCTGCAAATGCAATCGGGGGCTGTTTGTTTCTAAAACACGTTTCCCCTGGGATTCCCTTTATGAGATAAATAAAGGAAGTTGCTACCTCCTTCTCATGAGTGACATACAATGCCCACTGTCTGAGCTCTCTCAGGTGGGCTCCAGATCCAGTTAGTTCTATGACTTACTCACAGGCAAGCTCCACCTTCTAGGAGAGGGTCCTTACCCTTAATAACAAAGCTTTTCCTCTACCTGTCGAGCACGGGAAAATGCCTTCCTTGAAGACCCATTCTGAGATTTATAGATGGTAGTGAACATAGACCGGAAATGTGTAGTAAGTAAGACATTATCCTTTTCCACACACATATGTTCAGTATCTGTCTTAGACTGCCTACCATATTTCACCTTCTCCATTTTTTCTATTACATTACTCAAGGTTTAAATTTTGAAAGGCCATGCTCCAAAGTGCTGTCCATCTTCTTCACAGCCATGAGAGTGATGCCATGAGGTGCAGAGAAGTGTCTCATTCTGCATCCTCGTTTTCAGTTATTCCATATCTGAGGGATGTGCACTTATGGGGGGCATGCTATAGGGGCTGGTTCTGCATCCTCGTTTGCAGTTATCCCACAATAAAAAGCCAACAGCTTTTCTAAGGGTTCTCAATTTAAGCAGCTTTCACATATTTCCTGTATAATGCTAATGATTTTGTCCCTGCCATGATCCTTCATGAAAATCAGATCCTTGGCGGCAAAAAAAAGTTGCAAAACATGACCATCAGATCAGCAGTGACCCCAAGGTAAGCGGGTGGACAATACCAGACAAGTCATACTTCAAAGCAGGTCGCCTAAGTGGCATTTGACCATTGTGAGCAGAAGTGTGGATCCTAGGGAACAGGGCCTGGATGTTGGGAGCATCCAGTGTTGAGATTTGGATGGAAAGAGGCTTGAACAGCAGGAACTGGGAAGAAGAAAGGCAGCCAGAAGGGCTGAGTGCAGGACTGAGGTTAGAGATTGATGGAGACCCAATCACCAGTCTCATAGGCCATAGAAGAGTTGACTCCTAGAGTAGCTAATGGACACACTGCAATCTGAAAGCTAGGAAGTAGCATCCTGAAGCAGGCTCTGGTTTCTACATGGAAAACAAGGGGCTGAGACACTAGGAAGACAGCAGCTTGGATTAGTGTGGCGTCTGTGGAGATACACTGACATTTAATAAATACATATGTTTTCTTATTTCTCCTCTTCTCTCCCCCATGTTCTCATTAATGCTGTCCTTTCTTTCTTTTACTCACAGGGTCTCTCTCAGTTTGTAGCCCAAGCTTGCCTAGAACTCACTTGTAGCACAGGCTGGCCTTAAAGTCACTGTAAATGATAACCCTTCTGAGTGCTGGGATTATAGGCACAAATCACTGCACATAACTTCAATATATATATTTTGAAGATGGTGACTATATGGTATCCATTGTGAAGTCACCAGTAGGAAACAGAGAGAGACAGGGTACTAAGGATTATACTAATATTGGTACACTCATTAGAAATAAGAATTATGAAGGCTTTTAAGGAAAGTATGTGTTTATCTCCAAATATAGGTTGAGTATCCTTTACCCAAAAACCTTGGGATTAGAAGTGTTTCTGATTTCAAACTTTGAAGAACTTCAGAATATTTGCATCTGATTCACTGGCTGGACATTCCTAACCTAAAAATCAAGCATCTCAAATATTCTGAACTATGCCTAAACTTATGCCCAAAATGTTTTCAATTCCAGAGTTTCCAGGCAGGAAGCATGACCCACTGCCTCTGTTCCCGACAACTATGATGCAGGCCTGGATACAGTCAACATCCCTCATACCTATGATGCCCATTTGAATTCAGCCACTGTCTCATTCCAGGAACTTTAGAAATGGGGCATTTGCATTGACTTCTGGTTTCCAAGGAGCCCTGCCATCACTGGTGTGGGTAAAATGGACAGCACTAAGCAGTTCTTCTGCCACATGCAATCTAGCACTTCCCAAACCTTGCTTTCAGCAGGTCATTATCATCATAGCACGCTGTCAATTGAGAGAGAGAGAGAGGGAGGGATGGAGAGGGAGAGGGAGAGGGAGAGGGAGAGGGAGAGGGAGAGGGAGATTGATTGATTGATTGATTTTCATCACTTCAAATGAGAGCACTTGCCATCTTTCCATTCTCGGGTAGCATGATGTATGAAACCAAAGAGTTCATCTGTTGTCACAGCCTTGGGGTTTAAGTCACTCCAAACAGGCTTCTGTTTCATGTTAACATATGTTCTGTTCAGTGTTCTCAAAATCTGATAAAAGCAAGCCAAGAAAACAATGTAACGTTGGCCAAATGAACAGTGGAAAATAAATTCTCCTAACCTATCATGTGCTCCTGGATATCCCGTATCTAGAGTGATGCAGAAAGCAGAAAAAAAAAAAAAAGTTGTCTGTTTCCTCATCTTGTAACATTCAATGCCACAGATGCTTAGGATGACAGGACCAGCTCACCTGATTCCCAGAGGCATTCAGACTGGAGAAAGCTGCTTTATCAGTTAAATCTTTAACTGTGTACAGAGTGAGTTTGAGATCTTTAACTATGCATACAGTGTATAAAGTGTATAAGAATTCCTGTGTATGAGGTCACTCTGCTAGTATTTTGTAGCCCAACTCAGAATTGCCTGGAGGCTGTCACCATGACTGCTGAAGCCCTCCCAGAGCTTCTCACTCAATAGGCAGAGGGAGGACCCATAGTGTAGTGTGCACTTCTAAGACTCCAGGATGACAATGCTTGCCTAGACAGTCTTCAAGATCCACTGACACAGCAGTGATTGAACCTTCACAAGATGTGGTCTTCAGTTGGAGAAACTAGAGCTGTGGCTACTGAGCATCTAGCATCTAGCATCTGCTTTACATGTGTCAGTACCCTGGATGGTGTGCATCTAAGCAAATACTCAGTGTATAGTGTCACTGGAGCTTGGAGGCTAGCTTCAACAAAAGAAGCTGGAGGAAGACAACATCATCAGAATTGGGACTCATTAGGCATGTATCTACTTAACTGACCCAAATATCTGCCCTGGTTGTCCTTTACTCTGCCTTGAAAGCCAAGGTTGTTGTTTTTGATCTGTATCATCCTCACCAATCCTAGGAGTTGTAAAGGGCTGATCTTTAAAAGTGCCAACTACTTTACGGTGGTGAGTGTGTAAATAACATGGTCCTGCTCACATCAGCCTAAGCATATGTTGACTAGGTGAAGAGTAAAGGAAAGAAATGAAATACCTCAGGAATATACAGCTTATATTTTTGGAAACCATTAATCTCCCAGAAATTTTAGAATTTAATTTTATCCTTCCATGAACCATGGCCTACATCTGAAAGTTATACTAACAAAGTAATTATAGGTCTATCAGTAATCTACTTTAATATTGCAATGATTACATTTTTCACTAGAAAAAAGATCTCCACACAGAGCCTCCCTGGGCAATTGTCTCCCTTTGGGTTCAGCTCTGAGGACTGGCAAGTTCCGTGCACAGCCATGCTCCAGAACTCATATGCCATTCCAATTATTTTTAGATGTTGGCCACCAAATGTGTTTATACCCAAGCATCCTGAATGGGAAGGCACACAGCTCTGCAAATACCGTCTGCCAACCAAGAAAATAAGAGTGCTGCCAGGACAGTCAGGAAGGCCAAGAAGAAGCAAGCAGTGAACTAAAAATGGGGCTTAATAATACCTAGAGCTTCCCATCACAGCAGATAAAACCATACAATGCACAGCCCAGCACACAATAGGGACCTCAGAAATGTGGGTGTTGCTATCTCTTTTCTTTTCAAGCTTTGTTTTGAGGCCAAGGAAGGCTCAATCTCTAAAGGAGTAATGAAGGAAAATATTTGCACTTGTTTTCTTAATAGTATGGGAAGGAGACTTTATGGCAGCCCCAAAGAGGCAAGAAAGTAGTTTTAATAAAGGTGGGCAATGCTCATCAAACCCTGCGAGTCAGGTGGCTCGTTCACTCTGAACACTCTCACCCTTGGTGAAAGAGGCCAGGTGTGAGCATGCAGATGCAAGCCTGAATATGTTGGCCAAATTCTCCTTATCTTGTGTGGAAAGTCTAGTCTCTGGATGAGCCTATTATTTCTCTCTCTCTCTCTCTCTCTCTCTCTCTCTCTCTCTCTCTCTCTCTTTATATATATATATATATATATATATATATACATATATATACACACATACACACACACATACATATATATGTGTGTGTGTATGGCATGGTGTTTTTTGTATGTGTGGTGTGATGTGGTGTAGTGTGTGTGTGTGGTATGGTATGGTATGTGGTTTAGTGTGTGTGGAATGGGTGTGTGTGTGTGTGTGTGTGTGGTGTGTGGTATAGTATGATATGTGGTGTGGGGTAGTGTGTATGTGATGTGTGTATGGTGTGGTATGTGATATGCAATGTAGTGTGGTATGATCTGTATGGGTGTGTGAGTAGTCTGGTGTGTGTGTGATATGTGTAGTGTTGTGTTGTGTGTGTATGTGTGGTATATATGTGGTGTATGGATATGTGTGTTATGTGTGGTATAGTATGTGGCATGTGTGTGTGTGTGTGATATGCCATGTGATATGGTATGTATGTGTGTGTATGATACGTGTGGTATTGTGTATGTATAGTGTGTGTGTATATGTGGTGTGTGTGGTGTGGTATGTGGCAGGGTGTGCATATGTGGTGTGGTATGTGTGTGTATGTCTATGAAATGGAGCATGCAAACAATGACCTTTTTCACCTTCACATTCCATTGATCATGTGACACTGAAAGGAACAGTGTCACATGATCAAATGGCAGCTGTAGATTTCAGACCCTAGCTCAACATTATTGTGGCTTCACCAAAGGGACCCCTAAGCAACACTGAAAATTGTGCCCTCCAGAAAAGATTCCTCCAAGGCTAAAAGGTATAGCATGAGTTCTCCTACCTTACTCTTTCCTGTGCCTGCATTTCCAACCACAAAGACAGAGTGTCGCACGGCCAGTAGCTCCTCAAGCTGGACAACCTGCATACAGACAGCTGTCACTCAGGCCCTTTCATGACTGAGTGACCAAAAAACAGCCCATTCATTTTAGCTCTCTTACAACCCTACTCTGATCCCACTGTCATGTGGGAAAACACACTAAGCCCACACCATAGCTTCTTGGAGTTTCCCCACATAAAAAGCAGACATGAGTGCAATATGTTGTCATCGTCATCATCACTGCCATTGTCATTGTCATCATTACCATTGTCATCATCTCTGTTGTCATTATCATGTCCGTTGTCATTGTCCAATGACATCATCATCACCAAGGTTATGTCACCATTATCATGATTGTCATTGTCATCTTTATCATCATTGTCATCATCTCTGTTGTCATTATCATTATCATCTCCATTGTCATCATCATCACTGTCATCTTTGTCATCATTATCACCATTGTCATCATCACTGTCATTGTCATCACCATTGTCATTGTCATCACCTCCATCATCATCATCCTCATCATCACTACCATTGTCCTTGTCATCATCATCATCTCTATCATCATTGTCATCATCATTACTGTTGTCATGGCCATCATCACTGTCATTGTCATCATCATCACCACCACCATTGCCCTTGTCATCCTCCTCCTCCTCCTCATCTCTATTATCGTCATCATCATCACCACCACTCTCATCATCATTACAGCATCATTGTCATCATCATCATCACTGTTGTCATGGCCATCATTACCATTGTCATTGTCATCATCTCTATCATCATTGTCACTGTTATCATCACCACTACTGTATTGTCATCACCACTGTCTTTGTCCTGTCATCATAATCATCAGCATCATCAGCATCACTTGTGCAGCATGCATGTGTACATATGTGTGGAGGCCCAAGGTTCATGCTGAGTGCCCTGCTCTCTCCTTCTTTACCTTACTGTCTGGAGAACAATGAAGTGTTCTGTCTCTATAATCTGTCTGTCCCTACACTGAGGTGAGAAGTACATCCAGCTGCACATGGCTTCATATGGATTGGGGAGTTCAAATCCAGGTTCTCCTCTCCTCATGCTTTTGCAGCAAGCCCTCTCACTCACTGAGACATCTCCCCAGTCCCTATTTGATTGACACTTGATACATGGCAGGGGGAGTTACTTACAAAAATCAATGACTCTTTTACAGAGTTTTGAGCAGAAATGATGTATAGCAATCATTGCCTACGGGGGAGTGATGGCGCACATCACATAAACTATCTGAAACACATACTTTTCATGCATTGTTGATCATGTATTCATTGACCCCAATGCAGCCTTGTCTTTGTATGAGTCCGACAGTGCCTTCCTCAGAGCTGACATGCCTCCCCCAACAAAAATAACTGATGATTTTACTTTCATTATCCATGGATTGGAGAAGAGAGAACACAATACAATTTGGCACATGTAACCCAGAAGTTTTAAAATTAGCTAAAAGTATGGTTACATTTAGAGTCATGACAGTTATATCTACATTTTGAAGATCTCCTTGATAGAGACTAGATATCAAAGCATTTACTTAGATGTTTCTTAGCTGACTATCGTACAAAATGCTTGAAAGTATTTGATAAGATCATATTAAAGTCATGTAATATAGTTAATGTTTTGGATAAATAACACTTGGAAAGTCACTTGAACTATCAATCCCACCACCTGCCATCAACAGTAATATGTCTTTTACTTTGAGGATGAAGCTCTCCTCGGGCTGCAGGCGAAGTTCCAGGGTAGACTGCTTGACCATCTGTTCAAAGTGTGGTTTCCTCTGCCGAGGTACATCCAGGGCTGGAAACAGGTCGCTAACCAGGCCCAGGAACACTGGGACATCATCAGTTACAATTTTAGGCATATTAAAGTCCCTCAATGCTCTCATGAGCACCTAGGAAAGCAGACAGAAGACACTGAATCTAAAGGTGACACAGTGCATTTCAAACACTACATAGAAGCATTACATGATACATACTGTATTGAAACATGTGTTAATATGATGTATACATGTATAATTTTATGTTGTGTACCATCTAAAATCAAGTGTAATTTTTCAAAGTCTAATAAATACCTACTGAGCTAACACACATTTTAAATAGGATTTGTTTTTATTTATCGTGTGTGTGTGTGTGTGTGTGTGTGTGTGTGTGTCCACAGAAGGCAGAAGATCCTGGAGCTGGAAATACAGGCATATGTGAGCTGTTCACTCTGGGTAATAGAAACCAAACTCAGGTCCTCTAGAAAAGCAGAATATGCTCCTAACTGCTGAGCTATCTCTCCAGGCCCACAGCAGCACATTCTCAACCTTCACATCCAAATCTGATATGAGAACACTGTTCTCTGTCCACAGGAGGCAAACACTTTCAGGTTAGTGGAGCATGCAAGGCGACCACACGTGGCCTCAGAATAATATGAGCCATGAGGCCTACTTCTTCCCTGGGAGCTGTTCTGGTCTTCAGAACACCTCTGAGCCCATCTCTCGCCTTCACCAAACTCATATTCTGGATTGAACCAGTCTATCAGATCACATTTCTTGAAGCTCTCTGCAATCGCAGGATGATAAATACAAATGCTTTTAATTTTGGCTTTCATTTTACACTGGCTAGAAACTAAAGTTGGTGCTAGGCTTTAAAAGCAGTAACTCAAACATCAGAGTAAGTTATACAGAGAGCTACACGTTCCATCTTCACTGAACACTGGGTGGAATAAAGGAGCAAAGAAAATGTTGGCTAACCCTGAACAGAGACCAAGAAGAGATAGATCAGCAAATTTAAGACAAATAGTGTCCCTTACCATAAAAAAAAAATTCTAGAGAGATCTAGTTTACTCTATATTTCAAGATACATCACATGCATACTTGCATAGTTCTGCTATCCGGTCTCTTGTTTCTTCCTAAGCAAAGATAATGTCGGCTGTGCTGTCACCACTGAAATCTTTGGAGGAGAGCAGAGCTCTTCCCAATGGCCTCACAACTGCTGTGCATCTCACGAAGTTAACCTCTCCTCTTGGAGCCCACTTTAAGCAGTGGATGTTCTGTACCCCACTGGGTTGACCTGAGGTCACTGGCTTTTCAGAATGAATATCCCAACTTTATTAGCTGGGGTTCTTACACATTTCTCAAAGAAGATCAAACAGTGATGACTAAAATATTCTATTAGAGCTGTCAAAATACTTTTCGTGGTTGATATCTCAAAAACACTTATATAAAAATCACATTTTCCTTTCCCAGATCCCCATCTCTGTAGTCAGGAACACTTGTGACCAATTACAAGAAATGCTGGCCCTTAAAATAGCCTGCATTAAGGACAGATGTTTTAATAGATGGAATCATGTGTGCCTCCCCAGCCAGGTACATAATTCCGTCTGTCTGAAGCCATTTAGCTACTCACTCTGCAACATCATTTAGCACTGAAGTACCTGATCTTCGGGTCTATTTTTATCTCCTCGTTTCAGTGAGCCAGCTACCACCAAGACAGACTTAATAGCACGAAGTCCCCAGTCATAGTGATCCTAAAAATAAAAGCACAGGCACGCCTTTCTCAGACATTGAATGAGATCTTCATTCCAGAAGTAAAAGCTGGAAGCCAAAAGAGTTCAGATAGACACATATTTTTTTTAATAAAAGATTTACAACAATTAATTCTGGAAGCAAAATAATTTTATAGATCTTGTTTGTGGGGCGTGTATCTGACTTCCTTCAGCCATTTTCTAGACTCTTTCTGTAGCATCTCATTGCAGCTTTTGCCCAAGTCCCCATCTCTCACCTCAGCTCCTCTTCTTCAATCAAGAAGATTCAGCACCTTGACTAGTCCAGGCTCCCTTCCCTTTGTGCACCAACCTTCATACATGTACCCCTTACCTTTATTATCCCCATCCCAGCCATTCATGTCTAGTCACCTATCCTTTCAGTCACTTAGACAACTCTGCCCTAGTGCGAACATGAAATACAATAAAAATTACAAAATTCTATTATGAGCCAGTCTCTCCCTGAGACTTGTACACCATTCCCACTGAATCCCACTGGCCCTGGACTTCTGGAAGGTGGAGGCAGTTCCTGTCTATTTCAGTCTGTGGAGTTCCTGAGCCTGGCTTACAGCAAGGTGCTCAGTGAACATATATTCCATGAGTTGAATTCAAAAGTGACTGACTCCGTAACAGGATCTCACTATGTATCTCTGGCTATCCTGAAATTTGCTACAGAGACCAGGCTGGCCTTGAACTCACAGAGATAGTGCCTCTGCTGGGATTAAACATGTTCACCACCAGTCTTGGCTCCAAAACAACTGATTTGGGCTGCCTGGCATTCCCTCTCTTGTCCACCTATCTACCATCCTCAAGGCAACAATTCTCCTAAATGTTTCTCAGCTGTGCCTACAGGCAGGTCACCTCTCCTCCAAGCCTCAGCAGCTGTAGAGAGGCAGACAGAGTAGCCATCTACTTTACAGATGGATGTGGGGGTAAAGTTGTTCATGTGGGAATGAATGCTTTGTGAACACTGAAATGATAAATACATGAATATGCCATTTCATCCATTTGTGGATAATAAAACCAAATTAGGTCTTGGCTGCCGTTTCTGTTGGTAATAAAAGAAGAGAAGAACGGAAGTAAAAACACCCATGTGTCATGCCGATAATAAAGGTAAGGGGTGCATGGAGAACGTTTTCGTTCAGGTGTGTATCTGTGGGAGTTTGGGGGCTACAAAGACCCCCCAGATGGTCTCATGAAAAGTCTTGGCAGGAAAATTATTTTTATCACTGGTCATGGTAGAGATCATCTGGAAGTCACGAGTACAAAAGCAGACTAGGGCTGAAGAAGGAAGATAAAAGCAAGAGCCGACAGGTCTGCAGGGCACAGAGGCTGTCTGGGTCGTGGCCAGGTCCTTGCAGAGGTGATGCTAAAGGAGAGGATGCGCCAGAAGCTACCGATTCTATTCGAAGAGAACCCCTTAATACTGAAATGCTGTGACGACTACTGCGTCCTCGCTGCTTTTCCTGGTTTATCCAATAAGTTCTGACCCTAGAAAACCATTCTCGTGTTTCTATTCTCTTCCAACTTTACTCCATTGTTCAGGAATGTTTCTGATTCTTCACATTCCTCTCTACTCTCAGAAATGTCTGAGTTGTGCTTGTAACTCAGCTCTGCTTTCTAGACAGGCTTCCTTTTTCCATGCACGCAGTACAAGAACTCTTCTCTTCCTGCCTGATACCTAGCGCCCTACCTTCCTCTTGAATTTGGCTCCAAGTGTCCTAGATAAAGTTAGGATAAGCTCAGCTCCCACCAGCTCCTACTACCGCTCAGCTCAGGACTCCGTTATTTCATGAACTTCCACGCCCATCAACAGGATTATAACTACCCAACTGGTAATCTTGAGGTGATTTCAAAACACAGCATATGTAGCTGTGTGAGGAGATTTTAAAACACAACACATGTAGCTGGTTGAGGCAGCAATTGCAATACTCAGGAGACTGAGAAAGGAGGATTTCCAGGAGTCTGTGGCTAGCATGGGGTAGAGTAAGACATTATCTCAAAACAAAACAAAACAAAACAAAACAAAACGAAACAGAAAATAAATGCTACCTATTCTATGTAAACATAGACCTCTTCCTTTCTTGAGACCTTTGATAATATTTTCCTTCTCTACTTTCTTCCAATTTTTACTTCATGCAATTGAACCTCCAAGTTCTTTACTTGGCCTGTCTGTTTTCATCCGGTTTGTCTCTTACAACTCTGTCAACTGGCATCAACAACATACTACCTGAATACAGTAGATGGTCTCACTAGATGTTCATAATATTACTACTGTAACGGACACACTCAAAATTTCATTTTTCATGGGAAGTGGATATTTTTAGTTATAAAATTTAAATGGAATTTTAAAGGAGATTTCAGATTATAAGAAAAGATAAAAATACCAATCATCTCACTCCTCAGAGACAACTGTCAAAAATTATGTTTCCAGTCATTTTGTGTATAGAAAACACATCTACAGCTGAGGTCATACCCAATGAACCTTCTTTTGCACACGACACTGTGGGACAGTACTTCGCCCATGTTATTAAACATTACAGCTTCCTTTCCAAATACCTACCCTTGAAACGACAGGATGTCCGTATCTCTGATTCCATATCTCACTCTGAAAGTGGGCAAGTTAAGATAAATACACTGGATCGAACAAGTATCTGTGGGTTAACAGCGCCGTTATATAACAGCTACAGGCTAATGTCACAGGGAATCAGTGAGACACCACAAAAAGTCCTAAGCCCAACAGGAAGCTAAACTTAAGAAGACCGAAGCAGACACACACTTGTTTGTGGCACATCAGCAACTTCACAAACTTGCCAGAAGCACAGTAAAGAAGACTGGAGACTAGGATTAATAAACAAAGCCCCATTCAGTTTCAAAATAGGGATTAGCAACTGATGAGAAAGGCCAACATTTCTAGAATGTTTTCCAGAATCAACTTCACTCACCTTGTGACCCCTTCTGCCTTTTCCACTACAAGAAATAAAGGCAGCATGAAATCTCCTTTATAACTATAGCATCAACAATGCTCAGAGAAAATCCCATAACTCTTTTGTAAAGAGCCATATGGAGTATAAGTAAGATACTTATATGCACACTAAGATGTCTGAAATTTAATTTCAGGAAAAAGTAAGATTTGGAAAGCATGTAATTTGAACAATCCCATAGAAAATATGAAATCCTTCCAAATGTCTGTGTCATTTGAATGCTAAAGTATTCAACGTACATGTTTTTAAACGTCTATTTTAATATGATATAAAACCAAATAATATCCAAAGACTTCTCACCTGCTTGGACAGCAGCTCCTCACAGAGCGTGTACAAGGAAATGAACTTCCGGGCCAACGAGCGTGCATCCACAAACCCTTCCGCCACCAACATGATTTCACAGATCAGCTCAGTGTCCGGGGCCACCATGGCACAGGGTCTACAGTATAAATATGAGCTCTCATTTTAACTATTATAGTAAGGTCATACGTGTACATCACTTCAATCAGGTGATTAGTCTGTAGCAACAGTCTCACTACTCCTACGCAGGTCATAATGGCCTCTGTCAATACCGCTAACAAAACCCTTCAGTCCAACTAAAACACTTCTGCTGGACACTGGGGAGACGGTGAGACAGTAGAAATAGTAGACACCTGCAATGGGGGTGGGTGGCAAGTTTAAAGAAAATGCAGAGTTACAATACATTAACTTCCCTCTGCGTTGGTGGAATTCGGTCTTTGCTTGTTTGGTGGAGCTGGAGATTTAAGTCAGACTGAACCTGTGCTCTACTTCACAGTTACTCCGGGCTCTTAACTACGTGTTCATGATCTCACTAGAATGACAGGCACAGGAAGACTGAAGTTTTCTAGTAAAGGTAAAACATACTACCGGAACACAGCGTCCATTGATCACTGGAGAATAGTACCTCGCTCTGCAGCTGGTTTCAATAACCATCGGGCATACAACCTCCAAGGCACAAGTTGGTACAAAAACAATGAGGGAGTTATGAGTTTTGTTCTGATTTATTTAACAAAATGTGATGTATTTTAGTTTTCAAAGCTAGTTGTGCTTAATGGGCAGCTCAAAGAGTTCACGAATGCCTGAATGTCACCTTCAAAAGTGTACAAGTGGGGTTGAGGGACGCTTTAGCAGAGTCCCAGGTTGGCACCCAGTGTCCATGTGGCTCACACGCACCAATGACTCTAGTTCTAGGGGACCCAGTGTGGGTTTCTGTGGGCACAAGGCATGCACATGGGACACATATACATGCAGGCAAAAAACTCATACACTTAAAATTAAAAATTAAGCAAAACCCTAAATAGGTTAAAATATTTTGAGGGTATATAAGTTATCTCTTGCACAGTGCTACTAGGGTCCACCAAGAGGGGCTTTCCAGATGAAAATTTAGAAAAATGTAGCTTCAATTTCCTCTTTATGTATAGGAGGATTTCAAAAAGTTCCTACTCAAAGACTGGAGCCAGAAATAGCCAGACCTGAAAACTTTCCACTGAAACCTGGTACAGAGGGACCACAGGCAAATGAATAAAAGCTCTATGCTTTAGATTGTTAAGACTGTGCACCCCAAAACATTTACCTGTTTCTGTGAGTACAGTTACATGCTACTTTACACACAATTGATTTTTTTCACCCTGGGCACTCCCCATGGGTCTTTGGGCCTAGGGGACTGAAGCCTTAAACTAACCCGACCTCTGGATTATTTTTTTGTATTTATTGTTCATTGTGCAATGGAAGAATGGAAAGCAGAGAAAAGAAAAGGGTTGCCATATTATCTGTCATTACATCAGTGAACATAATACTTTTTTAGTTAGTGTACAAAACAATAGGTTTAATTGTAACATTTTCGTGCACACACGTCTTTGTATGTTACTCATTCAGTCTCCCACTACTCTCTCTTTCTCTCTGGCCCCTCCTCCCAAATACAACCTGTTCTCATGTCCTCTAAGTATTTACATATATTTAAATCTAAATCCTGCAGATAAGAAAAACATAAACAATGTTCTGTCTTTCGCCTCCTTTCCCACCATCCTCTCTTGGTTCCCTCCCTTCTCCTTCTTATAGAATGTGATCTTCCCTTTATGTGCTGGGACCTGATCCTTGGGCCCAGTGCATGCTAAGCACCATACTCAGAATACTGAGCCACATTCTGCAGCCTGCAAACACTAGCATTTACTGTGCATTTACTTCATACCACACAGGGTGCTAACACCTCCTTCCTCCTGGTCTCACTTAATTTTAACACAAGGTGAATATTTTCATGTCTGCCTTTACAGAGGTGCAGGCTGATGGGTGTCCCTGGAAGTTTCAATATGTACTGTAGAGCACATTGTTCGTGGTAAGTGGAGAAATTTAGAAACAATTACAGCCAAGCCTCAGAATGTTCCCGACACCATGACTAGCATCAAAATATAAACAATGCTGTAGGTAGTTTATCAAATGAAATTTATGAAATGTCAAAAAGATTTAAAACTTTACAGCCCAAATGAAAGATGTCCATGAGGTAAATTGGGTCAGAAACGTGAAAATGCAGTGCAGACAAGTGTGCTTTGCAGCTATTACATTCACCGCTGGGGTGGCAGTATGCTCTGGCTGAAGAAAATGAGCAGACTATGCTAGAGGAAGCTGTTATTATGAAGAGGGGAAACATTCAAGATAAGATGTTAGAAGGTTTGATGAACATTACGGAACAGAATTAAATACTCACTCTGTATTATCTACTGAAGTTTTCATTTTGTGAATTACATTTGAGAAGTGGTAGCATAAAATTAGAATAAAATATAAAAGAACTATAATTAAATATAAAAATGGATGGATAAACATATTTTAGGCTTAAAGAATTAGAGGAATTCTCACTTAAAACTATAAATATTCTTATAATGTATATAAGGAGACATTTAATTCTTTTGAAGGCATGCTAAGTAGTTAAAAGACGCACTGTTAATCCTAAAGACCTGAAAATCAACTGTTAAGCTTGTAGATTATCCTCAGGGACCAAGAGGAGGTTGAGCAACACAAATTATAGCATGTGTGAAGTTCAGGGTGTCCTTACAGATAATGCCCGGAACAATACATGCTAAAACACTTGCTAATCCAGAAAACGGGATACCTTCCATAAAAGATGTAGATCACCAAAACAAATCTAAAGAGAAATAAAATCTCAATAACTTCCTATCTATTAAAGAAATCCATTACTGAAAAGATTCCCATGAAGAAAAATATTGGTCCAGACACTTTCACGGATTAATTCTACCAAATACTTTAGCAACAAATAATACCAGTCCCACGCAAAGTATTAGAAGCAAGACACATGATGGCAGCATTTCTCTGATGCAAAAATCAAACAGGTTACACAGAAAACACTACAGACCAGTATGCTCTGTAGTAAAGATTTTTAAAAATATCGAATAAAATCACAACATATTGTATTCAGCAAATATGTAAGAACAAGGCCTCGTTTTATGCCAAGAACGTAAGACTGAAGGACTGTTTATCATTAGAAAGACAATTGCTATAATGTTCAGTAAATCGACAGAATAACAGAAAACATGTAAAAAGCTGTAAACAACAAAATCTGTGGAGGAAAACACAGTTGAAAACTCCAAGCTTTGGCTAAGTAAGCTTCCTTAACTAGAATATTAAAAAATCAAGATAGTAGCCGGGCGGTGGTGGCACACGCCTTTAATCCCAGCATTTGGGAGGCAGAGGCAGGTGGATTTCTGAGTTCAAGGCCAGCCTGGTCTACAAAGTGAGTTCCAGGTCAGCCTGGGCTACACAGAGAAACCCTGTCTCAAAAAACGAAAAAACAAAACAAAACAAAAAAACAAAAAACAAAAAAAAAAAAAAAACAAAAAAAAAAACAAACACCAAAAACTAAAAAAAAAAAACAAAAAACAAAAAAACCCACGGAGATAATTGGTAAATATTTCATGATATTCAAAACTTTTATCTTTGATGGGCATCATCAAAATTGCAAAAAAGAAAGCCACAAAATAAGAGAAAAGTTTCATATTGTGTGTTATCTAATAAAGGAACTGTTTACACAATACAGCATTAAGCACACACACACACACACACACACACACACGCACACACACACACAAAACTCTTTCTCTCTCTGGGAATGGCCAATAAACACATGAAAAATTACTCAAGACTGTGAGCCTTAATGGAAATATTAAAGTAAACTCATAATGACACACTACAATGGCTCAATTAAATCAGCTAAAACCTACCAAATAATATCATAATGTCAGCATTGCTAACAATGTTAGATATTTAACAACATAAAGCAATGGAATTCTCACTCACTAATGGTGAAAGTTTAAAAGGAGTCAATGACCTTTGCAATGTTGCACATTTTTTTCTAAGTAAAGCATGCATTTGCCACATGACCAATCTTAAATATACCCCTAGAAGAGACAAAAAATGTGTTCATGCAGAGATTTTCACAATGTTCATAGCAGGCTTATTCACAAAGGCTATGGATTGGAATCAAGGCAAAGTCCATCAACTGGTGAATGGGTAAAGGGCGTGCAATATGTCTGTACAGTAGAATACTCAGTGATTAAAAGAACAAACTCCTGGTCAACACAGAAGCTTGGACTAATCTTAGAAACGAAATGTTTAGATAATGATGCTAGAGAGCAGGAAGGAAATTGTAGGCTTATCACACCCACACTCCCCTTCTGCCTTAAGGAATTGTATATGATCCTGGTCTACATGTATATAGACCAGGTGTATATGACAACTATTCACTGATGGTAAGTAATAAGGAAACCAACATTAAAACAGTTCTTTGGTATTCATAGAACAACTTATTAAGTATAAAAGCTAATTCACATACTATTAAAATATATCAACTTATTTTTACACATGAGTACACACTCGCATGTAGAATATATGTCAATGTGTGTGGAGGCCAAAAAACATCTGATGTCACTCCCGAGGCACTATTTATACCCCTCCACCACTTTTCTTTCACTGTTCTGGTACTAGCAAAGTTAGGCTAGGCTGGCTAGCTAGTAACCCCCAAGATCCAAAATCAAGATAAAATGTGTTCCAAACTTTTTGAAACATGTTGAGGAATAATGGTGTATGTGTAGGGGAGCCTTCCTTAATTAAGTCATGTCTCTACAAGTACAGTAAACGGTGTATGTACATTAAGGTGCTACAATTCATATGTCAGAATAGAGTTGAATCTAAGCTAAGCTGTCTCAGGTAGCATTGGTTATTGTTGTGTTGTGACAACATGTTATGTGTTCAGAACCAAGATTGCAGCGAAAATCACAGAAATGCATCTCCAATTCATTATACATTATATTCTGAATAAATTCTTGTCCTTGCACATTCAGAAACTGTTGCCAACTTTTCCTGGACCCACATTTAGTCACTTGAGCCCCTAAGGGGTCATGGCTCACAGTTTAGAAAGTTGAAATTGATAGGAACTCCAGAAAAGATATATGTAAGCCTTAATCACAGAGAGTTGTGTGTGACAGAAGGATTAGTTTCCAACTGGCACAAGGGGCCTCCTTAGAGTTTAGGAGCTGTCTTCTCAATCTGAATATTTGTGATGTTCCAACAGCTGCTCACTTGATGGAAGCATGCCAGTGCACCAGATTACACCTGGATGACATAATGGAAAAGCTAACAGTCATGATGGGTATCGAAGATGCACCTGCAGGTCTTCTTATGCAGGCTGCTGGTGGCATATATATTGGCTGAGTGTTTGAAGAAAGGAGGTCAGCAATGTATTTTAATCATCGTCTGGCAATTTTACATCTAAGATTTTATTCTGTGGTTGGGGGAAGAGCTCATTACTAAAGGGTTTGCCACACCAGCTTGAGGACCTGAGTTCAGTCAGTCTTCACCACCCATGTAAAAGCTATCTCCAGTAGCACACACTTGCAATTCTAGTGCTTGGGAGGTGGAGACTGGAGGATCCCAGAGGCTTGCCAGCTGCATGGGTGATCTCCCGTGTCAATGAGAGATCTTGCCTCAAAAAGTAAGGAAGAGAACATTTGAGGAAGACACCTCTGGCCTCCATATGCACGCATACAACCGAGCACATACATGCATACACCTGAAGACTCTGAAACAAACATACTTTTTAATAAGAATAAATTTTAGTTTAATATCAAAAACAAAAACAAAACAAACCAACCAGAAAACAAAAATAAGCCTGCCACACCACACAAGGCAATAAAGAAATTGTAGATGAGTCATAAGAGGGATGATTTTGGAGATGTGGTAAATTATACTTCCAAAGATTTTCAATAGTATAGTAAAATATGTACAAAGAACATTACAAAAATGAAACTAAATAAAACCATGCCTCTCTAAAATATAAATTATAGAATAAAGTAGAAAAACTATAACAATCATGATGTCTAGTTGGCAAATAACTTCTCTTTATACATGTCTGCATTTACCAAATGCTTTATAACTTGTGAAAGTTCTGTTTACAATAAAACAGCAATGAAAAAGCTAATATTAAACACTTGGAATTACCACATAACTTGTACATACTGATTTGAGTGCTGGTTTCATTACACAAGGGGTGAGTCTATCATGGAGACAATTATCTCTATAAAGATCATGAGGAAAACTATCTCTATAAAGCGATCTCAGAGAGATAAGTTTTCCATAGGAAATTAAATTCTCTGGAAAAATAAATGGCATGGTCAGAGCGAGCCAACGTTAGGTGGCATAAGTGTACCACAGTATGTGAGCTGCGAGAGAAGCACTTGCCTGAACAGAGCTTTGAGGTTTTCTGGTAATTCGGTTCGACCGGCATATCCTGGGTTCAGAGTAATAAATATTCCAACCGAGGGTTTCAGCGGGATAGTCTCTCCAAGAAATACAAATCTACCATAAAGAGAACGTTGATGGAATTAAATGTGTTCACTGAACATGAATGCACACTGACAAATGCAAGCCCCTGCAAAATGCAAATGTGTATTAGAAAGCTGTTTGTCCTGGGTAATTTTCTTTAAGATTCATAAGCACACACATTTCGAATGTTTTGAAGCATATTTATTAAAAACAACCCCCCTTCCCGTCTAGAATCACAATATGGGAAGCTTTTTCCCCCTCCCCACAGCCTAAAATGGAAGAACGGAGAGCTAGCTGACTGCTTAAGATTTAATCAAAGGTGATGACAGTTTTGCCTTCAGTTCCTTGAATGGAGCACTGCACAGAGAGTATCCATGCTCAAAGGAGCAGGAGGAACGACTCCCTGTCCAGTTTCACCTGCCCGCCCGTTATTCAGTAAATCTCTACTAAGCATCTCTGCATGGTAGGAATGTCTGGTGGTCAGGACAGCAGGCCAGTGGGCTCTGCTAGGCTCAGAGTACAGAGCCATCAATGCCACACATTAGGCATGACAATTATCCTCTTTGTTTCAATTTCCTCATTTAATAAAAAGGGAGAATAATCCTACCTACTGGTGAGGATCTGAAAGAATATGAAATAATGGTTTGCAACACAATACCCAGGGCATAGTAAATATCCAACGGATATTAGCTATGAATACTGCTATCTTCACCACGCTAAGGCTAGGAAGAAACAACGATTTTCAGAAAGAAATTATGAGTGCCCAGTTAGACCTTTGATGACCAAGGCAATAAAATGGTAACAAGCAAAGTAAGCTTTCAGACAGGGCCAAGCAGACAAAATGTAAGGTGACCTCAGAAAGATCTCTTGAAGGAAGGGGGAAGGCTAAAGTGGTGTCTCAGAGGAAGGAGAGCAGAGACACAGATACTGGGGCTTTCTGGGGGATTTAGATACTAGGTAGCTAACAGCAGGTGATTATTTTAATGGTTCAGGTTAAAATGGAGAAATCAGGATTTTCCAAAATGTCAATTAAGGGAAGGCAGGCAAGCTTGGCTCACAGAGGTCAGGAGTGTGGTCAGGGTCTAAGCATCTCTCTCCCAGCATTCATAGCAATGATGGGCAGGGCCTCCAAGCAGAGGGAGGAGCCTCTAACAGATGGACTCAGCTTAGATCTATGGCTTAGAACCTGAAGGGTAAGGAGAATTTAATCAACTCATGAGACCATGATGGAGACTTGCAGCCTGTTTATGAACAGGAAGAAGGAAGAAGGGAGAGGCCTTAAAATGCAGGCAGAGGCACCACCAAGTATGCCTGGGAATTTTCAAATCACTTCTGACTAAATACATAAATCTGCATGACAAAGGACGGCCTCAGATGACTTTATCGGGATCCCAGATAATGGGATTCCGAGTAAAAGTCAAATATGGCCGGGGATCTAACTAAAATTCCACTGAGACAGAACCAGAAGTGAGGTGGGTAAGGCAGCAGGCATCTGGATGTTGGAAGCTGGTGTTAGGACCCAAAGGTGGAAACATATTTCTCTGACAAACTGGAAACTTCTAGAACAAGTGCACAGCTCTGAGAAAGGGATTGGGGTGGGAATCCTTTATCATTGAGGTGGGGGAGAGCAGACTAGAAGTGTTCTCGTGCACAACAGAAGTAGCTGAGCAAAATACCCTAAACATGGGAGAGATGAACAGGCTGGCTAAGCCCAGCTGTATTCGTGGAAGAAGGCCACCAAGAGAACTACATTCACATGGTGTATCATGCTTATTCTGAAATTTTAGTCATCGAATTCCAAATGCTTTGCTTTCGGAATAAGGTGCCACAGGACAAAGAGTTTACATTCCAGATACATCTGGGATGGTGTTGCCCCCAGTCACTCATTGGGAGGGGTCCCAACAAAGCGGGTAGAGATGGAAGATCTGGCACTTTGACTCTAGTGTATTAAATGACAGAGGCTTAGGAGACCTCAACTGCATTCTTGAGTTGCCATATGCAGCCATTTCAGCAGAAGTCTGAATGATGAAGGGAGAGGACATATAGATGCCTGTGCATTATAGTACAGAGGTGAAGCTTGGGAGCTGCATAAAGTCAAAAAGGGAGAAGGTGGAGGCAGGGGGAAGGCCTGCAAGCACGAGCCTGAGAGATCCAGCCTGTCCAAATCCTTTCCATCAATCAACATGGGGCTCTGGAAGGGAGGCCCTGTACTTTCCAGATGAGAGGAAACCTGGAAAGGGACAGTGTGGGGGAGGGGGTGTCCTATGCCTTGGGTGAAGCAAACTCCTTGAGACTTGCCAGAAGGCCAAGAAAGATGAACACTGAAGCCTCTTCACGGACCTCAACACAAAGCTACTAGTAGAGATAGGTGGCTGGGTTATTCAGCATTACTATTTGCAATTATTTTATCCATTTAACATGACAGAGATGAGTTACAAAATTCTGAGAAGGTAAGGTTATCTTCTGACTGTTCGGTGCGAGGGGGTAGGTGGATAAAAAGAACCAAGGAAGGAAGCAAGCAAGCAAGGAAGCAAGCAAGTCAGCCAGATAGCCACAGGCCCACCTCTTTCTCCCGTTCCTGATGGCGTCATGAATCATCTTCACCTGCACTGCCACTACAGACAGAACCTCCACAGCGATGCGGTTGAACTCATCAAAGCAGCCCCATGCTCCCGTCTGCACCAGTCCTTTATAGATGTTTCCTATGGACTACAAGGAGGTGGTAGAGTCAGAGTGGAACAGAGGGTCTGGGACACTGACAGGTGGGACAGCTCTGATCTTAAAAACCAAAGTGCTCCAGGATCCAGAGCACTGGGTACCAACACGACATCACACGTGGAAGAATCCCCATGTTGTTAAGTTTTGCTTCACAAAATGACTAAACCTACTGAGTAAAGTCACCTTAAGTCACAGTAGATGTACATGTAATACAAATGAACTGCATGGTCAGACTTGGACTGCAGGCCTACACTATCACGAAGATGAAAATATAGAAAAACCTGAAAAATTCAGAAGTGAGAAATACTTCATGGCTCTGAGCATTTCAGACAAGGTATATGGCTCTCTCCAAGTGGGATTCATGTGGCTGGAACATATTTTATGCATTTAATAACTTACCCTGTAGTCCATTTGCTCTGAGCAGTTGAATACGTAAACCATCATGCCCAGGGCACGGCCAAGGTCTTTGGTGGTTTCCGTTTTCCCTGTTCCAGCTGGGCCAGCCGGAGCGCCGCTCATGGTCAGATGAAGTGATTGAGTTAAAGTGATGTAACACCTTCACACAACAAAACACAAACACTGCAGTCAAGCCTGCTCTTTTACGGTACACTGAGTCTAAATGATTTTCTTTTAAAAAGTGGCTAAAAACCAAAGCCTAGAAGCAAAAACCAACTGTGAGCTTTGGATTTGTTCATGGCAAATGTGAATCAGCCTTCTAGGTTGGCCATTTAAAACAAGTAGAAAAGAGTGTGCTATTTTATTTACCCACTGTCTCATCTCCTAAGGGCTGAGATAAAAATATCTTTATTTGTGATGTGATTGAATATCTGATACTTCTAGGTGAAGATATTATTAATAAGGTAGATAATACCTCAAACTGGGTATAGACAGACTAGTGAGGGGGAATGGGCCTTAGATGATGATAAGTTAAATATGACTGCATTAAATTGTTCTGTAACAAATACACTAAGAGTTGAAATGTGCATGTATATGTGAGCAAGAATATATGCCTACTTCAATACAGAAGGTGATTGCAAGTGCACGGTACTATACTGACTAAAACACTGCAGTCAACGTACTTTAGGAATTTATTTAGAATGTGTTGCACATGCATTTAGACCATGATACTTATTTGGGTAGGTAGAGGCCAGAGGTTCTGAGACTAAAAGTCTCATCCAAAGGATAGAACTTAATATCTGCAAAAGGAGCAACTAGTAACAAGTATTCCTCAAGCAGCTGGTGATCTTTACCTGGGGTCTCCATGCTATTTCTGTGTTAGTACAGATAGTGACAGTCATGCCTAGAGTTGGTAGACCAGGGACTAAGATCTAAGATCTATTCTGTAGATCATCAGATATCATCAGCCCGAAGCCTTCTGACCTCTGCATCCTGAGGCCTCTTATCTACAAAGTGAGCTTTCTGTGGGGCTGCATGAAGAAAGTCCAGGGGGAAAGCTCTGAAGAGTTCAAAGTGCCATGCCAATAGAAATAAGCAGAAAATGGGCAACAGCCCTTCTGTCAGATGCAGGTTGAAGAGCAATTCACAGCAAAATAGAGGAGAAAAGACTCGTATACCAGGAACTGAGCCCTCTTTGTAGAACCTGTCCTCTCTGTCCACAGTAGGAACCAAATGCCTAACAAATGTAGTGTATGCAAAAATGGCATTTCTAGGACACCTGCTTGAGGACATTTCCTCTGGACTCCCTTTCTACTGACTGTAGCAACCGGGGAAGCCATACTCAGTTGGCCATGATTGGGCATGCTCACCTCTACAGTGAGACATCAGCTTCTGTGTTCATTAAGACATTGAATTTGCCAGACGTGGTGGCACAGACCTTTAATCCCAGCACACAGGAGGCAGAGGCAGGCAGATTTCTGAGTTCGAGGCCAGCCTGGTCTACAAAGTAGACAGGACAGCCAGGGCTACACAGAGAAACCCTGTCTCGAAAAAAAAAAAATAAAGATAAAAAAAGACATTGAATTTTAGTGTTTTTCTTACTGACACCTTAACCAGCAATATCTTCACCACTATAGCCACTGCAGGCATTACCAGTCTGTCAGTGGCAAGCTGGCCAGCCTGTCTCTGAATGTGATGACGTAAGGGGAGTCAGCATTGGCCCTACCTAATTTCCAAAGAGATGGCCACATCAAATGTCAAATGAGACAGAATGGATGCACTTAGAGGGAATCCTCACACTTACAACAATTCACAGGTATGCCAGCGATGAAAGGGAAATGAAATGCACCATTGAATGAATACCCTTTCCAACATTATCTGTGCTACCAAGAGAACATGCACTTCTTAAACTTCCAAATGAAGCACACAGAGAGTTTTCAATTCAAAATTTACTAAGCAACCAACGTTACACACTGGAATAGTTTACATTTCCCTTCTTTTCTCCTGTTCCTTCCCCTCTCTTCCCCTCGTCTCTCTTCATGGTGGTATGCACAAAGTATCTGCGGCTACTTTCAGGTAATTACGTCAAACTACGACGCCCAGTTCTTTTTAATTGTACTTAAATGACAGAGCGAAGGTAAAGTTAAGGAGACCTGATTTAGACAGTTCCAGAAGTTGTACAATATATAAGTGATAAACTTGTGTTGTTATTAATGTGTACACAAACAATCCCCGCCCTAGGAAATCCTGCCAGAGTCTTCAGGGACATAAATATCTTACAATCTGTTTATACTTCAGTCATAGGACATAGTTAGAAACAATGAGGTAGGATTCCCCACCTCCTAAATACCAAAGATTAAGTGTGCTTGCTCATACCACATAATTAAAAGGAGCCATAATCCTAATAAAAGAATTCATATCTGGGAGACATCTTTACCTCTGCAAAATTCTATGTATCTATTTGTGGATCACGAAATAGCAATGAGCTTTTGGTAGCAATCAGTTGGCTGGCCCTACGATTTTCCTAGACCACTTTGGCTGTCTTCCTGTCCTTTAGCTCAGCCAAGCTCCTGCCTACCTTGGAACTTCAGTATTTAACTATGTCTGTAAATCTCTACCCTAGAATCTGGGTGCAGCTGATTCTATACTTGGGTCTTATCTCAAAGGTCTTCTTAGCCTACAAAGATTTTAATCCAAAGTCTGAAATGCTCTAAAACATGCTTTTTAAGCATTTGAGAGTTTCATTTTCAGATTATGGATGCTCAACTTGGAGCATCTATGCAAATATTTCAAAAATCTAAAAATATCCTGAATTGGAAATATTTCTGGACCCAAGCATTTCAGACAGGGAAACTCAATCTGAAGTAGATGATTCCTTCCAGACCCTTTTTGACAAATCACTCTATTATGCTTCTATTATAGCAAGCAATGCGCCCTAAAATAAATACCTGCCATTTCTCTCATCCTCACCTACTTGAACACCACACTCGGCTGGAACTTGATCACTGTGACAGCAAAGACACTGTGGACAGTTCTTAGCACAGCTCTTCATAAATACTTGATAACTCCTTTAATGAATCTTAGTTTCTCTCTCATCACTGTATGCAGGAAAATGGCAGTCATCATAGGCTGTCCTCGCTACGCCTGCACTTCCAAAAAGAGGACAGGGACAGAGGAGATGATGATGGCAGAGATAGTGGACAAAGGCCTCAGGCACAACCAGGCTTCCTTGAGCCACATTAATCCACACATCCCTTCTCCGTTTGTTATGATTGCATTACTTCTGTAATTCTGTCTCTCTTAATTCAAATTTTCTTCATCTTATCTCTAAAGTTAACACTTGGTGTCTTGCATAGTTACTTTCCATGCTGCTTTCATTATTGCTTCCTAACAGGTCCCTCTGTTCCCCTTGGCCTCTCTTCTCATCCTTATGCCACTCCATCTACACAAAAGGACACTGGGGCTTGGTTCTCTCCTCTGTGGGAAGCTATATGTGTTACCTGTCAGTGAGAGGAGTGATCACCAGCCGTGGACTGTTTCCCAAGTATTCGTAGAAGTACTGGAAGTGGGCGTCACAAATATTAACAACGCAGTGTTTCCTTGAATCCTCCCACTCGTGTCGGAGTTGAGACAGCCAGGTAAAAGCATGGGGGCTGACAACCTACAATCATTGCACAGTCTTAACACACCGGTTCCCGATAGTTCTGAGGCAACAAGCTGGTTAATCTCATCACTTCTGCTGACTCTCATTCCTAAATTCTCCAGGAGGAACTCTCTTGCACCCTGTTGCAGATCTCAGCTGCGTGACTAATCAGAAATAGGTGTGCAATGAAAGTCTTTGCTTTAAATTGTCTTTTGTGCAAAATGGCATCAGTTCATTCAAGCAATTTTTTTTTTTTACCTTTCATGAATCACCCAGGGTGTAGTAAGTTTTGTATCTTTATGTGCCTATTATACAGATCTAATAAAAAATCATTATCTGCATTAAAATCACACATAATCCATGATTCATGCACATTGAAGTACAAACTATGCTTTTTGCCTGTATACAGAACTTTTAATTTCACTTTTATCAGATTATATGAAGATGTTTTTTATAGGTTACTCTTTCCTATATTACTCAATTTTATCTATCACTTCTCTAGTTTGAAAACCATTTCTGTGTCTTTCAGGGTTTGTGGGACTCTAGGGCTCCCTGGAAATCACTTCAAGTCATCAATACTCTTGCCTATAAGTTTTCCAAAGACTAGGCATGAATCAACACTACATAGACATACACTGTAGAAGATTAAAAGTGAGGAAAAGTGTTTAGTTTAAAAAATAAATAATAATTATCTGTATTGGTGGCCTAGAAAGTAGTAAGCACAACCACCTTATAAAATAAATATATTCTAATATATTATGATTTATGCTACTGCAAATAAAATATGAATATATAAGAAAGGGCAAGGTCATATTCAAAGAGCAGATGTCAACAGCTCATTAACAAACTGAAAAAAAAACAGTAAATGGTGCTTTGCAAGGATTGATCTGAGATTAATTAAAAATGTTCTTTACTATCTTCTATTCATCAACTTCATTCTTCAATTCATCAAGGACTGTTTAAGGCTTAGGTAAAACTGTGTGTGTGTGTGTGTGTGTGTGTGTGTGTGTGTGTGTGTGTGTGCGTGTGCTCGCAGGTTCATGTGTGTATGTGGGCCTGTGTGACCAGAGGTTGATATCATCAGGTGTCTTCCTCAATAGTTTTCCACTCTATTATTGAGACTGAGCTTCTACTGATAGTAGTATTCAAGGCTCTGTCTTGCCGGCTGGCAGCCAGCACCCAGGACGGTCCTGTCTCCTTTCTTATGCTGCAGTTCTGAGCACATGACATTAACCTAGCTTTTCATGTAGATTCCAGGGTCTGAACTCAGGTCTTCTCACTTGCACAGTAAGTACTTCCTAACTGAGCCATATCTCCAATCCTGAAAAAGGCACTTTCTTCTATTTCCATGAGAAAATTAAAATTCCCTTTGATTTCAATAGAGAAATAAGGAGGAAATGAGAGAAATAAGTAACATAGAGTGTTTTGTGCTACAAGCATTCAAACTGATATGGAACTGACATTGTATTTTTTAAAAAGCAAGATTAACAGGTTTGTTTATATCCTTTAGAATTTTGTTTTGCTTTAATTTCAATAGGAAGTTTTTTTCTCTCTCTCTCTCTCTCTCTTCATCTTTTAAAATTCACCGTGGTAGTTGAGATACCTGTTTTTTTTTTTTTTTTCTGTTTCTTCTAGGTCTAGTATTTGTTTCTCTCTTTTTATTTAAATTTTGTTTTTACACAATATATTTTGATCATATTCCTTTCCCTCTGAGGTCATTCAAATGACACTGCTCCCCCCACCCCTCCCCGCTCCCCACACCTCTCCCCACTCCTCCCCTCCCTGCTCCCCGTCTTGAGCTCATATATTAGAATGTTTGGTTCCAAATTGGTGGAACTACTTGGAGAAAGATTAATGGAGATGTAGCATAGTGTGGGAGGTGTGTCACTGGGGGCTTTGAGGTTTCAAAAACCAACACCAGACCAGTATTTGTCTTTCTGTGTCTATTAGCTCATTCCTATTCTCTCTGTGTGTCTGTCTCTGCCTCTGTCTCTGTCTCTGTCTCTGTCTCTGTCTCTGTCTCTGTCTCTGTCTCTGTCTCTCTCCTTCTCCCTCCCTCCCTCCTACTTTGGGATCAGGATGTTGACTCAAGCCTACCTACTCAGGCTCTGCTTCTCATCGTGATGATATTCGACTGACTCTTTGAAACTCTAAGCCAGCTCCTAATTAAATGTTTTCTCTTAAGTTGTCCTGGTCATGGTGTCTCTTTACAGCAATAGAAAAGTAACTAAAGACATTCTTCTCAACCCCTCCCAGTACCTCCCCCAACCCTCCTACCCACTCAACTCCATCTTCTTTCTCTTTTTGTCAACACAAAACCAACTCCATGGGTTTTCTGTGGAGTTTATGTTATGGCTTTTTTTCTTCTTTTTATCTTATTGGTCTTGGTTTTGATTTTTCATTTTTGTGTTTGTGTGAGTTTTATTTTTATTTATTTTTGTTTTGAAAGAGGAAATTGTCATTTCAGGACCATTTCTTCCCATCAGAAAGTCTGTGGTGGCAATTGGTGTAGGGTCCTACCAGCAATGTTGCTCAGGAACTAGACAAGCAAGTAAGAGTACAAGTAAGGAAATGAGGACTGAAAACAGTTTCTTTCTCATTAAATACTGCCAGCCCCTAAGAGACATGTGGGTGTTTAAAACATATAGGTGGTTAAAATAAAAGTCATCGATTTAGTAAAAATATAAGAAAATAACCTCTTAACAAGGCATATTATTTAGCCATAAACAGTACTAATAGATGTTGGCCAAAGCACTCTGGAATTGTGACCAACACTGATTTCTTCAGGAGGAAATAGAACAACAGTACACAGAGATGTGTGTGTGTGTGTGTGTGTGTGTGTGTGTGTGTGTGTGTGCAATATATGTGTGTAAGTAGTATATATGTGTATATGTGTTTGTGTTTATTCAGTGTATTCACTTGTGTGTTTAGTATGTGTGTGTAGTATATATATATATATGTACTTGTGTGTATATATTGTGTATGTGTCAGTGTCAGTAGCATATATGTGTGTGTAGTATATTTGTGTGCAGTATGTGTTCAGTAGATGTGTGTAGTGTATGTATAGTGTATGTATGTGTAGAGTACATCTTCAGTGTGTGTGTTTGTGTAAGTGTGTGTAGTGTATGTGTGTGTTTGTGTGTATGCAGTGTATGCATGTGTGTATGTAGTATGTGTATATAGTGTATATATATATATATATATATATATATATATATATATGTTTGTGTGTATGTAGTATGTGTGAATGTGTCAGTGTTGGTAGTACATACGTGTATGTAGCGTATCTGTGTGCAGTATGTGTACAATAGATGTGTGTGTATGTTTGTAGTATGTATAGTGTACATATGCACAGAGTGTGTCTGTGGTGTGTGCTTGTGTAGTAAATGTTGTGTATGTGTGCATTTTGTATGTATGTATGTATGTATGTATGTATGTATGTATGTATATGTGTGGTGTGTGTCTCTGTCTGTGTCTCTATATATGTGTGTCTGTGCAGGCAATGCATGCCACAGCACAGGTGTAGATATCAGAGGACAACCTTCAGCAGTAGTCCTTATCTTCTACCTTTTTTGAGACAGACTCTCATCACCAGTGTATCCAGACCAGCTGGCATGAGAGTATTCAATGATTCTTTTGTCTCTGCCTCCCCATCACCATGGGGATTACAGGGATTGTGCTACCCTTCCCTGCTTTCTGTGGAGTCTGGGGATCTGAACAAACATCCTTAAGCAAGCCTGGCAGGCATTTTGGCCACTGAGCCAGCTCCCTAACCCCACCCCTTAAGATGGTTGGAATGGCACAAAGTGTTATAGTTGTTGACTGTGTACATCTCAGAGGTAAGAGCCACAAGGCAGACAGCTATACACAGATGCTAGAAGACAAGGTTGTAAAAATGAAGGCTCTTCCCATGGTCCTTGCTTCTGCATTAACTTTTAGACTCTAATTTGGCAAACCATTGGCCACTACTCCACTACCTATCAAACCTAATGCACCCCAAACAACTTCCCAGGACTGAGACTTTTGAAAAACAATGAATTTCTTAAAGCCACCCTGAAAATAAATACCACTTTCAGAACACAGCAGTGCACTTGCCTTCTGAGAAATCAATTTTGCCACCACATCTCTGGCATGGACATCAATGGTGCAGATGGTCATGACCTTCTGCCTGTCTCCAGGCGAAAGTTCTCCCAGAAGAAGTGTGATCAGTGTATTCAGCTGTGAAATCTAGACAGATTTTTTTTTTAATATAAAAGAAACAATAGGGGTCAATACAGAGACTAACCAGTCAATATTTGTAAAAATGCTTTAATTATAAAATGGCTCCAAACTTGTTATCTCAGCTGATCTTCAAAACACCTAGGGAGAGACAAACATACTACCCCTCATCTTCAGGAAAGATCAAGGACACAGTGGAGACTAGGTTGTCCATCAGTGATGCCAACAGCAAAGGCAGAAGCAGGGCTTTCTGCCTACATGGCATGATGTGCCCTAATGATGATCCAGCCTACAAATATCATCCAGAATTACAAGATCTAAGAGGTAAAGCCAATGTTTTTAAAGGTATAAGAGCTAAGTGGCAGTTTTATTCTTTAGAAAAGAATTGACCAACAATGAGCATATTCATTTTTCTTATATTTATAGTGCTGGTCAATGAGAAAATGTTCACACCTAAGCATCCTACTTTGGCCCATTCTTTTTACTTACATTACTAGTCTTGCTTAGGCTCATTTGTCTCCCAGATAAATATTTTCAAAGCACTTTTCTCCTTGAAAGGCAAATAAAGAAATAGAATAACAGAAATGCCAACCCACTGAGCCATGTGGGATAGAACAGGCAGCAGTACAGTTGGCAGGATGCTCATTCTGTTGTGAAATGATCTACACACACACACACACACACACACACACACACACACACACACACACACAAAGAACTGCATCAGAAATAACACAGTTCCTGTGGTAAAGTGTGGCCGGAAAGCTTAGAAAGACAGTCTCTCAGGTGCTGTGTATTGGTTGGTTTTCTTAGTGTGGCTATTCCCACAAAAGGCTTCCTTAATCTCTTCTTTACTCTGGGCTTATTTGCAGAAGGAAACGCACAAGCCCTGCCTTAATGATACGTGCCATGATACCTAACAATATTGTCCCCTGTCTTTTTCAGCTCTGCAGAGCCTTGTCCCATAAAAATCGTCAGAGCATGGCAGTGTGAGCAAGAAGTGAGCACTAAGTCCATGGAAGCCCCCAGACATGGTGAGCAGTCTGTGGAGAAGCCTATGCAAGGACTAAATCCCAAAGTGGCCCTGAGGTTGCTATGCAGCTGGACTCAGTAGGAACGTGGAGAAGAAAGGCAGCATGGCGAAGCCTTCATACACACAGCAGCATGATGGTGCCTTCACACACAGCCTACACAAAATTATAAGATAGATTTCCTCAGCACTGACCAAGCACATTGCCCCATTATCAACTCATTGAATTTTATTGTAATCTCCCACTCCCACCCCATTCTCTACCCCATGCTCCAAGGAAAGCAAGTTTTCTGATCACACAAGGGGCAAATAACTCAACAATATAAAGAATATGTCCACTTTAAAACAATCTATTAATATCCTACCTTACCGACCAGGAAATTGTATCACAAATCTGTGAACTGCATTGCCAGTTCTGAGAGCAGGGATTCGGATCTCACAGTGTGATCCAAGAGTATCCTCATACTCCCTGGCCTGGCCTGGCTACCACTGATAAGTCTGAGGAACTATGGCCTCGAAGGAAGTCTTCCAGAGATAACAATAGTCAAACAAAAAAGTCCTATTTGTCAGAGAAATAAAAATATGTACTGGGCCTTTTGGCTCAGGCCCATAAACCCAGTTGATCAGAAGGCTGACAGGAAAAGCAGAGTTCAGGGGAAGCTTGGGCTACAGAGTCAGTTCAATCTAGCCTGAGCAACTGCCTCAAATTCAAAAGAAGACTGGGGGATACAGGGCAGTGGTAGAGTATGTTTCTAACATGTATGTGGCTCTGGGTTCATTTCTTAGTATTATAAAATAAAATATACATATATTTTACATATATATATAAGCTTGGTACTAGAATTTGTATCTGTTCTGGTGGCATCTATGCTTACACACTGGGCTGGCTCACCAGCCTACACAGCATGGTTTACTGCTTCTCTGCAGACTGAGAGAAGATTGACAAATAAGAAATCACTTATTATGTACCATAGTTGTTTGACTTGTGTGTATACTGCAGTGTGATTTCCACAGCTGATCAACCATTCTCTTCATGGTGGCTACTTACTGTGGTTTGGTAAGAAGTCTTGAGATCCCCCCTCTCAGCACATCTCAAGGGTACAATCCACTGATACCAACAGTACCAGTTGTAATTGCCTATGGAGTTTATGAGGGCTTCAGAATGTATTCATTCATACTAATTATTCTCTCTCCATGAGTTTGGCTTTTTAAGGGTTCTTTGTGTCCATGAAGTAATACATACACATTTCTGTGCCTGGTGCATTTCACTGAACGTGATATACTTCAGATTCATCCAAGCTATCTTAAGTGGCATGATTTTCTATTTTTTAAGGTTGAATAGTATCCCTTCCTATATATGTGTATCTATATGTATGATTTTTTCATCTATCAACAAAACACAGTGTTTTATGTATGTTGGCTGTTGTGAATAAAGATGGAATAAAAAGTGGAATGCAAGTAATCCATCGAAACAATCTTATTCCCTTTGTAGAAAGAGCTAAGGAAATAAAACATTTGATTGCTAAGAACTACAAAGCATCAATGAAAGATTTTTTTTAAAAGACACAAGTAAATGTAAATGTATCCCAGACCCGTGGTTGAAATAACTCATATGTCTTAAATATCCAAACTACTCAAAGAAATTTATAAGTTAAAAGTAATCTACATCAACACCCCAATAGCACTTTCAGAAATAAAAAGAAAACTTAAAATGCATATGAAATCACAAATGACTCTGAATATCTAAAGCAATCTTAAGCAAAAAGGGAGAGAAGAGGGACCCATATGTCTGACTCAGATTATATTACAACACTGCAGCAATTAACAGAATGGGACTGAAATTTCCAACTAGCTTTCAATACAGACACGAAAATATGCTTGGAGAAAGAAAAGCATCTTCAACAAATGGTGCAGGACCATTGAAGGCAGATGTGAGACCTTGCCTGTGATCATGGTACATGAGAGGCCTTGGCAGAAGGAGCAGTCCAAAGTCACCTCAGGAACCTCAAGTTCAAGGCCAACCTGGGAAACAGAAGACCCATATTCACAACATAAAACAGAAAGCAAACTGGGCCTTCCCACTTATAGTCATTTCAATGCATACCGAATTGAAGCTTTCTATATGAACTACTAGAAACAGACATGACAACAGAACTCTTGACAATGAATCTAAGGGTTTGAAACCAAAACCACAAGCAACAAAAGGGGGAAAAGTTGGACTACATCAAAGTGAAATGTTTCTGTACAGCAGGGGAACAATAAAGAAAATTAAAAACACAACATGAGGAATTAGAGAAAATATTTGGAAACTGTGTATCTGTTAAAGAGTTAATACCCCAATACTGTAATTCCCACGCATCAGAAAAAAAACCCCAACAATACAAAAAGAACCCCAAATGTTCTGACTCAAACACAAGCCAAACACCTGCATAGACACAAATTCACCAACTCATAACGTGAAAATATGTGCATCACATTCAGTCATCAGGGATGAAACCCACATGAGACAGAGTCTGTCACCCTGAGGATGTCAGAGAATAAGTACCGGTGACAATACTCACTCACCTACTTATTATCTTACAACAAACCTTCAATTTCACCAAGAGCAGATGTGGCCATTCTTTTGTGTATGATATGCTCAGAATTCATCACTTCCTAAATGTCAGGCTCCAGGAAGGCAAGGACATTGTCTGCTTAGTCAGCACTTTTTACCCTGAGCCACTGAAGAGCTGTCAAGAGTGTGAGTCAAATAGATACCAGATTGCAGCACAGAAAACAATTATAAGTGTCTGTAGAGATCTTTACTGAAAGCTTAAACATACATACATACATACATACACACACACACACACACACACACACACACACACACACACATGCTGCATAGAAAAGAGGTATTTGGTATTGGATATTTTCTTATTTGGGCCAAGATATCCAAACCCCACTGTATCAGATGTTACGCTGTCAGCAGAATTTGTCTAACCAGCTCATTATGACAGTAACAATGCCTTATGCCTTTGTACCTAAGCACATTTATAATTTCTAGTGTTTCTCATGCACTTAGTTGTTTTAGCCTCCAAACGACCTGTGATTTCTACATTACTGATTCATTTCTCACAGAAGTTCAGTCAAAGGCAAGATGATTAAGGTGATGCCTTGCCAGTGTTATGTGCACCGCATTGTGTGTTGTACTCACAGTCTCTTGAGATTAAGATTTCCCCAATGATATCCTCTCAGAAGTAATGAGATTCTGTAACCATAACAACAGTCATAAAATGTCTAGAATTTGGGAAATGGCTCCAGGTAGCAATTACAGGATGGTCACACTATAATTACACCCATGTTTATGGGTGGATGACATAGAAAATAGCCTATGGAAGCTTTTCAAAATAACACACCTTCTCATAAATGCATGCTTATTCTCACCCCTGACTCAGGAGTGTTGTCTGGCTTTCTACTGGGTCAAGGACAGTTGCACCAAGTGGCTGTTTTCATACTGCATCCTGGCTCTAAGCAGACCATGAGAATGGAGAAAATTTGGCAGTAGAAAGTAGCCTAAGTGTAAAAGCCATGCTGTCTGAAAGCAGAGTGCTTGCCCACACCCTTATTCCTCCTGTCATCCTCTGCTTCAGCGATACTGCACTTCTCTGTGGTCCCTGTCATGGCTGCTTCAAGGCCACAGCTGTGGCTCTATATACCAAGGCTTTTCTTCCCTGAGATTTTTTGTGGTTGTTTAACTTTCTCAGATTGGCCTGCTCCACTATACTGTCTTCTAGGTCTTTCCTGGCAAACATTCCATAGAACCCCATTTTATGGAACTTTAAAGTATTTTATTGACTGATGTTTATCAAATGTTGGTGCTTTCTTTCTCTCCTCTCCTTTAGCCATGAGCTCTAAAGACTCGAAGCCCACATGTGTCTCATTCTGTATTGTACTCCCCCACCTAGCACACTGGCCAGCTCAAAGATGTGCTCAGAAAACAAGCACTATAGTAAGGAAAGAGGAAAGAACTGAGAAAATGAGTGATACAATGCACCAGAACTTTCCTTTCAACTCACTCATATAAGATGACACACGGGCTTACTGTTCCCAAGCCCATATGCCAAGGAGGAAAGCAGGTTAATAATTACGATATGTACACAATACTCTCACAACACACAGAAACAGGGCCTTGCCTAATACAGGGGCTGGAAAGGCATTTTGGAGGAAAGAACATTTGTGCTAATACCTAAAGAATGAGGATTTATGTTGTAGTGAAGTTAGAGGTTGGCCACCTAGAAAGGCTATATTCATGACACAGGAAACAATAATAAACTCATAGCTGCTATAGTTACCTACATAACACATGATGTCACTATTACAATAATGAACTCATAATTGCTATAGTTACCTACATAAGACATGATTTCACTATTATAATAATGAAATCATGGCTGCTATAGTTACCTACACAAGTTATGATGTCACTATTTCAATAATAAACTCATGGCTGCTACAGTTACCTACACAAGGTATAATGTCACTATTACAATAATGAACTCATAGTTGCTATAGTTACCCACACAAGACATGGTTCACTATTATAATAATGAACTCATGGCTGCTACAGTTACCTAAACAAGACATGATGTATTACAATAATGAAATCATGGCTGCTACAGTTACCTACACAAAACATGATGTCACTATTACAATAATGAACTCATACCAGTTACCTACACAAGATTAAGTCTGTCAACATCTGACATGGATGGGTAGTTGATCTTCAGTACCCACCCCTTTCTAAGGAACTATTGGCAGTGGTTATATGCTGGAGGTAGGAGGAGGGTATCATTTTGTATTGAGGGTGTGGCCTCATGTCCATGCTACAGTGGATGGCTCTGCCTTCATAAATATTTGGAAAGTTTGGACATGAAGTTTGGGAGGAGACATGTTGAGAAAATTAGAAGTGTGAGGAGCAGGTGTGGCGGCAGTCTCAAAGGCGCCAGGGACTGCAGCTTAGTCGTATGACTTGCACCTGTCTTCCTCATATAAGCCACAAACATCTTGAGAGCTGCGCAGGTGTACCAGGATACTGGTGAATCCATTTTGATGGAGATATGCCCCTGCTGCCCTGATTAGCTGAAGCTGCGTGCCTGGTGAGCTGGCGTGGCCTGCTGTGCGTGGATGTGAACTGAGAGTATAAAAGAGTGAGAGGCCCAGGGTTCGGGGGAGATATAAACAAGGGAAATATATAGAGAAAGAAGAAACAGGACTGAATAAACGTGTGCAGAAGGATCCTGTTGCAGTGTCGTTCTTCCTGGCCAGTTGAGCCCACGCAAGATAGAAGAAGTTGTGGGCAATGGGGAACAGATATCGTATCTCATTGTATACATAGATAAAAATTCTCAAAAACAAAACATTTAAATAAAAACCATTAGCAAATGATGGTGAAAAACAAAGGCAGAATTCATTAATAAAATGTTAACAGAGACATTTTTATAAGGATAGAACAATACAAACAACTTAAGTTAATAATACAAGAATGCAAAATTGAATTAACATTCAAAAATTTCCACAGGATTGTGGGTGTTGCTCACTGTAGAGGGTGTGCTTAGCACATTATAAGGACTCAAGCTGAATCTTTAACACAAAATAAAGATATAAAATTTACAGCAACAGATCAGAAGATAAATCAAATGGTCATCTCAGAGGATCAGAAAAGGTTCAATGCCTTTTCAAAATAAGAAATGCTCTACCTGTAGTCATGGAAAATTTTTCTCTACTTGGTGAAAGGATTTCTCTTCTGTGGGGCTGTTGTGGCTTCTCTGAACTGAAACATTCTCTCCTAACAGGAAAACAGACACTCTAAAGGCTCAATAAGAAGGTAACAAAATACAAGATTAATCAAGCTCAGGAAGTTAGAAGATCCACAGTCTCCCTCTAAGTTACACACGAAGCTAATAATGGCAAGAAAGAGGAGACTCTTTTGTGGAGGTGCCTACAAGATGGACAGGAACTCCAGGAATTCAGAGTTTGAGAGTTGTCACACACCCTGAGGTGGGGTAAATGCTTAAGAGTCACTCTTACAAGACCCCCCCCCCATGTACCTGGTAACCCCAACAAACATTGGCTCACCAAACTAGACTTAGCTGAAATTATTCCTATCTGGGGTGGCTGAGTATTTGTTTCCATTTACCCAGAAAAAGCCGCATAACAAAGGATGTCTTCAAAAACATATTAGTGCAGATTTAATAGGGACATATTAAAGTGTTCTTCCCTGAATTGTTCATAAGTCAAGGGAGTCTAGGTACTTCAACAATGTACTAGTGGTCCTAGCTAATGCAACAAGCTTAAGAAAAGGAAATAAAGAGCAAGTAAAAGAATAGAAAATGAGATATAAAACTGTCATTGCTTAAGTTGGACATGTTCATGCTCATGAAAAACTCTACAAAGTCCATACTTCACAAAATATAAAGTACTAAATATAGAAAGCAAATTTTGCAAACTCCCAAGATGCAAAGTAAATATTTTTTCATCCAATATATTTCTGTGATTAGTCATAAATACTGAAGTTAAAGTTCTAAAATTTATTAGTATATAAGATAAATAATTGAAATACCACAAACAAAATAAATCTAGTGAGAAATGCATGACTACTACGTAATAAGCTTCAAAGATATTGCAGAGAGGAAATAGATAACATCTAACTGAGTGGGGAGGTGGCATGTTCTTATGTTGTAAGAACCATTATCTTTGGGCAGTGGTGGCACATGCCTTTAATCCCAGCACTTGGGAAGCAGAGGCAGGCAGATTTCTGAGTTCAAGGCCAGTGTGGTGTACAGAGTGAGCTCCAGGACAGCCAGGGCTACACAGAGAAACTCTATCTCAAAAAACCAAACCAAAACAAACCAAAACAAAAACAAACAAACAAACAAAAAAACACCGAACCATTATTTTAAACTTTCCACTTACTATGGTTAGTTTAGTAAAAAATTTAATTAGGCTAAAAATATTCCCCTAAGAATAAAGACAAAGGTAATAACAATTTATATTTTAAAATTTTAGAATAGTGTAAGCAATTTTGAAGGGGAAACAAAAGAGATATGAAAGTTGACTTCAATGCTTATTCTAATGTTACAGTAATTAAGACTGTGGTTTTTGTGATAGAGACAGAAAAAGAAAGAAAGAAAAAGAAAATAGAGAAGAACTCCCCCCCCCCCCCCACAGAGAGAGACAGAGAGAGAGAAACAGAGACAGAGAGCAAAATGACTTTTTCTTTAGATCAAGGTGGGAAGTTAATTCAATGAAAGCAGGAAAAGATGAATGGGCCACAGTTCTAAACAAGACCCCAAAAACCATTGGGCATCTTGGGGAAGTAGATACTTTGATGACTTTTAGGTAGACAAGAATTTATCTATGACACAAAAGGCACTATCCACGAGAGGAAAATGTGGCATATTATGACAAAAAAACCCACAAGATTCTATTCATAACAGTGCCTATTAAAACATGCGATTTATGGGGTAGCTGGATGTCAGAAGAAAATGTGTGATTCATTCATTTTCCGACAAAGGATTTATATCGCCAATAAATAAGAGCTTTTGGAGTTAACAAGAAAAGGGCAAGCCATCCAAATGTTTAAACTATTGAGTGACAACATAACCTAAGACAGAATACTAATGAATAAGAGACTATTGTTCAACGTCTTCAAACATTAGAGAAATTCAAGTTCAAGGTGCACTGACTTACTTATTGATAGCCCTGGAACAGCTGCAGCTATGGAAAATGACAAGACGAAAACATGGAAGTAGAGGAAACATCTAAAAATCCCTATGCATCACTGATTGTTGCGAAACAATGAGGAACTCCACCAGCATCTTTGATATTTAAATATATACCCTGATTACCAAGAAATTTTGCTTCTGTGTATTTACCCAGAAGAGATGAACATACATGTCCAGGAAAAGACTTTTTTTCAAAGGCAGTGTCAAGCTTCAAGCTAGAAATGCAAATACCAGTTGATAGATAAATGGATAAAGAACTTACAGAATTCAGATATGGTGGAATACTACTAAGGACTAAAAACAAAGTTTTTGTCATGATTTTATCCACACTTCTCTGGGTGAAGTCTAAGCACACCACAGTAATTTTTTTCAGGTGTAAAATGCTGCTGTCCCTTTTTTGGTGCTTACCCACACAGCTCTGGGTGAAGTCTAAGCACACCACAGTAATTTTTTTCAGGTGTAAAATGCTGCTGTCCCTTTTTTGGTGCTTACCCACACAGCTCAGTAATAAGAGCAGAAGGTTTCTCCCCAGGTCTCAATCCTCTAAACACCAAGAGCAGCAAAACAAACAAGTGACAAACAGACATACAAACATCCACTGTTGCCGAGGAACTTTCAACTCTAAGGAATCAAATCTATCTGATGTGTCTTATTCCAAAGATTCTGACAGGGCAAGGCAGAGGGCTGTGTGTGTTTGTGCGTGCATAAGTATGTATGTGTCGCTGTGTGTATGTGTACTTGCGGTGTGTCTGTGTACTTGTGTGTGTGTGTGTGCATTTTAATCTAATGCCATAGTACATGCAATAATGAAGGGTGTTGTGGTTTGAATAGGCTCAGCCCCATAGATTCCTGTATTTGAAAGCTTGGCCCATGGGGAGTGGCACTATTAGGAGGTGTGGCCTTGTTGGAATAGGTGTGACTTTGCTAGAAGAAGTTTGTTACTGTGGGGATAAGCTCTGAGGTCTCTTAGTAATCAAGCTCTGCCCAATGTGGAAGAGACCCTCCTCCTGGCTGCCTTAGGAACAAGATGTAGAACTCTCTGCTCCTCCAGCACCAAGTCTGCCTGCATGCTGGCATGCTGTCCACTGTGATGACAACAGACTAAACTGAAATTGTGAATTAAACCTCTGAGACTGTAAGCCAGCCCTAGTTAAATGTTTTATGTATAAGAGTTGACTTGGTCATTGTGTTTCTTCCCAGCAATAAAACCCTAAGACAATATGTCTCCAGGAAAGAATCAGAATTTGAAACAATTATCTATGCTTATTTATCTCACTGATTTTACAAGCAGAAAGAATAAAAATAAGGTAGGCAGACCATCTGTTAACGCTGACTCTGACCTCCAGTTTTAAAACTAAGCTATTTTAAAGTGCCAAAATTCATTTAAAAAGCATCTCCCATTATTGTTAGAGCAATTCTAATTAAAAATTAACTGCAGCAGGAGGTTACATCCACAGTGTGTGTGAGAGAGATGCAGTGTGTGATGTGTATGTGATGTGCATGTGTGCCGAGCACAGACACATAGACAACAGGGGAAGGCATCAAGTATCCTGCTCTATATTCTCCACCTTATTCTCTTGAAACAGGATCTCTCACTGAACTTGGAGATAGGCTGGCAGCCAGTGAGCCCCAGTGACCCTCTTGTCTCTGCCCTACAACTCTGTGGCTTGAGGAGGGTGTCGTCATGCGCAGCTTCTCTGTGCTATTGACCTTGGATCTGGTGCTTGTGCAGCAGCATTCTTTCCCACTGAGTGAGCTGTCTCTGCAGTCCTGATTACACCCACTTTTAAAAGATCACCAAATGGGCTTTAGCCGAGATGCACACACTTCCCATGGCCCTAACCACGACGTTAGCCAACATCCGAGCATTAACTTCTCCAATACTTGTCAGTACCAGTTGCAGAACTGAACATTGTTGAAGACATCCATGTGACTAGTCTGTCAGACACTCAAGTGGGTGCTGAAGGATTTCATAAAAGCTTTTATCACAAGCTGGTGAAGTGAACGCAGTGCAATCCTTGGAACTCGTGTAAAGGAAGAAAAGCATTTCTCTGGTGAGATGGGAAGTGGAGGCAGGAGAATTTCCCAGAGACCTGCAGACCAGAACTGGTCTGTAATATGAAGTGCAGGAAAAACAAGAGAGATCTTGTTCCATCATGGTGAAAGGAAAGAACCAACTCCCCCAAAGTGTCCTCTGTCACATGTGCTCGTTCATGCTCTCTCTCCCCGCTCACACACACTCAATAATGACAGAAGCTTTTAAATCTTCATAACCCACTCCCTCTGTTCTTACCATGTTGCCTATATAGATAAGTATATCTGTATCTGCAACAAGTCTCATATAGATATGCGTATATTCCTCATATATCTCATATATACCTCATACAGATCTGTGTATCTGTACATGCAACAAGTCTTGAGAAATGGAAACCCTTACAAAAACAGTAAGAGAGACGAAAACTGATTGCATTAGCTGGCTAATGGATGCTGCAGGAATCTTTTGAAACAGCCAGCCTTACTGAGAGGAGGAAGAAGATACTTCTTGGCATCAGCATTGAGGAGTAGATTTCTATTGTCTTCCAGGGGATTTGACCTGAACATTTACTTCCACCAATCTATCCTGAAGAAGTGAAGAAAAACATGTGGAGCATGAATATACAAGGCTACTTACTGCCTTGTTAATAATGAGGATGAAAGAGAGGAAAAGCAAAGAGAGGGAAGGGAAGGGGAGGAGAGGGGAGGAGGGGGAGGAGAGAAGAGGAGAGGGAAAGGGAGGAGAGGAAAAGGGAGGAGAGGGAAGGGGAGGGGAGGGGAGGGGAGGGGAGGGGGGAGGAGGGAGAGGGAGGGGAGCAACCCTAAAGATAACAAAGCTATACTTCCAGGGAAGAGTGAAAGTGCATATCTTAATAGCTGACAAACATGGCAGCCTCAAGTAGGATCTGATAGAGATTTCAACATCTGCAGGCTGGGGTTTCAGTTGCCACATTGGATCAGAAATATCACATTTAGATTATGGATCTTATGCTGTCTTGGCAAGGCCAGGAGTAGGAACTGAGCAGCCAGGATCTTCAGTGTTTTGCTTTCCAATAAAGGGCTCTAGAAAACCCCTACATTCTAGATCTAAAGAACTGTGTGAAAGTCTGAGGCACCTGGGGCTTTAGGAAAGAAAAAAAAGTCCTCTATAACAAACCAAGGTCTCGAATCATGCCTGTCAGTGTAACCATGAAACCTATCCTGATTTATTAACCACAGACCCAATCCAAAATCCACAGCTGTTGACAAAAAACATAGTAAGAAAACACACAACACATGGACGAACAGACAGGCATGTGTGCGCATGTACACACACACACACACACACACACACACATTGTACTTGCTCATCTCAGGTTAGAGAGATTCTGCGAACAAAACAAGCCCAGACTGCAACTTGAAGAGATGAGCCTTACGAACAACCAGCAGCACAGTGGCTCAATGGCTTCAGCTGGCAATGATCTAAGTAAGTCTATTAACTATCTCTGAAATAAGACATGACGGAAAAACCTGGAAATCACAAGGCTGGACGATGTAAAAGCCATTTTAAAGAACTGTTTCAGGGATTGATAGCTCGGATGGTCAAGTGCTTGCTGCCCTTCAGAGTCCACATGAGATAGCCTGGCCTGTGGCCCATGGCACATGCTTGCAATCTTAGCATGTAGGAGAGAGAGAGAGACAGGTGGAACCCTGCAGCTCACTGGTCAGCCAGTACTGCAGAATCCATGAGCTGCATGTTGGCAAGAGACACTGTCTCTAAGACAAACCAAATGACATTACACCAAGGTGTAAGGTGCCTGAGAGATGACGCCTGAGGTTCATCTCAGTCTCTACGCACATAAGAAAAGACACGCATATGTACCTGAATGTGCAAACATGAAAACATACACACAAGAGAATTTGGGGAAACAGATGAAAACAACAAAAATAAAATACTAAAGTAAGAATATTGAAGGACTGGGGTGGGGTTAAAAAAAAAGAATATTGAAGGACTGAAAGGGAATCCTTAGACATTCTTGGTGGTAACATAAGTTAGTCTAGCCATTATAAAAGCTAGTATAATGGTTCCTTGGAAAGCCAGAGATGCAGCTCCCATATGATCCAGCAATCTACTGGCTATGTATACAAAAGACTGAAGCCTGTGGGTCAAAAGAAACATCTGCACGCCTATGTTCACCGAAGTGTTACCATAACAACTAAGATATGCCATAATTTACATGTCCATCAATGAGTGGATGAATAAAGAAGTGATGTTATGTATACTGGAGTACTGAAGTAAATTATGCCATTTGAAATGGGAGTGATGAATCTAGAGATGTTTTATTAAGTAGAATAAACTAGGTACATCTTACATCATCATCTTATTTACGTGTGGAATATTTAAAAATAGAACTCATTGACGATATGTAATGTAGCAGCTACAAGAAGCAAGGAGAATCAGGGAGATACTAGCTGAAGGATGCCCAACTTTGAGAACACAGTCAAGAGCCTAGGACACACCACAGTATGCATTCACAGGCTGTTCAGACAGATTCTGAACATTCTAACCACAGAAAGCCATTGTCATGTCAGACGGCGTGATTTGGCCATTCTATCCATGTACACATGTACCAAAGAAGTTGTCAACCATAGGTATATAAATTCTTATCATTTAAAACAGGTAAAAAATTTTAAAATAGATATTGAGGTATTGGGGTCCAAAGTAAGATGCTAATCAAGACAAACTCAAAGGAGGTAGGAGAGAAAGTAAGTTTGGCCAAAGCTACTTATTAAAATATGTGAACAGTGATACGTATTTCTACCAATGTTGATAGTATGGTTCCAAATGAATAGCTACACACATCTATTTATATATACATGCACATTCATACAGAAAGACAGACAGAAGGAAGTCTCTGGATGATTACATGACAAATGCTATCAATGGTTTTCATGAGAAAATGTCTTCTCTATTTCTCTTCGTAGATGTTTCTTCTTCATCTTCAACAATAAGCAAATAAGTCATTAAGTTAAAAATAGTAAAACTGATATAAACACATATCCACAGAATGCCATTTACTATTTTAAGAAATAAATATTCAGAGAATCAAGAAATGGCAAGTAGGAAAGTGCAAAATCAGAGATGTGCAGAATGACGGCAGCTCTAGCACCAACCTACAGTAGCTGGAAGTTGAGAGAATATTATGCTAATTTTTTTTAAATGCCCTCAATTTATAGATGTAATCAAAGCATAGATATCAACAGATCGACTGGTACTCAGGAAGAGATTGGCAATGCCTTTAATCTGCATTGTCTGACTTTGGATTTACTAAATTGAAAGCAAGCTCTCATTTTCCTCAGATTAGAAAACCAAGCATCTATTTTTCTCCAAAAGCTAATGGAAAATGATGAGTAGTGAAGCTTTCTGTTCAATCCCCTTCAACTGCCAAATCTAAGACTTCCAAAAATACCTGTTTCTTATGGAAATCCTTCAAGGCTGTTTCATAGCCCTCCTCTAGTCGACTGAAGGCAATTCCTACGTCTGTGGTCCACCATATTTGTGATCCAGTTAGAGCCACCTGAGCTGGGAAATCAAAGATCCAGAGCTCTCTAGGTTTCTCCTCATAGGCTGTGATGGCTTCTGTGATTGCCAGACGCACTGTGTCCTTCATGGTCTGTTCGAGTTGCAGAAGCCAGCTTTCCACCTTGGAAGAAAATTAAAATGTGAGAGTTCAGGCTAAACAGCAGAAGAGCGCTTCATGCTCCATCTGGCTTGAAGCCTGTTCAACAGGACCACACTAGACTATCTGTAACCTATTCAGAAAACACACACCAGGAGAACTCACAGGGGAACCTCAACTATTAACTGATGAAGCTTTTCTCTATTCAAACCTTTTTCCTTCCCAAATTATAGCTAATTTCTTAACCTCTATGTAAGTGACAGACTTCCTAAACAGGGGACATTGTCATTCATTCTTCAGCTTTAAAGATAAGGGGGTTCTAGGCAAGAACCCCTCTACTGAGTGTTTGAGAAGTCAGACACCACAGCCTTCTTTTGGAGAATGAGTTGGGGCCCATAGCCCTTAGGATCACAATTTTAAGAATTGTGTCTTCTGACCATGTTTTATTTTCCTGGAAGTTCCTCGCTAAAAAATCTTCACAGTACTTAATCTGAAGCCAAAGTGTTTTCAGTAAATATCTTAATTATATTCCTACTGGTTCCAATCTTCACACTTGTCAGAAATTAGGCAGCATGGTGGTTTAAGAGATAGGACAACTGGTGCCTGTTGACAATCTTTTTAAAAACTTGACTTCCAGCTCATTTTGTTCCCATAAATATATTCTAGCCAGTTTTCCATGTTGCTCAAATGTGCTTTGTTAGATTGGTCTACATGTCTGTTTCTAGTTGTGCATTAACCACAGGCTATATGGACTGTTTATATAGAATAGAGCCTAGCAGGAAAATGACTATAATGAATAGATTCCAAGGGCCATAGGAGATTAAGATGTCCCGACTGATTTCTTTCCCTGGCTCCCAGAGGATGGCAGCAACATTCTAAACTTTTTGGGAACTGAAAAGAAATGGTGCACGGATAAGCTGAACACCTTGTTCTTGAAAGGGGACACTGCCCTGACCATAGCTGGGCCTTATGAACATGAACAAATTCATGGTTCTATGGACCCCTGGCCAATGAGGTCCAGTATTTCTGCCTTTAAAATGGAGTGCAGAGTCAGAGTCAGGCAGCAAGCACCCTCACAGGACAGTTATTGTTTGAGCATTTCCTTTGAACTGTGGGATGTATGTCTTCAACAGATCTGTCTGTCCTGAGGAGCTCCGTTAGGGAAGACTACAGGGAACTGGATACACCAGTCTATGTTCGGACGACTATGCCAACAACATCAACTTAACGGTATGATTTCATAACTGAGTTCTGACTGTTTGCCAGGTCCTACCCTTTTGAAACCCCTTGATATTCTGCCCAACCTACAGTGAAAATGACCACATCTGGTTAGTACTAATCAGATGTAATACACACACACACACACACACACGTTCATCTCTTTGGCTGTGGCTTCTTCGTTTGTGACCCCCAAAAGCCCAATGTGATAAATAGCTGAATAAATAAATAAATTAAACAGACTAAATTTGGAAGAAGCAATCATAAAAGTGTGGAGAAAGCATTAAAAATACAAAACAAAAATACATTCTTAAAATATATAAAATGAAAGTATTCGAAGAATGAACGCTATCTATGCTCAGAAGTTCCCAACATGTGATGCTTATATAGAATAAGTGAGAGCCCTAGGAAATCTTCCAATATCAAGAATTCCTGCTAGTGACAAGCATATCCATCAGTCGGACGATCCCCCTCTGGGCACCATGCCAGTTGATGAACAGTCTGCCGGGAGGCAGCAGACAGCAACATACTTTTGTCAAGATAGTTTATGGTGACTTGTTCTAATCACTATAATAATATCCTAAAAAGCCCAAGAGATCAAAAATATTTTTTAATCACAGTGTCCTACCATCTGCCTCCCCTTCATTTGGCAGCATTTTTTGGTACAATATTAAAAAGTAACAGAGAGGAGCAAAGAGAACCCTGGTAAGCAATGGCACTTCTGCAAAGAACACTTCAAGAAAGCCATCGCCCAGGCCTGAGAGGGACTCTCATAGAGACCACTCCCAAGGTTACTCCGTGAATTAGACCAAGCTAATCATGCTTCCTCAGAGAGAGTGCATGTTTTACCTGGTTAGCTTTTATCAACTTTATACAGGATAGAGACATTTGAGGAAAAAGAACCTCAATTGAGAAAATTCTCTCACCAGATTGGCCTGTGGGTACCCATGTGGGGATATTTTCTTGATTAATTATTGATGTGGGAAGGCCCAGTTCACTGTGATTTGTACCAATCCTGGGCAAGTGGTCCTGAGTTACATACGAAAGTATTGGGAGCAAGCCATTGAGAGCAAGCCAGTGAGCAGTGTTCCTCCATGGCTTCTGTTTCAGTTCCTGCCTCCAGGCTCCTAACCTGACTTCCTCAGTGCCGGAGTGTGACCTGAGAGTTGTATGATGAAACAATCCATTTCCTCCCCACATTTCCTTTGGTTCATGGTTTTAATCACATCAACAGAAGCCTTAACTAAGACAATGTCTAACAACAGACTGTGCTTTAAGCTGTCAGACAGCAAACGACTCTTCCTTGTGGTAACTGGTAAGAATGATTTTAGGGATTTGTCCATGAGAGTAGAGAGCATGCTCAGTTAACTGCACCATGATTGGGCTAAGTGACATCATCTTGGTAGACCTTACTAACACAAGAAGCCACTCCCAGTATTCACACCAGAATGTCCAGCCACAGACCATTTCCCCTTCCTACAGCTTCTGACAGATGGGTAAAGCCAGTTACTGGGCTTCATGTGCTTATGGTCCTAAGTTTTATTCATTCACTCAGTGGCAATCCCTTCTGTGTAGCTGAACTCCAAATATTATTGACCCATGCTAGATGCTAAAGCTAAATGAGAGAACCTGGGCACAGGCCAGGAGCTTCTTGGCACACTAGGGATGGCAAACAGCAATAGAATCAACTAGAGCCTGGTTTTAAACATGAACTAAACAGTCTTGCTAGTCCAATTCATCCTTGTCCTAAAGTCATCCCCTTTGCATAGAAAACTTCAAAATCAAATCTTACATGGCCTATGCATTCACATCCGGCCTGGAATGGGACATACTCCTTTTCTTTGCTGAACATTCCAACTGCTTTGTGTGTGGACACGTCCAGATTATCTTCGAACTGCAGATCCGAGATGCTGTCAAAGAGTTTGACAAGGTGGTGTGTTACCTAAGAGCAGAATGTTAAAGAAAACCTGAGTGTTTCTTACTGTACAAAAACCCTGGCAATTGAGAAACAAAACCATACAAAGTTACTAACCTTTATTCATAAATTTCCAGAATTGTCTCAAAATCAAGGTCACTAATAAGATACGAATACCGAAAATGAACCTGATGGAGAGGAGGCCAGGCTTCTGATCCCACTGTGATATATAGCCTGGTGGGTGCTCACTATGCCTGGTGGGTGCTCACTATGCCTGGTGGGTGCTCACTATGCTTGGTGAGTGCTTACTATGCCTGGTGGGTGCTCACTATGCCTGGTGAGTGCTCGCTATGCCTGGTGAGTGCTTACTATGTCTGATGAGCGCTTACTATGCCTGGTGGGTGCTCACTATGCCTGGTGAGTGCTTACTATGTCTGGTGAGTGCTCACTATGCCTGGCGAGTGCTTACTATGTCTGATGAGCGCTTACTATGCCTGGTGGGTGCTCACTATGCCTGGTGAGTGCTCGCTATGCCTGGTGAGTGCTTACTATGTCTGATGAGTGCTCACTATGTCTGATGAGTGCTCACTATGCCTGGTGAGTGCTTACTATGCCTGGTGGGTGCTCACTATGCCTGGCGAGTGCTTACTATGTCTGGTGAGTGCTCACTATGTCTGGTGAGTGCTCACTATGTCTGATGAGTGCTCACTCTGCCTAATGCCTGAAGTCTCACCGATCTGTCTTAATGCACCACAACTGGGGACATTCATTTTAGGAGAACTTCTAAGATCAAACTTCTAAAATTCAGATTTATATTCTTGGTCTGAAGTACAAGAACACTGGTAAAATATCTAAAATAAACATGAATTCAAGAGAATCTTATGGTTTGAGGTCTACTGACATCATTTATTCAGTGGAATAAATGATGAGTCTCATGCATAAAGAGGCTAAATGTACATAAAAAGCCTGGATGTTGTTTCCTGATTTTGATTTATTAGGTAAGATTTCCAAGCCAACGTTGCTGAGACTGAATGGCAGCGAGACTTTAGATTCATGGGCCCAGGGCTCATTAATAAAGACCACATCCCACGTCCTTGCTTCTCACAGCCTGCATTCTCCAAAGGAAACCGACGCATTGAACATGATGCATCTTATTGAAATTTGACAAATTGAGGTTAAAATGAAAGATGGATACCAGCAGACCTTTCATCTGACCAGGTCAGTCTGAAGAAAAATATGTAACTGGCCTTCAAACACAAGTCCTCAACTAGTCATACTCTCCCTTCCACTGACCCTTCTAATAAAAGTCATGGCAGGCCCCTACCTAGGAACAATGCCTAGCATCACCCTGGAGGATTAAGGAGGAAGGCAGCTTTTCAGTAGGTGGACTCACACCCAGACATCAGCTAAAACACTCATTTTTCTTTTGGAGAAGACTAACTCATGGTCAGAGATGGGTCTAGAGGAACCACCAATGGTAGGAACCCACACTCCTCTGACTTGTGGTATCACTGAATGGAAGAGAGTTTCATGGTTCCTCAGCAAATTAAACAGAATTATCAAGAAACCATCGATATACCCTGCATAGAGCCACTTGAACATACAGTTATATACCAGTGTTCCCTCCATGGATCACAGTAGCCGAAAAGTAGAAACTGCCACTCAAATAGATAGATAAGCAAAGTGTGCAAGGTACATACTGTGCAATATTGTTTGGCCACATGAAACAATGAAGTGTGTATGTATAGTAACAAAGACTGTATGCTGGCACATACTCTTGTCCTAGAACTGAGGAAGTGGAAGCCGAAAGACTGACTTCCAGTCCAGCCTGGAATATCTAGTGAGACCCTGTTTTAGAACAACCATGGGATGTAGCTCAGTGGTAGAACACTTGTCTAGTACACACAAGGTTGTGGATTCAATATCTACCTCTGGGAGAAAAAAAGACAACGTGAATGAACCTTAAGAACACTGAGTCCAATGACAACAGCAGCCAGTCATCCAATCCCATCAACTACATAAACAGCCACACAAAATACCAAGAATGTGCAAATCCACAGATACAGACTGCAGACCACTGGTTCCTAGTGGTGCTAGGGAGAGAGTCATAGACAAGCAATGTAATGGATGCAGAAGTGTATTGGGGGTTAACCAAAAATGTCTTGGAAACAAAAGAAAGGTGGTATGGTAGTTGTACAACACTAGAAATATGCAAATAACACTAAAATGTACACTTTAAGACAGCTGATTTTCTGTGCTATAAAATTTTTCTTCAGAGAAATTAGGGAAACACTGCTCTCAATAGTCACAAATAATATAAAATACCTTGGCGTGACTCTAACTAAGGAAGTGAAAGATCTGTATGATAAGAACTTCAAGTCTCTGAAGAAAGAAATTAAAGAAGATCTCAGAAGATGGAAAGATCTCCCATGCTCATGGATGTGCAGGATCAATATAGTAAAAATGGCTATCTTGCCAAAAGCAATCTACAGATTCAATGCAATCCCCATCAAAATTCCAACTCAATTCTTCAACGAATTAGAAAGGGCAATCGGCAGACTCATCTGGAATAACAAAAAACCTAGGATAGCAAAAACTCTTCTCAAGGATAAAAGAACCTCTGGTGGAATCACCATGCCTGACCTAAAGCTTTACTACAGAGCAATTGTGATAAAAACTGCATGGTACTGGTATAGTGACAGACAAGTAGACCAATGGAATAGAATTGAAGACCCAGAAATGAACCCACACACCTATGGTCACTTGATCTTTGACAAGGGAGCTAAAACCATCCAGCGGAAAAAAGACAGCATTTTCAACAAATGGTGCTGGCACAACTGGCAGTTATCATGTAGAAGAATACGAATTGCTCCATTCCTATCTCCTTGTACTAAGATCAAATCTAAGTGGATCAAGGAACTCCACATAAAACCAGAGTCAGTGAAACTTATAGAGGAGAAAGTGGGGAAAAGCCTCGAAGAAATGGGCGCAGGGGGAAAATTCCTGAATAGAACATCAATGGCTTGTGCTATAAGATTGAGAACAACAAATGGGACCTCATAAAATTGCAAAGCTTCTGTAAGGCAAAAGATACCATCAATAAGACAAAAAGGCCACCAACAGATTGGGAAAGGATCTTTACCTATCCTAAATCAGATAGGGGACTAATATCTAATATATATATAAAGAACTCAAGAAGGTGAACTCTAGAAATTCAAATAGCCCCATTTAAAAATGGGGCTCAGAGCTAAACAAAGAATTCTCACCTGAGGAATACCGAATGGCTGAGAAGCACCTGAAAAAATGTTCAGCATCCTTAATCATCAGGGAAATGCAAATCAAAACATCCCTGAGATTCCATCTCACACCAGTCAGAATGGCTAAGATCAAAAATTTAGGTGACAGCAGATGCTGGCGAGGATGTGGAGAAAGAGGAACACTCCTCCATTGTTGGTGGGATTGCAAGCTGGTACAACCACTCTGGAAATCAGTCTGGCAGTTCCTCAGAAAACTGGGCATAGTACTACCGAAGGATCCCGAAATACCTCTCCTGGGCATATATCCAGAAGATGTTCCAACCAGTAAGAAGGACATATACTCCACTATGTTCACAGCAGCCTTATTTATAATAGCTAGAAGCTGGAAAGAACCCAGATGGCCCTCAACAGAGGAATGGATACAGAAAATGTGGTACATTTACACAATGGAGTAGTACTCAGCTATTAAAAAGAATGAATTTATGAAATTCCTAGGCAAATGGATAGACCTGGAGGTCATCATCCTGAGTGAGGTCCAATCACAAAAGAACTCACATGATATGTACTCACTGATAAGTGGATATTAGCCCAAAAACTTAGAATACCCAAGATATAAGATATAATTTGTGAAAAACATGAAACTCAAGAAGAATGAAGACTGAAGTGTGGACACTATGTCCCTTCTTAGAATTGGGAACAAAACACCCATGGAAGGAGTTGCAGAGACAAAGTTTGGAGCTGAGATGAAAGGATGGACCATCTAGAGACTGCTATACCTGGGAATCCATCCCATAATCAGCCTCCAAACGCTGACACCATTGCACACACTAGCAAGATTTTGCTGAAAGGACCCTGATATAGCTGTCTCTTGTGAGGCTATGCCGGGGCCTGGCAAACACAGAAGTGAATGCTCACAGTCAGCTATTGGATGGATCACAGGGCCCCCAATGGAGGAGCTAGAGAAAGTACCCAAGGAGCTAAAGGGGTCTGCAACCCTACTGCAACCCTATAGGTGGAACAACAATATGAACTAACCAGCACCCCCCCTCCCCTTGCAGAGCTTGTGTTTCTACCTGCATATGTATCAGAAGGTGGCCTAGTTGGCCATCATTGGAAAGAAAGGCCCATTGGTCTTACAAACTTTTTATGCCTCAGTACAGGAGCACGCTTGGGCCAAGAAGTGGGAGTGGGTGGGTAGGGGAGTTGGGGGGGGTATGGGGGACTTTTGAGATAGCATTGGAAATGTAAATGAAGAAAATACATAATTAAAATAAAATTAAATTAAAAATTAAAAAAAGAATTAAAACTTCTAAACTAAAAAAAAAGAAAAAAGAAAAAAGAAAAAGAAAAAGAAAAAGAAGAAATTTCTTCAGTGGAAAACAATGGTCACTATCAGCAGAAAGTAGTCTGAGGCTGGACAATATTTTCCTGCTCACCGGTCTAGCCTGTCACGAGTGTTTCTCAATCTATACTTTAGCTGGACTTGGTATGTAACAGCAGCTGCCTGAGCTATCTGCATGACAAGCCCAGCAGTAGCAATAAGTTTCCTTTGGGGCAACTTAATCTTTTAAAGTCTTCACACCATGCTGCATCTGCAGTTTTAGCATTAAGGTTATGGCATTGGGACATCTTCAAGTTTAAAACAAATGGGTTTCTGAGGGTCTTCCTTACTTTAGATATAGGGAGAGAGGTAGGCGGATCACTGCCTGGGCTATCATATTCACCATCATTTCTGCATGTTACCCAAAGGGCATTTATACACAGAACATCTCTGCAATAATCTAACCATTCACTCTCCCCACTGAGGTGGCCAGGAAGTGCACAGATGTCAAACAGCTTCTACGGTGTAATGGGCCTAGATAATACTCAATTGAAAATCTGCAGGATAAATGAGACCTCAGCCATCGGGCACCCTCACACATTATTGCTTTGCTCAGAAAATAATTTCACAACAACTTCTGGCCTTATAGCTGCCCTGGCAGTTGCCAGAAAATGTAAATCTCTTAACTTCCAATCCTCATGACTTGGATCTGGTGTTGTTGAAATCAGATGTTTCTTTCTTAATGAAATTTTCTAAGAGGACTTCTTAAAACAAATGTTTTTTGATGAAGTATCTCTGTATTTTAAATGAAATTACATTTTCTTCTTCCCGGTTAACTGATTGAGAAAAGATTTTATTTTACAACTAAAAACATACATTAAAATAACACTTCCAGACTATTATTAAAGAAACCAAATCTTCATCATGTTCTAGGTTTGTTTCTAAAAGATTACCAGTAAAAACTGAAGAATATTTCTTCATGTTACTTGGGTGTTGTGCCAACTAATGCATGCATACTGTACCAGCTTGCCACAGTAGTGTGTGTTCATAAAATATTGTCATGTAACCTGAAAGTTCATCAACCATCTTAATAAGCAACATGGAAACTTATGACCGTGCAAAGACCTTTAACAAGTTTTGGTAAAGATGGGTCAAGGACACCACAAGAACCTACAGAATCAACTAACCTGGGTCCATAGGAGCTCACAGAGACTAAACCACCAACCAGGGATCATGCATGGGACTGGCCTAGCCCCTCTGCACATAGGTAACAGCTGTTTAACTTGTTCTTCATGTGGGACTCCTAACAGCAAGAGCAGGGACTGTCTCTGACTCTGTTGCCTGCCTTTGGAATCTTTTCCTCCTACTGGGCTGTCTCACCTAGGAGAGGATGCAGCTAGTTTTACTGTAACTTGATATACCAAGATATCCATGATACCCATAGGATACATGAAGACAAAAGAAGAAGTGGATGAGGTATTGGGGGGTGGGGTGCAGGGAGTAGAGGAGGGAGGGGAAACTGCAGTTGGGATATAAGGTTAATTAATAGAAAAAATGGCAAAACATTAAAATCTTACCATGGGTTGTAAATGTGTAAGGAACTAGAGAAAGCAGACAAGTTATTTGGTACAGTGTAGTTCAAAATAGTACAATGTATTGAAGCAAGTAGGATGTAGAAGATTTTAGGGACATTGAATAGTGCTGGTCTCTTCTGGCTTGTGCAACAGAAGTAGCATCTCCTCTGTGTCTTGGCAAAGAACTCCTTTTGAGTTTAGGTCAAGTACTGACATGTTGTTCTTGGAGCTCTCAGTGGTATCAGCCTTTTTATGCTTCTTAGGTAGGGCATCTGGCTTGTTTTGTGTTGTTTCTTGGTTTCCTTTGTTTTGTTTGGTATTTCATTTTATCGCTTTGCCAGTGTCACTTACTCTGAACTAGGTCACATCTTTTGTTCCAACCATGGCTATCCTTCATATCAGAAAGCTTGTTCTTCATGTTCTGCCTGAATGTGCAGTCATCCTCTGGTTGCCTGTCTTTTCCTAACTCTAAGTGTGTTTGACTTGACACCCACTTCTAGCATTATCCCCAGATGGCACACTTTCTACAAGTCTCTATGTATTCACCTTCCCACCAATCCTCTGTCTCCATCAAATATTGTTGTACATTTCATGTGGAATATCCTAGGGATGCTGAGGTCACACAACAATATCCTAGAGACACTAAGCTCATGTAACAATATCTTGGCAGCAGATAAAACAGTGACTTATTGCTGACAGCATTTAGAAGATATGATCTAACTGTTGCTGATAATGTTCTACAGCTGTGATTTCTGTGGGCCAACAAGCCAGCAGTTAAGGCCTTACTCTATTGTTCCCCATCAGTACAGTGCAGCATCTCTAACATGAATCATGTTGTCAGGGAACTGGGTTCTGTTACTGAATCTTGGTAACTGAAATCTGTACTGTTGGAACCATAAACAGATAGAATCTTTTATAGGACTTACATTTATTTTGTAATTTACAACGCAAACTAATAATATAGCCTATGACTTCCATCTGCTGTCCACCAAGAAAATGAAGGGGAGAAAGATGAAATTGGTCGTTCCTAATTCTCTTCTCAAATCTCACCATTGGTTTTTATTTCTGTCATCTAATTTTACATGTCTTCAGTGTTTGTGAAGATGCTGCTACTCGCTGAGACAAAGCACACAGAGCTGCAGCACGGCAGGCCTGGTGAGCTCCTAGGAGGCCACTGGCACGTTAATTCTCATTCCTAAGGACAATGCCCACCACCATGTAAGAACTTAAATGCGGGCAGTTCTGCCTTTCAAAGCTATTCATCTGGAATAGCTATCAGACTGGATGTGAGTCCATCCTATTATTATCACGTGCATAAATATTTAAGCCAATCTATCAAAATAGTAGATAATTATTCTTGTTTTAGAATAGAATTTATTATTGGTGGTGATGCATCATCATTGGAAGTCTAAATCTATTTTAGAGGATTTGATCCTAGCACATTCACATAGTAAAACTTTAAATCGCCATCATACACCATGCTGCATAGTAATATGACCATTTTATTAAATATATAGGACAAATACATAAAGCAGTACATTCACCCAGAAAGAGCACCCAGGAGTACATTCTAAGAACAATGCATTTTAGGCTGATTTCTGTCTTTTTTTTGCCATGTATATATTATATAATTTTAAATAAGGTAATCCAATATAAATTCTACACTTTTTCAAGTAAAAGTACAAAAGCTGAAACTCATATAGACGATAACGGGGTAACCCATATATACAACTGGGTGAACTTTTATACAGAAGACACAAACATCAACACCATTGCCAAATAGAAGAACAGAATAGGAGGCTTGTGAGTGTTCAGCTCTAATGTGACATATATGTATATATACATAGATATACAAAAAATACATATATATTATATAATTATATACATATACAAAATGTATACATATATACATATACAATATATGCAATATATAGACACACACACACACACATGTTTATAACCTCATCACTCAAGGCTCAAGGGTCTATGCAAAAGGGAGCTAGAAGTGTTGGATGACTTCAAGGAAACAGTGTTTTCCAGACACAGCAGGGCAGATGTACATATGAACTCAAATGGACTATAACAGCTTGGACATGACTTACACAGCTAAAGCCAGACAGACAAACCCCCAGCAAGGACAAGGGGAGGAACCATTGGCATTTGATTGCTGATGGGGAAGGAAGAGTCAGTTTTCTTTAACGGTGTGACAACTTGTATATCAACCATCCTTCAGGGTAGGCCTTACACACAAGGATGGTATTACCAACACAAACTGGACCCAATGAGGATAAAGAAGGGGGAGAGAGAAAAGGAAGAGGAATTGGAAGTAGGCTGGTTAGGAAACTGGAAGGAAGTGGGGGAGGGGTGAACATGATCAAAGCAGATAGCATGGAATTCTCAAAGAATTAATAAAAGTATTTTTAAAAACGAAAAGAAAGATCATGACCCAAACATTTCTCATGGCCCATCTGAGTTTTCTTCCTCTCAAAATATACATTTTCAAAAGGACCAACAATAAACCTCTGTAGAAGCAAACTCACACAATGAGCTCCACCCTCTCCTATGACTTCAGGTCTCCTGCGACTTAAGATTGTGAGTTTTTAAATGTTAGCTTCTTGGTGCATTTGGTCTTTGTATGTCATGATGTGAGTTTGTGAACCCTAAGTCACATGAAAGATTTGGGGTATACCTATGCAAATTAAAAAGAATCAGTGGATACTCACTCTCCAGCATGAGTGTTGATGGAGTTTACCTTAGTCATCCTGTATTCACAAGTCAGAACGATGCCATAGCTGGCAGCAAGGTATCTTCAGGAAGGAAAAAATGGGGAAGAGACAAGGAAGAAAGAAGACAGAAAAGGAAGGAAAAGAAAAGGTAGGCAGGCTAGCTTAATGAGTTAGAACTTCATATTTTAATTTCACATGCAACCTTTTATCCGAAAGCAATAAAAAAAAAAAAAAAAAAGAAAAGAAAGATCTTGATGGACATGCCTGCTTACAACTATCCACGAATCAATGACATATGGATTAGCTTTGGGAGTATTATTAATTACTCCGAAGATTTAGTGGGTTAGCATCCTGGCAGTTCTGCAGCTTACAGTGACTGTGTGTTAGACTCCTCAGCCGGTTCAGCCAGTCCTAATTCTGGCATACTTGTGGTCTGCTCGTATCCACAGCTTCTCTAATGTGGTGATGGTGGTCCAGGTGATGGCTTGGTCCTGCATTCAGTGGCCAGGAAATTAGTACTGACTCACTGTGTAGGGTTGCCACAGGTTTCAAAGAGCAGCAACATTCTAAGGCTTAATGCAAAAGAGCTCAAGAACCTTTTGCCTTGACTCACCGGCTAGACAAGTACAGGGCAGTGCAAAGGGAGAAACAAGCTGGACCAAAGAAGAGATGAGGCAGGGGGAGGGGATAAATTGGTGGCCTGTTTTTACCATAGCAAGTTTAAAGTCTTCTTGATTTTTATACAATAAACTCATCACTCAATAATCCACAGATACACTACCATTTTCCTACTTGATGCCAAGAAACTAAGGACTTAAGTATAATGAAATGACAGGAGTCAACAGAGACACGATCTGATCTCATGTCTATACAGTTTCAAAGTCTCTCCTCTTTCTGATGGATGGCTACTATGCTGTCTTATCTGTTCCCATGCAGTTAGCATTTCAGGCTTCAGACTTTATAATTCCATCTGGCATCATCTTCCTTTTGCTTAAAGCAGTTCCTTTAACATGTCTCATAACACTGGTTTGCTGGTGTGAAACTGTCCAGCTTTTGTACATCTGAAGAAAACATCCTCACTTTCCCTAAATCCTTAAAATATTCTTTCTGTGGTAGACAACTTCAGCTTGACAGACTTAGGGTACATTGAAGCCAGGACTGCTCTGTTGTCTGATCACTTGCATTCTTTCCAATGTGAGGTCAGCTGTCATCCACTCATTTGCTCTTTTGTGTGTTCTGGGGCTTTGTGGATTTTAGTTAGTTATGTATTTGGGGCTATTTCTTCTTGGTTGTAAACTGAGCAGCTTTTGTTGTTTTCTTTATACTCATTCATTCTCATTCTCTCTCTCTCTCTCTCTCTCTCTCCCTCCCTCCCTCCCCTCCCCTCCTTCCCTCCCTCTCTCCCTTCCTCCCTCCTTCTTACTCTCCCCTCCCACTCCCCTCCCCCTTTCATTCTCCCCCTCCCTTCCCCCTATCTCTCTGCCCCTTCATTCTCTTCTTTCTCTCCCTCTTCTCTGGATTTCTGAAGCAGAATGTCACTCTATAGCCAACATGCACCTGGAACTCACTTTATGTCCAGGCTAGTCTTGAGTTTATGGTATTCCTTCTGCTTCAACTGCCGTGTATTGGGATTACAACTAAGTTTCTAAGTCTCATAAATTCACACTTTTCACTGATCTGGAAAGTTTTGGCTGTACTTTTGCAAATACTTCTCTTCCTCTTTCTCTTCCTCCCCTGTACTTTAGAAAGGTAAAGCACATATGAAACTTTCTTAGAATTTCCTCATGGCCAAGCAAGATCTTCACTGTACTCTATCAATAAATCCTAAGGGTGTCTGGCCTTACTCATGGAAACAAGCACTGTTCCCAGCCTGTGAGAACATTGGTGCTTTTGCCTCTAATCCTCTCAGATGGGTCATTCCCTCACACACATTCACTAATCAAACACTCCCTAACTCACTCACAGGGGCCGCTTAAGCTTTTAGAAATCACCTTATCTTGCAAGCCTCTGGGTGTCCTGTTGTGAAGACTGAAGCCCAAGGCAGCCATCATGGTACTCACTTGCCTGCTCTTTGCTCCTTGTAAATCACAGTTTTTACTGTCTACCATCCAGGATTAGTAAAGCTATCTTTTGCCAACGTTGTTAGTTCTAGGTAGGAGACTAAATCTAACTCCTATTATGTCATCATGGCCAGACTATGTGTGGCCCACTGTGGGTTTTGTTGTTTTTCTTGGATTATTTAATTGCTTATGTCTGCCAGCTACTAGGAAACATGAACATACATGAACTATCTGAGTGAATGTTCTGCTCATCTGTATATTTGAGAACCACCAGCCTTGCCTTCTTCACAGGTATACAGACACACATACACACACACACACACACACACACACACACACACACACACACACACATATATATATATATACACACACACATGTATATACATGTATATGTACATATGTGTATGTGTGTATATATGTGTGTATGAATATATATATGCATATATATGTATATATATCCATCCTATACATATAAATTTTCTCTATGTATCTTTTAACACATTGCAACATCATTTCCCACTTTGAGTTTTTCATTATCAATCTCAATAGTATTTTGATTTTTTTAAAGGTTATCTCAGTCAAATCTCAAGATATCCATTAATATTATATGTCCATTTTAAGATATTTTTGCAAATCCAAGACCATAAATATATCCCCCCCCATGTTTAACATTATTTCCTTGCCTTACCCTTCCTGTGGCAATCTATAGCCAAATAGAACTGAACTTTTGATAACATATGTAATATCTCCCAACCCCCTACTGCTCTGAACTCTAGCCAATTTATATCCAATTGACCTTAAAGCCATTTCTTGCTGTTTTAACACTCTGGATAATGTCCTTCCTGGTGGGCCTGCATTTGGTGTTTTTGATGTTTGTTTGTTTTTTTTTTTCTTTCAAGTTCTAGGAGACTAAGGAGAATGCTAACCAGCTTGACACATCTATGAATCACTTCACATCTCAAGAGAAAGAGCTACGCCCAACACCAGGCAAAGCCCTGTGTGTCTCCCTTCCCCTCCTATCTTTGTCCCTGAAACCTGATTCTCTTCAATGTCCTTTAGACAATGCTCTTCACTTCATTTAAACAGATTCGGTTCAGTATTTTATCTAGCTTTTCCTTCTCCTAGAAGGAAAGTATGTTTCTGAAAGTACTGCCTATTGAACTTAGCTAAAACCGAGTAGCCTTAATAAGCAATGGCAAACCAAGGATAGGACTAATACTCCTTGCTGGCAAAACCTTATAACATTAAAGAGGCATTTGCTTTAATCACATTATAACTCTTATTCTATACAAATTGGCTATGGAAGGAATTCCAGTGATGGAGTTGCCTTCATAGAGTTCTAAGCAGTGGCAACATAGTTTACAGAAGGAAAAAGACACATTGTTATATAACCCATGTTAAGTATTTTTTAACTATATTGATAGGATCATAAAAGAACATTTCCATTGGCTATGGAATATATTTGTTTGAAAACTAGACCACTTTTTAAAACACATACTTAAAAGTTTAACTTTCTATATGTCAGACTGTCTTGAAATAAAGGCATCCATTTACAATAGGATACAGCCTCAAGGTATCCTACTGTACAAACACACTGCACATGGATGCTGGTCTCTGTACAAACACACTGTACATGGATGTGGGTCTCTGTACACTGAACATGGATGAGGGTCTCTATATAAACACATTGTATATGCCTGTGGTCCAGTCTGTGCCTGCCTAAGATCTGGCAATGCCTTTCATCCTCTAATATTCAGCCTGTCTTCCAGCATCACCTTCCTGCGTGCCAATATTGACAGTGCATAAGAACCATCTGTTGCATGCCATCTGTCTCCTTGCTTCCGTGTAGAAGACTTCTTTAAAGATAAGTTGGCCCATTTCCTCTCATGTAGCCTAGTGTTCCTGCCCTTAAAGGGCATTCCGTAAGCATGTGTACTGTTTTTGTTGTCACTTCAGAGGATACCTGGTGAACCCACTTCCACCACTGCAGCTCTCTGGCACCCCTATTAAGGTAGTGTTTCTACAAGTGAAGTTTGCTTTAACATATTTAATGTGGTACATCCAACACATAGTTTTAACATGTTGATGAGCATCAAACTTAATGAAATTGTTTGCATAATTTTACTTATAAGTCTTGGAAACAAGGTGTGTGTTTCATATTTATAGAATAATTTGTTCAGAAATGTTCATCAAAAATATTTCATCTGTCTTTAGAGTTCCTAAGATATACAAGGCAGACTCACCTGAGCTGTTGTGAACCCAATAAGGTTTCCCAATAGCTGGACAACAAAATTAACTCAAATTGGTTAAAATTAAAAAGCCGAGTATTTGTTGCTACACCTCGGATACTTAATAGCCACATGTGGCCACACAACACAAACACACCAATCATATTATATTATATTATATATATTATATTATATATTAATATATTGTAACACTAGAAGCTTCTTCTTCAGTTTAGCTCCATGATGGAGAAGTCTCCCATGAGCTAATCACCACATACCAGCTAAACTCCCCGCAGTGAATACAGGGAAAGAAAACTCTCCTAGGAATACCTTACCTGCCACTTCATTAGAGCCCAGTGGTTTAAACTATCCAGAGTTGTCAATTACTAAGTTACAGCTACACCTTAGAAGGATGCAAAGGTTTCCTAATATCATTTAAATTTACTACACTTGTTTAGTACACACACACACACACACAGAGGTAGATATTTTTTAATAAATTATATTTAATAATAAGTTTTAATGAAGAATCTGTCACACATCACTACTGCATGGGGCCATGAATGCTACAAGTATGTGTAAAATTTTATTTCTGCAGCAATAAACCAGGAAGTTCAGTCCATTGACCTGCAGATAATCTACGCACTGAGGAGGTTGGGCTGGATTTCAAAGGGAGAGAAATCTGCAAATCCTGAGCTAAACCTAGTTTAGTGACTGCCAATACTGGTTGCAGACATCCTGGATACACCAAACTGAATCTCTGGTATCTCCACCCCAGTGCCTTAAATCAGGAACCTCAGTTCCCAGAATGGGAGCGGCTTCCACATCAGACCTCCCTGATTGAAAAGTTCAGGCTGAACAAATTCCACAATTAACTTCAGCCACTCTCTTGGACCAACATTCTTAAATTAAGTGTGGGGAGGTGGGGTGAGTGGAGAATTCAAGCCATTCACAAAATGTCAAGATGAGTTATCTGCACGCAGGGGTGCCTTTTATGGGCCAATTGCATTGTTACTTCACAAGCTGCCATCTTGTGTTATCTTGGTCACACTACCAGGAGCACATTTAAGAATGTCAGCGCCAAAGGCAGAGAGGGACACGCTCTCTCTGTCAGGTGGTCAGAAACGGATTTTGATATTACAAATGGGGTAAGAGAAGACTGTTAAGCTATACTGTCCAAATATACGATATAAAGAGTTTTATAGCTACTGATCAATAATTCAGAATGCATGGCAATCTTTCAGACAATGAAATGAACTATGGTATGGCCATGGAGACACAAATTAGACTAAGGCCCTTACTTATCCCCTATAAAACAGGTCCCCCAGGAGTTGCTGTTTGTGCCACCAAGGCTGGTGAATACTTTCTGATAACACTATGTTTTTTAATAGTGTGATAACATGTTAAATGAACTGGAATGACTCAAAGTTGAAGTAACATAACAAGAAGATTTCCACATGCCTTCTACCCAAGGCCAGGGATAATTGTGGAAGAAGAGGTTGTAAGGCTGTAAGAGAAAGAAGTAGTGGACATCTTCATGAACCATTATTTGCTGGACATGATAGGGCCATTGCAATCACAAAGTCACAACAAGTATGACTGCATAAGATCAAGGCAGTTGAACTCCCAGTGTGGACATGCAAAGGGCTTGTGAATCTCCCCACAGCTGAGAAGCTACTAGTAACTGATAGCTGCTAGGAAGGGAGAGCAAGTTCCCTTCAGGGATGTACTCCTGAAAGATTAACCTGCAACAGGAGGTGGTTCTACATCCAGGTACATGCAGACAGCACTAACTGGACTAATAGAGTCATAGGAGAGGCAGAGTAGGTGGAGAATAAAAGTATAGGGGAAGGGAGGAATTGGAGGAGAGAAATGGGGAAAAGATTTGACCAAAGCACTATATTATATGGTGCAAAACAATGTGTGTGTGTGGGGGGGGGGCATATGTATAATATATGTATCAGTAAAAATGCATTGCATAAAGTTTAAACTATTTCTAAATGATTTCAATGAAATTACATCCCATGTAATTTGAAATATTGTGACTTCTTTGGAAAACTGCAGACTCAACCAGAAATCAAACCACTTCAAAGCTGATAGGTTAGGACAACTACAAACCACACCATCCCTACAGCCATGTGACCTGACCTCTCATCAGTATGGAATAAAGACCTTGTCACTGGCTTTTGTCAACAGGGCTTTGGGACATTGCTATGCTCTCCACATCACTGTGCTGTGCTCCGGCCCTCGGCTTCATAGTAAGTTAACATCCTTAACACTTTATATTTTTCAGCAGTTCACTAAAGACAGTACTAGTTCTAGTGCTGAAAAAAATGTGTCTAGAATTTTTTTAGGAGTATGATCATAATCCTATGAATAAAATGAAGGTAGGTTACAGCAGTGAGGCAGACTAACACTAGCTAGAAAAGATGCTTCATCAGATGTATGGAGGCACGTGACAACAACAGAGGGACTTAAACAGGTACACAACACCAGCAAATGAAACAAGTTGGTATCGAGGATGTGTGTAATGAGTCACTGTGTGGTTTGGGTGAGCCTTTAAGCATTATTTTAATTATTAGAAAGAAAGCTCAGGAGACATCCTAGTCAGTACAGTACTCGCCTTGCAAGCGTATAAGACCCCAGTCTCATCTCCAGAACAAAGGCAAAACAGCTGGGTGGGGCACATGTTCTTAAACCCAGCACTTTGTGGTTGGGTGGCCAGTTAGCCTGTCTTACACCCATGCACATACATATGCATGTTCATTAAAAGAACACATTGAGTGATCCTCCCCTCGTGTACACTCTAGGACTTTATTTGAGGGCAAACAGGCATGGGGTATGTGTGCACAGTGAGGGGAGTAGACATGGGTTAAAGGGGCTAAGACCCTTCAGTGTTCAGTCCTATACATCTTTTTTTTAATTATTAAATATTTTCTTTATATACATTTCAAATGCTATCCCAGAAGTTCCCTATACCCTCCCTCCACCCTGCTCCCCTACCCACCCACTCCCTATTCTTGGCCCTGGCATTCCCCTGTACTGGGGCATATAAAGTTTGCAATACCAAGGGGCCTCTATCCCCAGTGTGGCCGACTAGGCCATCTTCTGCTACATATGCAGCTAGAGACACGAGCTCTGGGGGTACTGGTTAGACTATCTAGAGACTACCCCACCCTGGGATCCATCCCATAATCAGCCACCAAACCCAGACACTATTGCATATGCCAGCAAGATTTTGCTGAAAGGACCCTGATATAGCTGTCTCCTGTGAGGCTTTGCCAGTGCCTGGCAAATACAGAAGTGGATGCTCACAGTCATCTATAGGATGGAACATAGGGTCCCCAATGTAGGAGCTAGAGAAAGTACCCAAGAGCTGAAGGGGTTTGCAACCCTATGGGTAGAACAACAATATGAACTAACCAGTACCCCCAGAGCTCGTGTCTCTAGCTGCATATGTAGCAGTCCTACACATCTTAACACCATCTCCTCATCCAACACCATGAGCTCTTCCATGAACATGTCTCAAGGATGGGGGCTGGGCTTCCTCTCAGGGGTAGATAAATAGCCCAGAGAGGGAGACCAAGGCATTCCTTCAGTGCTTGTGGGGAAAGTGAAACAATGTATTCCAGATTTCTACTCTAAGGATAAGCAAGGGGAGCTGGGACCCAAAGGGAACCTGCAGGAGTCAGTCTCTAGCATGTCCCTTGCTTAGACATCTGCTAAAGAAAAAAATGGAGGAAGAAGAAGAAGCCAGATGGTTGGTTACACTGGCAAAGGCAAGAACAATGGGAGGTGAGCTGGAAAGATGGCTCAGCAGTTACCAACACCTGCTGCTTTTAAAAAGGACCCCAGTTCAGTTCACTGCACCCACATTAGGTGGCTCACAACTACCTGTGACTCCAGCTCTAGGGGATCAGCTGGCCTATGATTTCCATATGCACCTGCACACAGTGGTGCACATAAATATACAGAGGCACATATACATACATAAAAACTTTTTAAAAGCTTCCTTCCTTCCTTCCTTCCTTCCTTCCTTCCTTCCTTCCTTCCTTCCTTCCTTCCTTTCTTTCTTTCTTTCTATTTTTTAGGCTATGAAAGTTGGGGTAGAACTAAAATATCTATGCCACTTGGTTCCCCGTGAGGACATGTTCCACAATGTTCAGCATATGGATCCTCAGTACTGAGTATGAGAGTAAACAGTAGCTACTGCTGAGAGTCAGCAATAGTTGAGACACTGAATAACATGTGCCTAGCATGTATGAGGCCCTGGTTCAGTCCTCTGCATCACAAATCATCCCCCTAAATTCTTCATCACAAGTAGCCAGAGAAGGGAACAGACAATCACTGGTTCACCTAAGCATTGCCTGAAAGCCTGCCCTTTGCACTGAGATGAGCTAGGGCGGCCAACTTGATCTTGACAGATTGTTTTCAGCATACTCATTAATTTTTAATGAGAGAAATAGACCGAGGACTTATGATGCCTGCCCAAAGTGTTACAAAAAGGTCTGTTGGTACTATGAAGGTATTCAACAAGAAACACTTGGGGTTAAAATTTACAGGAAATATTAGTATCTTGTGCTTACTGCTTCATGGAATTAACACTATGGGCACATGTGTCTACTGAGTTTGAGGGGCTGTGCTTAAAAGAAAGACAACATTGTCTTGTTATAGACTTAAGTGTATTTATTTTCCATGCAGGAATTTGAACTTGTATTATAAGCATCTGAACTTGAAATGTCTTTGGGACTCGAGAAGTTAATGAAACAGCTCTCCTCTTAAAACCCCACCCACTAGTCGTGAGGACATCTGTGAGGATTATTGAAGTGTAAGTGTGATGATGATGATGATGTTCTAAATTAGATTATTTTTTAAAAAAAAAGTCTAATTGCGTGCTGCATAAATATGCAAAGCACGGATGTAACCCAACCAGAGGGATTTTCTTCATAGAGCAAACCTGGAGCAAGCATGAAGGCCAAATGGTATTCATGGGATCCCAGAAAATGTTGTTTGTGTTGACTAACAACTCTAATATTTGTAGAAATATCTCACTTGTATGGAGCCACAAGAATAGCTATTCAGTTCAATCCTCAAAGTTAAATTATAACCAAGGAAAAATAACCACAACAACTACTGTATCCAGCCAGCAGCAAGACACACATTGTATCAGTAAATTGCATTGTAAACAGATAAAGGTTTCTCAAAGAATTCGTGAAAGTATCTAGAGAAAGATACTTTCTTTTCTGAGGTATATAAACTTCACAGTGATAAAGCAGGAACTTCAGTCTAGAGATTAACACATTGCCCTAGGAGTTGCCACCAGCACTTTTATAAGCTTAGGAGATCAGTGGAAACCATGAGTCTGATGACCAGTGATATCTTTTAGATGTTCCCAGGAGGACCTTTTCAGAACTGGTACATTTTGTCTCTGCTCTGAGATCTCAGATGGCATGAGATAATATAAGCGCTCCTTGGCTCTCACTTTTGATGCATGAATCTGGAAATGGGTGGTACATCAGGTTTGCATGGACAAGGGAGTCCATAAGGTGAGAGGACAGACCAGTTCCCTGTCCCAGGATGCTATCTTTTGCTTAGTGCCAGGGCAGTTGCTCCTGCTACTCCCCCCCCCCCCCCAGCTCAGCCTCTTGTTTCCCTCTGTTGCTACATTAAGAAATTTAAATGCAGATTTTCTAGTTCCTGGCACATGTGATGTGACAGATGGCATCTGATAATGATGGAGAAACTGGGACACTTAGCTAATCAGCAGAGCAAAAGACTTCCAAAACCATTACCTGCTTCGGCTGTGCTCCCTTGGAGAGAATGTCCAGCAAGTCTGCAGAGGAGATGAAGTAGAAGCGAGGGAATGTGACCCGCTTGGTTTCCAGGTATTCAGCCAGGGCTTTTTCACAAAGAGAGAGCCTGCATGAACACAAATCTTCTTAAGCATGTCCTGTGCTTCTGACACCGACACCTACTGCTACTCAGTTCAACCAGAAAGCTCACTGTTTCGCAGCTACCCCCTTCACCTTCAACATCCTGCTTACAAACAGAACACGACCAGTCAGGGGAAAGGGGGACATGTATATGCACCATTATATACCTGACTTGGGTTTATGATATTCATTGCTTCTCCTGACTGCATCTGACAATACTCAACTGAAGCACAAATTGCAGTAGTAAGCTACAGCTGGGCAAAGCCCTTTCCCCAATGGATATCTGTAAAACACAAGTGACTTTGACCTTTTCTGGAGTTCAGGGGAGTCGTGAGATGCTGACACATGATTATCTAAAGTCCGAGCCATTGACTAAATACTAACAACTGCATCCTATCAGGAAGCATCCTGTCTGAATGGTTGCTTTGCTTGTTTTAAAGCAAAAGCCCAAATATTCTTGCGGAGGCTGTTGTGGATCTAATGTTAATGTGACTTTACAAATGGCCCTTAGGAAAAGGATTTTGAAAGCACTGAGATGTTCTCTAAGAGTAGTATACAATTGAGAGAAAGTGTAAAGCAGGCAGGTTGCTCATGTCTATCATGCAGCACTTGGAAAGCTGGGGCAGGAGGATCCCTATGAGTTCAGTGATATTCTGGAATCAAAACTACTAAAAAATAACAAAGGAGGGGAACAATGAGATGATCAGTGAGATGAGGGGAAATGAATAGGAATATACTTTTTTATATATAATATATGCATAGACACACACACACACACACACACACACACACACACACACACTGACTAACAGACCATGAGCAAGTGAGAGCTGTCCTGGCTTTTGGCACACAGTAGATATTCAATCAACATATACAGAACAATATAATGAAAGAATTGATCAGTTATCAGGAACCTGATATACACAGGCAACTAGACAACACAGAGTAACTTCTATTACATGTGGTTAAACATCATTAGAATGTGAAAGAAACATGTGTCAACTGACCCCCTCCGCTCCTTTCTTACCTGTGCTGAAAATCTTTAAGTTTCTCATAGAGGTGGGGTCTGCATGTTGCTTCTAAGACATTCTTTACTTTGGCTGTCTCGAACATTAACTCCTATATAAAAGTATAACATAGGCATTAGAAATTCATCCTTTCTGCTTCCATAGATGGGATTAAAATTTCAGAGTGCAACAGGTGAGTGAATGGTGTTCGGGAGACTCCAGGGATGTCTGGTATCATGTGTAAAAAACAGTGTTTGTCAGTGTAACTTCGCTGAACAGTCATACCTGTTTGCCTTCGTAGCATCTATCATGCCACAGTGACAACCTTGAGCAGTTGATAGAGAGATGGCAAGATTTGTAAAAGCATAAAATTTCAGTTTTTTTATTCCTATGCACTGAAATGCACAAATTGCATTTTATAAATCTAACACGGTATAGATTTTTAATTGTTGTGTTTTATATGGATTTGAATGTCATGAAACCTTTACTAGAACAGGACAGGCGTGTCGCTGACAGACCTTAAATTCGGCATCTACTTTATCAAATCTTCTGGCATCTTCCACAAGCTGGACCCGAATATCTTCTGAACAAACGAAGATGCTTTCCAGGTGAGACCAGGTTCGCTGGACTTGCATCCAAGTAAAGATAACTGCATCGGCTACATTTAGCTTGTTTTGCCAGCTTAGGACTTGTTCAATGAAGTATTCCACGTACTTGCTCTGAAGAAGACTCTGCAACTGAACCTAAAAGTCAATCAGGCACTTGTCATTGGATGCCTATGGGACTCAGGGTCATGAGGAAGGCTGCCCTGCTTGCTTCTGTGTTCTTGCACCTTGCATGGAACCCAGACAGGCTCTATCAAACTTTTAAAAACTGAGCCAAAGAATGTATAGATTGCTGACGTATCCAACCAAAGAAATGAGATGTGTTTAATATGTCTTCTACAAGGAGATCATGCCCTTCTGTGTAGGGAAAAAAAAAATCTATATTGGGGCTTGGAAGATAGCTCAGTCCTTAAAGTACTTGTTTTGAGATCATAAGGACCTGAGGTTGCATCTCCATGAGCTCCCACATAAAGAAAGCTAAGTGTGGTGGCACACGCTTGTAATATCCCAGCATGGAAATAGGCAGAGACATGCAGATCCCAAGGGCTCAGTGGCCAGCCCAGCCTAGCCAGCTAGTTCCAAGTCTCAGTGAGAAACTCTATTTCAAGAAGAAGAAGAAGGAGGAGGGGGAAGGAAGAGGGAGGGAGGAGGGAGGGAGGAGGGAGGGAGGAGGGAGAAGGGAGGAGGGAGAAGGGAGGAGGGAGAAGGGAGGAGGGAGAAGGGAGAAGGGAGAAGGGGAAGAGGAAGAAGAAGAAGAAGAAGAAGAAGAAGAAGAAGAAGAAGAAGAAGAAGAAGAAGAAGAAGAAGAGGAAGAGGAGGAGGAGGAGGAGGAGGAGGAGGAGGAGGAGGAGGAGGAGGAGGAGGAGGAAGAGGAGAAGAAATAACTACCACCAAATGTGTATTAAGGGCAGGATTAAAGTATTCTTTTCTTACTCAGCCCCTAGGCCCTGCCTGTTCACCATTTTGTAGGTGTGTATGTATAAGAGAGAGAGAGAGAGAGAGAAAGACAGACAGACAGACTCTGATTGCCCTCAGGTGTGTATGCATGTAGATCTCAAAAAGTAAAACTTCCTATAGTTTCCTCTTCCCTCTCAGTCAACTGCTATCCTCTACAGCCATCTTGTCACCAAGACTTGTAGGCAATAGTATAACAGTCACTTCTCAACATGCTCACATTGAAATCTTAGGACTTTACTGCATAGTGACCTCTGGTTCTACTTCACTCTAAGGGTTTAATATATGAAATTCCTCTTTGAAACAAAATCCCACCCCCTGGTTTCTTTGCAATATCCTATTCCCTTATTTCCCTGTTCAAGTCTCTTACCCTTCCCCATCTATTCTGTTGTTAACCGAATGCAGCCTCTGTCAAGGTGCAGGGCCATGTCTCCTTTCTCTCTCTATCCAGCTCACTGAATACTGACAATAGCCTCCCAACCCTCATGCTACACTGAGCATTTATGCTGGGCTCTGGCTGGTTTTTGCCTTTATACAAATGATGCTTTCACCAAATCAGCCCAGAATCTTGGTGCTCCCAGGCTCTAGGTTTATGGCTCATCACAGTGACAGTCATCCTTTTCAGATGTTCTCATCTACATTTCTTCTCAGAAAGGTCTCAAGAGATGCCCTTCTTTGTAGCTTTGTAATCTAAGTCATGTATGCTGTGTTCACATCTGTGTCTCCAGGCTTACTGTTCTTCACTCCCATGGGGGGTAAATGCTATAGTCCAAGGAATCCAAAACAGTTGGCCCTTGAGAGGCGGCTGCTTTCTGATGTCCCAGACAACACTAACATCTTTGGTTCCACTACATAGTTGTCCTTTCCTGCTGGTCATTTTTTGGCCAGTCTATCCTTTAAGGCCAGACTAAGCATCATCACCTCCCAAGAAACCCAACACTCTCACACTCCAATTAGAAGGTCTTTGCATCTCATTGGCCTTTGAGGAGTCCATCTCTCCATAGCCCAGTGTCTATCCCCTCTTAGACTTCTTGGAGTCAGTCTGTCTATTCTTAATCCCCCGAGTCTGACTGTCCTGCCTCTCCTTAGTCTTCTAGGAGTCAGCCTGTCTTTCCTTAGTCTTCTGAGAGTCAGTCTATCTATTCTTAAGTCTGCTAGGAGTCTGACTGTCTCTCCTTAGTCTTTGGGAATTTGTCTGTCTCTCCTTAGTCTTCTGGGAGTCTGTCTGTCTCTTAGCATCCTAGGAGTCTGTTTGTCTCTCCTTAGCATTCTAGAAGACTCCTTTGTGTCATCTGCTTTCTGAACTACAAGTCCCCTGAGAGCAGGTGTTCATACTTTTGAATGCCAAACAATCCCACACCTGGAGCCTGGTATGAGTAAGTGCTCAGTAAATAAATGAATGGGACTTTGTATGTGATTTTGAAAAAATCAGTGTCTAAAATTAATTAAAATCTATTTTAAAAATCCATTTTACCTGGTTGTGCTCTAGAGTCTCAAAAAGCTGTTCATCAGACTTCAGCAGTGGGGTGCCTGTTCTATGGTGAGCCTCATAAGAAAATTCCAGGGCTTCCCAGGTGTGGCTGACATCAGTGATAACCTAGTAATTAGAAGGACCCATTAATTAAAGTGCATCCACATCAAATTTAGGGCCAATATCTCAGCCATGACTTAGAATTCCAAAAAGTTTAGTATTAATGTTAATAGTTATAAATAAATTATAATTATAAATTATGAGTAAGTATTTATAAATGATTAAAATTCACATCAATAATATTCCAAATGTGACTGGCCTCACTTTCTTTCTCTAGATGATTCATGGTGACAAAACTGGGCTGTACATGACGTCACTGCAAAGGCCAGCACATCACATTAATACTGTTCTATTGGATCTGAGTTTTACATCCTACTCCCTGAAGGGATACAAGTATGAGAAGGTTTAGAAAGCCACACCAAGGGCAGGTATGAATATCTGAATATGAATATATGAACATATATTAGTCCGCACGAGGTAGGAGAGGATAGGGTCTGAAGGTGAATCTCAGGCTCCTAAACAAACCTAGGTAAGTTAATTACCTTCCTATGCCTCAGTGTCCCCTTCCATACACCAGAAATAATAACTACTTACTATTATGAAAGGCCAACTGTGTTAACTCAGCACTTAAGAGTGGTGCTTGCTGCAAAGGAAGAGATATACAGTTGGCCCCTATCCCCCTTACCAGGACTGACCCTCCTGTTGCTGTGTGTCCTATGCCTTTGAGTAATCCTGTATCCTGCCCAGGGTACCCAGTGGCAGAGGGAAAACTTGAATATATGCTTCCACACTCCCAGGTCAATGAACTCATCCAAATGGCTTCTCTGCAGAAACACAAGCCCAGCACCATGGCAGAGACCAGTGCCTGAGTATGGTACCTTCTCTGTGCCTAGCTCCTTCACGGCCTGATCCACAATGTCTCTCACGTCATCTTCTACTCGGTGCAGCTGCACTGCCAGCAAGTCTGACAGCGTTGTGCTGTCATTTATTGAGAATCTGACCTGATTAGGAAGAAAGAGAGGCAGGCTTTATTTAATGATGGTTCCTGAAAGATGTGGTAATATAGTCATTCCCTCTCAGCACATGGCTCCTGAGCCTTCATCTGCAGTCACATCTGCAGAATCTCAGGGCCAAGTCTCTGTCATGTTCAAACACAGAGCTGTCTTCTGCTTCGTACCCTTCCGTTTTCAACCCGTTTCCTATTGCTTTTGCTTATAAAGCAGACTCCCACTCTTCATTTATTATAATTTGCTTGAAACTCCAGGGATCAGGTGGCAGCCCATTTGTCTTTTCTTCCTGAAGTGCCTGGCCACAGAACATAATTTCCAATCACTCGTGATACGACCTAGTTTCACCACTAATTTAATCCTAGTGGCTTGGCAAAAATTACCCTTACTCGTGCCGTTATTCAGGTTCATCGTCTGAAAGAACTCAACATTCATCTCTATCTTCTTCCCCACATCCCTTCACCCAGGATTTGGTTAAAAAGTATTTTGTTCTTCCTACACCCTGAAGTTATCTCATGTCCTTTACAAATGATAAGGGGTCCAGCTAGGTGGCTGTAGAAAAAAACATCTCAATTGCAGTCCTGTGAAGGACAGCACTCTGCTTTTGGGAGGCCGTTGTCCTCTCTGAAAACAGGCAGAATCCATCCCACGATAAAAGTGAAAATAAACCCAAACTATAGAAGCGACTATCTTGAGGTCGCACAGCCAGTAGGATATAAAGGGGGTGAAGGAGTGAGCTTTTTGGGTGCCAGTCATTCTTTGGTCCTCCGGATGAGCAGCAGGCTCCTTGGGTGCCTGTCATTCACTGGTCCTCAAGGAACCTGACCTCGTGCATATGATCAGAGGCTTCCTGACATGTTCTACTGTACCGCAAATGAGGCACGCTAGGAGTGATACCTTAAGTAGTTACTACCCCGTGAAGGTGACCCCAGTACGCACCCCAATGGCCTTCATCAGCTGCTGCCAATGCCTGTCTCTGAGGGCAGGGTTCTGCAGCTCTGCAATGGCTCTTAGGGAGGTTGTCATATCCTTCACAGTGCCTTCCAGGCCTGAATAAGCATCCCAGACGCGGACAGCCTTGTCCAGTGACCAAATTTCCTAAAGAAATATAAGGGAAAGGCCCAGATTCCTATACATAACAATATTACACACATAATTTATTTACTTTGGGAGAATACATAGACCTTTCTCCATCCATGGATTAGGAAAGACAGTGAAGCTAGATAAAAGGCCAGCCTAGGCATATACAATAAACATTTTTTTTAAAAAACTACTACTGTCTTTAAACAATAACAAAAATACAAGAAAGAGAGAACATTGGATCCTCTAGATCAATGGTTCTCAACCTGTAGGTTACAACCTCTTTGGGGCTGAATGACTCTTTCAGGAGGATCATCTAAGACCACTGGAAATGACAGATATCTACATTATAATTCATGACAGTAGCAAAATTACAGCTATGCAGTAGCAATGAAAATAATTTTATGGTTGGAGGTCAACACAACATGAGGAACTATATTAAAAGGTCATAGTGTTAAGAAGGCTGAGAACCGTTGTTCTAAACTATGAACTGACTTGGAGAAATGCAAAGGGATTCACTCATTCCAACTTAGGAATCTACTACGAACAAGAAACCTAGGTTCCAGAGTTTCTTAAACAGGAGAGCTAACTGGATATCCCATGGAAAATCAAATTCAGAAAGGTACAGGCGTGCACAAAACCTTGCTTCCTCTAGTAACACTAGTAAAATTAGATTAATGATACTGCCCTGGAATATCTAGTTCATCTGGATGGACCCTTGAAATGCTGGTTATTTGTATCTCTTTTCATAGAACGTAACTATTGTATGTTCTAAAGATGTAAAGATGTTTTGAATAGAGTCTCCACTCAGTTTTCATCCTGGTCCAAGGAACAATAGTAAAAACTCATAAAACTGGGTAAATATTGTGCTGATTACTTTAAAAATAAAGGGCAGAGGTGGAAGTGGTGTTGTCACCAGGATCAGGGGTTTGAGTCTGGGACAATAAGAGTCTGGGACAAGCTGAGCACAGAACTCAACCTGGGGCAAGGACATTGCGAAGAAGAAAGCAAAGAGCCCGCCTGCTCTTTCCTCTCCACCCCTTCCTTCCTTCCTTCCTTTATGTTGCCCAGACTTCACTCAGGAGCCTCTGAAGCTGGTGAGTCTGCCAGCCCATTCCTGCCAGGAGGGCCTGACATTTTTAACTCCCCTTTGCTGTTGTGGTCTTTGACCTTCTCTAAGAATTTCTGTTCTCTTCAGGGTACATGAGCTATGAGGACTAGTCGAGGCAGTAAGTTCACGTAAGCAAAGCTCTGTGTGTGCATAACCCTTTGCGGATGCTGGAATAATCACCAACGACAAAGGTGGTCATAGTCCACACAAGTCCAGATGCGAACCCAAGAGCCAAGCCAACAGGTGCCTTTTCAGGTACAAAATACCATGGTTGCTAAAGAAAGAAACAGAGGCTCAGCTCCTAAACCACAATGGTAGGCCTGATGCCCACAGTCTCCCTCTCCACTCTGGACAGCAAGCTGGTGGTCAGGATTGCCTCTCACACACCCACTAGCCTTAAAAGCTTGCACTAATATGCTTGTATCAACCCATCCACAGAGGGGCAGGCTTGAGGAAATGTACAACTGGCTGAGAGTGGGGGAAAAAATACTATCTTGTCTTATTCTCTTTGAAGTAAATAAGGAAATAGAGCCCAATGCACCAGATACTAAGCTGGGGAAGACGGAAGGAGAGTGCTGAGAACGATAAATAACTCTACCCGGCAGTTATGCAACTTGCCTTGGCAAACCTTCTGAGCTCCAAGTCCATCTGTTCCACGTTAATCTGTCTCCACTGGGTTTCGGTCCAATTATCAATGCTTCTCTGAAAATGCACAAGGAGATAAAAGTGTCAACATTTAGTGAAAATGGGCCTACACGGCAAAATACACAAACTGGCAGCGTGCAGGAACTCTTTCGGCCAGCAGAAAGACTTTTTTTAAAAAAAAAAATATTAACTATACTTGTCAAAACTTCCTCATCACTAAAACAAAAGAATTGTCAAAACTTGTCAGGCTTAAGGCTAAAATACCATGATATATTAATTTCTAGTAGCAGTAATAAATTCCACATAGTCACCATCATTTTATCCTGCATAGTTTGAATAAATTGATAAGCATATTACTAAATAATAGGCTTCTGAATTCTACATGCAATATAAAAATAGGCTGCTGCCAAAATTCTTTATTATTACAAAAATCTCATTAGCCAGTTTGGGTTATATTTTATATATTTATTTATGTTGCACACCTTGTTAATACATTTCTACATGGCTTTCAACTGACTTAAGGAATTTCTGCAGGATGTATATTTTTCAAGCCTTTTATATATAACCTTTTAGTATTAATCACAAGTAAATTAAATATTTTCAGCATGTCAGTTTATACACAGATCTAGAAAACGCAAATGGGACATCTGTGAGAGTTTGTAGACATAGCCAACAGTATAGTTAACACGGATTTATATGTTAATTTTAAATTCATATTCTATATAATACCACCAAGGATCTGAGGTAGCCAGCTCATTAAATAAGGTTTTACTCTGAACTAAATAAAGATAGAAACAGCTGATAGTTGAGCAGAATCATTCATTTACATCTATGGACTTTAATTCTGAGGTCTGGATAGAGGTCTGGAGTGAAATCTAATCTGTGCATATGTTAAGACATTATGAAACCCAAATAGAGAGAATAAAATTGCATGTTTACTCAAAACTCTTACTAAGGAGGACCAGCCTGCCCAGAAATCCATCTTACCCTAACATAAATAATGACATCCCAGAGCCCTTTGAGCAGGCGGATTTCTTGTCGGCACTGCTTCATTTGTTTGTACTCCGGAAGAGCCACCTCAAAAAGACGTGCAGAGTTTTGCATCTGCTCCATCTCTTCCTCTAGAGCCTCGAGCTCCTGATTTGCCTGAGGAGAAAGCACACCTGCACAATGAAGTCAGCATCCCCTGGTTCTCCTACTGCAAAATTCAAATTGTGAGGCTCAAAAGAAAATTTAAATAAAAACTCTGCAGTGTAATTATTGGTAAACTGTAGTGTAGAAGGCTTTTGACTTCTTAGTTTCATTAAGCAGCTGGGCTTTGCTCAAGGACAAGGGAAGTTCCATGTCAGGAATTGTGTGTGTGTGTGTGTGTGTGTGTGTGTGTGTGTGTGTGTGTGTGTGTGTGTAATTTATCTATTTTACAAACCAGTATCAGCCCTTCTTCTCCTCCCAGTATACCCTCATGCAAGTCCTCCCCCCATTCTAACTTCCTCTTCTCTTTGATTTCTTAGTTTAACAAAACAAAACCACCACCAGAAGAAAGAAAGAAAAAGAGAAAGAAAGGAAAAAGAAAAAGGGAAAGATAAGAGAAAAAATCCTCCACTTGTGAGTAGTGCATCATGCTTATGATCCCAGCTTGCAGGAGGCTGAAGCAGGTGGATCACTGAAAGTTCAAAGCCAGCCTGGACCACAGAGTAAGACACTGGGAAGGAAGGAAGGAAGGAAGGAAGGAAGGAAGGAAGGAAGGAAGGAAGGAAGGAAGGAAGGAAGGAAGGAAACCTCTCCAACTTTAAAATGACCCTGCCAATGATCAATAGTACAGGACACACTCAAGAATGCACATGCCCAAGAACATACAGAGTAAATTCATTCACACATACCTGTGTTTGAATTGTACCTAATAATCGCCTTTGCCAAGGTTCACCTACTATCCTGTCACATAGAAAAACTAATATTTTGCATCTAGTAGAAACTAGTTTGTTTCCCCCATACCTACCCACCCCACTCCCCGTTTTTGGCCCTCTAGTGATTGCCAAATCTAGGGATCCATCCCATAATCAGCTTCCAAACGCTGACACCATTGCATATACTAGCAAGATTTAATGAAAGGACCCAGATATAGCTGTCTCTTGTGAGACTATGCCAGGGCCTAGCAAACACAGAAGTGGATGCTCACAGTCAGCTATTGGATGGATCACAGGGCCCCCAATGGAGGAGCTAGAGAAAGTATCCAAGGAGCTAAAGGGAACTGCAACCCTATAGGTGGAACAACAATATGAACTAACCAGTACCCCGGAGCTCTTGTCTCTAGCTGCATATGTATCAAAAGATGGCCTAGTCGGCCATCACTGGAAAGAGAGTCCCATTGGACTTGCAAACTTTATATGCCCCAGTACAGGGGAACGCCAGGACTTAGTATTTCTAGAAACAATCTTTATGGGAAAGGTATGCATTTTATGCCCAAGCTTTCAAGTTCTGTGTTAATATGCTCTGTGGCCACAGGTTCTGGTTCTTTCTTTACTTGGTCCCAGACCATTGGCGGTACAGTTGTCACTCTGATCACTCCTCCTGAGGTCTGGTGGCATGTGGCTCTGTCCTAAAGTGACATTTCACTTTGCTGTCCCCTTTTCTGGAGGCAAAGGCTCTGTGTGCACTGTGTTCATCCCAATGCTACACTATCCAGCATGCTTTAATTTTATTACTACTCAGGATTTGGAAGGTGTTGCCAGAGACCTCTGGTTTCTGTTGTTGCTGAGATCTTCTTGCCTTCTCAACACTACTAACTAATTGTGTCTGGTTTTATCTGGTCACCTTTGGTATTCTTTGGTTCACTTTGATAAAGTTAGACAGACTTTCACTTATCCAGATTAGGATTCACTCAGCTTCTTGAAGCCATGGATTCATGCTCAATCTAGTTCTTGAGAAGCCTTGATCTATCTATCATTTTGTTTATTGTTTTCTAGGACATAGGAGTTAGGTACATTAGAACTTCTTCCCCTATATTTCTTCTCCATTCCCTAATTTCCTTACATCTATTTGCTATATCCTGAGTCATTTCTTCCAATGTAACATGCATTTTACCTTTTTTTTCCTTTCCAAATGTAACTAACTCATTCTCCTATCTATTGAGTTGTATGTTTTTGGCAACTGTAATTTCCATTTCTGTAAGTAACTGGTACTTTTCCAGATTCAACTGAACATTTTTGATAAACTCCAAACAGAATGCTGCTCATTTCTTTTTCAGTGTGCTCATTTTTTTTCTAGTATCTGAAGATCTTTACATGGTTCTGCATCTGGGGCTTCTGCTGACCCCCAGGTATGAGGGTTATTCATTGTTTACTGCTCACTGGTGTCCTAGCATCTGACTAGCTTTGTTTGTTGCTCCCATGAGGATACTAGATCAAGATTGGAAGCATGTTTTCCAGAGATTTGAATTGTCTTCTACTGGGTTCTAAAAAGAGCTAATATGGCCACTTCTGTTTCCTGGCCTTGGAAATTCCTTAATCCCTGGGCAGAATAAAGAGAACCTCGGGTGCTTCTGACCATAGGTTCATATTATAGATTCACAGAGGACCCCTTTACTTTTTCTTCATCTTTCTCTGAAGCTTAGCAAAGGTGAACAGGAACCTCAGAGGCTCCCCATACAGGTTGTAGACTTTGAATGCACTTGCTCAGACATATCTCATTGAGCCTGTGATAATCTGTTCTGATATAAGCATCTGCTTGTGGCAAAAGTGTCCATCCCAAAACTGTAGGCTTCTAGTATGTTCCGGTGTGTTCATGAGTCCCTACAGCAGCATAGCTTTGGCATCTGCCTCTACTTTCAACCTCCTTTCAAATATTCTATCCTGCTGGTAAGTGATTTCTCTCACTTCTGCACCAAATGTATAACTGTACATCTGTGATGCACCCAACATCGTTTAGACAAAGAGGACTCTTCACAGTCTGCATGTTCTCCAAAGTCAACAGCCTTTTATCTTGAATAATCACCCTATTTTATGCATGTGGAGAGCCGTGCCGTGAGCAATCGCCATTATAAGATGGCACTGGCTTCCACTGCGCCTAACTAGTAAACAAGCCTTATGCGCAAGTGCAAGAGTGAATTCACGCCCAGTCACTGCCCATATGGGGCATAGTAATGGGGTGATGGGCGAGCAACTAATCAGGTGCTGTCACGCCACATCAGGTGCTGAAACGTCACGCTACGGGCTATATAAGCAGCGCCATTTTCCGGGTTTGGGGTCTTCCTTATGTTGAAGCAATAAAAGCTTTGCCATAGAAGGATCCGGTTGTCCGAGTGAATTCTTGCCGGCGAGATACTAGCTCGGACAAGATATGCACCCCATCTTTAGCTCTGAACAAACCCCAGCAATTTACTATGGAATCCTACACAGAAAGAAAGAGTAGAAAGAAGGAATGAAGGGAGGGAGGGAGGGAGGGAGGGAGGGAGGGAGGGAGGGAGGGAGGGAGGGAGGGAGGGAAGAATAAAGGGCGCCATCATAGTCCATCACCTGCCTTGTTTCTGGAAGGTCAGTGGCTTTCACTTGTGAGGTGAAATGACTGGAGTATAATCATCCAGTGTCACTGCAGAACAAGAATAACCATGCCTCTGATTCTTGAAGTACTAGATTTACAAGCCAAACAAGCCCACCCAGAGAATGACAAGAAGGAGGTAATTCAGCTTCATCCTGTTTGAAGTGCCAGAGTCCTGAAAGGCAGAGGATGAGCCCTCTCACTTTGAACGTGCAACTATAAGCTGCTATAGCATGTGTGGAAGTGGCGAGATTCAGTACATATCTGTCATAAATGTTTGCAGACAGCATATTGGTGAGTCAAGTTAAAAAAAAAAAAAACATTTCCCATCCACAATCTGTTCAGCCCACCTGGAGTTTAGATATAGTCTTTTTAACAATCCTTTATTAACATATGCTAACTCACTCCTTTTCAATGAACATAAACTAACTTTCTTCAGCCAAATGGAAGAGAAGACTACAGAGCAGGGTTTTCTGAACAGGGTTAAAAGCAATTAAGTTCCAATTTAAAGATTTGGAAAATAGGGTAAGAGTTATGTCAATTTGGACACCATTCCAAGGGAAAATACTATGCCAAGCATGAAGATAGAGCCCAAAGGAGAATTCAGAAGGATAACAGCACCTGAATAGAAACATTCTCACCAACTCAAGAAGAATGAAGACTGAAGTGTGGACACTATGCCCCTCCTTAGAATTGGGAACAAAACACCCATGGAAGGAGTTACAGAGACAAAGTTTGGAGCTGAGACGAAAGGATGGACCATCTAGAGACTGCCATACCCAGGGATCCACCCCATAATCAGCTTCCAAACGCTGACACCATTGCATACACTAGCAAGATTTTATCGAAAGGACCCAGATGTAGCTGTCTCATGTGAGACTATGCCAGGGCCTAGCAAACACAGAAGTGGATGCTCACAGTCAGCTATTGGATGGATCATAGGGCTCCCAATGGAGGAGCTAGAGAAAGTAGCCAAGGAGCTAAAGGGATCTGCAACCCTATAGGTGGAACAACATTATGAACTAACCAGTACCCCGGAGCTCTTGACTCTAGCTGCATATGTATCAAAAGATGGCCTAGTCGGCCATCACTGGAAAGAGAGGCCCATTGGACACGCAAACTGTATATGCCCCAGTACAGGGGGACGCCAGGGCCAAAAAAATGGGAATGGGTGGGTAGGGAAGTGGGGGGGAGGGTATGGGGGACTTTTGGGATAGCATTGGAAATATAATTGAGGAAAATATGTAATAAAAATATTTTTAAAAAATGGAAAAAAAAGAAACATTCTCACCCTCAGGGGGTCATTTTTGTACCATTTGGACTGCAAGGTTAAGATCCTGAAGTATTTTTCTAACACAAAGAACCAAGTCTCCTATAAATCATATGTGGATTTGAGTTAATTCTTTTTTTATTAGATATTTTCTTCATTTACATTTCAAATGCTATCCCCAAAACCCCATATACCCTCCCCCCCCCTGCCCTGCTCCCCAACCCACCCACTCCCACTTCCTGGCCCTGGCATTCCCCTGCACTGGGGCATATGATCTTCGCAATACTAAGGGCCTCTCCTCCCACTGTTGAGTTAATTCTTATAATAAAGTAACTTAGGAAAAAAACAAACAAACATTGGATGACTCAGCAGTGTTTACACGCGGCTTATGAGCTTTCCTGTGGTCACAACTATACTCAGTGGGGTCTGGAGGTGGAGGAGATCACTGGTTGAGCATTTACTGAGTAGTGTGCAAAGGCCCTGCCCCAATCTCTATACTAGAAAACATAGGAGAAAATGGTCACTTTGGAAGCAGCATCATTGTTAGAATTGATCATTTCCTTAAAACAATTTAGATAGCCAAAACTATAATCCCATTTCTGAAATTTATGAAGTGAAATCAGAAAACTATATGCTGATTTTCTTCATCTAAAGTGAGAAAAACTGAAGCTATCTCATAGGTCTACAGTGGTAATTAAAATGCAATATGCTTTTAAAAGTTCTTAGTTTAATCTCCTCTTTACTGCGTGTGTATGTGTGTGTGAGTGTGTGTGAGTGAGTGTGTGTGTGTGTGAGTGTGTGTGAGTGAGTATGAGTGTGTGAGTGTGTATGTGAGTGTGTATGAGTATGTGTGAGTGTGAGTGTGTGGATGCATGTGTATGGATGTGTGTGAGTGTGTGGGAGTGTGTGTGGGAGTGAGAGTGAGTGTGTGTGTGTGTGTGTGTGTGTGTGTGAGTGTGTGGGTATGTGTGCGAGTGTGTGTGAGTGTGTATGTGTGAGTGTCTATGAGTGTGAGTGTGTGTGAGTGTGTGGGTGTGCGAGTGTGTGTGAGTGTGAGTGTGTGAGTGTGTGCGAGTTTGTGTGAGTGAGTGAGTGTGTGTGTGGGTGGGTGTGAGTGTGTATGTGAGTGTGTGAGTGTGTGTGCGAGTGAGTGTGTGAGTATGAGTGTGAGTGTGTGTGTGAGTATGGGTGTGTGGATGTGTGGGTGTGAGTGTGAGAGTGTGTGTGAGTGAGTGTGTGTGTGAGAGTATGTGAGTGTGTGTGCGAGTGTGTGCAAGTGAGTGTGAGTGTGTGCAAGTGTGGGTGAGTATGTATGTGAATGTGAGTGTGGGTGAGTGTGTATGTGAGTGTGTGTATGTGAGTGTGTGTATGTGTGTGTGAGTGTATGTATGTGAGTGTATGTATGTGAGTGTGTATGTAAGTGTGTAAATGTGTATGTGTGTTTCCCCATCCATTTGCACACGCGCAGAAATTGAACTCAAGGCCTCCCCAAGAAACTAGGCACCTCTACACAGATCTATCCACGTCCTCTCTTTTTGTTTTGAGATAGGATATAACCATGTTACTCAGATCAGCCTTAAACTCACTCTTCCATGAGATAGGCAAGCCTTGGATTTTGTGATCCTGCCTCAGTCCCTTAAGCAGCCAGGATTCTAGGCCTGTGCCACCAAGGCTGGCTTGATATCATTCTTGACATATGGTAGGAGTTCACACTGTCTCTGTGTCATTTTTACTTGTGCAATTATGGTGGTGTTCAGAGGAAACACCATTTAAAACTTTAGATCTTTCTAATATGGCTAATATGGCTATATATGTATCATTGTTATACACATGATACAGGTGAGAACGAATTACCTTATCAAGCACTGCGTATGGATTCTCTGCCTTAAATCCAAGAGGAGCATAGCTTCTGAATCTCTCTCTGAATTCTGCTTGCTTTTCCTGATCAGAGTACAAAAGCAAATGTCAATCAGATAACTTTAATTATCACTGCGAAGCTTTCCTTAAAAATAAACAAACACAAACCCAGTATCCAACTCACATCAAACAAAATACATTTTTTCCGTATAAGAGTAACCTCTGCGTTTTGGAGTGGCGAGACCTCATGTCTGACCATGGCTGCAATCTTCTTGGTGGTTTCCCATCTTTCAGGTAATTCCTGTGTAAAGATGCAATGGACTTCAGTTCCTGAAACGACTCAACCACATGAGGTCAAAAATTCTTATTTCTTTAATCTGATCCAGGACATCTTTTAGAAGTAAGTTGTGTATAAAACAAGATTATAGTGCAGTGATAAAGTTCTCTGGGTTAGAGCCAGGTTATCTCCCATTCAGGCACCAGAGTTGCTTTTATGTTAAAATTGGCAGAAATCTTTCAAAATAAAGACTCATCTCCAAATCACTCTGCAATCATGGGAATAAAATTAAAGAGTTGGGGGCTGGGGGAAGGTCAATCAGTGAAGTGCTTGCTGGGCAAGTTCCTGAGTTCTGATTTTTAGTTAGCTATGACAGTGTGAACCTGTAATCCTGGGGGTTTGCAAGGGGGAGGGCACCAAGGTAGAAGGATTCCTGGGGCTTACTAGCCAGCTAGCCAAATGGCTGAACTTTAGGTTCAGTGAAAGACCTTCTCTCAAAAAATGTGATTAAGGAAAATATGCATCATTAAAATGTGACTTCCACATGCATGTGAAAAGATATGCATATGTGTAGCCAGATACACAAGTGTATACACACACATACATCCACATACACACATGCATACATACACGCTCATATATACGTAAATACACACATATACACATTCACACACATGCATGCATGCACACAGTTAAAGTGCACTGGGCATAACTTTACTGGTTTCTAAAAACCAAAAATGTAAGTCAGGTATTTTTAGTAATTTAATGTTTATTTTTAAAAATTAACAAAAAAGCCGGGCGTAGTAGCACACGCCTCTAATCCCAGTACTCAGGAGGCAGAAGCAGGTGGATTTCTGAGTTCAAGGCCAGCCTGGTCTACAAAGTGAGATCTAGGACAGCCAGGGCTACACAGAGAAACCCTGTCTCAAAAAAACCAAAAAAAAAAAAAAAAAAAAAAAACCAAAAAACAAAAAACAAAACAGTATGACTATTTCTTTCTCTTGTCATGACTTACAGGATCACGTCAGTGAGTTTTAGCATTAAAGTTGGTCCATGTTTGGCAAAGAGTAATTTTTGAAGGAATTTAAGAGGCAAAGGAGAAGGGAAGGTCAATCCCTACTTGATGCTAAACAAAGCCAGCATAAAATAAACAGTTGAGGTACCACCTCCACTCTGCATTCCCTGCCTACAGTACAAACAGATAAAGAGCAACTGACCTTTTAATTTTTATTTATTTATTTTTAATTAAAGAGCCATGCCTGTGTCCAAGGACAGTGAACTTGTTTTGTCATACAAAGCCATGCTCTGCGACGTGGACATTACTTGTTGAGCTGAACTGTGAAATTCAAAGGCTCTACAAACCACTTTGAAACCCTCTGATAAACAGTCGATTAACTGTAGATTAATGAGAAAGACACTGTGCTAGGTATATGCAGTACATGTGTGGAGAGGGTACTCCAGAGGTGACACATAACCTTTGACTTTAATTAGCATAGAGACTCCAAAAGAAAAAATGAAAAAAAGGAGGCATGCACAGAGCTACTTCACAGGGTACACTGTACTAATGTCCCTCAGAAAGCCGACCAGTCACAGGTCAACACAGTTATAAAGCAATATAGTGTCATAACAGGAACCCCTCTAACTCAGGGACCAGCAGACTTGGGATCTAAAACATGTTGCCTATCTTTTGCCTGCTCTTATCAAAATCCTGCATCAAGTGGTTCTATGTTCTATCCCTAGCATGATGTTGTTTGCCTATAATCACAGTGACTCAGGAGGTAGAGGCCAGGAATGGGAATGAAAGAAATTCAAAATGAACCTTAGCAACATAGCAAGTTCGAGGCCCAACTGGAATACGTGAGGCCAAAGCTCAAACAATAACAAGAACACAATACAAATTCAGTATTACTCAGCATGCCATCAGAAGCCACGGCCAGGAAGCTAGGGGGGGTTAAAGGAGACAGCTTAGGCCCTTTACCTTCCTTAAACATGGCAGACCTGCCATGTGTTTGTAGATTCTAAACAACCCTTTACTGGATGAGAATACATTTTCTTAAAAACAGAAAGAGCAGATAATGTCAAAAGTCTCATGGAAAGGATTCAACTCAGGAAGGAGGTAATTGAATGTGAGGCACAGTGGATGAGGGCTGGGAGAGATGGGGTTGATAAGACCTGTGATTAGAACCTCAGTGTTAGACAGAGTAGACTGTAGGCAAGGGATGAGGAGGGGCGAGGTAGACTAAGCAGTTATCTACTGTTATCTGGGTTGGAGGATAGTAAGGACTGAATTAAAATGAGAACAGAAATGTCAAGTGGAGAGCAGACTGAAGGAGTACTTCAAATAGAAGAGTCCTGCACGTAGAAGCCTATAGCACATAGAAGACTACTGCACATAGAGGCCTACTGCACATAGAAGACTACTACACATAATGGCCTATTGAACATAGAGGACTACTATACACAGAAGAATACTGCACATAAAGGCCACTTTTCTGGATGTAAAGGCCCATGGAATGACACTGAAACTCTCAGGACACAAGCACAATAGATAGATAGATAGATAGATAGATAGATAGATAGATAGATAGATAGATAGATAGATCCCAAACTGCCCAAGTTATTTAGTTAAAGTTACACCTCAACTTAATTTCTCCTAATTAGTCTATCAGTAGCCTGCTTCTGTAACACTAGAAGTCTAATATTTTCAATATAATTAAATCTTGGGGGTGTCAAATGTTCATAAATTCACACTATAAATCCTGGAGGAAATTGATAATTCCCTTCATTGATGATTATGTCATAACTGGCTTCTCTGTGAGATACATGACAAGGTCCAAGATCTGACCCAAAGAACACCCAAAATCATCTTTTAAGAAGAATTACTAGGGCAATGAAGTGGTTAGAGGGTAAAGTGTCACCAAGACTGAGTTTGATCCCCAAAACCCACATGGTAGCGTCAGAGAACCAAATCATGACAGCTGTCCTCTGACCTCCAGATATGCACTATCCCCCAACATACATTGGAAGAAAAAAATGTAAAAACTAAGTAAATACAACAATCTTTGTAACAGATGCTACTGTAGTCATTTGGTCTCTCCATGTTATTCTGCAGCTGTCTGCTCAGTTTGTCACCTTGCCAAATCTAGCACCTTAAGATGAGTTTCATATAATACAGAATGATTCATACACAGTAGTTCTCTGTGCCCTTTCCTGTCAGAGAGCACTTGTAACAATACATTGTTGCATTTTTATCCTGTTTAAAATATAGATAGATATATAGATACCACCCGTTTAAAAACCATTCTAGCAGTTCTTCAAAAAGTCATGAATAAAACTACCATATGACCCACCAAGTCCATTCCTCTGTACACACCAGACAGAAGTGAAAACAGACATTCAAATATCCACGCATCAATGTTCGAAGTAAAACAACTCACACTAGCAAAGGTGGAGGCAGATCTTATGCCCATGAGCACTGAGATACAAACAGTACAGTATTGGCTTACAATGGAACATCATTTATCCAGAAAAGGGGACAAAATATTGTTAATGTTACAAAGTGAGTAGGCTTCAAGAAATTACCTCAGGTGAAGTCAGATACCACAAGCTATACCTTGTATGACCTAGAATAAATAAATCCACAGAGAAAAGGGCTGGCATGGGTTGAAGAACAGGACTTGGCTCAGGGAAGAGAACAACCATGGCCCTGAGCAGAAATGATGACTGTACCACACTGTTTAACACCAAATCCCACTTAAATGTACATTCAACATACTACATTCATGTTAGCTTGCCAAGTTTTTCTGAATAAGAAAGAAATAACCAAAATAAGTTGGAAATATAAAAAACAGACAAATAAAACAATAATTTAAAACAAACAAACAAACAAAAAACCTCACATGAAATATGTTAACGAAAGGAAATAGGCTCCAAGTATTACCTAGTTTGGCAAGGTAGATAGATGAGAGCTGATTTCACAGTACTGAAAAACAGAATTTTTAGCTGGAGACATAACACAGTGAGTGTGAGAGCTTGCTGTACAAGCATAAGGGCCAAGGTCCATACTCTAATAACCATTTAAATATCTGAGTGGTACATGCATACTGTAAGCCCATAGCTTTGGGGGGAGGGGGCAGAGGCAGGGGGATTAGGGAAGTTTGCTGGCTTGTCAGTCTTGCTCTGGGATTATGAAAGACCAGATCTCAGGGGGACTAAATGAAAGAGCAGTACACCCGATGCCCTCCTCTGGCCTCTGCACACATAGACACTCACATGTACACACAAATCTGAATTTGAGTTGTATGCTCTGACCACTACTATACTAGATGAACATAGCTCAATGCAAGCTCTGGCTGAGACACCCACTGGCTACATTTACAAAGGCCATTGCAAGCTCACCCCCACTCAACCATCAATGGAACACCAATATGCACAGCAACAGAGGCTCAACTATAAGGTTTTTCTTTTGCTCATAAATTCAGTTAAAATTAAACAGAACTTGCTCATACACTGGCACATACCAGTCACCAAATGTTTCTGAGCCCAGGCAGTGTCAAACAGAAATTTAACTGGAAAAGAGATTTCCCCATCCAGATCAGACTGTTTTTATTCTTTATCGTCACATCTGTGCCATATTTCCAAGCATTGCTGCTCAGATTGCAGGCAACTGGGAGAGCAGAAGAGTAAGGATATGGTTGCTCTGTACACAAGAAAATGATGATAACACTGGGAGGCTGTCATCCACCAAGTCACCGGGACCACGGTGCCACAGTGGACGAGAAGATCTATCTTATGAAGCACACAGAGGTGAGTGTTGGCTGGCTTTATACCTCTATGACCTGGAAAAATTAATCTTTTTCAGCTTCAGGTTTTTTTACCAGTACCATGAAAACACAGTTTTCATCTGCAGTTCATTTTGCGTGTCAAGTGCCTGGCTGAAGGAGTCACACGGCTGCTGGCAACTGGGCGTTTTTCATGAGCACTTACCTCCAGCTGGGCATAGACTTGCTCGGGCATTTTCTGCCCATAGCTTTCCAGAAGCATGATTGTTTCTTTCAGAGGTTCAAAGAGCTCATCAGTAGCTCTCTGTCGGCTTCTTACAGCCAGAAGGTGACCCATGATGTCAACTAAGCCATCATGATCGCCCTCACACAGCTGTCTCTGAAGTCCTGCATTTGTCTGCTTGATGAATCCTTGCAGCTCACTCAGACTGTAATGAAAATGTACACGTGTATGGACATAAGCTTGGTTAATGAAAACATCTTAATCACACATTTTGAAGCAGGTCTGTTCCTCATAACAGGAAGACAGAATGAGCAATTATCCATCACCTGATATAAGCATCCCTTCATGTCATTTCCCAGTTCCTCCTCCACACCATGCTAAGACCTATTCTCCAGTCCCTGGCAACTGCTTACCAATCTCTGTCTCTGTGCTTGCTTGTAATGACACTTTATATAAATGGAGTAATACTGTATGTGACCTACTATATTTGCTGTCTTTCACCAGACAGAAGGATTTTAAGTTCATTCATGTATGAGTATTACAAGGCTTGATGGGATATTATTTTCATTATGTATAAACATTGTTTGTTAAACCTACTCTAATGTTAGCAGTACAAATACTCTTGGAATTAATTTGTCAACTACAAATCAGTCAGCTGTGGGTATACATATGGAGGCAGAGGCCAACTTCAGGTACCATTCTTTAGGTTCTACGCAACTTATTTTGGTTTTGAGTCAGGGTCTCTCACTGAACCTAGAGCATGCTGGTTATGGATGGCTGACTGGCTGGCTGGCTGGCAAACCCTGGGGAATGTGTCTCCACCTTTCCACCTCTGGAGTTACAAGCATATTTCACCACATGCAGTGTTTACATAGGTACAGGAGAGTGAACACAGGTTCTCATTCTTATATGACAAGGTCACTGACTGAGCCATTTTCACAACCCACAAGCCAACTTTGTCAAGGGCTAGTACCATGTCAAACACAGAGGTCAAGGCTACCTGTCGACGACAAATCTTAGCAGATGCTCTTGAAACATCCAACTCCACTTCTTGATCACGTTGAGCAAGCTCAACTTAAAAGGTCTCATGTCTACCTTGAACCAACTGTTAAATACTCGGAAGTCGTCAAACTTGCTCATCTGAATATACAAAGCCTCGTAAATGTCAATCTGTAAGATTAGGAAATAAACAGCTATATAGCAACAGCATGGAAAGCCAGTTAATAGAACTAAATTCTAAGGGGTTGCCTTGCCTGTTCTTTGAATTGTTCTAGTGTTGGTGGTTGCAGGATGTCTTCACTTGCAGGAGCATCCATTTCCTCAGATGGCACAGCATGGCCGTACAGGAGAAACTGCCTTAGAATCTCTACCCGGTCATCCACCCAGAGGTAAGAGTAGGTCTCCAGAGAACTTCTGAACTCTAAGACTTTGTTGATGACATCAGCAACTCTATTCATGATCTCCTGCCGGACCTCCGCCAGGCCTAACATGTTATCCATATCGTTCTAAATGAAAGGAAACCAAACATGTTTTCAATGAGAGAATTCTTACCGTAACATTATCCCAGGTAATTTTTCAAGGAAGAATACTCAACCAAAGAAAATTAAAACAAAAATGTTAAAAGTCCTGTGTTGCTTTTACGGGTTTCTTTCTGGGGCTCCTCACTATCCCAGTTTGGTTCCTGAGAGATTACCTGGTAGTCTGCGATGTCCAGGTGTGCTGCCACGCGCCCCATCTGGGCAGACACTCTGAAGCTGCCACACAACATTTCCTCCACCAGATCGTAGAAGCCATCCCCAGCCTCTTTTTCTAAAGGAGGCTTGAACACAATCTCTGGGGGCATTAAGAGCATTTGTGCTTGAAAAAATGGTGTGGGTTTTAACTGTTTCTCTGTGTTCCTCAGGAAGAAGTCCAGGTCATGCAAGATGGCCTGAAAAAAGCCTTCCACCACAATGTCATCAATGAATTCCACATAAATTTTCCAGGAATCCAGGGAAGGATCAGCTCTGAAGAGCTTCCGGTTCTCCTAAACACAAAGCAATAGAGGGTTGGGGTTAATGATGACCAACATAAAAGGGAAGCTCACCATACTGAAGAAAGGATTGCATTTCTGTGCATGGCACTGAAACATTCAAACCTAAGGCTATAGAACCTTGAGGTAGAAGGCAAATGCTACAGGACTTTATAGTAGTATAGCACTAATCTCACATACCACATGTGTTCAAAAAGTATCCTTTAGAAAAAAAATCAACATGAAAATTGCTATCTTCAAATACAGGCAAGAAATATACTAGTTCCCAAAATATTATGCCCCAGGCTCTAGTTCTTGCTCTGTCTCAAATTTTGCTCTCTAGAGCTCTTATGTAAATAAAGAGATTTCCTTATGTCCTTCTGAGGAAATTATTCTGGGACATTGGAATATTACCAAGGTGGGGATAGGAATCCTATGAGTTTGCTGTCCTTGAATGTAAGGGCTACTTCTCTTGGAGATGTTGTGTTTCCTGCCCTGTATCTGCAACATCCACATTTGTACCCTGTATGCATGTAGCGCACATTCTGAGAACCTGACACAGCAGCCTTTCCTTTTGTGGTTACCAGAAGGCAAAACGATAACTACAAGAGCAAGGGGGGGAAATCCTAAAGACTATCTCGTTCAGCCTCCCATGGAAGATATGAAAAACAAAGGCTCGTGATATATTCAGGGTCATACTGGTGGAAGCCAGCAACTGTGCAGGACTGGAAATCACCATCCTCTTCCCATCCCCAGGGCAGGGCTTCTCTGATACATCAGCCACACCAGAAACACTTTGCTCCACTGCTGAGATTTGCAGAAGAGATGAACTGGGAAAAGCAGGTTCTTTCTAGGACCATCTGCACGGTCATGTCCACTTCTACCATTCTCTACTCAGTCTATTCCTAACGAGGCTTACACATACTATCAAGTCTCTTTGCCAAGGTCGCCAATGGTTTCTACTTTGCCCAGCTCATGTTCAACTCTGGCCTTCATTTCCAGGTCCTAAGTGTGGAATGGAACAAAGGTGAGCTCTTCCCTCTCTGTTCCTTTCAGAGCATCACGGTCCCCTTTCAAAAGGAATCCTCCTCCTTTCCTAACCTCATGGAGTACTGCAAGGACCTCTTCCTCATCTACAACCAATTCTTACTTATTCTTGTCTAATACATGCATACAGACAGACAGACAGACAGACAGACAGACATCTCTTTGGTTATCTATTCTGTGTTAGTCTCCTGGACTTGTGCCTTAAACACAAGACACTTCCAACACCACCTGTATCAACATCTTTGAAAACCATCTCTGACTGACACTTTCCTGTTTCAACACCTTCTCCCCTTATCAGAGACCTCATTTGCCAATCTGCTCAAATCTGAAACCTTGATTTCTCTCACTCCCTATAGCATGTCTCATTGGCTCTTCCTTTAAAATATATCCAAACCTCATCATTACTAAACTGTAAAAACATCTCTAGCAAATCCTGACATGGAGGCCTCCATACTAAAGGATATTTGTTGGGACAGACAGTTCCTATGTAAAACTACAGAGGCAGAACTAAGGACAATATATTTTTGAGAGAAGGCCTCCTCCCCAACAGGCATGGCCCCATTCAAATTCTACAAAACACTGAGTCCCCTGTGCTACGATGCACAGCCTCCCCTCCCAGGGAGAGCGGTCTTCATTGCTTCTGTTGAAGTTGGTTTCCTCTTTTATTTCATGCCAGTCTTGATCAATGTCCTCATGACCTAGGCTAAACCATTTCTCAGTGGATCATGATGCTCCTGACTAGCTCTGCAGCTTACCCTTAACAGAAGCAGCTTTGAGCAGTCTCCCATCAGGTCAAATCCTGTGATATGTGCACATGGTCCACTCTAAATGCTATCCCTAGCACCATTCCTCACTTACATTCCTTATCAGTGATGCGGACCTTCACAATGATCCTTGGGTGGGCCAGGGTACCACATGTCAGACCTTAGGCTCTTTTGCTACTTACTCCCCTCATCCTTCTGCAGGACTTGTCCTTTAGTGAAGAGGGCTCCTAAGGTCTCCATTTAAAGCTTAGCTTTCTTGTTCCTGACTCTGCCCCTAGCCTTTAATCCCTGTTGTTTTACATGGCTGCCTTAGTTGTAACTGGCATAACAGCTACTTGTTTTTTCTTGCCTTTTTCCCTGACCAGAGCATCAGCTCCATGATATAGTGGCTTATGGGTCTTCTCTCAACTTTCTTGCTTTTAGTTCTTGCTTCTCCCTTTGGTTTTGTTTTATTTTGTTTCTTCAATTGTTTACCTTAGAATACTGCTTGTTGGTAATTTGAAAGGCACAAATGCATACATACATACATACATACATACATACATACATAGAATTATTCATATTATGTTACATGTGCTTTGTGCCCACAAAGGTTAGAAGAGTGTATTGGATCCACTGGAACTGAAGTTACAGATGGTTATGAGCTGTTATGTGATATTGAGAATGGAACCCAGGTCCTCTACAAGAGCAGAGAGTGTTCTAAACCACTGAGCCATCTCTCTAGATCCAAAAAACCCAAATGTTTTGTTTTGTTGGTTTTATGAGACAGGGTTTCTCTGTGTAGCCCTGGCAGAGTGATGACTGCTGCCATTCTTAGGAGATCATGAAAAAAATGGTGGCTGACACCAGCCAATCAAATGGTAGAATTAAATAGCAACCAATGGAATCAGCTGGGACAAACAAGGAATCCATCTCTATATTTTCAGTTTGGTCATTGTGCCTTATAGTCACATCTCTCCCTTGGGAATGAGGAGTGGGGGTTACACAAACCACAGGGGACTAACACAAATCATTACACTTTAAACTCAACCCAAACCATCTATCAACTTCTCAGGCTTGATCTACAACATTAAGTTTAGCCTTTGCTGCTCTTTACTAAATAAAACACCCTATAGACATTGAAATGTTAGAAGCCATTACCTCTACCAAGTTGTGTATCTTGCAACCATCTTCTCGGATCAGCTTGTACTTTTTTGCAAACAGATCCCCCTTGTCGTCCAAGGTCAAGGCAGCCTCTCTTCTGGTCTCCCTCCGGGGCAGCAGTGGCCACTCAGCCCAGGCCTGCATGGTTTGCTGGATTGTTAGCATGTTGCTCTGAGTCTGTGACACTCTGCACTCTAGCTCAGCAGTGGCCACCTGCACCCTCTCCATGTAGACCCAGAAGTCATCTTGCCATGTCAGCCAGGTTGCAGCCACCCTGAGCTGCTCATCAATGGCTCCAAGCTCATCCTCAATGAGAGGGTATTCCACTTCCAGAAGGGTCTGTTTCAGCTTATTGTAGCCTTGTACAAGGAGCTCAAGATTCCCAATGTACTGAGCAAGACAAACCAACCAAGAAAGAAGATACAAAACAAAAAGAGCCAAATATGTTAATATCACTATCTGAGAGGGATCAAATGCCACAGGTCTCCAAACTAAGAAATAAAATTCAAAATATTTTTATCTCAGAGATACCAACTGTCAAAAGTCACAAACCTTTAAAATAATGTTCCTTTTCTGGAAAATGCCTAAAGCTGAATCTGGTATGTCGGACTTCTTCAGCATCAAAAGGTATTTGACTTCTCTCAGCACCGCCACAAGCTATTCCAAGAATAGTAAGGATTATTTCACACTTTAAGAATATATTTCTGGGCCAACAAGGTAGATAGTGAGTAGAAGCATTTGCTATGCTGGCCTGACAACCTCAACACAGTCCCTGGACCCCATGGGAAAACAAACAAACAAACAAACAAACAAACAAACCACAGATGTGTTCACATTTGCAGTCTTAAGAACTCCTACAATCACATGGTGTGGAGACAGGATTGTCTGGAAGGTCATGGAGTTGATGCAGCAGTAGAAACAAGAGTCAATCTCAGAAGCAAGGAGTAAAACTACTCCTGCAAAACTATCCTCTGACCCCCATGTGCTCTGTGTAGTTCCTTTCCCTCCTCCCCTTTCCCTCAAATAAATAAAAATAAGTCTCAAAAAATAAGAATACCTTTCAATGTTAAGCTGACTTTGACTTGAAATAATTAAACGTTATCCAGCAATTACCGTGTTTCTGGTTCAAAGTAAACAGACTTTGTTACATATACTTTGTTACATCCCAAGAAATGTATGTCTTCATGCCTAGCCACATGTTCCATGAATAACATGTATATATATGTATGTAGGTGTATACACACACACACACACATTTTACTATATTTATAGCATATGCCATTTTTGGTTAATTAAAATTTTATCTTAAAATTTGAGCTTTGCAGAATTCACAGACTCCATGCAATGAGAGCTAATAGTTCATTGGTGTTTCTTTTTTTTTTTTTTTTTTTTTTTTTTTTTTTTTTTTTCCATTTTTTATTAGGTATTTAGCTCATTTACATTTCCAATGCTATACCAAAAGTCCCCCTTACCCACCCCCCCCACTCCCCTACCCACCCACTCCCCCCCTTTGGCCCTGGCGTTCCCCTGTACCGGGGCACACAAAGTCTGCGTGTCCAATGGGCCTCTCTTTCCAGTGATGGCCGACTAGGCCATCTTTTGATACAAATGCAGCTAGAGTCAAGAGCTCAGGGGTACTGGTTAGTTCATAATGTTGTTCCACCTATAGGGTTGAAGATCCCTTTAGCTCCTTGGGTACTTTCTCTAGCTCCTCCATTGGGAGCCCTGTGATCCATCCATTAGCTGACTGTGAGCATCCACTTCTGTGTTTGCTAGGCCCCGGCATAGTCTCACAAGAGACAGCTACATCTGGGTCCTTTCAGTAAAATCTTGCTAGTGTATGCAATGGTGTCAGCATTTGGAAGCTGATTATGGGGTGGATCCCTGGATATGGCAGTCTCTACATGGTCCATCCTTTCATCTCAGCTCCAAACTTTGTTTCTGTAACTCCTTCCATGGGTGTTTTGTTCCCACTTCTAAGGAGGGGCATAGTGTCCACACTTCAGTCTTCATTTTGCTTGAGTTTCATGTGTTTAGGAAATTGTATCTTATATCGTGGGTATCCTAGGTTTTGGGCTAGTATCCACTTATCAGTGAGTACATATTGTGTGAGTTCCTTTGTGATTGTGTTACCTCACTCAGGATGATGCTCTCCAGGTCCATCCATTTGGCTAGGAATTTCATAAATTCATTCTTTTTAATAGCTGAGTAGTACTCCATTGTGTAGATGTACCACATTTTCTGTATCCATTCCTCTGTTGAGGGGCATCTGGGTTCTTTCCAGTTTCTGGCTATTATAAATAAGGCTGCTATGAACATAGTGGAGCATGTGTCCTTCTTACCAGTTGGGGCTTCTTCTGGATATATGCCCAGGAGAGGTATTGCTGGATCCTCCGGTAGTACTATGTCCAATTTTCTGAGGAACCGCCAGACTGATTTCCAGAGTGGTTGTACAAGCCTGCAATCCCACCAACAATGGAGGAGTGTTCCTCTTTCTCCACATCCTCGCCAGCATCTGCTGTCACCTGAATTTTTGATCTTAGCCATTCTCACTGGTGTGAGGTGGAATCTCAGGGTTGTTTTGATTTGCATTTCCCTGATGATTAAGGATGTTGAACATTTTTTCAGGTGCTTCTCTGCCATTCGGTATTCCTCAGGTGAGAATTCTTTGTTCAGTTCTGAGCCCCATTTTTTAAGGGGGTTATTTGATTTTCTGAGGTCCACCTTCTTGAGTTCTTTATATATGTTGGATATTAGTCCCCTATCTGATTTAGGATAGGTAAAGATCCTTTCCCAGTCTGTTGGTGGTCTTTTTGTCTTATAGACAGTGTCTTTTGCCTTGCAGAAACTTTGGAGTTTCATTAGGTCCCATTTGTCAATTCTCGATCTTACAGCACAAGCCATTGCTGTTCTGTTCAGGAATTTTTCCCCTGTGCCCATATCTTCAAGGCTTTTCCCCACTTTCTCCTCTATAAGTTTCAGTGTCTCTGGTTTTATGTGAAGTTCCTTGATCCACTTAGATTTGACCTTAGTACAAGGAGATAAGTATGGATCGATTCGCATTCTTCTACATGATAACAACCAGTTGTGCCAGCACCAATTGTTGAAAATGCTGTCTTTCTTCCACTGGATGGTTTTGGCTCCCTTGTCGAAGATCAAGTGACCATAGGTGTGTGGGTTCATTTCTGGGTCTTCAATTCTATTCCATTGGTCCACTTGTCTGTCTCTATACCAGTACCATGCAGTTTTTATCACAATTGCTCTGTAGTAAAGCTTTAGGTCAGGCATGGTGATTCCACCAGAGGTTCTTTTATCCTTGAGAAGAGTTTTTGCTATCCTCGGTTTTTTGTTATTCCAGATGAATTTGCAAATTGCTCCTTCTAATTCGTTGAAGAATTGAGTTGGAATTTTAATGGGGATTGCATTGAATCTGTAGATTGCTTTTGGCAAGATAGCCATTTTTACAATGTTGGTCCTGCCAATCCATGAGCATGGGAGATCTTTCCATCTTCTGAGATCTTCTTTAATTTCTTTCTTCAGGGACTTGAAGTTTTTATCATACAGATCTTTCACTTCCTTCGTTAGAGTCACGCCGAGATATTTTATATTATTTGTGGCTATTGAGAAGGGTGTTGTTTCCCTAATTTCTTTCTCAGCCTGTTTATTCTTTGTGTAGAGAAAGGCCATTGACTTGTTTGAGTTAATTTTATATCCAGCTACTTCACCGAAGCTGTTTATCAGGTTTAGGAGTTCTCTGTTGGAATTTTTAGGGTCACTTATATATACTATCATATCATCTGCAAAAAGTGATATTTTGACTTCCTCTTTTCCAATTTGTATCCCCTTGATCTCCTTTTGTTGTCGAATTGCTCTGGCTAATACTTCAAGTACTATGTTGAAAAGGTAGGGAGAAAGTGGGCAGCCTTGTCTAGTCCCTGATTTTAGTGGGATTGCTTCCAGCTTCTCTCCATTTACTTTGATGTTGGCTACTGGTTTGCTGTAGATTGCTTTTATCATGTTTAGGTATTGGCCTTGAATTCCTGATCTTTCCAGAACTTTTATCATGAATGGGTGTTGGATCTTGTCAAATGCTTTTTCTGCATCTAACGAGATGATCATGTGGTTTTTGTCTTTGAGTTTGTTTATATAATGGATTACATTGATGGATTTTCGTATATTAAACCATCCCTGCATCCCTGGAATAAAACCTACTTGGTCAGGATGGATGATTGCTTTAATGTGTTCTTGGATTCGGTTAGCGAGAATTTTATTAAGAATTTTTGCATCGATGTTCATAAGAGAAATTGGTCTGAAGTTCTCTATCTTTGTTGGATCTTTCTGTGGTTTAGGTATCAGAGTAATAGTGGCTTCATAAAATGAGTTGGGTAGAATACCTTCTACTTCTATCTTGTGAAAAAGTTTGTGCAGAACTGGAATTAGATCTTCTTTGAAGGTCTGATAGAACTCTGCACTAAACCCGTCTGGTCCTGGGCTTTTTTTGGCTGGGAGACTATTAATAACTGCTTCTATTTCTTTAGGGGATATGGGACTGTTTAGAAGGTCAACTTGATCCTGATTCAACTTTGGTACCTGGTATCTGTCCAGAAATTTGTCCATTTCGTCCAGGTTTTCCAGTTTTGTTGAGTATAGCCTTTTGTAGAAGGATCTGATGGTGTTTTGGATTTCTTCAGGATCTGTTGTTATGTCTCCCTTTTCATTTCTGATTTTGTTAACTAGGATTTTGTCCCTGTGCCCTTTAGTGAGTCTAGCTAAGGGTTTATCTATCTTGTTGATTTTCTCAAAGAACCAACTCCTCGTTTGGTTAATTCTTTGAATAGTTCTTCTTGTTTCCACTTGGTTGATTTCACCCCTGAGTTTGATTATTTCCTGCCGTCTACTCCTCTTGGGTGAATTTGCTTCCTTTTTTTCTAGAGCTTTTAGATGTGTTGTCAAGCTGCTAGTATGTGCTCTCTCCCGTTTTTTCTTGAAGGCACTCATAGCTATGAGTTTCCCTCTTAGAAATGCTTTCATTGTGTCCCAAAGGTTTGGGTACGTTGTGGCTTCATTTTCATTAAACTCTAAAAAGTCTTTAATTTCTTTCTTTATTCCTTCCTTGACCAAGGTATCATTGAGAAGAGTGTTGTTCAGTTTCCATGTGAATGTTGGCTTTCTGTTATTTATTTTGTTATTGAAGATCAGCCTTAGTGCATGGTGATCTGATAGGATACATGGGACAATTTCAATATTTTTGAATCTGTTGAGGCCTGATTTGTGACCTATTATGTGGTCAATTTTGGAGAAGGTACCATGAGGTGCTGAGAAGAAGGTATATCCTTTTGTTTTAGGATAAAATGTTCTGTAGATATCTGTCAGATCCATTTGTTTCATCACTTCTGTTAGTTTCAGTGTGTCCCTGTTTAGTTTCTGTTTCCATGATCTGTCCATTGGTGAAAGTGGTGTGTTGAAGTCTCCCACTATTATTGTGTGAGGCGCAATGTGTGCTTTGAGCTTTACTAAAGTTTCTTTAGTGAATGTGGCTGCTCTTGTATTTGGAGCATAGATATTCAGAATTGAGAGTTCCTCTTGGAGGATTTTACCTTTGATGAGAATGAAGTGTCCCTCCTTGTCTTTTTTGATGACTTTGGGTTGGAAGTCAATCTTATCAGATATTAGGATGGCTACTCCTGCTTGTTTCTTCATACCATTTGCTTGGAAAATTGTTTTCCAGCCTTTCATTCTGAGGTAGTGTCTATCTTTTTCTCTGAGATGAGTTTCCTGTAAGCAGCAAAATGTTGGGTCTTGTTTGTGTAGCCAGTTTGTTAGTCTATGTCTTTTTATTGGCGAGTTGAGACCATTGATGTTAAGAGATATTAAGGAAAAGTAATTGTTGCTTCCTGTTATTTTAGTTGTTAAAGGTGGCATTCTGTTCTTGTGGCTGTCTTCTTTTAGGTTTGTTGAGGGATTACCTTCTTGTTTTTTCTAGGGCGTTGTTCCCGTTCTTGTATTGGTTTTTTTCTGTTATTATCCTTTGAAGGGCTGGATTCGTGGAGAGATAATGCGTGAATTTGGTTTTGTCGTGGAATACTTTGGTTTCTCCCTCTATGATAATTGAGAGTTTGGCTGGGTATAGTAGCCTGGGCTGCAGTTTGTGTTCTCTTAGTGTCTGTATAACATCTGTCCAGGCTCTTCTGGCTTTCATAGTCTCTGGTGAAAAATCTGGTGTAATTCTGATAGGCTTGCCTTTATATGTTACTTGACCTTTTTCCCTTACTGCTTTTAGTATTCTATCTTTATTTAGTGCATTTGATGTTCTGATTATTATGTGTCGGGAGGAATTTCTTTTCTGGTCCAGTCTATTTGGAGTTCTGTAGGCTTCTTGTATGTTCATATGCATCTCATTCTTTAGATTTGGGAAGTTTTCTTCAATAATTTTGTTGAAGATGTTTGCTGGACCTTTGAGTTGAAAATCTTCATTCTCATCCACTCCTATTATCCGTACGTTTGGTCTTCTTATTGTGTCCTGGATTTCCTGGATATTTTGAGTTAGGATCTTTTTGCATTTTCCATTTTCTTTGATTGTTGTGCCGATGTTCTCTATGGAATCTTCTGCACCTGAGATTCTCTCTTCCATCTCTTGTATTCTGTTGCTGATGCTCAAATCTATGGTTCCAGATTTCTTTCCTAGGGTTTCTATCTCTAGTGTTGCCTCGCTTTGAGTTTTCTTTATTGTGTCTACTTCCCTTTTTAGGTCTAGTATGGTTTTGTTCATTTCCATCACCTGTTTGTATGTTTTTTCCTCTTTTTCTGTAAGGACTTCTACCTGTTTGATTGTGTTTTCCTGTTTTTCTTTAAGGACTTGTAACTCTTTAGCAGTGTTCTCCTGTATTTCTTTAAGTGATTTATTAAAGTCCTTCTTGATGTCCTCTACCATCATCATGAGATATGCTTTTAAATCTAGGTCTAGGTTCTCAGGTGTGTTGGGGTTCCCTGGACTGGGCGAAGTGGGTGTGCTGGGTTCTGGTGATGGTGAGTGGTCTTGGTTCCTGTTAGTAAGATTCCTCCGTTTACCTTTCGCCATCTGGTAATCTCTGGAGTTAGTAGTTATAGTTGACTCTGTTTAGAGATTGTTCTTCTGGTGATTCTGTTACCGTCTATCAGCAGACCTGGGAGACAGATTCTCTCCTCTGAGTTTCAGTGCTCAGAGCACTCTCTGCTGGCAAGCTCTCTTACAGGGAAGGTGCGCAGATATCTTGTATTTGGACCTCCTCCTGGCCGAAGAAGAAGGCCCAAAACAGGACCTTTCTCAGACACTGTGTTGCTTTGGCAGTTCCCAGGTGGTACAGACTCTCACCTAAGCAGACTAAATTCCTAAGTTCCTTGGAGTCCCGGGACCAAGATGGCGACCGCTGCTGCTGTGGCTTAGGCCGCCTCCCCAGCCGGGTGGGCACCTGTCCTCCGGTCCGGAAGGTGGCCGGCTGTCCCCGGCCCACACAGGGTGCTGCCTCAGCGCCTCTGTGCTTCTGCCTGTTCCAGAGGCTGTCAGGTTCTCTGGCGCACCCTCTCACCTGTTCAGACTAATTTCCTAAGTTCGGCAGGTCTCGGACCAAGATCATTCATTGGTGTTTCTAATGGTTCTTTGTGTATAGTGGATGCCTGTAATGCTCACAGTTGTTCTTGAAGGGAAAACAAGGTTTTAATGGTACTTAAAACCACAAAACTCTCAATTATCCCTTAAAACCACTTCAAGCAATTGTTTTTATACTTGTTCTCATGTTTGTATTAAAATTTTATTATTTATCTATTTTGAATTTATTGCAATTTTCAGAAAAAAATTAAACTTAGAACATGTAATGCCTACAGTGTGTCTGAGAGAGATCGCTCCCACAAACTACGGAAGCTGACTAAGTCACTGAAACACCACCCACTAAATCCACCCCGGAGGTGTAGGGTGGGGAGATGAGAATAGTTTTATGAAATCAGAAATCAGTACTCAGCTTTCTGCATAGAGTATTTATGTTGATGTACCGAATTTTCATTAGCAAAATAAGGTGGCCGTGGTATTTGTATTTGTTTTAGGAAATAGACCGCAGTTAGGTGTTCAGCATGACCCTCTAATTCATTAAGCCAACTTCTCACTTCCTAGGTACTCATTGGGATTTCCAGGGAAGGCTCCACAATACCTCCACAATACTGAATATTCTTCATTATCTGAAATTCACCAAATTCCTTTTTTTTTAAACCCAGAAACTTAAAAAGAAGCTTGCCTTTATTACCATGCAAATTCATGGTAAGTAAGCAAAAAAGAAAATTTTGTACCTCTTATCTAGAAAGTGAAAAGACTACGAGATAGGTTGTTTAAAATATATGTTATTCATGGAACATGTGGTTAGGCATGGTTGCTCACATGTCTAACCTCAGCCAAGACTTGAAAGGCAAAGACAGGTAAATCTCTTTGAGTTTGAGGACAGCCTGGTCTATATAATGAGACCCCATGTCAAAAAAAGTCAATTCATCAGCCAATCAATCAACCAATCAATTTCAGTATATGTATGTGCATGTGACAGAGTGTGTACACACACACACACACACATTTTATATATATATACACACACATATATATACATATTTACTAATTATGCACATATGAAAGTATTCATACATACACATACACACACAAACACTCCTGCTTATATAGTCAGCCATGTGAGGGGGACCATGGCTATAACTCAACACTAAGGAAGACTACAAGTTTAATGCCAATCTTGACACCATGAGATAATGTTTTAAAAAAAAAAAAAGACAGAAGATGTAATGAAATTAGGGCAGATATCTTGAAAAGATTTTGAATCTTCCTTTGTTACATGACAACATGATCAGAAAAAGAACTATTCCATCAAAGCAATCTATTCAATCCTGATGTTATTTGGCTGTTAACATTTTTATGTCAATGGATTGTTTTTATTTTAAATTACTGTTTAACTACCATCAACTTAACTGCCATGATACAAGCTTATCTTCCCTTTGAAAGAAATGATGGCAAACAGAAACACCATGATCAGGCAAAACCATGATAGGCTTTTGCTCCTTTTCATCTGTTGTTTTCATGTTTAATTAAAACAACCTGGTATTTATTATGAAAATAGACAGATCAGAAGCCATCCAGTAGACTCTATGGGAACCAGTCAGCTGAGTTAAGGTTACTAAGTTCCCAGTTGCCTGACATGGAGCTAGAACATGAGCACAGAAAAGATGGATAGACCCCCATCCTCAGTAACTCATCAACAGCTGATTATGGGGTGGTAAAGTAATAAATGGAAGATGTTAATTAATTAATAAGGAATGGAGGAAGTGACTGGAGTGGAAACAGGCTTATAATCCCTGCTACTTAGTAGGCAGAGACAGAGGATTGCTAGATCAGCATTTTCCTGAGCTACAAGGTGAGCTCAAAGTTAGCTTGAGTAACAGTGAGGCCTTGATCTCAAAAAAAAAAAGGAACACTGTGATAAACAAAGGTCTAAATAAATAAGCTCCCTGGTAGATGTTTGCTTAGAATCTATGATGTCCTGAGTTCAACCAAACACACACACACACACACACACACACACACACACACACACACACAGAGTTCAACCAAACACACATGCATGCATGCACACACACACACACACACACACACACACACACACAAATCTCTGTGAAAAACTCTTTGAGCTTAAATTCATACCACTGCCAGAGCTGCCATTTTCCCCAAAATAGAGTTTAAATAATTGAAGTAAGTGCCTCCATCATCAGGGAAGGTTTCAGGGACAGGAGCTGCATCTTTAATGCACTTAGAAAGGCAAAGTCTTACCTTTGGGTCAAAGTTGACACTAAGAAGGCCGTTTATGGGACTGAATTTAACCAAGGGTTGATTCAGATTAAATTCACAGGTTTCGTCCACATTTCTTCTCCATTCACTATAGATGTGACTTTCAAATTGATCCAGCAAAGTGGTCATTTCAGCATACTTCTGACAGACTGCAGCCTCATCAGGACTGTCTGGAAATCTGTAGCAACAAGGTTTCTCTACTTTTCTACATATGTCACAGGGTGCAGCTTATTTAACAATAGAGAACAGGATTGAACATTATAAAGATCAGAGGGAGAAGCAATGAAAGCCACACAGTGCTTTAAAATTGCATCTACTTAGAGGCAATTTGTGGCCACCTCCTGTAGCCAGGAGGGACTTTCAGTGAAGGGAGGGGGATATCAACCCACTCATAAAACCTTCAACCCCAAATCTGCCCTGCCTACATGATGCACAGGGATAAAGATGAAGCAGAAATTGAGGGGATGACCAACCAACAACTGGCCCAATTTGAGTTCTATCCCATGGTAGTGAGTCAACCTCTGACACTATTAATGGTACTCTGCTATGCTTGTAAACAGGAACCTAGCATAACTGTCTTCTGAGAGGCTTCATCTGACAGTTGATGGAAACAGATGCAGAGACACATAGCTAAACATTAGGCCAAGTATGGGGAGTCTTGTGAAAGAATGAGTAGAGGGATTGAACAAGCTGGAGGGGTCAAGGACACTACAAGAAAACCTACATAGTCAACTAAGGTGGGCCCTTGGGGGCTCGCAGAGACTATACTCCCAACCAAACACCTAGGTCCCTTACACATATATAGCAGATATGCAGCTTGGTCTTCATGTGAATCCCCTAACAATTGGAGCCGGGTTGTCTCTTACTCTGTTGCCTCTCTTTGGATCTATTTGCCACTAGCTGGACTGCCTTGTCTGGCCTCAATGGGAGAGAATGTGCTTAGTCCTGCTGCAACTTGATGTGCCAGAGTGGGTTGTCACCCATGGGGGGGGGGTCCTCTTCTTTGAGGTAAAAGGGGGGGAGTTGGGAAAGGGAAGTGTGAGGGGGGAATTGGGGGAAGAAAGGCTGGAATCAGGATGTAAAGTAAATTAATAAATTAAAGGAAAATATACAAAAAGTAGTTATAAATGGGATATAAAGGCCCCAAAGACCTAAGACATTAGTAAGAGTCAACATGTTACCAGTTTCTAGCAGGAAGTTAAATAAGAGCACGGAGGACTGTGTGACAAAGTAGGAGAGCTCGATGGAAAGAAATAAAATAAACTTTCCAGACAATGAATGAAAAGGAGACATTAAAAGACAAAAGGAGCAGAAAATAGTATAAACAAAATGAAGTTATTAGTCCCATAAAATCTTCCAAAGTCCTGTGATAAAGCCTTCTCACCAGATCAAACCCAACCAAACCAGAGCAGGCCAATGAATCCTCAAGCTTAGTACTGACAGCCACTTCCTTGTGTGAAAGTCAGCCAGGCATGGTGATACTTGCCTATGATTCTAGCATCTGAGAACTGGAGGCAGTAAAATCAGGACTTTGAGGTCATCCTTGGCTACCTAATGAACGCATTTGAGGACCGTGTGGGCTGCAGAGATCCTGTCTCGATACTCAAACACCTATAATATCTGCACAATTTACCACAGAGTAAGGCTAACTACTCACAGATAATGAAGAGATGTAAAGTTTGACCAGAACATTTGAAGGCGTTCAAGGAGCATTCTGGCCCACTTAATATTTCCAGAGGTGAATGGCATATTCTTGTTCAGAATTTCATGCCCGTGTTCAATCTGCATGTTGACATTTTCATAAAGAGGAAGAAAAGGGACACTTTAACTAAGTGACTTCCAACCTTATAAGCAGCTGTTCATTATACTTTCATAATGCCATTAAACATGGTTAGCAATAACTTCATTAATGAAGTGCCAAGGTCCCAAAGCAAGTTTCCCATCTCTATAAGAAAACCGTTAAATAAAGGAATTCAGTTGTTAGAGTAGCTTAGTGATAGAGTTTTTTTTCTACCAGGGAAAAGGGCTCTGGTTCAATCCCTAACAGTAAGAAATACCTAATGTCTATATATAATGACACTAATTACTAATCCTGATGTGTAATTTATCTAATAAATCTAATCTTTACCCACAGTGAAAATGGTTCTATTTGATGGTCATTACCATGATAGGATGACATTTCGAAATCCTTCTACCACTCACCTGCTTCATGTGTTCATCATACAGTTGCTTACACACATCCAACTCTGCATTAAACATGTTCAATAATGTGCTGTAATGTGGGCTGAACATTTCCATGACAACTGGTTTCTCTAGAAAGTTCCCAAATATGGTCAAAAGCTATAAAAAAAAATCAAAGTTAAAGAAAGAACTTTGAGCTTTTAGTACAAGAATTTTCCAAGTTGAACTTTTTTATACTACTAGAGACAAAGTCTTGGCTCTAAATACATACAGTGTTACAAAAGACAAAATGTTTATTTGGGGGTCCTCCTGAAAGTATATACAGCCAATAAACCAAATTCTAGATGAAATTATTTGCCTCCATGAAAATCAAGAGGATCAGAAATGATCAATGTCTAGAGCCAATGTCTACCAGCTGGCTCACAGCTACCATCACCCCCTGCTGGTATCAGGAATGTTTTCAACCTGACTAGTGTGTGTAAAAGGAGAAGCAAGACTTATGTGTGTGCTATATGATTCTCCTCATCGACAATTATGCCAAATGTACCAATACAAATGATTATTGTACCCTCAGTTCACCTCTGAGTTTTACTTATCCCTAACGGTGGCCTGGGGTAGCAATGAGTGCCAGCCTGAAAACATTACAGGTGGGCACCTCCTTTGACATAAAAGTTCTGACTCAAGCCAAAGCGATCAGCTCATTAGGTTGTCTGTGTCTCAGAAAGAGCAGGCGGCTGGCTGAATTAATGCAACTTAAGTTATAGGTGTTCAGAAACTACTAGCAAGCATAGCATAGGAAACACATGGAGACTGAGTGGGACATAGTCTACAGATATCAATCTGGTAATAGCACCAGCTTCATGAAGGCCCATGCTGTCTACTGCTCACTAAAGACTCCCAGATTCTCAGCTCCTCACAGGTGTCAGCAATGATGTGCTAAGTTTACTGTCTGGTGTGAATTCGTTTGTGTGTTCTAATGACTTGGCTTTCTTGGTAAGTTAAATAACATATGAATGTAATATTTTTGCATAAGAGTTGACACAGCACTGGGTGCCAGACATGATTAACTGAAGGCTTTAAAAATAGGTGATCAGAACCTAAAGAAAATAGCCGATCAGATACTTCCCTGGGAGGAACTGAATTGCAGGGAGGAAGTCACTTGCCAAAATTCATAGACAAGTGGTGAAAGGAAATAAAACTGTAATTCATGTAATGTATGTCAAATAGCCCAAAAGAGTTATTTGTGAGCTTTGAAACCTGGGGCTGAGAGCATAGCAGAACAGACCAGGACATGCCTGGGCAGGCCCATCGCCACCCTAGCTCCCACCCCTCTGACCTAAGTTAAATGTTACAGGCTGCTGATGTTTAAATGGACCAATCATGTGAAACCGCACCAATTCCTCCCCCAGCCCCACTCCTTTTCTATAAAAACCCCTAGCTTCCAAGCCTCGTGGTCGAATCCACTGTCTCCTGTTGTGTGAGATACGTTTCGACCCGGAGCTCCGCCATTAAAAAACCTCTTGTTGTTACATCAAGGTATTGTGTTCTATTCGTGATTCTTGGGTGCACGCCAAATCGGGAGCTGAGTGGGGGTTTCCCCACTGAGTTCTTTCAGTGGCAAAGCTAGAACACAGGTCTCATTCTTCACTGGTGCCCTCTTAATCTTCCCATCTAAGGTCTTGTTTCTACTCTTTATATTACTAGTGGCTAGTACAGTCTTTTTTTTAATTTATTTTTTTAAATTAGGTGTTTTCTTCATTTACATTTCAAATGCTATCCCAAAAGTCCCCCAGACCCTCCCCCACCACTCCCCTGCCCACCCACTCACACTTCTTGGCCCTGGCGTTTCCCCCGTACTGAGGCATATAAACTCTGCATGACCAATGGGCCTCTCTTTCCACTGATGGCCGACTAGGCCATCTTCTGATACATATGCAGCTAGAGACATGAGCTCTGGGGGATACTGGATAGTTCATATTGTTGTTCCACCTATAGGGTTGCAGACCCCTTTAGCTCCTTGAGTAATTTCTCTAGCTCCTCCATTGGGAGCCCTGTGATCCATCCAATAGCTGACTGTGAGCATCCACTTCTGTGTTTGCTAGGCCCCGGCATAGCCTCACAAGAGACAGCTAGCTATATCTGGGTCCTTTCAGCAAAATCTTGCTAGTGTATGCAATGGTGTCAGCATTTGGTGGCTGATTATGGGATGGATCCCTGGGTATGGCAGTCTCTAGATGGTCCATCCTTTGGTCTCAGCTCCAAACTTTGTCTCTGCAACTCCTTCCATGGGTGTTTTGTTCCCAATTCTAAGAAGGGACAAAGTGTCCACATTTTGATCTTCATTCTTCTTGAGTTTCATGTGTTTTGCAGATTGTATCTTGCATCTTGGGTATTCTAAGTTTCTGGGCTAATATCCACTTATCAGTGAGTACATATCATGTGAGTTCTTTTGTGATTAGGTTACCTCACTCAGGATGATGCCCTCCAGGTCTATCCATTTGCCTAGGAATTTCATAAATTCATTCTTTTTAATAGCTGAGTAGTACTCCATTGTGTAAATATACCACATTTTCTGTATCCATTCCTCTGTTTAGGGACATCTGGGGTCTTTCCAGCTCTGGCTATTATAAATAAGGCTGGGCTAGCTAGAGTCTTAAAGTATCAAATAAAAAAAATGTAGAGGGAACAATTTCCTAAGTTTTGTTCAATTCTATAATTTTGTATTACATTGCTACAATAATTCTGTTCATTATCAATGTTATTAGTCTCTTACTGTGCCTACTTTCTAAACTAAACTGATCGTGGGCACATAAGTATTAGAAAAAAATGGATAAGTTTAATTCTTTTTTTTTTTTTTTTTCTGCTGCAAACTGCAAGAGGATTTTTATTCAAGAGCGCTCTTGGGCCCACGGTCATACACCACACAGGGGTAGAAGACCGTGGCACCTCGAGTAGCTGGGTAAGGGTGTATTTAAAGGAAGAAACCACAACTCAAGGAAGTAGGGAGGGCATTGTTGGAAAATACCAAAGATACCAGTTAAGAATCACAAGGAAGTGCAAAGTCACAAGTGTCACAAGGAATACCTGGTAATTGTTCAGGTTATCTCTTTTTTTTTTTTTAAATTTATTTTTTTTATTAGGTATTTTCTTCGTTTACATTTCTAATGCTATCCCAAAAGTCCCCCATACTCACCCCCCCCCCCGATCCCCTACCCTCCCACTCCCCCTTTTTGGCCCTGGCGTTCCCCTGTACTGGGGCATATAAAGTTTGTAAGTCCAAAGGGCCTCTCTTTCCAATGATGGCTGATTAGGCCATCTTTTGATACATATGCAGCTAGAGACAAGAGCTCCGGGGTACTGGTTAGTTCATATTGTTGTTCCACCTATAGGGTTGCAGTTCCCCTTAGCTCAGTGAAGTAGCTGGATATAAAATTAACTCAAACAAGTCAATGGCCTTTCTCTACACAAAGAATAAACAGGCTGAGAAAGAAGTTAGGGAAACAACACCCTTCTCAATAGTCACAAATAATATAAAATACCTTGGCGTGACTCTAACTAAGGAAGTGAAAGATCTGTATGATAAGAACTTCAAGTCTCTGAAGAAAGAAATTAAAGAAGATCTCAGAAGATGGAAAGATCTCCCATGCTCATGGATTGGCAGGATCAATATAGTAAAAATGGCTATCTTGCCAAAAGCAATCTACAGATTCAATGCAATCCCCATCAAAATTTCAACTCAATTCTTCAACGAATTAGAAAGGGCAATCGGCAGACTCATCTGGAATAACAAAAAACCTAGGATAGCAAAAACTCTTCTCAAGGATAAAAGAACCTCTGGTGGAATCACCATGCCTGACCTAAAGCTGTACTACAGAGCAATTGTGATAAAAACTGCATGGTACTGGTATAGTGACAGACAAGTAGACCAATGGAATAGAATTGAAGACCCAGAAATGAACCCACACACCTATGGTCACTTGATCTTTGACAAGGGAGCTAAAACCGTCCAGTGGAAAAAAGACAGCATTTTCAACAAATGGTGCTGGCACAACTGGTTGTTATCATGTAGAAGAATTCGAATCGATCCATTCCTATCTCCTTGTACTAAGGTCAAATCTAAGTGGATCAAGGAACTTCACATAAAACCAGAGACACTGAAACTTATAGAGGAGAAAGTAGGGAAATGCCTCGAAGATTTGGGTACAGGGGGAAAATTCCTGAATAGAACAGCAATGGCTTGTGCTGTAAGATCGAGAATCGATAAATGGGACCTCATAAAATTGCAAAGCTTCTGCAAAGCAAAAGACACCGTCAATAAGACAAAAAGACCACCAACAGATTGGGAAAGGATCTTTACATATTCCAAATCGGATAGGGGACTAATATCCAATATATATAAAGAACTCAAGAAGGCGGGCTCCAGAAAATCGAATAACCCCATTAAAAAATGGGGCTCTGAGCTGAACAAAGAATTCTCACCTGCGGAATACCGAATGGCAGAGAAGCACCTGAAAAAATGTTCAACATCCTTAATCATCAGGGAAATGCAAATCAAAACAACCCTGAGATTCCACCTCACACCAGTCAGAATGGCTAAGATAAGTTCAATTCTAAACAAAGCTGAGATGACCACTGGGGATCTTGGGCTACACACACCTATGTGGACTTCACAATATGCCCATTATCATTCATTTTATATTGATATTTTCTACAAGAGATATTTCCAAATAACTAAGTAAAGCAACATGAAAATGAAGAGAATTTTGTTCTTTTTTTATCCTTAGGAAGTAATGGATATCCCTCAAAAGTTTTATTGAAAGAAAGCCTCATTATAAAAGTTTTACAAACCTTCCCATCAACTTCACTCAATGAAAATAACACAATGGAAAAGATATGTAAATTATCATATAAATGCATCTATCTCCCAAGCCACCCAAGACAAACACATTCTGGCTTTTTCTGATAACGGTTACAATAGTAACAGAAACTTCCAGATAATTTAAAACCCAGTAGGTCAGCTATCTAGCAATATGTTAATTATTAACTTTCTTTTCCTGTTCACTTTTTGTTGGTTGGGGCTTCCTGCGTATTCCCAAGTAAACATTACCCTCTTAGGCTAGCAAAGGGAGCCCAAGTATCAACTGGAAATACATTTCTTTTACCACATTCATCTTACATTCTCTAGAAGCCTTCTAGCTACTTGCTTACTTTCTAGTTACAGCTCATCTTGCTTACATGCCTGGTGGTATCTAAGCCCTGTGTATGCAAAAGGAATGACTGCAAGGAGAAGGCAGGAGCTGAAGTGGTGCTGTTGGGCCCTCGTGCTGATAACTCCTCACCCCCAGTACATAACCCTTTGTCTCCAGGGTGAGAGTTACAGTCACAAAGCCTCCTGGACTTAGAGGCAGGACAGACAGATGCTTCCCTTCACTCTGAAGTCCTGCAAGCTGAAGTCTGATCTCACCACCCTTCCTTTTCCTAAAGACTCTCTTTCAGACCCTTTAATCCCCATCTCCCTCTCAGCTTCCTAATGTGATACAGCTTTCCATAACTGCTTACTGCTCAGAGGGGTATCAATATTAATTTTTCTCAGGTTTGCCTTCTTCAAATCTGTAGTTACCTGAAGAGAGAGAGAGAAAGAGAGAGAGAGAGAGAGAGAGAGAGAGAGAGAGAGAGTGTGTATGTGTGTGTATCATAGTAAAATTTTAATACAGGTTGAACATAATTTATCAGAAATGCTTGGTACAAGAAGTATCTTGGACTTCAGGATTCAGGCTTTTGGGAGTTTGGGAATATTTATACTCTCCACATCCTCCCCCCAACACACAATAAAAGATTTTGGCATCTTTCTTCTGAGCTCAGTAGGGGCTGCTAAGGGCTCTAGAGTGCTCTCCACGCCACAGGACGTTGGGATCACCTTGGGATCACGGGTGAGTGGAATGCAACATCAGCTTCAAGAATCGCAAAGGGTCTTGTGCCGGCAGGAACAGGGACAAAGGAACCCCATCTGACCAGAAGCTGGGATCCATTCAGGTCAGGGCCAGCCCCGCCATCATCTGCATGAACCCAGCCAAGGGCGTCTAGGGCACCAGAGGACTCTCCACGCCACAGGACCCCTAGCACACCCAGGACCTCCTGATCACCTGAGAGCATGAGGGCGATAGAAGCAACAGAGCTTCTTGGTCAGGGTCCCCTCGGGCCTTCATCCTCAGCCAGGAGGCAGAGCTGTAACCCAGACCCCTGGGCACCTTCCTTGCAAGAGGAGAGTAGGCCTACGGGGAGCGTTCTGACCCCAGAACTAAGAAGGTGGATCAGAGTTCCAGGCTGCTGGACACCTGCCCTGCAAGAGGAGAGCTTGCCTGCAGAGAGTGCTCTAACCACTGGAACTCAGGTGAGACTCCCAGGAGTGCTGACAGAGGCTAACAGAATCACAAGCTCCAACCAGAGAATGCTTGAACATTAACACCAGAGATTTCCAGATGGCGAAAGGCAAATGTAAGAGTCTTACTAACAGAAACCAAGAACACTGGGCATCATCAGAACCCAGTACGCCTACCACAATGAGTCCTGGATACCCTAACACACCCAAAAAGCAAGAAGCAGATTTAAAATCATATCTCATGATGTTGGTGGAAGATTTAAAGAAAGGCATTAATAACTCACTTAAAGAAATACAGGAAAACAGTGCTAACGAGGTAGAAGCCCTTAAAGAGGAAGCATAAAAATCCCTCAAGGAATTACAGGAGAACACTGCTAAAGAGGTAGAAGTACTTAAAGAACTACAGGCAAACACAGTTAAACAGGTAGAAGAAACACAAAAATCCCTTAAAGAATTACAGGAAAACACAACCAAACAGGCGATGGAATTGAACAAAACCATCCAAGATCTAAAAATGGAAGTAGAAACAATGAAGAAAACACAAAGGGAGACACTCTGGAGATAGAACCCCTAGGGAAGAAATCAGGAACCTTAGATGTGAGCATCAGCAACAGAATACAAGAGATGGAAGAGAGAATCTCAGGTGCAGAAGATTCCATAGGGAACATGAACACACTATCAAAGAAAATGCAAAATGTAAAAAGATCCTAACTCAAAACATCCAGGAAATCCAGGACACAATGAGAAGACCAAATGTACGGATAATAGGAGTAGATGAGAATGAAGATTTTCAACTTAAAGGGCCAGCAAATATCTTCAACAAAATTATAGAAGAAACTTCCCATACCTAAAGAAAGAGATACCCATGAACATACAAGAAGCCTATAGAACTCCCAATAGACTGGACCAGAAAAGAAATTCCTCCCGACAAATAATAATCAGAACAACAAATGCACTAAATAAAGACAAAATATTAAAAGCAGTAAGGGAAAAAGGTCAAATAACATATAAAGGCAGGGCTATTAGAATTATTCCAGACTTTATGAAAGCCAGAAGATCCTGAACAAATGTTATACAGACACTAAGAGAACACAAATGCCAGCCCAGGCTACTATACCCAGCCAAACTCTCAATTACCATAGATGGAGAAACCAAAGTATTCCCACAAAACCAAATTCACACAATATCTTTCCATGAATCCAGCTCTTCAAAGGATAATAAAGGGAAAACACCAACACAAAGATGGAAACTATACCCTAGAAAAAGCAAGAAAATAATCCTTTAACAAAATTAAAAGAAGACAGCCACAAGAACAGATTCCCAACTTTAACAACAAAAATGACAGGAATCAACAATTACTTTTCTTTGATTACTCTTAACATCAATGGACTCAATTCCCCAAGAAAAAGACATAGACTAACAGACTGGCTACACAAACAGGACCCAACATTCTGCTGCTTACAGGAAATCCACCTCAGGGATACAGTCAGACACTACCTCAGATTAAAGGGCTGGAAAACAATTTTCCAAGCAAATGGTCTGAAGAAATAAGCTGGAGTAAACATTCTAATATCGAATAAAATCGACTTCCAACCCAAAGTTATCAAAAAAGACAAGGAGTGGCACTTCATACTCATCAAAGGTAAAAATCTACCAAGATGAACTCTCAATTCTAAATATCTATGCCCCAAATGCAAGGGTAGCCACAGTCATTAAAGAAACTTTAGTAAAGCTCAAAGCACACATTGCACCTCACACAATAATAGTGGGAGACTTCAACACCCCAATCTCACAAATGGACAGACCTGAAAACAGAAACTAAACAGAGACACATGGACACTAACAGAAGTTATGAAACAAATGGATTTAACAGATATCTACAGAACATTTTATCCTAAAACAAAAGGATATACCTTCTTCTCAGCACCCCATGGTACCTCCTCCAAAATTGACCATATAATTGGTCACAAAACAGGCCTCAACAGATACAAAAATATTGAAATTATCCCATGCATCCTATCAGATCACTACAGACTAAGGCTGATCTTCAATAAAGCATAAATAATAGGAAGCCAACATTCATGTAGAAACTGAACAACACTCTACTCTATGATACATTGGTCAAGGAAGAAATAAAGAAAGAAATTAAAGACTTTTTAGAGTTTAATGAAAATGAAGCCAAAATATACCCAAACTTATAGGACACAATGAAAGCAGTCCTAAGAGGAAAACTCATAGTCCTGAGTGCCTCCAAAAAGAAACTAGAGAGAGCATACACTAACAGTCTGACAGCACACCTAGAAGCTCTAGAACGAAAGGAAGCAAATTGACCCAAGAGGAGTAGACGGCAGGAAATAATCAAACTTAGGGCACAAATCAACCAAGTGGAAACAAAAAGAACTATACAAAGAATCAACCAAACCAGGAGCTGGTTCTTTGAGAAAATCAACAAGATAGATAAACCCTTAGCCAGACTAACTAGAGGGCACAGGGAGAGTACCCTAATTAACAAAATCAGAAAAGAAAAAGGAGACATAACAACAGATCCTGAGGAAATCCAAAACATCATCAGATCCTACTACAAAAGGCAAAACTCGACAAAACTGGATAACCTGGATGAAATGGACAACTTCCTAGACAGATTCCAGGTACCAAAGTTAAATCAGGGTCAGATTAACAATCTAAACAGTCCCATTTCCCCTAAAGAAATAGAAGCAGTCATTAATAGTCTCCCAACCAAAACAAGCCCAGGACCAAATGGGTTTAGTGCAGAGTTCTATCAGACCTTCAAAGAAGACCTAATCCCAACTCTCCTCAAACTATTCCACAAAATACAAACAGAAGGAACTCTACCCAATTCATTCTATGAAGCCACAATTACTCAGATACCTAAACCAAAGAAAGATCCAACAAAGAAGAGAACTTCAGACCAATTTCCCTTATGAATATTGATGCAAAAATACTCAATAAAATCCTCACAAACCTAATCCAAGAACACATCAAAACAATAATCCATCATGACCAAATAGTCTTCATCCCAGGGATGGAGAGATGGTTTAATATACGGAAATTCATTCAATGGAGTCCACTATATAAACAAACTCAAAGACAAAAATTACATGATCATCTCGTTAGATGCTGAGAAAGCATTTGACAAAATCCAACACCCATTCATGATAAAAGTCTTGGAAAGATCAGGAATTTGAGGCCCATACCTAAACATGATAAAAGCAATCAAGTAGCCAACATCAAAGTAAATGGTGAGAAGCAATCCCACTAAAATCAGGGACTAGACAAGGCTGCTCACTTTCTCCCTACCTATTCAACATAGTACTTGAAGTCCTAGCCAGAGCAATTCGACAACAAAAGGAGGTCAAGGGGATATCAATTGGAAAGGAAGAAATCAAAATATCACTTTTTTGCAGATGATATGATAGCATATATAATTGCCCCTAAAAATTCCACCAGAGAACTCCTAAACCTGATAAACAGCTTCAGCACAGTAGCTGGATGTAATATTAGCTCAAACAAATCAGTGGCCTTTCTCTACACAAAGGATAAACAGGATGAAAAAGAAATTAGGGAAACAACACCTTTCACAATAGTCACGAATAATATAAAATACCTTGGTGTGACTCTAACTAAGGAAGTGAAAGATCTGTATGACAAGAACCTCAAGTCTTTGAAGAAAGAAATTGAAGATCTTAGAAGATGGAAAGATCTCCCATGCTCATGGACTAGCAGGATTAATATAGTAAAAATGGCTATCCTGCTGAAAGCAATCTACAGATTCAATGCAATCCCCATCAAAATTCCAACTCAATTCTTCACTGAGTTAGAAAGAGCAATTTGCAAATTCATCTGGAATAACAAAAAACCTAGGATAGCAAAAACTATTCTCAATGATAAAAGAACCTCTAGGGGAATCACCATGCCTGACCTCAAGCTGTATACTACAGAGCAATTGTGATAAAAACTTCATGGTACTGGTTCAGTGACAAACAGGTAGATCAATGGAATAGAATTGAAGACCCAGAAATAAACCCACACACCTATGGTCACCTGATCTTTGAAAGGGAGCTAAAACCATTCAGTGGAGAAAAGACAGCATTTTCAACAAATGGTGCTGGCACAACTGGTGGTTATCATGTAGGAGAATGCAAATTGATCCATTCTTATCTCCTTGTACAAAGCTCAAGTCTAAGTGGATTAAAGAACTCCAAATAAAACCAGAGACACTGAAATTTATGGAGGAGAAAGTGGGGAAGACCCTCGAAGATATGGGCACATGGGAAAAGTTCCTAAACAGAGCAACAATGGCCTGTGCTGTAAGATCAAGAATAGACAAATGGGACCTCATAAAATTACTAAGCGTCTGTAGGGCAAAAGAAACTGTTAATAAGACAAAAAGGCCACCAATACATTGGGAAAAATTTGTTACCAATTCTAAATCTGATAGGGGACTAATATCCAATATATACAAAGAGCTCAAGATACTGAACTCCAGAAATTCAAATAACCCCATTAAAAAATGGGGTACAGAACTAAACAAAGAATTCTCAACTGAGGAATACCGAAGGGCTGAGAAGCACTTGAAAAAATGTTCAACATCCTTAATCATCAGGGAAATGCAAATCAAAACAACCTGAGATTCCACCTCACACCAGTCAGAATGGCTAGGATCAAAAATTCAGGTGACAGCAGATGCTGGCGAGGATGTGGAGAAAGAGGAACACTCTTCCATTGCTGGTGGGATTGCAAGCTTGTACAACCACTCTGGAAATCAGTCTAGCGGTTCCTCAGAAAACTGGACATAATACTACTAGAAGATCCAGGAATACCACTCCTGGGCATATACCCAGAAGATGTTCCAACTGGTAATAATGACACATACTCCACTATGTTCATAGCAGCCCTATTTATAATAGCCAGAAGCTGAAAAGAACCCAGATGTCCCTCAACAGAGGAATGGATACAGAAAATGTGGTACATTTACACAATGGAGTAGTACTCAGCTATTAAAAACAATGATTTTATGAAATTCTTGGGCAAATGGATGTATCTGGAGGATATCATCCTGAATGAGGTAACCCAATCACGAAAGATGTCACTTGATATGCACTCTCTGATAACTGGATATTAGCCCAGAAAACTAGAATACCCAAGATACAACTTCCAAAACACAAGAAAATCAAGAAGAAAGACCAACTCATGGATACTTCATTCCTCCCTAGAATAGGGAATAAAATATCCATGGAAGGAGTTGCAGAGACAATGTTTGGAGCTGAGAAGAAAGGATGGACCATCCAGAGACTGCCCCACTGGGGGTCCATCCCATAATCAGCCACCAAACGTAGACACTATTGCATATGCCATCAAGATTTTGCTGAAAGGACCCTGATATAGCTGTCTCCTGTGAGGCTTTGCCAGTGCCTGGCAAATACAGAAGTGGATGCTCACAGTCATCTATAGGATGGAACATAGGGCCCCCAATGTAGGAGCTAGAGAAAGTACCCAAGAGCTGAAGGGGTCTACAACCCTATAGGTAGAACAACAATATGAACTAATCAGTACCCCCAGAACTCATGTCTTTAGCTGCATATGTAGCAGAAGATGGCCTAGTTGGCCATCATTGGGAAGAGAGGCCCCTTGGTCTAGCAAACTTTATACGCCCCAGTACAGGGGAAAACCAGGGCCAAGAAGTAGGAATGAGTAGGTAGGGGAGCAGGGTTGGGGGAGGGTATAGGGGATTTTGGGGTAGCATTTGAAATGTAAATGAAGAAAACATCTAGTAAAAAAATAACTGAGAAAAAAAGAGAGATCTTAGAGCTAGAGCCCATATCTAAACACACAATTCATATATCCTATCTGCAGCTAGACTCAAGGCAATTTCATATAGTATTTTAATAATGTTGTGTATGAAGCAGACTTTAACAAGACTTTAACAAGGTAGACTGTGCTACCTGTGGCAGTATGCTTAACCCAAGGTGTTTGGGATTTGAGGATAGTTTGGACTTCAGATTTTTGACTGAATCACATTCAACCTGTATGTTGACTAAAATCTCTTCCGGACTCTTTTTCCCAACACATTTCAATTTACCTTAATACAAATCTTAGAGCCACTTATCACTGCTGTGTTCATTTTCCTTCCTTTACCAGGAGCAGAAACACCAAAATTTCACATTTTAGAATAGCATACAAAAATATTCCTCTTTTAAAGTAATCAATGGTATGAGTTCATTAACCTGTACCTCTGGTTGAAGTCGTGGTTCCCTGAAGTATATGACCCGGTACATTGTCCTTCTGCCATTACCCTCCCAACATGTATCATGTCTATTCCTTTTAATCCTATTACTCTAAGGCAACAGTAAGTTCCTGCTGTCTACAAGGCAACTTACCCCTCACAAAAGCTATATGATGATGCCCCATCATCCTAGGTGTTAGGCGGGATCTTATCTTATTAGTCAAGCTACAAATATGTGGAATGCTTTTTAAAAAAATCACTTGACAACAAGACAAAACTGCTTAGAAAAAATAAACGAACATGTACTTAAATAACCCATGTTCATGGCCATGAGTGCACAGGAAGAATGATTTGAATTAGATTGTTTATTAAATGGAATTATGAATCTCTCTATATTGAGAGCTTACTCTGTTCTTCTGGTTACTCACAAAAGCTTAAAAGAGAACATTTTCCAGTAACATAAATATGATAAGTCACTGCAAAGACATTCGAGGAAAAAAAAAACACAATCTAATTCTCTCAGGCAGAAAGAAAGGAAGGAAGGAAGGAAGGAAGGAAGGAAGGAAGGAAGGAAGGAAGGAAGGGAGAAAGACTGACAAACAGACAGATGGACAAACCCTAACTCTGCCAAATGGGAAAGACCACAAGAGGATCAAAATGCCATTGTTTTGTCGAAGAACACTTATCCATATCTAGCCAAAGGAAGAAAATAGCATATTAAATGTAAACTAATTGTAGCCAGGACAAGAAACTACAGAATACTCTATATTTTCTCCAATGGTCATCTCAACTTTACCTGAAAAGTTTTGTCATGTTAAAACAAACAAACAAACCAACCCACACCATGTTCTCTGTCTCAATCCTCCAATCACAATGCTCAGCTCACTTAGGAAACAGAGAAAACCGCTTCACCAGTGTTAGTCAACCTGTCTGAAAACTCAAAATTCCATAATATCTTCCTTGAAAATCGGTTGCTCTATTACTTTGCACTGCCATTCTCAACAAAGCGTGCCTGTGGTTCCCAATTATGCTTGCTTGGATGGCAAATACTCAATTCCCCTTTGGGATATAATCTAATATTAACTTACACTTGATTTGCAATTCACTTTTTTTTAACATGCTGTTCCTATTTCCATATTACAAACTTTTCATCTCCAGGAGCTATCAAAATACATTTTTCTCAGAACAACTCGACTTCCCTTTCTCTCCCCAGCCCTCCCATACAAGCTGGGCAGCACTCTACCTACACCCCCCACCCATCTCACTCATCCCCAGTCTTTTACATGATTCTTAACACACATTTACATTATAAAGTTCATTCACTAAACATTCTTTCATGCTTCAATATCTCTAATGTCAGAATGCATTAGACAATCAATGAAATTATAATTACTTTAGCAGCATTTTTTCCCTTATTGACACATAAATAATACCTGGCAATCAATGGTGTCTTACATCCAATGAAATAGGGAAAATAAGTCATTATTTGTTTCAGTCAGAGTAATAAAGTAGGCAGATGATCCCAGCATGGGCAAACAATATAAAGAAAAGAATTATTGAAATTATGGATTTTTTCTAAACTTTTCAATGTGGCTTACCATTGAGTCGATATTTCATTGGCCACATTCAATTTGTTCTACAGGAAATAAGAGCTAAAATATAGCGAATGACAGAGAAGATCAAAAATTAAATGTCCTGAACATGACCTTCCCAGAGTAAACTTCATTATTCTCTAGTGTAGTATCCAAACCTCATTATTCCGTGGGCTGAAGATGGAGGGAATGTGGCCAACTGGTTAATACTTTATGTGAAACAGAAAAGAACAGGCTTGGCCTTTTCATCTAACAGTCTAATTATTCACTTTCTTGGAAGCTTCCTTTAACTAACCTTAAATGCAGACTCCAAACCACTGCAGTTGCTGAGACCTTCGCAAAGCAGCGTCCCAAGCCTTCTGTCAAAATCCAGGGTTCTGGACTTAAATTTGAAATAATCACTTTCGAACTCCTGTGTCATACAAAGTAAAGTGTTAGTTACAGAGGAGACTCCAACATGAAAACAGCAGCCAGGTTAGCTTGACCTTGTTTTCCCCTAGCTGCTCAGTTTATTTTATTTTATTTTATTTTATTTTATTTTATTTTATTTATTTATTTATTTATTTATTTATTTATTTATTTATTCATCTGTAAGGAGATTCCAGAAAAGACCAAGGAACAGCTGCAACAGAGCACTGCCTGTGTAGCAGGCTACCCATGTCTTCACGAGGCTCAGCCTTTTCAGTATGATGGCTCCCACGCTTGGATGTGGACATCCGTGTGCCTGCCTTCCTCCTCCTATCTTAACCATAAATAAAGAGAACAGTTTCTCAAAACATCCCCATTAGAATTTTAGGTCATCTGTAAGTTCCACAGAAAAATTTTTGTTTATTTCTAGGGTGGAAAACCTGTACGTGAAAATGCTGTCTCGTGGGGTAAGTACTGAAACCGCGCATCCGTGAGATACCTTATGAGTGACAGAGGAACTGGAAATACTCAGATATTTTTTTCCAGGTTCTCATTAATATGCAGCTGGCAGCTTCCTCCTCATGCATAACCACCCTCTCTCGTAATTTAAAGGAAGGAAACTGGGAGGGAATGACTACAGCTTTGTCTTCACAGTGGCACAGTTGCCTTCAGTAAAGCTTTCCCTAGGGACACACAGCCTTCCTCGTGCTCCACAGTTGGGATGCCTGAAGTGCTTGCCCTAGGCTTGCACAGTGAGGGCCTTCCCCTGTCCACCAACAAAATCAGCGATAACAATCGCTGTAACCACATCCACATCTGTTTGGCTCAGGGCTTTACACTAACTCAATCTTTACAACATATGGCACAAGTTGATATTGATTTTCCATTTTGTAAATGGCAAAATAGACCCCAGGTAGCAAGTGCATTTTTTTTTTTGCATTCTAAATAAACTCAATGTATGTTATTCCTTTAGGACAGTAGTTGCCAACTTGCTTCCTATTGCCATTGACCATTGGTGCAAAAGGAAATTAGGTAGACATGATTAGTCACTGAATATATTTGTTGCATTGACCCATTTAGGAAAATATTAGTTATGGGGGAGGACTTTGTAACTTGATATCATTCATTTCTGTCTTCTGTTTAAGACTGTATCTAATCATTGAACTGTAATAGTATATGACATATATAACATAATATATATTATAACATATAATACAGCTATGCATAGAACCCATCCTTTGGCTTCTGGGAGGAAATGCAGCCACAATAGTCTCAGAATTTCTATGCCCCCAGATTCCATGATGAAATCCAAACAGGTAGGGATAGTGATTTCTGACAGTGAAGAAAGGGCAGGCGCTCCTGACTAAATGGGACTTGTGCCATCTTAAGGCCTGAGAGAGACTCATGTATACCCCAAAACAGGAGGGAAGACACAGTGGGTTCTGAGAGTTGAGAGCAGCCCTTGCCCAACCCTGAATCAGCTGGTGCCTTGATTTTGGACTTCCCAGCATCTAGCAGGTGAAAAATAAATGTTTCCTGTTCACCAAGCACCCAACATACACTGTTGTTAAAGCAGCCTGAAAATGCTGAGCAGGTAGGTTTCTTACAACAAGTTTAACCTGGAGTGGGAATTACAGCTCAGGTCAGACTTCTGAAATCTGTGTCACAAACCACAACATTTAGCATCAAGAGGATGGTCTCCTGAATTCTGCGAAGCAGCCTCTCCATTCAGGAATCACGGACTTAGAAAAAAACCACAACTTCTCAGCAAGTTTTAACAAGCCTCACACATCCCACTTCTCAGGATAGAAACTGAGAGTACACTGTCTGTAATCCTTAACTATTTAACCCTTGGAAAGAATGAGCAATATCAGAAGGGGACGACACAGAATCTCTACCCCAGACTCACATATACACATGAACATGCACATGAGCACACACATGCAAGGACAGGCATACACATACACATGCACACATATAAACCACACATCCATGTCCATGCTCAGACATGTCCCCCACATGCATGCACATGTACACATAATGCACATATTCATACGCACATGAAAACTATGTGCATGCATGCACATCCACACATGCAAACATGCTCTTTTGCTCTCTTTCTCTCCTCCACACTATATTCCTAAAATCAAATTTAGAAATGGCCCCAAGGGACCTATCCCTTAGAAAATCTAGCAGGGAGGTGCTGGGAAAGATAATTCAGTGGGTCAGAGTCTGACTTAGGTCCTTGAATAGCAAGGACCTAAGTTTGATTCCCAGAATCCACTAAAGGATAAGCAACAGCCTCAGTCATTCATGCATACACACACACACACACACACACACACACGGGCACGCACGCACACATGCACGCACGCACTAGCATATACACTGCTACAGAGAACCCATTGACTTCTCTGTGAAGTTGCTCTTTTTGTAAACCCTAAGAGAAACTTGGGAAGCTCCTTTGACTCTTTTGACAAGTGCTAACCATCTTCTCTCATAACTATCTCCTGCCACCTCTGTCTCCATCTTTTCCAGCATAATCCTCCCAGCCTCCAATGTTGTACACCTAGGCTGCCGTTACCAGCTCTAAACATCCTCCAAGGTGCAACCTGGATGATCTACATCACTCCAAGTCAATCTCCTGTCAGTTATCATCTCAGTTCATAATCTGTTTATTAAAGTAATAGCAACATGTTTCTCAAGGCCCTGCATGGGTGGGACCTGGTGACCCTGGTATTTTCAGTCTCCTGATTTAACCTCCAGGACCTCTAATCTTTGTTACCAACTTCTCTCTAGCCTCCTTTCTGTTTATGGTACAGATCTCTGTGTATTCTCACCTCTGGAATAGAAGTCTATTTTCATCACCCAGCATTCAGCATGCTGTTTAGTCACCTACCTATACTCTCCTTTGAATTCTGAGTTAAGAAGCCTAATGGCCAGACTTATCTTTCCAGTGATAGTCGCGAACAGTTCACAGAGTTCCCAGCTCATAGCTGTTTCTCAGTAAGTACTTATTGGACAGTAAATGATGAGTTAGTATGACTCGGGAATCGTTAATAAAAATGTCTCTATATTCTGGAAAGTACAAAATTGCCTGTATTAGCATCCCGAGATGCTATCAAAAGGTTTTAATTAGAGAAAAGCCATGATTTGACTAAGCATGTGAAAGGCTCTCAAGCTGCTCCACAGAGAATAAATTAATGGAGCTGAAACAGGCCAGAGGGGGCAGCTTAGAGGCAAAGGCAGCAGTGTGGGCGAGAAATGAGGCATGGATGTGCTTCCCAGACAAACCTAGAGGAACTGGCTGCCGTTGAGAAAATGAGTGACGTTATAGATGACTCTGAGCACTTCCCCTACGAGATCAATTGTGACATTTGAAGAGCTGAAGACAGTCAAGAGTAGGATGGGGGATGGGAAAGACTTCGTTCTGAACAGGTTCATTTTAAGCCATCCATTGAATTCCCAGTAGAGATGTTGATCAGGCGGTTGAATATGCTGTGTGTTCAGGTCTTGAAGAAACTGCTCACTCTGAAGTGTCCTGTGCTTAAGGTTTTTAAAGAGTTCTTCATCCTCTTTGACCCTGCCCTTCCAGTGAGATTTGAATGGGGAAGAGGCATGAATTGGTATTAAACTTGTTCCATTTTGAGTTTTGGAGTGATTAGCACGACCCCTCCTTCAGCTATCTTTAAATCCCTAATTCTATACAACTGACATCTTATAACTCAGGCGCTGTACAGTTAGATCTTGGCCTATTTATTCCACATATCTGTTATTTTATATTCTTTGACTAAGAGGGTTAAATTGTAAGCCACAGTATCAGTTTCCAGTTCACACCAAATACCGAACCTGTTTTACATCCCTAGGTCAAATCCCCTTTGTTGTGGTCTGTATAGTAGTTTGAATATAGATTGATACAGTCATTGTGGAAACAAGTGCCAGGTTCTTGGATGTGAAAATAGAATAACTATGGAACCCAGTGTTCTCCTGAGTCCACCTTCAACCGATATGAAATCACCTCAGTAAGATAGCTGTAGGGAGTTGAGCAAGTAACTCACACTCTAGGATATGCAACAATATAAGGGGTGGTTAGTGCATGAATGTGCTAATTGATATCACTCACACAGAGAGGGAGAGAGAGAGAGAGGTTGGAGGGGGGACGGGGAGAGGGGCAGGGAGAGGAAGGGAGAGGGAGAGGAAAAGGGAGGGAGAGGAAGAGGGAGAGGGAGAGAAAGGGAAACAGGAGAGAGGGGGGAGCAGGAGGAGGAAGAGAGTGTGTTTATATGAAAAGAAATGTTAACTCTGCTCAGAGAAAGGAAATTTGACATTTATTATGACATAGACACCCCTGGGGGACACTCTGCAAGTGGACTCAGTCAAATTCAAAAGAAAACTACTGTGTGGTCTTGATGTATTGTATGTGAATGTGAAGTTAGGATGAGAAGATGGGAGGAAATTTTGAGAGGTCGGTCAGGGGATACAAAATCACAGATATACTGGGTAAACAAGCCCAGAGCGCTCACAATGTGAGATACATAGCAAAACCGTAGCTGAGATTTTTTAACCAGACCTCACCTGCTCTTGTCCTGCTCTGAATAACTGTGTAGGAAGAGAGAAAATTTATTCATTTTACTAGGTGAGCTTTTCACTATCTGTGTCTTACAAGACTTGGGTGCAAACTGTATCTACAAATAGTTTTATATTTTCAAATAGAAATAAGATTACAACCATAAAAATAATTCCTTTTATGCACAGCCAAAATATTTTTGATGAAAATGTGATTTATATATTTATGACAAAGAGCCTACTCTGTGAATTCACTGAATTCAGGTGCTGGGTAGTACACAGCATCTCCCTCAGGACCTGAGAAATCCTTCCCTTTTCTCTGCTCAGGGCAGACTCGATGAATTCTATCCGAGTTTTGTTTGTATATTCTCTACTATCTTTAGATGTCTACAACTCTGTAGCCATCAATTTTTTTTTTTTTTTTTTTTTTTTGGATTTCTGCTAACGGTAACTTTCCTTGGTATTTCTTTGAAGAAAGAAGCACCTGAAAAAATGTTCAACATCCTTAATCATCAGGGAAATGCAAATCAAAATAACCCTGAGATTCCACCTCATACCAGTCAGAATGACTAAGATCAAAAATTCAGGTGACAGCAGATGCTGGCGTGGATGTGGAGAAAGAGGAACACTCTTCCATTGTTGGTGGGATTGCAAGCTTGTACAACCACTCTGGAAATCAGTCTGGCGGTTCCTCAGAAAATTGGACATAGTACTACCGGAGGATCCCGCAATACCTCTCCTGGGCATATATCTAGAAGATGCCCCAACCGGTAAGAAGGACACATGCTCTACTATGTTCATAGAAGCCTTATTTATAATAGCCAGAAGCTGGAAAGAACCCAGATGCCCCTCAACAGAGGAATGGATACAGAAAATGTGGTGCATTTACACAATCAAGTACTACTCAGCTATTAAAAAGAATGAATTTATGAAATTCCTAGGCAAATGGATGGACCTGGAGGGCATCATCCTGAGTGAGGTAACACAATCACAAAAGAACTCACACAATATGTACTCACTGATAAGTGGATATTAGCCCAAAAACTTAGGATACCCAAGATATAAGATACAATTTGCTAAACGCATGAAACTCAAGAAAAACGAAGACCAAAGTGTGGACACTGTGCCCCTTCTTAGAATTTGGAACAAAACACCCATGGAAGGAGTTACAGAGACAAAGTTTGGAGCTGTGACGAAAGGATGGACCATCTAGTGATTGCCATATCCAGGGATCCATCCCATAATCAGCTTCCAAACGCTGACACCATTGCATACACTAGCAAGATTTTGCTGAAAGGACCCAGATATAGCTGTCTCTTGTGAGACTATGCCAGGGCCTAGCAAACACAGAAGTGGATGCTCACAGTCAGCTATTGGATGGATCACAGGGCCCCCAATGGAGGAGTTAGAGAAAATACCCAAGGAGCTAAAGGGAACTGCAACCCTATAGGTGGAACAACATTATATGAACTAACCAGTACCCCGGAGCTCTTGACTCTAGCTGCATATGTATCAAAAGATGGCCTAGTCGGCCATCACTAGAAAGAGAGGCCCATTAGACTTGCAAACTTTATATGCCCCAGTACAGGGGAACGCCAGGGCCAAAAAGTGGGGGTGGGTGGGTGGGAGGGTATGGGGGACTTTTGGGATAACATTGGAAATGTAAATGAGGAAAATACCTAATTTTAAAAAAAGAAGATCTTTTAGAGAACTTTGCCTTTTCAATAAACCACATTTTGGTGTCACCCACTTCTCTTGCTTTGGTGCTCTTACTCCAGCTGCTCCCTGCAGTGGTAAATGTATGATAAACTGACCATACATTTAAAAGATGAAGTCAAACTGTTTTAACACACCTCAGGTGCACTGTGGGCTGGTCACTGCCCTTAGTGCTGACAGGAACCACGGCCGATGTACTGCTCAGAAATATGGGAGTGAAACCTGGGACACACAGCTAGCTTGGGAGAAGGCCAAAGTTCAAAATGTGAAGCATGTCTACTGAATGCCGGTAGATTTCTCCACATCAGAAGCTCAAAAATTGAGATGAGCTGGGTAGTGTGACATACAGCTGTTATCCCAACACTCACATCTACAAGAGACCCTATCTTACACACATACATATCCCATACACACCATCTCTCTCTCTCTCTCTCTCTCTTTTACACACACACACACACCATACATACACACCATAAATAATACAAACCACAAATACACACCATACATAATATATATATATAGATACCATAGAACACTCACATATCATACATACTATACCACACAGACACACATACAAAATATAAACATATACCATACATACACTACTACACACACACTATACATACCATATCACACATATAGACTAAAATATACACATATATACTCACACTATACAATATTATACACATACCATATATACCACACACATCATACATACCATACCAAACACACAAATATACACAAATACACCATACATACAATACTATACACCATGCCACATCCCTCAAACCACCCAAAATCATACACCATACATACCCATATCACACATCACACCACACACACACACACACACACACACACACACTAAATTGAAACATATCAAGGTTTTTGGTGGCTATTCCATTCCTATTCTATTTTTGCTTTAAAGAAAAAAATCCAGCCTGGTCTACAGATGAGTTCCCAGACTGCCAGAATGACACAGAAACACCTGTCTCAAAAACAAACAAGCCCACCACCACCCCTTCTCATTCTGATCCTTCTCTGAGGAGTGGCCACAAAACACTGTTGCTGAGTGACAGAGCCCTACATAGCTTTCCTCTTGAATTCAGGGAACTCTGTCTTCCTGGCGGTTTCCTCCTACTGCTTTACTGTTTGAAGCCACTGTCAAAGATCTGCCTCTCTGATTTTAATTCCTTTAGGACAGCTGGGCAGTTCCTGTTCCATGGGCTCTAGAGCAGCTGTTGCCACTGTAGCTCAGTAGGTGCTCTTGTTTGGTGCTGATCTCGTCCTTCAAACCCTTGATTTTCTGTTCCCCAGCTATGGAGAGGGCGGGGGTGGGCACTCGAATGGGTAGGCTTTCCAGCTCTGCAACTTTGTTTCACTGTTTTGCTTCTCTGCAGCTTTGTGTATTTAGCATTGCTGTTTCCTAGGTGGGCTGACCCCTTGTCACTGAGGAATCCCTCTTCAGCAATGTTCCTCCTGTGAAGTTTACTTTACTTGACACTGTTTGTAGTCCTTTCTAATTTCCTTTGATTAATGTTTGCAGTGACTTGTAATAGGCTTGCGGTTGTTTTCAGACAAAAAGAAAAATAAAGCATGCACTGTGTCACATGTTTTAATTCACCCATCAATCTGTCTTTGAATTGGTGTATTTAAAACACTTGTCTCTAATATGATTATTTGTATACTGGGGCCTGCTATTTCTTTCCAGTTTGTTCTCTATATTTTCCTGCCTCTTTATAATTATTTGTGAATTTAAAAATTATATTGCATATATTTATTCACTTTCAAGTGTATTGCTTTGCTACTCTCCTGGTGTTCTACCATATACATATAAAATATTTTTCACTGTATAATTCCATTTCACAAGTCCAGAAAAATATAAAAGCTTATTTCCCATGAACAAGCTATTGGGAAAAACTCACAAGAGAAATTAAGAATGCCTAGAGGCAAGCTGGGTGGTGATGTCACACGCCTTTAATCCCAGTACTTGGGATATAGAGCCAGGCATTTCTCTGTACGCTTGAGGCCAGCCTGATCTGTAGAGCAAGTTCCAGAATACCCAGAGCTACACAGAATAACCAACTTGAAAAGGGAGGAGGAGGAGGAGGAGGAGGAGGAGGAGGAGGAGGAGGAGGAGGAGGAGGAAGGGGAGGGGGAGAAGGGAGATGGGGAGAAGGGAGATGGGGGAGGAGGAGGAACACTGACTGACTAGTAGCAAAGAAAATATAAACTTTCAATGTACTTTAACTCAGAATACGCAATAGACGTGCTAAAATGGAATTTTAAAGCTACAGATATAAGATGTTTTAAAAAAATCAAGGGCTGGGGAGATGGCTCAGTGGTTAAGAACACTGACTGCTCTTCCAAAGGTCCTGAGTTCAATTCCTAGCAACCACATGGTAGCTCACAGCCATCGGTAATAAGATCTGATGCCCTCTTCTGGTGTGTCTGAAGACAGCTACAATGTACTCAGATAAATAAATAAATAAATAAATAAATCTTTTTTTAAAAAGAACATTTAAAAAATGGTTATTCTAGTTTCCCATCTCAGAATAATAAAGATCAAAGCAAAGACACACGCACTAGAAAACAAATCAACAGAGATTAATCAAGAAAATGAAATGCTTAGTTTTAGAAATACAGTAGTTTAGTTACATTAAATAAAAATTATCTAAATACACTAATTCAAAAGACTGACAATTTTTTGCTAGATTGACAGTCTCTTGTAGTCAGTTTTCTCTGAGTACTCAATACTATGAAAGTGAAAGGGGAGAGATTACTATGTTTTTCTAGAAATAAAAAGGATTACAATGCAGTACCATGAACAAGTAACCATGCACAAAATTAGAAAACATATCTGGACATGGTGGTACATGCCTGTGTCCCAGCACATGGCAGCAGAGGAATAAAGGTGAGGAGCAGGCCAGCCCTATCCACCTGACAGGACTTTCATGGAGGGTGGGATAAGGAAGGGTAATAGACGAAATGGACAAACTCTTGAGAGATATGGCATCTAACAAAATCAATTCGAAAGCCAAATCTTCTTTAAGAAGATTAAATCAGCAATCAACAACTTCCCAACATACAAAAGCCCAGGACCAGGTGGTTTTACCGTAAGTATTTAAAGGAGAATTGTTGGAGACCATGCCGTGAGAAAACAAGCCTTTCACAGTCTCCCACCCTGACAAGCCAAATGGCCTTGTGCTAGGAGCCGGTCATCACTCCCTTCTCCCTGTTCCCTTCCTGGCACCTGAGGCTGTAAAAGCTGAATTATAGTCCCCTCTTCCTTATCTCTTCCTGACTCCCAAGACATCCAAGGAGATGAGTTACGTACTGAGCCCGGCCTGACACCCAAGGCTGTTAAGGAGGATCCAAATTCTGGAGATAAGACGAAGAGTGCCTGCTGCCTGGAGCCTGACTTCAGCCTTCATGTCCCCAGATGCCCACTTCTTTATCCTTTGTTAATTCCCCCTCAATCCCTCCCTATTACCCTCACTGTATGCTTTAAAACCCAGCATTTCAGCCTAATAAACTGAGACTTTGATAGGAACTCTCTACTTGGTCTCTGCTCCTTCTTTCTCTGCCTCTCATTTTCTCCCAGGTTTTCGGTCACCCTCGCACCCACAAATAACTAGGTCCTGCTGGACGGGACAGAGAATTAAGGTCAATCCTTCTCAAACTTTTCTAAAGTATTGGGGAAGGAGTACTTGCTAACTTGCTCTATGAGGTAAACATCACTCTGATAACAAAGTCTGCTAAAGATACTTCAAGAAAACTTCAAACCCATGTTCTTTATGAATACTGAGACAATATGCAAAAGGAATTGAGTAGAATATTAGAATTGTTATAAACAGTGGGCAAGGGAAACATTCCATAATATCAGGGTGGTTTCACACACAAAGAAAAACCCCACAATATACCACATTAACAGAATGTCAGTGGGGAGTGGGCCTCCCATGATCCCAACTGATGCAGAAGGACCTTAACACTACCCAACATTCGTTCATGAGAAAAAATATTCACTGAACTAAGAATGGAAGGAACTAAAGATCCAGCATGACAAGGGCCCCCCTCCTCCAAGAGCACTGAGTCATTAGCATCGTCTCCAAAAGGTGAAGAGGGTAAAGATTTCCCTCTCTCACCAGGGCAATTAGGTAAGTAAAACAAGAAGCATCCAAATAGTAAAGTAATCCTGTCTACTCACAGGTGACATGATTTTATCTAAAGTTTACACACCTAGGACTAACAGAATCAACAAGGTTGCAGGTGAGAAATCAGTGCACAAAGTTGGCTGTGGACTGGTGAGAGTGCAGCCAGTAAATAGGGCTTTGGTGGAAGCATTAGGATCTGTGCTCCATCTCTAGAGCCTGAGTGAATAGAGTCAATGTACTACCACTTGCTTTTAACCCAGGAGGATCCCTGGGCTCCCCAGCCAGCAAACCTAGCCTATTTGTGAGCCTGGGGGAAAAACATTGGAGATTGATTGCTGACAACCCTCAATATGGATGTTCTCCTGCACAGACAAGATACATACATGTATGTACCTAGGGAGAAGGAAAAAAAAAAACACAAACATTTGCCTTTGTGTATACTGGCAATGAACATCCCTAAAAAGAAAACAACTCCATCTATACTAGTAGTAAGAAGAATAAAATACTTCATAATAAGATTGACCTGGAGCTGTATCCCAGGGGGAGCTTCATTCTTCCTGACTTCTCTGCCCACCTTCAGCAGACCTATGGAACCTGAACCATACAGGTAAGCTTCCCTTCCCCCACCCATCTTCCCAGCTTGCTGAGCACTCTGGAGCAAGGCAAGCTGCTTTGAGCAGCCTGCTGTCCCAGGGAACCTCCATTCTCCCACCACCTCTCTGCTCACCTTCATTGGACCTGTGGCTCCTGAACCATACAGACCTGTGGATCTTGAACCATAAAAACCTGCAGATCTGCAACCATACATCCCAAGGACACCCATCAGAGGCCTGCCACACCAAGACTATCCAGGTTAACACCCACCCCACCCCCCAATACCTACTACAAGAACAAAAGACATCCAGATGACTAAAAGCTCTCAAAAGAACACAACTAACAAAAGCCACGACAATATGACACATTCATAGCACAGCTAGCCCTGGACATCCAAACACAACTGAGGCACAAGAAAATGATCTTAAATCCAACCTTATAAAGATGATAAAGGCCTTTAAGGAGGAAATGAATAAATACCTTAAAGAAATACAGTAAAATACAATCAAACAGGCAGAAGTCTTTAAAGAGGAAACAAATAAATCCCTTAAAGATATAAAGGAAAATACAATTAAACAGGTAAAGGAATTAAATAAAACTGTGTAAAACCTGAAAGTAGTAATAGAAGCAATAAAGAAAACACAAACTGAGGAAATCCTGGAGATGAAAAACCTAGTGAAGAGAACAGAAACAACAGATGCAAGCAACACCAACAGAATATAGGAGATGGAAGAAAGAATCTCAGGCATGGAAGATACAGTAGAATAAATCGATATATCAACCAAAGAAAATGTTAAATCTAAAAAATTCCTGACATAAAACATCCAGGAAATCTGGGATACCTGAAAAGACTTAGCCTAGGAATAGAAAATGGTGAAGAGTCCCGAAGTCCAGAAAATATTCTCAACAAAATCATAGAAGAAAACTTTCCTAAAGTAAGAGATGCCTATAAACATACAATAAGCTTACAAAACACCAATTAAACTGGACCAGAAAAGAAAATCCTCCCACCACATAATAATCAAAACACAAAATCTACAGAATAAAAAAAGAACATTAAAAACAGCAAGGAAACAAAGTCAGTAATATACAAAGGCAGACCTATCAGAATTATATCTGACTTCTCAGCAGACTCTAAAAGCTAGAAGGGCCTGAACAAATATCTTGCAACCTCTAAAAAAAAAACCACCACAGATACCAACCTAGACTACTATATTCAGCCATCACCATTGATGAAGAAAACAAGATATTTAAAGACAAATCCAAATTCAAACAATATCTATCCATAAATTCAGCCCTGCAGAAAATACTAGAAGGAAAACTCAAACCCAAGGAGGATAACTACATCCAAGGAAACACAGGAAATAAGTAATTCCATACCAGCCAAAACAAAGGAGCACACACACCACCACCACCATCAAAATAACAGGAAATGACAATCACTGGTCATTAATATCTCTTGACACCAGTGAACTCAATTCCCCAATGAAAAGCCTCACAGAATGGTTATGAAAATATGATCCATCATTCGGCTGCATACAAGAAACATACCTCAGAGAAAAGGGCTGGAAAATGTTTTCCAAGCAAACAGACCTAAGAAACAAGCTAGAGTAGCCATTCTAATATCTAATAAAATAGACTTTCAACCAAACAATCAAAAGAAACAGGGAAGTACACTTCATATTCATCAAAGGAAAAATCTACCAAGATGATATCTCAATTCTGAACACCTATGCTCCAAACACAGGAGCACCCACATTTGTGTACACACACACACACACACACACAGACACACACACACACACACTGCTAACGCTTAAATCTCACATCCAACCGCACACATTTATAGTGGGAAACTTCAACACCCCACTCTCACCAATTGACAGGTCATCCAGACAAAAACTAAACAGAGAAATAATGAAATTAACAAACAAGAAACAAATGGATCTAACAGATATCTTTAGAATATTTCACCCAAACACAAAAGAATATATCATCTTCTCAGCATTCTCCAAAATTGACAGTATAGTCAGTCACAAACCAAGCCTCAAAAGATACAAGAAAACTGAACTGGTGCCTTGTATCTTTTCAGACCTCCACAGATTAAAGCTGAACTCCAGCAACAGATACACCACTAAGCCTACACACTGATGGAAATTGAACAACTCTCTACTCAGTGATCACTGTGTCAGAGAAGAATGAAGGCACAACATACCCAAATTTATGGGACACAATGAAAGCAGTGCTAAGAGGAAATTTTCTAGTACTAAATGCCTCCATAATGAAATTAGAAAGTTCTCATACCAGCAATTTAAAAGTACATTAGAATGTTCTAGAAAAAAAAAGCAACCACACCAAAGAAGAGTAGAAGGCAGGAAATAATCAAAATCAGAGCTGAAATCAATCTGTTAGAAACAAAGAAAATAATATAAGAAGATAATACAAGAATAATCAATGAAACCAAGAGAAGATTCTTTGAGAAAATCAACAAGATAGACAAACCCTAACTAAAAGAAGGAGAGATAGGAAAGATAATATCCACATAAACAAAATCAGAAACAACAAAAAAAGACAAACCCTAACTAAAAGAAGGAGAGATAGGAAAGATAATATCCACATAAACAAAATCAGAAACAACAAAAAAAGATATAACAGACACTTAGGAAATTCAAAGAATCACTAGGTCTTACTTCAAAAGCCTGCACTCCACAAAATTGGAATCTTAATAAAATGGATGAATTTCTATACAGATACCACTTTCCAAAGTTAAATAGAGATCAGGTAAATTATTTAAACAGCCCTAAAGAAGCAGCCATTAAAAGTCTCCCAACCAAAAAAAAAAAAAGCCCAGGGCCAGATGATACAGATTAATACCAGACTTTCAAAGAAGAGCTAATATCAATACTCTTCAAACTATTCTATGAAACAAAAACACAGTCACCTGATACCTGAACCATCCAAAGACTCAATAAAGAAAGGGAACTTCAGACCAATTTCTCAAAGTTCTTAGCCATCAGGGAAATGAAAATCAAAACAACCCTGAGATTCCATCTTACACTGGTCAGAATGGCTAAGATCAAAAACTCAAGGAACAGCACATGCTGGCAAGGATGTGGAACAAGAAGAACACTCTGACATTGTTGGTAGGACAACCTGTTTATGCACAACCACTTTGGAAATCAATTTGGCTCTTCCTCAGAAAACTGGGAACAGTTTTACCCCAAGACCCAGCTATACTATTCCTGGGCATGTACCAAAAGATGTTCCACCGTATCACAAAGATACTTGCTCACATATGTTCATAGCAGCCTTATTTGTAGTAGCCAGAAACTGGAAACAACCTAGATATCCCTCAACTGAAGAATGGATAAAGGAAATATGGTACGCATCTACACATTGAAATACCATTCAGCTATTAAAAACAAAGACATCCTGAGCTTTTGCAGGCAAATAGATGGATCTTGAGAATATCATCCTGAGTGAGGGAATCCAGTCCCAAATGGACATGCATAGTATGTACTCAGTTATAAATAGGTATTATCCATAAAATGCAGGATACCTATGCTACGCTCCACAGATGAAAAGAAGTTTAACAAGAAGGAAGGCACAAGCAAGGATGCTTGAATCTCACTTAGAAGGGGGAATAAAATAGTCATAAGAGGGGCAGGAGAACGAATGGGAACATGGAAGGTAGGGAGGATCTCCAGGAAGAGACAGAGACTTGGGATAAGAGAGGCGCCCAAAAATCAATGGTGGTGACCTTATTTGTGACTCACGGCATTGGAGATATGGAACCTGAAAAGGCCACCTCCTGTAACCAGGCAGGAACCCCAGTGGAGCCATAGGGACACTAACTCACACATAAAACTTTTGACACAAAACCTATCCTGTCTATAAAAAGTACAGGGATTTGGGATGGAGCAGAGACTGAGGAAACAGCCAACCGATAACCAGCCCAACTTGAGACCCATCCCAAGGGTAAGCAGCAGTCTCTGACATTATCAATGATACTCTGTAATGCTTGCAGACAGGAGTCCAGCATGGCTGTCACCTGAGAGGCTCTACCCGGGAGCTGACTCAGATGAAGACACACACAGTCAAACAGTGGATGGAGACTGGAGATTCTTATGGAAGAATAAAAGGAAGGATTGTGGCCACTGCAGGGATAGGAACTCCACAAGAAGACCAACAGAGCCAACTAACATGGACCCTTGGGGCTCTCAGAGTCTGAACTACCAACCAAAGAACACACAGGCTGGACCTAGGCATGCCTGCACATATGTACCAGATGTACAGCTTAGTCTTTGTGTGGGTCTGGAAACTGGAACAGGTGCTATCCCAAAAGTTGTTGCCTGTGTATGGGATATGTTCTTCTAGTTGGGATGCCTTGTCTGGCCTCAGTGGGAGAGGAAGCACCTAGCCTCACAGAGACTTGGATGCCAGGATAGAGGGATACACAGGGAGGCCCCCACAGGGTTAGAGGAGAAGGGGAGGGGGTCATGGGGAAAGGATTGTAGGAGGAGATGACTGGGAGGGGGTAGTGAGTGGGATGTAAAATTAATGAGTAAATTTGTTAATTAATTGATTAATTAATTTTTAAAAATTGACCTCAAAAGTCAAAGACCTGTATACCAGAATGTATAAGCAATTAAAGACCTGTATACCAGAATGTATAAGCAATTAAAGAAGGGGTGGGTAGGAAGCTAACCCACATACATGAGCCAGTGGATTTAATATCGTTACAGAGACAACACTATCCAAAGCAATCTGCCTAGCTAATCTAATCCCTGTCGAAATCTCTCACGGATGCCTTTGCACTAATTAAAAACAGCGTCCTAAACATCTGACTAAATCTTTCCAAAGTTAGTAGGCTCATACTTTCTAGTGACAAAATTTGCAAGTCTGTGATATTAGTAACAGTGTAGCAATGACATATAAATCAAAGAAATAGCATAGAAAGCCCAGACATGAACCCTCATACATACAATCAAGTGATTGCTGATAATTGTGCAGAACCATTCATCGGGGCAAGAACAGTCTCTTTGGCAAATGATGCTAGGAAGATTCGCCATTTGCAAAAGGGTCAACTTGGACCCTCCCTGCACTTAAAATGAAGTAGATTAAAGCTTTAGATATATACATGGAAAACCATACACTTTCCAGAAGAAAACACTGGAAAAGTGGTCATGACATTGCACTGGGCAATGCTTCTTAATCCTAACTCCCCATTTATAGTATAACTGTCTTGAATACTTTCTGTACATACATTTAGAATCAGAGTTGGGTTCAGTACAGCTGAGCGGTGAAACAACTGCCTAGCATCCACGAGGCCCTGGTTCAATCTCTAGCACACACACATAACCAAAGCAGTGATCACATTTTGCTTCTGCTCTCAAACATAACACAGAAGGCCGGGGAGGAGGAGGAATTCCTATTATAATACACATTAAGCATGCCTGTCTACTACATCCTCTCTGGTATGCAAGGCCTCTTCCTTTACCGCTGCCTTTCTATGTCGAAATTTCTTCTCTAATCATTTTCTTAAGATCAGCCTACAAATGTATTCTTTTAGTTTTTGTTCATCTAATTATCTCGTTTCCCCTCTGTCCCTGAGGATGGAAAATTCTAGATTTACAGTTTTCTCAGAACCTATTTTGTCCATTAAATTCTGCCATCGGTGGTTTCTGATAAGAGATCTACCAATCAAATTATATTTTCCCTATAGGTAAGAAGTAATTTCACTCTCACTTTCGATTTTTTAAATTTAATCTGAAAGATGAACACAGTGATATACTTGTGTAAGCCCAGCACTTGGGAACCTGAGATCAGAGAGTCCAGGACCTTGTCACCACAGTGCAGTTTGATGGAACAGCCCAGCAACTCAGGCTCAAAAATAAAGCAGTCATTGTCAGATGGTTCCAATATCCCCATCAGCTCAGTGATGCTCAGCAGAGGCCTGCCCGGCTCACAGTACAGTATTGTCTTACCAACCGATATCAGATATTGCCAACTGCTGAGATTCTGGACCTCCAAGGTCTGGATTCTCCACCAGGACCCTCCTAACACACAGCTACGCCATGAGGTCCAACTCCCTTTGTAGGCCCAGAGGGTACCACATGCTGATGGCCTTGCTACCACTTGGCTGTTGTGAAAGTCTTCAGTCTCAACAAGGCTAATACCACCCCCGTGACATGAGGATCTACCAGGTGAGGCAAAAAAAAAAAAAAAAAAAATCAGATTTTCATATGACCACCACCACAGAGAGGAGGTTCTCTCCTGGCTAGCAGGCATGAAGACCATGGCTCCTTCTTCTTAGCCACCCAGCAAGGGTGAGGAATGGAACACTAGGTTTCCAAGAGGGTAGAAATTTAAAGTTCCTACCCAGCCTTCCTGGCACGGTCACAGTGTAGCACAGCTGCTTCTTTGGTCTTTGGCAGCATATAGATAATTCTAAGTTTTCTGCCTTGCTGGGGAGCCCTTTTGCTCCCTTGGCTAAATACAGTCAAGTTTTTATAGAGGTCCATGGTATGTGCTACCGGCACTTCAGGTTGCTGAGATATTTGTTTCCAATTCTGGACATTTTACATAATGAAAACCCAAGGAACTTATTTCCATACTATTTCTTGGGTTCTGAAGTTCTTATCCAGTCTAATTTCTTGTATGTACATGTGTACATGTATGCATGTGCATGTGTGTCTGCATGCACACATGCACACATATGTGTGCTTGTAATGACTAGGATCTTAGTTGCTTTTAACATTAGGATGACTAAAAAGCTCACCCAAAACTTTCTATAAGCAGAAATTCCTAACTAAATTGTTGGACACCTCTACCACTACTCAAAGTAATAGTTTAAAATAACACAAGCCAGCAAATCCCACAATTTGTTGAATAGTGTGCAATGGTGAGGAAAAAAAAATAAAAGGAGAAACATAATTATAACAACATACAAAGAATGCCAAAATACAGTTAGGAGCAAGGTGGTTATACAGTGTGTTGAAGGCTCTTTGTGCAAAAACAGGAAAAAAAAAAGGGTAAAGACAGATGTGTGTCAGGATGAACACAAGTGTGTCAGAAGGAACTCAGGCCAGGCGTGGTGGCACACACCTTTAATACCAGTACTCGGGAGGCAGAGGCAGGCAGTTTTCTGAGTTCAAGGCCAACCTGGTCTACATAGTGAGCTCAAGAACAGCCAGGGCTATACAGAAAAACCCTGTCTCAAAAAAACAAAAAACAAAAAACAGAAGGAACTCAGATTGTGTCTGGATGAACACAGACTGTATCAGGATGAATACAGTGTGTGTCAGGATGAATACAGATGTTTCAGGCTAAAACCTGTGTAAATTAGAAAATATGACAGAGTAATAATGGCAAAAGAATTGCTTAGTGTACTGGTTAGTTTTATCTCAACTTGATGCAGCTAGAATAATTTTGGAAGAAAACCCACTACTGAGAAAATGCCCCCACCAGACTGACAAGCCTGTGTGGCATTTTCTTGATTGGTGATTGATGTCACAGGGCTCAGCTCACTGCAGAGGGGCCACACCTGGGCTGGTGGTCCTAAGCTCTATAAGAAAGCAGGCTGAGAAACCCCTCAGGAGCCAGCCAGTAAGCGTTATTCCTCCATGGCTAAAGGTCATGCAGAAGAACTGACCAACACTAAAGGCCTTTTGAAAAACCACATGGCTTTGAAATCTACTACCATAGAAGCTTCCTATTTATACACATTCTAAAGTACACACATACATGAAAGGAATTTAAACTGTGTCACCATAAGATGAAAAAGACGTGCCTGCACGTATGCCTGTGTACCATATGCATGTAGTACCCATGGAGGCCAGAAAACAGAGTCAGACCCCTTGGAACTAGTACTACAGATGGTCTATGAGTTGGAAAGTGGGTGGTAGGAATCAAACCCCAGTTCTCTGGAAGGGCGACCAGTGTTCTTAACCAGTTGGAACAACTCTTCAGCCTCCTAAAGGATCCTTTAAGAAAAATATACAATAGTTGCAATATGCTGAGAAAATAAAACTAACCTTTAAGAAAGAAAAGAGGAACTGGGGATTTGTCTCAGTGGTTAAAAACACTGGCTGTTCTTCCAAAGGGTCACAGAACTCTACAAGGTCGTCACATAGGCTGAGCTGTTGGCTCCCAGGACAGCCCCACATACTGAATGCCCTAGTGCCTCTATCACATAGCTCTAGGGATGAGCCTGGATGTTACTATCTTCTTCCTACTGTCCATAAATTGTGCAGAAACATTCTAGAGAAGCACTGACCATGGCAGTGTCTTACTCACATTCACTGAACTACCCACCAGTTACTAGAATTCAGAAGGTTTGCTAGTTACATCTAATTACATCCTTGTGAAGTTGACCTATTGTGCTCCTATGTTTCAAAGATTGATTTGAAATATATATATATATATTTATTCCAGAATTGTTTTAAGATAAACCAACCTTTTCTTCTTTGTTAAACTCAGGTTTCTGGGATTTGGCAAAACAAACCACATAAAAGCTCTTTATCCTAGAGCTGGAGAAAGGCTCACAGGAAACTCCCTGTCCACAGTGTGCTCAGTGACAGAGACTGAAAGCAGTTTGAATCTGAACCTCTCCAGTCCCTTGAAGTTCAAAATATGAAATTATTAAGTTATAAAAATAGAAATTATGAAACAATATGCATGCCGGTGAATGATATAATGATGGTGGGGAAACTAATTGTTTCAACAGACCAAAAATAACTCAGAAAAGTTTAAGATAAAACATGTAAGTTACATGGGCATTGGACGAGCAGATCAGTAAGTATAAATGCAGGGAATTCCATTCTGATATTCCCAAGCAGCTGACCTAGCCTGAGGCCCATGGTTGTCTGAGAGCTCTGAACTGAAAGGTCAAATCTGGTCCCTGTCATGAACAAGGGGGTAGAACTGAAGAGCCCTAACAGCTTCCGGTCCTACAAGGATCAGCCTGGATAGTTCGCACTGTCCCTGCGATCTTCTTCCCTTTTAGCTTTGAAAGGATAGAATCCTCCATGTTAAAAGGAAAGTACATAATATTACCATGTCATCACAGTCAGACGGATCGTACGTGCTCTGTTGGAAAACTTTGCAGCATTCGATAAATTCCTCACTTGTTGAGTGGATTTGTGCATTTAGGACGGCTCCCTTGCTGCCACCAAATTCCAGTCTTTCCAGTTTCTCAAATTCCAGTATGGTGACAAACATATCCTTTAAAAAAAACACACACACACAAAAAAAAAAAAAACCAGTAATGACCTTTCTATCACCTTCAGCAAGAAAAGGAGACTTTTAAAGACTCCAATGAAAACATTTTCAAAAATTCAGAATCAAAGGGCACTTATATCACAGAAAGTCAATACTGCTGACTTCACTGAACAGAGCAAACGCTGATTTTAAAAACCATTTTCAAACTCCAAAAAGCTACCTCACAGTGGAGACAGCTCCTGGAGTACTACGTACACATGAATCCTCTGAGTGCCATCCTAATGGGAAAGCAGAGAGCTCCCTGGGTGGTAGCCTAGGCTCAGCCACCTACACTCTGCAGAGGCCCAGCCCCATGACTGGAGAGGAACCTAGGAGACTATCTACAGAGGAGACGTCACCCGTAAGTGTCTGACAGACTTTAGCAGCGCTCAGACTGACCAGCAATAAGAATCTTCACATAAATCTCTGGCTTATGTGAAAATATTACATGAACAATAAAATGTAAAATCTGTAGAAACCTCTAAGGAGGAAAAGAAGGCAGCAGCCTCAGTTCAAACATTTCAGGAAGCCTAGGCTGGTAGACTCGTCATAAAAGTTTGTGCATTCAATTTTTTCACTTTAGTTTTTTAGGTTTTTTTTTTAAGCACTTATACCCAGGACTGGAGAGAGGGTTCGTTGGTTAAGCGTCCTGGCTGCTCTTCTAGAGGATCTGGGTTAGATTCCCAGCACCCACATGGTGTCTGACAATGGAGGGTAAACTCACTTCCAAGGGATCTTGGCCCTCTCCTGGCCTTGACAGAGCTGCATGCATGTGATGCACAGCTATTTATGAATGAGTTTATTAATTTTATAGCGTTTTGTTATATACTTGTAAATGGTATACATACAGCTATTTATATGGTAGTGTGAGTGGCGGGCATGAGCGGGTAGAGCAGAAGGATCCTGACTCAGAAGCAGCTTGAGTTATCCAGCAAGTTTAAGGCCAATCTGCATATGGTGAGACCTATCTCAAAAATAATGATCTTCTTAACAGAAAATGACAGCGTGATACTTAAATTACCAAGTGGGTTTTAGGAATGAGATTTTCTTTTGAGTTTTATAAATTTCCTTTTCAGCCTTTTCACAAGAAGAGTGAATCCTTTAAAGTTTCCCATTTTACAACTTTATACAAGTACTTGGGAAATTATGTCTAGTCACTAGCAGGTAAAGAGATTTACTTACTCTCGTGTTGTAACAGTTAAAAAAACAACAACAAAGAAACCTTGAAAAAACAGCAGGGGGGCTGGAGAGATGGCTCAGCGGTTAAGAGCACTGACTGCTCTTCCAGAGGTCCTGGAAATTCAATTCTCAGCAACCACATGGTGGCTCACAACCATCTGTAATAAGATCCCATGCCCTCTTCTGGTGTGTCTGAAGATAGCTACAGTGTACTCTCATAAATAAAAAAAAAGGTTTTTTATTATAAAAACACCAGGCTGTGGCGGTACACTCTGTCATGCTAGACAGAAGGATAGAGAGTTCAAGACAAGCCTGAGATACATAGTAGGGCCCTGTATAAAAAAAAAAAAAAACAAAGTCCAGGGGTGTATGTCAGTGCAGGGGGTGGGGGTTCCAGGAATGAACAAAACTGGGTGTGATCTCCAATACCACAAAAGAAAGAAAGAAAGAAAGAAAGAAAGAAAGAAAGAAAGAAAGAAAGAAAGAAAGAAAGAAAGAAAGAAAAGAGAGAGAGAGGGAGGGAGGGAGGGAGGGAGGGAGGAAGGGAGGAAGAGGGGGAGGATGGAAAGGGATAAGACAAAGCCCCCCCCTTTCCTCACAGAAAAGCTACTCCACCACATGAGCCTCGTGAGCCCACCCACATATAATTAGATAAAGGTAATAAATGAATACCTCTATTTTTACCAGCCGGTCAAGAAATTTGTTAAATCTGCCAAACACCAGATGAGACTGAAAATCCCAGGATCTCTGCTCCGTGTTTCTTGTGAAATAGCTTGTCAATCCCTTTCTATATTTGAAGAAAGAATTCTGGAACGTCTTTAAGACACTGATGGCCACCTGCACCTTTTCCAGTGCGTCTTCAATTTCTCCTTTCAGAAGATCTTCAGGTGACAGGTATGCTCTTGCCTAGGATTTAATTAAAAGATACCATGATCAAAAATGCACTTTTAATTGTAATAATCTGTTTGAGCTAAACATTTTAAATTATAATTTCTAGAACTGAGCCAAAAATGGTATTAAGGAAAGAAAGCACAGACTCTAGAAATGTAAAACCTTGGGCTTTGATGGCATCCTTTCAGGGGAGACTGAAGTGCAGGAGAGGCTACTGTTTCCAGATTTCTATATTTTAATGAAAACTACATTTTTACTGAGTCTTGTATGAGTGACAATAAGGACTTTGCACAGATATTCCTACCACCCATATTCTAGACAATCAGACTTTCACAGAAAGAAATATACAAGCCAGCAAGGCCATCCATCAGAAAACAAGTTTTCAGAGGTTGGTCACTCTACCGGTGTTGCGGGGTCGATTGTGAAGTATAAAGAGCTGGTTATGTGTGGTCTATCTCTGGAAGCTCTTTCCCATTCATGGACTTTTTTTGCTGGGAAGCACAAGAGGCACCACAGGACATGTGATCAAGCTGAGCTAGGCCCACATGAATTAGTTTTTTAAATGGAGATGGGACAAAAGGGGGCAAATGCAATAGATAAGACCTGTGAGTCTGCAGGGCTTAAAGAGGAAATGGACAAACCCCTGAATGAACATGGTGAACAGGAATAAACTCCAAAGTCTGAGACAACCCAAATTTTCCATGATACAAATGGGTCAAAAGAAATTGTGTCCAAACCAATTCTGTAGGCCAAACCTGCCTTATAGAAAATATCAGAAGAACACTTGACACTGAAAAAAGAAAAAGCATAGCCAAGAGACTGAGGGGAAAACAATAACATCACGATAACTGGTGTACAATGACATCATGATAACTGGTATACAATGACATCATGATAACTAATGTACAAATGACGTCATGATAACTGGTATATAATGACATCATAACATCATCTGGTATATAATAACATCATAACCAGTGTACAAGTGACATGATAACTAGTGTACAATGACATCATGATAAGGTGTAAAAGACCTTAATGATAACTGGTGTACAAAGCAGGACGAAGCACAAAGGCAAAAATGGCATCAGTCAATACACGCATAGAGGAATGATACTGTCCTCAGAAATGGTAGACTATGAAACAAAAGAGGCTGGTCCTGAATATGGGATGGCTCCCAGGAAGGTGCTGGTCAAGAGATCAAAACAAACAAAAATAAAGCTATTGTCCTTGAACTTGGTTGTTCACCAGAGCTTGGTGGTAAGAACCCTACCACTAAAGATACCACATACTTTGAGTCCAGGACTTTGGAAAAATCAAACTGGTAATGAACTGGAGAGGGAGAGGCAGAGGGCAGGCTGCTGGAAGAGAAAGGTGCCAAAAGTTATACCCAGCTGTAGACGCTGTGAACTGCACTAAGGACTTACACAGCAAGACACAACAAGCAAGTCATTGTGCAACAGTGACACAAACATCTCTGGAGTAATCCACCATCCAGCTGTCGGATTAGATGTAAACCCTACTCAGCAGGAGGGAACTCATGTTTGGTACTGTAAACTTGACCAAGAGCCTGAGGCTAGAGAGGCCACAGACCCCCAGGGAGAAACCACTACCATTCGGTTGAAGTGAAATAGCATCAAACAGCTACATCAGAGAAGAGGTGATTGCGGTGTGCTCATCCTCAAGTGGGACATATACACATATAAATGTCCTCCCCACAAAGCTCATGGAGCATCATGAGAGGGGACAGATTTTGAAAGCCAGAGGTTGTGGAGGACAGCTGAAGAACAGTGTCTGCACTCATGAACTCTCAACAGCTGCAGATACTACAAAACACCTGCACATGATCAATCTAGTCAATATTTCAGCATTGATAGGGAGGCTCACAGTGCCCCACTCCTAGTTAAGAAGCTACAGTCAGGGGATGGCCTCCAAGAAGAGAAAGTCAGCTTTATTTGGGGGTGGGGCTACTGGTTGGTTGCCCATACTACAGTGGACAATCCTCTATATATGTCCACGCAGACAGCACTAATGGGACTCAGTGGGTTTCATGTATGTAGGACATGAAGGTGTGAGGCCCATGTGGGATGTGGAAGGAGGGGGCTGGAAGAAGTTGGAATGGGAGAGTGAGGCATGGCCATGTATGTTGTAACAAAAGAAAAAACTAAGTGTGTGTCAGTTTGTGACTGCTTAGAAAGTTGCCCCCACACCTCATTGGGGACTGAAATGAGAGCCATGGTGCTCCCCACAATACTTGGGAGGTCTTTTTGGTTCTCTCATGTAGATGCTTGACTTACCCCATCTCCCACTAGTGCAATCGCTCTACGTGCAACAGAGATATAGGGGAATTTCTCATAATTAATTGATTGGCTAATAAAGATGACAAGAAACCAATCACTGGGCAAAGAGGAGGAGGTAGGCTTTCCAGTATGAGAAAGGAAGAGAGGACACCGGAGGAAGGAACAGGCTGAGATTCTCAGAGCTCTGGAGAGGCAGAGCCAGCATTTGTGGGATAGGTGTTGGCTATGAGAAACACACAGTCATGGTTTCAGGCTACAAATAGACTCTGTCATTTGCAAAGCAGCAAGAAAACCATTGGTACGTTATCTATAAATGCCACTGGTCATAATCTGACAAGTTCTAGTTCTCGTTGCTCCCTGTTATACTCTCTTGTCCTGCTCAGGCTGGACAGCTAATTGATGGCCACATGAAAGTAGCTAACACTTCACAGAGAACATGGTAGGTAGCTGAGTGTTTGTTTCATGGTGTGAATTTCAAGATGGTTGCTTTTTGCTATGGTATACTATATACTACAGGCAACTTCTACATGCCTTCTGTAACATTCTGAGAAGCTGAAAAGTCTATGGTGGTAATTCAGTTGCCTTCCCATTTGCAGCAGCTTTCTGGTACCTAATTACCTACAGATAAAATGACAAATCACTGAGACAAACCATCCCTGTATCCACTCCTATCCATCTTGACTGGCTCTCAGGGTGTGGAGTCCATCACAGCCAATTAACTTCTCATCTGTGTATCAGTACCTCCTGAGACAAGTCACTGGTACTTCACATCCCAGACAACACCACCCAGTCTATCTCCTTGCACTGCACAGCAGAGACTGTCAGGGAAAGAACGTGGCGGGAGTCGGCACACATGCTCATGATAAAGCTAGGGGCTGCTAATTACTTTTGTGTCATCAGCTAAGCTGCCATTGGGGTTGATTCCCTTATCTGCAAAATGAGGAGTGTGGCTTAGGGAACCCTCATGAGCACCTAGCCCCACATCAGAACCGTTTTAAGTAAAACAGTCAGTCTTGCACATCAATGGGTTGATTCAAAACCGTGAATCAAATGCAGTTTTTAAGAACCCACCTGGGCATCCAGGGGCTCTTTATTTATCACCATTCTCAGAGCAAGACATTAGAACAGCTATTTAATACCTCATTTACATTGTAGTAAGGGGCACTTTGAGCAATTTGGAGATCATTTAAAGTACATGGTATAACATGCATAGATCATATCCAAATACTAGATCACTTTTATATTGAGTTTAGTTTGGTAGCTATGGTATGTCCTACAATGTTAGTATCTATACTCTTTGAGTGGTATTAGTGTTAGTGTTAGTGTTAAAGGGTACTTGTAAAGAGTCAGTGAGATGGCTCAGCAGGTAGAGGCATGTGCTGCTAAGCCTGATGATAAACTAATATGTTTATTATCCATAAGCCAGTTAATTATCGATTAGCCAATTTATCAATATACCAGCCTGTTTCTATCTCCCTGCTGTTCTCTTCCTATTCCTCTTATAGCCTTTTATAGACTCATACTTTTGGCTATTACACACCCTTTATCCAAGACAAACTTAGCCTTGTTAAGAATCTGGGGATGATGGAAATATCTACAAGAAAGAACACACCATGGACTAGATAGGGTAGTGAGACCAAATTATTGCTAATCCACTATGACATCATAGTAGTGTTGGGTTAGCATAGAAATGAGAGAAGACCTTGCTACCAAAGTGTAACACACATATGTATATATATGAATATATATGCATATATGTACATATGCATATATATGCATATATGAACATATGTATATATGTATATATGTACATATTATATATGTATATGTGTATATATGTATATGTGTACATATGTACATATGTATATATGTGTGTATATATGTATATGTGTATGTATGTATGTATTTATTTGGGGATCAGACAGACACCCTCATACAGACATACACACAATCAAAACATCAATGCAAAAATAAATATTTTTTTTAAAAAGTAAGTTAAAAGACGAAAATAAGTCAGTTAGAATGTTAATTAGAAAGTCATCTAGAAAGTTAGAAAGTTAGGAAATAAGTCAGTTAGAAAGTTAGTAAGTTAGTTGTTAGTTAAAAAGTTAGTTTCTGGGACTGGCGTGGTGGTTACTCAGGAAAACATTGGTCACAGAAGCATAAACACCTCAGTCTGACCCCACTGGCACCCACAGAGATTGCACGTGTATAGCTATAACACAGGTTGAGCAGGGAGATGGGTTCCGTCTATCTCACCTAGCAATCAGTGGCCACCAGGTTCAGTGAGTGGTCCTGTCTCAAAGGATACAATGGTGAATGATTCAGGAAGACTCCAAATATCATACATGTACATTTATACTCACATATGTGTGCCCATGCACATGAAACTTGCACATTAAAACACATACACTTAAAAAAAGATCTTGACAAAGTAGAGTATATGTGGTGTTTGTTAGACATATAAACATAAGAAAGAATGGGGAAAGGAGGGAAATTACATCTTTGGTGATTCTTGTACCAGAGTTGGCTCATTGGTAACTTAGATTCCTAACATGTTGGGGCAGGCTTACTACAAAGTTAGTGATCTGCTACTTTGAGAATCATGGAAATCAGGTCAAGGGAACCTTTGGTCAGAAGCCAGAACTAAGAAACAAGAGAAGCCACAGTATTTCCTTGGGAGCTTGGCAGCTCTGGCTGTTAACACAGACTGGAAACCAAGATAATAGCTTGACAGGCTTCAAGGAAACTAGGACTATCTCATGAGCCATAGACAACAGGGCTTTGTGGTAAAACTGGTTTTGGTAATTTTCAAACAGTCCTTCAAAAGGGGTCAGGGAGAAGTACTAGCTAAAGGTACAACAAGCTACTTCAGTCCACTTGGAGATGCAAGGTGTTGGCAGCAGGTACCTGCTTACTCACAGGGCAAGACAGAGTTGACTTCAATGAACAGAAATCAGAGATGCTGACAAAATGTAGGAAGGAACTGGCTCACTGCTCTCTATGCCCCATCAACAGCCACAGCCAGCCTGGCAGTCAGTAAACGGGTGAGAGAACAAAGATTTGCCTTATGTTGAGTTTCTGTTAAACACCAGGCACCACACTGTAGGTCAGATTCCCGCTGGTATGTGTCTAAAGCCCTCTCATACATTGCTTCATCAGAAGCACATAGGAGGGGAAATTTAACAAGTCAACCACACACTCTAGAACAGTGGTTCTCAACCTGTGGGCTACATATCATATATCCTGCATATCAGATATTTACATCACAATTCATAACAGTAGTAATTAATTATGAAGTAGCAACGAAATGATCTTATGGTTGAGGGTTACCACAACATGAGGAGCTGTATTTAAAGGTGACCCTGTTAGGAAGGTTGAGAACTGCTGGTCTAGAAACTCTAAAGTTCACACATCTGTAGAGTCTAGCACCTCATTAATCTTGAAGATTCTACGTGGACTTAGGGCTCCTAGCATATAACTAAGGTTAAATGATGCTGAAAGAGTGGGTCCCAGCTGGGTATACCATCAGCTCTCAGGAGAGTAAAGCAGGGGGCTCTGGAGTTTAAGACCATTCTCATCTACACAGCAAGTTCAAGGCCAGCCTGGGCTATTGATGCTTTTTCTGCCTTGTTGTTTTCCAGATGCCAGGCTTCTAACCCAACAGGACTGTGGGTTACGAGGAGGAGAAACAGGCTGGCTACAGAGCAAAGAGCTTCCTCACCAGAACTTGGCCCCAACCTCCCTCTGACTGCAGAGCACATACTGTGTGAAGAGCCATTTAGGCTATGTGTTGCTCTGGGTCATTTAGGTGTGGCATCACCAGACAACTTCGAAAGACAACACAGTACCACATGGTGTCCAAGCATCTCTCAACTTTCCTTGAATAGTGTTGTTGTCACCTGATCTCTCATCATATCCTGTAGCTAGAACAGCAGGGCCACCTCTATGTAAATGCTGCGACCATGCAGCTACAAAAGCATCTCCTGCAGGAGGACCTAATTGAGGACTGCCTGAGAGTGCAAGGATTGCTAGTGCAAACAATGCCAGTCAGTCAGGAACTGCTGTTTAGAAGAGATGTTTTCTTGGGACCAATGGGGGCATGGGTGGAGGGTATTAAAGGAGCTTGCAGCAGTTCTCAGAGGAGCTTGCTGCAGCATTTCTCACCTGCTCCCAGAGTCTGTGTCAATGTGACACTGCACCAACTCACCCCCAACCCCCAAGAGCAGGTAGGGTCAAGGGGAGAGCTGTCCAGGGCACAGGCAATAATATCCTTTGTTGATACAAGGATGAAAGTTCACACACAGAGGAGGAGGGACAGGATTGCGGAGGGGGAAGAGAGTACTTCAATCATGTTTTAAAAAGACAGTTCCCAAGCTAAGCAAGGAATACAGAAACATAAGCAAATTTAAAAATGGTGAATCAGAATTATTTCCATATAATCCCATTACTGTGTTTTCAAGGACAATTGATTTTAAGTAATTTTCTTACTTTACTCTCCAAAGGTCTCCCAGCAGCCAACACTCGTATAGAAACTAAGAAAAGCTACAAACTACAAGGCACAGCTGTGAGCCTGTTGCTGGAAGCTATATTAAATTTGTTTAACCTCTTGGCCTCTTAAATCTGTTTCCTTAAATAAACAAAACCCAGAAACGGCCATTGCTCAGAGTCCTGTCTGAAAGCGGAAAGGAAAATGGTGTTCTTGCTGACATCTGGATTTGTCTATTATTAGGTTGTTCATTGTTAGGTCTGTTCATTATTATTGGGTTAATGAAGCCTACTACTTCATGCCAATGATTCTTATTATACTTAACTGTCAATGTTTCATACCTGGTCAATGAAGAGGTTACAAAACTCTTGCAGTAAAACTATAACCCGAGCAGGGGTGTTATAAAACTTGGAATGACTCCAGATAAGACAGATGGTGTGAAGCAATGGGGCAATCAGTATTCTAGTCTGTGGGAATTCTGCCTCCTGGAGACTGTGAATGTGCCTCCTCAGAGGTCTTAGGTGAAGTTCCACATCCTGGGCTTCAAGAAGAGCTGCAAAAGGGAAGAGCCATTAGAGACACACAGTGTCCTTTTACAAGTCCAAGACAGTTATACTTTCCCGTTCTGTAATTTATCCTACAAGCTACACGTGCATGAGCTCTCTGGAGGGCTATAGACTGCCCATTTGTAACTCAGCCTCCCTGGAGAGCACTGGACTAGTTACTCACAGACCATAAGTAATTGTAGCTAAAGACCCAGGGGGAAAGAAACCTCCAAATCTAAAGAGAGCTGTTTAACCCCTTGGAAATCCTGTGAGAATAGAGCATCTGTCTAGCCATCACCTCACAGCTGGATGCCAACCTTCTCTGGAATGTTCAGGACCGGCACAAAGGCACAATGCACACTGTCTCATTCCAGGTTCCTATGAGCAACTGGTGAGACAAATAGGCAGCCTTCTACTATGTTATTCACCAAGATCTGGTTAAAGTTATTAGGCTTGCTGATGAAAGCAGTTTGGAAGCAGGCAGGAGGCATGATAACACAATGCCGTGACCGATCTAAATGTCACTAAACCCAAGCTATATGAAGACTAATTTTATAGAAACTTTTATTTGAATAAAAACCATGTTAAGCAGGTAAGAGTTGAAGAAAGATTCTCACTTTGATACTAAAACTGTCTCCAATCCAAAGCAGGCTGTGGGATGTAAAGGTAAAGAACAAAGCTAAGCTTTACTGTTTGATGTAATCTCCAAGAACTCATGTCAAAGACAAATAAGACCCTGCTGAGCTTTGTCCTCACACTCCCTGCTGGACTTGATAAGTAACCAGCTCAGCCTCTCACCCAATGATAAAGCCTGGAGGAGAGAGAGGCTTCTGAGCTGTTTTCTTCCAGGTGTTCGAGTATGTTGAGACTGCTGTATATTTATTGATGTCAATTTAGAAATTAGGTAATCTCACGACAGTTAAGCATCCTTCACATGTGCTAAGCATCTCTGCTCATTTCAGTCTGAAGTATGTCTCTCTGACATGGATCTTCCATCTATAGGTGACCGTGGATTTGAGCCACTGAAAAGTCGTTTTCTCTGAATCTCCAGCTTGTGTACACATCCCTAGGACTCATTCCTTCAGCTCCATTCCCATGAAGAGTCTATCTTATATTAGCAGAAGGAATATGTCATATGCTTTTATTTACTGAGGATAAAAGTGCTATGTGTTCAAGGCTTCATGCAGGTGCATACAAATCCTCCACCCAGTGCCTCTCAGAGAGGAGGGTCTGCCTCCAGGAGACACTCTGTGACGTCGAAGAGGCACTTTTGTTTATCACAGTTGGGGTGGGTACACGGGACATACAGCAGTGAAGGACACTGCCAGTAGGCAGATACCGGGACAGCCTGTCAGAACAAAGACTCAAGTAGCCTAAGTCATGAGAAGAAACACTACCCTACGTCTCACAGCAAGTCCACAATGGAGGTGTGGAGAGGGCAGCTGGCCGTTGGGAAAGCAGAATCCTAGCAACTTACAAATGGTTTGTAAGCTGAGATAGAACTGGAACTCACATCTAACAACAAGCCACTTTTAATCACCCCTCCCCATCTCTTCAGATACGATTCTTGGAAGCAATTGTAAAAATAGATGCTTCAAAGTGAATTTTAATTACTTCTAAGTGGCACACAGGAGAATAAAAGTGTTCTATGTTGGAAACAAGAAAAATGAAAAAAAAAAAAAGAAACCAGTTGTTTGCTTAGCTTTATCGGTACCATATATATACCAAATGCATGTATTTGCTTAAACACAGACAAAAACGGGGTATGCTATCATCTTTCAGAGGGACTAAAGAAAAACACCGAGAGACAAGCAGGAGGAGAGAATTTTAGCTGGACATTTCTCACAGCTTCTCTGTTGCATTGGTCTAATTTTCACCGAAACATCACTTGTCAACCAAGGAATCAGAAATTGAGCCCATGGTAGATTCTGAGTCTATGCCGAGACTACTCACAGCCTACTTGCTGTCTGGAAACATCTGCAAAAGGTGTTCCTGGGCCCCCACTAAGAACGGAAGGCTTTCCCCTCCCTCATACACCTTCCAGCTAAACTTCACCCTGGGGTTATGGGCTGTGTAGACAGCACATGAACTGAAGAGTTTTGTGATCATGATCACTGGGAAGTAGAGAGACTGAGACAAAGCTCCCTTTAGAAGACCCGAGTGTGCTTGCTCCGTGTGCACACCCTTAGTGTCAGGCAGACTGCAAGGCTAAGTAGGCAAATGGGAGGGGAGTAAGAGCAAGAGCCCTGAGCAGATGCCACGATGATGCCCAGGGATGTAGGTCTGGGGGGTCTTACCATTTTCTACCGTGGTAAAGATGCCCTTCAGAGCAGGAAGATAGCTGCTTTGTCTTGTTCTCAGTATCTTAACCATCTTGAGGACAATTGGAGCCTGAAGCTAAAGTGGGGGAAAATACTTTAATAAACATACAAGCTAGATTGCTAAATAAGCCTACTCTCTAATGAAAAATTCACATTGCATTCTGCTCACACAACATATACAGCATTCTATATTTATTTATTTTTATATTTAGATATGCACTTGCAGGCAGGTGGAGGTCAGAAGTCATCATGCTCTCACTGCTCTCCTTTCACAATGTGGGCACTGGGGTCAAACTCAGGACATCAGGCATAGCACCAAGTGCCTTTCCTGCTGAGTCACCTTTGCCCTTTCCTGCTGAGTCACCTTACCCGTGCTATGAACAGTGTTTGAGACTCAATGGCGTATTTGTTTCATGATGAAAATAAGTCTAAGTGCAGGTTTTCAAAAGTCTGTATTTTATTTCGCATTTCACTTTTCCAAAAGGTGTGTTTGTATATTATACACATAAATTATTAATGATCTGTTCCAGATAATCTCCAATCAAGAGACACACAAATGAACACCATAGAATTTAGAATATCATACTAAGTCAGTGGGCAGGAAGCACCCAACAAAGAGACCAAAGTTAGTACTTCTGTAGCCAAGAAGAATCCTGCTCCTCCCCTAATCACACTGTAAGTCAATTTAATACAATCTAAAGTCACTGAGGAGGAAGGACTCTCAATGGAGAAAAATGCCTCCATAAGACTTGCCTATAGGCAAGTCTGTAATGTCTTTTCTTAATTAGTGATTGATATGCAGGGCCTAGCTCACTGTAGGTATGGCTGGTGGTACTAGGTTCTATGAAAAGGGAGACTGTGCATACCATGGGGAAGCAAGCCAGTAAGCAGCACCCCTCCATGGCCTTTGCCTTAACTCCTGCCTCTAGATCTATGCCTTGAGTTCCTGCCATGACATCCCTGGATGATGGACTATAAACTCTTAAGATAAAATAAACCCCCTTCTCCTCCCAAGTTGTTTTTGGTGATGGTTTTATTACAATAGAAATTCAAACTGAGGCAGTAATTAAACCTTGCCATCTCCAGCCTTCCCACACGGTACCGCCCTTTCTCCTGGAAAATAGCATTTCTAATGATCTCAGATGCTACCAAAATATCCTATAAAGGCAATCAGTCTCTGTCGTCCTTAACTTAAATATGCATTTCCTGTGACAGCATTTCAGAGTAAGAAAAGTGCAAACTCCTTAGTCATACAAAACAATGCTGCTTATTTGGTTTAGAAACAATCCCAGTACCTTCTTCTACTTACTTGAGAGTATATGCATTTCAAGTTATCATGCCTCATGGTCCAGAAGTCCAGCTCTGTCTCAGGGGTCGGATGGAGACCACTCAAGAGAGGGTGTGCTGAATCTTTTTCTATGATTTCTTGGATCTGATGTGACCATTTAATGACTAAAGATTCAATGGCATGGAGTATTCTTCTCTCATCTGATTGTGGCCTATAAATATTATATGATTAATAAAAGCATCCAACAGTGACTTTATCCAAATAAAGACAGGATTTGGGTACTAATGTTTTTTATGCATCTATAAACTAGTTTTCTCAATATGAATCCTTCAAAACCCATTGCTTTCATGCTCCTGGTTTGAGTCGGCACCACTGTATTCTGCGTTTAGTACATCTCCTACCATTAAGAAAATGATACAGTACAGAGAATAGTTGTCAACGGAGTGCTCAGGGGCCAATGAAGCTTCTTTATCATCCCCTTCCTAAGGTTCAGGGATGGCTACAGGAGAGAAGGCAGAAAGACTGTAAGAGCCAGAGGCTGGGGAGGAGCAGAGCAAAGCTGTGTCTTGTAGACTTGGAAGGCACAGTTCACGTGTGAGCTTACAGCAGCTGTGGATGCTCATACAAGCCCTGCACACGTATCAAATCAGCCAACACTGTAGCATGAAGCAGAGAGGAGCTCACACGCTCCTTCCCCTAACTGAGGTACTATTGACAGTAGATGGCCTCTAAGAAGGCTTAGTCAGGTTTTTAAGGGTTTAAGGGCTCCCCGGATGCTCTGGTGAATGGCCCATGAGTATATATTGGTAGAATAAACTGTATTGAGTGGGTTACTTAAAAAGAAAGAACCTGGGACCCAAAGTTGGGACGGGGCAGGGAAGAGAAAGGAGAGCTAGTGGGAAGAATAAGAATGAGTATAATAAAAATAGAATAAAATTACTATAGTAAAAAACTGATAAATGAAAGCTGGAGAGACTGTTCAGTGGTTAAGACTGCTTGCTACTCTTCCAGAAGATCTGAGTTTGATTCCCAGCCCCCATGACACATGTCCCATAACCCTGTGTAACTTCAGGCACTACACATAAACACAACAATACAAACCAATATACATAATTTAAAATAGATAATTAATAAAATTTACATGATCTTAAAGACCATTTTTCCCCTAAAGGAATATTGCTGAGATTATATGGTGATTGCTAGTTTTCTTTAGAAAGTATACTTGTAGGCTGAGGATGTACCCAGGTGATAGAGTGCTGGCCCAAAATGCGCAAAGCCCTGGATTTGATAACCAGCACCATAAACCCAGCTGTGGTGGTCCAGGATTATAATCCCAGCAATGTAGATGTGGAGGTAGGAGAGTGAGGAGTCAAAGCTATCCTTGGCTACATAGTAAGTTTGAGACCCACCTGGGCTGCATAAAACCCTGTTGCAAAAATATATATACTTTAAAAGAAATAAAATATATTTTAAAATGACATGTTTTAAAGTAACTGTTTTACTAATAGTTTGAGAGGTGTGATATTCTGTGGGGACGTTAGCCATCCATTATCACACTATCTAGAGCATTCTGTTGCTTACCTGGTCACCAAGTAATGCTGATCCAAGTCAATATTTTCTGCAATAGTAGGAATTGGCAGATGAGTTCTTCTTGACATTTTGCCCCTAAAAATGTGCATCTTATTTTTCATGACTTCTGTGTGATGTTCCACATCTTGTGAGATAAAGCATGACCAGGACGTATGGTTGTTCTTATTAGACAGAACTGGGACTAATATCTAGACAAAGAGCAACATTTTAAAGGCAGTTATTTAGCAGACAGTAAGTACCTTTAAACCTGTTGTTGTGCAAAATTTTCTTGTCCATAAAACCACCCCATTTCAGAAATAATCTCGATGACTCCAAAACTACAAGGAGTGGAGCGAGTCAGCTGTCAATTTACACTGAGTCTCTGAGCAATAATAGGCTTTTGTAAAATAAAAAGGAGTTGTTACTTTCCTTTTCATTTACTCATTCTCCAAGCATGCACATGTATATTTCAATTTGCAGTGTAATTCAATAACCCAAATACTGCAGGAAACAAGATTTATATCAAGTAAAGTTTCCTAATTAAAGTTGAGCGTGTTGGCAGGTGTACTGACAGAAACAATGTTTCTGAATCACATGGCCGCTAGTAGAGAGCAGGTGTTCTCTGTCTCTGGGGCTTCCCAGTGGGTCAAAGGTTGTATAATAGAGAGGAATTCAACCACGGGGACCTTTGTGGAACTCGTTTTCCACAACATGAGGAACATCAGCAAACACAGTTGTGTGAAAACACTGAAATATTTGCTGCCATACTAGGGGTATGGCTCCACGGAATAAAGCTCTTGCTGTGCAAGCATGAAGACCTCAGCTTGGATTCCCCAAAGTCATGTACAGTTGGATGTGGCAGAGAAGAGGGAAGTGAGATAGGAATCCCTCCAAATGCCATTAGTATCACCATCTCCTGCACAGTCCCCTGAGGTGTCAAACTTCAGTATGTTTATTTACAGTCTCTGTACTCAAAGATCTTGGTGGGTAGGGAAGGCTCTAGAAGCTGTGCTCTTCCGAATACTAACTGCCACAACTAGAAGCCCATTCTGGTATATATAAACACGGAGTACATTTCTGCATTTAAAGCAATAGAGTGTTAGAAAGCCCTTGTCAGGAAGGTCACTTGACTTGTGTCTGTAAAGGGTCAAAGTACAACAGGTGCCATGATCTGTATATTGATGCCTTCTCCCAGTGCTATGTTGGAATCCTACCCTTTAAATCCATGGCATTAGGAAGCACTGTCATTGTCACATGGCAAGCTCACTTAGCAAATGGGCTTGATGCTTAAAAGGGAGCTCATTTGCCCCTTTTATCATGTGGGTACATGGCTAGAATGGACCCACCTGAACCAGAAAAAAGAAAATGAGCCCTACAGGCAAATTCAAACTTGCCAGCAATGTGATCTCCAATTTCTAACCCTCAGGGCTTCAAGAATTAAATTCTTGTTTGTACAGGAAACTCAGTCTACCACCTTTTGTTACAGCAGCTCTAGCTGAATCACCAAGTACTGTCTAAGTTAGGCTTACCATTGCTATGATGAAACACCATGACCAAAGCAACTTGGAGAGGAAAGGGTTTATCTGGCTCACACTTCCTTGTCACTGTTCATCACTGAAGGAACTCAAACAGGGCAGGATCTTGGAGACATGAGCTGATGCAGAGGCCATGGAGGGTTTTCCTGGCTTGCTCATCATGGCTTGCTCAGCCAACTGTCTCAGAACCCAGGGTCACTAGCCCAGGGATGAGACCACCCACACTAGGCTCAGCTCCCTCTCATCAATTACTAATCAAGAAAATGTCCTAGGTGGATCTTATGGAGGCATTTTTCTAATTGAGGTTCCTTCCTTTCAAATAACTCTGGCTTGTGTCAAGTCACAAAACTATCCAGCACACACTCCAGAATACTCACCTACTAATATGAGGATAACTGTATGTAAGGACAGAAGGGAAGGTTCAAGAAGGTCAGAAGTTCAACTTTAGCTTGAAATGTTAACTACACAGCTGGTGGAAATTCTAGGAAGGCATGTGGCTTTCTGTTTGGAGCACAGAATAGAGAAACTGGCTGGAGAGAGCTGAGGGGTCCCTAGCACAGCACCATGAGCCACTGTCCAGCAGACAGCTATTCGAGTTGCATGTGTGCCCTTAGCCATGCCAACGCTTGGGACGTTTGTCCTCCAGACCTACACCCTCTTGCTCAAAGCTTTGTCTGTTAGGGAATGCCAGCTATACCACAATTGTGATGTTCTTGCTTTTTTTCTCTGCCCATCTCAGACTCTTCCCAACATTAAACTCAAACTGTGTTTAGATTAAAAACTAAACAAAAACAAAAAGGCATGAAAGGAGAAGGGAGCTTATTTGGGAAGTGTGACAGAGGAAAAAGGAGAGGGCTAACGAAGAGTGAGCATAGAAAACACCCCAATATAACCCAGCTAACTATAATTAACATATTTTAATAAAAATTAACCCCAAATCTCTGGTGGCTTATGCCTTCTTGGACATACACATTTTCGTTCAAACCATACGGTAAAAGTTATGGGAATTCTGGTATGGGACCAACTCGGAGAAATCTTGGAAGAGTTTCAAAGTTTTCTATTGCTTTTTGCAAACCACAGCTCATAGGATGAGAACCCACCAGGTTCCACACAGCCCTGCCAACTCCCATCTAAAGGCAGGGAAACTCAAAGCATAAGTTGTTTAAAATTCTGCCGAGTCTTACAGAAGACTCAGCGTAGTAAAAATCTCTTAAGTGCCTGTTTCATGCAAAAAAAAAAAACCAAACCAAAACCAAAACCAAAACAAAAAACAAAACACAAAACACAAAAAACAAAAAAACTGCTCCAAGTACCAACCCTAGAAAAACCCTAGAAAAACCCTTCCTACAACCAGTAAAAACAAAGAAGGTAGGGTGCGGGTACCTAAGTACAACACTGGAGCCAGGGGCAGAGACCTTGGGTAGCCTGAACACAGCAAGAGACACGGCATCCTTCCAGGAAGACAGCAAGAGACACGGGAGGTCGAAGAGGAGTGTTAGTGGTTTGCTGTGGCTCACATACCCAGTAGCACGTTTTCCTACCATAAACACAGGCTCAGCAGGACTGCACTGATTACCGGGGTCTCTCTGAACAATCAGACCGAGGAACTGACCTTGTAGACAAATACCTAACTCCATCGTTCCCAGTTCTCACCTACACAGGGAGCCCCTGGGTCTTAAACTACTCTAGCTTTGTTCCCACCCCCGGAGTTCTGAATTAACCAGTAAGAGGACCCTCCCTCAGGGCTGGTTCATTCCAAAGCTCACCATTGCTCCTGACCAGGTGAGTCTAATGTCCAGTGAAGTCTTAAAATTACCACTCTCGTTCTATGGTCATTTTGGTGTTTTCATCCAAAATATCTGAACAGATAGACAGCATCAGGTGAGAAACCATGCATCTTGTGTTTTACCGATGCCAGCTGAGTCCATCTGTACTGACAAGGCAAGGAGGATGTAGGTCCTACCCATGTTAAAATGCCACTGGCCGTTTCAAGGAGTGGGTTAGTTCGTTTTTGTTACTGTTACAAAATCCGGAAGATAGAGGAGGAAAGGTTTCCTTTGACTTTCATTTCCAAGTTCTGTCCATGAGACATTGACCCTGCCAGGCTCAGGCCTCATATCACAACAAGGGCAGATGGCAAAGTAAAACACAGTAATGAAGAAGCAGAGAGAGAACATGGTACCTAAGCCCCTCAAGGGACATCCTCCAGTGACCTAATTTCCACCTATGAGGGAAGCCCCAGATCTTAAAAGCACCACAGCTCCCAACGCTGATGAACAATCCTTTAATACACTGACCACCCTCAGCACAGGGAAGAGAGAATTTGTGAACAATTGGTGACTTCATTACTGCCTTCCATTCTCTGACATAGGTAAAACTCCATTTAGTTACTACCTTGTAATAGGAATTTGAAAAACGGATGAAAGTGTGAGGTAATTTCTACCCTGACTGTGATACCTAAAACCTATAGCTAACTGACAGAACCTCGTCAGTTCAAATTGACAGGTAAATGCTTCCAGCATTGTGAAAGGAGTAAGGGAAGAGTGAGAGAGAGGGTGATCTGACAGGGAGCTAGTCATTGTTAGTGAGCAGTGACTGAGTTCAGAAAACAGGCTGAACGGGATCACTTCGTACCCCTGGCCAAAGAAATTCCTGGCTTCTCACTCTCTTCTGTTTAAGTAGACAGAGTGGCTCAACCAGTACCAGGTGTCTGGAGGTCAAGAAAGCACTCAGATATTAGAGACAGACCAATACCTCATCTAGGAATGCAGTTACATGTGTAAGCAATGACCTGGGTATTTCTCCAAATAAAATGGTTTGGGAGAAATCACTTTCTCCCATGTTTTCAGTCATCTTCTTGGCAAAATAAACCAGCTTGTGTTTCACATCTCTTGGAATCTGGAACAAAAGCAAGATAATTAGTTCGAGTTCACTACAGAATCTCTTTGTTAACAAGCAGGGTTTGCTGTATCCCACTTGCAGACAGATTGCCAACAGAAGAAGTAAAACCATGGCATCTTGCCCATGTTTACAAACAAGGTTGCTCTGTTGCTCTTCTGTGTCCTGAAAAAGGTAGGGTTCTCTTTTTCCCTTTTTTTTTTTTAAACAATACCACCCTCAAAGACATGTCCATTACTCCTCAACAGCATATACCGTAAGAAGCTCATATACAAAACCAAACATAAGAACATTTTAATCCTAGTAAGGTTTTTTCCCCCCTTTTGCTAATTTTTCTCTTGTTTGAAAATAAGCCAAACTGAGATAAAAAGGGGTTAATTTGCATTCCTGCTGTCAAGGCAAAGAAGTGTTTAGCCAAGATAATTTAACATTCCTATAACTGTTAAGGGTTTTTTGGTTTTGTTTGGTTTGGTAAATACTACACTATTTAGTTTCTATGCTCTGAGAGTTTAAGGTGTCTTGACTTGTCTGACATACTAACTTATTTTTTAAAGTTATAATTAGGAGAATATCAAAACAAAGATATTCAAAACTCACACAGCTGTAATGCAACCATTCTGAGGGCTTGCCTCACACCTATCCTAAATGACGACATCTGGTCATTTACAACATGAACCCCAGGCCCAACAGATAACCTACTGGGCAAGGGCTCCAAAATCAGAAAAGAAGGAAGGAAAAGAAAGCAAAAAAAGGCAATGCCTATTAAGCTTGAAGCCTGTGCAAATTACAAGCTACACACACACACACACACCATGGAACTACCATCAGTTTTAAAGAAAAACACATCAGAGAATAAGACAATTGGACATAAGTTTTCAGAGTGCTATTGATATGTAACTTTCCAGGGCACACCTCTGCTATAAACAAGTAGACAGGTTACTTTACTTGGAATTTACGTTGGGGGTGGGGGGTGGGGGCAGACGTTTCCTTTTCAAGCACCCACATGGTGGTAATTCACAATAATTTGTAACCCCAGTTCCAAGGAATCCCAACACATCTCTTCTGACCTCCATGGGCACCAGATACCCACAAGGTGCACAGACATACATGCGGGCAAACATACATACACATAAAAAATGAATATATGTTCTAAAAAGAATTTACAATTTAATTGCTAAGATAATGCTCCTTGAAATCACTATCTAATCTATGCAACAAATATGTTTATTCTGTGTTTTAAATGACACCAGCCAGTCTAATGGTTGTTATTGTTGGTTTTGTTGTTTATATTTTGTTTGTTTGTGGTTTTGACAGGGTCTCATGGTGTAGTCCTGGAACTTGCTGTGTAGACCAGGCTGGCCAGGAACTCACAGAGATCCTCCTGCCTCCTCTGCCTCCCAAGTGCCAGGGGTAATATAGTAAGTGCCACAATAATCCAGCCAGTCCCCCGCCCCGCTTTTTGTTAGAACTCGATTATTTCTTTCCTGGACAAAATGTAGTTGGTAGATACTGAAACAACTCAAGCTATAAGGGTTTTGCCTAATACTTTGCTATCGTTTTTTAAAAGGATATGACTCTAGAGTTCCACCGGGGACTGAAACATAAGTTATTTGGCCCAAAAAGCTCCCCAGGCGCCATAAGCCCAGGCATCACAGACTGCGCTAGTTTTCTAACATCATTTTAGACAACCATCCCTTCTGGCAGGCATCCCTTGTAGAAAACTAAAGTACAGCGTTTTCTGCAGAGCTGGTGCACACGGGGACCCGGATCAGTCCAAGAGGCTGACTTCAAGTTCTGTTTAAGTCCGGCAGCGGGCATCCCTCTCGGGTCGCGCCTTACCTCGGGGGAAGCCGAGAGCCGCCCGGCGGTCGCAACACTAAACACCAGGCTGGCAGGACCAGTGCTCTCCAAAAAGTCTCCTAGGACCTGCCGGTGGTCATCGCTCTCCAGATACTGGCCCCACGTCTCCTCCGGGAACCTCAACGCCTGGCGCAGACGGCCTCCCAGGAAGCGCACCCGCGGGTCTAGGGCAAAGCGTTGCACTCTCCTTGCAGCCGCCGCCTCCTCGTCCTCCTCGTCCTCCTGCTCTGAGGGGCTGAGCCTCAGCACAGTCCCTTCCTCCTGTGCTGCCATCTCGTACCTAGAGAGGATTCTTGGAGTCGTGCGCCAAGGAGGCTATCACCGAGCCAGCGCCAGCCGCTCTGCCTGCAGAGCTAGGTGCACTGGAAGCGAGGTGGCTCGGACTGCAGCGCGTCCCGTTGCCAGGGAGATGGCTGCCCCGCCCCGTCCCGGGAGTGAGGGAGGAGCGAGAGTCTTGGGTCGCCCGGTAGCTCTCAGGCAGAGACCGGGAAATCAACTGGATTTCTCTGCTTTCCTCCCCTGGGCATCTTGGGGATCCCAGAAATGTTCCAGGACTAGTTAGCGGCTCTGGATTCAGCAGTACTGTCTTGAGCAGATAGTCCTGCTAAATTTGCCGCCATGGTAAATTTATCTAATCCCTAGAAAGCTGGGGCTAAATGCTCAATGTTTAACTGTGGATGAAGTATGGTCCAAAGTAGTTAGGTAGCAAGAAATGCTGCCACACACATCGTACACAGAGAATTGCTTATTCAATAAGTTTAGAGAAAGAATAAGTTACGTTACATTGTAAGTCAATAAACTACTTTCAATTTGGGGAAGGAACATTTTGAGCAAAAATACTAATATTAAAGTAAGATTTTTTCAAGGACTTAAATGTAACAAAATAGTAAAAGAATATGTAGCAAAGAATGTAGCTTCCTAGCTGCCATCAGAACAGTGACGTTGCACTGGACAGAGCCTGCCACATTCACCAAGGCCAGTGCAATTTTAACTTGTCATTGGGTTTTCTCCAGCAGAATAGTTTCTTTTTTCAGAAATAATTTACTCTATAAACCCAGTCTTTCATTGCAGTAGATATTAAGAAGTGCGTTTCCCTAGAAAATTTGTATCTCAGAGTAATAAATCCATCACTTAAGAAAGGCATGCTTTTTCTCAATATTTTTTCAAGTATGATTTAAAAGCACCAAGCAGGTACCATAATGAGTTCACTTGGCTTCTCACACACACAAAAAAAATCTTTATTAAACACCTACTGAGTGCCAATCACTGCTGATGCTGAACACACAGTATTGTAGGCACACTAAGCTTCTGTCCTCACATCACTTGTCTAAGTTAGCTCCACACTGACTGGACTGAGGCTATTCCACCTGGGTTTGCCTTCTATTTCTATCAGATGCTGTCAGAGCCATCTAGGATAGGCTAAAGGCATGCAGGTGACTTTTCTAGAGATGACCCACCATTTTTGCATGGTGGTGATGGGTAAACTGAATAGCAAGGCCTTCAGAAATTTCCTCTCAAGATTGCTTCTTGCAGCTGATATGCCTTTCCCAGTCACTATTACATAGTATAATAACTTCTGGACATTAGCCTACTGTATTGAGCAGATTTCCTGCAGATCGACATAAAGATAAACTTTCATGAATTAATGCTGCTTAGATGAGTTAATGATTTCATAGAATTCCTGATTTGATTCAAATAATTTTAGGAAGAAAGTTTTTTACATGGTTTTAGTTGTTTTGCCTAAAAGATGTAATAAAATTAGAATCAGGAATAGAATTTACCCCCTCCTCATAAAGTAAAGGCTACATAATAAAGAATACAATGAGCTTTCATAATTACACTAAAAAGAATTATAGACCTGGGACAAATTTGTGTTCAAAGAAAAACACTCAGGTCCAAGGATGAAGCCACAGGTGTGCACTATGATAAGACAAGGCCATTTAAAAACTGTTGCTTTGTTTAGCAAATTGTATCTTATATCTTGGGTATTCTAAGTTTCTGGGCTAATATACACTTATCAGTGAGTACATATTGTGTGAGTTCTTTTGTGATTGGGTTACCTCACTCAGGATGATGCCCTCCAGGTCCATCCATTTGCCTAGGAATTTCATAAATTCATTGTTTTTAATAGCTGAGTACTACTCCATTGTGTAGATGTACCACATTTTCTATATCCATTCCTCTGTTGAGGGGCATCTGGGTTCTTTCCAGCTTCTGGCTATTATAAATAAGGCTGCTATGAACATAGTGGAGCATGTGTCCTTCTTAACAGTTGGAACATCTTCTGGATATATGCCCAGGAGAGGCATTGCGGGATCCTCCGGTAGTACTATGTCCAATTTTCTGAGGAACCGCCAGACTGATTTCCAGAGTGGTTGTACCAGCTTGCAATCCCACCAACAATGGAGGAGTGTTCCTCTTTCTTCACATCCTTGCCAGCATCTGCTGTCACCTGAATTTTTGATCCTAGCCATTCTGACTGGTGTGAGGTGGAATCTCAGGGTTGTTTTGATTTGCATTTCCCTGATGATTAAAGATGTTGAACATTTTTTTTCAAGTGCTTCTCAGCCCTTCGGTATTCCTCAGTTGAGAATTCTTTGTTTAGCTCTGTACCCCATTTTTAATGAGGTTATTTGAATTTCTGGAGTTCAGCATCTTGAGCAATCCCACCAACAATGGAGGAATACAATTTGCTAAACACATGAAACTCAAAAAGAACGAAGACCAAAGTGTGGACACTTTGCCCCTTCTTAGAATTGGGAACAAAACACCCATGGAAGGAGTTACAGAGACACAGTTTGGAACTGAGACGAAAGGATGGACCATCTAGAGACTGCCATATCCGGGGATCCATCCCATAATCAGCCTCCAAACGCTGACACCATTGCATACACTAGCAAGATTTTGCTGAAAGGACCCAGATATAGCTGTCTCTTGTGAGACTATACTGGGGCCTAGCAAACACAGAAGTGGATGCTCACAGTCAGCTATTGGATGGATCACAGGGCCCCCAATGGAGGAGCTAGAGAAAGTAACCAAGGAGCTAAAGGGATCTGCAACCCTATAGGTGGAACAACAATATGAACTACCCAGTACCCCCCAGAGCTCGTGTCTCTAGCTGCATATGTATCAGAAGATGGCCTAGTAGGCCATCAGTGGAGAGAGAGGCCCATTGGTCGTGCAAACTTTATCTGCTTCAGTACAGGGGAGCGCCAGGCCAAGAAGTGGGAGTGGGTGGGTGGGGGAGTGGGTGGGAGACTTTTGGGACAGCATTGGAAATGTAAATGAAATAAATACCTAATTAAAAAAAAAACTGTTGCTTTGAATTTATGAGCGTATGGAATGAAACACTGCTTTGAACTTGCTATGGATACCTCTCTGTAACTCCCCTTTTGTGTAACATTCTATCTCTGAGGTAATTCTTTCTTACATAGAGAACTTTTTGTCTGAAAAGCTATAAAAATTGCTGCTAGCCACGAAGAAAGGAAGTGTAACCATTTCTGCTATATGTAGAAGGTGCAAGTGTCTATGTGTGTGCTTGAGTTCTCCCCTTTTTTCCTTTCCTTTTCTCTCTGGTTCACAAAAAAATTAGTAAGTTCCAAGCCTCTCACCTGGCCAGCAAGAGGCTCCTGGGCAAGAAAGGAACTCTAACAATCTTTTACTTAATTCCCTGCTGCTACACAACAGGAGTCAATTACCTGAAACCTTCGGATAACAAAGAGTTTTGTTTGTTTGCTTGTTTGCTTTACATTTTATTCTGAATTTTTTCTTTTTTCTTTTTTTATTGGATATTTTATTTATTTACATTTCAAGTGTTATCCCCTTTCCTGCTCCCCCCCCAGAATCCCCCTATTCCATTCCCCCTCCTCCTGCTTCTATGAGGGTGTACCCCACCCTCTTACCCACACCTGCCTCCCTGCCCTCTAATTCCCCTACACTGGGGCATCAAGTCTTCACAGGACCAAAGGGCCTCTTCTCCCATTGATGCCCCACAAGCTGGAACCTTGGGTCCCTCCTTGGTTGGTGGTTTAGACCCTGGGAACTCTTCTTGGTTGATAATGTTGTTCTTCCTATGGGGTTGCAAACCCCTTTAGCTCCTTCAGTCCTTTCTCTAACTCCTCCATTGGGGACCCTGTGATCAGTTCAATGGTTGGCTGCAAGCATCCACCTCTGTATATGTCAGGCACTGGCAGAGCCTCTCAGGAGACAGCTATATCAGGCTCCTGTCAGCATGCACTTCTGAGCAAAGAGTTTTAAATATTACCAAAAGCAAGCCACCTTTGCCCTAGCAATCACAACTTCTGCCACCACAACCTCCAACACCCCCACTGCCGCCTTCCCTGGGAAACCCCATAAAGCCCGGAAGGTCACCCACAAGGTGCTAATGTGTGATCCGAGCAAGCCATTTACCCTCTGCGTGCCTCAGTCTTCACCTGAAATAGGAAATCATCAACTTTTCAGCAAACACTTCCTCACTGACCTTCCCTTGAGAAGGGTTCACTTTAAGATTCATGGAGTTGCTTCAGTAACTGGATGTGAGCAGATGTAACACAGGCTGCAGACAGCTTTGTATGGTAGACCTTGTCCCTTCCACTTCTGATGCTGTTACGAGAAGAAAATTCTCAACTAGCCTGCTTGTACAGGGAACCAATCTCTTATTCCCTTCCCCACTCCTATCAAAGTTCTTGTCTTCCCAATAAGTTCCCTCCAACTTTCATATCTACACACACACACACACACACACACACACACACACACACATATACACACTACTGCCCTTAATTAGGGTTGTTTGCTTGGGCATGAGCGAAAGGCTATTTAATCCAGCAAGGACAATTTAGCAGAGCTAGTCCACTAAAAAACATGACTCCCCCAGTTCTCTCAACCAACTATTAGCTGCTGTTCAGTCCTCAGGGAGGGATGGAGTTCTGTAGTCCTTTCCTTATCAATAATGGCTGTTGGTGAGCCTAGGCTTGCCCAGTAACCACTATTGCTGTGAATGTGTAGGAGAAACAGTCATTTGGTGTCCAGAAGACAGTGTTTTATAGCATTGCTTCCCTTCCTATTTCTTTCAACATTCTTTCAGCCTCATCTCACAGTGTTTCCTGAGCCTGGGGTTGGAGGCAGGGAGTTGGCATAGATGTCTTGCTTACAGTGTTAGGCATGAAATCCCTCTGGTGGAACAGGCCTTGGAGCCAATCAGAAAGCAGTGTGTTATCCTCATAACAGTTGCTGTTGTACCAGTGGGCACACCCAGGTTGGCGGGTTAGTAATGGAGTTCACAGAGTTCATAGATAGATAGGTAAGACCACCCAGTGGCCTTCATAAACACCTTCCAGAACCAGAGAGGAACTGTTTGGCTCAATTACAGCTTAATTGATTTATGTCCTGCAACCAAAGTACTTGATGTCATTTAATGCAGGTATTTCTCCCTTTTGTGATTTTGATGATTTTGTTGTTGTTTTATTTGGTTGGGATGTCCTGTAAATTGGTGAATGGTGTATTAAATTCACGTGCTACTGTTTTGTTGGGTTTAATACATGACATTACATCTAGTAGTATTGTTTTTTAACATTGGGTGTACCTGTGATCACGCCTTTATGCTTAGAATTGTAATGTCCTCTTGGTGCAGTTCCCATAGTCAATGTGAAGAGGATCTTTTCTTACTATGTTCGAAGTCTGTTTTGTCAAAACTTAAAAGAGCAACAACTCCTTGTTTCCTGAATTCATTTGCTGAGATGACTCTTTTTCTGTCCTTTCCCCATGAGGTAGTACCTGTCTTTTGTGGTAAGGTACATTTCTTGGAGGCTACAAATAAATGGCTCCTGCTGTTTCATCCAACCTACATCCAACCTGTGTGCTTTGCTTTGAGGAATTGCGACCCTTGATATTCAGAGCAATTACTGAAAGGTATGAATTGATACTTGCCATTTTGTTGAGTCTGTAGTTGGTTCTTCCCTCTTCCTCTCTTGTTTAAGAATCATTCTATCATGGTCTATTCTTTTTCTCAGGCCTTACGGATGGACTTGCCTTTCTCATCAATACAGATAATCCCTTCACGCACAAGTACTTTTCCATAGATCTGGCCATAAGTTCCTTTAGCCTATTTTTTTCTAGAGAAAGATTTTGTTTCTCCTTCAAGTATTACAGGTAGCTTTGCTGGGTAGTAGTCTGGGTCCTAGTGTAGGTTGACCATTGTTATCTTCCTGAACTTGAAACACATTCTCCTAAAGGCCTTTCTGAGCTTTAAGTTTCAGTTGACAAGTCTATGGTCAATCTAATGTGCATGTCTTTGTATGAGACTTAAACTTTCTCCACCACCATTTTCAATATACTTTTTTTGTTCTGTTTTTTGTTTGTTTTTGGTTTTTGTTTTAGTGGTTTGGTTCTCATAGGATGAAGGAGGATCTTTTCTGGTCTTTTCCGTTTGGTGTTCTAAAAGCTTCCTCTATCTGGTTTGGCATCTTTATGAACTCTTAAGAAATACACTATTATGATTCTTTAGAAAATGATTTCTATGCCTGTAGAGTGAGAGTCTCTTCTATCTGCATGCCTGTTATCTGTACTTGGTATTTTCAGTGTCATGTGTATCTTAGAATTTCTACTTATACCCTCTTATTATTTCATCCTTATCCTTGCTGGATCGTTCCAGCTCCTCCACCTTGTCAAGTTCAGGTGTTCTGTCCTCTCCTTGATCATTCTGTTGCTTAGAGCTTCCATGATGCTTTTTATTTGACCTACTGTGTTTTTCATTTCTAGTATTTCAATTCGTTTTTCTTCAGTGTTTCCTTCTCTCTGCTGAATTCCCTTTCATAGATTGTATTACCATAATCATTTCATTCAGCACTGTGTGTCCCTGACCAGAAGCTTATTTTCTTCTTTGATTTCTTTTGAGTTCTCCATCTGGGTTTTCATCTAACTCACACTAACTGGGTGCCATTGCTGTAGGATCAGTTAAGTTCTGCAGCAGTTATGTTGACTTGGTTTTTCATGTTTCTTCATTAGGGTGTTGTTGTTGTTGTTGTTGCTTGGTCTTTTCTGCAGTCAGCTTTATCCTTTCAGTTGAAACAGTTGCAATCCTCAAGTTGGACTTGGATATGATAGAATTTAGATGCATAATTCATAAAATGCTGCATCTAAGTAACACATGGGTAATTTTTCTAGGAATTCCTGAGTGCTCTGGGGTTCTATTATCTTGAGTATGCAGTAGTGATGGACGAAAGTGCCTGTTTTCTCAGCGATGTTAAGTTTCCTCCTCCACAGTGAAACCACATGCACAGATTGGATTACATAGGCTATAGAGCTAGGAAGGTATGGTTCTCTTACCTCCCCAGTTCAGAAGATCAAAAACACCTATTGTGGAATCTATATTATTCTCTGACTGAAATATTAACTACAAGAATAAGCACAGTAATTCTATTAACCCAAGAACATGGGTGGCCCCTTTGACTTCAATAACCACTAAAGATAAACAATAAAGGACAACGTGGTGTGTAGTGGACTTTAGTAACTAAGATTATGTTGGGTGGGGGTTCGGAGAGGGACACAGATCAAGTCTGAAAAAAATCAAAACAGAAAATTAGCTGGGAAGAGAAAGCCAGGAAGCAGGTACAATCCACAAATTTTAAAAATAGTTGAAGCTGTAGATGGATGTGATTAAGAAGTAAAAGGAGAAGGGAGAAGAATGAGAGAATGAAAAAGACTTAACAACAGATGGAAATATATGAGACATGAGTGAACAGTCTAGTAGAAGATATATAGAAGGTATATAGAGAACAGTATACCCTCAGTAGAAGGCCTGGGAGTAGAAGGGATAGAAAAACATAGCTAACCATCCTAGAACCTACCTGAGCAAGGTAGGAACAAGTGCAAATTGATACGGTACATATGTACATATATGCCAGAGAGAGATTAAAGGCAAATAAGAAGTTAAAAGGGTACTTATGGAGTGAATTAATGGCAGAACTTCCCTGAGCTCAGAGGTAACGTTCTCAGATTTCACTGCTGCTGGGGGTGGCAGAGGATGAGAGTAGGAGTCAGTCTATGCAGCTTCCATGTTTTGTGTGTTTTCAAGTCCTTTCCTGCTGGTTCACTTAAACCCCTGCGCTTCACCTTGACTCTTTATCCCTCAGGTCCAGCATATGTGAGGACCATCATTCCTCCAGCCAGGTTTACACTGTTCTTATCCAGCCATCTTGATTCAACCAGTTTGGAGCAGATTCGAGATGACTGTCAGCTGGACCCCAATTCTCAGTGCTCCCACCTGCTCCCCCTGCAAAGATCTCCCTGATGAATGAGTTCATCTGCAGACCTTGTCTCTTGAAGGAAATGAGCATACTGTGTACTATCTTAGCTGTTTTCTTTGACAGGTAATCTGCCCTCTCTCCCAGTGGTCCTACTCTCTGTTTCTTGATTCCCACTCCATGTTTTAATGGAACGCATGGTACCAAATTGCAAAATTCATTTCCAATTTTCTCTTGGAACTAATGGGAAGTGGAAGTCATTGAGATGTACAACATTTGGGCCTGACTCCTTAGCTTTGCCCCCCGCCCCTTTCCACTTTTTCCAATCTTCTGACAAGAATACAAATATGGAATGCTGAGGCACATTCAATCATGCAAGATGATACACTAAGCATATAGAAAGATGCTGTGTCTTCCTTAAAAAAGAAAAAGACAAATTCGAACTATAGTTCAATACTATGATTTTATTTTTCTTAAATTTCTTATTAGTTCTTTGAGTTTCACCCAACAGGTTTTTCTCATACTCATCTTCCTCCCTTAACACTTCCAATATCCACTTCCCCTTTCTTTACCTTACAGGGCAGTTATGTGCCCCCATTTCCTTTGTAATATTCGTGGGTATGTGGTCTTGCACTTACGCTTGGTTGATTTAACTAGGGCAGTCTTCCTACAGAAAAGTGACAATTGACAGGTAGAGGTAGCTCTTATCCTCAAGTTCCCTTCTTGTGGTGGATTTGATTGTGCTTGAGCTTGCATGGGTCTTGAACATGCTGCTGAAACCTCTCTGAGTGCAGCTGCCCTGCCGTGTCCAGGAGATACTGTCCCCTCTAGCCATTCAGCACCTCCGGCTCTAATACTCTCTCCACCTTCTCTTCTGCAGTGATCACTGCCCCTTGGGATGAGAGGATACAGTTTATATGTTCTGTTTAGGGCTAAGCATTCTACAGTCTCTTGTTCTCTACACCATGGATAGTTGTGTGTCTGTGTTAAACACCATCTGCTAAAAGAAAGTAGCATCTCACATAAGGACCAAGACAAACTCTTGGCTTTATAATTTACTCTTCACATTAGAGCAAGAGAACCACACCTTCCTAGCTCCATGGCCTGTGTAACCCAATCTGTAAGTGTGGTTTTACTGTGGAGGATGAAACTGTTCACACTGCTGAGCAAACAGGCACTTTCACCCATCACTACTGCATACTCAAGGTCATACAACCCCAGAGCACTCAGGAATTTCTAGAAAAATTAACCATGTGTTTCTTTGATGCAGTGAGCTTTCTTCTAGAAAACTGTACACAGGGCCAGTCTCTACATCACATGCTGTAAAACTGGAGTAGCCAAATGTGCAACAATGGAGGTTGGTTAGATAAAGTGTGAGATAAGGTGTGTAAAGTGTGTAACATCAGAGTAACATAAAACTGTATGAAAGAACAAGGACTGTGTTGCTTCCTGGAGTGCTTTCTAAGACACCTTTTTGATAGCAAAAATTGTGAGGCAGATGAGTTTAATAGCTGCCATCTATGAAAGTAGAAGATTGAAATACAGCATTTGCCTATATATTGTTTTAACAAACACAATAGAATAACCCTCAAACTAGAATATAAAAGTGTTTACACATGAGACAAGAAGGAGGAAGACATTCTTTCTATACATGACTTGGAAGCACATAAGTACACAAAAGTTTAAATTTGAATCAAAATCTATAAAGATCAAAAGTAAACGAAACCAGTGTACTAACTATGTGCCATTAGTGGGAAATCAGAATGATTGCAGGTGACTTCAAAGTAGTAATTAGATAGTATGTCCTTGATGTAAATCTAACCTAATAACAAAGAGAACTGCACAAAATACAAATTACATACTATTTTACAAGGGGCTTTTCACCATTGTGTCATTGTTGTTGATTGTCTTGTTAGAAGGCTGCCTGTGTTGTCATGAACACAAAGCTGTCACAGGCTGGATTCACAGTCATTTGTAAGGTAGTGCTCTTCAGGGACTGAGGACCAGGTAGAGGGAGAAATTGGACAGTCAGGCAGTTGCAGAGGAGCCCTACTCTAGCCCACAAAGAGCTCATTCAACAGAGACCAGGGAACCACACCTCCAGTGGTCCACAGCCTCAAGTAATGTGAGCTCATCTGGACAGGAAGGTGCACACTGGTCTAGAAAACCCCTTTGGGCTAGAGTCATGGCCCAGTGCAGGCTTCAGCTGTGGCACACAAGCCAGCAACATTTTTTTTTCCAGATGGAAGAATGAATGCTATGATTTCATTTGGTGTTTATTTTACTTGTAAGTGGAAAACTGCTTCAAAGCTTAAGGAACATTTGGATTATACCTATCTTTCTTCTTTGGGACCTTGTTTTCTGTATCCTGTTTACCTGCCTCTCCTGAATTCTCGATTTCACCACCTCTTGCTGTCGCCTTATCCTTCTTTTCTGCTTTATCTTTCTCAATACCCCAATGTTCTCTCTGTGCCCCTTCCCCATAATTTCTCTCTCTCTCTCTCTCTCTCTCTCTCTCTCTCTCTCTCTCTCTCTCTGCTTTTATTGGATATTTTCTTTATTTACATTTCAAATAAATATCCCCTCCCCAGAAACCTGCTATTCCATCCCTCCTCCCCCTGCCTCTATGAGGGTGCTCCCCTACCCACTCACTCCCACCCTGGCATCCCCCTACACTTAGGCCCAAGGGCTGTTCCTCTCACTGATGTCCAACAAGGTCATCCTCTGCCACATATGTGGCTGGAACCATGGGTCCCTCCACGTGTACTCTTTGGTTGATGGTCCAGTCCCTGGGAGCTCTTGGAGGTCTGGCTGGTTGACACTGTTGCTCCCCCCCTGTGGGGCTACAAATCCTCTTAGCTCCTTCAGTCCCTTCTCAAACTCCTCCACCAGGGACCCTACGTTCAGTCCAATGGTTGGCTACAAGCATCCACCTCTGTATTTGTCAGGCTCTGGCAGAGCCTCTCAGGAGACAGCCATATCAGGCTCCTGGCAGCAAGTACTTCTTGGCATCCACAGTAGCTTCTGGGTTTGGTAACTGTATATGGTATGGATCCCCAGGTGGGCAGTCTCCGGATACCCTTTCCTTCAGTCTCTGCTCCACATTTTGTCTCCATATTTCCTCCTGTGAGTATTTTGTTCCCCCTTTCAAGAAGTACTGAAGCACCCACACTTTGGTCTTCCTTCTTCTTGATCGTCTTATGATCTATGAATTGTATCTTGGGTACTCCTAGCTTTTGGGCTAAAATCCAGTTATCAATGAGTGCATACCATGTGTGTTCTTTTGTAATTGGGTTACCTCACTCAGGATGATATTTCAAGTCCCATCCAATTTCATGAAGTCATTGTTTTTAATAGCTGAGTAGTATTCCATTGTGCAAATGTACCACATTTTCTGTATCCATTCCTCAGTTGAGGGATATCTGGGTTCTTTCCAGCTTCTGACTATTATAAGTATGACTGCTATGTGGAGCATGTGTCCTTATTATATGTTGGAGCATCTTCTGGGTATATGCCCAGGAGTGGTATATCTGGGTCCTCAGGTAGTACTATGCATGTCCAACTTTCTGAGGAACTGCCAGACTGATTTCCAGAGTGGGTGTACCAGCTTGCAATCCCACCAGCAATGGAGGAGTGTTCCTCTTTCTCCATGTCTTTGCCAGCATCTGCTGTCACCTGAGTTTTTTGATCTTAGCCATTCTGACTGGTGTGAGATGGAATCTCAGGGTCACTTTGATTTGCATTTCCCTGATGACTTAAGGATGTTGAGCATTTCTTTAAGTGTTTCTCGACTATTTGAGGTTCCTCAATTGAGAATTCTCTGTTTAGCTCTGTTCCCCATTTTTAAAATAGGGTTATTTGATTCTCTGGAGTCTAACTTCTTGAGTTATATATTGGGTATTAGCCCTCTATTGGATGTAGGATTGGTAAAGATCTTTTTTTTTTAAGATTTATTTATTTATTATATGTAAGTACACTGTGGCTGTCTTCAGACACACCAGAAGAGGGCATCAGATCTTGTTACAGGTGGTTGTGAGCCACCATATGGTTGCTGGGATTTGAACTCATGACCTTCGGAAGAGCAGTCGGTGCTTTTACCAGTTGAGCCATCTCACCAGCCCCCCCCCCCTTTTTTTTTTAAAGATCACTGTAGCCGTCTTCAGACACTCCATAAGAGGGCATCAGATTTTGTTATGGATGGTTGTGAGCTACCATGTGGTTTCTGGGATTTGAACTCAGGACCTTTGGAAGAACAGTTGGCTCTCTTAACCGCTGAGCCATTTCTCCAGCCCCAAGATCTTTTCCCAATCTCTTGGTTGCTGTTTTTTCCTATTGACAGTGTCCAACGCCTTACAGAAGCTTTGCAATTTTATGAGGACCCATTTGTCAATTCTTGATCCTAGAACACAAGCCATTGGTGTTCTGTTCAGGAACTTTCCCCCTGTGCCCACGTGTTTGAGACTTTCCCCACTTTCTCTTCTATTGGTTTCAGTGTATCTGGTTTTATATGAAGGTCCTTGATCCACTTGGACTTGAGCTTTGTATAGGGGCATAAGAATGGATCTATGTGCATTCTTCTACATGCTGACTGGCAGTTGAACCAGCATCATTTGTTGAAAATACTGCCTTTTCTCCACTGTATGGTTTTAGCTCCTTTGTGAAAGATCAAGTGACCATAGGGCCAGTAACATTTTTGATTGGTGGGAATACCTTGATATTGCCCGTTGATGGGGGGAGCAACTTCTACACAAAAACAAATGAATTGAAAATTGTAACTGCATTGAGATTCCACCTCATTTCAGTCAGAATAGCCAGAATCAAGAAGACAAAGAACTCAGTGGGCTGAGTTTGGTACCCGGAACCTATATCCAGTGGCTCACAACTGTCTGAAAATCTAGCTTCTGTTGTAGCCTCTATGGACACCTATATGCACCTAAGACACCTACAAATGAGCAGGCACACACACACATAAACACAAATAATTTTTTTAATGTTTGCATGGATGGTACTGGGGTGGGGAGGAAAACATCATACATTGTTGGTGGTAATGTATACAGGTACAGCCACTATGGACGTTTAAACAAAAAACGAAACTAAAACTATGTCAGGTATGGCCATTTATTACTGTGATCTCAGCACTAAAGAGGTGGAGATATGAGGATGGGAATTCAAGTCTAGCCTCATCTGCATAACAAGTTTGAGGCTGGTTTAGACTACAGGAAACTCTGGCTCAAAAAGCAAACACCATCACTACTACAAATGTACACACACACATACATATAGCACATACAGACAGAGAAAAGAAAGATAATCAGATCAAAGATAGATTAGGCTAAATAAAACTCTTCATACCTGGTTTTGAAATTAAAATTTCAATATAAACTCATTCTGCAGTTTATCTTTTAAAAATTATTGCTTAGTTTTTCTTTTTGCAAAGGGTTCAAAATTAGAAACAAGTGTGGTATGGGCATGGTAATTACTTAAAATATGAGAGTGAGAGGAAGCTGCAACACTTTCAGGAAGTGTCTCTGCCCTAATATGACTTGTTGTACAAATGGTCTGAGATGCTTTTGAGAAGGCAGTGGTGAGGAAGTCAGGAAAGTGAAAAAAAATCTTATTAAGATCTCAGGAAGGGGCCTAGCGAGATAGCAGCAGTTCAGAGTTCTCGTAGCTCTGTCAGAGGACTGCAGTTCTATTCTCATTGCCTGTATCAGGATGGCTTACTACCATCTGTAACTCCAGATCTAGGGGATAGAACACCTACTTTGGGCCTCTGTGAATACTGCGCGCGCGCACATACACACACACACACACACACACACACACACACACACACACACACACACACACCTGTGTCCGAGCCGCACAAAAGATAAGATGATGAAACTCAGAATGTAGATCCTTGTAAGGCAGCAGGTTATCTGGTAGTCCTGTCACCTGTATCCTCAGGGATACAGAAAGCAAGTAAGTGAGCGACTTAGCTAAGTGTTGTTTCCAGAGGAAACACTGGAAGGGCTGCTTGGTTTCTTCTCACATATAGGAAGGGAGTACGACGGGTGAAAGGAAGACAGAAGCCAGCACAGGTAGCACACTTCTGCCCCATGCTCTGCTGTGAGCCAGCTGTGGCTCTGTGCCTAGGGAAAAGAAGGAGTACATTGTACCTAGGCTGAGTGGAGGTGGGGAATCAAGGATTCTCTAATGCTTTCACCCACCCCCAGTCTAAACCCAACAGCACTGTACTATGCCTAATGAAGTCTGAGGTTTAACTAAGACATGAGACCTCTCAGTCTCATGATCAGTTTTGTGTGACGGGGACAGTGATGGGCAGGAACATACAAAGACATTCTGAGGACTGAACAAGAGAACATCAAAAGCCAACAATTAAGCAGGCTCTGGGATACTCTCTGGTAAAGCAGCTTCAGCATGACCACAGTTATTAAGGGACTCAGAGGGCAGCTATGGCAGGAAAACTCCCCAAACTAGACCTTATCCTGACCAGACTGACCCAGTGACCCTGCTCTCCCCTCAGAGACTTAGAAAGAATGCCAAAAAATGGTGTTCCAGGTGGGAAATTATTAAACAGTCTCCGTGTAAGGGATTTGCTGTAAAAAGATCTCTCTTACACACACACACAAATACACACATACACACCATACAGACGTTCAAACAAAAACACTGCCAGAGACCAGAAGGAAAAATGCCAACAAAACAACCTCTGAACCAGATCTTGATATGACAAAAATATCAGGATCCTCAGGAGGAAAACTTAAATAATTATGAGTAATAGTTATTACTCATAGTTATTTTCTGATGAAAAGATCAGAAAGTAATTTGATCAAAGCGATAAGACCATTTAAAAAAAAAACTCATGGAAATGCTAAAACAAAGCACCCACACTGTGTAAAGAGTGCTTATGACAAGATCATCAGGGGATTCAACACAGAGTTAGTGAACTTGAAAACAGCTCAACAGAAACTCCCGGAAATGAAACACAAAGAGAAAAAGATGAAGAGAAAGGGTTTCATGACCCCGGGCTACAGAATGATGTCAGTCTGTGTGGTGGTTTATATGTGCTTGGGCCAGGGAGTGGCACTATTAGGAGGTGTGGCCTTGTTGGAGGAAGTACATCACTGCGTGGTGGGCTTTAATATCCTCCTCCTAGGAGCCTTGAAGCCAGTCTTCAGAAGAAGATGTGGAACTCTCAGCTCTTCCTGCACCATGCCTGTCTGGATGCTGCCATGCTCCCACCCTGATGATAATGGACTGAATCTCTGAACCTGTAAGCCAGCCCCAATTAAATGTTGTCCTTATAAGAGTTGTCTTGGTCATGGTATCTTTTTACAGCATTAAAACCCTAAGACAGAATTGGGAAAATGGATAAAGAATAGAGAATTAATGAGAAGAAATGTTTTAAAAATAACACTAAAACATTCTTTTGAAATTGACAAACATCAAACCACAGATTAAAAACTCTGACCACACCAAGCAAATCATGACAAAGTGATAAAACCCCATCAAACTGCAGAAGATAGACTCAGAGAAAACACCCTGGGAACCACTGGGGGTGGGAGAGGGGGAGGGGGGTGTTGTCAAAATGGAAAGGAAAGAGTTACAACAGACATCTCTGTGCCAGAGAAGAACTGGGCACTTGATTAAAGGCTGAAGAACAAATAAACAATGGAAGATATATTGTATCACATTTAGGGTGCTGAGAAAAGAACCAGTTGAATGAATGAATGAATGAATACACACACACACACACACACACACACACACACACACACACACACACATATATATTTACAAGGGGACTCAATAGATTGACTTATGCAAGCCAGGCTGGGTTATCCAACAAGGACTGTGCACTAAAAAGGTGGATAGCCTGGTAGCTACTTCCTGGAGAGGTGCTTGTCTTCAGTCCACAGGAAGGATGCTAGATTCTGGAGTCTATAAAGGGCAGCAACAATGATAAAATAGATACACCCACCAGTGTGAGAAGCAGTGATTCTCACTTCATAAAAGGGGACTGGAGATTCAGAGTAGTGAAAGTTAGCAGTTCATCTACAACCTTTTCAAGCCCAGAATTGTCCTGAAAAAGGGGCAGAATGGCTGGTGTGCTGAGCTGACTCTATAACGTGGTGCTTACAGTGTCTGCTCCTGCCTTCTCCCCCACTACCCTGTAGGCTGGTACTCCAGAGAATTGCAATCTTTCCCACTCATCTAGCATAGTCTCCACTCCAATTCCCCCATCCTCTTGGGGCTCAAGAGCTTCTTCTCTTTCCTGATACTGCCTATAACTTTGGGACCTAAAATAAACTAAAAAGTGCCCAGGAAAGCAAGTGTCAACTGCTAGCTAGGAAAGGCAGGCTTGGTGCTGCTGCTTACCTGGGACTCATTAAGAAGCTCTAAACACACCTCCTATTGAAAATGGACAACAATGGTTTCTTATGCTGGCAGTAAGCAAAGGCCAGCAAACAGCACTGCTCTTTCCTCAGACCTCCCTAAATCTCCAGAAGTCCACCGTGAGGGAGCCTTCCTCCCCTTCAGTTAACTTTCTGGAAATGCTCTTGCTGTCCCATGTGGAGGTACCTGTTTTAAAAGTGGGTCTAGATTCAATTGAGTTGACAATAAAGATTACTCATCACAAGTCATATCTGTCAACCTGACCTCAGCCACATCTCTTTATGTCATTTTTAATTCCATATGAATACAGCAATGACAACAGCAAGGTCATGAATCCACTTAACATGGTATAACTATCTCCCATATAACCAAACTGCATGATTCTTCCTGGTGATAAAGTCCTCTGTGGAGCCACATGCTGGTTAGCTTTTTGTGAATTTGGCATAAGCAGGAAGAAGAAGTATCAGTTGAAAATTGACCCCACCAGGTTAGCCTATAGGTATTTTCTTGATTAATGGCTGAAGGTAGGATGGGGCAGTTCACCACAGGTGATGCCACCTTGGGTAGGGATGGTCCTAGGAGGGATGACTGAGGTAACTGAATGTGAGCCTGGAGAACAAGCCAGTAAGCAGCATTCCTCCATGGCCTCTGCTTCAGATCCTGCGTTGAGTTCCTGCCCTGACTTCCCATTCTGACAGACTGTAAGCTGTAATGTGAAGTACCCCCTTCCCTCCCCAGCTTTCTTTCGCCATAGTGTTTATCACAATAGAAAGCAAACTAGAAGAGATGGCCTTTTAATCTCCTATATCTTTTATATAATAAAATAGCGTAGTTTGTCTTTTACTACTTTGTGGATCTTTTTTCTTCCACCCTTCCAACTCCCTAACACTAGTTAAGAGAGAAAAAAAGGATAGAGAGGAAAGGAAAGAGATCCCTGAATAAAGTCAGGGGTCAGAAAGGGGGTGAAATTATCATTAGACTACTTCCTGCTGAAGGTAGGATGTGGCAGTTCACCACAGATGATGGCACCTGTGGAGCAGAGGTGACGCTCTGTGGAACTTTAAGTTCCTTGGGGCAAGTTTGATCTTCGATTTCAGTATATCTAATTTCCTCCTCTTTCTTCTTTGCACATGACTATTTAACACAAAAATTGGACCAACAACATCAACAACCAACAGCAAACTAACAGTTCACATCTCTCAGGGCTCTAGCATTTTCATATCCTCTGAAAAGTTTCCAGAAGTCCAAATTTCACACAATCACAGAAAGTATCTGCAGTTGGCAGAATCCCACCCCTGCTAGAGCACAGGGCAAATCTAGCCAGCTGCTCTGGACAATCTGAAGTAGCCCCACATTAAAACAAAAATATATTCTTACAATATTTCTGTGCTTTTTAAAGAAACTACATTCAGATCCATGGGCATAAGGAAGAGAGACAGTGCTTTACTGCCAGGATTTGCTTTGAACAAGGCACTGCATAGACACCTGCTCATTTACCCTCCTCATTCTTTGACTGGAGCCCAGGAAGAGAGAGAGAGAGAGAGGGAGAGAGAGAGGGAGAGGGAGAGGGAGAGGGAGAGGGAGAGGGAGAGGGAGAGGGAGAGAGAGAGGGAGAGAGAGAGAGAGAGAGAGGACATCACATACATTCTTTATAAAACAAAGCACAAACACTCATTGTACTGGCTAGTTTTGTGTCAACTTGACACAGCTGGAGATATCACAGAGAAGGGAGCTTCAGTTGAGGAAATGCCTCCATGAGATCCAACTGTAAGGCATTTTCTCAATTAGTGATCAAGAGGGAAAGGCCCCTTGTGGGTGGTACCATCTCTGGGCTGGTGGTCTTGGATTCTATAGGAGAGCAGGCTGAGCAAGCCAGGAGAGGCAAGCCAGTAAAGAACATCCCTCCATGGCCTCTGTCTGCATCAGCTCCTGCTTCCTGACCTGCTTGAGTTCCAGTCCTGACTTCCTTGGTGATGAACAGCAGTATGGAAGTGTAAGCCGAATAAACCCTTTCCTCCCCAACTTGCTTCTTGGTCATGATGTTTGTGCAGGAATAGGAACCCTGACTAAGACAAATTGGTACCAGGAGTGGGGTATTCCTGTGACAACCTGACCATGTTTTGGGGAGGACTGTGGAAGGACTTTGGAACTTTGGGCTCGAAGATCCATTTGCTGTTAAGAGCTCTGTCAGATGTTGTGTAGGAGCTTGGAAGATAATGTTGAGAACAGTGCAGAAGATGGAGGTCTGGTTTGTGAAATTTCAGAGGGAAAATTAAAGACTCTTTTCAGGGCCATTGCTATTTTGATTGTGAAGATTCTGTGGTTCTGGTTAGCTGGGGCTGAAGAATCAGCTGTGATTAACAAGATACCAGAACTACTAAAGCAAAAACTTTGCATTACTGGGACTATTGATGCTGGTTAGCTGGAGCTAAGAAATTAGCGGTGATTAAGAAGAGACCAGCATCATTGAGGTGACATCTTCTGGGAAGTGTTTTCTGAAAGCACAAAGAGGCTGTGTTTCATAGATAGCCAAGGTTGTACTCCTGCTGCAGTGGGACTTGGTAATATGTAAGGGTCACCCAGGTGGTACTGGTTTTGAAGGCATGAAGGGGTCATGCAGAGCAGCTGAGGCTCGGCACTGTGAGAGGGCATGGAAGGCCATTGGTGAAGGTGCTGCCTCAGTTGCAATTGAAGGCCCAGGACTGAAGGGGCCATGCAGTGTTTTGGAGATGCCAGTACCATGAGATGACCACCAAGAGCAGCAGCAGCAGTGGAGTACAGGCATCTGGAGCCTAGAGGACGACACCTGTGCTACAAAGGGCATGGCTGGAGAAGTGACCCAAGCCCTTGGAGGAGTCCAGAAGATTGTGAGTTGGATCCCAGACATTGGACGGTTGGAGATTGATTTTTGCTTTGATTGACTGTGCCCTGATATTTTCCCTCTTGAAGGAAGAAACTGTTTTAGTGGAGCCCATAGTTAAGAGAGTTTTAATTGTAAAAAGACTTTGGGTTTTAAAAGAGATGGATATTTTAAAGAGATTGAAATTTTAAGAATATGTAAAGACTGTGGGACTTTTAAAGTTATTTAGATCTTGGGGATGAATAAGAATGTAAGGATTGAGGCTTACTAGTGATGTGTTTGTGTGTCAAGTTGACAAGGGGTCAATTGTACTGGCTAGTTTTGTGTCAACTTGACACAGCTGGAGATATCACAGAGAAGGGAGCTTCAGTTGAGGAAATGCCTCCATGAGATCCAACTGTAAGGCATTTTCTCAATTAGTGATCAAGAGGGAAAGGCCCCTTGTGGGTGGTACCATCTCTGGGCTGGTGGTCTTGGATTCTATAGGAGAGCAGGCTGAGCAAGCCAGGAGAGGCAAGCCAGTAAAGAACATCCCTCCATGGCCTCTGTCTGCATCAGCTCCTGCTTCCTGACCTGCTTGAGTTCCAGTCCTGACTTCCTTGGTGATGAACAGCAGTATGGAAGTGTAAGCCGAATAAACCCTTTCCTCCCCAACTTGCTTCTTGGTCATGATGTTTGTGCAGGAATAGGAACCCTGACTAAGACACTCATATAATCCTCATTTATGCAGCAACTAGTCAGGTGGTCTCAACTGTTATTTGTAATGACATTCTTCACGACACATTCCATAATTTCTCCACCCTCACCAAGCACCTCAGAAAGTGCTCTTTACCTAAATGGATGGTCCATTCTTGAAAAAAAAATTATCATCCTGCCTGGAGGGTTACTGTAGTTTCCCATTGATCTTAATCATAGGACATAGTAAGACCAAGAGATACCTTAGAGGATATCCTACACTTCAGACACACTCTATGTTCCCTCTGTGTGGAAAAACAATCCAATTTCCTCCTGGTGTCTGAATTAGTGACCCTTCCCTGTAAAAGAATTATATATTCTAGCTAATCCTTATAAATGACACACACGCGCAAAAAAAAAAAAAAAAAAAAAAATCCTGATACTTTTATTTAACAAGCTGTAAGCCTAGATCAGGCAGATCCTGAACTAGTTTAACTTACATACAGTCCATAGGCCCTGTGTTACTTGCTGTTTAAGTCTTGGGCCGGCTATTTCCATCCCATCAGTCTGTCCTCGGGGGCCCACTTTTCCTGGCCACGTGCTCATGATCCATTAGGCCTCATGACAGCCTCCTCTCTGTCTCCTTCTCTCTGTGGTCTCCCTTGAGACCACTCACTTGGATTCTCAACTCCTGCCTTTCCTACTGCCCAATCACAGGTTCTAGCCTTTTATTAACCAATAGCTTTAAATTGTGGAGCAAGGTTTATATATAACAAAGGCCATTGTGCATGAGAATTCACTCGTGTGGGGACAACCAGATCTTGGGGTTCTGAATACAAGCAGCAGCAGACCAATGCAAACACCTCTCTAACAATGTTATTCCTGTTTATCAACAGCACCAGGAGCCCCCAAAAGGCAAAGTCTTCCAGTTTACTGTTTGTTGTGTCTCCTGGAAGAAGCTTTCCTTCTTCTGGAAATAAAACTTGTAGGCCAGCAAAGTGAAGGCACAGGGAAGGGAATAAAAACTTCTGCTAGTGGGTCACTCTGGGTGATGGTGAGAGGAACCATTCCTATCTTCAACCAAGTCCTGAGCTCATGAGTCCTGGCTATGAGAAAAAGTGCCACATACTGAATGTCGATCCAAAGCATATGCAGTTTATGGAGACCCTGCCCCAGCCCTCCATGCCATTGCCCCAAGCTGGCATTGTAAATTTGTCTTTAAAAGGCCATTTTACCATTCTACCAGGCCAGATGCTTCAGGATGGTGATGGAGGTCATAGCAAGGGAATTCCATGACACGGACCTATTGCCTATTCTTTGGCTATGAAATGAGTCCTTTGGTCAGAAGCCATGTTGCTTGGAGTACTATGATAGATACTACAACAGGAATAAAGACTAAGGTGAGTGTGCTCATGTGCAGACAATGAGAGACTGTGGAGCAATCAGCCCTAAATGTGATGTCCTTATCCACCCTAACCTCAAGGCTCAAAGATCTATGGGAAGAGGAAGTGAAAAGAGTGTGCAAGAGCCAGGGGTGATGGATATCTCCAAGGAAACTGTGTAATCCAGACACAACAAAATTGACACACATATGAACTCACAGAGACTGTGTTAGCACACAAAATCTGCCCTGGTTTAAACCAGACAAACCAGCACTAAGAAGGGGATGTGAACACAGGGTTCACCCCTAACCAAGAAGCTATTTGCAACTGATACCTGCTGGGAAAAGAGGAAAATCAGTTGTCTCCAGTTAAGTGTCACTGGGTGTATTAGCCACACTCCAGGGCAGGCCCAACTCCATGTCATTTCTGTGGGATTATTGTTGCATTTTGATTTGCTTGTGTGTGTGTGTTGTTTATTTTTTGTTTTTGTCTTATTGGTTTGTTTGTTTGTTTGTTTTGATCATCAGGGTTTTTTGGGGGGAGCATTCAGCAAGCACGAGCGTGAGTTGGGTAGGTAGAAAGATGAGGAAGATCTGAAAGGAGATGGAGGAGGGGAAATGATCAAAAACATTGCATGAAAGAAACTAAAATAAATACAAATAAAAAAAAATAATGGAGTGAACCTCAAGATCAGTGTTAAAGAAAATTTAGCAAAACTAAGGCATTTGAAGGAAATGTTATTGAAAACACTGGCAATTCTTACAAAATAAGTGCCAAGGGCCCAGCAACAGAATTTCACATCATCCTCACAGTGACTCCAGAGATGGTTCCTGTATCATGTGGCAACTGAGGAAGCTGATGCTTTGAGAAATCTAATACTTTCCTAAAGTAAGGTAATTACAAGATAACATCTTCAGAAAAGTAAAATCGCTAGTGAACACTCTGGGAAAGAGGTCAGATTTAAGCCTTCAGAACTAAAATTAGAAGTACCCACACATTGTGAATTCCAGTCTCAAATAAAATGAGGTAAATGAAATACAGCACCTGCTGTATGCTAATACATTAATTGTTCTCTGGTGGCAACTGATCTAACTTCTTTTCAAGGCTGATAGGGTATCTTAGAAGAGTAGAACCTGCCTAGGGCTCTGGACAGGACCAGAAGACTCGGAGAAGAGCAAAGGGCAAGAAAGCAGAAGCAGAAAATAATCTAATATTGTGTCTACTTCCTGTCAGACAGGAAACTTTGCTTTCTGCTGCTGCTAACAGAAAACCCAACAGATGGTGGCCCATGGTAAAGATGTCTATATCCCACGAGAGCTCTGAATGTTAAGGATTTATTGGCAGCATGAGTCGAAGGCTGAGAGATGAGAATGTGTTATTTTCAGTGGTCCCCAGTGACTTAGCAGTCACAGGGTCACAGTTGCTAAGTGGCAACTGTGCCTTTGTCATTTCACACAGGTGACAATGCCCTGTCAGAAAACAGAAGGCCTTCTAGTCCTGTTGCTGCAGCTACCACAGAACACTACAAACTGGCTAGTTTGTAAAGAATAAAAATTGGTTTGTCTCAAGGTTCTAGGGATTGAAGTCAAGAGTATGATGCCAGCAAGGTAGGCATGCCCATAAGAGCACTGGATGCATTTGAGCAGGAACCTATTCCCTTATTTATTCAAGGGAATAAATCTGTGAGGTCACACCCTTGTGACCAAAGTACCTCTCAAGGGACGCGCCTCTTTTTTTTTTTTTTTTTTTTAAATATGTTTTTTTGTTGTTGTTGTTGTTTTTTGTTTTTTTCGAGACAGGGTTTCTCTGTGTAGCCCTGGCTGTCCTGGCACTCACTTTGTAGACCAGGCTGGCCTCGAACTCAGAAATCCACCTGCCTCTGCCTCCCAAGTGCTGGGATTAAAGGCCTGCGCCACCACGCCCGGCTGGACGCGCCTCTTAATACTGTGTCAATAAGAAATTTTAACTCGCTTGAAGAGAATATTCAAACATTAGTAAGAAAACCCTTCATTTTCAGCAGTGAAAAAGAAAAGATAAAACTTCATGATTACATTCAAAAGGCTTCTTCTTATGTCATAGGGACTAGAATGAATTCTTGCACTGTTGCCATGGCTTTTAAAGCAAAGCTGGGCTCTGGATGCTCCACAGGCTGTGCTCAGACAACAATCTCCATATGACAATTAAAAGACATGTTGTGAAGAAAAGCTCAGGGAGGGTGTTTCTTCAGAAGGTAATAAAGGAAAGTAAATAAATAGAGTCCAGTTATTCTCAACTACATCTTCAAGATACTGTCATTAGGTTTATATTTAATAGAGGGCAAGAATTATGCACAATTAAGATGGTTCTAGCTGTACTTCATTAAGCCATCATTGTCACTGCTTCAGTTCTTCAAGGTGTCAGACAAACTGCACTTGGTGATCTGTGCAACTTGCCTGTCCACAAGATTTGCTATTCCTGGAATATGGTGTGAGTTAAGCAAAAAGGTGAAGGACAATGTTGTGTTTTGGTACCCTCAGCCAACATGCAGATGCCTGGAGAGGTGCCAGGCTTTCTCTGTGCTTCTAATTCCCTTGTGGGCCAAGTCTGGAGCCAACTATATGCCTGTCTCATCTCAGTGACCAAATTCAAATACTGCGTTTCCTCAGAGAAATGTGGCTTCCTTGGTGTGGTGTTTGAATATGTTTGGCCCATGGGAAGTGCTACTATTAGTAAATGTGGCCTTGTTGGAAGAAGTATGTCACTGTGTAGGCAAGTTTTGAGGACTCCAAATGTTCAAACTACACCCAGTGCAGAAAAGATGGTCTCTTCTGACTGTAGCAGATTAAGATGCAAAATTCTTAGCTCTTTCTCTAGCACCATGTCTGCCTGCATATTGTCATGCTTCCTGCCATGATGATAGTAGACCGAACCTCTGAAACTGTAGGCCATCACCAATTAAATGTTCTTTGTAAGAATTGCCTTGACCATGGTATCTCTTCACAGCAATAAAACTGTAAGACACCTGGGCTATTTAATTGAGACCCATCTCCAGCCTCCTCTGAAGTATGTGGTCACTAGAAGGTCCCTGAGCAGATTCTTGGCTCTTTCAATAAGGAAGAGGGAAGAGCTTCCATTGGTTGTCAACCAAGAAAAGTTTTCATTTCAGATGTTCCTCATAGTACTTGACACTAACATGCTTTTCATGAATCATAGGCAGTATTTCACATATAACTATATATGGCTAACACTGAACAACGTTTATTTCAGAACCACTCTTGACTATGACTTTGGAAGGCAACCAAAACAGTGTGAACCCAAGAAATCCACATGAACTTGAGAAAAACGTAACATTTGTCTTAGAAGTAGCAAGACAGACACATTTGGCACTGCTGTTTAGCTTGTCAGTAGAGAGGTGTGGATGAGGGTGGAGCCAGACAGGTGCTGTGGGCCAACTGAGGTGACAGGCAGTTTCCTGCCAGGAAAGCTAACTCCCTAGGAAGGTCATTCCAAATGAAAGCACCATAGAAGTCCCCCTTTTCTTCCACTGCTAGTTTTGTTTGGCAGAATAATTTAAAAGATAATAAAAAGAGAAAGGCTCAAACATCTTTTTAGACTATAAGCATGAACTTAATAATTAAAGGGGGAAAAGTAACAGAAATCTGACAAGTTATGGGTGAGACCAATATTGTAATATCTACAAAGAACATGGATGAGCAATCAGGCTGAAGAAGAAGACACATAAAACACACCTAGGACTTGTCATGGTGTCTTCTGGCACCAGCGATGCTTTCAGCCTTACTTTCCTCTTAGTTTTATGTTTTTTTTCCCAGTAGTAGTAACTGAGCCCTGTGAAGATAGAGATGTCAGCAGATACCAGAGTTTGACAGGCATACACAGGGAATTCAGGTTCTTGTGTATCAAACAGGCCATGCAGCTGGGATATTGCTGCAGCAAAAGCAAAGATGGTTCATTCAAAGAAGACACACTTCCAGCGCAGAGATCTAGCAGTGCTACACAGACCTGGGAAGGCAGAAATGTGGTGGTAAGGGGCTCCCATGAGCAAGATGGCAAATCAGAAAATAGGCAGCAGAAATTGGGCTGCATGAGTGGCCACTGAATTGAATAGGAAGAAGTCTCCTAAGCTGGGACTCTATAAACTTTACTCCTGGGAAACTCAGAGCAACTGGTGCTAGACTACACACAAGGCTGAGGAACTGTCCAGCAACTTGGCAGAACTTCTGCTTTCATCGCACTACAGACCTCCTATTTCTCCTGTTTTCCCTCTGATTTCTCCATTCTTATTCAACACAGATCTAGACGGCTTGGCTAGAGCAATATGATAAAAGAAGCAAATAATAGCAATATAAGTTGAGAAAAGAAGTTCAGGTCCCCCTGTTTGAAGATGCTATGAGCATATCCATAAAAGACTCTGGAGACTCAACGTAAACGTGGTAGAATAAAAATGAACACACAAAAACCAGTAGCTCCCTCTAAAATAATAAAAATATGCCAAAGAAGAGAACAGAAAAACAGTTCCATTCACAATCACCCAGAAACAAATGAACAAAACCAAAGTCCCTTGGAATAAACTTAACCGAGGAAGTAAAACACCTCTACAGTGAAAACCTTGCTCACTCTATAGAGAAACTGGAGGAGGCTCCAGGTGCTGATCGAACAAATCAATAATGGGGAAATGCCTCTGTTACAGAAAGATTTTATAGACTAATGCGCATACCTCCATCAAAATTGCAACTCAATTTTTCACAGAACAGTAAAAAAGAAAAAAAAAATCTTAGAACTCATTTGGAAGAAGACCATAAGACCTTGGATAATCAAAACAAACCCAATGAGGGTAAAAATAAGGCAGGAGGTATCACCATGGTACCTCCTATTCCAGGTCATGTTACAGAGCCATAGTAACAAAACAACATGGTACTGGCACAAAAATACATAGATCAATTGAATAGAAGAAGGATGCATGCGTAAGACCATATAACTATAGTCACCTGTTTTTTTTTACTAAGCCAATAATACTCACTCCAGAAAAGATAACAATACAACAAATCATGATGGAGAAACTGGATGTCTACATAAAGATGAACAAAAATAGGCCCTTATCTCTTATCTCACACAAATACCAACTTTACATTGGTCAAGGACATCGGTGTAAGTTCCAAAACTCTGAAACCGGTAGCTAGATGAAAAAGAAGGACACAAACCTAAAGATGATAGCTCGCTGAACAGAACACAGGATGTTCAAAACAAGGCCTAACAAAGCAACCTCATGAATTTAAAAGCTTTTTCACAGCAAAGGAAACAGTTAACCAAGTCAAGGACAGTCTTCAGATGGAAGGAAATTGTTGCTAACTGTATGTCTGGCAGAGGATTAGTGTCTAAAATTACAAACAAAGAATTCAAAAACAATAACAAAAACTGAAGAAAAAGAAAACAAGCAACCAAATTTTAAAAAGTCGGCTAGGAAACTAAACAGAGAATTCACAAAAGAATAAACAGAAATGGCCAATACATGGTTTTAAGAGTGCTCAACATCCTTAGCTGTAAGGAAATGCAAGTTGAAATTGCTTTGAGATTCTGTTTTCATCCATGCCAGATCCTGGAAAGGGTGTGTGAAGAGAAGCATCCTTCTTTACTGCTGGGGTGTGCAGCCAGTATGGGAATCACTGTGGAGGTTTTGCAAAAGACTAAAAATATTACTACCATATGACCCAGCTTTACTACTCCTGGGCATATATTGCTGAAGGTCTCTGTATTGGATGGTTTGTGTGTGTGTGTGTGTGTGTGTGTGTGTGTGTGTGTGTGTGAACTTAACACAAGCTGGAGTTATCACAGAGAAAGGAGTCTCCACTGAGTAAATGCCTCCATGAGATCCAGCTGTAAGGCATTTTCTCAATTAGTGATCAAGCGGGGAGGGCCCATTGTGAGTGGTGTCATCCCTGGGCTGGTAGTCTTGGCTTCTATAAGAAAGCAAGCTGAGCAAGGCAGGGGAAGCAAGCCAGTAACATCCCTCCATGGCCTCTGCATCAGCTCCTGCTTCCTGCCCTGTGTGAGTTCCTGTCCTGAATTCCTTTGGTGATGAACAGCAATGTGGATATGTAAGCTGAATAAATCCTTTCCTCCACAACTTGCTTCTTTGTCATGATGTTTGTGCAGGAACAGAAACCCCTGACTAAGATAGTCTCCATATAGAGACACTGGCTTGTCCAACTTCACTGCTACTGTATTCACATTAGCACAGACATGGAACCAGAGTCCATCTCTGGAAATTCATGAGTGCATAAAGAAATGTGAATATATATATATAGTATATATAATAGAATTTTGTTGAATAGTAAAGACAAATAAAACCTTCAGGAGAATAGGTGGACCTGGAAAATACATTAAGCCAGATAAGACAGGGCCAGATAGACAAATGCTTTGTGTTTCCTCTCATTTATGAGGAATCTAGATTGTACTTTTTATATATTGTACTTATGCAGGCATGAGTATGTATAGACACAGGAACCTAGAGAAGGACCCACAAGAGAAAAAAAGAGAGGCCTTAAGGGAGAGAAGTAGAGTGTGCAACAGAACACATAGAATTTGAAAGGAGAAAGGAGGCTTTTGGAGGTGGAGGGCATACATGGCTGAGGAATGGGGAGATGGGAGAGAGCAGGAGATGATGGGGAAAGTGCCCAAAACTGTGTATGAAATTCATATATCAGTTACTGTTCTATTGTTGTGACAAAATACCATGACCAAGGAGCATATAGAAGGAAACGTTTATTTGGGGCTTACAGTTCCAGAGGGACTGGAGTCCATCATCACTACTGCAGAGAACACTGCAGGAGGCGTACAGACCTGGTGCTAGAGCAGCAACCGAGAACTCACATCCAATCCACAACCCAGAAACAGAGGGCAGACACTCTGAGAATGGCAAAAGTATTTAGACATCTCAAAGCTTGCCTCCAGTGATACCTCTCCCAAGCCCACACCTTATAATCCTTCTCAAACAGTTCCACCAACTGGAGACCATGTACTCAAATCACCACATACCATAAAGATCCCCATAGTTTTCTAAGCTAATTAAATATATATATATAGTAATAAAGCAGTTAAGAGAAGATGAAAAGTAATAGACGTCTAAGGGAGGAAGGGGGCTGGAGCAGAGAGAGTTTAGCAGCTTAGACATCAGGGGCCTATGCATGTGTCATGTATCTCATTACCATCTGAAATCTCCAGAGGTGTGCACTTTAGTGTAATAATGAACCATAGGATACCTTCAGATACTGTGAAATGTCAGTGGCCACCAATAAGTTTCCAGCCATCCTCTGTCAGTTTCCCTCCCATATGTTAGTTTTGAAAGCTTTGTATCAGGCCTTCTGATCTCACTTCCTGTCCACTCTCCTAACACATAGACACCATGACCATGTCTTTTATTTTCTCGTAACATTCAGCATCTAGCGTGGATCCTCTAGCAACATTACTGTTCAAATATTTGCTAAATTGGATGGACATGGCACGCACCTTTAATCTAGCACGTGCCTTAGGAGGCAGAGGCAGGCAGATATTGGTGAGTTTTATGCCAGCCTGATCTATATAGTGAGTTCTAGGCAAACCAGTGAGACCCCACCTTAACAAACAAGTGTCTGCTAAACTGGAAGGGACACCTCAGACACACTCAGAAGGAAAGGAATTTGTGAGTCTCTGAAGGGAAAGGGGGCAAAAGTAATGTATAAAAATAGAAAACAAAATGTCAGAGGCCAGAGCAGAAAAGCAGCATTTTTGGAGGAGACCTAACTCCAGGGAAGGAATTAGAATAAACTATTCAAATAATGTTGAAGAGCAAAATTACAAGGAATCTTAATTATTCCAGAGTTCTCTTTGCGGTGGTATTAAACATCAACTTTCTGTCAGTTACACCTGTGGAGAGCCGTGCCGTGAGCAATCGCCATTATAAGATGGCGCTGGCTTCCACTGCGCCTAACTAGAAAACAAGCCTTATGCGCAAGTGCAAGAGTGAATTCACGCCTAGTCACTGCCCATCTCGGGGCGTAGTAATGGGGTGATGGGCGAGCAACGAATCAGGAGCTGTCACGCCACATCAGGTGCTGAAACGTCACGCTGCGGGCTATATAAGCAGCGCCATTTTCTGGGTTCGGGGTCTTCCTCCTGAGAAGTAAGCAATAAAGCTTTTGCAGCAGAAGATTCCGGTTGTCCCGAGTGTGTTCTTGCTGGCGGGGACAAAAGCTCGGGATATACACCATGACTGGAGGCCAGACTAAGAAAAAGGACTGCAAGTCAGGTGCTGGGAAGGGTGAGGGGTAAGGAAGGATTTGCCATGGTGAAGGCACGGTGGCAGTAGATAGATAACATTTATCTTTACATTTGCTAGAGCAGAACGGTTTATAAAATTCTATCCTACATGATGTGTTGTTTAGGGAAGCAGGATTGAAGAACACCTATGTGGTTTTGTCTGGCAAACCTTTCTTCTTTTATTTCCTTTGGCTGTGTACCCCATTTCCTTTTTAAAATTCACTCTGGTTATGTACATGGGAAGCTTTCTTCATGAGCCAGTAAGCACTGTTTGCTTTTCTTCTTAAGTATGGATATTTCTAATATTCTGATGATAAATACAGGATACAGAATATTATATGGCACTGGAATATTTCCAACTTTCTGAGGATAAATATACTCTTATTAATGTCCCAAATTCCACCAACATAGAATCCCTCAGCAACTGCCAGAAGCAATTTCTTGTCCATACAAAGAGCAATGCCCTCACATCCTGCTTGATACCTACTCAGTTGCTATGGATGGGGAATGTGGAAGTTAAGGCACTGTTTCTGCTATGGTACACAGTGAATTATCAACACAGTCACCTCTGTAAACACTAGGCTTGTCCTGAGATGGACAAGATGACAGTCTTAACAGAAGAAACGAGGTTGATGGGCATAGAAAGATAATGAACAGAATTTAATATATAGTTCATGGGTCCTGCAGTGCATGTACCATCCCTGCCATCCCCACCTCCATATTTTGGTATCTCTCAAATTGCTATATTATATCTGTGGTCTTCCAGGAGGCAAGTCTGTTGTCATTCTTCTCTTCCATCTATATATCTGCAGTAGAGTTTGCTTGGATATAGCTAGTGAGAGGAAATCTTGCAGACCCTGGTAAAGAATCCTGTGAACAAATGTATCAATGTTCTCAATGGCTCAGATGACACTGACTGGTAATTGGGCAATTGTGGCATATTAGTTATCTATTGTGGTGGAACAGATTACTCCCCTCCCCAAACACAGAGCTTTGAACAATATCCAGCAGCTCATTCCGGACTAAGAATCTGAGCTGTTGGATATTGGTCAAAGCAGTTATGACTGATATCCCTGGCCAGGGTCTCTGAGGTGACAGTCATCTTAACAGTGAACTGGGGTGGCCAATCCTCCCTGGGTTCACTTGGGAGGCTGCTATTCAGAGGTGCTACTTTCTCATCCCCAGGGCCTCTGATGCTGTGATGGCATCAGGCCTTCCTGGAAGGACAAATCCTATCAAACAGCTGAGAGAGGCCACAGTGATTTTGTATGACAGAGTCTCCAAGTGTCTGGTCTGTACACTTTCTTTCATGTATTAGAAGTAAGTCATTAAGTGCAGTCTACACGTATGAGAGAGTGGTTAGTCTTCATCTACTAAACATTGGGATATGAACTAATAATAGGCATGGGGACATACAACTGTAATCCCAACACTTGAAAAGATAGGAGGATTGATTAGGAGTTCAAGGTAAAGTCTAGGCTACACAAAAATCTTAAAAAGTGGGGTGAGAGGGAGTGGCAGTGGGGGAGGGAAAAGTTAAGCTGACATTCAAACCTGGTGTGGTGATGCATGTCTGTAGGCCCAAGCATTTGGGAGGGAGGTAGAGGCAAATGGCTCAGGCATTCAAATCTTCCTTAGCTATATACCAAGTTCAAGACCAGGCTACACTACAGAAGACACTATCTCAAAAACAAAGCAAAGAAAATGATAAAAAGCTAGCACCCAGACAAAACCATGAATGGAAATTTTATCACTGGTATAAAGAAGCACTTTTATTTGTTCTTCAGTGTATGAGAGCAAGAAATGATGAAATGTGTAGCAAAGCTCTTCCATAAGTATAAATGAAAACTTTTAGGCAATAGAACACCAAGTTGCAGGATAAACTATGAGGCTCTCGGCTGTGTATAAAATAATCGATCATGCCCTACATCCATAAATAGCAAAGAAAACTTTTGGAAGAAATTGATCTTGTTAGTCTATTAATGTTGCATTCATTAACCACTTCTAATTTACCTTTTTAAATTGTTCAAGTCAATTTGTATCCTATACAAATTTTAAGGGAAATCTTTAGTCAACCCTAATGATTTTGAAGTAAAATGACTTCTGCCTCTATTTTCACGTTTAAAGCAAAATACTACCTAAAAGCATGGGCTTTATCATAAATTCTTTTAGCAGTTAAATGGGTACTTGGTGAACTGGGTTTTTTTTTTTTTCATTCAAATATTGAAAGCAAGGGCATAATAGGCAGAAATTAATGCCACTTGGGACCATACTGGTTATTGAAATATTGAGAACATGCCATACCCCAGGAGGTAATAGACGCTTCTAGTTCCCAACTCTTCTACTTCAACCCAGGATTTAGCAAGGAGGTGAAGCAAAGGAAGAGCTGTTACTCTGGGAACTTTCCTCTTGTCACTGTGTACATCTCCTTTGCTAACTGGACTTTGTGCTTTGGGCCTCATTAAGTATCTTGATTGTCACCCTGGTCTTTGTTGGAGTTGCCATAATAAGAATTCCACAAATTAAGCAGCTTATCAACAACATGAATCTCTCAGTTCTTGGGGCTGGGAGACCCAAGGTAAAGACTCCTAGATTGTGTCAGGTGATGACTCAGTCTGGTTCACAGATAGCATCATTTCTGTGTACATTTACATGGCAAAAAAGGCCAACTGAGCTCTCTGGAGCCTTTCACAAGGGTGTCCCTGGAACAGTCACTTGTAAGATTTCCACTCTTGACACAATCTCCTTGGAAGACTAAGTTCTAAAATTAATTCAGAAGTACCCCAAATATTCAAAACATATAGTGAACTTTAACATATTTATATATAATCTTTTAAGGGGAATAGACTAAACTTGGTATAAGGTAAAAAAAAATTAATCTAGATATGTAGAAGCTGAATTGTTGCTGCCTCTTAAGAAAGAAGCAATCATCACTTCACCTACTGGGTAAGAAAAATTAAAAGGCACAGCACAGACCTCTGAAACAAGCTGCATGGATTTCAGTTTCAGTCTGTGGCAAATCTCCAGCTTAAAAGAGAAAAATTACCAGAGTAGAGGTGTTTGGAGTTTCCTGAAAATCATACTTTGGGATTATCCTGAATGCTGGAATAAAGGCATTTTCTATTTTTCCTAAAAGACATAAACATTTAATTAACAAATCTAATCAAAATTCCACTAGAATAAAGTATATAAGCAGAAGTATTTATTTGTATTTATTTTCAAGGGGAAAGGATTCTTACCTCATAATGTTAATGCTTTCAAGAACTACCAAGATCATAGATTCAAATAAGTTTAATTAATATTTAAAATTCACTTTTATCAGGAAGATAATTCTTTTCCTAAAAATACAGAAAAAAATGCCCAAGTCTGCAAAATGATTAACTCCAAGAAATCTGGTAGGTTTGCTTATTTTTTCACTTTTTCTTAAATACGTTTTGTTCACAAATGGGATGTAAACGGAAAGTACTTCCAGTTACTTACAGAAGTTGTGGACCAATTTACATAGCCTTTTAATACCAACTGCCATCTACATTATGAAAAACAAAGACAAATAAACAACATGAACAACGAACACAACCACCACCTCAGGTTCTTTAGATAAACTAATATATGACCATCAAAATCAGTTTGATTTTTCAACAATATTTTCCTGTCCATGAAATTAGAAAGGAATACAGTAACTTATAAACACCAGTCTTAAAGAGCATCATTAGAGATATAACACTCCACCAAACACATACACAAAGCAAAAGCTACTGTAAAGGTATAATATGGTTACTCTAAAGGTATAACCTGGTTATTGAATTGCTATTTTTTTTTCTTTTGTTAGCTTGCTTACTTTTATGGTATTTTCCTCAGTAGTGGTTTTTGAACTTGTTAGGTGATCAAATAATTAGAAATCATGATGCCATTTACATAGTACCACGAATTACTCATACCTTTAATTCCGACATAAAATTATACAAGCTAGAAACAATTTTATCAGCAGAAAATATAACTTTATTATAGCTTCCACATCACAAAAATACTATAAATAAAATATTTATTAGACTGCATTTCATAGCAGGACAATAAATAACACACTTTAAATCAAGCCAACTACCTAGAAAGGTAGGATGCAAAGATGAACTGTTGCTTGAGGCACCTGTGCAGGTTTATCTCTTTGTGTCTCCCATCCCTTGCTGGTGTCTGATCACTGCAACCGGATGAGCTTTCTCGGCTGTCTTGAAACCTGGGCATCCTTACTTGCCCTGCTTTAGCTCTTCCCAGGAGGCACAATCTCCATGTGCTTTAGTATCTTCAGTCTTGTTCCCAGTGAGTCCTGCCACTCCAGAGGGAGAGGGTGCTATTGTGTAATTCTGAGGTACCATACCTCAGACTAGCTCAGCTTGACCAAAACATGCTTGAGATGGGAAATTCTCACTGAAGTTCCTTTGATGTAATGTAGAGAGCCAGCTTTGCAACGTGATGAGCCTTCCATGCATTTCCATTAAGCTCTTTGGGAACTACTCAATGCCTCCTGCTGGGTCTGATGGTTTGTCTCTCCAGATCCCCACGTTGAAATCCAATTACCAACACAGCAGAGGAGGTGGGGCCTCTAAGAAGTGGTAAGATCATAAAAATGGCATCCTCTTGAAATGGTATTAGTATTCCAAGAAAAAAAGGCTCTCAGAAAGCCATCTCATCCTCCTACTATGTGAAGGGAACATGTGTTGTCAGGGGACACTGAACTGTGACTTTGGGCTTATGCCTATTGTGTCTATAAGCCATCCAGCTTATGCTGACACAGTATCATGAATAAAGTAACCCTTTCTGGGTTAGCTACTGTGAATGCTTCTGCTTACCAGGTGCTGGGTGCACTTACTACAATGTCAACCACAACTGTGCAAATAAGGACACAATGCAGTAAGATTTAATAGTTCAGCAACAACTAAATCAGGAGGTAACTGAACACCAGCTCCTTTTTTCCAAGTACTATCACCATGGAAAGATAATTCTGCATTACCAACAGTCCTTTGTGCTCTTTCCTTTCCCCCTTCTTTCCTTGCTTCCTTCCACCTGAGATCTTGCTCAGGTATCTGAAAATAAATAATTTCACTGCAACCTGCAACTAAGAGAAGCAAAACCCAAGGCTATGCCAACCAGCAAATCTTAGAAAATGCCTTTAAAATCCTGCAACACAATTACATATTATACACATCACAGCACAGACAACCATCAGAGGAATCAAAGAATCCCACACTTCTTACTGGCATCTGAAGTCTCAGTACCCCTATAACTTACACCTAAACTTTAAATATAGAAAAGCTGTGTCATATGTGAGTTTTCTGACTTCAAGGTCATCTTTAACAAGACACTGTCAACTACAGCTATTACAACAGTGGCTCTAACCACTGCTTTAGCTCCACACTAAACGGTTTCATGTCAGCAGTCTGATTGTGACCGATCCTACTTTACTTTTCAGTCTTTTTCATGTGGTTGAATCTCTAGCTTAGAAACCGGACCGTTACTGGACTTAACGAGAAAGTTTCAGGTTTTAAATTTCATTATCTTTTCATGCAGTGTTATCCTGATAAGTACATATGTTAATCTTTCAGGAAATTGAAACACATACGTGTTTTTAAGAAGGATTAAAAAGGAGAAATGTAATTGGTGCTCACTGGTAAGAGGAATAGTTAAAGAGGTAAAGTCGCCACCTCCCACTCCCTACTCCAAGTTTATCTTTGGGGTAGCAATATGAGCTTTGGGCTTAAGAATAAGAACTCAGGGGAATAAGAATCAGGCATAGTTAAGCAATCCTGGTCACGATGGGTACCTTTACTTTTGACATGAAAGCTTTCGACAAAGTTGTTACTTGGTAGAGGAGCATAAATGTAACTGCCTCTTGTTTTGATCACTGTTATGTATGTGATGTAACCATGCCCTTACTCTATGCTATACAAGCTATGTGCCCAGACAGTATACCACCCTACCTACTCCATGTTTAAATATTAGTTGGAAGCTTGTGGGCAGCTCACTTCCCTCTGCCTAACATCCCGCAGGTCTCCCCTACAGCTCTGCTGTCTCTGCACTCTTAGAAGTATGTCCATTCAAGTCATACTGTAATGGATTCTCGTTAGCAGTAAGGTTTTTGTGAGACATGCAAGTCTCTCCCAGAAGGACAATTCTTCCTTACAGACTTTTCCACAACTATGTGGCCTACACTGTTTCTAAGTGAACTTAAATATTATTGCTCTGAACTTAAATATTATTTTAATTTTGTTTTTCATTTTTAGACCACCTATTTCCTAACATTTATTGATTAAAATTATTTAAATAGTGTCTCTAAATCAAAATTTAATTTTCACAAATGCCTATAGCAATGGTCACAAATTAACATGCAATTTAAACTGGTGTTCTTTGGCGGTATTTTCAGAGGTTTGTTGATCAGATCTTAAAACCGGGATTAAGAAGAGTTGCCAATACATGTTCTAGTGAGAGGTATTTAAATTTTCAGTGTTCACCGTGATGAGAAGGTTGGTAGTTTAAACACTTTATTGCTGCTCTATAGTATACATAATTAAATGAGGCATGTTCAACCCAAGGGGACTTTAATAGGTTACTTGCAATTGTTACTGCAGGCAACAACTTGTACATGATTTTATTTCCAAATCCACAAAAAACAAATTTTATACAAATCAGCACTGTAAAAATGTCAATTACAGCCCCAGAGGCTTTGCTGGCAGAATAATTGTCTAAATTCTAGAATATGGGAAAACAGGTTTTTTTTTTTTTTCCTGGATTCATCTTTTTTTTTTTCCATTTTCTTTTTTACAAAAAATTTACAAGTGAAATGTTACTACGAAACTTTTTATAAGGAATTTTTGCAAAACATTTACATTTTACCATCAACTATATCTGTTTTAAAATCATTATGTAGATTTAATACCCTATGCTGCACATCAATTTATGTGGGATGACAACTTAGTGACATGCATAAAAAAACACCACAAGGCATTAAAATGGAGACTTAAGTACAAATATTGTTGCAATAAAACAGTTATAAAATTGAAAAATAGGACCTAAACATCATGCTTATCTAAGTTTGACAAATTAAGTTTTTCTCCTAGATTACACACTTGTATTACTGCTCTCATGAGTGTGATAAATAATGACTTTTTAACATCAACTTCTAATGTAATCAGCAGCACACACACAAACCTAACCAAAGGAAGTATACTGTAAGAGAAAACTATTCTAACACTGAGTTCTACCATGGTAAATACAGAGCTTTGCACTGATAATTTTACAAAGAAAAGCTTCATAATGGTGGCAAGGGGAGTGAGCAGTGAAATGCCCTTCACAAGACTGTACTGAGTATCTGTGCCCTACCACAGCTACATCCCACCGAGTCAAACACGGGACAGTGAAACCTACAACTGCTGTAGACAGAAAGGAAGGTGGACTCAGAATGGTATGCAGAACAGACTGCCAAAAGAGGTCTGATTCGGTGGTCAAATGTGCCTGCTGACAGGTCATTTTATATGCTATAAGGTTATCCAGATTCAGTCTGATACATGTATAACAGACCTCATTGTTGATGAGGAAAACTTGCACTTCTGATGAGCGTATATGGGTTGCATAAAACTGGATTGTGGAACAGTGATGCACAGCGCTCAAACTTGGTGCAAACAACAAAAAGTATCACTGGGAGAAAACATGATTAAAACATTAAGAAAGTCTCTTTGCATAAAAAAAATTGATAGCACTGATTGTGTAGCATGATAGATAAAATATATTTGATGTTTCAGCTCCTATATAATAAAATTAAAATTAACATTACCAAATGCTCCTCCGTACCAGACAAAACAACAAACTGATTCTGATATTTTAAAGCCAGATCCATCAGCTGTTAAGAGTACATTAAATAAAATATACAAAACAATTTACAAAATCCAACTAAAATTTAAAGACTTTGTTACAAGTCTACAAAAGCTTTAAGAAACTTGAAATTTATAACCACAGTGTAAAAATTTTTTTCCTTTAATCTCAAAGCTTTTTTATACAAACCGAAAGCACAAAAGGCCTTCAGTTTTATATAACGCTACAAAGGGCTGGCCTAGAGTGTACATAGTGTAAACAGTGATCATTACAGTATTTCTCCTTCATCAAAAATACATGAAACATCACGATTTGGGAAGAGAATTCTCATGAGTAGTACTTTTCCTGAAATAATAAAGAATGCACAAGAAAACATATACCTATTATATTCAAACTAATGATGGTTAAAAAAGGAAGTAGGTAAAAACTTTAGTTTCCAAATGGTCTGTTTCAATAGTTATGATTCTGTGTAAATACGTTCTAAAAACATGAAGTGTCTTACTAATGTTTAATCTATTAGAATAATCCAATTGCTTTCCATATGAAACTTTTGGCCATCTTTCCTAATAAGACACTGTTCTCTAAGACCCTTGCACAAACAATGAAATATATTTTCAGTCAGTATTTGACTGAAAAGTATTCTGGATTTCCAAAAATAATTTTGCTTCATAATATCATATCTATTATACATTTGTTAAGCTGTCTAGACCTTTAGGGAAAATTCTGTTATTGGTATAACATAAAGATATCACTGTGATATATGTTCCTAATTAGCCAAACACAGTACTAGAAATAAAGTAGGATTTGCCAATTTTTAGTAAAGGAAAAAAGGATTATAATGTAATTAAAAATAATTTCCTGCTGGCCTTGAAAATTATGATAATTCTTTCTTTGGCTACCAAAGCATAAAGAATCCTGCATATTGTCAACGTAACTCATATTTACAGAATATGAAATTACATAGATCTATAATCTATGCAAGTATTTCCAATATGAACACTTAAAATGAAATTTCACTCTTGAACACAGGGTTAGGCACACAGTCAACCCTGACTTTAAAATATTGTTAAACTGCTTCGTCTTGCCTTTCTGAGGCTATCATCAATTCTGTCCTAACAAATTTTCCCCCAGCATTTTCCTAAGGTTTCAATCTAAAATTTAACCTAAGATTTAGCTCTAAGGTCCTCTTGTGTCTCCAAAATGGAGAAAATAATTGGGTTTCACTGATTGTCTGCACACACACTACTATAATGTAGTGTAATAAAGATCTGAGACACGGCTCAGATTACCATTTTGGAACAACATATCCTAATTCAACTTTTGAAGAATTTTTGATATTTAGAAAAGACGGCCAAAACTATTTTGAATAGATTTTTTTCCAAAAACCAAGCCAAAGAAACAGTATTATCCCTATTGTCAGGTAGCAATCTGTTTTCTGTGCTAGACAGTAGAAGAAATGTATGTATATTATTACTGACTAAAATTTTAACAAAGTTCTTCCAAACAGAGAAAGTCCAATTAAGGCCCAGCCTACAAATTAGTGTGGTCTGTCTCTTTAGACATGTCAACAACACAGGATGTTAAAGGAGGGAAGATTCTGTTTAAAGGTTATGTGATGTATTTCCAAAAAACTACAGCAACTTATACCATGGAAGAAATACTTTTCTGTTTCCAGTATATTGGTTTTCTTTTTCAATTTTTTAAAAAATTCAACACTTTCTGTGTTGAACCAAAATCCCTGGAATACTTAAAGATGCCAAGGATACAAACGTGATTTCCTACTCTGTAATCCACTTGACCAGCCCATTTCCAGATTTTCAAAGGTGTGTAAACTTAAGTGCAGCACTAGAGGTCTTTGTTATAAATAACGTTTCAGAATTCTTCCATGTTTGTTGAAACATTGGGAGTTGCTGGATTCGAATCTTGGGAAATGGCGGCAACCGTGACAATCCGTGGAGAGCCAAGCACCTCTGTAACAGATGAGTCCAGTTCTCCGGAGGTAACAATGGCAAGAGCTGTCCCACCTCCTTTCTTATTCTGGTGAGTTTTGACATGCTTGGATAGGTGATCACTCCGCATAAACCTTTTAGAACACTCTGGACATTCAAATCTCTTTTCACCTGTGAACATAAGAAGTAAATAAAATTATATACATTCTAATTAAATAAAATTTTAATTTTTAGTAATTTATCTTCCAAATATATTCTGCTTTAATATGATATATACAGATATCCCTAGTTTAAGTAGGTATATAATATTGTCTTCTTATTTCTATGATGGTAAAGGGGTAAATCCAGAGCTTTGTTCATGGTAGGCAAGTCCTCTAACCACTGAATTATCTCTAGCTTTCTGTTAAAAAAACAAACAAACCAAAAACAAACAGCAAAAAACTATTAAGCAAACAATGTAGAAGAAAAACCATGTGGCTGAGAATAAAAGACCTTATTCATTTCTGCCATGAACTAAGGGGGTGGGGGTGGGGAGTAGGAGAGTTGGAGACTGGAACAAGTCAAGCAACAACCCTGAGCCTCAGTTTCCCCACTCATACAATAAATAAAAAGATTTCTAACAAAAGAACTCTTGACAGTCTATACCAGCTAACAAAGGGCAGTAGGCAAGGCCATGTGGACTCTACTTAGAGTTGATAGCTGGGTCTCACCTTTAAACTTGAGAGCATGACATACTGTAGAAACTTTTTTAAGCTAAGACTTTAGTAGCATGCTGAGGTTTTATAAGTAAAAATTTGGAGCTGGGGAAAAATATATATATAAATTAAAAACATCTTTTAAGCTTCCAAGGAACAATGATGATAGTTTGATCCTTAAACATGTTTTTTTACAAAATGTAAGACAGTTCTAATTAGAACTACTTGTACTCACAGAAATAAAGATCAAATGTTAACTTGTGGAGAGCCTTTGGGGTGTTGCTTGGCAGGAATCTGACATTGGCCAAGGACAAGGAAATAGGATTCAGGCAAGAGTCTGACATTAGGCCATGACAAGGAAGCAAGCTCAGGCAGGAATCTAATTTTAGGCTAGAACAGGGAAGTAAGTTCAGGCAGGAATCTTTATCTTAGGGTGGAACAAAAGAAGTAGGCTTCAGGCAAGAATCTGATTTTGGGCTTGGACAAGGAAGTGGACTTGGTCATTCCAAGCCCTTGGAAACAACTGTCTTGGGAGTAATCACAGAACTTTGCTTATTGCCTTGCTTGTTCCTCATTGTACTGCCTGCCTTAAATACTTGCATATAATTAAAATGGTATAAAAGTGGATTGGGGAAAAAAATAAACTGCCTCAGCCTCAGAACTGGCTGGGGTCATGCTACAATGTTGTCTCTCTCTCTTTTTTTTTCCTTTTTAATCCTCACCCCTGCACTGAAGAACCTGTTGACTGATTGAGCTGGCTTGGTCAGATGGCACCTCAACGTCAGGGTTCCAGTAAGTGGGGTACAGTGAAAGACACCGAGGGAATTGGAAGTGTGTGCAAAGGAAAGTAAATAAGATTTGGGCCAGTGGTGAATAAACCTTATAGGAGAACAAGTAATGGTAAAATGTGTTTTGTGTATGTGTTTAGCATACTAAAGTCTAAAGAAGCAAAGGTAATTCTCATAGATGCTTTAGTGTTTAGACCCTGACTAGAGACAGTTTACACCCTAGAAATGAGAGAGAATGGGAGAATGGATTTGAGAAAAGCAGTCCTCCCCAACTATCCAGGGATGCTTCGGCTAAAGAGAAGAAAAATGCATGTAAGTTGTTTCAGAGCTCTCCTAGGGACAGGAGGAGGCTGGGAGATGTCCTGCCCCCTTTCTGGCTCCTACTGGAGGAATGCTTAGTTCTGGGTCTCTTAGATAAGAAATCTGGGTCTCTTTGGGATATCTAATTCTCTTCCCTCTCTGTCTATTGTGTGTCCCTGGAGCACCAATCTGTCCATGTCCATCAAAACTGACTTTTTTGTTATGTCTGTATTTTCGTTTTTTGTTGTTGTTGTTTGAATGGTGTTCTGTGTTTCATGTTCAAAAGAAAAAAGCTAAAACTTTATCTGCTGGTTGTTCACCCTTTGATTTAGTTTCAACTCATTTCAAAAAAAAAAAAAAGAAAAAAAAAGATAAGAAAAATTAAAAAGGAAAAAATAAGTAAAAAGCAGTCTCATTTGGCCTCTGGAGCCCTACACCTGTAGTTAGGAGTCTAGCACAGCTGGAGAAGACCTGCCCGGAGCTGACTGTTTGCAAGAGCTGCTCTCAAGGGGCCAGCAGCTTCTCAAGTTCTATGATGAGGGAACTAATGGCTGGTTTTCCTACAAAAATCTCTGACTGTGATTTGGGTCCAACGGGTAACAAGGTGTTCTTCTCTTGAAATTGCAGCTAGAAAAATTATAAGTAAATATATGACCCACTTCATTTTTACTTCTGACTGGTTTTAAAAGTATAAATATGTTCTGCATGTCATGGCTATAGATTACTGCTTATAAATTATTGGGTATGATTAAAAATTTGTAACATTGGTAACAGAAAACTGGCTTGAAACTGGTAACTCTTGGTTGGAGTAATTTACAACTACAACTTGTGGCATGAGCCAACCTAGGGAAACAGGTCTCTAAAGATACATCTAAATTGGGTGATATTTTATGTAATTCTTGTCCTAGAAACAAGACTTATATAAGATAGAATTTAAGGCAGTGTCTCTTTGGTGAGGTATTAGAGGCTGCACCATCATGCGTTCGTGTGCAGGAATTGACAGTCAAACTTTGTAGTATCCAGATGATTCACTTGGTGTTTTTGGAGAGCCTAGATTGTTTAGAGGCTGAGTTTTGCTTTCCAAAGTTGTGGTTGTGCTCTGGTATTGCAAGGGAAACTTGAAGACTGTGGTTAAACTGCCAGTGTTTCATTGGCTGCAGTTGGTAGTTTGATCATAGGCTCAGGCAGGATTCTAACTCACACACATTTGTAATTAAGAAAAAAAAAAATCCTGCAGATGGAGATTGTTGCAGGGTTTGTGAAGGGTTTATGAGGCTATGGAACTTGTGGGGGCATAGAAAGCCTGGCTTGCCTACTCCAGCTGCCATTTCAGGAAATGCATATAGAATTATTATGAATTTGGAGGATTGTTTTTATACTGTTCCATTGCATCCTGATGACTGTTAAAGGTTTGCATTTAGTGTCTCTATTTGTAATTTTAAAGAACCCATGAAGAGATATTATTGTAAAGTTCTGCCTCAAGGAATGGATAATAGCCCTACTTTATATCAAAAATTTGTTGCTCCTTCAATGCAAGAGGTTAGGGCCTTGTATCCTTCTGTGTATATTATTCATTATATGGATGGTATTTTATTAGTTGATCCTTAAGAGGGTAGTTTTACTACAGGCCATTGCTCTTATATAAGGTTTAAAATCTTAGGGACTAGTTGTTGCTCCAGAAAAAATTCAGAGACAATACCCTTTCAATATTTGGGACATCAGTTACACCCTAAACAAATTGTAGCCCAGAAAATTCAAATAAGAAAAGGTAATTTACTTACTCTAAATGATTTTCAAAAGTTGCTAGGAGATATTAATTGGCTGAGACCTCATCTTAAGCTCACTACAGGAGAACTTAAACCTCTGTTTGATATCCTCAAGGGGGATGCAAGTCCTAATCCCCTTGACAATTAACTGATGAGGGACGAGTAGCTTTGCAGAAAGTGGAGGAAGCTATTAGCCAAAAACAGATACATTACATAGACTATGATCAATTGTTGGCTGCTTGCACCATTCCTACAACTCACACGCCCACAGCATCCTTTGCAAAAGGGACCATTAATGTGGATTCATCTTTCTTTGTCTCCAAAGAAAGTTTTAACGCCTTAATATGAAGCTGTTGCTGTGTTAATACAGAATTGTAGGTAGAATCATGGAAAAAATTTGGGAAAGAACCTGATGAAATATTTATCCCTTACTCCAAACAGCAGTTAAACTGGTTATTGCAACATACTGATATCTGACCTATTGCATATGAAAACTTTTCAGGGAAAATTGATAAACATTATCCAAAAGAAAAGTTGTTACAATTTGCCTCTATGCATGCTTTTGTATTTCCTGTAAATTTACACATGCAGCACATAGAAAATGCGCTCATCTAAAGGAAAGGCAGCATATGTAATTTGATCACATGTTCATTCCCTTTGAGTTTCCCCCCATCAGCACAAATAATTGAATTAGGTGCTATAGCCACTGTTTTTAAAATGCTGAAAAATCAAGCTTTCAATGTGTATACTGATACAGCCAATATATAGCTCATGGTTTACAACTACTTGAAACTATTCCTTTTTTAGATACTGCTAATTCTCAAAATTTGCAATTATTTATGCAAATACAACTCAATTTAAGAGAACGTACAGTTCTCTATTTTATAGGACATTTAAAAGCTCATACTGGATTGCCTGGCAATGCCACAGCAGAGTTGTATACCAGGAAGGCTATAGGCCTTACACAGGAACAATTAGCCAAACAATCTCAATCTTTACATCATCAAAATAGTAATAGCTTGATACAACAACTTGGTATTTCTAGAAAATGTGTATGTCAAATTGTAAAGACTTGTCCTGAATGTCCTCAATTTCTACCTGTACCATATAAAGGTGTTAATTCTTGAGGGCTTATATCTAATCAATTATAGCAAATGGATGTTACTCATATTTCTGATTTTGGAAAATTAAAATATGTACATGTGACTGTTGATACCTTTTTAGACTTTCTAGTTGCAACTGCTTTAACAGGAGAAGCAACTAAAAACGTAATTAGTCATTGCCTACGTTGTTTTTCTATACTGGGTGATCCAAATCAGATTAAAACAGATAATGGAACTGGCTATTGCATGGATGCATTTGAGGCTTTCTGTTGACAATTTAATATTACCCATATTACTGGGATTCCTTATAATCCTCAAGGACAAGGTATTGAGAAATGGATATTGTGGAACTTTAAAACAATATCTTCATAAAATAAAGAAGGGGGAGTTATATTCCCATGTACCACAAATTTATTTAAATCATGTTCTTTTTATTTTATAATTTTAAAAATTTGGATGCCAAGGAACTCTCTGAGTGCCTATGGCACCCTACAACCAGGCATATTTATGGCCTAGGTGAAATGGAAGGATCCACATAGTTGCACATGGCATGATCCTGATCAGATATTTAATATGGGGAAGAGGGCATGTTTATGATTTTTTTCCCAGGATGCTAAAGGAGTGTGCTAGCTGCCAGAGTGATTGGTGAGACATGCTGATGCTGGGACAAAATGATGCTGACCTGTGAGCTTGCTCAGTGTCCTGACAATGGTGACTGAAAAGCTGTTTTGAACATATGTTCCTGACCCACCTTTGCTTGTCTATGTCCCAGACTGGACAAGCTGCCTCACTTCAAGCTTTTAGACCTTGTGGGAAAAAGACCATGGAGAATGTGAAGTGGACACTGCCTTCAAAAAATTAATCAAAGCTGGGCGGTGGTGGCGCACGCCTTTAATCCTACCACTTGGGAGGCAGAGGCAGGTGGATTTCTGAGTTTGAAGCCAGCCTGGTCTACAAAGTGAGTTCCAGGACAGTCGGGACTATACAGAGAAACCCTGTCTCAAAAAAAAAAAAAAAAAAAAAAATCAGAGAAATTATAATGACTTTTCTATTTCCTTTAATGTGACCAGTTTTTCTGACTCAATCATGGACTGGTCTAGAAATCAATTCAATATTGGAAATAACAGGCTTCATTTGGAAGGCTGGTTCTTGACATTTTCAGAGATATATTTGAAAGTTAGCAGAAGTTCTTTATGAAGATATGTTAGCAATAGATAAAATTGGGACAGGATCTGGATTTCAAACAAGTGTTAGTGCATGTGTTAATTAAGGCTCCTAATCGTTTATTAATTGGTCATGTTAAAAGTATTTTTGTATCTTCTACAGTTTTTAATGTAAGTTGTACTGATTGTACTCTTTCCAGTTGTATTATGTGTTGAAATCTGACATGTCTGTCTGTTATGGTGGTCTATCAACCAGTTTTCGTTTTATTGTCTGTGAGTATTACAGGACCTTGGTATTCTGAGAAAAGCTTGCAGGTACTGGAAGAAGTGAGTCAGGCTTTAAGTAGAAGCAAGAGGGTAGTGGGCTGGATTATTGCCAGTATAGCAGCTTTAATTACATTAATAGCTGGCACCACTGCTTCTGCAATTGCTTTGACACAAGAAGTTGAGATAGCTACTTTTGTTAAGCATTTAGCAAAATATGTTACTAACGTTCTGAGTATTCAAGAGGATTTAGATAGGCATCTAGAAGAAAAGATTGATGTTCTTTATGATATATTCAATTACTGGAGAGCAGATTCAGAGTCTAAAAGTAAGGAGCTACCTTGAGTGCCATGCCAAATACCAATGGCTTTGTGTTACTTCTAAAGTTTATAATTACAGTCACTATAGTTGGGAAAAAGTTCAAAGATATTTGCAGGGTATTTGGCATAATTCCAATACCTCTCTGGATGTTTTAACTTTGCATACTAAGATTATAAATTTAAAGAATGCTGCTCTGCTGAGCTTTGATGATGCAGATATTGCTGATAAAATTATTCATGGCCTTTGGTCAGTATTCCCATCTTGGTGAGCTTCAAGGATGGCATATATGACTTGATCATGCTAGCCCTTCTTGTCCTGGGAATACTTTTATTCCTGCCCATTGTGTTAAAAGCTTGCCTTTAACAACATTAACATGTTGGCGGCCAAAGAACATGGCTTGAAACTAAAGATGAACCCCAAGACAGAGTTATTAATTTTAACAGGCTGAGAGCCAAGAACAGGTAAGTTCTGCACAGAGCCTTACCAACCTAAAACATTGATAATGCTAATTCCACAATGGGTAAGGAAGGCATTCTTATCAGAACTCCGAAGATAGGCACAGTCTTGTTTATGAAATAAAAAAGGAGGAGATGTGGAGGAGGGGGGGACACTTGGCAGGAATCTGATATTGGCCAAGGACAAGGAAATAGGATTCAGGCAGGAATCAGACATTAGGCCATGACAAGGAAGCAAGCTCAGGCAGGAATCTAATTTTAGGCTAGAACAGGGAAGTAAGTTCAGGCAGGAATCTTAATCTTAGGGTGGAACAAAAGAAGTAGGCTTCAGGCAAGAATCTGATTTTGGGCTTGGATAAGGAAGTGGACTTGGTCATTCTGGCAAGCCCTAGGAAACAACTGTCATGGGAGTAATCACAGGACTTTGCTTACTGCCTCGCTTGTTCCTCATTGTACTGCCTGCCTTAAATACTTGCATGTAATTAAAATGGTATAAAAGTGGATTGGAAAAAAAATAAGCCTGCCTCAGCCCCAGAACTACAATGTTGTCTAATTGCCTGTTTTCTTTTTAATCCCCACTCCTGCGCTTGAGAACCTGTTGATTGACTGAACGGGTTTGGTCATTAAGTAAAAAGGAAAAAAAATATTTTCTTTTGGGGTAATGGGATAGAACACATAAGCCCTGGTTGACTGTTCTATCCTGTGTACAAATGCTAACACTATGAGCTTTAGTCCTTCTTTCTACAACTGTCATGTCAGTGAAATGGGGGTTTTCTGCTGGAACTCTGATAGTATGCAGATTCATTCAGTAAAATTTTTTTTAACCAAGAGAAAAATCTATAATTTCAAATTTTTCTACATCAGATATTCCCCCCTTTTACATTGAATGGATTTACAATACTAAATTTTTCTTTTACAGTCTATACAAATGCATTGGACATAATTCTGAGAGGCATTAAAAATACAAACAGCAATAAAGGAGCCTGAATATTATGATTCTAAGTGAGTATGGAAATTAAACACATCTGAGAAACAGTCTTGAAGTAATTTACCTTCTTTTTTATCATAAAAGAAAAAGCTTTCAAGTGTACAACCTTTAAGCTAGAGAAACCCTGAAAACCTTGTTTTATATGTTTAGTTTATAACTGACTAACCTGAGGCTCATAAACTCATTAGTTTGCCTGGAAATCAAAGAACATACAGCATGGGCTTTTTTATGTTACACCACAGACCACCATTATTTCATAGCCACTGTGTCTGATTTATAGACCAGGGGTGATGACTTGAGACATGGGAGCCTTCTATACATACATAGCTAGAGATAAATCTACACAGTGACAGTCTAGCAAATACTTATTAATTGCAACATTCACGAACTCAGTCACTTCCCAACAGGTTTCTGTAGACTCTCTGTGCAAGACAATATCTGACTTTAAATTTTACTCTCAAATTAATGGCCACCATTCAGATCTATCACCCCAGTAAGTATTACCCAGTAAGTAATCCAGATATTCTAGCCTATAGCCACTTTGTGACAAATGGCACACAGGAAACAGTGGTGACATGTTCAGTGTGGATTTTCCCAGCCTGTCCACTCATCCATTTGGTTACTGAATTAACTTCAAGTATACTTTCACAAAGAAAATGAGTCCTTTTAGCTCAATGACCAAAGTGTTTTCTGCTATATTGGGTAATATTGTGAACTTTACTTCAAGGATGTAAAGAATGATTATATTAACTACAGATCATACAATTTTATTGTTAAAATTATTTCAACTCTTCCAATAATGCCTGGGCTGCCAAAATTCATGATTACCTTTTCTGAATAAAGAATCTAATTAACAAATCAGTTGATATTGGCTAATGTCACAGACAATATGGCCCTATAAGGACTACATGTCCCAATTCCTGGAAGTTACACATATGTCAGAGGGTAATGGGGTTTTCATACCTGTAACTAAGTAGGTTATGGAATTTGATACCGATGAATTATTCTCAACTGTCAAAGAGACATATCTGTATCTAGAGTTGGAGAGATTAGAAGTCTGATAGGGACCAACCAAAGTTTTGAAAGAGTGTCCTAGAACACGTGAGAGAAAAAAAACCAACCAACCAACCAACCAACCAACCAAACCAGACACCTTGGAAGACCAAACACTTGCCAGGGAAGTAAGAACCCAACATAACACCGAGGCTAAACTTGCTGACTGCAATGGGCTTAGAAGTAGGTTGTTTTCCAGAGCTTTAAGGAGGGCAGCTCCAAGCACACCGTAACCCTATGCAGGGCAGGAGGGCTTCTGACCTAAAGGAGCTAAAGGATAACTGTGCTCTTTTAAGCTGCTAAACTTGTGTTTTCTTTTTCAGTTCAGTTTTATGAACTTTTATAAAAATGAACAGAGAATCTTGCCAAATACTTACTGTATTATTTAAGCTACTGTTATTTTCTTCTTTCATTATTAATTTGGTAAATTACATTGCCTGAATGATTTTCAAATGTTCAGGCTTTCAAGCCTAGAATAAACTTCTTAGGTCCAGGCCTATGGTGTTCTTTCTTGGAAGTTTTTAACAAGATTCAATTTCTTTAATGAACAGGACTTTTCATGTTATGTATTTTTGGTGGTATTTCCGAGAAGCTACACTCAGGGCTTCAGTGTGCTACATCAAAGCTCTTTCACTAGGCTCTATCCCAAGTCCTATCTGCCTCTCCTTGAGCAAATATTGGTTCTGGTGCCTTTTTGAGCATCATTCGGATCATCCATTTAATGTCTACATAGTCTTTAGCGGTATGCGTATATTTTCTTGGTAAGTGTGACCAGGGAATTTAGATGTTTTACTTTTCCAGCAAATCAGATTTTGAATTGAGTGGTCTGGGTATTATCAGCTCAGGGTAGAACACTTACCTAGCATGTGTGCAAGCTTGAGTTCCACCCCTGACAGCACAAAAACCAAGCCCACCACCACAGCCTGAGTTTGAATGACTTTCTGAACTGTTCTATTTATTTCCCCTCTTTATTATTCCTTAATCTCTCATTTTGGATCTTTTCATTTTCTTGTTTCTTAAGGTAAAAATATTAGATTACTGACTGAAAAAGATAAATTTACTTTTACTGTTTTTTTTAATTTGCCTATTATATATTGTATGATAAAACTTTTCATTCAGTAAAAGCTATTTTCTAATTTCCCTTGAGACTTTCTCTTGGTCCATGGATAACTCAGAAATAATGGGTTGATAACGTTATACAAGCTAAAGGGCAGCATGAGCTACATACTGAATTCAAGGCCAGTTTGGGCTATAATTTCTCCCTCTATTTTTTCATTCTTTTGTTTTCTCCCTTCCTCTCTATATACAGACTATGCATGTACATACACATACTATATACATTACATTCATTCTCATATTCTGTCTGTCTCTGTCTCTGTCTCTCTCTCTAGCTGGCCTGAAACTCACTATGTACACTGGATGAGCCTTGGACTAATGGAAATATGCCTGAATCTGCCTCCCTAATGCTGGAATTAAAAGTGTTCACCACTATATCAAGCCCTAATTCAATTTTTTGCTATTATTTGTTCTTCCTTTCCTTCAAGTTTTTTTAAAAGTAATATTTATTGTTTTACTATGAAGAATTTTTGGATATGAAAGTATAATACTATGAAGTATTTCTTCTGGTGCAAATCTGATAGTATAAATTCTTAGTTTTACTTCGCCTAAAAGAAGTCCATATAGAGATGGCTCAGTGGGCAAGAGATCCTGTGTAGCCACGAGGATCTGAATCTGGATCTTCAGACCCAACATCCATGGTTGTTACACACACCTGTACCTCTAACACTACAGGGAGATGGAGACAGAAGGGTCACTTTGGATTGCTGGCAGTCAGTGTAGCCCTGTGAGCTTCAGGTTCAGAGAGAGAGACCTTGCCTCAAAGGAATAAGGCACGGAGTGATAAAGGCAATATTTAATGTCCTCTTCTGACTATACACGCATATACAGGGATGTGCATCTGCACATATACAGGTGTGTATACCATCCACACAAAACACACTTTTTAACAAGGACTCTTAACATGTAGCTCAGGTTGTTCTGAAATTTATTTGAGGTAGCCCAGGCTGCCTTCTTACTCATTCTTCCTTCTCAGATTCCTGAGTGTGCAGATCATAGCCTCACTCGTCATCCCCCATAATTTTTAGGGGGAATCTGCTATTATTCAAGCTTTCATTTCCTCTACACATAAATGTATCATTTTCTTTCAGAGTCTTTCAAGATTCTCATCATCTCTGATTTGCAGCAGACTAATCATGAGACATGTCTGGACAAGCTTTTCCTTTAGCACCCATATAGGATGTATTGAACTTTTGGATCTCTACTTAATATCTAATAGGAAACCTGGGATATTTTATGTTCAATGTTTTTCTGTCTCAACTTTTTCCTCTTCCTTTCAGTGACACAAACTTTATGTTCTTTATTTCTGTCCCATGCAGTCCTGAGATCCAACTTACTCTCTGCTGTCTCAATCTTTTCCTTTTGGCTATGAGAATTCATAATTTATACTGCTCATTTTCAATTGCTATAGTCTTCATCAGGCTACTGAATATTTAGTCATTTCTAACTTTGAATACTGTACTTTTCTATTGTGTTATAGTCTATCGTTTTAGTTTCTCTAATTATAAATGTCTGCTTTTCTATTCATCTCAACCATGTTTGGCTCTAGTCAGTCTACGGATCATGGTTTTAATGGCTGCTTTAAAGTCTGATAAATTCTTAAATTTGGGTTATCTTAGCATCTTATTGCACTCTGGACAGTTTAGATGTTATGCTGCAGTGATTCTGAGTCCTTTAAAATGTTCTAGAAAATGTTTTAGTGTTAGTAGATAATTACTCCATTTAAGTCCATTCAGACTCAAAGCCTCATTCTTCCCCCTCCCCAAGTTTCAATATTAATTCCTTTTAAAAGGCATTGTTCAAGGACTTGGGAGATGTCTCAGTGAGCAAGAGCAGGATCTGAGTTTGAATTTAAAAACAAAAAATAAAACAGAAAACTGGCTATAACTGTGCAAGCTGTAACTCCAACCTTGTTGAGTAGAGACAGATGTATCCTGGGAACTTGCCTGTTCTCTAACCATCCTAATCATTAGCCTAAATGGTAAGCTGCTGGTTCAGCAAGAGGTTGTCTCAAGAGATTGGTTTGTTCCTTTGTTTTCTGAATGTGTTTGCCTGGATATATACAGCTGTAACTTATGTGCATTCATCCAGTCTACACACACACACACACACACACACACACACACACACACACACACACACACACCACGCATGTGCACATGGTAGAGAGAATATGTGCTTTCTTAGCCGCACATGTAGGAATTAGGTGATGGTTTATAAGGTTTTGTATCATTCTATGTTGATCCTGTGCATGCAAAGTTTAGGAATGAGCCTGCATTCTTTTGTGCTATGCAAAGAATTAGTGATCACCTTTTATCTTTGTTTCAATGTTTCCTCCATGTTTTCTAACCCACAAGTGTATCTTTTTCATCAACCAGAAAGCCTAGTTTCTGTGGCCTCTTGTAGTATCTATCTGGGGCCACAGTTTAAACAATATGAGAAAAAATATTGGTGATTACACTCACATTGCATAGCAAACATAGCCCCCACTTTCTGGAGGCTCTGGCTAGAGATCTGCGTGTTTAAAACTGTTTTGGTGTGTGTGTTGCCACCAGTGCCATGGCATGTTGGTGGGAGACCACTGGTCCCTTTCTGACTTCTCTGGTACATACATGGAGTTCCTATTATTGTTTGTTACCAACTTTCATTTCTGCACCTGCTAAGCATTACACACAGGGTCAACCCCGGGACACAGAGCAGGGAGAACAATGTGAGACTTACCTGCACTGTATACTTACTTAAGTTTGAGCTCACTCTTCAATTGTCTGCTACTGTTTCTTCCCATCATTTAGATAAGAAAACAAGCACACTACCCAGCTCTGAATGTAACCCCTAGTACCAAGAGGCTGAAGAGTCACTGATTCACTCTGGGTACTAGTCAACCAACAGAAAATAGCTTTGGCCATTTTACAAACTGAAGCAGCTGTATAATAATTCTGGGGGAAATTTAATGTATCTATAGAGTTTCTCATTTTATCTATTTCGTCAATTAATACTTTTCCTTTTGTACATGAAAACCACTGGCATTTCATTACCAACTTTCATTTCCACTTAAGCTTATAATTACATACCGCTTTATATGAAATTGTATCTAGGATAAAAGACTAAGTCATATACATTGTGAAACTCTGAAGTCTACTGTAAAGAGCATTTTAGAAGCATCTCTAGGATTTTCTTAACTGGTGAGAAATAATAGATGTGGAATGAAACCTCCCTGTGACATTACTTACCAGCAATCATCCCTGGATTGACTATTCCTTGGCACAATGCCATAGGTCAATGAAATATTCTTATAAATGAGTAACATGTCCACAGTAAAAGAGTCATAGATGTGAGAATGTATGATATATGTACATCTAGATCCTTATTATGTACAATAAACATTTGGTTCTATTCCTGCAATATTTTCTAATTAGTAGGAAAGGTAAATGTCATTCCTTATTGTCTAAGATGGCAGCAGGATCATACCTGACTGCCTTCTACTGATTACAGTGAAGGAGAAAAGGAGAAGGGGCTTAAACCTATAGCATCAAAACAAACAAACAAACAAACAAACAAACAAACAAAGGAGAGAATCATTGACAAAATAATGACTGCATTGCCTCTAAAAACTAGAATATAGAGATTATCCATAAGGGGATTGTTCAAAAAGGGGGTCATTTTGTGCAGAATTAAGGTCTATTCATAAAGTTTTTATTTGTTTGTCTTTTGATGTAGGGTCTCACTCTGTATGCCGGGTTGATCTGGAACTTGCTAGTAAATCAGGCTGGCATAACTCACACAGATCTATTTGCCTTGCCACATGAACACTGATATTAAAGGAATGAGCCACTAGGTCAGGCATTATTCATGAAATTATCTTGACTGTCACATTCTCAGGCAAAATATTTGAGGATGTATACCTAAAAAGATGTTACCCACAGCGTCTGTGGCAGTCTTCAGAGGAAAAAAAAAGTTAAAACATAGCCCAGGGACTTTCTCCTGAGACCAGAGGAGGTGGTGAGGGAGAATCTTCTTTACCAACCTTTTGTAGTATTCAAGTTTTGTATTCTCTGTGCATGGACCATTGCAAACTTTACATTTCATTTTTAAGTAAAGCAAACGGATGCTTACTACTTTCGAAAGGGATTAACAATAACTCCCTTACATACTCCCAGTCCATCCATGTGTTTTATTGAGAGTGGTGGCGAAATATTGGACTGAATGATTCTTGTCATGATCAAGGCTTCTGAACATGTTCAACTTAATCAATACGTATTTCAAAGGGTATTTTTGTTTGATGCTGTTTTCAAAAAATTTAACAAGCACTGGCATGACTATTTGCAACTCTTTAAAAGTCAAGTTTGTAAGCACACCAACTCCAAGAAACACCAGCTCATAAGAAAGGCCAGTTCTAGGACTCCTGTGTCTTCAACATACACCACAGCTTGTATAAGTTACCTAAAACTCAAAATTCACTCAGTAAGAACCAGGCTCACTCTAAGCAGGTGAGTGCCTGAATGTGCTTTATAGTAACTAAAACTGGATGGCACTGGTGCATGAATTGTCAAATGGAACAGAGCTTCATAACAGGGGACCCAGAAATTAAGGCACAATCATAGAGGACAGTTTGAGATAAATGTAATTATAAATTAGTCAGAAGAATAAACTAGTCAAAAACTGGCTTTTCATATGAAACAATTTGTAGCCTCAATTCATTATTCGAGACAAGGAAAAAGAAGAAGAGGAAGAAGAACAAAATCACCCTTTTGCATAATCTAAAGGACCGAACTGGAGGCAAAAACGAAAAACTCAGAGCTGTTAAAAAAAGTTTCAAATAACTTCAGTATATCTTAGACTTTAATATATATTTTTAATTATATGACTGAGAAACACTCCTGAAGAAAAATGAGAAGTACCACGACTAAGAAGTAAAATAAACAACGTACACAAGAAGATGCTTAATTTCAGGGATCATCACAAAATGCCAACTTTAAAAACAGAAACAGTTTTAGATAAACACAAACTTCTGAAGCCTGGAACTACAGCAGTGAGAGCATATGAACAGAACTTCTGATCAGCACTAGTGAGGCAGAAATGTTAAGGAGCCACTTTAGAGACTCTACTACCAAACACACATTCTCTGTGATTAATACTCTTGCCCCTTAAACATGTCCAATACTTCAGAGAAGCAAAGTTGGTGACAGCAAATAACCCTCCAATAACTAACAGTATGCAAAATGATCAGTGTGATAATCACATGACAGAATACTGCACATCTCTAAAAATATAAACACACATGCATAGTGGACTTGAGTAAAAGTATGTGGATGGTATCATATAATATTTATGGCCTGTATAAAACACTACTTCCATGTATACCCACAGATAATATGCACTGGTTTAGAAATATACTAGAAGCCAAATCATAGACTGATGGTGGCTTTTGACTTTGGTCCTAACTTCTTTAGTGAGTTGATTTACTAAAAGTAACAAAAAAATATAACTTGAGTGTTAAGTGGATGTTTGTTGTATTATTTTTGACACTCCCTGGGCTTGAAAAGGCAAAACAGAGTCACTAATACCATTATAGGGATTAAAGGGAAATACTCCCTGCCCTGACTTGACCTGAAGCTCCTAAGGCTTGAAAATCTCTACTCATGACTTAGTGATATAGCACCCCCCCAAAAAAAAGTCAACCAGCCATGCTGTACTTTTCCACCAGCTCACTGCACATGCTCCAAACACTATAAAACCCCTCCCCTTCACCCAGCCCTCTGCTGTTTAAGAGGTAGCTGCCATTCTGTTCTTCCCAGTAAATCTCTTATGTGATATTTGTTTTGTGGTATGACTTTGTGGTATTCTTTGGCTCCCAACTGACAAGATGCCCTTGCACTGGAAAAACCTATACAATCAAAATTTAATTCTCTTCTCATATATATATAATAAATATATACTCTTTAGAAAAATATATACATATACATACACACACTTTAGAAAAACATGGTATGGATTTAGCATCCTAATGAGCAAAAGGAAAAAATTCCAGGCCATATAAATCTGGTGATAAAATTTAGTAAGTAAAATAAATGTATGTCAGAAAGAAAGCAAGGCATCTTGACCTTCAACAGTGCAACTTTCACTAAGCACTCGAAAACGAAGTAGTATCTCTCTCTCCAAGAGAAACCAACTAACCTGTGTGGGTCCTTCTGTGTCTCTGAAGCTCATCGCTCCTTGTGAATCTTTTGCCACAAAACATCCAGTTGCATATGAACGGTCTTTCTCCAGTGTGCCATCGGAGATGTGCTCGGAGGTGAGAGGTCTTGCCATATACTTTCCCACACCCTTCAATGTGGCAAACATGCTGCTTCTTCTTTCCTGGTTCACTGCTGCCCCTAACAGAACAAAACCAATACCATTATACCCTAAACTCAGCTTCTATCTGTGCCAAAAACACAGGTAGGCCATCTACATGATTAGAAAATGCTTTTCTGAGTATGTCTGAACAAAAACACATGAGAAATTTTTTCATTAAGGAAAAAAAAATCAAATATGGTCATGTACTATATAAACACTTATATGAAAATGTGGTAAGCTTCAGAATTTATGTCTACTACATAGCTCAGACTGCCTGTACTAGCTATAATGTTGCAGTTATCCTCATATTCACGATTTCCCTGTCACAGACTCCCTATTGTTGGAGTTGTAGGCATGCTACCCACAGGTAGGAAAGAAAACAAACCTCTTGAGAATTATCCTCTAAATATCAAAAAGATAGTTAAAATATACCGTGCACACCTTTAATCCTAGCACTTGGGAGGCAGAGACAGGCAAATTTCTGAGTTTGAGGCCAGCCTGGTCTACAGAGTGAGTTCCAGAACAGCCAGGGAAACCCTGTCTTGGGGGGCGGGGGGAATACGGTTCTAAGATTCACTTGTAGAGCAGGTCAGTGTGACAAGGAATTCCATGAACCCCTCCCAGCAAAACTAATAAATTATAAATCTACCTCCCAATACACTATTCAAAAATCTCTGGTCATAGTCCTAAAAACTAATAACAGCAAAAACTAATATTCTCTCTGAAATCTAAAGTATGTAACAATGGAGTCTATAGATCTAAGACTAACTCCTTTTCTTCCTTTCCACCTCCATGACAAAGGAGAGTTACAGAACAGTACAGCCATGAGGGCTTCCTCCCTCCAGCCTCTTCCAGAGAGGGGCAGGGCACAGTGCTTCTCATTCTACTGCCTGTTGCTGAGGCTGAGCTCCTGTTGAGTGTGGCTAAAAGGCACCCAGTGCCCAACTTACTGAACTCTGCAGTAATTGTGACTGATGAAAATGATATGGCCTAGGTGTTTCCTGACCTTCATGCACAGTTCATAAATTAGAGCTGCCAAGCCGGAAGAGGCAAGGTTAAGAAAATGTGAGCCTATTGTCCCTGCCTCCAAGCACTCAGCTGTTACATCAGGTAGCACTCTACCACACTTGCCACTTAAAAGCCCCAATTCTAGCTAGAATGAACTCCAATCTCAAAGAAACTGACCATCTGTAACCATCTGTAAGAAAGCTGAAGTTTAACTGAAGGGCTTGTTTTTAAAAGGAAACCACTGTTGCAAAGGCACCTGAGGGAAAGATACAGCGTTACTCGAGATAAGGCAAAACCACAGGTTGGTGAATCTGTGAAAAGAAGCACAGGTAGACAGGGAGAGTGAGCTTTGAGATCGGAAAAAAACATATGCTCCCAGAAGTCAACAAAGCAATAAAGCTTCAGCTAAACTAACCAAGACAAAAAGACTCAATTACCCCACTCACAAATAAAAATCATTATCAATCTCATGAAAATAAAAGGGCTCTTAGAGGAGCATTAAGTGTCACCAACCACCTAGGCTGACACATCTTAAACAGAAAATTTGAAAAACAAACAAGCAAAGACAAATGGTCAAAGTAAATCTGTAACAAAAAGAACTAGTCAGAAAAAAAACTACAAAGCGGAGAGTCAAATAGCTTTTCTCGTGAAATCCCTTTCCCCTGTATGTATAAGTTTTTGCTTGTTTTGAGACAAGGTCTCACTATACAGCACTGACTGTCCTGGAATTCATTAAGTAAACCAGATTGGCCTAAAAGAGAACCAACTGACTCTGCTACCTAGTGCTTGGGATAAAGGTTTGTACTATTATAATCACCTCCTGCTCAGTGTGTGTGTGTGTGTGTGTGTGTGTGTGTGTGTGTGTGTGTGTGTGTGTGAACTTTTTCAAGCTTTTCAAAGACTTGTTCAAAGAAGAAAACTACAGGGAACACTTCCCAATTCACTTGAAGGCCAATATACAAGAAAAGTAGAGACAAGCACCTCATGAACACATATGAAGAGAATCCTCAACATCAGCAAACTAAGCAGTGTATGGCACATGCTTATGATGCCAGCATTCCCCAGAGACAGAGACACAAGAGAGGCTGGCAGAGAGAGGGAGGGGGAAAGGAGGGGGAAAAGGGTGCAGCAGACAAAATCCAGTCACTTATAAAGAGAATTATACACCATAACCAGGAGGGTTTTACCATACATATGCAAAAATCCTTTGACTTGTAACAACTATACAGATTTTTTAAAAGCTCATAATTATTATAATAAATGCAATAAAGTGTTAGGCATTAAAAACCCTTTATGATTAAAATGAGAGAAAGAGAGGGGGAGAAAAAGGCAATGGAAGGGAGCTTCCTCAACTTAATCCAGGGTTCTAAAGTTGTATTTAAACAGTGAGAAACTAGATGATCTGTTCCCCTACCCTGAAAAAAAAAAATCAGATATTCTCCAAGGTGGAATAAGAAGTAAAACCAAAATTAGACACTATTAATGTATCTCTATAATAATAACATACTGTAACTATCTCTAAAATATTTAGTATATAACACTATAATATAGAAAATTTTATTCATTTTTTCATGCAGTATATTTTGACCATGCTTTTCATTCCTGATGCCCCCCCAGAAATTCTCCATCTCTCTATCCAAGCAACTTTATGTTGCTTCTTTTTCAAAAGAAAACTAAACCATAGAAACTAAAGTCAGAACAACCAGGCAAAAGACCAACAAGGCAAAAATTGTCAAAACAAGGCGAAATGAAATAAAAAGCTCCCCTCCCATATGACATAGAGGGGTTTGTTTGTTTGTTTGTTTTTCCAACTATTCTTGGGGATGGAGACTGCCCTGGACCATGGCTGATAAACCCAGTGACACTTTATTGGGCAAAACTTGATTTTTTCATTGTTAGTGGGTATCAATTACAAATAGCTTCTTGGTTAAGGATTGGACCTCATGTCCACTCGCTCCTCTCAGTGCTGTGGCCCCATCTAACTTGAACCTGTGTAAGTCTTTAAGTTTGAAGACAACCCACTTAGGACCAAGTGTTCAGTCTGTACAATGTCCAGTAATGGATCTGTGTTCATTCCTATCTGCAAGATGCTACTCTGATGAGGACTGAGTGAGGCACTGGCCTATGGGCACAGCAGTATGTCATTAGGAGTCACTCATTCCTATGTTCCTTTAGCAGAGGAAGTAGGTTTTCCTCTAGGTCCAAGACCTAGCTAGTCTCTGGTTCTTGGCCACTTTATCAGTTTCAGGTACAGGGATCACCTCATGAAGAAGTTCTTGAATCCAAATTTAAAAAATGGTTAATTGTTCCCATAGCATTTGTGCCACTATTGTATCAGAATGTCTTACAAGCAGGTTGCAGGGTTTGTAGCTGGGTTACTTTCTCTTGCATTATGCAGAATATCTTCCAGAACCATGAATGCTAATTAGTAGGAGTGAAGCTTCTAATTAGGTACCAGTTTGACTTTTATGTACTTTATGACATAAGTATTCTTTTCAGAAATAGTGCCTTAGAAATAAGATGTGGAGAGCCTTGGCAATCGTCTGTAATGTTTGGCAGGTTTGATGGGACCCCATTGGTTAAGGATTCAACAAGATGTGAGTATGTGAGTGCTGGCATGTACCTACCCTGGAACCAAAGGTTGACTTAGCAGCATAAGATGTCTTCTTGGGGCACTGTCTTACTATTTAGTGACTCCATTTACATTTCTTTCATATATTTATATATTTCGGAAGCTTCTACAGTAGCAGGTTTCCTTGGGTTTTTTCAAATGGCCTTTATTACTAGTTCTAGCTCTCCATTTTTCCTTCTTCATTCTCTCTCCTATCTTTTCCCTATTTAATCCTATTTTAGTTGTCCCTTTAACTCTCATAGCTTTATTTTTATCTCCCCTTCCTTCAAAGATCTTCCCCGCACCAATCCCAGTCCCTTACTAGGTACTTAATTTCCCTAGTTATTCAGATGGTAGCATATATTTTGAAAGCTTAAAAGCTAACATTCACATATAAGAAAGAACATATGATATTTGTCTTGGGATCTGGGTTACCTCACTCAACATAGTTTTGTTGTTGCTTTGCTTTGTTTTTTTATACCTCTATCCATTTACCTACACTTTTTGTTTTTCTTAATAGCTCAATAATATTCCACTGTGTAAATATACCATGTTTTCATTATCCATTCATGTAGACTGTTTCTAACTTCTGGTGATTGCAAATCAAGCAGCAGTAAGCATGGATGAACTGGTGGCTCTGTAGTACGGTACAGAGTCTTTCAGGTATATGCTCCAAAGTGGTACAGCTGGATCTTGAAGAGGCTCAATTCACAGCTTCCCGAGGAATCTCTACACTGTTTTCCATAGTGGCTGTACAGGTTTTCACTCCCAGCAGCAACGAAGAGGTGTTCCTCCTTCCCTGCATCCTCACCAGTGTGAACTGTGACATTTGTTTTATTTATCTTGGCCATTTTAACTAAGATAAGATGAAATCTTAGAGTGGTTTTAATTTTCTTGATAGCTAAAGCACTTTAAAAAGTGCTTTAGCCATTTGAGCTTCATCTTTTAAAAAAGTTCTATATAGTTCTGTACCTCCTTTTTAATTGGGTTCTTTTCTTAATGTTCTGTTTTTGTTTGTTTGTTTATTTTACTTCTTTATATATTCTAGATATTAAACCTTTATTGGATGTGTAGTTGGTTAATTGTCCAAATGATGGGTGTCTTTTGCAACACAGATTTGCAGTTTCATGAGGCCCCATTTATTTCTTTAATTATATTATCTTATTTGTGTGTTTTGTCTATATACCTCCTGCAAGATGGCCACCTGTAAAGTCCAGAAGAGGGTACTGAAACCCCTGGAACTAGAATTACAGACAGCTGTAAACTGTCATGTGGGTGCTGAGAATTAAGCCCAAGTCCTCTGGACTCCATCTCTCCAACTTATTAATTGTTGGTCTTAGTGCCTGTACTATCTATGTTCTGTTCAGAAAGTTTTTTCCTTTGCCACAGTGCTATAGACTCTTCTCTTATTTCTCTTCTGATAGATTCAGTAGGTCTTATGTTAAGGTTCTTGATACATTTGTAGTTGAGTTTTGTGTAATATGATGAGTAAGGACCTATTTTCATTCTTTTACATGCAGCCATCCAGTCTGACCAGCATCATTTGTTGAAGATGCAGTCTTTTTTTCCCAATTTATATTTTTGGTTTATAGAAATCTTATTTTTATGGGTGAGTGCTTTGCCTGCACATATGTCTGTGAACCACATGTGTGCAAATACCTAAGGCCAGAATAGGACATTTGATCCCTGGGAACAGTGTTACAGACAAGTATAAAAAACATCATGTAGGTGCTGGAACTTGAACCAGGACCCTCGGCAACCAGTGCTCATTATTGCTGAGGCATCTTTCCAGTCCAGTAGATGTAAAAATCTTAAATAATCATTATGAAAACTACAAGAAGGAATAATTCAGCAATATTCTACAATGTAAGATCAATACCCAAAAGCCAATGTAATTCTGTACACTTGAAATTGGGCGGAGGGGGAGGCTTCATTTATAATAACATCAAGAAGATTTCATAGGAATATCTATAACTTTAAATACTAAACTTACACTCTTTAAAAAAAAAAACCCTCACAAAATACTAATGAAACAAAACATCAAATATCTAAGCAGAAAAATGTTCCTTTTGTATAGATCTGAAGACTCAATATTTTTAAATCGTTACTATCCCTCAAACTGACTTGCAGTTTCACCTTAATTCCCATCAGGATACCATCTTGCTTCTCTGTAGAAATTGACAAGCTGATGCTAAAACTCACACAGAATCACCAGTGTTGCTAAACACTTAAAGCAATTTTGAGAAATGGGAGCCAAGAGCATTCAACAGGGAAAAGAAACTTCAGTAAATGATGCTGGGTCCCCATTTCCTTCATACCACATTTTAAAAAGAAACCATGTATTATCCTATCTAAATTTCAGAATAAATTCTGTAAAACTCAAAAACAAAACAACTATGAACATTCATTAGATTTGGCAATGGAGTCTTCAATATGACGTCAAAAGCAAAAGCAACCAAGGAGAAGAAACAAACAAAAAATTATACTTCAAAAGATGTTGTGCTTTGAAAGACACAATCACCATCTTGACAGTATATGACCATACTAAATACCAGAAAACAGCATCTCCAAACCATGTACTGGTGAGACCTTATACCTCAAACATATGAAGAACCACACAAAAAGATGATTAACATCACTAATCACTACGAAAATTTCAATACAAACCACACCGTGACAGCACTTTCAGACTTATTATTAGCTGACTTAAAAAACATAAGCAATCAGGTAATAACATGGACTAGCAGTCTATGGAGAAACCGGAACCTTCATAAAGTGCTGATGGGAACACAGAGTAGTGCAAACACAGTGTGGCAGTTTCTTAAATGGTTAAATAGTTACCAGACAACCTCATAACTCTATCTTCACGCACACACTCGCACCCATGCATGTCTGCATAAACACGTATATGCATGCAAACAGTGGCATTACTCAAAATGGTCAATAAGGAAAGAGTTCAGCTGTATAGACAGTGATGGGATAAACAAGTACTCTCTGTCTGTCTGTCTGTCTACACACACACAAACACAGAGAGAGAGAGAGAGAGAAGAAATGAAGCATTGATTAAGGGCCACCACAAAAAATCAAATACTGTATGATTTCATTTATATGAGACGTCTAGTACAGGAAAACCTATAAATACAGACAACAGTTAAGTAGAGCTGAAGAGTCTGGGGGCCAGGCATTTTCGAAGATGACAAAGTAGCTTAAAACAGACTGGTGACACCTGTGTGACTGTGAGTGTATTCCAAACTAGTGCAGTGTATATATTACAAATGGGTAAACGGCATGGCTTGGGAATCAGTCTGAAATCAAGAGAAATCTAGCTTTTACCTAGTAAGTGAATGGGGAAATTCATTTATTAAAAAACTATACAACACACAAGCAAAGGACTATGCCTCAAACAGCCCAACTTAATCTCCTGTGTAACACTGCATTCCAGTTTCTGAGAGAGAAAGCTCAGGAGGCTCCAGTGCTTAGAGGAAGTGGTCAGGACTGCTTTAATTCCAGAGAGCCAGGGTGAAAACAGCAGTTACCTTCCTTCTCCTTCCCTACAGTTAGGACAGGAGCAGGCAACTCTTCGGAGCCTCTTGCCAGGTTGCACCTCTGCATCAGAGGTCTGCTGGCCTTGCTGCAAATGCACTTGTGTGAGTTGGTCAGGACTAACAGCACCTATTGTCGCATTAGCAATCCCTCCAACTGCCACCGTTACAGGAGCTATAGTAGCTTGTTGGACTTTCACTCCATCCTGTCCTTGCTGTTGACCTACAAAAAAAGACGGAAAAACAAAGCATTGTAATGTTTTCTTTTTCTAAAATAATACATACGGACATTTTAAAGCTTTAAAATGTTACTTTTTTGTTTTTTTTGTTTTTTGTTTTTAACAATACATAAAAAGCAAAGGGCTTAATGATACGATATTTACCCAGCTGCTGGGATTCTATGTAAACATAACCACCTGATTGAAATCCTGTGAGAACTCTTGAGATTTCTGAAGCCTGGGTGGATATGGAAATATAATATATATATATATATATATATATATATATATATACACACACACACATACACACATACATACATACACATATACATACATACATACATACATACATATATATGCGCATAAACCATCATTACTATTTATTACAATTTTCAGTCAACACATAGTTCATATGGCAAGAAAATTCAGGAATAAAGGTGGTGGTGGTGGTGGTGCACATCTTTAATCTCAAGAGCTAGTAAGCAGAGGCAGGCAGATCGCTGAGTTCAAGGCCATCCTAGTCTACAGATCAAGTTCTAGGACAGCCAGGGCTACACAGAGAAACTCAGTCTCAAAAAAACAAACCAAAGAAGAAAATACAGAAATAAAAAATAAATTGAAGGATTAAATATTACAGGTATTTCTCAGAAACAATAAAGCAAACGTGTTTGATAATGACAAATTTTGTTTTACTTTTTAGTATGCAAACAGAATTGAATGTTTTCTCACTTTATATTTTTGAAACAGGGTCTTGCTATGTAGCAAAGGCTGGTCTAGCTCACTATATAACTCAGCTGGCCTCAAACTCACAATCCTCCTGCCTCAGCATCCTAAGTACTAGGGTTTCAGGCAGATACTCCCATCACTCACATCCTAAGTGGGTTTAAATGCAAAATCAACTATCTATCTATCTATCTATCTATCTATCTATCTACCTACCTACCTATCTACCTACCTACCTATCTGTGTGTATATGCATATATATTTATGTATATAAAATGTATGCATATATGTATTATATATGTATATATAGTCAATACTGTAAACAGAATTTTTAAACTATTTTTTTCTTATGTTTCTGCTGTTTTATTCCCTAGACTATGTCTCAGGTATAAACTAGCTTAGCTTCCTTTCATTACTAGGGAAACTAGGAAGGAATGTGACAAAACTGTTTATATGAGCTGACTTTATCCTGAAGTACTCTGTCTCCAGGTCTGAGCCATCATGTGCATAGGCTGGAAAGAAAACATGAACTTACAAGAGCATGCTACCGCAGAGATCTGACATCAGGGTAAGTTAATACTTACAAAGCCCTTACTACAGCTCATGCCACAGAACTGTTCACCACATTAGCCACTGTCTCCCTTACTGAGTTGAGTGGTACTACCAGGATATAGCATGTCAGGAAACACAAATGAGGGTGAAATAAAAGTGCTTACTTTACAACTGTACTTGCAGCACTTTAAACATCCGAGAAAACAGTAAACATCATCAAGTAAGAAATACTATTATGGGGCTGGAGAGATGGCTCAGCGGTTAAGAGCACTGATTGCTCTTCCAAAGGTCCTCAGTTCAAATCCCAGCAACCACATGGTGGCTCACAACCATCTGTAATGAGATCTGATGCCCTCTTCTGGTGTGTCTGAAGACAGCTACAGCGTACTTAGATATAATAATAAATAAATCTTAAAAAGAAAAAAAGGAAAGAAAGAAAGAAAGAAAGAGAGAGAGAGAGGAAGGAAGGAAGGAAGGAAGGAAGGAAAAGAAAAGAAAAGAAAAGAAAAGAAAAGAAAAGAAAAGAAAAGAAAGAAGAAATTCTATTATCAACTAACAACTCCTGACTCTACTGCTGTATCAAAATTAATCTCAACTTCTACTGTGAGCCCCTCCACTCCTTGGGAACACCCATGGTTAAAACACAAATACAGCCATACTTAAGAATCCACAAGAAGTTTATTCCAGGACTCCCCTGTGGAGATCTTTTGGGGCCACTTCTAGAAACTTGGCAAGATTTTGATACTGGGCCAGGACATAGAAGTAGGCTCAGGCAAGAATTTGACTTTGGGCTAGTAAAGAAGCAAGCTCCGGGGAAAAAATTTGACTTCAGGCTGGGACAGGGAAGTAGGCTCAGATAAGAATATTTACATTGGGTTAATACAAAGCTCAAGCAAACTTAGTGGAGGAATGTGTGGCATTCCTTTTATCTTAGACATCCTGACAAGCTCCTAGAACCAGTGATCATGGGACTTTGCTCATTGCCTTGTTTGTTCCTTGACTTTTTGTTTATTACCTTGTTCCTTGACCTAGAACTGACTATATTCTTTGCACATTCTTAGAATGGTATAAAAGGAGGCTATAGAAAAATAAACCCACTTCAGCTTCAGAACTGGCTGGAGTCATGTTATAATGTATAATTGTCCTTTTCTTTTCAATCCTTGCTCCCACCCTTGAGACGCTGTTGATTGACTGAGCTGGCTTGGTCACTCCCCTTTCTATTATCATATGCTACAATCTACAGAAGCTCAAGTCCCTTACACAAAATGGCATAGCTCTGCATAGTACTTATACACAACATCCGCCAATGAATTTAAATCATCACTAGTTTACTTCTACCATTTAATACAACCTATGTAAAAAGTAATATTTTATTCTTAAAAAAAAAAAAACTCAGAAGTTAGTGGGTATGATAGCACACACCTTTCACCCCAGCTCCCAGGAGGCAGAGATAAGTAGATCTCTTTGAATTCAAGGCTAGCCTGGTCTACATAGTGAGTTCCAGGAAAGCCGAGGCTCTATAGTGAATCCTTGTCTCAAAAACAAAAACAACACACAAAAATTTTAGCTGAAGAGATATACTACATCCATTGCCCAAATACTTTATTTGTGGGTTGGTTAAATCTTAGGATTGAACCTGAAGATGAAGTAGGTTAAATGGAAAATACGTATTTTGTTAGGAAGGGTTTCAGAAAGTTCAGTGTGTTCACCTTTGACTCAGCACCTATGGTAAGTGCAGTGACCCAAGTGAGGTCCCAGCTGTGCACTCATCACTGAACACTTGGAGACTCTGGTTCTTATTGCAAAGCACTCACCCTGGCCTCTCTAAAATTCATGCCTCTTATCAACTTCAAAAATCATTTCTGCCAAGTACTGTAGTGCATACCTTTAATCTCAGCATTAAGGGAGGCAGAGCTCTTTGAAACTGGAGGCCAGCCAGGTCTACATAGCAATTTCCAGGCCAGCCAGCATTATAGTGTGTGTCTCCCTGTCTGTCTGCACACCCCTCTGCACACACACTATTTCTGGGGCTAGAGCTGAAGCTCAGTAATAAAGGGCTTGCTTCCCAATGCACAAAGGCTAACATTCAATCTCCACTGCTGGCCTCCACCCCTCAAAAAGGAGAGGACACACATCTAATGATCCAGTTGGTTTTTCATAGGTAAAATCTTATATTGTAAACCAATATACAAGTACAAAGTATAATTACTATGCCTTAATGTACCCTGCATATTTACAAGTTTGAAATGCTCCGTAAAAGATCCTTTAAGTATGACTTTGCCCTGGCAAATTACTCACTCACAGTGATATACAATGAAACAAACAGGTCTGGGAACAGAGTTCTGTCTGAACACACGGTGTACAAAATCCTTATAACATGGTACCCAAGGAAGTGCACACAGTTCAATATGGAAAGCATTCTTTACATCCCCTGAAGTCATGAGATATTCTAACCACAAATGTCCAGCTACCATTCACACAATAGGTCACATCTTTCAGGTTACAGTGATATCTAACACGAAGTTCATTATTTTAAGAATTATGTATAGATCCCAGAATCCTTGGAGTCCTTCGTCATATCATTCACAAACTCCACAAGCCTCCATATTGTGAATATTTCTGTTTGTTCAAAGTATATACAACTTGACTAATTATTTTGATGAATAATATAAAGCAAGGCATAGTTGGACTTATAGTTAAGTATGGTAACATTCTTCATCTGGATATGATTCCCTGAGCAACTCAAGTTCAATATGCTGCCATCATTTCTACTACCGGTAAGCTACCAACCCTACAGCAGGACATGTAAGGCCCCGATGAGCCAACATCTCAGACCTTATCTTGTTTCTGTCTTTCCCTGGCTCAGTCTGTTCCTTATTCTTCTGTTCCAAAACAAATTAGTGTTCCTTTTTAGAGGGCTGCTGCACATACTCTTCAGATTGAGCAGGGTTGCCTTTGCTTCTAGATCTTTGAATGGTTGACTCTTTAGTGATGTTCCAGTTTCAGTTCAAATCGCCTCTATTCAGAAATGCCATTCTTAATCCTATGTCTGAAATAGTTCCTCTCTCTTAATCATTTTCTAGTTTTATCCGATTTTTTTTCTATTTCATCCCATTTGTTTTGCATTTGGTATATGCACACAGACAGCACTCATGTGGAAGCCAGAGGAAGACACTGAGTGTCCTGCTCTATCACTCTTCCTTATTCTCTGGAGACTATATCTCTCGATAAAAGTGGAGATAAGGTAGTTGGTGGTCAGCAAGTCTTAGCAATGCTTGTGTTGCTTGCCCTCAGTTCCCTGGGGTTACAGGTATGTACATAGCCATGCCAGCATTTTATGTGGTTTCTGGGAATCTGAACACATGTCCTAAATCCTGAGCAGCAAGTAATCTTACCAAGTGAGCCCTGGGCCCTCACCACACTGACACATAGCCACTCAATCAGGTGGCTAATTATTTATGGTATTTAAATAAAGCCTAAATATGCCCCATTTTGTTCAATAATAGTCCTACTGCCTTATATTCACATTCAGAAGTACAATGCACTATTTTGGCTGCTCCCACTTCTTGAATTAATCTCACAAGACTATGACCCATCTGCCTCAACTTCTCATCTGAGTACTAAGAATACAGGAGCAAGTCAGCAAGCTCAACTCAGGCTACCTTTCCCCCCAAAACCTATGGCATCCAATAACCATGGAGTTTACTGTAGGCCAAAGAGATGGTTCAGTGGTTAAGTATGTGCTGTTTCTGTAACTAGAGTTCAGGTCTAAGCACCCTTATCAGTATTACAGCTCCGTAGGATCCCAATGTTCTGTTCTTGCCTCTGAAGGCACAACACTCAGGTGTGCCTCAAGATAATTAAAAATAAAATCTTTGCAAATGAGAAGGTACTGCTAAATAATAACCGTTGCATTTACCTTTTTTATTATCAGGATCATTATTATGATCTTGCTAATCTGTGTCTTGTCAGTCTGTACAGACCCTTCCAGGAGGTAGTGTGTCTGTGTGTGTGGGGGTTGGGGGGGAGTAGAATACAACCAAAAATGTTCAAAGGGTGCTATTCTGAACACAGAACTTCCATGCTCACCGTCAATGGCTGGTTGCGGTCATGTGCATGTGAAGTATTGCACCACATGGACTTCATTTCTGGTCAGGAGACTTTCTTCCAAGTCAACACATTACAAGGCTACTCTGCTGCCTGTGTGGCTAGTGATCATCCCGCCCTGATGCTGTGCTTTCTGGGCTTCCAACTCTATCGGAAATGTCTCCCATCTCTTTCATTTTTAGCCAGCATTTACACCCACATTCTTACAGATTTATCTGTTTTCTTTATTCTTCATCAGTTGTTTGCTTTTTACACTATTAGAGTTAGGTATGTCTCCCATCACTGCTAAATATCATGACAGAAGTAATTGACAACTCAATTGTTAGTAAACCTAAAGATAACCTTCAACTTACTCTTACCCTAACCCCTGGTTACTCCTCCCGAGTTCTCCTGTGTTTTACTGATCTCACTGCATTCTCACCTCACCTCACCTCACCTCACCATCCTTTCTAAGCTGCTTTTCTTCTCCCCTCCACAATACAATGCTGCTCTCTAGGATGCTGGATTCTCAACTTGATCACTTGTGAGGGTGATCTCATCTGCTCTCATACAGTCATGCGTAAGCAAGTGCTTTCCAATTCTATCTCTTCCACTCAGACATCTCCTAGGAGTGTCACTTTGTCACTGTCTTATGCCAGGAAGCATTCCTAAATAGATTCCTCAGAGGCAATCTGTCTAAAACCCAGACAAATTAATCTAGCTCTTTTAACTGTCCAAATAAGAAATCTAGAAGTCTTTCCTGACTCCCCTTTATCTTTTCCATCCCCCACAACAGAAACTATTATTTAATACCTATTATGAGGTAAGAAATTTACCACACGTTTTATAAACTAACATTCTAATACTTATTATTGCTGTAACCATGTTAAGATTTGAAAATTAAAGTTTTTAAATGGCATGAAAAATATCTAAGTTCACAAAGCAGATATGAAAAAGCCAACTTCAGAGGCCATCTTCACCTTACCATACAAATTCCTTATGTGGGTCCACTGGCCCCCTTGAGAATACTTCTTCAATTTGTCTACATTCTCCACCCAATTACTTGGACATTAGGACACCCAGGCCCTATCGTCTTTCATCAGTTTTGATCCTTGCAACATCCCTATTGAATGTCTAGCTCACCCCTAAAGTCAATGAGCACTGCACGTAGTTCACCATGGAGTCAACACTTTACCACAGTATACACTTGCCCAAGAGCATCTTCTCGAGTTCCTCCTCCACTCTGCTCTCTTCCCTACATTCAGTGATATCCTCTAACCTTGAGTGACTCTTGTTTCCTTTTCTTGAGAACTTTGACACACTCTCCTAACCCAATATCTCAGTCTTACACTATTCACTACAACTTCAATGTTTATGCTCTCAATTATAGCACTACAATTAACCATGGGTTAAAGTGAACAACTGAGAAGTTAAATATGTTAAGTTATATAATATGAGAAGTTATATAAGTTAAATCACTGTGTGATTCCCATATCAGTTAGTTATAAGTGACTGGATTAAAGCATTTCAAAGACTTAGACAAACCCTGTGGTACAGGAGTAGGAAAGCAAACAAAATGGCATCTGGGGTTTGTCAGTCTCTTGTGTCCCAGTGGTAAGCCCTGAATCCCTTGTGTCACAGTGGTGAACCTCTGAGATCACAAATTCAGAGGAACAGTTTACTCTGGCTCAGAGGTTTGGAGTTTCAGTTTAAATTCACATGTCCAAGTTTCTGGGCCTGTAGTAATGCTGAATGTCATTATATAACAGACGTGGCAGAATAAAGCCATTCACTAATATCAGATATGAGATCAAGTTACAGGAAGAGAACAGGAATAATAGATATCTGTCAAAGACTGTTGAAATAGCTCAGGAGTAAAGGTGCTTTCTAACAGGCCTGACAATTTGAATTCAATCCCCAAGACCTTCATGGTGAACTTACTACAGCAAGCTGGCTTCTTGCCTTCATGTGTGCCACTGAACTACTCAGAAAGACTTACCTGTCAAAAGCATGCCTTATTATTCAAATTTCCCAGCCAGGCCCCACCTCCTAACAGTTCATTCAGTATGAGCTCATCAATGGATGATCCCACAAATTAAATTATTAGCAACTTGATGATCCAAGTTGAGAACCAATCCTTCAATACATGAGTCCTCTTAAAGCACATTTCATATCCAAGCCCAACACGAGGTCTGGATATCATGTTTCTTAACTACAAAACAACCTTGCATTGAGTAAGGTTTTCCTGAAGGTAAACTACAGCTTGAGAAAATTAAGAAATAGGCAAGCCATTTCTGTAATTAAGTGAATGAATAACAAATGACTTTCAGGACTATTTACAAACTGTGGGTCATATACAATTTGAAAACCAATAATGAGATACTAAGTAATCACAGTGTAACAGTACTTCTAGAGGCAACAGTCTTTGGGGCAAGCACTCCTCTCTGAGAGTTATCATTCCCTGTATGGTTTCTTCTTTGAGATCTGGGAAGAAGAAGCATATTTATTTAGGATATATAGTACAATGTCTAGAATACAATAAAAACTCCAGAGAAATTTCAACTGCAATAAACGTGAAGCCATAAAATTCATATAATACAGATGTTAATAACAGACATTCTGATTTTTACATCTCTCCATGAGAAAAGCTATAGTTGCATCTAAAATGTGGCCCTTGAAGATCCAGCTAAGGGCTTGGTCCCAGCTTGGTGCTGCTGGGAAATGGTTGGAACTTTAAGTGGGACCTAGCTGGAGCTTTTAATGGGGCAGGGCAGTGTCCTTGAAAGGAGATTATGGATCTTGGCTTTTCTGTCTATGTCCCTGGGGTAAACGGCTTTGCATAACATGTTCAGTGGAGATGTGCTATATTCTCTCCACTCCTGAAGGAAAGGGGATGAAACCTCTACAACTATGACTTATTTTAGTGTGTTGTTGTTGTTGTTGTTAGTAATTTCATTATTTCAGGCATTTTTTATAGTAATGGAAAGCTAATGAACACAAGAATGCAGTATACAAGTAAGAGTTATTCACTCAAAAGTATCTCCTGAGTACCTGCATATATTTGATGTTTAATGCTTCTAGCAAAATAAAAATAAACAGAATCTGATGTAAAACATTTACCTGTAAGGATTAATAAACTCAAATTTCTCACAATGTACACAATAAAACAATGTATACAATATACCTACACTGCACACAAGAAAGTGATTTACAATGTGAAACAATGAAGAGAATATTTAAAAGCCTAACCCCAATGCAGAATGCTGGTAGGGATTAAAGTTTTAAAAAGTGTACAGTTAAAAATATCCAAGATCCTAGCATGATGGTACACACCTGTAATTCCAGTGGTGGTGAAGGTGAGGTAGGAGGATCATAAATTCAGGGTCAGCCTGGCTTACATAGCCAATTTCCAGATTAACAAACCACTACAATTCCCTTTAGGGTTGGAGGATAAACAGATGAGTCTTAATCAGCTTATGTGTTTTCTGGATTAGGGAAGGGAGACATTGTTAAGGTATGTCACCCTCATCCAATCCAGAAAAAAAGCTGCCATATAATTCACTTATGCTTACTGAACTGACTAAATTGAGAGAATGAAACTTATTTTATACTTAGCCATTGCACGTTCTCTTCTAAAACATAAGATGGCTATCTAGACTTCTCAAATTCACTACCCTGAGTAGTAAACACAGATATAAACCTAAATTAGCCTGAATCCAGAGCTGTGCATTTTTCTTTTAAGATGGGCACATTCTTTCCTTGAGAATTAGGGTTATTATTTCAGGTCTGGAAACATAAGAGATCTATATGCACAGTATTACTTGCCTTTCAAGTCAGGTGTCTAAAGACAGTCCTCCTTGGAATATCCCTAAACTAGGAAGGAAAGCACCTTCGTAAAACGTCAGCTGCATATGTCTGTACCTCTAACACATGTGATAAGTAGGGGGAAGCAAGACCACTGGTACTCATTGGCCAGCCAGTGCACTTTGAGTTCAGTGAAACAGTGTCTCAAAAAATAAGATAAAGAGCAATTGAGAAAAATGCCCAACACTAACACCTCTGGCATCCACATGAATGTGTACACACACACACACACACACACACACACAGAGAGAGAGAGAGAGAGAGAGAGAGAGAGAGAGAGAGAGAGAGAGAGAGAGAGAGAGAGAAAGAAAGAGGTGGGAAAGAGAGAGCGAGAGAGACAGAGAGCACTTAGTGAAAACAAAGACACACTTATTTTTTCATCCTTGTAATTATTTCTACTTATTTCAACTTCTTTAAACAAGTACAGCCTCCTGTCACCTGCTATCCATACTGAGCCATCTAATATGTAAATGTGGCAACAAATATTCCACATAAGTTGCACAGAAAGGTACTTTCAGGATGTTTAACCTTGTCTTGTTAAGGGGAGAATTTTCATGGCCTGGTCCTTGCTGCCATGTTTATATAAGGAGTTCTGGTCAGCAGAAAGCTACCTTTAATTCCCTGATCACATCATGCTATTATATGAATCAGTCCTTTGACCATGAATGTCTTTTCTCTATCAACCTGGCTAGTTTCTAGCCGTGAATCTTGAGCTATTCTGCATCACCTCCTCCAGGGAAGCTTCTTCACAAATTTCAAGAATTACATCCTAAGAGGAGGACTCTTAGGTCCTCACAGGAGAAGGTTCTTGTATTTAAGTGCATTATCACACTAGTTATATAGTTATCCTATATAACTAGGATAAATAACTAGAATTTCAAGCCCCCAATGTCTCTCACTGAACGTATGTATTCTATATAGATCTTTCACATTAGGTTCTCTATATAAGGTGCCACAGCACCTGGCACCTAACAAGCTCAACAGCTATTTACTAAATGAATAAAAATAATCATTCCAAAGCCTTTTTGTGTCAGTCCCAAGGCATCACCTTCTTTCTGTTTTGAAACTTTTCTTAAGTGTGTTCTATCACCCTATTTCAACAGCTGAAGGTTTGGTTTAGCATTCTTAAGATTTATGGAGTAAAACTGTCCTGCCCAAGTTTTGTGGTAGTAAAAATGAACCATAGAGCTCACACAATGAGGGCACAAACAATGAGGGAGGATTTTACTGTTTCAATCCCTAGGGTTCCATTGTAGAACCCAGGTATAGATTCCCAAGCATGGTAGTACATGCTTGCAGTCTCAGTACTAGTAATGATTCCCCTGGCTTGCCTAATGGGTGGACTGTAGGCCTGTGAGACTCTTTCTCAAAAGAGGTGGACATCCTTCCTAAGGAGGACATCTGAGGTTTTCTTCTGGCTTATACAAATATGCACACATGTACATGTACACACACATGTGCACAAACACACATATACATCTCAAAATACATGCACATATGGCAAAAACATAAAATCCTGAGTGAATGTGTACTGTTACTGACACAGGCATGACAATCATCAGGACGCAAAGGACTCAGACCCACTGGCTTTAGTGAAGTCATTCACATATGGGTCAGGCTCCTAAAGGCAAAGCTTTCCTCTGGGATCTAAGTATGAGCTACTAAAGATTGATCAGTATATCAAAAAACTAACTTCAGCTTCTTCCTCCAGAATGTTTACAGCCTGAGACTCCTGGCCCATAGAGACTTTCTACTGAGACTAGCCAACTCATCCCCCTGTGCTGTGTTTAATAAATATGCCAAGGTTCCAGGTTGGAGGGATACTTAGCAGGTGCCACTCCACCAGAGTACATACCCCACCCGAGTAGAGCTTTTCTGTACATGTGTCTGAGTATCTGTCCTTTCTTCATTCACTTGCTGCCCCTAACTCAGGCTTCCAGGACCCAAGTCAAGAAAGACCAGGCATCCATTTAAAAATAAATGAACAAGCACTGCACCAGTGCTGTCCAATACAGCTACATCTAAAAACATTGACTATTAGGACTAGAAAGGTAGTGCATCAGCCACAATATGAGTTATTCTTTTAAGTTTTACTTTAACAAACCACATTTAGCTTGGGATAGTAAAGAGTGTAGCCATTAGGTCTTAAAGATGATCTGTACACAAAATCAATGAACGATAGATACTCCTTACTCTTCTTTGAATCCTCTCAATGATCAATACTGGCTAACTTAGCAGTGGGTATATCATTGTTCTTCCCTCTGCCAGAGAAGCTCCCATTTTTTTTTCATGGCTCAGGTTTCTCCTGACTCTCAGAGATGGAATACAGCCCTCACTTAGGGTCTCATCCTTCAGCACTTCCAACTGTGTCCTCATCACCTTCACCTTCACACTCTACTGCCATTTCAATCTATCTCTATGAAGTTCACTTCCAAATCCAGAATGTTGAGTCTGTTCCTTTCTCACATCCCATCTCCGATGTGAACTGAGCAGTTCCAATGGAATACTGTACTACTCCATAGGCTTTAGGAGGACCAGAATTCAAGCTCATTCTATTCTTTTATTCTGAATGTCATTTCTTGCAGGGTTCTTTGTTTGTTTGGGTTTTTTTACATTTAATTATGTGTGTGCACATACTGTCAGCATCAAACTCAGATAGTCAGGCTTAGTGACAAGAGCCTTTACCTTGCCAGCCCCAAATGTCTGGGCTCTTGCAAATTATTAACATTTTGTTGGCTACAAGCTTAGATTTCTTTTTACTGATACTTATGCTAACTTTATGGTCCAGATACTGGTTTCTCCCATGTAGGCTTGATGATAAAAACACTTTCTAAATTAATTCACCTTCTCTTGCCTCTCAGAAAGGATACACCTTTACACATCCTTTCCGTGAGTTGTTGTTTGTCCTTATACTGACACTGTCATTCTAAATCCACATTTCTACCCACACTTCAACTTCATTTTCTAACATTTCTACATACATATACATACATACATACATACATACATACATACACATACATATACATACTCAGCTTCCTGTCCTTTGTACCTGTTGTTTCATGTTCATCAGGGCCTACCTTAATTTAAATATCAGTTCAAGCTTCATGTAATTTTTATTTCTGCCCTAAATCTCACTGACTACACCCTACTCTTAATTCAGAATCACCACCATTCATTCATCTCACCTTAGTGTCCAGTATCATAGATTATTCCTACATACTAGAACATAAGATTTATAGAAGGCAAAAGTTTATACCTTCATTGTCTCTGAATTTAACTTAACTATGCTTGCTTTTAATGAGAATATAAGAATAACTACAAAGCACGTGCCTGAGAGTCAGTAAAAGGTGAAACACAGCAACCAGGGACACTGACCATCAAAGGGGTAAAACAAGAAGAGAATTCTACTATAATCACAGAGAACATGAGCACAGGCTATCAATTTTATTACAGTAATCATCAACTAACGCTTGAGATTTTGTTGTTGTTCTATGCTCAAAATATAAGAGAAAACACAGTTTCGGGCTGCATATGTATATCTCTCCAAACACACACATTAATATGTATTTTAATGAAATCTGTCACAACAAAGGAAGCAGGCAGCTCATATAGATCAGTGTAAGAATTCCTAAAACATCACGACAGTCTTAACTCCATAGATGTTATAGCTGATCTTCCCAGCCCCGAAAATACAGAACTAGTACAGTATGCTCTGTCAGTTCTTAGGGTCATCTCTTAAAATAGATGCACAGTTTAGGGCCAAGAGAGGGTTAGGGTTAGTCTGTCATGGAGCATAGTCTAACTTCACAGTGATGGCTATTTTAAGATGCATCTCTAAACAGCAAACCGAACAACCAGGAAAACACTTGCTTTCTTCTTTCAGGTGTAAAACTAAGAGATGGATCATTCTTGCCATAAATACCACCCAGCACCCTCCGTCATGCAACCTGGACCCATTTTCATTTGCAGGGAGCTCAACTGTAGCCACTCTCCTTTCACTTCTAATTAGGATGGGAAAATATGAGCATTTTTGAAAAGAGTACCTGATACCTAGTATTTTTTTTTCTTGGCCGCAAACAACATCTGGCTTATGCTGGAAGGGTCAAAACACAGGCAAAGAAACAGCTTCATTCACTTTCCTGGTGAGCTCAAAGTATGAATGTTAAAAATCCCTTAGCATATGCTGGGCAGTGGTAGTGCACGCCTTTAGTCCCAACACTTGGGAGGCAGAGGCAGGTGGATTTCTGAGTTCGAGGCCAGCCTGGTCTACAGAGTGAGTTCCAGGACAGCCAGGGCTATACAGAGAAACCCTGTCTCAAAAAAAAAAAAAAAAATCCTTTAGCATAATAAACATGGACAAAAGAATCATTTGTGAACAGACTAATTTAAATAATATGAAGAGGTACTCAATGAAAGGAATAAACTTTACTGTAAAATTAACTATAAGCTTAATCCTTTCAATGGATAGCTACATTTCCTCTTCAAAATTGTTGCAAGAACTCAAGTTATAAAGTGATTTTTAAAATTTCTTTATCGAAATAAACTTCCAAACCAGGGTCAGTGATATTGATATTACAGTTTCATATTTTATTTGTATGGATGTTTAATATGCATTTATGTCAAGGCACATGTAGTGCCTGCAGAGGCCAGAAGAGGGTTTAGATCCTGTGGAACTGAAGATACAAATGGTTGTAAGCCACTGACATGGTTTGTATACTCTTGGACCAGTGAGTGGCACCATTTGGAGGTGTAGCCTTGTTGGAATAGGTGTGACCTGCTTGGAATAGGTGTGTCACTGTGGGTGTGGGCTTAAGACCCTCACCCTAGTTGCCTGGGAAGTCAGTCTTCTACTAGCAGCCTTTGGATGAAGATGTAGAACTCTCAGCTCTGCCTGCGCCATGCCTGTCTGGATACTGCCATGCTCCCACCTTGATGATAATGGACTGAACCTCTAAACCTGCAAGCCAGCCCCAATTAAATGTTGTTTTTTTATAAGATTTGCCTTGGTCATGGTGTCTGTTCACAGCAGTAAAACCCTAACTAATACAGCCACCATATTGCCATGTAGGTACTAGGAATCAAATCAAGGTCCTCTGCAAGAGCTTCCAGTGAGTGCTCTTAAACACTGAGCCATCTCTCCAGCCCCTGTATTACTTTTTAAACCAACAATTCAGTTCTCTAATTGTTCAATATGAGACAACTCAGGACTATTTCCACATACGCACACTCACCTGAATTCATGAAATGAATGATTTAAGTAGAAGAGCCTATGGCAGATTACAATCACGTCCCTTTCCCTTTAACCATACTGGAGAGATGATTATTTTTGTTTTCTACTTTATTGCCTCTAAAAAACCCCTCAGGGTGCCTCTGTAGCTTAGACATGACCTTGTCATGACCCGGAAGCAGTCTGGCATCCTGTCCCTTGAAGATTCTGAATGGAAAGAGATGTGGCAAGCGGTAATTCTAGATGAAGTAAATTCAGATTGGGGATTTCTTTTCTCAAGTGCTTGGGTCTAAAAGTGCTTTTGATTCCATCTGGATTTTTAAATATTTACATATATTCTAATGAGGGGCAGGTACCTAGACCCAAACAGTCGTAAGAAGGTAACTCATTTCCAACATGCCTGCCTGCATTCTAATTGACCCACAGTAACATCAGCAGTGAAATTTATTCTTTCTCATTTAAGAAGTCAGTCAACACTCAAAAGTTTATTTGTTTTGGTTCAATCCCTAGTACCAACCCTAACACCTGTTAAAAAAAAAAAAAAGTCTGATTTTGGAACCCTTGGAGCTTGTATTAGAGCTGCTACTTATCCTGCACTATAAATTCAGAAAATGGCTCTTAAAGCACATTTAGTTCCATTTAAGAGAACCACATAGTTCTCAAAAGAAGTACAAATGTGCGATATTTTTTTAAAGTGTTCAAATCTTAGTCATAAGAGAAATACAGATTAAAACTACTCTCAGGTTCCATATCACCCCAGCTGAATGGTTATCATCTAGGAGACAAGAAATAGCAAATGCTGGTCAGCATAGTGAGCTTAAAAATCAGTATGAAGACTTCTCCAAAAACCAAAACTAGATTTACCATACAACTCAGATATACTACTACTCTGTACATAGCCAAGTAAAACCTTCTATGTCATACTACAGAGATACTTGTACATACATGCTTACTGCAGCTCACTTTACCAAAAAATAAATGAGCAATGAAAATATGGTAGATATACACATTAGAATTTTATTCAGAAATAAGGAAAAATAAACTACTATATTTACAGGGAAATAAATGGAACTGGAAAATGATCATTAAGTGAGGTATCTCAGTCTCAGAGAGATATTGCATGTTCTTTTCATGTGGATCCTAGTTTCTAATGTAAAATATATATATATATATTTTTTTTTCTGTCTCTCTCTTTCCCTCTCCCTCCCCCACCCCCTCTTAAACAGGATTAAGTATGGGGAGAAGCCAGAAAACTAGAAAGTGGACCATGAGGTGGCAGAGGAGGATAGACTAGGGAGAGAAGAGGGTAACAACACATGATATGAAAGGAGAAGTAACAAGATGCTCCACTATGTTCATAGCAGCCTTATTTATAATAGCCAGCAGCTGGAAAGAACCCAGATGCCCCTCAACAGAGGAATGGATACAGAAAATGTGGTACATTTACACAATGGAGTACTACTCAGCTATTAAAAAGAATGAATTTATGAAATTCCTAGGCAAATGGATGGACCTGGAGGGCATCATCCTGAGTGAGGTAACCCAATCACAAAGGAACTCACACAATATGTACTCACTGATAAGTGGATATTAGCTCAGAAATTTAGGATACCCAAGATATAAGATACAAGTTGCTAAACGCATGAAACTCAAGAAAAACAAAGACCAAAGTGTGGACACTTTGCCCCTTCTTAGAATTGGAAACAAAACACCCATGGAAGGAGTTACAGAGACAAAATTTGGAGCTGTGACGAAAGGATGGACCATCTTGTGATTGCCATATCCAGGGATCCATCCCATAATCAGCTTCCAAATGCTGACACCATTGCATACACTAGCAAGATTTTGCTTAAAGGACCCAGATATAGCTGTCTCTTGTGAGACTATGCCGGGGCCTAGCAAACACAGAAGTGGATGCTCACAGTCAGCTATTGGATGGATCACAGGGCCCCCAATGGAGGAGCTAGAGAAAGTACCCAAGGAGCTAAAGGGATCTGCAACCCTATAGGTGGAACAACAATATGAACTAATCAGTACCCTGGAGCTCTTATCTCTAGCTGCATATGTATCAAAAGATGGCCTAGTCGGCCATCACTGGAAAGAGAGGCCCATTGGACTTGCAAACTTTATATGCCCCAGTACAGGGGAACGCCAGGGCCAAAAAGGGGGAGTGGATGGGTAGAGGAGTGGGGGGGTGGGTATGGCGGACTTTTGGGATAGCATTGGGAAATGTAAATGAGGAAAATACCTAATTTAAAAAAAAAAAAAAAAGAGAGGGGAGAAGGGGGAGGGATACCCAGGAGAATAGGAATGAGTGGGGATTACATCTGTACTAAATGCATACAGATTACTTAATATTTTATCAGCACTGCATTGAATGTTACATGTATCTAAAACAGAGGATGTAACCAGATTGATGTTATATACAAATTGTTGTACTTTTAATTATAAGGACTTTAAAACCGCTTGTATAGCATTCCATGTAAATATATATGTTTCAGTACAAAAAAGACCCACAGAAGCACAAGAAAAATGTATTATGTAATGTAACCTTTTTTTTTTCTTTTTTTTTTTTATTAGAAGTTACAAAACCCATATTCAGAATAAAAGCAGATATACATTTTTTGGGGTTTTTTTTGTTTGTTTTGTTTTTTTGTTTTTTTGAGACAGGGTTTCTCTGTATAGTCCTGGGTGTCCTGGAACTCACTCTGTAGACTAGGCTGGCCTCAAACTCAGAAATCCACCTGCCTCTGCCTCCCAAGTGCTGGGATTAAAGGCATGTACACCACTGCCTGGCCAGATATACATTATTAATGAAAGGTTTTTTATTGTTGTGTATCTGTATGCATGTTTATTTGTGTGCATGTGCAGGCCAGAAGCCAACCTCAGGTGTTCATCTTTAGGAGCCCTCCCCCTTGTCTCTGAAGTCCAGTTCTTTCGTGTGACTGGGGCTAATCAGGAAAGCTAGGCCGGCTGGTCATCAAGTCCCAGGGACCTTCCTCTTCTGCCTCCCCATGCTGGGCTCATGATTGGATGCCATCACTTCTGTCTTTAACATGAGTTCTGGGGGTAGCACTCAGATCCTCCTGCAGACATTTACCCACTGAGCTATAGCCTCAGTAAGAGGGCCTCTCACATTACAGACATGTGAAGTAGGAGGTTCAAAAAGCACTAAGTTTACCCCTAACAAAACAAACATACCCAGACTATCATTCCATGATTCAAGGTTGTGTTGTTAAAATGATAAAAAACAACAACAAAAAACCTTGCTAAGCATTTTATCCAATCCAATTAAAGAAAAAGAAAATCAATGAAGTGAATGCAGTCTGGCTTCAGCTATAGATTTCCCAGTTCATCAGATCAATGCTAAATGTACAAATTTTTCTAGATTGTTTACTTAATGTTTTGTTAAAACAATTCTAATTCAAAGAGAGAAAGGAAGGAAGGAAGGAAGAAAAAGAGTGAGTGAGAGAGAGGGAAGGAAGAAGGGAACTTTTCTCATTATGGAAATTTCAAGTAACCTGAGAAAGCAATATACAATTCTAGAAGAACAGGCCAAGATACGGTATAAGCAAGATATTCACTGGAAAAGATTTAATGGCCTTTCTCACTAAGTTAAAACCTATTTAAGCATCAAGTGCAGAACACATCAGTTTAACCTAATCCTACCTTTCACATAATTACAATTTTTCACCTATTCAAGGATATGAGCAAGCTTACATGTCTACATGGAAACCATTTCTTAGGCCTCATTATCTTCATTTATTCTTTGAAATGTAGAAAGCCAACCATAAATCCCTGTTTACATAAAGATCCAACAATATAAAATCCATAAAGCCCTACCACCACTCTTGCATACACTTATCTTTTAATATTCTGGGTGCCCCAACCCAAAAAATAAGCAAAGAACAAAACAATTATATAGCACACTCTACTCCCTAATCACTTTGGGTGTGTGTTAAATGTGCGTGCGTACCTGGGTGTGTTGTACACATGTGTGTGCATACAAAGGTCCATGTCAGGTGTCTTTTTAACCACTCTCCACCTTAACTGTTGATACAGGATCTCTCACTGAACCTGGAGCTTGCTGACTGGCAAGACTGGCCAGTTTTGTCTTTATTCCCCAGTGCTAGAGTTACAGAAGAATGGCCATGTCCATGCGAATAATCACGTCACATGGGTGACAGAGATCTGAACTTAGTTCTCATGTGTGCCAGACAAGCACTTTACCAACTGAGTCAAGAGACTTAATTTTTCATTATAGTTCACTGACCCTCCCACACCAACTTTTCTTCTACCTATCTCTGTTTATGATTATTTGACACTAATTTATCAAAAATGCAAATGGAACTGTGGAAGTGGCTCAGCAGGTAAAAACTGCTTGCTGTGCAAGCCCAATGACCCAAGTTCAGTCCCCAGAACCCATATAAAAAGCAAGATGTGGTGGTGTGCATAAATAAACCTAGCATTCCAGGGCAAGATGGGAGGGGAAAACAACAGAAATTTCCTGGTAGCTACACTACAGTGCAGCTAATCTGGAATATGTACTGCAGCAGTACAAAAAAAATCAGACTCAGCCTCAATAAAGAGGAAAGGAACAATGCCCCCAGTGTCCTCTGACCTCATGCACACCATGTTGTGTGCTTGTGTTATTCCCCTCCCCACCCCACCCCCAGAAAGTTTTACACTGGCTTATGGTTGTTACAAGTTTCTAAGTTGCAAATCTACTCCTGAAAACAAAATTAAAAAAAAAAAAGTATAACGAAGGATATTGTTACAGGTAGTTAAAGAGACATACTGGGTTATGCTATTAAATAAAATGTATGAAATAAAATTTAAATTAGCATATTAAAATTTAAGCTTAGTTTTTTCTAGAAATTATTCTATATATTAGATCAATTCCTTGACAACTAAATCACTACCACCAGACATAGGAAGAGACATAATAAATTTTAAGACCTTATTTTCTTGAGGAGAAAAGCCAGCAACACTTGTCTGTAATTTTTTTTTTTCCTAACAAAAAGTGTATCTTTAACCCAGAAGGACTTAAAGCTGATTATCTTGACTTTGCCCGGTGATTTGGATAAAACACATCCAATATGGGCTTTAACTTTGTTGTTGTTATTTTTAAAATAAACAACAATAGGTGAAACAAGGTTACATGTTAGACTTTGGATCTGAAATGTCTCCTACAAGCTTATTACTTAACACTTACTCCACAGCTGGTAGCACTGCTCTGAGTTCTGGAAATTCTTGGGAGGTGGGAACACATTGGAGGTAATACTGGTTACTAGTTCCTATTCTCTGTGGAAGTTAAAGACCTTTTCCTACATATACTCCTGCAACCATGATGTTCAGTCTATGGTTAGTTGGACTCATGCAACCAATTTTAGCAAAACATCATGGCTACATATATGTAAATATTCACCTGCACGCATGGATGCATGCATAATCGTACCTCAGCACCAATCTGACTCAGTTCAAATGCCTTAAAAAACAAAAACAAAAACAAAACAACTCTCCTTAATACTATTACTTAGCAGTAAAATGTTTTGGCTAAGACTAGCTTTTAAAAAATATACATATAAACAATCTTCCAGTGATTCAAAATAATGTTTTGGTAGAAAATATCCACTAAACAGTTTGTTACTTACAGTTTACAAGAGGAGGAGCCAAACCATGCCACAGATTTAGGAGGAGACACATGGGGAAGCAATGGGTGAATATCAGGAAGTAGAGGGGAAAGAACTGAGGGAAAAAGCTGTTAGTGTGGTGTCTGCAGGAAGGAGTATGTAGGACATGGTAAGCAAGATTAGAGTAGGCTAGTTTAACTAATTCACAGGGCTCTAGGACATGGCTGCTGCTCCTAACCATCTGGTTTAGCGTGAGTGGCTTGAATGACAGGAGCATCATAAAAAAGAAAGTACTCAGATGGTAAAGTGTTTGCTGTCCAGCATGAGAACATGCATTCAATCCTTGGCACCCATGCACATAAAATGCTAGGCACAGTGGCATCTGCTTGCAATCCCAGCACTGGGGAGATAGAGAAAAGAAATTCTAGGGTTCACTGGCTGGCCAGCCTATCTGAGTTAGTGAGCCCCAAGTGCCTAGCTAGTAACAATAGCTAGTAGCAACAGCAAGAGGCAGCCCTGTCAGGGCCAGTAAGGCTTCAGAGAGCAAAGCATCATTTTGAGACCTTATCTCAATAAATAAGGTGAAGCAGGCTGCAGATACCTTAGGAAGAAAACATGCTTGCTATGTAAGTACAAGAATGTGAGCTTGGATTTCAACACCCATGTAAAAAACAGGGTATGGCCAGGAGTGCCTGTAATACTAGAAGTGTGTGTATGTGGTGGGAATGGCGTAGGAACACTAGGGTTTATTGAATACCAGCATAGGCTCAGCTTTAGTGAGGCACTGTGTTGTGGTAACTCAGTTACAATAATTAAAAGCTGCACACCTCAATTGGGCAGATTTACTACTACATTGCTCTATTTCCCAGCTATGATATATCTTGTTACTTGCAGCTTCTCCAGGTCATGCGCTTCTGTTCCATCTTCTACCTCCTCTTTCTCTGCCATCTTCTGCTCCCCCACCCCCCACCACATTTCCCTACTCTTTCCCTAGCCCCACCTTTCCCTTCCATTGCCCAACCACCAGCTCTAGTCTTTACTGACCAGTTAAAATGGGGAGAAAGTTCACATGAAATCAGCTGAGTATGTGATCTACTCCTCAGGACAGCCCCTCTTGAGGAAGCAGAATTAACACCAGAATACAAACATCACAAGGCAACCAACAGCAGTAAGGTTTCAATGAATTGATCAGAGTGACACAAGCAAGACACCCACCATCCTCTTCTGGCATCTACACACACCTGCACATATGCAGACAACCATTGTACAGATGCACACACAAATGAAACAAAATCAAATATACTGGGGCTGCAGAGATGGCTTTGCCCTTAAGAACTCTTGATCTTGCAGAAGACCTGGGTTTAGTTCCCAGTACCCACAAAGCAGCTCACAATCACTATAACTTATTACAGAGTATCTTAGTATCCTTTTTTGGCCCTTGCAGGAAGCAGGAACACACATAGTATATACACATGCACACAAGCAAAACACTCATACATATAAAATAAAGGTAAATGAATCTTTAAACAGGTAGAAGGCTCATGAGAATTAACTGAGGTTGAAGCTCAGGCCTCCGTATACACACACAAATATTTATACACAAGGAAAGATGAAAAAAGAGGGATCAAGGTCCAGATTTATTTGTACTGGAAATCTCACTGGCAGGATAACTACCATCACTTCAAACTGGGTAACTACAGGAGAGGCAGTAGGGCCTCAGATAGCAAAGCATCAGCAAACATAAAAGACATGCTTAAAATACTATTTAAGGCAAGTAACAAAAATATATTCTTAATGCTACTATATATTTTCACTGCAGTTATAGATGTAAGTTGCCACATAGCAAGGAATAAGAGGGAAAATACTAAATATATACACATAAATTCAGAAGACTAAAGGCAAACATAGTAACAAGACATCTATTCAGTGCTCTGGCACTTACAGAACATTTTCACATATACTATTCATTGACTCCTCAGAAAAACTGCCTGCTGTGCAGGCGAAACCTTCATTTTACAGTTGTTTATAAGGGGATTCAAGGTACACAGTAGAAACCCCCACATGTCACTAGCAGAATGGGACAGTTTAGGTGTTATTCACTGCTATTTTCTGTAATACCACAACATCCCCTCAGCTGAACCTAATCTACAGAGTACACAGAAATAAGATTATTCATTCCTGAACACCAAAGACCGCTCAATGATCTTACAGCAACAAGTGTGAATAACCTAATGAAACAACATGAGATGCTTGATAGCTCTTTAAACACAAATCTCTACTAGGAGTGGGATACTAAGTTGTTTTTTTTTTTTAACTTAGAGTTTCTATAACACTAGTGTGCTAGACCTCACATAACATTTGATACATATAAAAAATTTATTTCTCAGTAATAATTGTTAAATACATAGTTTTAAAATGTGTTCCTATAAATCTGGATTAATCTACAAAATTAAAGCAAATACAATATTTAAAACTATTGTTCAGAGTGGGTGTTAAGCATCCTTGCCAGAAACGTAATTGAGGTAATAATGTATTTTCAAATTACCTATATTTAACCATACCATGATATACAAATACTTCAAAACTTCATGTTGTACATGACTAATATAAGTTATTTCATATTTCAATTAGGAATAAGCAAAAAGCATGATTATAAAGTTTTAAACTAAAATCTCTGTATTTTATCACAATTTTATTTTTGAAGAGTAGTTTCACAGGGAGCCATTCTATTCATGCACCCATTGACTTTAATATAACGCATTTCAAGATGCATTTTCTTGCCAAGGTATATTCAGAACCCAGTATTACACTCTTGTTTGTGTGAGCAGATGAAAAGCCACAGTAACTCTCCTTGCTTTACCTACCTCTAAAAGAAAATTATGAAGTTCTAGAAAATGAAGACAGCACCCTGCTCTTCTGAGAACATCTGACTATAAATCAGCCATGACAGTCTTCACCTGCTAGAATAGGAAGTAAAAAGCTTTCTCCTTTTAAAATAAGAACCAAGGTCCACCTAAGACTTGTGTTTCTAAATTTCTATATTTTACAACAACCACTCGGCAGGTTCTTTAGTAGACCTAGTCGTGAGCTAAGGAAATAAATCAGAGTACAAGACAGCTACTGAAAACAGGCAGCAAGAACTACCTTAAACTCCTTGAAGCCCGGAACTGGCTTCTGTAAAGGCTACAAAGCTTGCTGGATAAGTGACCTCTCTGCAAGGTTACCGTTGCTGGCAGTAGTTACTGTCACAGGGATTTGCTGCTTGTACATTGGAGAGCTCAGATCTTTGCAAGCATAGTCCCTGGTTTGAATGCTAGTGCTTGTCGAGGTCATGTACACCTGTTAGCACCATGGAGGCTGTGGTAGGAGATTACAAGTTCGAGGCTATCCTGGGCCTATAGCAAGTTCCAAGATACATAATGAGACCCTATCCAAAACTAAGGAAATCAAAATAAAAAGATCAACTGTCACTGAACAGAAATCTTTGATGTGTCTGATGCCAAAGGCAATGGAGGTTGTGAGATAAGGGCCAGATGGCAACCTAAGTGTCCAGGGTTTAGGGCCCTCACTCCCATGCACACTGTTCCTTTGGTTGGATATGTGGGTATTTACAAGGATGCTAGCAAAGAAACCATTGCCTAAAACATTCTGGAAGTCCACAGTAATGACTCAAGCCAAGATATGTTCTCTCTAGAGACTTGTAAGATTTGCCAAAAGAACCAAAAATTCTTGCGATTTCTTGAAATACTGATAGGCTTCATTCACAGTTCAAGTTCAGAAAGGAATCAATTTTAAAACTAGCAGTATTAGTGAATGAACATTTCCCTGAGTTTTCCTCTTGACATCCTAAAATTAAGTTCAACCTGGTATACATTTATACTTTGAATTACAGTATTTTAACAATGAGAGAAATATCACCGCTATTTAAATTTAGCAATCACATATAGTATTAACTTAGATGAAAGAACCTCCTCCCAAAACCAAACCACACCAAGCAGTCACATAGGTGGTAACATACACCTGAACCTCAAGCCCTGCTTTGAGAAGTGGAAAGAGGAAGGTCAGGAGTTTGAGGCCAGACTAAAAAGGGGGCTGGGAGAGGGGAGGAAGAGCGGAAAGAACAGAAGGACAGGAGAGGCAGTGGCTGCTGCTGGCATCAAGATCCCATTCCCATAGGCACACACTGTTTAAAGGCAGAGACAAACTACTACTTAAAATTCTTAAAATTTACTCAAAGTTTCTGTATGTGTGTACGTGTGTGCATGTAGCCAAAACATATTTTTACTAGCCTCAAATTTCCAATCAAAATAAGACTTCAAATTCATAAAATGTATTTTGTACTCTAATTTCCTATTTGGTATATGCACTTGACCACATGGTCTGCTAAAGACCCAGGGACCCATATCTCAATAATAAATTACAGTATCTCAATTACAGTGGCATATGTGAAATGCTGCTGCTTAGCTGCAGTGCACAAGCTTGTTTATGTAGCAGTCCTGTAAGGAGTTTCCTAACTTTCTATCTGTATAGTCTCAGCCATGAAGACTCATCTTTGACAGCTTTGCTTTCTTAGTTCTAGAAAGTGAAGGCCCCATCTCTGCTTTCCTTAAAGGGCTGAAATGGGTTAACACGAGTCCTTAAACATATGAGAGACAATAAATTAAATCTGCAAATAACCACAGGAATCAAACACTGAAGTATACAGCCAACACATAGAAAATCAGTCAGTGGTAAGAAAAGATTTCTAGAGCCACGGAGATTCTGGGTCAGTCATTTACTGTGTGGCCTTGAGCAAGTTATTCCACTCTAGACTTTAACTTTTACACCTGAGAGAAGGAATGGCATCAATATTTACCTTCCACTGTGCTCTAAAGATTAAATGAGTTATTGTGTCAGGCACTGCACTATAAACACGCAGTAAATGTCAGACAAAATATAAACCAGCTAAAGGGTACCCTCTTAATACTTTTATTCCTGAAAGAAAACAGAGATTTCCTTCCCCATTAGAGACATTCATAATAGGGAGTTCATAAAGAAAACATTAAGCTGCACAGCATTGATGTATCTATCTGCTGACTGGTATGGTCCACCAGTGAGGAGTACACAAGATGACTAAGTTTACCAAGGGCTTACTAAAACCATTTACCTGCCTTATTGTTAAAAATCAAGACACACAGTAACATTCTAATGAAGACAAGTGAGAGAATTTCTAGAAGTAATACAGAATGCTTTAACTTTGTAAAAATAAAATCACAAACATACTGTCATTATTTATAGAATGCCAACTGTTTAAATCTCAAATGGTTCACATACAAACTAAGATAGCTGGGAAAGCCCATCAGACTTATAAATCACTTGATGTGGGACTCCTAAATCAATCCAGTTAGTACTTAAGAATTATACTCATCTAAATCTTCCCTCTTTTCTCTTCTTCAATTCCCTGGAGTAGACCTCCTTATCCAAACCTGAACAGAGGTCACCCCTCCAGCCCCACACCAAGTACAGGCAGTCTCGTATCACAGCAAAAGCTATCTAGCTCCTATACACCTGTGCATAAGCAGCTCTGCTTCTGTAAACAAAAGCTATGGTGACTGGACTCAGAATTTATAAAAAACACACTGAACCTCTTTGACTGGCTACATTACAAAGAATCTATATAATTTCAGAGGGACAGACTATGTTTTCCATTTCTCCTAAAACCCGCACCATCTGGAAATTACCAAAACAGATAAGTCATATATGTGAGTATGTATACAATATGTGTGTGCACATATGTATATATGTACATATATATACATATATATATTCCCTTTATTAAGTACTATTCTCTATTATGATCATGTATTCTCATTCCTTCTGTTCTAAGGACCCCATTCTCCTAAGAAATCAAAGTTCTCTCCACCTGTGTACTTTCTCTTAGTTCAGTATCAAAATAACAGACACTAAAAACAATGGTTACTGGAGGTAGAAGGTATATTACACATACTTGTATGTATGTATATATAAGACAGAACTACAGCCTACATCAAATTCATAATTCTATCCTAAATATATTATTATTCCCTGATCTACGTATACATGTTACACATAAAAATTACTACTTGAAGCCAGGTGTGCTGGTGCATGCCTTTGATGCCAGCAACTCAAGAGGCAGAGGCAGGAGGATCCCTGATTTCAAGCCAGCTTAACTAATCCACATAAGTTCTCGGGTTATATATGTAGTAAAACCCAGTTGAAGCCAACACATGTGCATGCGTGTGTACACATACACACACACACACACACACACACACACACACACACACCACACTTAATTGAAATTCCAAACTATATGTCAATGTACAACTAAAAATGCTTTTCTTCATCCTCCTGACCTTGTACTTCTCTTCATTCCCACCCAAAAATAATGTAACTGGGACTAATTCTTCTTTCTTATGGGTTTCCAGAGTCTTCATTCATTGCTTTTAAAAGCAAGTACTACATGGTATTATAATTACACATATGTGTATATATAAAATTATATATAATTAACTTGTAATCTAAATGTAAAAAATAAAAAATATATTCTAATTGGTCTAAGATGGAAGTGACCATAAGAAGATATTCTGCTAACTAAAGTATCAAATGACTTTGATTATTAAGGCATTTTAATTTGAAAAGATTTTAAGTAAGTGTGAAAACTTAGTTCTTACAAGGTCTCCTACAACAGAGTAAATATCCTTGAGGGGGTGGGGCAGGGAGAGAAAGCAGTCCCCTCACCCTCAGCTTCAGTTTCTCAGTGCCCATTACAATGCAGACACACAAAAGGAGAAAGAAAGAACACCTTAGGTTTTGATCTAATTCTTGCCATTTCTTTCATATCAATAATATTTTTCAAATAACCATATACTTCCTCATCACAGCCACTTCATGACTAAGTTAATAGCAGGTCTATTCTTCTATAGAGTATACAAAAGAGATTACCTTGCTTGTGTGTTAGCTATAAACCTCCCTGTGAGGGCTTTATGCTTTTTCAATTTTCGGTCCCAGTAAGCTTTTCCAAGTTCAGGGCTTGACTCAAGATACCCTCTTCACCTCTCCACTCCCATAGACTCAAAGTCCACTTTGCAGTCCAATCATTAAGGCCTGTTTAAAGTCCTATCTCTAGCAGAGTGCTTTACCTACATACATCACTTCCCCAAAGTCACCAGTCCCTGAACTCTAATGCTACTTTCTACACTTCAAAACTCACTACTTAAAAGTACAAACTTTTTCAGGCAGTTGCAGATTCATACAAGCATATCATGTACTTAGCTATATGTCCCTAACACAAGCATCCTTTCAAGAACGGTGAATATTTCCAGGGTAAAGTTAAGAAAAGAGCAGGCATTTACTTCTTACTACAAGAAAGTAATGCTTCTGGTATGCTTGTAGACATACCTATCCCAGTATCCTTAGTTGTACTTTACCAAAGCTTTCTGATCTCTGTTTTACAAATTTCACTTAAGATGTAAGTGAAATTGCTTATAAAAATAAAAATACTGACAACCAAAGTAGTGTTTCACCACTTGACTATTTTACATTCTTCTAGTGAATGGTACTCCATAGAAATTTTACCACGATACTTCCTTGCACAAATAGTTTTAATTATAATATAAAAGTCCTCCCTAAACATGTTATCTGGTCTCATCTGTGTAACACTTTGAAGTAAAGAAGGGACATGTTTGCCTAGTAACAGCTAATGGGACCATGAATGGAGGGTAGCATTTGAGCAAAATCTAAGTTCCTAGTCTTGTTACCTATATCTGCAGTTACCAAAAGTAAACACACTTCTGGAGCCCATATCCCTCTATCAAGCTTATTACATCCCTGGGGGAAAAGAACCTTCACATATTTGAATTACCATTCTTTTTCCTTACTCAAAATGTCCTTTGGTCTGAATATTTAAAAATACTACCCTACTAGCTATTTTGAGCTCATAAAACAACAAACAAAACAAAGACCCCCACACATTCTGGGTCTGTATACTCCAAACTTAAAGCCGGGAGTGCCTTCAAGGTGTTAAGGCTCAATTAGTATCCTCCATTTCTACCTGTTCTAATTCACTTAAGAAAGAACAATCACACTGTTCACAGAGAAGTGGTAACATCTAACAACATAGTTAAAGACTTAAAAGAATCTTAACTACAAATTCAGTGTTGGACCCTAAAAATGCATATAAAGATATTAATGTTTTCCCATTCATCAAACTAAAGAGCGAGTAACAGGAAACTAATACTAGGAATTCGGAATGAAACAGAGAGCAGAGACATACCTGTGAACTAAACTAATACACTCACTGCATAATAGAGTTAACCATAGATTACTTCTATAATAATAAGTGTAATGTCACCCTAACCATCCTCCATTCCTGGTAATATGGCCATGTAAGTTTAAGAGTTACTGTGTGCTCTGGCCATAGGCTAAACAGACATACCCAATATAGGACCAGAAATTCAAATATCCATGCTCTTAGGTTTTAGAATTAGATCCAAACTTTCTATACGGCATGAGCAGTTTAGTCTACAATCTCTAACAGATGGGTAATCCAGCCTTTAATGATAAAAGATAACCCCTAAGAAACAAATCATCCCATTAGTGTACAGCTCGTCTCATTTCTGCCCCTCCTCACCTCTGTAAATATGTAACACAAACATACTCTGTTTCCCAGGGTCAGAACAGAACTATTTCCACTTTACAGACTGAAGACAGTATCATACCTCCTCTTGTTTCTATTTAACAGTAAAAAGACTCACTCTGATTATTGCTAGTATTAAGTATTTTCTACTCTTCACCCCAGAAACCCTTGCCATGATCACCAGCTTATTACTAACTCGATGGAAATGTGCCACCCAGGACCACACACAGCAGTGCGGCAGCGATCAAACACAAGGAATACAAACAAAGCTTTAATCTCAACCCACATTAAGCCAGTAAGTTCCATTTGCACTAGTCCTGCTGCCAAAGTCAGGTTTTCCATCCTGTGGGTACATAATTCCCCCTACTTTAAGTGGAGTATCCTATCTGCTTTACCCATCTCGGCAGCCATGATCCCAGCCTATTAAAGCACTCTGAATCTCAGTTCTACCTCCTATCATACTGGCACCATCTCCCAGCCTTTTCTCATTTGTGAATGCAGAAAATAAGGCCATTCCTTCTGCTCAGCACTTAAAGGGCAATGGGAGAGCCGGGCATGGTGGCGCACGCCTTTAATCCCAGCACTCAGGAGGCAGAGGCTGGCGAATTTCTGAGTTGGAGGCCAGCCTGGTCTACAGAGTGAGTTCCAGGACAGCCAGGGCTACGTAGAGAAACTCTGTCTCAAAAAAACAAAAAAACAAACAAACAAACAAAAAAAAGGCAATGGGGGGAAGAGTTACACTGTATCAAGAATAGAATCTCATACTAAAGCATTAGACACTGCTAGTAAGTGATTTTTTTTCATTCAATTGTGTAGCTAGCTATGAGTCTTTGAGAAGTTATGACCAGAAATGTTAGTATGACAGTGCACACCTGTATCCCCAGCACTTAGAGGTGGGAGGCAGGAGGATCAAGAATTTAAGGCCAAGGCTGGCAATGGCTAAGAAGGTAAAAGTACTTGCCACCAAGCATAATGACCTGAGTTCTATTCCTATGACCCAAATCTGAGAAGATAACTGCCCTCTAGTCTCCGCATGTGCTATACTCCCTTCTCACATACAAAACGTTTAAATATATTTTTAAAAAGTTTAATACCGGCCAGGCGTGGTGGCACACACCTTTAATCCCAGCACTTGGGAGGCAGAGGCAGGAAGATTTCTGAGTTCAAGGTTAGCCTGGTTTACAGAGTGAGTTCCAGGACAGCCAGGGCTACACAGAGAAACCCTGTCTTAGGGGAAAAAAAAAGTTTAATACCACCTTCCACTCCATAGCCAGTTGCAGCACAGCAACTGGGTTGCCTGACCCTATCTGCAGACACATAAAATAAAGCAAAGGAACGTCACTGACACACTCCATGTGGCTACCTGACACCTCTTCAATAAGCTCAAACTGTAAACTAAGATGGACACTTGAGACCTCGGTGAGAGGCACAGGATTGGGAATGAAAACAAAGCACGACACTTTAAGAATAACCCTGGGGTAGGGGCTGTGATTGGGATGTAATGTGAATAAAACAAAAAACTTAAAAAAGAACACTATCAAAGCAAAAAACACATACTAATATCAGATTTTAAAAACACCTTCTACAATTGCTAAGGCTAAGGAAAACTGAGGACAAGACACCCTTCTTCAGTGGCCTTATCCTTGCAGACTTTTGTCTGTTATGTAGTAGTCCCAGAATCAAACATGACATGAAATTGTCACTCTCCCACTGACTGGCAGAAGATATTCGTTCCTAAAGAAATTAAAGCTCAGTGAGACAGTTGGTAGGATAGTCACAACACCCACCCATAAAATGGTACGGTGTGCCTAATATTATAAACATAAACTCAGTACCTAATACATATGAGGTACAGTAAATGCTTGTTTTCTTCCTCCATAGGCAACACTTTTTAAAAATGTCCATATATGATGTGCACACCCATACCATTCTAGTCCGGGGAAGCTTGGTAAAAGGATGATGCCAGCCTGGACTCTAGTGAGTTTAAGGCCAGTCAGGGCTACTTAGCAAGATCCTTTTGTCTTTTTTTTTTTTTTTCTTTAAATTCATTTCTAGCTATTGTTTCAAAAATAAGTAAGTAAATGTCCCTGGTCCACGGATCATACACAGAATTTACTAATATCATTAGATACAGACTTTTTTTTTTTTGAGATAGTGTCTCTGTGTACTCCAAGTTGTGGTGAAATTAATTATGTAGGCTAGACTGGCCTCGAATTCATGGCAACTCTCCTGCCCAAGCCTCTCTTGAATGCCGAGACTATTGGCCCGACACCCTGTCCACTTAAACTTAGTCTTTCAAGATGAGAAAAATAATACCATCTAGGTCCTACCACTAAGTTCAGTAACAACAGACCTAGAGAGCTGTATTTTACAACAGTATTATAGTTAGTATGCTAACACTGGATATCCAGGTGAGGAGACAGGAACGGTCTATCTGTGAGAAGACACATATGATAATTCTAATTCTCTAAGTCCTAAGTTCAGTTTTATTTTCTCACCTGCTAATAAAAGATTTGGATAAGCTAGAAATAAGGTGGAAAAACAGCCCTAACCTGCGTGGAAGTCAAGATGATACATGTTTTTCAACCCTTCTGAGCTTGTTTGTTCAGGGCTAAGGAGTGAGGGTAGGAGAGAAAGGCCTGCGTGTGAGTGTGTGTGTTTGTGTATATATGTATACATATACATACATGTATTTGGTTTTTTGGGATAGGGTTTCACTGTGTAACTTGCTTTGTAGATGAGGTTGGCCTCGAACTCAAAAAGATCCATCCACCTCCCTCTGCCTCCTGAGTGCTGGGATTAAAGGCATGCACCACCATGCTCAGCTTCAAGTATATATTAAATTGCCTTAGTAATTCCAATTTCATTAAACTTTCATCTCACCATGTACACGTTCCTTTGATAATGTTTGCTCATTCCCTCAGCAGCACACATTATGTGCATCACAGACCAGAAAAGCATACATGTCTATGTCAGTGCTTTATGAGTCATCCCCAGGTACTCAGTGCAGCATTGGAGAGCCTGACCCATATCTCTGTCTTTACTAAAAACAGTAAAGCAAACTTTCATAGCAATATGAAAAGGTCACAACTATAATCTCCGAGGTCTTTTCCAACTAAAAAGCTATCAGTTGGTAAAACTGCTATTTCTGCAAGATCTACCCATGGCATCTTCCCTAGCTTCCTTTCCAATCATACTTCCTTTTTCATTTTCTCTTCACTCTGTCTTAATGCTTGTCCCAATATTCCTTAAGTATTACTTTTATACTCTCTAAATTAGAAACTAATAACCAGCCAAAACACTTGAACCTTAGTATTCCTGAAAGTATACCACCTAGGCTTAATGTAAATATGAGACAAGCCTCATACTAACATAGTTAGGGAGACCCTGTCATTTAAAAAGGCAAAACAAACAAACAATTTGAAAAGAAGATAAGTGTTCTTCGTTTGCCCTTCAACCCCACATAAAAGATATTGTCTTAGTTAGGGTTAGTATTGCTGTGATGAAATACCAGACCAAAACCAACTTGGGCTGGAAAAAGTTTATTTAGCTTATATTTTGAGTAACAATCCACTGAGGAGAGCCAAGGCAGAAACTCAAACTTGAAGGTAGGAACGGATGCAGAGGCCATGGAAGAGTGCTGCTTACTGCCTTGCTCACCATAGCTTGCTCAGCCTGCTTTCTTATGGAACCAGGACCACCAAACCAGGAATGGCCCCACCCACAATGGGCTGAGCTCTCCTACAATGATGACTAAGAAAATGCCCTATAGGCCTGAGTACAGCCTAATCTTATGAATCTTATGGTTCTCTCTCTCTCTCTCTCTCTCTCTCTCTCTCTCTCTCTCTCTCCCTCCCTCCCTCTCTCCCTCCCTCCTTCCCTCCCTCCCCTCTCCCTCCCCTCTCTCTCTCCCTCTCGCCCCCCCCCCCCCCCCCCCGACATGGTTTCTCTATACAGCCCTGGCTGTCCTGGAACTCACTCTGTAGACCAGGCTGGCCTCAAACTCAGAAATCTACCTGCCTCTGCCTCCCAAGTGCTAGGATTAAAGGCATGCTGGGGAGCATTTTTCTCAATTGAGGTTCCCTCCTCTCAGATGACTAACCTGTGTCAGGTGGACATAAAGCAAGCCAGCAGAGATGTCCTTTAAAAATTAATGTGGCTTTACACGGTATTTTTTATCTTCTATGAAAATGTTTCTGAAGGATAAAGTCAAGTTGGTAGTTAAGAACCTAAACTTAAGTCCCCTATAATGAAGTCCAATCTATTGACCCAGTATTAGAAGATTTTATTGAAAAGGTAACAGAAATAACTGACTCATCTGAAAAGGAAATAACCAAGTACATGTGTGAGGATCCCATATACAAGTATGGTTTTCAGATACCTAAAAAGGGAAATCCAAACCAATACAATATATACAACAAAGAAAAACACTATCTGGGTTAAATGTCAAGCCAATTTTCTACTCTGAGTAATTCAGAAGAAAAGGCAGATGTTAAAAAAGTTGATTCCCTCTAAGTTACATTTGGACTTTTAAATTAAATGTAAGCTTTATGTTCTCTGGTTCCCATTTTTAAACAGTTATTAAGAACTGGCACTTCCATTCCTGGCTTCAAACTATATATCCAGGTTTTAGACTTTAATTCCCTATAAAAAGTAAAGGAATTATGTAAGAGACAAGTTCTTGAATAGCCAGCAACATCTTATCAAGTGTCAACCTCCTTCATGGGAAAACTAGCATAAAAATTTAGTTTCAACTGAAACTGACAAACAGTCACTTAATCAAGCAGAAGGGCTATGGCATGATAGTGTGGTCCCCTCTGGGTTAATTACTGAGATGGAAACCAAGAGTCCCTACTAACTCTCATTTATAAAAAGATGTAATTCCTAGAGACCAGAGGGCACTGAAAGAATACTGGCAGAACTTTTATTCTTACTTAGTTAAAACAGAACTCAAGAGCCCTGCCTACCTCTGCCACCCCCCACTAGGATTAAAGGCACAAACCACCACATCTGGCTGAAATAAAGGTCAATAAACACTGTTGTTATCCATCAAATTCTTCTTCCCAATAAGAAGAGGGTACAAGTATTTAATTATGACTATACTCCCAACTAATTAGATGACAGATGCTGAATTTTGAAATCAGGATTTTCAGGTGAGACCAGAGCAAAGAGAGATACTTTACTGAATATATTACCAAGGAAAAAAAAAAGATGTCATTTCATAAAAGTATGAAGCCTCCAGCTTCAAAATCTGGGTTTATCTAGCTGACTGCCTTGCATGATTCTTCCTCTGCTGTCTGTATCATGCAGACCTCCTCCACTTCCTGAAAAGGTAAAATGAGCCTGGACCATAAAAAAATGTTAAGCCTTGTTCATGAGCTAGCCATTATTCTGTAAAAAGTTATTAACAATTTTTCTAAGCGCTGATATTTTTCATGAGTCTATTTTCACTTGTATGTAGAAGCTAAAACATTGTTTAAAAAAATAAGAAAAGAAAAAAAGGGGGCTAGGGATGCAGCTCAGCAACATATAAAATCCTGAGTTTGATCCCTAGTTCCCTATAAATCAGGCATGGTGGTACAGCACTGGGGAGTTAGAATTAGGAGGATTCAGAAGGAGTTCAAGCCCTTCCTCAGCTACCTAGTGACTGTGAAGGCCAACCTGGACCATGTGAAAGAAACCCTGTCTGAAAAGGAAAAGTGAAAGTAGAGACTAAAACACTGGTTACCAGAATGAGGGAAGAAGGAAAGTAGAAGTAATGTCTAATACTCAACTACGACGCAGTGGGATAGCTGTGGTTGACAGTAATTAAGTAGCAAACAGAATTTTGAATGTTCCCAAAACAAAAAAATGACAAATGTCTAAGGTGATGACATAGGCACCTAAAGTACCAACAAAATTTTACATGGTTGGATTTCAGTGGGGAGGAAATTCTTCATATGTAAAGTTTTCCTCATACACTTAAGCAGATCTCTTCAACTATGTGAACTCTTCAGTAAAAAATGTGCCCATGAAAATATAAGAATAACATATCTACTGGGAGTGTTTGGAATAGTCCGTGGGAAATGGTTAGTAAGGGGACTGGCATATGTGACAGTAAAACTTGCTCTGGGGCACATATGAACAGGCTTAGCACCCACTGGCTTCCACATTCCACCTTCTGATTCACTGTTGATTAGACCCTTGATTCCCAAACTTTATGTAGTTTAAGAATCACTTGGAAAAATCTAAAGAGCAAATTATTTTACTATTCTACCTCTGCCCCCAAATTTTACTCCTAGAAATTTCATCTTACATTATTTATAATGCAACATTCCAGGAGTTTAGGGGGAAGGAGTCAGAATATTGAATTATCTTCAGTTAGTAAGAGGAAACCTCTGGACTGCAAAATATTAATTAGAGAGCAGAAGAACTGACCATTTCTAACCTAGATTACAAATTACTCAATGCTATGAGCCACAATTCAGTAATGTTTAGCAGGCAAGATGAAATGTAAATAATTTCTACTTTGACAATGCAAAGTATTACTCAAACCACCAAAACCAGACACTGCTCTGAAATTTCTAGTTAGCATTAATGTTTAGTATGAGCAGTGTAAAGACTGGAAACAGAACCATCACTTACACACTTGGGTTCTAAAAGTATTAGGGGAAGAATCACACCCAGTATACTGGTGATATACACTGTCAACGTAAGAGCCACTAGCTAAATGTAACTGCTTAAATAAAACTCAAAATTCAATTCCTCAGGCCATTTTCACCATGCCTTATATGCTTAATCACTCCATAACTAGTGGATAATACCAGATAGGACAGAGATGCCACATCTTGATCAAACATCACACAACGTTCTATTGGGTGGTTCTCCTGAATGGACAGGCTATCTTTAGATAATGTAATTTTACAAGCACGAATCGGCTTGAATTATTAACTGTGAAGAACCTTATCTTAATTTTTCTGCATCTTATTTCAAGATAGGTCATTCAAAAAGGACAAGCATACTCAAATTACCAAAGTAGAAAATTTTAGTTAATAAAAAGTGAAAAGATCAAAGGTACTAAAATCTTATCCAGTTTTCACTAAGTCAGAATCAATGAAGTCTAAATATTGGTAAAATGAAACCACTCCCCAAAAAGATTATACTACTTAATTGAACTAGGTTTTTTAAGTACTTTAGAAGTTATCTAATTATATTGATAAGAAATAGCAACTGCTTTTATAGCTGGTTTAAAACAACATGGCCACAATTAGTTCAAGTTAATGACATTTTACTACCTACATTTTTAATTGCTTTTCACCAACTTAACACTAGACACGTTCAGATAATGGAAGGACAAAAAGACTTTTCCTTAAATTTTATATACCAAAGACCATTAAAGTCACAATCCTGACTGTAGCAAAAATACAGGCATAAAAACTTAATGAAACAATTTGCAAGTTAAATTTCTATCTTAACTACAACAGTATTTGGTTCAAAACTACTGTACATTAAAGCAAAAATACCTTAAAGACAAAACGCAAAAATGTAAGAAGGCCCAATTAAAAAGCCTTATTATGGAGAATTAACATACTACAAACTCACAACCATATACCAATGCAAGGTAAATCAATTTTCTATCAGAAGAGATGATGAGCTCATTTTCCCAAACGGTTCAAGTGTACTCAAATACGATCTCTATAATTATGGTTCTAATCGGAAAATGATGCTTTATGAAATAATTTAATTATTTACCCAGCTCAACACACAAAACTGAGTCTTAAAAGCTACAGAAATAAAGAGGTCACAATGATAACTACATCTAGTTGCTGGTATAATAGTCCAGTTTTTTAATCCCTTTCCAGTATATATACATCAGAGGTGTATCAAACCTAAAAGATAGCCCTGAGCAATAACTCTGTTACTAATCCCTCCTAATAATGGGTTAAAAAGATGTAGCTTACCTGCAACACTAGTGATTGTTACTGGAACTCCCTGAACTTGAACACCCGCAGCACCCAGGTTGGCAACGCTCACTGTCTGAAGGTTAGGCACTGATGCAAGCTGGGCAGTATTCAAAGTTATTGGGGCACCAGCAACAGCCACAGGAGCAATCTGAGCAAGAGTTGTGCCACCACTTGAAGACACTGGGGTGATGGTTAACTGCTGGGATAACCCAGCATTCTGAACTTGCAAATTTGAAAGACTTTGAATATTCTGGACCTGGACAGTTTGCCAGCTGATTTGCCCTGAAGGTGTTAAAGTTGGAGCCCTGATAAGTACCTGAGTCGGGTTTACTGCTTGAAGTTGAACATTCTGCAAAGGCTGCTGCTGGATGGTCTGAATTGTCTGCCCTGACTGGAGCTGAAATGACTGTGGTGGGATAGCTTGAATAATCTGCTGCTGAGGCTGCTGGATCTGGATTTGCTGCAGGATAGGCTGGCCTACAATCTGTACTTGTTGAAGGGAATTTGACTGGTCTTGTGCATTCTGAATTCCGTTGGACTGAAGCTGGCTGGAGCTCTGGGCTTCAGACTCAGTAGCAGCAGGTGTCTGTGGTTCTTCAATGGTGCGTTCAGAACTACTGGCTGATGTGCTTGCATACTGGCCTGTATCTGCTGAGCTCACTAATGTGTCACTGCTCGTCAGAGTTGTTGATGCGGTGGTTGTGCAGGTAGTAGAGGAGGAGGGCGATTCAGGCATAGTACTGGCGGGAGCAGTGCTGGTGGTGGGCGTAGAAACTAACTGATTCCCATTGGAAGTCCCACTGTCAGTAGTAGTAGTAGGCTGGCCGACTTGTCCAGTCCCTCCTCCAGCAGTCACGTTATTTATTACTGGCAAAGCTAAAGTCACTCCTCCAATGTTAATTGGTAGGGTTGTTACAACTTGAGCCTGAGTACCAGGAAGGGTCTGCAATTGCAATGGTATTGAAACGCCAGGTCTAATTTGTACTGGAACTGTCTGATTTGCCAGGTTTTGAGCAAGGATATTCCCAGAAGCTGTCCTGTTAGCAGCCGTGAGGATAGCTTGATTATTACCTGCAGAAATGAGCTGAATTTGACCCTGCAAATCCTGTAGAGATGAACTACTAGTTGGGTTGATTTGAATTTGCTGGCCTTCCACCGTCTGAAGTTGGGGGATCACTTGGTACTGTACACTACCGCTTGGGTTTTGTACTTGTATGACTTGAAATTGATTAGGGGTGGAAGGATTACCTGATTTAGTTTTTGTAGGAGAGGAACTCCCGTTATTACTGCTGGAAGAACTAGATGAACTAGAAGCTGGCTGAGAAACGTTATTTTCTTTTGAAGCAGGAGGAGTGGAGGCAACAAGTTGCCAAGCGTTTCCAGCAAGCTGCGTCGTCACCAGTTCTAGCTGCTGTGGCTGATTCTGAAGTTGCACCAATCCTTGGCTTGGATCTATAATAATCTGCTGTTGTCCAGTTGCTTGATTTTCACCAGGAGTCCCTATTTTGCTGCAAGTAGCTGCCAGTAAAGCCAGAGGAGAGGGCTGAGAGTCCTACCCAAAATGGGAGGGGAAAGGAGAGGGAGGGGAAAAAAGTGGGCGGATTTAGTGGAAGACAGCAGTCGGGAGGGGGTTATTTATTTTGAGAGCTCTAAGTATCAGAACACACTCAATAGGCAGCAGAATTAAAAAGGAAATATGAACAAAAGCAGGTGATAGAAGCTATATGAATAAAAAGGCAAGTCCTATTACATAAAGTTTAAATAAAAAGGAATTTTCTGGTAAACTTTCTTAAAGTGTTATTCTTCTAAACTCAAAATGCCCTTGGGAAAATAGACACCTTCTTCTAACAGTCTGAATTCCTGGTGTAATATAAACATCGTTATAGCCTCAACGATGGGAAATCTTCAAGAATTTACGATTTAAGTTCCTCACTCAGAAAGATGCTTTGAATGGATAAACATTTTTATTCTGTTCTTTACTTCTGGGTACTTAAAGAGCATAACTCCCTCTCTTCCCTAAAGCTTTGTGTTGAATTTTCTTTTAACGTTTGCTTTTACCTGGGAGCCTGAGGTTTTGGGTTTTTTATTGTTATTCTCTGGCTCAGAGGTTTTCCCTCCTTCTGTAGCCATCGCCGCTGCCGCCTCCTCCTCCTCCTCCTTCTTCTGATCTGCAACAACCCCCCACCACCACCAACACACACGACAACAGGTTATTAGGATTATTATTATTCGTTCTCCTCCCTTCTTCCCCCTCCCTCCTCTTGAACATTAATCTCCGTAAACCCGCGATCCGTGCACACCGGCAGGGGGTGGGGGAGAAGGAGGGTAGGGAGGAGGGGGCTCTCACGAAACGTGGTTTGAAACCCGACCCATAGGCTCCAGAGCAACACCCAGAAGGAGGTTGTTCTAGCTCAGACATTAAGACAAAACACAGCCCTCCTTCCCTCCCCCTGGTTCCCTCCCGCCCTCTCCTCCTCCCCTTCCAGCATCTCGGCGGCCCCGGGGGAGGGGGAAGCGAGCAGGGTCTGGGGAGGGAGGGACGAAGGGAGGCGGTGAAGGAGACCGAGGGGGGTGGAGAATACGTACCGCTCATCCCGCATTAACAGGACAAACCCTCTCAGAGACACTGGGATAGAGGTGGGTGGGGGTGGGGGCGAGGCGGGAGGAGAGGCCGGTCCCGCCCGCCCGCGGTGGCTCGGAGGAGGCTGTAGCTGGCACAGGCTCTGCCTCTTTTTCCGCGAATGGCCGCCGCTGGGCTGTGGCGTAGCAGCTCCTCTCTCCGCCCGAGCCCGGCTGACTCGCCCTTGATTGACAGCGGCGGCGCGCGGCGAGGGCGGCGGCGCGGGCCGGGGGGCGGAGCCAGGGCGGCGCGAGCGCGGCGACTCCCCACCCCCCTCGGCCTGCCTCCGCCGGCGCCGCCGACTCTCCACCCCTTCCCCCAGCGGATTGGCCGCCGACCTGCCGGGGCCGGGGCGCTGGGGCCGCCCTTTCTCCTCCCCTTTGCCCGGCTGGTGCTCGCTGCTGTTCGGCTTCTGCCTTCCCGGCCCGCGGAGCGTGCCCTCTCGGTGAGCTAGCTGCGGTTTGCTGCCGGCAGGCCCTCCATACAGCCAAACTTGTTGTCTCAGGATATCCCGCCCCCTACTCAGTTCCCGGCGCCCTCCACTCAAAAGCGCGCCGCAGCATCCTGCGAGGGGCCGCGGAAGGAAGACATGGAGCTAGGCTTAAGGGAGAGGAGCGGGGCGAGCGCGGGGAAGCGTGAGCTCCCTGCGATCCCGTGGTCTGAGTGGACTGCCAGCTGCCCCCTCGGCGTGAGCATGGCTTTTCCTAAGGCGCATCCGGACCCGGGCGCCCTTTTTCCCTGGCTCGGCTCTCATTGGATGAGGCCGCTGACGCACAGTGAGTCGTGGGAGGAGGCGGGCGGGCCTCTCCCGCAAAGGCTTTCGGGCCTCGTAGTTTTTGACGGCTATTCCGATTGAGGCACCGCCTTCCTCCCGCCCCCGAACGCGGCCTGGCTGCGGAGCCTAGAGCTGCCCGAGGGGGCGGTGGCAGCAGGGCGTGGCCGGGGCCGAGTGGGAGTTGAACCCCGCGCGGGGGGGAGGGAGAAATGGGTGTTGTTTGCCTGGGCCTATCGGCCGAGTGGGGCTGCCCGAACCGCCTCTGCCACCGCCCCCTCAGCTGAAAGCCGCTCCCCGCGGGGCGAGCTCACACCCGGAGCGCGCGGCGATTGAGCGGACCGAGGTGTTGGGAGGCGGGGTCTGGTGTCCTCGGGGTTTGAATGAAGCTGACTTGGGGTACATCCCCTTCGCCCTGCTTTCTTTGCTCACCTAGCTTGCCGGGGCCTCCGGTCTCAGCGCGAGGCCTGTGTTCCCACCGAGCAGGAGCTTCCATTTTATTTGTCGTATCTCTGGCTGGCTGCTGGTGCAGATTAGTGACTTGTCTTCTAGGGTGGCCACGAGTGCGCCTTAGAGTCTGCGTTCTTGGCGCGCTTCTCGCTCCTAGAGGTCTCACAAGGTTGTCCGGGCAAAGGAAAGCCTGGCTGCATGTGGGTCAGCTCTGGTCATGGTTTTAGCGTAAGCTTCTAGGCAAGTGGAATTCACAGCTAGCTGCGCAAAGCACTTTGTCAAATGCTCCTGAACCGGCCCCTAGCTTCTCTCCAAAGACATGAAATCAAGATACCAGGGACCGACCATATGAGCGACTGATGAAGTGTACCAAAGCTGGAAATAAGTCCCTAAAAAGAACCTTGGGACAGGACACCATTACACACTAGGCTTAAAGCGTTCCACATTTATTGACGTGGACCCCACATTCAGCTTTGGGTGTTTTTGTCTGGTGCCTGAGGTCTGACATATTGTAAGAGTGAGTGAGGAGTCTGGTTCTGTACTTTACTAGTGTTTCCTTGCTCAAGTATTTAGGGTGATGACAAAGCTGTAGCAGTAAAGTAAAGAAGCTGGAGTAAATTACAATGTTGCCTACTCCATTTTATGAGCTGAAGATACTATAGTAATCTCCTCCCATACACATCCCAATTCACTAGATCTTAGAAAGCTCAGAAGTGCTTGCTATATTATAGATACACAGTCTCACCTCAAGCACCGCCCCGATCCAGTTCGCCATAGTGACTGAAGACCAGGCATGAATTGGAGAGTTCCTTGTGGTTCTCTTTAGACAACTTGCCTTAGAGAAGTAATCGCAGCGTATTTAGATTTACAAAATGTCCTAAAGGTTCTGCTCCCTGTTGGTAAGTACTGGTATCCAGGAAACAGGGACAACCCTAACTTTTCTGAGGACCAAGAGCTGCAAGTTTCTAGCTGAATGTTTGCATCCCCAAGACCTAAACTCTGATACTGGGACTCTGTCCCTTGATTTTTGGAGTCAAGAGTCTTTGGTGCATTGTGGTTAGATGAGGTCACTCATGAATAAAACTTAGCAATCTTAGAACTTCTATCCTTTATTTTGCTGCCCCCCCATGTGAAGTACAATGACCACAAGACCCTCTCCAGAACCTGACAGTCCATGTCTTTATATCAGGCTCCTTCTAAAACGGTTAAAATAAACTGTTGTTGATAAGCTCTGGGTTGTGTTATAGCAGCCAGAGCTGATTAAAACACTGGCTGAGTCTTGAGACCTGGTGACAAATAAACTGCTTCTTAGGAACTCTTATCATATTATTATCCATGTAACAGAAGGCTTAGCTAGATGAGATATTGCCAAGAGGACAGCCACTCCCGTAGTACCATCCTAATTTAACCTATGTACTGTTGTACTGTGGTTGGCTTAATATTTCTTTAAATCGTTTTGCTTGATTTTATAGCAGTTATTTTAAGAATTTTATATTAGCTGAGCATGGTGGCTCATTCCTTCAATTCCAGCACTTGGGAGGCAGAAGCAAGTGGATCTTGTGAGTTTGAGGATAGCCTCGTCTATATAATGAGTTCCAGGCCGGGCCAGCCAACCAATATAGTAGGGCACTTTCCTTAAAATCTGATGAAAACCAGTTCTGCTATAGAAATGACAATCCCTAACAAAGACTCTCCTTTGACCAAACTTGAGCCATCCTCTAAATCTTATTTCTAACTTAGCCTTTTAGCTCTGCTTGCTTAGTCCAGTTTTAGCAAGTAAACCTGATGGGTCAGTTTAGTGACAGCCTCCCACCCTTGGAATCTAACCAAATTCCTTATCACCTGTTCTTGATATCACCCACAGTGGTAGTTTTGTCAGTAATTTTCTATCCACTGACCTACCTGTTCTTGACTGCATATCTCTACTTGCTCTTCTTCTAGGCACAGTTGAGCTGGGATTGCATTCATGCAGCACCACACCTGGGTTATGTGGTGCTGCTAATCAAACCCAGGGCTTCATGAATGCTAGGCAAGCAGTCTGTCACTGAGTGACCTCCCCAGCTTGAATACTATGTTTAACTCCTGAAATATCAGCCTCCTGGAGTGGAGGCCAAAGGCCAGGCAGGACTTTGAATCTGCATAGTGTTGAGAATAGTCAGGCAAGGAGATTGAAGCAGCTCTACAGGTGGCTTGATTAAATAGCTTAGGAGGAGGAACTTGGGCCCAGATATGACATGAATGAGAAAGGTTTCTTTTCTGAGTCACCTTCAGTTTCTCTCTAACCTAAAAGGCTTCGAGAATCATCCAGCCTAAAACAGTTCCATGTTTACGATCCACCTTTCCACAAAGTACACTGAATGAGAGTAGTTGATCAGGAATCAGACACCACCTCGAATGATGTATTTACAAGTGGCCTCATTAGTCCATAAGAGACAATGCATGGTACCATAATAAAGGCCTGGAAAGTGTTCAAAACTGTATTTAAAATGTAAATTTCTTACCCAGTAATAGCCATTTTTAGAAAGCAGAAAGTGCCACGCACACCCCAGTGAAGTCTTCTTGGCAGGCCGAGAGGCCTGGAAGCACTCACGAGGCAAAGAGGTTCACGGAAACTCACCTCCTGGAGCTTTGGTGTTCTCATTAACCCGTATACTCATACCCTATTCCTGCGTTAGTCTGGTGCATGGATCCACGTGCTCTCTTTTAGTATTATTTTATTATAAGTGCCTTTTAAGATTGAATTCTGACATAGCTAAGCCTTCGCCAGTGTTCCAACATCCTTGAAAGTCCTTGAACTGACCATGGGCTTGGAATTCAGTAACAATGTTGCCTATTCAGTGACATTCAGAATTGCCTCTGGTATTACTCTATCACTTAGAATAAAAGCCAAGTTGCTCCCATATACAGGAATTTACAATGGTTTAGGAAGTAGATCGGGCTGTGATTTTAGAGTTTTGCATTCATGAGATGGTTAGCTAGAACGGAACTCCCTAATTAGAACCATGACTTGGGTGTGAAAGCTCTTGACCTAGGAATGTAAAGACCTCACACCTGGCTTCTAAGACTATAGCTGACCTTAGATAGGGCTGACTTTGTCTCAGTTGTTTTATTGCCCAGTTCCTGCCAGTCTTTGTGTTTACATTCCTCTGTTTTGTGTAAGAGTCATTAAGCATCCAATAACCTCATTTGTACCTTGCCGATGTGTCATCTAACTTTCCTATTCTGTATAAAAAGTTTGATGCTCAATTTGACAAATTACATTCAGATTCTACACAATCTCGCGTGTTGGTCTGTCTGTCACTCGCCAACTCCTTGCCCATCTGCACCCAGAGACCCGTTCCACTCAGACAAGGGACCCAGAGGGTCTGCGGCAAGAAAGAGTTCAAAGTAATTGACTTGAATATAGAGCATTTGCAAGAAAATGGATAAAAGTTGACTGAATGTGTGGGCCTTTTAAAATTTATAAATAGTGTTTGTAAGTGGCATTATCGAATGTAAATGACCAAGTAACAAATACAGATAAGGACCCAGACAGCCTGTGTATGAACAGCTAGAATTAATAGCTTGGTCTTTCATCCCGTATGCTCAGTTCCTTCACGGAAAACTAATGTACAACTATAATTCATGATTTTTAGGCAGAGGCATGAGGTTCACCAATGAGTTCCAGGACATACGTTCTAGACTATATATAGCAGTAACATGCCTCAAAAACAAACAAACAAACAAAAAACTTGGAAAAAAAAAAAAGAAAAGAAAAAGCAAACAAAACCCATTACATTTCACGCTTTTTAGCACATCAAGTTTTTTATGTCAGCCAGTTTATTTGTTGTTAATTCAAATTAGGATAAAATGAATAGTTCTTGGAAAGTACTGGGGCATAATATTGGTTTATGCATTCAGAGGACTATAATGTAGCCAGCAAATAAAAGATGTTTAGTCATTGTAAAAGTTGAAATATAAACAAAATCATTTTCTTAAGACTATATAAGGTTGATAATCAAAAAATTCATCATAAACCTGGCTTTGCAGTGTGCATGGTAATCTCTTGTCTGTGCAACAAAGAGAGACCTGGATGGGCTCAAAACAATAACAAATCTGCGTTTAAAATAGTAACTCTCTAAAACACCAACTGCTTATGCTTGGTATATTTTTGACTGGAAATGGGATTTTTTTTAAATTGGATTTTTACTAGAAGAATATGTCACTGGAAGCAAACTATTTGAATTTACTTTCTAGTCTGTTACCAGTAAATGTACAGTCTTGGGCAGGTGATATTGACCTCTCTGAGCCTCCATTCTTCATGTTGAACAGTAAAGACAAAAATATGAACATTAGCATTGTATAGTTATTTTAGGAATTAGGTAAGCTTAAACTCTCCTAGAATAGTGTTTGGTAAACTCTCCTTGTTAACTATTTGGCGGGAAGTGTAGCTCAAACCTTAGTGTGTATGAGGCCTAGATCCTGTCCTCGCAACCAGGAAGAAAAGGTTAGGGGAGGGATGACAAAGGAAGAAGTTAGCTAGTTATCATTTTTATTTTTTATTGTGTTTTGTAGTGCTGAAGATCAGACTTGAAATGTATTCATTCAAGGCAAGCACACCAGCATGCTAATAACCCCATTGTCATGGCATTATCATATCAAACTCACTTGTTATTACTGTTATTAAAGCAAGTAGTTTTAACAAATCAAACACAGAAATTTGTACAACAGAAGCCTCTCCATTCCATCCAGTTTCTCCTTAGTGTTAACTGTTGATGTATTCTTTGTCATTTTGACTTCTGTTTGTTCTTGAGTATGGGATTTTAATATACAATTATATATACAAGTACACATCCAGTCGTATATGTACAAACTGGCCTTTTTAATGCCTTAGTACATTATATTTATCTAACAGAAAAATTATGAATTGAAATTATCATTTTAATGCAATACATTTCTTGATACTAGAATATATTTTTATTCAACACAAGTACTGTTATCATTAGGACTACTGTTCCTGACTATAAATAATTCATAATAAACATACTTGTTCCAGTACCAGCAAAGATGATTTTATACTAACACTTCTGTTTTAGTGGGATGATTTCAACAGTGGATTGCTTTCACTAAGACTGGATATTTATACTTTTAATAGCTATAATAAGATTACCAAAAAGGGCCTATTTTATTCCATAGTTACATATGACAGTACTCGTGTCTCTACAGTTTCACCAACATTGATTATTTCCAGCCTGCCCAGGTATTGGAGCTGGCACAGGTAGAGTACATCTGCTGGCTGCCTGTGAAGACCCAGGCACCTTTGCTTTGTGGCCATGTGCTTTTCCCAACACAAGCTACTTGTCCACCTCCTTCTTTCTCTCCCTCTCTCTCCCTCTCCCTCTCCCTCTCCCTCTCCCTCTCCCTCTCCCTCTCCCTCTCCCTCTCCCTCTCCCTCTCCCTCTCCCTCTCCCTCCCCCTCCCTCTTTCTCTCTCTGTCTCTCTCTCTCCCTAGAAGCTGAATGTATATGTATAGCATAATGCCTTTCATATCATTTGTAATCTTAATGTAGTTCCCCATTGTATTTTCTTTTGTCGTATATTCTGTATGATTAGATTTGAACTCTATTTTTCATTGGATAATACCAGTCCAAGTGAGTAGCTAACTAATACATAGGGACAGGAGTTTTTTTACTCTGGCCCATGATAAGCGGTCAATATGTATTTAATGAATGAGTCAGCAATGTTTCAAGATTTAGTACATGATCAATATAAAGTACCCACTTGAGGTTTTTTTTTTTTTTAAGATTTTTTATTTTGTTTTGTTTTGTTTTGTTTTGTTTGTTTTCCTATGTAGCCTGGGATGACCTCAAACTGGCCACCCTCCTGCCTCAGCCTTTGGAGTGATGGGATTATAGGCATGCACCCTGGGGTGGCATAAATTAAAACACTGGTTAAAGGGAGAGCCGAAGGCATGTGTCCCCAAGGGAACAGTATTAACACCCAGACATTATGAACAGTTATCCACCCCAACAGCTGTAGGCATTGATTTTTTTTTTTAAGGAAGGTTATGGATTCTCTGAACTATCCCAAGGGCACCTAGTAATAATAACATTCTGGTTATGTTTCCTTATTTATTTTTATTCATAACATTTTTCTTCCTCACAAAGGACCTGTAATATGTCATGCGATAGTAACATAGGGATTGGAATATAAAATTAGATCCAATATAAAAGAAAAAATTTGTACAACAGTAGTGTCAACATATATTTTATCTGAGCTTTAATTTTGACTCCAAGTTTCCCAGCAGCCAGAGCAAATAAAGAAATGTGTTTGTATTATCTTATTATTTTAAAAGGGGATGGAAGCTATGTGCCACTTGTCTCAGAGAGAGCAACTCTTCCTAGCTCCAACAATTGTTAGCAACTGTAGTGCATAACCTAAATGTATGGATGTGAATCGTCATTTTAGGCATTTAAAATTCTTGAAAGAATTAATTATATTACATTTAAGGATATGCTTGGGGTTGGGGATTTAGCTCAGTAGTAGAGCACTTGCCTAGCAATTCAAGGCCCTGGGTTTGGTCCTCAGCTCTGAAAAAAAAAAAAAAGACAAAATAACAAAAAGGATATGGTCTAATAGAACTTACTGACTTCCTTTATAGAATTATATAGTTATATAGAAAAGATTTATGTTTGTTTTGGAATTAAGAAAGAACCAAAATAAATAAATAAATAAAAGCTGGGCGGTGGTGGTGCACACCTTTAATCCCAGCACTTGGGAGGCAGAGGCAGGTGAATTTCTGAGTTCGAGGCCAGCCTGGTCTACAAAGTGAGTTCCAGGACAGCCAGGGCTATAAAGAGAAACCCTGTCTTGGAAAAAAAAAAAAAAGAAGAAGAAAAGAAAGAAAGAGATGGTTCTGTGGCTAAGAGCTCTGGCTGCTTTTCTAGAAGGCTGGGGTTCAACTCCCAGCACCATATGGTGGCTCATAACCACCTATAATTCCAGTTCTATGGAATCCATCACTCTCTTCAGGTCTCCATGGCCCTGTGCACACACACATAGAGCACAGACATACATGCAAGCAAAATATCTACATACATAACAAAATAATAATAAAAGTTTTTAAAGAGTAATCAGTGATCATGTAAGAGCAATTTTCTATTCTAATACTGGGAGAATTGAAAATTAAGCAACAATATTTGAAAATTGCAGGAGATTGATCAAGAATATCTTGTTGCAGATCAGCTTGGGATATATAGAGAGACATTTTCTGAACAAACAAGGTGACTCTCAGGTAAAGGTGCCTGCCAGTAAGACTGATGACCTTAGTTTGACCCCTAGCACCCATGTGGTGGAAGGAGAGAATTGACTCCTGCAAACTGTCTTCTCAACTCCACATGTGCACCATGGCGTGTGTGTGTGTACCGCCAACTCCATGCACATGAAATAAATAACATAATAATAAATGAGTAAAGAAAGAAACAAATGTAAAGATTTTAAAAAACAAACATTTGAAAATTGAATTAGAAGGCATGAGGATAAAGTTTTGACCTTGATAAGTTACATGTTAATTTAAAACCCAAGATTTGCGATTTTGTTATCCCAAACTATCTTAAATCTTTCTTGAACATTTGAAAAGTTCACACCAGGGCTGGAGAGATGGCTCAGTGGTTAAGAGCACTGACTGCTCTTCCAGAGGTCCTGAGTTCAATTTCCAGCAGCCACATGGTGGCTCACAACCATCTGTAATGGGATCTGATGCCCTCTTCTGGTGTATCTTAAAAGAGCAATGGTGTACTCATGCATAAAATACATAAAAATTTTAAAAAAGAGTCACAAAATTTAAAAAAGGAAAGAAAAGTTCACACTATAACCCTTAAGATAGCAAAATAGATTGAGTTGAAAGTAGATTATCTAGGAATTTCAGCTAATGTCCCAAATTTTGATCTTTCAATGTGAGTTTCAGGTTTCAGTTTTCTCTAACAACAAAAGCAGTTAGCTATGGAGCACAGCCAACTCCTTAGCCTACATATGGGAGGAGATAGGGATCAAATGTGCAGGTCATGTACAAATAAACTCAAAATTAAGCGCACGGTTTAAAGAAGAGAGGAAGGGTGAGACCCATGTATTCTTTTATTTCTTCTACTGTTTGAGGGAATAAATCCAGAGCCTTGTGCTCTAAGCACAGGTTCTACCATTGAGCTGTGTCCTTGGGCCATAGCATTCCTTTTAAATTGCTCTGGGTTGTTTTCTGACTTATCAAGCCAGGACTTAATTGCGTACCCAAATTCTGGTGGGTCCATAAGAAATGAGATTTGTTAGAACATCAACCATGGTGTTCAGGCCTCTTGGTTTTAGCCCTTGCAAAGTGAGGGAGGTCACGTAGGATGCACAAGAGGGTGGATTTGGAATCAGCAAGCAAGGGCTCCTGTAGTAGCTCCCTGACTAGTTACTTAGTATTCCTGGGTTTCCTCATCTATATGTAAAAGTACATGATAATTCCTATAATATAAAGTTACTAAGATTAAATGAACTTCTCTCCAAATAGGCACTTAATAATTAATTTGAAGTTCTTTCCCTCTGATTCAGTGATTATATTATCATTTAGGATAATTCTTAATTTCCCCTTCTAGTTCTAAATATATAACGATCAATTAAAGTAGGCCAATGAGCAAATAATGGCTTGGGGGGTGGTGTTCAAGTAGCCTTTTAGGATTTCAAGATCTATATGCATGTAATTTTTTAAAAGCACTTTACTATAGCACAGAACAATTCAATTTAAATTTAACAATTGGAGAATGACTCTCCTTAGCTCCAAAAGAGTCAGAGATTTACAGTATGGACATTTCTCCACCTAAGCTGAGTGAGGAACTTGTCCAACAAAAGGAGCAGGCATCAGAGCTGGCTCTTTGAGACAGTCAATGAGGCAGTGAAAGCCTCAAGGCTGGGATCTGCAGCACAAACTTCCCAGTGGCTCGTTCAGGACAGTGTTTGGCGTGGTTGGTGCTGCCTACATCCGTTAGGAGTGGAGGTGATGCGTACCTAATAAGACAGGAGATAGTGAAAAGAAACAAGGAGAACAAAAGGCAGAGGTATTGAGAGGAGTCCTAGAAATAAATGTCAGCATCACCAAGATCGTCAGAGTTGATGATGACCAGAGTTTTCCTTTTCTCTGGATGAAGGTAGAGGAAGAAAAGTCAATCAACAAATACAGGCATGGTGACACTGTTGGCAAGACTAGCTGTAGGTGTGCTGTTTTCTCGAGAGCATGTGTCTCAAAGATGCCACAAAGCATTCTTGCTAAGTGTTCCAAAGTTGTAGTCATTACCTGACAGATCAGGTGGTTGTGAACATCATCACCATAAGAAAATGAAAAGCATTTCTCATTATAGAAAGTTGGAGAAAGACAGCAAAATGAAGGTCCAACGTGATTGGACAAGCTGTGAGGTTCACAACAAATATAACAATGAAAAGTTTTTATCAGAGTCCATGTAAAGTCTTCCACAAACAAGTGTAACACGGAGATGGCTTTGCTCCTCTGTCAATCAAGCCAAATCTGAGTACTTTTAGAGGATGTCATTGTCTGAGAGAAAAGATAGGCCAAGACAGCAGCAGTATGGAAGGTATAGTTGGAAACATGGAGGTTGAAGCACTTTTAGGAGTATTACAGAGGGGTTGGGTTGTTGTTGTTGTTTTGTTGCTTTATGCAGTTGCAGGAGCTAGAATTAAGATCAATACATGAATGTTGTCAGGGAATATATTTATCACTGTATAATAAAGTACTTCATGGAAGGAGACTATTGGTCAGAGGATAAACAAAGTTTAAAAAAAAAATTGTGGAGTATTAGAAATGAAACATGCGGGGCTGGAGAGTGCCCCTTTATATTTCTGAGTGCAGGAGCAGATCTAAATTTAGTAGAGATTCAACTTACTGAAATCAGGGCATACTTTTTAAGAAGGAAAAACAAAGAGATTGCTTGCCAAGGGATTCTCTGGATTCCAGGAAGAAGGAAGAACAGGTAGTCAAGGCACGGGACCAACAGTGCTTGACTGATCCTACCTCCCTGAGGACAGATCTGTTGGGAGAAGCGCTATCAAAAGGCAAGTTGAGAGTCAAGGCCTTTTTGTTAGCTATTAGCAGGGTCTCCTGAGCCAAAGAGAACACACAGCTCTTCTGAAATTGAAAGTGTTTATGCCCAAGATGAAAATAAATTCTGTTGGAGCATGAGGCATTTTTATACGTACAAAGTAAAAACAGCATAGGGACTCGTGTTGGCAAATCTGGCAAAACCAGAGTAATGTGGGGCAAGGTAGCTCATGCGCCACAGGCACAGTGGCCTCCACCACCACCGAGCGCAGGAGCTGCATGTTCTACTCCTCAAGGACTTAAAGGAAAGAAAAGTAAATAAAATGAAAGTGGAATCCTGCTCTTAAAGAACACAAGTTATGAATAAAAAATAAGATCAAAACTGAGAAGTTTTTTGTTTTGGTTTTCCCCAGTTCTGGAAATTTAAGCTTTGGTTAGCATTGCAGTAAACTCATCAAGAGAGTGAGTCAGTTGCCATCAAGTTACCACAAACTACACTGATTTTCAAATGAGTTTCTGGTATCTACAAGACAGCATGAAGGTAATGGAGAGAGGAAATGAAGCTAGACCTACCTAGGTTCCTGTCCTTAGTCTTTGACTAGTTGGGTAAATTTGGGCAAACCTCTTACACTTGCTGAGTCTCAGTTTAAGGGTAAGACTGAGGCAGTGGTTGCAATTCAACATATTTTTAGAGGGAAATTAAATTACATACACAACTAACCAATAAGTAAGAGTTGTGTAATTGATTAATTATAAACAAACTGAGTAAAATCTGAGTAGTCATAAGGAAGGTGTTTTTTAAAGTGATGTTCATAGTTTTCATCTGTCATCATGAAGATAATGAACAACAGTGTTCCTCATCCTTCAGTTTAATGTGTAAGCCAAGAAGTTCATGAAATGTCACCAAACTTGAATATTCAGGAGATTTACTGCATAGCTAGTTCTAGCTTAAACAGATGAGCAATCACCACCGTCGAGCCAGCCAACATCAGCATCTTGTTCTCCCTTCACTCTTGCCAAATGTAGAATTAGAATCAAAGACAAATATTTCTGATCATTACTTTCCAGGAATCAGGTGACAAAGGTCATCTGTGTGTCAGGGAAAAGTGGCACCTCTGGGACTTGGGCTCAGGAGCTACACAATCGAGATCCATGTTAACCTGCTTCTAGAGCTTTTCTCTGAATCTGCCAGGAAGGCTTCCTGACCTGGGTGCTTCTCCCCTAGCACTTAGCATCCTAATTGTATTACCATTCCCTACAGAGCTCCTTTCTGCCAACTGAGAAACAAACTTTAAATCATGAAGACTGTATGACTTTATGAGGTTCCCTGTTCAATAGACCAACCCAATTTACAGATGAGAGAAAGAAGAGTCTCACTGGCTCAGAAAGACTCTCTGTCACATGCATACTTAGGAGAAAAACAAACCAACCAAACAAAATGAGATAACGTGGTAAATCCAACCACAGAGAGTTAGTTACCCATTTTCTAAAGTGCATTATCTAAAGGGTAAGATTTTCAAAATGGAACCAATTAAACTTGTCTCCTGTTCTCAGCCACAGTTCCTTGCTCAGGGTGAAACAAGCATACTGTTTACAAAGCACTTGTGCAGATGTTTACTCCTTGATTTTACAGCACCCCAAAGAGGCTGAAAGGTTTGCCTAAAATAACACACAAGCTAAGTGGCAGCATTGAGACTACAGTCTGTCCCTTGAGGTGAAAAGGCAAGCAGGCTAGCTTCAGCTCTGTGGCTCAGTGATAAAAGTAGACTGGGAGGTGGCATCAGAAAGAACATCAGACAGTAAATTTGGAAATGTCACAGAATTAACAGCCTGCAAGGAACAAGGGCTTCATCAGGCACCAGATGCTTTACTAGCAGTGTCACAGAGTGGGATGCGTCCCTCCAAAAACCCCGAGAAGCACAGTGGAATTCCCGGTTTTGGATGAAGAGATTGATGGAAAAAGTTCAGTAATTTTCCCAGACTCATCATTCCAGCAACTGGGCAGAGCTCAGATTCAAACTGGAGCATCTGGTTCTAGGGCTGTTCTCTTATCCTTGAAAGGTTTCCTGCCCCAGCTGAAGAATTCACATCTGTTTAACAGAGCGCCCAGCAGCATCAGTTCCCCAGGGAAGAAGGAGAGAATACAATGCTCTTGTTGTGAGAAGAAATATTACCACAGCACTCTCATGTTGAGAGATTGGAAGATAACAGAACTAGGCACTATGTGTCAGACAGGGATATCAGCAGCAAATAAAGCAAAGTCATTTATAAAAGATGTAATAATGTTGATGCAATGGCCCTTGATTATTCTAAGATTCCTTCCTGGGAAGAGTCTACCTCTGCTTTTTAACATCAGAAGGAACTCTAATAAAATGTATTTTCTCTTAAAATCAATTTATATGGCTAGGAATATATGTCAAATCCTAGAATGTTTCTCTAGTATGCATGAAGCACTGGGTTTGATTCCAGACCTGCATAAAACCAAGCAGACACGGTAGTACATGTCGTCCTTAATCCAAGCACTCTGGAAGTAGAGGTGGAATGATCAGAAGTTCAAGGTCAACCTTAGCTGTATCCTCAGATCATGGTCAGCTTGAGCTACATGAAACCCTATTCATCACTAAAATTAATTCTATTAACTAAATACTAAATAGGCTCTAAATACTTTATGTCAAGTTCTATATCAAGTGATATGCAGGCTCCAAAGACAAAACCTTTCCTGGGGAACAGGAGAAATAAGAATCAGTACCTTCACAAGAAAAGTTATAAGGCCCCAGACTCCTAAAGTGTTCAATGCAAGAATTGATAACTGTAACAAATTATTAAATGAAGCCATAGTTGTTAAGTGCTGGGAGTTCATGACAAAAGATAATGCCCTTCATTGTGAAGGAAACCTTTGTCATGGAGAAGTAGTTTGAATCTGGAATTGAAGGATGCTAAGTATGTGAACAGTTGCAGAGCTGTAGAAGAGACGACTGTTGCAGACGGAATACTATGAGCACAAGTTTAGATGAAAGGAAATGCTGGAAATGCACATTTGAGGGTAGTGGGGAATGGACTTAAAGTCTCACAGTACCTGGTATTATTCCAGTGCTGACCCTTTTGTTTCATCATGGCTGCTGTAGAGAATATTTGATGAGGTACCCTGGCACTGTACTTCATCTGTTCACTGTATCCTGCCTGTGTTGTCATTCAAAAAGTGTCTAGAAATTCGAAATGCCTGACCTATCTCATCTTCTCCAGGGCTCACTGCACAAAGATAATCATGGGGGCATCTTGTCAGTTGTTTACAATGTCCTGATCCAGATCCCTGAAGGTGCCATGATGGTTAATTTTGATTGTCATCCTGAAGGGATTTGGAATCACCCAGGAGACACACCTTTGGTGACTGTGAGGGTGCTTCCAAAAAGACTTAACTGCAGAGGAATGAACCTCAGGAAACATGAGGCTGGAGTCCAGGACTGAATGGAAAGGGGAAAAGTGAGCATGGGTCTCTCTCTCTCTCTCTCTCTCTCTCTCTCATCTCTCTCTCTCTCTCTCTCTCTCATCTCTCTCTCTCTCATCTCTCTCTCCTCTCTCTCTCCCCTCTCTCTCCTCTCTCTCTCCTCTCTCTCCCTTCTCTCTCCTCTCTCTCTCTCATCTCTCTCTCCTCTTTCTCTCTCATCTCTCTCTCCTCTCTCTCTCCCCTCTCTCTCATCTCTCTCTCCTCTCTCTCCCCTCTCTCTCCTCTCTCTCTCCCTCTCTCTCTCATCTCATCTCTCTCTCTCTCTCTCCTCTCTCTCTCTCTCTCTCTCTCTCTCACACACACACACACACACACACACACACACACACACGCACACACACGCGCGCGCACTCACACACACACAGAGTGAGCAGCTGCCTCAGGTTCCCATTGCCACAGCTAGACTTGCTCTCACCAAGGTGTCTTCCTTGACAGGACTTTACCTCCAACTGTGAGCCAAACAAAACCCCTAAGTTGTTTGGTTTGGGGGTTTGTTTGTTTGGTTGGTTGGTTTTTTTTTTTTTTTTTTTTTTTGCTGGCTTTTGTGACCCTCAACAAGAAAAGGAACTAATACAGCTACCTCCCTGATGTTGAATATCAGGGCAGTTCCCTGACTACCAGTATGAAAGCTAATATTCACAATCGCATGGCTGCACCATGGGGAAGAAGTAATAGCTCCTAAGGATCACGTTGGCTTCTCAAACAAGAGTTTCTTGGGACCTGGAAGAACCAAACCTGAGACATCAATTGGTGGGATCACATATTGACTACGATGCTTAATTTTGCATATCTCTTCCCACTTCTTCCACTACCTACCCCAAAGTTTCTGTCAGTACCCCAAAGGCAATGTGGGGGTCACTGGTCTCATCTGTTTGTTCCTTTTCCCAAAACATTGATTGGATCTCCTTTCCCTGCTTTTTACCAGTGTCTCTTTAACCTGGTTTATTGTGATGGGGTGGCTGAGCTTAACCTGCTGGAGCCACTAAATCCTTAAGTCCTATCCTAAAATTCTCTTGCACTGAGCAATGAAACCCCTCAACACCGCTTTTTCTTTCCCTCAGCAGATGTCTCCTGCTTTGGTTTCATTCAAAAGTATACTTATTTATGGCTGGATATGGTGGCATATGTCTGTAAACATAGCAAGACTCAAATAATAATTATAAATTGTAATTATTTCTATATACATTTTATGTATATATTTATATATTATACATAACTGTATATATTTATTTAATATATGATATTATAGTATATTGTTTTTATATAGTATATAAATTACAAAATGTATTACATGTAATTATAAATATATAAATGTCAAAGTAATAATTATAATAATAAATGGCTAGTCTGCATTTCATCACTGAACATTCTGTCCTCTTGAAGCAGGTATCCTTAGAGAGGTATGTAGTAAAGGCATGAAATCAAAGTGATAAAGTTCCATGGCAATAGACAGTATGGTAGCTTGAATGAGAATGACCCCATATGCTCATGTACTTGAATGTTTGCTTTTCACTTAGTGGACTTTATAGGAAGGATTGGGAGGTATGGCCTTAATGGAAGAAGTATATCTTTGTTGGAGGAGGTTTTTTTTGTTTTGTTTTTTTGTTTTGTTTTTTTGTTTTTTTGTTTTTGTTGTTGGAATTTGAGGTGTCAGATGCCTATGCCAGGCTCAATCCACCCACCCCATCCCGGCTTCCACCTCCTTGCAGATCAAATGTGAGCTCTCAGTTACTCCTCCAGTGTCATGTCTGCCTGCCCTATGGTTGTAGACTAGCCTTCTGAAACTGTAAGCAGGCCCCCAATTAAATGCTTCCTTTGATAAGTTGCTTTGGTAATGCTGTCTCTTCACAACAAAGGAACAATAACTAAGACAGAGAGTATGTAAAAATAAAATTAATAGATGAGGTAGGGCCCAATAAAATGGGAGTAGCAGGAAACCAGGAAGGCAGTGTTGAGGTGAGTGTTGATCAAAGGAGATGAAATGTGTCACTGTGGGAAAGATGTTCCAGGCATATGGACAAGCAAGTGCAAAGGTCCTGAAGTGATGACAAGTCTTAATAGAGGTGGGAAAAGGAAGCGAGTTAGCGTGGCTGGATAGGACGGGAAAATAGTAATGAAGGCAGACAGGTGGATAGAGGAGGCTATGAAAGCCTTGGTGCAGCTATTAGAGCTACTGAGAGGAAGGTGAACCGCTAGGGGAGAATTTGAGTGGAGGAGTGTGATACAATATGAAACGTATTAGTCTTTGTCTTGTTCTGTCATAGAACTCTTAAAATCTTTGGCATTTCCTGAGTGAAATGAATGTTCTTTGTTGTTTATAATGACTTTGTTTTAGATTATGCTAATGAGGTGATTTCAGGCCCTGCTTCAGAATGAAGCTAGTCACCAGAAAGACTAAGTGATTACAGGATTAGAGGGTTGGACTGTTAGCCAGCCCTTCCTACCAGACTAGGAAAAGGAGCCCAGGGTCTGAGAGATTGAGCTCCATAAAAACTCTAGACAATGCTCAGCAGTGGAGGGCCTACCTAGCATGAGTGAAGCTCTAGGTCCAACACCATAGCATGAAGCAAAAACAAGATGGAATCATAAAGACTCTTTGCTCCATATCTGAAGGTGTGAGAGAGTAACATCTCAAAAAGAACAGGAAGACACCAAACCCCACCCTAAGTACCTCACTTTGTCCATCCTCTTTCTCTACAAAGGATCATCTGTATCCTTCCTTTGTAATTCTGTCTGTGATAAACCAGGTAGTACAAGTAGTATCCCAAGGACCATAATGCATCCTAGCAAGTTAGATAAAACAAAGCCAAGACTTATGGCCAACTTGTTAGAGACACTAGTGACAACCACTGCTTGTGATCAGCATCTTATGGTGCAGTGTTATGGAACTGAGACCTCAATGTGAGCAGTACAAAACTATTTCAAGGTAAATCATGTTAGAAGTGGGTTGAATTACAGCTCAGCCAGTTGATATTCACCAGAGAATTGGGGATGGGGGTAAATAAATGGGGAAAAACCCCATATGCCCATAAGTTGAGAAGTGTTCTATGAGGTATATGAGAAAAGAAAGAAAACACTGCCCAGGGCAGAAGCTGAAAGCTGTTGAGTTGAAGGCCTTAACTACCTTCTGTGGGATTAGAAGGAAGAGGGGCCTGAGTGTGGTGCATAGGATGACAAGGGTGACAGAACTTGATGGATTTCATTTTCACAGTCAGAGGGGTAACTAGTAGAAGGGTGGATTTTACATCTTATGAAGAATATCTGCAATGGTTGTAATGATCCCAGGAGGAGAACTGAGTCACTATAATCATCAGATAATCTGGTATTTCCCAAAAGTTGAAGAACACATAAATAAGGAAGAACACTGAAAAGAGAAGGGTTTGGAATTTTAAAATAGAATGCTATTTTACGGTTTAATTTGCAAACCAAAACCCAGATGATGAGAAGGTCTTGCCCTAACAATGAGACTGAGAGGTAACTGGAAGAAAAGTAGGGAAGGAGCTGAGAAGTCAGCAAGTTAAGAGACAGCCGACCATTCATCACATTCTGGTTAAGAGAGTATCCAACCATGCATCACATTCTGGTTAAGAGAGCATCCAATTATGCATTGCATTCTGGTTAGTGAGGAGTCTTGGGGAAAAGAGGAAGAGCCTTCTTATGGAGAGAAGATGGAAAGTCTTCCAGGAAAAAGGGATATGAGCTTCACTGAGTGATAGGGAGAGACTGGACGTAAAAAAGTAACAGCTGCCTGGAGAGTATGTAGGATGGCATGACCTAGACAGATGCAAAAAGTGTACAAAATCATAGGTTGTTTCTGAGCCCACTACCCTGTCACAGTTCCCTGTTCTCTATATTAGCTTTAAAAAATAACTTAAAATTTTCTGATAATATTATATTACTTCAAAAGAGATTTTTAAATGGCAGTGTTTTCTCTCTTCTCTCATGTACCTCATAGAACACTTCTCAACCTATGGGCATGTGGGAAGTTAGGGAGATGAAGAAGAGAAAATCCATGCTTATACAGTTAAGAGCCCAGAAAAGTGGGCATGTATAACAATGTAGTTTGGCAAGCAGCTACTTGGCAGAAGAGAAGTGGGGCTTCAGAGAAAGAATATGAAAACCCAGAGGGTCAGGTAAAGAATGCTTAGGCTTTGAGCAAAAGCAAAGGAGATAGGAATAAAAAAGAGAAGTGAGGTATATAGATATAATGAGAGAGAGAGAGAGAGAGATGAGTCATATTTTTTAAAGCAGGCAGGCTTAGTAGGGGAGGGGGCAGAACTCTGTAACCATGCATAGGTCAGAAGATTTGGGAAAGTCTTCATTACTTCATTAAAGGGAAAATTTTCCTCTAAGTATGTCCTCAGTTGAATCAGTTTTCCTAATGGGTTGTCTCCTGTTCAGGTGAATGTCAGGCTCAGCTGAATTAACTCTTAAGGAAAAGACAAGAGGATATGTTATTCTCATTTTGGAGCAAGTTAGAATGTCATGTCTCCACAAAAGGCCAAAAGTAAACCTCAGATTCCATTCTTTTGACCAGGAAGAAGTAGATTTCCCTCAATAGGCCCCAACTTTTCCTCCTTTTCATATAGTACTTTGAATCCTAAAGAAGGGCAGTGTGAAGCCGGGCGTGGTGGCGCACGCCTTTAATCCCAGCACTTGGGAGGCAGAGACAGAAGGGTTTCTGAATTTGAGGCCAGCCTGGTCTACAAAGTGAGTTCCAGGACAGCCAGGGCTACACAGAGAAACCCTGTCTGGGGGCGGGGGGGGGCGGGGGAGGGGGGGCGGAAGAAGGGCAGTGTGATGCTTACCTTTCTAGTGTTATCAGAGAAGTGGTAGGTGTGGTCCAAAGTGGACCCTGAGAAAGATGGTTCATCTTCAATGGTCTGCAAACTTCCTAATCCCTGTAACATACCTCCCACAAAAAATGTTGAGACCATAGACAACTTTAGGGTCTTCACTTTTGTTGACTTTCAGGACTTGGAAGATGAGCAAAGGGACCTAGATAGATGGAGTCAGGGTTGCATGGACTATCCAAGTCAGTGTTTCTCAACCTGTTGGGGTGGGGAATTGAATGATCTGTTCACAGTAGTTACATATCAAATATCCTACATATCAGATGTTTACATTACAATTTATAACAGCAAAATTATGGAGTACTAAGAAAAGAATTTTATGATTCGTGGTCACCAGAGCATAAAGAACTGTATTAAAAGGTCGAAACATTAGGAAGTTGAGAACCACTGATCTAAGTGAAGAGCAACTATAGACAACAGGCAATAAATTAAAACAGTAATTAGTACATGGATCCAAGGATTAATGGCATCACTTTTACGACTAATAGATTAAAAGCCATTTCTGCCATAACAGTTTAGAGTTTAAATTCAAAAGTTAGTCACCAAAATGAATGGCTGCCTAGACTGGATGTTTGGTCTCATCTTCATATAGCATCTAGACTGGGGTGCTCACTCAAAGGAAGAAAAATAACAAGAAAATGAACCAGGAACCAGAATTTTCTTCTGGAATTTCTGACACAACAAGAACAAAACTGCCAGTGGGACCAAGGACATGCCCAGCATCTCTTCAAGGACATGACTCAGAACTTTGGTTTTGGGTGCCTACTCTACAACTGCCTGGCACTTTCTGTCTCCTCACCCTGTAAACATCACTAATGTTTATGCCACAGTCCCTTGTGTATATTCAAATTATTTATGGTATACACATGTTGCTCTAAGTTATATACAGTTCAGACTCTTATGAGTTTTTCACCTTGTGAACATTCCAAGGTAACTGACATTTTTTTTCAGACAAAGAAGTTGAAGGATCATTTTATAATGCTTTTTTTAAAACTTCCAAGTTCTGTTTGCCTCTGTCCCAACCTATTTGAATTTACATAACAGACTATCTGAGGTTGAGTAATTTATAAGAGAAGAAATACATTTCTCATAGTTTAGGAGAGTGAGAAGTCCAACACCAATGCGTCCTCTCAGGGCTCCTTGCTTCATTCCGTGGCAGATAGCAAGAGGGCAAGAAGGACCAGACTCCTATAACCAACCAGACAGTACTGCTATAACAAATCTACTCTTTCAACAGTGACCTTAATCCACTTCATGACCCATTCACCTCTATTAAGCCCGCCCCTTGATACTGCCAGGACAAAAGTAACTTAAGGAGATGTGCTAAATAGTTTTACGTCAATTTAACACAAACTAAAAATCACCAGAGAGGAAGGAGCCTCAATTAAGAAAATGCTTCCATAATATCCACCTGTAGGGTATTTTCTTAGTGATTGATGTGGGAGGGCCCAGCCCACAGTAGTTCTGGGTTCAATAAGAAAACATGCTTAGCAAGCTGTGGGGAGCGAGCCAGTAAGCAGTACTCTGCCATGGTCTCTACATCAGTTCTTGCCTCCAGGTTCTCCCCCTGTTTGAATTCTTGCCCTGACCTCCTATGATGAACAGTGATATGGAAGCATAAGCCAAATAAACCCTTTCCTCCCTAAGTTGCTAGTTTGGTCATGGTGTTTCATTGCAGCAGTAGAAGCCCTAACATAGGAATGAATGGTTTACCTTGGCTCCCAGTTTAAGAAAGGATATAGGCCATCACAAATGGAGGGAAGCAACTATGAGAACCTGAGGTGGCTGGTCACATTGTTGTCTATTGTCAGGAACCAGAGAGACTTAGTTAAATCACTATGAAAATACCTTCACAGGTATGCCCAGAACTGTGCTTTATACATGAGTCTAAATTCAGTGAAGTTGATAGCAGCAGTTGCCACATATATGCAGTAGGTCCTTTGACCAATTCTAGTTAAGCTTACAAGCTAATTGTCTTTTTATTATTGATCAATTACAGTTCTTCATATGTTGTAGACATATCTCTTACCAGATAAGTAATTTGCAAACAGGTTTTCCTATCATGTAAGTTGTTATTTTATTGTTGGAGTCGTTTGAAATACAAGTTTTAAACTATTTCAATGTCTGCTTGAATCCCTCTGTTGTTCTCTCATATTTAAGAAACCATTGCTAAATCCATGATCATTACACCTATATTTTCTTCTAAACATTATTTTACTTTTGCTTTTTTATTATTGTAGATAGTTACTCTAGTATCTCCTCTGAATTAACAAACTGCTGAATTTGAGCCCTGTCTCCTTATTTGCTGATATTTTGATTTAGGCAAGTTGTAATTACTTTTTCCCACCCTGTTTCCTCTTTGAAAGGGCATGAGCTAGCAAACTACCCACATCACAGTAATATATTCATGCTCCTGTGAACTGGTATTTACCAAACTTAACACAACATCTGGCATGTGTGAGTGCTCTGTAACTGTTAGCTCTTCTGCAACTACAACAGGAGTCTTCCTCACCACCACCACCACCATCACATTTACGCCATGGAGTATAATTGGTGTTTGTCATTTCTTACAGATGATACATAATCAGAGCTTCATTAGTTAATGTACATCTTCTTATGCAAGATTTGATGAATATTTTCTAAGATATTGATCATTTCAATATTAGTCTACAAACTGTGATTTTTCAAGAAATACCATTGTGGCAACTTTATACTGTATTAAATAAATAAGAATTTATTATAGCAATTAATTTAGAAAGAACTGTGGCCTACTTATATAAAGTAGATAAGGGGAAAACTCACCACAATGTTGCTTTTATATGATTATAAAATCCATATATTTATGGAATAAGTGACTAAAAACCAGTAGAAAACTACAGGCATGATAATTCTTCCTGAATTTGGTGGGTTATTATCCAAGGCTACTTTGAGAATGATGATTCCACTTTCTTCCAATAAATCTGCAATATGAACCAGCACCAAGGATACTTCAAGATGAGCTTGATAAACTTAATTTCTGGTCTACCTCTGAGTCAGTGGCTCTGGAGGTTTGGTTTCATCAGTTGAAGGTGTCTGTGAGCCACAGATATTGAGCCCTACACCCAGGATTTCTACTCCAGTAATCTTGGAGTGTGGCTTGAAAAATTACATTTCTAACAGCTCTACAGTTTGGGATGCACAGTTTTAGATATACTGCTGTTGTGTATGGTATATAGTTAATCCACACTGAGGATGTCTAGTCCACAGTTCTAAGTTAGCCAGCACCCAGAGAATTACACGTTTGTTAAACCTACTGGACCTCCTTGGACAATCTGTGGAACTCCAAAAATCTCACAAATGCTGTGAAGCTTGGTTACACCCCAGTTTTCTTGGAAAGCTTGAGGGCCTTGGAGACTCAGCTGACCCCTGAGAGTGGGCCATATGGTCACCTTGCTGCCTAACTCATTAGGCAATTAATTAGTCCCTTTGGTTTGTTTTGACTTGCTGTCTCTGTAGAACGGGTTCTCTAGCTGGATTCTAGCCTCCCCTCCTAACTCATGATTTCTTTGTAATAATAGACTCATTTTATACTCTGTGTGCAACCATTTCAGTAATTCATGGGAGGTATCACTCACTTTCCAGCTCCTCTCAGAGCCAACGTTTCACCCAACCAGCAATTGTTCCTTTTTTTTTTTCCTCCTTCTTTAGTGAATAGTTTGTTTTTCTCACCAACAAATGTAGATATTAGATTGGAATGTGACTGGGAGTCTTGTCTGAAGTTCAAGAATACCACCCCACCCCAAGCAAAATTAATGGACAAATTCTTCCTTAAAAGGAATGCTAGACAATGCTAGAAAGGTAGTGGTCTGTGGCCATCATTAGCCACTATCCCTGAAACATAGAGAGAAGCCAACATACAAAAAGAAATAGAGCTAAGAAAAGTGAATCACATTGCACCTGGACTAAACCTACAGCAACTCCCTTTCATTCTGATTATTTGAGCCAAGAAATTTCTGTTTTTAAGTTAGGTGCTTGGCTTTTGACGTGACTGAAAAGTTCCTGAGATTAACTCTATTCAAAGATGACTTTTCACAGATAAAATTATTTTCATGTAATATAACCAGACTGTCTTATTAGGGTTATCATTGTTGTGATGATACACCTTGACAAAAGCAACTTGGGGAGGAAAGGATTTATTTGGCTTATACTTTCACATTACTGTTCATCATCAAAGGTGAAGCCAGAACAGTACCTCAAACAGGTCAGGAACCTGGAGGCAGGAGCTGATACAAAGGCCATGGAGGGGTACTGCTTACTATCTTGCTCCCCCTAGTTTATTCAGCCTGCTTTCTTATAGAATTAGGACTATAGGGATGTCACCACCCGCAGTGGGCTGGTTCCTTCCCCATCAATAACTAATTAAACCAATGCCCTACAGGCTTTCTTTCAACCTGATCAATGGAGACATTTTTAAAATTGAAGCTCCTTTCTCTGAGATAATTCTACTTTGTGTTAGGTTGACATAAAACTAGCCAGCACACAGACTGTGCCCATATCCTCCACATGAAATAATAGCCACCATATTTTCAGACATATTTAGTTCTTATTCTAGTTTTGCATACTGTTAAAGAAATCTGGAGTGAGGCCTGGTGGCACAGGCAAGGAATTCCAACTACTATTGAGGCTAAAACAGGAGGATCACAAGTTCAAGGCCTACCTTCGCCTCACTAGTGAGAGCCTATCTCAAAATACAAAGTAAAAAGAAGTCTGAAGATATATGCCAAATGTAAAGCACTTGTCAGACATTCATGGGAACCTGAGTTCAGTCCTTATCCTTGCAAGAATACGTACATGCAGTCATTTGTAAATAAATAATTGGATGTTTCCCTTATGGATCTCAAATTTCTATATTGCTTAACAACACATACAAATGTTGCTAGTACATTTATACTTCTCCTAATAGTTCAATGCTCACTATATCCTGAGGATATTAGATGCAGTTAAGGTACTTGGGACACCTACAACAAACAAATGGTTGGTGTCTTAATTTGGTTCCTGTTGTGATAAAATACCCTAACAAAAACATTTTTAAGGGAAAATGGATTAGTTTAGACAGAAATAGTAGGATTATCAATGAGAATAGGAAAATGCAATCATTAAATTGCTAAACTTTCTATTTAATAAATATATTGTGAGATCAGTATTCTGTTGATATTTATCAATAATACCAACATCCTGAATTTTTCAATCTTTTTGTTTCAGGTTGATTGTTTGCTTAATTCAGTTGAATTTACTCAATCCAATGTATGCATCGTTTCTTTTTTAAAAGGAAAAAAAAAAGACTTGTTGAGTAAAAGTCAAATAAAGCAAGCAATCTAGTCAGTCTTAAGTAAAGTAAACCATAACTTCATTAAGAGTGAAGGGAATGTAAGATGAGTAACAACACAGATAGCTAGAAAGACCAGCTCTCTGGAACTCCGCTGACTTGATAAGCTTCACTGCACTTTGAGGAAATCAAATATGAAATGCAATTTAAATATGTAACACACTGTGTCTGTGTATCTAGATGAACAAATGTTCCCTTTCTGTATTTTGGGAAGTATAAATCTCATAGGGCCCCTTTAAAAAAATAATTTTTAAGGGTGAGAAAATAATTTGGCTTTGTTCTACTGACAGAAAGCATAAAATAATACCTCATTTTTCTGTGATGTCATTTTTCTAGGGAATGGGTGTGTCTCTAGTTTGATTGATCAGGTGACTTGATAGAAGCAGAAGCTCAACAAACCTAGTTCTCTGGTCTTCAGACATCCTACATATCCTAATGTACCTTTGGAAAACTATACCTCACCTAAACATTTTAAAGTTAGTGTCTGTTTCAGGATGTTTGATCACATTGTGAACCCCTAGATTATGCTATGTACTGAAAAACCCTGTCTCTAGTTGTGGTGTGGCTCAGTCCTTATTACATACCTTGAATCCCAAACAGTGAAGTAAAGTTGGTTTGTAGAAGGAAGCACCAGTGTTTGAAAGTAGTAGCTAATTGAGTGTCAGACAACATTTGACAGAATAGGATATGTTCAACTCTTACAAAAAGAAAGAAAGGGAAGCTACTTAAGAGAGCAGGGCAAAAACAGGCTGGGGAGGGGGGTTAGAGACAGTTTTACTGTGAGAGTTTTATAGAGACAAGTTGAAGACAGAACAGGCTAGATACAGATAAAGACAGAATGAGCCAGAGAATAAGAAGGAGTAGGACCGATTGATAAAGTTAGTTTGAGGCCAAGCAGAGCAATTCAATCAGGCTGAGAGAGAAGTCAGATTGAATCCGTGAGCTTGGGGAAGAGTTTCAACTAGAATAGCTGAGTTGAACCAGCCAAGAAGAATTCAGAAAGAGCTAGAAAGGGTAAGCTTATTGATCAGTAAGTCCCAGAGGCTAAATGTTAAGGCCTAGGTGAAATGTTAAGGCCTAGGTAACTATTCCCTGTAGCCTGCCATTTGGGGCTGTTACTAATGCCATAACTTTCTCATATATTGCTGTCAATGTTTCTAGGATGTTCTGTGCTTGGAAACCAACCACATTAGAAGTCAGTAGAACTGCTTTGTATAGTTAAACACAATAAACTTGGACATGAACCAACTGCCCAGCAGCACTCCCTACACCTGTGTATGAGCTTTTATGGTATTTGCCTTTATAAACTACCCTGAGGATAGACCCCAACGTAAGAGAGACACCTGCACCAATATAAGAAACTATTTGGAATAAGACGTCCATTTTGAATAGAGAATCCAGTAAAGTTTAAGTTCCCAAGACTTCTCTGGGAACTAACATCCTACTTGGCAGAAAAAGACATGAACATGGGTAACTGATATCCTGGTTGGCAAGATAAGACATGAATGTTAGACAAGTCCCATCCTGGTAGAGAAGTTAAGAGATGAATATTAGACAAGGCAAATACCCTGCCATAGTTGAATAACCCAACCAATAAAAGCAGGATTAAGTGTACAAAAAGACATTTTCCTAAGGAAATCCCCTATCCCTAAATCTGATTGGTGGAATAATTTGGCTTAGATGTTTATAGGTTTTGGCTCAGGTTATATTGTTCAGATATATTGCTCAGATATATTGTTCAGATATATTGCTCAGATTATAGTGTTCCCTATAAGATCTTGACTCAGTGTCATGATTCAGCTTCCAAGTCTGAACTGTGGCCCTGATCAGTCCATCCTGGGGAATATGCTCAGTGAACTATCCCTGTCTGAGATTGGTATTCATGTGGTGTGTGAGATAACTCCTAGACCCCCAACACTGAAAACATTCTAAGCCTAGATAAAATTGTGTGGAGGCTAGAAGCTTAGGATATTTTCAAGTTACAGTAGCTTTTTTTAGATGAAAATTTATACTAAATCAAGGGATATCTGTAGATTCTACACCACCATTTAAACTACAGGATCATTTTCTTTGGTAAGAAATTCAACATGGTTCCTTATTCTCCTTGACTCTTTATTCTTCTTCCACTATAGAATTGTGAACACTATAGACATGAGTCACGTGTAATTCTGCCATTTGTCTTGCCCACCCAGCAACTGTTATTACTCCATACCTATTACTAATTATCCCAAATACTAATGGTATGTACTTACATAAATCACTTAAAGTATCATTGGTTGCTATTATCTTTCCTTTCAAACATTTATGTTCCCCAACTCCTCTTAGTACTGGGTATTGAGGAGTAGTTGCAAGCAATTTTTTAAAGGACCAGATATAAGGAAGTTGAGCTCGGACAAATGCAGTGTGCATTTAATGCTATATATCTCTAAGGTTGACATTCACTTCCCTGTGTAGTTAAGTAGCCTTCCCGTAGGAATGATCCCTATATGAACTAGTCAACTCACCTGGAGTCTTGAAAAGTAGGTGCAGGATAAGAGGCTGATGGATGACGTGGATATGATACCTGTACCATGAGCACGGAGGTGATAGAGAAGAAACAAAGGTAAAGTAACAGAGAGCCTCATCTGTGAACAGTTGTCAGCAAAATGTTTGGATGTCATAAACACCCAGTGCAAAGACTGTATCTGATAATACAAAGTGCACAGCTGCAGATACGTCACACAGTCTTTTTGATAGCAGTGACACAACATAGGATTACTTTGCAAATCAGAATCCAAGCAGCACTCTTGAGTAGCATTTTTTCATGTGTGTGCATGTGCACATTCTCATATGGGCGTGCCTCTATGGCACTCACTTGACTTCATCTCCACAACACTGGGATTACAGAAGCTCACACTATGCTCAGCTTTTTACATGGATTCTAAAGGTCAAACTCCGGGCCCCTGCTTGCAAGGCCAGCACTTTACCAACTATGCTGTCTCCCTCTTTAACCCCTGCAGGAAGCATTCCAATCTGTGGGTAGATTCAATGTTTTATGCGACCAAATCACCAATAATAATTTTAAAAGTTGATCAAGCACATGAGTAGGAATACTGAATTATATCCCTATTCTTTCTGTAATAATTGTGTATTCAAATTTTATGAAAAGGCTGTGAAGGCATGCAGACAAAATTTGAGCAGAGACATAGCAGGTGCTTAATTCAAATGCTGTATTCCTTGACTTAGGAATATTGGTATTATCTTTTAGTAGCATTCCTTGTATAATGCTTTGTGATTCCTTTTTAAATTTTAAATAAATGTTTGCACTTTTGCCTGAATTTATGACTTTTTCTTCAAGGTCCTCCCCCCTTTCTCAATTACATGTGTTACAAGCCCCATGGAAGCTGCCTATACATTCTCACCTCTGAGTTTACAGGACTGTTCTGCCATGGTCCTCAGGACTCTGTACCACTCAGTACTCAGACTGAAGAAGAGATTCCTGACCCATTCTGTAGCTCAGTGGGGAAAGTCTTTGCTGTACTGTGAAGACTTGAATTTGAATCTCCAGCACCCACATAAAATCCAGTAGCCTTAATGGCCTGCCCAAAATTCCAGTGGAGCTAGAGAATCTCCAGAGAAAACAGGTTAGGCAGACTAGTCAAGTGGTAAGCACCAGGTTCAGCATGAGACCCTACCTTAGTATGCAGAATGGAGAGTAATCCAGTAAGATATACCATGCCAAACCAACCTGGGCCTTTGCATGGACACACTCATGTGCATCCATATACATTTAAACATACATATGTCAACACAGAAAACATACCAAAAAACCCAACTAAATGAAAACTCAATAACAAAACAATGGGTACCTGGGTTAAAGAAATGGGGAGAATTGAAAGTTGGAGCTTGGTGGTAAAGCACTTGCCTAACACGTGTAAGCTCTCAGGTTCAATATCCAGCACTACAGGAAAAAAACAAAACAAAAAAACAAAAAAACCCAAACCAAACCAAATAAAAACAAAATGAACCAAACAACAACTACCCCAAACAATCCAAACATCTGAAAAACCACTTCACCAAAGAAGGTATATAGATGACGTGGCATATGAAAAGACATTGTCTTAGTCAGGGTTTTTATTCTTGCACAAACATCACAACCAAGAAGCAGCTGGGGAGGAAAGGGTTTATTCAGCTTACATTTCTACATTGCTGTTCATCACTGAAAGAACTCAGGACTGGAACTCAAGCAGGTCAGGGAGCAGGAGCTGATGCAGAGGCCATGGAGGGATGTTCTTGACTGGCTTGCTTCCCCTGCCTTGCTCAGCCTGCTCTCTTATAGAACCCAAGACTGCCAGCCCAGAGATGGTCCCACCCACAAGGGACCTTTCCCCCTTGATCACTAATTGAGAAAATGCCTTACAGTTGGATCTCATGGAGGCATTTCCTCAACTGAAGCTCCGTTCTCTGTGATAACTCCAGCTGTGTCAAGTTGACACAAAACTAGCCAGTACAGACATGAAACATACCACTCAGGAGCTGGCAATGAAAACAAAAAGCCATATATTGAGCTCCATGAAAAACTCTGGTTCCTTGAGATCTGGAGTTGTTAGTAATTGGTTCTAATGCTTTGAATTAATCAGGCCCCCAAATAGGGAATCTGCTTGTCCAAGGCTGAAGGTCCTTGTCCCCAGTTGGTTTTTGATCAGTCAATAAAGAGCCAACAGTCAATGACTGGGCAGGTAGATTAAGGCAGGACCTTGAGATTTGCACATGCTAGGAGTGGGGAGAGAGGAAGGAGAGAAGAATCGCCTTATTTCCGAGGGAGATGGATCAGATTTAGAGCTGCAGAAGGAAAATGATCCAAAATGTAGGTGAGAAGGAATGTGGTCCCTGGAAGGGCTGCCCAGAAGCGTCTTGGGCAGCAAAGACTAGGGAGCCACCCAGAAGGAACCAGGGCAACAAAGACAAAATACAGAATTAAAGGGCATTAAGCCAGGATTACAGGAGGGAAATGTGTGCTAGCAGGGGGGTGAGCCTTTGAGCTAGTCATGGCATGTCAAAAGTTAACTAGTGTGTGTGTGTGTGTGTGTGTGTGTGTGTGTGTGTTTCATTCACAGATCCACATGGCTCCTGGGCAGGTGTGTGTGTATGACCCATCGGGGGCACAAAGCTGTGTAGCAAAACTCACCGCTACATTGAGTTTCTGGATTGGTGACTCTATCTACCTGGGAGGTTGGCACACTAATTCCCAGGACAGAAGATCATGTACCCACTATCCTTCCTGACTTGTCTTATGTACTTCTTCATCTGGGGGCTCATTTGCATAACTTACTGTGAACCTGTAAATGTAAGTGACACATATATGTGTGAAACATTCTAACAATGTGTAAACCTGAGGAGGGCACACTTGGAGCCACAGTTTACATTTGGAAACAGCCAGTCATTTGGAAAGATAGTATGGGTACTGATATTTAGACTTGACCTGTGGGATTGAGCCATTATATTGTGGAATCCAGTGCTAACTTAAAGGAGTATTAGTGCCAGAATCAAATTGCTGGACACCCACTTATATCTTCAGGGTACCAAAGAATTTCTTATACATTTGACTCCAGAAAGACATGTGCGCAATAAAAGTTTTAGGGACATAATTACAGGCATCTGAGAAACCAGGGTGATTGTCTGAGTAATAATTTAAAATTATCTTGAGTAGAAACCAGAGTACTTTAAATAATCTTCCAACAATGCCTATCTCTTAAGGCTCTGAACCTTTCCCCTACCTACTGGTTAATTGGGGCTGTCAGTAAGAGTGACTAAATGAACAGAAGGCCAAAAATCCTCCTAAGAACAGAGACTTTGAGTGATAAACATTGTCAAGCTCTTGCTTCTTCATATAAGAAATGAGTCATATTCAAAACAGTTGTATGCCAGATGCAAGACAGCACACAAAGCAGTTGACAGCTATTGGGATGGACTACTGCATCATGCCTTGTCACTTGTTTATATTTTTGTTGTTAGAATGCAATGACTCCCATGGGCCCGTCTAAAAAAAAAAAAAAAAAAAAAACTAAAGGCAGGATTGGAGCCTGGCATTTCTGCCTTTACTTTATATCTATCTCCTTTAGGCAGATAGTTGTTTTCACAAATGACCTGTTTCAGAAGCCCCTCACACCCCCACCAAATGCTTAAAGGTTTCTAGCCACTCACTTAGAATTAAAGTCTTCTTGGGTTCCAGAAACAACAAGATTAATTGATAGACATACTTATTATAAGGAACCAAAACAAACTCCCAAACAATAGAAAGCTGCAGCAGACCCAGTCCTCAAAGGAGTACAGTTGCCTGTGATGGTAAAGTCCACCTGGAGAAGGAGTCATCATATATGAGCCAGATTGATCTCTTCAAGCAATAAGGACTTTTGTTAGCTAGCTTCCAGAACCAGAACCAAGAAATGTTCAGCCAGATTGCACCTTGACCCAAGCTACTTAGTTGGACATACTTCATGCCCCTGCCCGAAGCCTTCCTTTATTGAAACCTAAAGGTCATCTTCAAGGCACTGGAGGGCCACTGAAACCATTTAGTGTATGTGTCTTGGGGATAAGCAAAATCTTATTAATTAAAATTCAAAGCAGTTGATGCAGAGAACCTGAAAACACTGTCCCTGATAAATTTGCCATTACAGCTTTTGAAGAGTTTGATAACTTTGAACATGTGATGAGGTGTCTGAGAACAGTAATTGATCTTTTGAAGAGTTTTTGCTTAATGTTGTTGGTCTAGTGGTGACTGAACATAGTAAAATCACGCACCAGCTGGGCAAACACTTTACTACTGACTTATCTCCCCAGTCCCCTTTTGCTTTTTCATTTTGAGAAAAAAAAAATCCATTGAGTTGCCTGGGCAAGCATCCTGCCTCAGTTTCCTACATAGCTTGTATAACAAGCTATGGATTGCATCACCAGGGTTGACGAAAGAGAGGGAGAGGAAGAGGGGGAGAGAGAGAGAGGTTTCAATAATAAGTATGGCTATGTGTAAAATTTGTGAGGTATATTATACAGAATTATCTTCCTTTTTTTTTTTTTTTGGTCCATACACACATATGATCGGTAAAGCTTTGCAGGTCATCCAGAGGTCTCTAGACGGTGGTTTGTTTGTTTGTTTGTTTAACAGCACTGTAGGGGCTGAGAGGTTCAATAGTAGAGTCTATGCTTAACATTTAGAAGGTTCTGGGTTCAATATCCAGGCACCTGCCTCTCCAAAGAAACTCAAGACATCATCAAAGCTCTATTTCAGATAAATTTCACAATTTTTTTTTTTGCAGTTCTACCTGTAGGTTCTAATTCCCAATCCTTTTGACTCTAGAAAGTGTATGGCTAGTACAAACTCCTTTCAGATGTTGCTATGTTTAGGAATCTCAGCACGCCACAAAGATGCTCCCAATGCTTTGGTTTTGGCAACTGTTCAGAAGGCAAGGAATCATTAAAAAGTCTCTTGTCCCTTATGTCTCACTTACAATTAAGTACCAATCCTTGTCAATTATATATTGTGAATATATTGAACCTGAGCTGTACTGGTTCAAGATCATATAATTTTCTGACTATTTTACTGCAATTTCTTCCACATTGAACTTTCTCTCTTCTAATTTTATCTTATTTTCATTTTGATTTTAAAATCAACTTTTAAAGAACTCAAAATTCACATGTCCTGGCTCAGATTGTATCTACATTTTGAGGGGATGGAATCTGAAACCTTTAGGGCCGTATACAAGTTTAATAATTTGGGTCTGATCCCTTCTGTCACCTCAATACTGATATACACACAATACTGACTGTAATGGCTATTCCTGGTTGTCAACTTGACTGTATCTGGAATGAATTACAATCCAGAATTAGAAGGCTCACCTGTGATCCAGATCTTGAGGCTGGGAGACACAAGTTTCTGACCTGGATCTTGGCATGGAAATCTTGAGGCATAGTGGCTGTGAATTCCAAGAGGCTAAGGCAAGGAGATCCCTGAGTTCAAGGTCAGGCTTGGACAAAGCAGGTCCCAGATCCAGGAGTGGTGGTACACACCTTTAATCTGGGCCACACCTTCTGCTGTAGACTACATAAAAGCATTGGAAGATGGAAGTTCTTCATCACCAGCTTGCATTTAGTTGCCAGCAATCTACTAGCTTTGTGGGACTGAACACCTACTAGATCCTTGGACTTCCCATTCACAGTTGACCATTGTTGGGGAGTTGGACTACAGACTATAAGTCATCATAACCAATTCCCTTACTATATAGAGACTATCCATAAGTTCTGTGACTCTAGAGAACCCTGACTAATACACTGACTGTCTTAGTTGGGGTTTCTATTGCTGTGATAAAATACCAGGACCATAAGCAACTTGAGAAGAAACTATTTTATCAAATAAATCTCAGAAAACATTCCATATTGAGGGAAATCAACCAGAAATGAAATCAGGAGGCAGAAACTGAATCAGAGACCGTGGAGGAATGCTTCTGACTGGCTGACTCTTTATGGGTTGCTTAGTCTGCTTTCTTATGTCATCCAAGACCACCTGTTCAGGGAGTGGCACTGGACTCTCCCACATCAACCATTAATCGTGAAAGGACTCCACACACTTGCCTACAGGACAACCTCATGGGGATATGATCTCTATTAAGATTTATGCTTCTTATTCAGATATGTCTAGGTTTGTGTCAAGTTGACAAAAACAAACCAGCACGCTGACATTTGTACAGTTTGGTATTACTTGATGGTTTTTACATACGTTATTCCCACTAACACACTACTGCACTTCTTCTAAGTCAGCTTCGGCTTGGTTTAATCTGTTTCACCAGATATAGTTCAAAACAGGTACCTCCAAACAGACTTCTTAAAATATCCATACTCCCATCATTTGTTATGACTTGGTTGAACACAGAGAAAGGGATACAGGAAGAGGCTAGGACACGATATAGCTTCCCAAGGATGTGTTTCCAGGAATCTGTCTTCTCCAGCAAGGCCCAGTGTTCTACCTTCACCTCCAACAATGCCACTACATTATTAATTCATCACAGGATCAACTCATTTATTAAGTCAAGATCCTGAAGAGCCAATCAGTTCCCCAAAGGCCATCATCTGCTGGCAACCCAGCCCCCAGTATCTGAGTCTTTACAGCTTTCTCCAATGCTGTGGGCATGGGGTGGTCCAGAATGTCATAGCAACAATAGCAAGTTGGGGTACAAACTTACCCAGTGGCAGCAAGGCAACAGAGACAGAATTTTTTTATGCTAAGAGCCTTTTCCTTTTTCTCATTTTGTTCTGTCTGGGCTCACATTCTACTGGAAGGTGTTGCCCATATTTAGGGAGACTCTCTTTCCTTCATCACTGGAAATGCCCAAATGATACAACCAGCACTTTTTTTTTAATGTCCTAGGAATCTCTCAAGATTGACAATCAAGACTGCCCATCACAATCTACAATTTGCCAACTTGATACTCAAATGCATCTCCTTAGTGATAATCTAAAAATAAATATAGGTGTCATTATTCTACTTGAAATGATATTCCAAATATAGCTGAAAATGCAGGAATTTTTCCCTCAAAATCTTTTTTTTTTTTTTCTGAGACAGGGTCTCTCTGTATAGCCCTGGCTGTCCTGGAACTCACTTTGTAGACCAGGCTGGCCTCGAACTCAGAAACCCTCCTGCCACTGCCTCCCGAGTGCTGGGATTAAAGGCGTACTCACCACGCCCAGCTTTTCCCCTCAAAATCGTAACAGTTTCAATATTGCTGGAATTATTGCACAAAAGTTCAAGTCCAAAGTCTCCTCTGTGCTTCAAGCCAAACTTTTAGTCTCTCTCTCTCTCTCTCTCTCTCTCTCTCTCTCTCTCTCTCTCTCCTGCTACTAGGATTAGAAACCAGGACCTCATGCATGTTAGCCAAGTCTCTGCCACTGGACTACATCTCTTCTGTGGTCCCAAGCTTCTTATCATAAAAGAAACCATGTTCTTCAAGCCACAATGGCTCAGAGTAAACATTTCTGTTCCAAACGGAACAACAGGAGAAAGAGCAAGAAAGGATGAGAAGAAAGTAAGACTAAAACCCATCATGGAAGGCATTTAATCTTGTGTTTCCATGTCTAGTATCCAGAGCACATAGAGGTATGATGTGAACTTCCAAGGGTTTGGGAAGCCCTGCAGTGTGAGCCCTGGTCACTTGAAGCCCACATAGTCTTGGGCAGTCTTGAACATGCCTGTCTCTTTCCTTGGCAGATAGTCCATGTTCCTGAAATCTGTACTTTGTAAGGCTCTTCACTGCATCTTCAGCTTCACTCTCAGCATTATATATACATTCAGGGGCTGTCTGCAGGGACTCTTGCCCGTGCTACACATTGCCTCTTTTCCCAGGATTTCTTTTGAAATGTGGGTGGAAGCCTCCTAACTCTTACATTTATTGTGCAGGCAAACCCAGAATCATACGGATGACACCAAGGTCTTCTGTTACCCTCTTTTGAATGTGATTTTGATATCTGAGAGGCTGAACATGGTGAAATCCTGGCAAAATAACTCCGTAAACAACTCTGTATCAGCAGAGCTTAGAGTTTCTATTGCTGTGAAAAGACACCATGACCATGGCAACTCTTATGAGGAGACATTTAATTGAGGCTGGTTTACAGTTCAGAGGTTTAGTCCATTATTATCATGGTGGGAAACATGGTGACACACAGGCAGACATGGTGCTGAAGAGTTCTACATCTGGATTGGCAGGCAGCAGGAAGAGACCGAGAGCCACCAGGCCTAGCTTGAGCCTCAATGCCCAACCCCAGTGACACACTTTCTCCAACAAGACCTTGTCTACTCCAACAAGGCAACACCTAGTAATAGTGCCACTCCCTATGGACCTATGGGAACCATTTTTATTCAAACCATCATAAGCAAGGTGCCAGGCAAAAGTTTTCCTAAGTCATTTACATTTTTCTTTTACTCTGATGACTGGCATCTTAGTGACTCCAAAGATGAGCTAAAGACATCATTGTTATCTCAGTAGAGAATATTTGGCTTCTTTCAAAGGCTTTGCTCTCACCCAAAACAAACATTCCAAGGACTTTGTTGCCTAAGCTGCAAGTTTTTCAAGTTTTCCATTTATGGTCTGCTTTTTGCTGTTAATTCTCTATTGCAGGGCTTTCTTGAATCTCTTGTGCTGTTGACTAAGACACCACGGAAACATCTATATGGTTCAAAGCAGTTGGCCTTTTGCCAAGGCAGTCTCTCAGCTAACTACTACATAGATGTTTCCTGACTTCTCTGCCATTCCATCTCTCCGTGTGGTTTTCTACTGCCTGCTTCCAGCTCAGTCCTCCCTTCAGCCTCCTTCACTGACTTCTGCGCCTCTGTCTGCTCTAAGTTCCACCCCAAACTATCTCCTGCTGCCAGCTCCTTATTAATGCAAAACTGCATTTCCATTCCTTACTCTACAAGTAGGCTGTGGAAGGATACGTTCGGAGGCAGCTTGCTTTATTTTAAAAGCTGGTGAGGAAGGAACATTTACATATCCAGATAGCTGGGTGTTGCCTGCTCCAAATAATTATTAAAAACATAACACATTTCTCATAGCCAGAAAATACAATGATTCTCTCTGTAAACCTAGCTAAAAGGAGCCAATGGTACCCGTACACCATCCTAAATGTTAAATCCTCTTGAAAGTAATTTTACAACGTGAACTAGGCCATCGCTTCATGTGACAGGAGCAAAACACATACACATTCTTTGCCAGAAGATAGTATGTTTGTCTTCTAGTCAATCTCCTGGCCAAGTCCTTATGTCCAACTGAAACCTCGTAAGCGATCTTTACTGTCCAAATTCTGACTAATGTTCTCATATTCTGAGGTCTCTCCAGGATTTTTATCCTTACGGAATTTTAGGACTCCTGTTAACTTGCTTCTCCCGAATTTCCCCAAATCCTTCCCTAAATCAGTCTTGAAAGGCTTCTGAACCATGCATGAGGCCATGAGTAGTCAAAACAGTGTACCTCCTCCCTTGGTGCCTATTCTCTGTGTTAGCCAAGCTTTTCCTTACAGTGATAAATACTTGACAGAAGCAGGTTGAAGCAGGGAAGAGCCTTTGGTCTCATTCTCAGAGGCTGTAGTCCACTACCAGCTTACTGCGTTTAGGCCTGTGACAAGGCAGAGGTATTGCAGAGGAAGGGTGTAGACACAGGAGCTGCTTATCTCGTAGCACCCTGGAAGCTAAGAAGAGACACTGCTAGGCTTCCTTTTCTGCTTTTATTTCTCACAGACCACCTCCCCACCCCCAGGGTGCCTACCACATTCACAGCTGGCCTGACCCCCATCAGACCCTGCTGCCCTGCTATCCCTCTCTCTGAAGTGTATCTTCTGATCCCCTAGGGCTCTTTCAATGTACCTAAGTCTCACTAAAGTATATTTAGTTTCCTCCTGGTATATTTAGACTTTCTCATTATTTAGACTATTTAATTATTTAAAATTTTAGACTATTTAATAATTGGACTGTTAACATCTATTTGTAATCCCAGCACCCAGGAGATTGAGGCAGGCGTATCATGAGTTAAAGGCAAGGTTGAGTTAATAGTGAGACCCTGACTCAAAAAACCTGAGTAAATACACAAAGTAAGTAAGTAGTGTTATGATCAATTAAAATGGACTAACCTCATGGTTTCTGTTGGTTCCCCCTTTATGTTTAGAAAACTAAGAATTTTTAGTTCCACGTGTTCTATTTATTGCTCACTACTTTTTAAAATACTTGCCCTAAGGCTTATGATACTGGAGTCCAAGGCAGAGTGCTTCTAAACAACCAAAGGGAAAAAGTAATTGAAAAGCAGATTTCTATCAGCAAAACTATGGTCAGAAGCAAAGGGGGCTGGTGTGTTCATAGCCCTGTCTTTGGGGTGCTAACAGAAACTCTCAGATTATATCTGAAAGGGGAGGAAATGTGGGACAAGCATCTTACATAGTTATCAGTCTTGGTCAAACTAATGTTGGTCAAAATGAAAAAACAGATGGCAGATATCCTGTCTGTACTGGTCAGATGGGGCTTTGTCTGTGATTCGCAAGTTGTTGCTACTGCCAAGAAGGAAGTTTGGGCTCTTGTATCAAGAGATTATTGCACCTGTTGCTCCAGGAATCCACGAGACCCAGAGAGGAGAGTAACATATCACACTGGAGGTAGATGGGAAGTGGAAGCAGCCATGCAAAGCTCCCTCCAAGCTGATTGAAGCACTGGCTTTTGACAAAAGCAGCCCCCATGCCCTGCTTCAGTTTTAGTGCATGTCTTTAATACAGTGTACCTTCATGTTACATACATCCTGTGTAATATTAGTGCTCTGCAACACTGAGCTCAGATCTATCCCTCCCATCATCCATGATACGTTCATGTTTTAGCTTTACACGTGTTGTCAGTTCATGCATTTTTAACACTATTTTTGTGTCAGGCACTTGTTTTTCAGTGTGAGTAACAGTAAGAGGAAAGACCTCAGGTATGATACTATGCACTTGAATCTCAGCACTCAGGACACTGAGGAAGGAGGGTCCTGAGTCTGAGGCCAGCTTGGGCTACCTAGTGAGGCATGTTTAAGAACAAGGCATGAGACTGGGGGGATAGCTCAGTGGTTAAGAGCATTAGCTGCTCTTCCAAAGGACCCAGGTTAGTGTCTACATGGCAGCTCACAGCTGTTTAGAATTCCAATTCTAGAGATACCAGGCATGCAGGCAAAACACCCAAACACATAAATATTATTTTAAATTTAAATAAAACAAGAAAAATATGTTTATTAAATATGTTATGTCCTTTATTTCTTTATGAGATTTATGTTTTTACTGGTTTTATCCCTTCTGATGTAAGTATTTTAATAACATTTCTATTAAAATATATCTCCTGATAGAAAACATATGCTCTAAAACCATATTTATCTCGGGCTGATGAGAGGGCTTAGCTGGTAAATACTTGCTGCCAAGCCGACAACCTGAATTAGATCCCTAGGATCACCTGCTTCTAAAAGTTGTGCTCTGGCCTTGACACTCCACAAATAAATAAATAAATAAATAAATAAATAAATAAAGTACAAATTTTAAGCATGTTTCTATCTACCCCTAGTTCTTAGCACAAGGTTCTTAAAACCTTTGGGTTTTCTTGAGTGACAATAAGCTTTTGTTATTAACAATGAGCCCTTTTGTATGTTAGTGAGGTGACCTACCTAGGTGGAGTCCAGCTAGTGACAAGGTAGAAACTTCTAGCTCTAACTACTAACAACCAAGAAAGGCACCTGAAGACGAGCCAGAGACAAAGTTCAGTGAAGCACATTTAGAGGGCTGGGGGTGTAGCTCTACAGAGCTCAGTCACACTGTGCTGGCCTTGTGTGATTGAGGTCCTGAGTGGTCCATCCCTGTAATCGCTGTGCTGGAAAGCAGAGGCAGGAGGATCAAAGAACTAGAAACAAAATCCTTCCGAGTAAGATTTGTTGAGCTTCAGGTTGGTAAAGCTGTGGCATGCATTGACAGCACTAGAAAGGATGGGAAGCTCCGCCTACATATCACATCCTTTACCCTGCCCACTCCCACCATCCTGCCACTTCTGAGCGGAATGCTTTATAAACTAATAGGTGTACTTAATGTCATCTCCTGAGTTCTCAGAATCATTCCAGCAAAGAGCAAACCCAGTGACGAGATTGTAGGGGTCCAGCATTAATATGGCCATTGTCCAAAGGGGTCTCGGGTGTGGCCATTCCCATTTTTTGGCCCTGGCATTCCCCTGTACTGGGGCATATAACGTTTGCCTGACCAATGGGCCTCTCTTTCCAGTGATGGCCGACTAGGCCATCTTTTGATACATATGCAGCTAGAGTCAAGAGCTCTGGGGTACTGGTTAGTTCATATAATGTTGTTCCACCTATAGGGTTGCAGTTCCCTTTAGCTCCTTGGGTATTTTCTCTAACTCCTCCATTGGGGGCCCTGTGATCCATCCAATAGTTGACTGTGAGCATCCACTTCTGTGTTTGCTAGGCCACGGCATAGTCTCACAAGGGACAGCTATATCACCATCCTTGCAACAAAGGCTTGCTAGTGTATGCAATGGTGTCATCGCTTGGAGGCTAATTATGGGATGGATCCCTGGATATGGCAGTCTCTAGATGGTCCATCCTTTTGTCTCAGCTCCAAACTATGTCTCTGTAACTCCTTCCATGGGTGATTGTTTCCAATTCTAAGAAGGGGCAAAGTGTCCACACTTTGGTCTTCGTTCTTCTTCAGTTTCATATGTTTTACATATTGTACCTTATATCTCGCTATACTAAGTTTCTGGGTTAATATCCACTTATCAGTGAGTACATTTCATTTGTGTTCTTTTGTGATTGGGTTACCTCACTCAGGATGATGCCCTCCATGTCCAACCATTTGCCTAGGAATTTCGTGAATTCATTCTTTTTAATAGCTGAGTAGTACTCCATTGTGTAAATGTACCACATTTTTTGTATCCATTCCTCTGTTGAGGGACATCTGGGTTCTTTCCAGCTTCTGGCTATTATAAATAAGGCTGCTATGAACATAGTGGAGCATGTGTCCTTCTTACCGGTTGGGACATCTTCTGGATATATGCCCAGGAGAGGTATTGCGGGATCCTCTGGTAGTACTATGTCCAATTTTCAGAGGAACCGCCAGACTGATTTCCAGAGTGGTTGTACAAGCTTGCAATCCCACTAACAATGGAGGAGTGTTCCTCTTTCTCCACATCCTCGCCAGCATCTGCTGTCACCTGAATTTTTTATCTTAGCCATTCTGACTGGTGTGAGATGGAATCTCAGGGTTGTTTTGATTTGCATTTCTCTGATGATTAAGGATGTTGAACATTTTTTCAGGTGTTTCTCAGCCTTTTGGTATTTCTCGGGTGAGAATTCTTTGTTCAGCTCTGAGCCCCATCTTTTAAGGGGGCTATTTGATTTTCTGGAGTCCACCCTCTTGAGTTCTTTATATATATTGGATATTAGTCCCCTATCTGATTTAAGATAGGTAAAGATCCTTTCCCAATCTGTTGGTGGTCTTTTTGTCTTATTGACAGTGTCTTTTGCCTTGCAGAAGCTTTGCAGTTTCATGAGGTCCCATTTGTCAATCCTCGATCTTAAAGCACAAGCTATTGCTGTTCTATTCAGGAATTTTTTTCCCCTGTGCCCATATCTTCAAGGCTTTTCCCCACTTTCTCCTCTATAAGTTTCAGTGTCTGGTTTTGTGTGGAGTTCCTTGATCCACTTAGATTTGACCTTAGTAGAAGGAGAGAGGAATGGTTCGATTCGCATTCTTCTACATGATAACAACCAGTTGTGCCAGCACCATTTGTTGAAAATGCTGTCTTTTTTCCACTGGATAGTTTTAGCTCCCTTGTCGAAGATCAAGTGACTGTAGGTGTGTGGGTTCATTTCTGGGTCTTCAATTCTATTCCATTGGTCTACTTGTCTGTCACTATACCAGTACCATGCAGTTTTTATCACAAATGCTCTGTAGTAAAGCTTTAGGTCAGGCATGGTGATTCCACCAGAGGTACTTTTATCCTTGAGAAGAGCTTTTGCTATCCTAGGTTTTTTGTTATTCCAGATGAATTTGCAGATTGCTCTTTCTAATTCGTTGAAGAATTGAGTTGGAATTTTGATGGGGATTGCATTGAATCTGTAGATTGCTTTTGGCAAGATAGCCATTTTTACAATGTTGATCCTGCCAATCCATGAGCATGGGAGATCTTTTCATCTTCTGAGATCTTCTTTAATTTCTTTCTTCAGGGTCTTGAAGTTTTTATCATACAGATCTTTCACTTCCTTAGTTAGAGTCACGCCAAGATATTTTATATTATTTGTGACTATTGAGAAGGGTGTTGTTTCCCTAATTTCTTTCTCAGCCTGTTTATTCTTTTGTAGAGAAAGGCCATTAACTTGTTTGAGTTAATTTATATCCAGCTACTTCACCGAAGCTGTTTATCAGGTTTAGGAGTTCTCTGGTGTAATTCTTAGGGTCACTTATATATACTATCATATCATCTGCAAAAAGTGATATTTTGACTTCATCTTTTCCAATTTGTATCCCCTTGATCTCCTTTTGTTGTCGAATTGCTCTGGCTAGGACTTCAAATACTATGTTGAAGAGGTAGGGAGAAAGTGGGCAGCCTTGTCTAGTCCCTGATTTTAGTGGGATTGCTTCCAGCTTCTCACCATTTACTTTGATGTTGGCTACTGGTTTGCTGTAGATTGCTTTTATCATGTTTAGGTATGGGCCTTGAATTCCTGATCTTTCCAAGACTTTTATTATGAATGGGTGTTGGATCTTGTCAAATGCTTTTTCTGCATCTAACGAGATGATCATGTGGTTTTTGTCTTTGAGTTTGTTTATATAATGGATTACATTGATGGATTTTCATATATTAAACCATCCCTGCATCCCTGGAATAAAACCTACTTGGTCAGGATGGATGATTGCTTTAATGTGTTCTTGGATTCGGTTAGCAAGAATTTTATTGAGGATTTTTGCATCGATATTCATAAGGGAAATAGGTCTAAAGTTCTCTATCTTTGTTGGATCTTTCTGTGGTTTAGGTATCAGAGTAATTGTGGCTTCATAGAATGAGTTAGGTAGAGTTCCCTCTACTTCTATTTTGTGGAATAGTTTGTGCAGAACTGGGATTAGATCTTCTTTGAAGGTCTGGTAGAACTCTGCACTAAACCCATCTGGTCCTGGGCTTTTTTTGGTTGGGAGACTATTAATGACTGCTTCTATTTCCTTAGGGGATATGGGACTGTTTAGATCGTTAACTTGATCCTGATTTAACTTTGGTACCTGGTATCTGTCTAGAAATTTGTCCATTTTATCCAGGTTTTCCAGTTTTGTTGAGTATAGCCTTTTGTACAAGGATCTGATGGTGTTTTGGATTTCTTCAGGATCTGTTGTTATGTCTCCCTTTTCATTTCTGATTTTGTTAATTAGGATGTTGTCCCTGTGCCCTCTAGTGAGTCTAGCTAAGGGTTTATCTATCTTGTTGATTTTCTCAAAGAACCAACTCCTCGTTTGGTTAATTCTTTGAATAGTTCTTCTTGTTTCCACTTGGTTGATTTCACCCCTGAGTTTGATTATTTCCTGCCGTCTACTCCTCTTGGGTGAATTTGCTTCCTTTTTTTCTAGAGCTTTTAGATGTGTTGTCAAGCTGCTAGTATGTGCTCTCTCCCGTTTCTTCTTGGAGGCACTCAGAGCTATGAGTTTCCCTCTTAGAAATGCTTTCATTGTGTCCCATAGGTTTGGGTATGTTGTGGCTTCATTTTCATTAAACTCTTAAAAAGTCTTTAATTTCTTTCTTTATTCCTTCCTTGACCAAGGTATCATTGAGAAGAGTGTTATTCAGTTTCCACGTGAATGTTGGCTTTCCATTATTTATGTTGTTATTGAAGATCAGCCTTAGGCCATGGTGGTCTGATAGGATACATGGGACAATTTCAATATTTTTGTATCTGTTGAGGCCTGTTTTGTGGCCAATTATATGGTCAATTTTGGAGAAGGTTCCATGAGGTGCTGAGAAGAAGGTATATCCTTTTGTTTTAGGATAAAATGTTCTGTAGATATCTGTCAGATCCATTTGTTTCATAACTTCTGTTAGTTTCACTGTGTCCCTGTTTAGTTTCTGTTTCCACAATCTGTCCATTGATAAAAGTGGTGTGTTGAAGTCTCCCACTATTATTGTGTGAGGTGCAATGTGTGCTTTGAGCTTTAAAGTGTCTTTAATGAATGTGGCTGCCCTTGCATTTGGAGCGTAGATATTCAGAATTGAGAGTTCCTCTTGGAGGATTTTACCTTTGATGAGTATGAAGTGTCCCTCCTTGTCTTTTTTGATAACTTTGGGTTGGAAGTCGATTTTATCCGATATTAGAATGGCTACTTCAGCTTGTTTCTTCAGACCATTTGCTTGGAAAATTGTTTTCCAGCCTTTCACTCTGAGGTAGTGTCTGTCTTTTTCCCTGAGATGGGTTTCCTGTAAGCAGCAGAATGTTGGGTCCTGTTTGTATAGCCAGTCTGTTAGTCTATGTCTTTTTATTGGGGAATTGAGTCCATTGATATTAAGGAAAAGTAATTGTTGCTTCCTTTTATTTTTGTTGTTAGAGTTGGCATTCTGTTCTTGTGGCTGTCTTCTTTTTGGTTTGTTGAGGGATTACTTTCTTGCTTGTTCTAGGGCGTGATTTCCGTCCTTGTATTGCTTCTTTTCTGTTATTATCCTTTGAAGGGCTGGATTCGTGGAAAGATATTGTGTGAATTTGGTTTTGTCATGGAATACTTTGGTTTCTCCATCTATGGTAATTGAGAGTTTGGCTGGGTATAGTAGCCTGGGCTGGCATTTATGTTCTCTTAGTGTCTGTATAACATCTGTCCAGGCTCTTCTGGCTTTCATAGTCTCTGGTGAAAAGTCTGGTGTAATTCTGATAGGTCTGCCTTTATATGTTACTTGACCTTTCTTCCTTACTGCTTTTAATATTCTCTCTTTATTTAGTGTATTTGTTGTTCTGATTATTATGTGTCAGGAGGAATTTCTTTTCTGGTCCAGTCTATTTGGAGTTCTGTAGGCTTCTTGTTCATGGGCATGTCATTCTTTAGGTTGGGAAGTTTTCTTCTATAATTTTGTTGAATATATTTGTTGGCCCTTTAAGTTGAAAATCTTCATTCTCATCAACTCCTATTATCCGTAGGTTTGGTCTTCTCATTGTGTCCTGGATTTCCTGGATGTTTTGAATTAGGATCTTTTTGCGTTTTGTATTATCTTTGATTGTTGTGCCGATGTTCTCTATGGAATCTTCTGCACCTGAGATTCTCTCTTCCATCTCTTGTATTCTGTTGCTGATACTCGCATCTATGGTTCCAGATTTCTTTCCTAGGTTTTCTATCTCCAGCGTTGCCTCACTTTGGGTTTTCTTTATTGTGTCTACTTCCCTTTTTAGGTCTAGTATGGTTTTGTTCATTTCCATCACCTGTTTGGATGTGTTTTCCTGTTTTTCTATAAGGACTTCTACCTGTTTGGTTGTGTTTTCCTGCTTTTCTTTAAGGACTTGTAACTCTTTAGCAGTGTTCTCCTGTATTTCTTTACGTGAGTTATTAAAGTTCTTCTTGATGTCCTCTACCATCATCATGAGATATGCTTTTAAATCCGGGTCTAGCTTTTCGGTTGTGTTGGGGTGCCCAGGACTAGGTGGCGTGGGAGTGCTGCGTTCTGATGATGGTGAGTGGTCTTGATTTCTGTTAGTAGGATTCTTACGTTTGCCTTTCACCATCTGGTATTCTCTGGAGCTGTGCAGGATACACTCGGCGGGGTCCTGGAACCAAGATGTCTGTGCAGGGTACACTCTGGCAGGGTCCCAGAAGTAAGATGTCTGCTGCCAATGCTCAGGCAAAGAGCTCCCGCGCCGGGCAGGTCCCTATCCTCTGGCCGGGAAAATGGTCACCTGCCTGTACAGGATACACTCGGCGGGATCCCGGAACCGAGATGTCTGCTGTTGATGCTCAGGCAAAGCGCTCCCGTGCCGGGCAGATCCCAATCCTCAGAATTCTTACAATCGTGTGGCTGGTGATGTGGGTATCTGGCGGTAGTCAGCCGACTGTGCGCCCTAGCTACCCTGGTGCTGCTCGGACTGGAAGGGGCTTGTGCCCCTACTCAGACCGGGTTTTTGCTTCCCTGAGTAATGCAGTCTCAAGTCCCGTGCGATTGGATTGGAGCAGATGCTGTGTTCCACTCACCAGAAGTCTTAAGATCGCTTGGCGGGTGTTGTGGGTAGCTGGCGGTAGTCAGACGACTGTGTGCCCTAGCTACCCGGTGCTGCTCGGACCAGAAGGGCAGAACTATGCTTTTTCAAGAAGAAAAATGGTCCTTTATGGGACACCAGGCCTTAGTGTTGGTTGTGAGCCTGCAATACTTCATTGAGCAGCTGGTTAAAGGGCTGGTCTGTGACCATGTCGCCACGTTGTAGATCACTGGCAATTCCCTAAGGCCCCTGGCAGCAGAGATCCAAAACACGGCAGGCCAAGCTTTCAGCCTGCTCAGCAACTCTCAGATTTATTCTTTTCTTTCTTCGATTTTTAAATCACTTTTTAGTTTGCATACAAAATGAACTTTATTGCAATATGCTCATACATATATACTCTATCATATTCATCACGCTCACTACTCTTCAGTGCTCATTCTGGTCCTTACCTCTCTGCCAGCCCCCTTTGGCCTGCATGTCACACGTGTGTATCTATTGCACGTTAGACTCGGTGGGAGGAAAATACGGTGTCTTACCTCCCCATTGCTCTCTCTTGCTCCTCCCCCTTTCTTCCCATGAGACCCCTTCCCTTACAGTCTCCTTCCACTGTCATGTCATGTACATATGATCTGGATTCCAAATATGGGAAACAACACGATATTTGTCTGGGTCTGCCCTATGTAGTTAAACATAATGATCTCCCACTCTAGCCCAAGGATAAAATCTTTCCTAAAGATTGTCCTTTATGGCCAAGTAAAATTCCATTGTTTTTGCATAATCATATATTTTTATTCATTCATCAGCTGATGGGTGTTTAGGCCAGTCCACATCTTGACTCCTATAGACAGTGCAGTTATCTTCTTGATGTGCAAACATTTCTACCACCTCTGCTTTTAAAGGAATTTCCCTGTATGGAATCTAGGTGCACAGGTTTGCATTTCAGCATTTTAAGGAAACACTCTTCTGTACTTTGGCTTGCATAGTTTCTAATAATTTTGCTGCAATTCCTCTTTTGCCTTCTACATAGAATACATTTTTTCACTCCAAATTTGTTTCTTTATCCTGGTTTTTAGCTGTATGAACATGACATGTCTAGATATGTGCATTTTGTTTCCTTTCTTTTACTTGCGTGAGCATGTGTTTGTTTGTGTGTGTGTGTGTGTGTGTGTGTGTGTGTGTGTGTGTGTGTAGATCAGAGGGCAACACGGAAGTCACTTCTCTCCTTTCAGCACATTGGTCCCAGAGATTGACCTCGTGTCCTCAGACCCCAATCCACCTCATCCTCACAGGCCTTGATTTATTTGTGTCTGTATTTTGTATTTATTTGGCCTGGGGCTTTCTGAACCCCTCAACTTCGGCTCTTGCTGCTTTGGAGAGGAGAATAGGGGCAGGGCTCTTTATCCTGCGGTGATGATGGCCCTTGTACTGTCTGCTTGCACTGTAAATGAAGAACGCATTTGCAACTGTATTCTTTCTGGTGAGAGTCACGTGAAGGACCATGAAGAAATATTGGGGTCTCTGTGGGATTTTTCTCAGAAAGTTAGTGTCCCAGAAATCGAACAGCCACCAAAGTTGCCTCAAAACAATCGATTTCATGCTTTTGCCTCTAGAATTCAAAGAATGAACTTCATGAACCACTAAGGATACATTTTAGGGGAAAGTTTATCATAAATTCATAGGTAGGCACTTAAGAGATAGCAAAAGATCTGTGCCATTTAAGTTAGGCATGGAGTTCAGCCATGTGATGGAAAAGTCAAGATTCAGAAAGCTGGGTGAACCCAGTAGAACCTCATGGTGGTTGATAGCAACTGCACTGGATGTGAGAATTCTAGGAAGGGAAAGTATCAGACCATTAATGGGATAGTTATTCTACCTCTCTAGCATGGCTTAGGGTTAGCCTGTCTTCCTGAGGGGTACTCCCTTAGACAGGTGATTAACCAGCACTGCTGGGTTACCTCCCGCACTTCAGGATTCACTCTTTTTGTGTTTTGTGTAGCTTGGGTTGTTAGGTCTCCACTAAAGCCAGAGAATAGCCTTCTCTAATGGGCCTCCAGACTCCTGAGCGAGATTGTTGTAATAGCCCCATGAGAAGAGTTAGGTGTGCTTTGATTAAGAAGATATCTTGAATGGAAAAAAATAAGCATTGAAAGTGCAAAGCCCACTTAATAAATTAGTGAATACTCATTGGAAAGAAGAACCGTGTTGTTCTGTAAAAGCACTGACTTTGCACAAGCATTTTGCTTCTCATGAGTCCTTTGTCTTGAGCTGCCGGTTTTATATACTCTTATGCTTAGTCAATTCCCAAGTTTTCTGTGAATTCTTTTGTATATATATATATATATATATATATATATATATATATAGAGAGAGAGAGAGAGACTATTGCTACTTAGCTATGGCTGACTTTGAATTCTGTCTTACCCTGCCTTACAGCAATTCACAGCTGTAATGGCAGGTGTGAGCTCCCACCCCTAGCTTAGCTCTTCTTATACTGCTTGCTAGAGGCAGTGCCTTCTGGAGGTAGGACTTGCACCTCTCTTGGAGTTTCCTTTTTCCTTGAAAGTAAGCAACTACTTGCCTTTACATAGCTTTCTGATGGAGGGGGAGGGAGGAAGTATTTTCATATACTGTTGTAAATAATGCTGAATTAATATTTTATACAAGGACTTATGTAGCATGTTATAATTGTTTCTAAACATGCACTGGTAACAAAGTGTGAGCCCTCATAACTATATTGTGCAATCATGTAATTATTCTTGCTGTCACATTAGGTGATATAATTTTAAAAGCAGTGTGTCATTTTCCCCCCCTTGTGCAGGAGATAGAACTAGGGCTCTATGCAAACTAAAACAAACACTCTCCTACTGGGCCATTCCCCATCCACAAGAAAAGTCATAGTGTTGAGAGTCTTCTAGCTTTTATTTTATTATCACACTATTTACTTACTTGTTTTTATTTATGTGTGTGTGTGTGTGTGTGTGTGTGTGTGTACTCTGTACCATGTATTTGGAAGTCAGAGAACAACTTATTGAAGTTAGTTATACCCTTCCACCATGTAGATCTTCAGGATAAAACTCAAGTTGTCAGGCTTGGTGAGAAGTGTCCTCATCCACTGAACCATCTCACTAGTCTTCCAGCATTTAGTCTTCATTTTATGGATAAGGGTGATGTTCTTTCCATCTTTCTACACTCAAAGAAGTCCATAAAGTACAATTATAAGCTACTTTGGAGAGAAAAATTATGCATTGCAAATGTAAATCTAATTTAATAATTTAGTGAATACTCATTGGAAAGAAGTATGTCCTACTTCCAAAGCACTGACTTGGCACCAGTGTTGTGTATTTAATATTTAATGTGTTTTTTTAAAGGAAATCTAGACCTTTGTAAACTATAATTATTTTTGCTTCAAGAATTCTATAAATAAATGTTACTTTTTAATATGTTTAAGAGAAATTATCCAGTCTGTAATATCTATAATCTGATAGGTCTGATAACCGTAGTCAATACATACTAGTTAGTGTAAGGTTTTCATGTAAATATTTGTAAATAACATGTCAATAGAGCTTGCCAATACACATTGTAGCTTATAGTGTTTTTTTAATCTATTAAAAACAAAACCAGAAAGTTCTTTGGTATTGCTCATATCTATATTTTTATCATATATATATACATAAATATATATACTTATTAAATGTATTTATTCCCTTTACTTATATTTTTAATGGAGTCTCATATATCTTAATTTGGCCTTGGACACAGGTAGCTGAGGTGACTTTGGTCTCCTGATCCTCATGTCTCTACCTCCTGAGTGTTGGTATAACAGGTGTGTCACCAAGCCAGTTTGTGTGGTACTGAAGATTGAACCTGAGGCTCTGTGCTTCCCAGGAGTGTACTGGCTGAGCTACATCCCTAGGTCCTCATAGCTACTTAGAAAAAAAAGATAGAAAAGACTTTATTTTTATTTTTATGTGTATGAATTTTTTGCCTACATTCATGTTTATGTGTCACATGGGCCTGGTGCTAACAGAGGCCAGAAGAGAGTGTTAGCTTTCATTGAGCAGAAGTTATAGGCATTTAGTTGTAGCAGCCTTGTGGGTGCTAGGAGTCTAGAACCTGGGTTCTCTGTAGCAGCAGCAAGTGCTCTTAATTGGTGAGCCATTTCTCCAACTCCCCTGACATGTTTTCTGAGGCTTTTATCTCTAATAAAAGCCATCATAACACTTTCTATGTAAATGCTTACATCATGATATCTTTACTAATAAAGAAATTAGGTAAATGAGTTGTCATCAGAGAGGCCTCATCCAACAACTGGTGGAAACAGATGCAGAGACCCACAGCCAAACATTAGGTAGGACTTGGGGGATCCTGTGGAAGACGGTGTGAAAGGCTTGAAGGAGCTAGAGGGGTCAAGAACACCACAAGAAAACCCACAGACTCAACAAACCTGAACTCACAGGGGCCCACTGAGACTGAAACTGACAAGAGGGAATCTGCATGGGTCTAACCCATGCCATCTGCATATGTGTTACAGTTGTGTAGCTTGGTGTTTTTGAGGAACTCCTACTAGAGGAAGCAAGTCAGCATGCTGTTTCTGACTCTTGTGCCCACTTCTGGAGTCCTTGTCCTCCTACTGGGTTTCCTAGTCCAGGTTTAACATGAAGGGAGGTGCCTAATCTTACCACAACTTGATATGTCATAATTGGTTGATATCCCTGGGAGGCCTCTGCTTTTTGGAAGGGAGGAGGATGGGAGCACTAGGAGGAGAACAGGTAGGGGAAACTGTGGTCAGGACATAATATATGAGAAAATAAATTAATCATGATAAAAAAGAATTCATTGTTGTCCCCCCCACCTCAAAAGAGAAAGAAATTAGGTAAATAAATATGCTCTGGAATTAATACATCATTTATGAGATCTACTTTTTTCTCTTTTGTGTATCATAGAAGTTAATGCAGGTTCTTTGGACAAATTAAACTTGTCTGCTGTCTGGTTAAAGTAAATTTGTATAGGTTGGGGGTGGGGGTTGTTTTTGTTTGTTTGTTTGTTTGTTTGTTTGGGTAACCAAACTGGAACATTAGCACCCTAAAAATGTACACTGGAAATCTCACAGAGTGAAAGTTCTGATGTTTCCAGTGTATTTAACCACTGTTTGAACATGTTGCATATTTGAAAATAGAATTTAAAAATAATCAGTGGGTACCAGGGCAAGTTTTAGAGCTTGCAGATTTTGTTTAATAAAATATTCATGATCTTTACCTTCATGAAACACATGCTTAAAAAAAAAAAGCCAGAAAATTGTGGTTCAAAATATTGCTGGATTCATTTCCATAAAAATAAAAACAAAGTGCTTAGAACACAAAATATAGCAATAAACCTTAATAGGGAGATAGATTGCATGAAACATAAATACCAAAAGGTTAATAAAATGCATAAAGATTAATTTGAATATTCAAGACAATTATCAAGCCCTAGTTGAAAATGAACAAAGGCTTCAGACTGATAAATCATATAAGATAGATGCAAATCACACAAAAGTTTAGCCGGAAATTTATTGCCACTGGTAATCAAATCACCATGTTACTAGCATTTAATGTCTTTAATTTACCCAAATTAAAGAACATGCAAACAAAACAAAGAAATACAATATTGACATGATTTGCCCAAATAAGCATATTTTGTAAAGCATTAAAAGCAATAATTATTAATATCCACAACCAAGTCCATCTGCTCATTGTGTAACATTCCTGATGGGATCAATTTCTACGGAAACCAACCACTGGGATAAAAAAAGCACTCTCACGAACAAATACAAGTTCACTGTCATTGTGCTTATAATATAAAAACTGGAAACAACCTCAATTATCATTGTGGGCATGTAAATTAAATATTGTTATGCTAATCTATGGATGATTATTTTTGTGAAAACTCTAACCTAGACAGCTTACACCTCCTAAAATCAAGGACGAAAATGAGGTTAATTAGGTGCGCTGCTGCGTGTTTACAAAATTTATTGAAGCTTCATGCTTGCATGGAAAAGATTGTTACGAGGTGATTAATTAGAGTGGGCAGTGGCTGGCTCTTGGCATTGATGGCTGATGAGCCTAGTGCCCTCACACCTCGACCTATGTATAGCTCTAATAAACAAGCATGGAGGCAGAGGTGGACGTCAGTGCTACAGTGCCCGCCTAGCATGTGCAAGGTCCTGGGTTTCATCCCTAGCACTGGCAAGAAATAAAAAATGAATTAAAAAATGAAGACGGAAATAGTATTTTTCTGGGCTAGACCTTTCACTTAATTTATGGACGTTTTGTACATATCTACAAAAGCTACATGTGCCTTAATGTGTGACTGTTAATATGACAATCAAACAGTGACCCAGGAGACATATTGAATAAAAGATGGAAAGGGACTGCTAATCATGAATCAGTCAGGATGGACACCAATTAGCTGCATTCCAAATGGTTTGTGAAAAGCTCTGTCAGTCTCAGGCCACAGTTGAAAATAACTTCACAGATCTAAACGACTTATATGCACCTAAAGTATTATTTCAGGAGGTGTAGCATCATGAGGCAGATGGAAGCATGCCTGAGTCCTCCATTACCATGTCTGATCCCTCAGTTCAGTTCCCCGGTTTAAACCAGTGACCAGATCTGTAGCTGCAATCATGAAGGGACCGCTGAAGGGAGCAACGCTGACTCTGACTAAACAAGCAGCTTTGCAGACCCATGACCTCGTACAATTATTGTGGTGTAGAATGTTTGGTTTGACACTGGGGGTGGGGGGGGGAGTGGGACTCTGCGGACTAGGGTTTAAATCACAATGATAATTGGTCATCCTCATAAGCTTGCTTCACATACCCATGAGATGACCTGCAAGAGACTATCTGACATGTTGCTGTACTTAATTGCTTTGTATTTTTAATTGGAAGCTCCCGATTGACACTTGTGATTTAAAGTTGACGTGCAATAGGGAATGTAATTAATTAAGTTTATAAATGGCATTTGAATGCCTGCTAAGGCTATAAATTCAAATTGTTATATTTTAATAAGCTAGGAAGAATTTGCTTAAATTGTGTTAGCTTGTAAATTTTGACTGAAAATGTAATGTGATTGAGAAAATATAAAATATTAGGCAACTGTATAAATTGAAACTAGGGAACTTTGCACATGTACATGTGTATAATATATAATACATATATGTGCATGCATGTTTGCATGTGTGTGTGAACATGTATGTAAGATGCCTATGTGTGAGGAGCCGCCCTCACATTTGCCATTATAAGATGGCACTGACAGCTGTGTTCTAAGTGGTAAACATAGTCTGCACACGTGCAGGGGCAGTTTTCCCGCCATGTGTTCTGCCTTTCCCGTGATGACAACTGGGCCGATGGGCTGCAGCCAATCAGGGAGTAATACGTCCTAGGCGGAGGATAATTCTCCTTAAAAGGGACGGGGTTTTGCCATTCTTTTCCTCTCTCTCTTGCTCCTGAAGATGTAAGCAATAAAGCTTTTGCCGCAGAAGATTCTGGTTTGTTGCGTTCTTCCTGGCCGGCCAAAACGCGTGTAAGAGTTGGTGCCGGAAACCCGGGAAGAAAGAACCCGGGACGAAAAAAACCCGGGACAAGAAAACTCGGGACGGGAGTTAACCATCACCGGCGCAAGGAAGATTCCTCATTCCGGAACCAGAACTGCGGGTCATGGTAATGAAGTGTTCCCGTAAAACAGACTGTTGAGAAGGATTCAACTGCATGAATTCAGAACTCTTCAGCTGGGGAATGGTGGTAATGAAGTGTTCCCGTAAAACAGACTGTTGAGAAGGATTCAACTGCGTGAATTCAGAACTCTTCAGCTGGGGAACAGGGTACCCGTAAGTATAGCTTTACAAGGTAAGTCTGGTCTTGAACTTTCTAACGAAATTCAAGACAGTCTATCAGAAGTAAAGTGGGAAATAGCTTTACAAGGTATGTTTGGCCTTGAACTTTCTCTAGTGTTAGAAGCCCTTTTGTTCCTTTTCACATGTCAACAAGTGGTTAAGGCAGGGCGGATTCTGGACGAAATTCAAGACAATCTATCAGAAGTAAAGCGGGGAGAGAGAGTAGGAGCAAAGAGGAAACATGGTGCACAAAATAAGTATACAGGCCTTTCCAAGGGTCTTGAACCTGAGGAAAAGTTAAGGTCAGGGAAGAATACCTGGGGAGAGATTGGAAGGAAAGAGGAGAAAAAACAAAAGAAAAAAGATCAATCAGCGGAGGTTTCTAGGAGAAGGAGCCTATACCCATCACTAGATGAGTTTAAGGAGCTAGTTCTTAGTAGCTCTGAATCAGATGAAAAATTTAGCTTCTCTGAAGAAACAGACTTGGAGGAGGAAGCAGCTCGTTATGAGAGAGAAAAGTGCCAGCCAGATAAAATGCGAGCTAATCGGTCAAGGAAAAAGCCAAAAGCGGCTGGCAAAGGCCAGCTTGCTGCTTGGCCTCCTGGCAGTCGGCTTCAAGGTCATAGTGCACCTCCGCCCTATGCGGAGCCCCCGCCCTGTGTAGTGCATCAGCCCTGCGCAGAGAGGCAATGGACAGAGAGGCAATGCGCAGACTCGTTCATTCCAAAGGAGGAACAAAGGAAAATACAACAGGCATTTCCGGTCTTTGAAGGAGCCGAGGGTGGGCGTGTCCACGCTCCGGTAGAATATGTGCAAATTAAAGAGCTTGCCGAGTCGGTCCGTAAATATGGAATCAATGCTAATTTTACCTTGGTGCAGTTAGGCTTGCCGGCATGGCACTAACTCCTGCCGACTGGCAAATGATTGCAAAAGCCGCTCTCCCTAGTATGGGCAAATATATGGAATGGAGAGCTCTGTGGCAAGAGGCTGCACACGCGCAGGCCCGAGCAAACGCTGCTGCTTTAACTCCAGAGCAGAGAGATTGGACTTTTGACTTGTTAACGGGTCAGGGAGCTTATTCTGCTGATCAAACAAACTACCATTGGGGAGCTTATGCCCAAATTTCCTCCACGGCTATTAGGGCCTGGAAGGCGCTCTCCCGAGCAGGTGAAGCCACTGGACTAACAAAGATCGTCCAGGGACCTCAGGAGTCATTCTCAGATTTTGTGGCCAGAATGACAGAGGCAGCAGAGCGTATTTTTGGAGACTCAGAGCAAGCCGCACCTCTGGTAGAACAGCTCATCTATGAGCAAGCCACAAAGGAGTGCCGAGCGGCCATAGCCCCAAGAAAGAACAAAGGCTTACAAGACTGGCTCAGGGTTTGTCGGGAGCTTGGGGGACCTCTCACCAATGCAGGCTTAGCGGCCGCCATCCTCCAATCCCAGAACCGCTCCGTAGGCAGAAATGATCAGAGGACATGTTTTAACTGCGGAAAGCCTGGGCATCTTAAGAAAGATTGCAGAGCTCCAGATAAAAAGGGGGGGACCCTCACTCTTTGCTCTAAGTGTGGCAAGGGTTATCATAGAGCCGACCAGTGTCGCTCTGTGAGGGATATGAAGGGCAGACTCCTTCCCCCACCTCATAGTCAATCAGCTGATGTGCCAAAAAACGGGTCATCGGGCCCTCGGTCCCAGGGCCCTCAAAGATATGGGAACCGGTTTGTCAGGACCCAGGAAGCAGTCAGAGAGGCGACCCAGGAAGACCCACAAGGGTGGACCTGCGTGCCGCCTCCGACTTCCTACTAATGCCTCAAATGAGTATTCAGCCGGTGCCAGTGGAGCCTATACCATCCTTGCCCCCGGGAACCATGGGCCTTATTCTAGGCCGGGGTTCACTCACCTTGCAGGGCTTAGTAGTCCACCCTGGAATTATGGATTGTCAACATTCCCCTGAAATACAGGTCCTGTGCTCAAGCCCTAAGGGCGTTTTTTCTATTAGTAAAGGAGATAGGATAGCTCAGCTGCTGCTCCTCCCTGATAATACCAGGGAGAAATCTGCAGGACCTGAGATAAAGAAAATGGGCTCCTCCAGAAATGATTCTGCCTATTTGGTTGTATCTTTGAATGATAGACCTAAGCTCCGCCTTAAGATCAACGGAAAAGAGTTTGAAGGCATTCTTGATACCGGAGCAGATAAAAGTATAATCTCTACACATTGGTGGCCCAAAGCATGGCCCACCACAGAGTCATCTCATTCATTACAGGGCCTAGGATATCAATCATGTCCCACTATAAGCTCTGTTGCCTTGACATGGGAATCCTCTGAGGGGCAGCAAGGGAAATTCATACCTTATGTGCTCCCACTCCCGGTTGACCTCTGGGGAAGGGATATTATGCACCATTTGGGCCTTATTTTGTCTAATGAGAATGCCCCATCGAGAGGGTATTCAGTTAAAGCAAAAAATATCATGGCAAAGATGGGTTATAAAGAAGGAAAAGGGTTAGGATGTCAAGAGCAAGAAAGGACAGAGCCCATATCACCTAATATCTAATGATTGGGCAGTTTTAGTTACCTCCTTTTCAGGACAAATAGATAACCATTATCCAAAACATCCAATTTTACAGTTTGCCCAAAATCAATCTGTTGTGTTTCCACAAATAACAGTAAGAAACCCACTTAAAAATGGGATTGTGGTATATACTGATGGATCAAAAACTGGTATAGGTGCCTATGTGGCTAATGGTAAAGTGGTATCCAAACAATATGAAAATTCACCTCAAGTGGTAGAATGTTTAGTGGTTTTAGAAGTTTTAAAAACCTTTTTAGAACCCCTTAATATTGTGTCAGATTCCTGTTATGTGGTCAATGCAGTAAATCTTTTAGAAGTGGCTGGGATGTGAACAAAAGTTTCCAGGATTATGCGTTACTTCCATTCAGTATGAGAAATTTACTAGGGCAGCTAATTTGTCAAAAAGTCTTTCTCAGTATATGTTACAGAATTGGACGGCTAAATTTGAACAGACCCTTCGGGAATTGAGACTTGCCATCATTCAGGTCAACTCAACGCGCTTGGACCTGTCCCTGACCAAAGGATTACCCAATTGGATCTCCTCAGCATTTTCCTTCTTTAAAGAATGGGTGGGATTGATATTATTTGGAGATACACTTTGCTGTGGATTAGTGTTGCTTCTCTGGTTGGTCTGTAAGCTTAAGGCCCAAACTAGGAGAGACAAGGTGGTTATTGCCCAGGCGCTTGCAGCTCTAGAACATGGTGCTTCCCCTGATATATCTATGCTTAAGCAATAGGTCGCTGGCCATTCAGCTCTTGCACCCCACGAGGCTAGTCTCATTGCACGGGATAGAGTGAGTGTGCTTCAGCAGCCCAAGAGAGTTGCATGGCTAAGCACTGCAGTAGAAGGGCTCTGCGGCATATATGAGCCTATTCTAGGGAGACATGTCATCTTTCAAGAAGGTTGAGTGTTCAAGTGTCCTTCCCCCAGAAAAAACGACACGGGAGCAGGTCAGGGTTGCTCTGGGTAAAAGCCTGTGAGCCTAAGAGCTAATCCTGTACATGGCTCCTTTACCTGCACACTGGGGGATTTGACCTCTATCTCCACTCTCATTAATATGGGTGGCCTATTGCTCTTATTAAAAGAAAAGGGGGATCTGTGAGGAGCCGCCCTCACATTTGCCATTATAAGATGGCACTGACAGCTGTGTTCTAAGTGGTAAACATAGTCTGCACACGTGCAGGGGCAGTTTTCCCGCCATGTGTTCTGCCTTTCCCGTGATGACAACTGGGCCGATGGGCTGCAGCCAATCAGGGAGTAATACGTCCTAGGCGGAGGATAATTCTCCTTAAAAGGGACGGGGTTTTGCCATTCTTTTCCTCTCTCTCTTGCTCCTGAAGATGTAAGCAATAAAGCTTTTGCCGCAGAAGATTCTGGTTTGTTGCGTTCTTCCTGGCCGGCCGAAACGCGTGTAAGACCTATGCATGTGTGTGTGTGCATGTGTGTGCAGAGGTGGAAGTCAAGATCTTCCCTATCACTGTCTATCTTGTTTACTGAGGCAGGAGTTCTCACAAACTACATCCTTAGCCCCCCATGGAACATTTTTTTTTACTTGCCCACCAGAAGCACAATTAGCACTGCAACTTACAACATATGACAAACACTAGTTCTTGGTTTCTTGTGCCCACCAGAATCACAATTACCATTGCAACTTACAACATAGGTTAAACACTGACTACTTCTTGATTTCAGTTTACACAGCAGGGCCATGGACTGATTTCTTAATATTCTCCATCCACAAACTCTATACCTGGCAAGTGAAGATGGCAATTAGTGCCGATCTTGTTTGCTGGGACAATGACTGTTTACAACTACAGCATAAAGACAGCATGATAATCCATAATTGGAAATGATCCTAAATTTGAAACTTCAGTACAAGCATAAAGTGAAACCTAGAGTGGAAAGTTCACAGCTGCTCCATGAGCAAGAGGCAGGTGAGTCACAGACACAGCAAAGATGTTGCATAGTTACAGCCTCATGACATATTCAAACAGTTATTATAGCGACAGAAGTGACGTTTGTCTTTAGATTTGGGTAGATTCACCAGAGACCTCATAACACACAGGCAAATATTTCAAAACACAAAATAGACAAGTGCATTTCTGGTGCCACTAGTATAATTATTTTAATGCTGACAATACTAGGATTGTCAGTACTGACCTGTTAAATCTCTCATTGGAGGCTCCTAACATCTCACACCTAAGATGAGCAACACAGAATTCTTTGTTCTCTCACCCTTGGCTTTCACAGTGATGCACCATGGAGTTGTGGAAAGTGAGGCCACATTACAGTATGAAATTCAGCATTACTTGAGGCAGAGCACCACAAGTTCAAACCCAGCCCAGAGCACAGGATAAAATGGCTCTGTCCTGTGTAAAACCTGAACCAACTGCCTGCCACCACCGCCAACCACGATTAACAGACACTAAAAGTCAAGCATGCAAGCCAGCGGCAAGTATCGCAACTGAGTAAACCCATCGAATCTTGTAAAAGTACCCATCTTGTTCTCATACGTGGCCAGAGCAAAATGATTTCAATGACAAACTATAAAAATATATAATCCAAAACTTCGATGCCTAGTCTTTGGGGTTAGAAAAAACCTTTTCAGTGAATGCTTCCCAGAAAAGCATTTTGCTCTGCAAGGGACATGTCCTCTTAAGAGAAAAATGAGCATCTCCAAAAACCTCACAGAAATGACCAGAGAAGACAACTCTCTCCACATAAATACTCTCTATTCCTCACTCCTCGAAGGCAACAGCTTTGCCGAGCTCCGTGCCTGCCTGTGCTCTGCCCCCACCCCTGCTCTCCACCAAGACTTCCTGACAAGCCTGCTCTTGCTTATCATTGTCCTAATACCCAGTGTCAGAACATGGTGGATAGTGCTAGAAACACCATGTAATTACATGGCCCTCTGTGCTCAAAAGTTACCTCACCTATTTCATCTCTATACTTTCCTAACTGGGGAAAAGAAACCCAAGATATAAGACATCAGCGGGAAATTGGCACCATGGATATTGAAGAACCAATGACACTATATTAAACTTCAAAATGAAAGAGGGGTCCTGAGGGCAAAATTCACTCGCTTCTACTTTCAAAGGTCAACAGGTAACAGTCTGCACACTGTGGTGATTTTTCAAGTGGTCTGTAAATACGTCATGTGTTTAGGAGTGAATGCTGTAACCTAATCATGTTGCTGACTATAAATTCCCAGCCTTCATGGTTCTGTCTTCCCCTCAGCACCTGCTCAGAAAGGAGGCCTCAGTAGGTTCACAGCTAAACGGGACTGTCAGATGCTGCCGCTACTTAGTTGAATCCTTTAAACGTAACAAACATCTAAGCACAACATTTTAATGCATGCAGGTGAAAATTACCTCAAGAAAGTGTAGTTTTGAACACAAACATTTTTTTTTTATTATTTTATGAGAACATCTAGCCTTACTACATCCAGTAAATTCAGTCATTGTTTTGTTGTTAGCAAGATCAATCACTGAAAGAAAAGATTAAGAATGATATTAAAAATGTAAGCAATCTATCTTGGTGTCAGATTAAGTAGTTGAAATTCTTTGGTATCTGCTGTTCGGAAATTTCTAAAAAAATCAATGTCTTCTTTACATAGTCATAAAAAGATTTTTCATAAAAATTAAGAAAATCTTTTTGTATTGAATTTTATTTTTTTACTTACTCACTTTACATCCTGCTCTCACTGCCCACCTCCTGTCACCCCTTCCACAATCCTTCTCTTATCCCTCCATCCCCCAGCCCCTTCTTCTCTGAGTGGGTGGGGTCCCCTGTGGGTATTCCCCACCTCTTCACCTCTTGGAGGCTAAGCACTTCCTCTCCCCCTGAGGCCAGACAAAGCAGCTCAACTTGAAGAACATATCCCACATACAAACAACAGCTTTTGGGATAGCCCCGTTCCAGTTGTTCAGGACCCACATGAAGACCAAGCTGCACATCTGCTACATATGTGCGGGGAGGCCTAGTTCCAGCCTGTGTATGTTCTTTGGTTAGTGGTTCAGACTCTGAGAGCCCAGGTTAGTTGACTCTGTTGGTCTTTCTGTTTCCCTGTGGAGTTCCTATCTCTTTTAGGGCCTGCAAACCTTCCTCCTGTTCTTCTGTCAGAATCCCCAAGCTCCTCCGTTGGGGGCCCTGTGTTTCATCTAATAGCTGACTGTGAGCATCCACTTCTGTGTCTGCCAGGCACTGGCATAGCCTCACGAGAGACAGCTATATCAGGGTCCTTTCATCAAAATCTTGCTGGTGTATGCAATAGTGTCTGTGTTTGGTGGTTGATAATGGGATGGAGGAGCTAGAGAAAGTACCCAAGGAGCTAAAGGGGTCTGCAACCCTATAGGTGGAACAACAATATGAACTAACCAGTACCCCCAGAGCTTGTGTCTCTAGCTGCATATGTAGCAGAAGATGGCCTAGTTGGCCATCGTTGGGAAGAGAGGCCCCTTGGTCTTGCAAACTTTATATGCCCCAGTACAGAGGACCAACAGGGCCAAGAAGTGGGAGTGGGTGGGTAGGGGAGCAAGGTTGGGGGAGGGTATAGGGGACTTTCAGGATAGCATTTGAAATGTAAATGAAGAAAATACCTAATAAAAAATTGGAAAAAAAAAAGTCCCAAAGCTACATCCAGTGTTTGGATGTGGGTGTCTGTATCTGTTTGAGTCAGCTGCTCGGTAGAGCCTCTCAGAGGACAACATGCTCCTGTCTGCAAGCATAACAGAGTATCATTAGTAGTGTTAGGGATTGATGCTTGCCCATGGGATGGGTCTCAAGTTGGACCAGTTTTTGGTTGGCCATTCCCTCAGTCTCCGCTTCATCCCCCCATGCCTGCATTTCTTGTAGAAAGGATAAATTTTGGGTCCAAAGTTTTGTAGGTGGGTTAGTGTCTCTATCATTCCACTGGGGTTCCTGCCTGGCTACAGGAGGTGGCCTCTTCAGGTTCCGTATCCCCAGTGTAGTGAGTCACAATTTTAAAAAAATTAGTGACCTAATGGGGGACACTTTAAGGAGTGAGGAGGAATGCATTGTTTTTCCATCATGGTACTGGAAGGGACCACGTGCACTTTGAAAGGAAGGAAGCAACCAACAATCCTAGCCAGCTTTGATACCTATGAACCACACCAACAACCAGCATGGCACAGTCACCCTAAGGGTACAGCAGTGGCATACACACCTTGGCTGTAACTAATAGCTCTCTACTTGGACTTAAGGCCTACAGAGCAGGAAGGAAACCAAGCCTGGTACTGGCCCCAGCTAACTACTCAATCAATACTCAATGACTCAATTGAAGTCAGAGTTACTGGAGGAGAATCTCCAATATCTAATCCCTTTCAACAGTCCCTGTCATAATCCTTTACAACACTCAATAAATATTTGTCCTTATACCCACAGACCTCTCATCAAGGAAACTTCTCCTTGCAACAGATGAAGACCACCATAGAAGACAACAACCAACCATGCAAAGTTTTAAAGCATGGCACCAGTGAACATATCTACAAAACACTTCTGCACCTAAGGCTCAGGGAACATCGAGGAAGAGGAGGCAGAGAGGTCGTAAGGGCCAGAGGATCAGATAATTTTCTGCAAGACTGTCAATCTCAGAGTAATGTCAGAAGCCACACCTATAAAAATCTCACTAATAGGACTGCCCAATTGTGAGCTGAACAAGAACAGCACCAATGGACATGCCAAAGTGGGCAAGAAGAGGCCAGGAGGACACAACACTACACAAAGAACTGTAGGCAATGAGGCACGCTGGAAACGGGGGAGGCAAAGTGTCCACACTTTGGTCTTCGTTCTCTTGAGTTTAATGTGTTAGCAAATTAATTGTATCTTATGTCTTGGGTATCCTAAGTTTCTGGGCTAATATCCACTTATCAGTGAGTACATATTGTGAGAGTTCCTTTGTGATTGGGTTACCTCACTCAGGATGATGCCCTCCAGGTCCATCCATTTGCCTAGGAATTTCATAAATTCATTCTTTTTAATAGCTGAGTAGTACTCCATTGTGTAAATGTACCACAATTTCTGTATCCATTCCTCTGTTGAGGGGCATCTGGGTTCTTTCCAGCTTCTGGCTATTATAAATAAGGCTGCTATGAACATAGTGAAGCATGTGTCCTTCTTACCGGTTGGGGCATCTTCTGGATATATGCCCAGAAGAGGTTTTGCTAGATCTTCTGGTAGTACTATGTCCAATTTTCTGAGGAACTGCCAGACTGATTTCCAGAGTGGTTGTACAAGCTTGCAATCCCACCAACAATGGAGGAGCGTTCCTCTTTCTCCACATCCTTGCCAGCATCTGCTGTCACCTGAATTTTTCATCTTAGCCATTCTGACTGGTGTGAGGTAGAATCTCAGGGTTGTTTTGATTTGCATTTCCCTGATGATTAAGGATGTTAAACATTTTTTCAGGTGCTTCTCTGCCATTCGGTATTCCTCAGGTGAGAATTCTTTGTTCAGTTCTGAGCCCCATTTTTTAATGGGGTTATTTGATTTTATGGAGTCTACCTTCTTGAGTTCTTTATATATATTGGATATTAGTCCCCTGTCCGATTTGGGATAGGTAAAGATCCTTTCCCAATCTGTTGGTGGTCTTTTTGTCTTATTGACGGTGTCTTTTGCCTTGCAGAAGCTTTGCAATTTTATGAGGTCCCATTTATCAATTCTCAATCTTACAGCACAAGCCATTGATGTTCTATTCAGGAATTTTTCCCCTGTACCCATATCTTCGAGGCTTTTCCCTACTTTCTCCACTTTGCCCCTTCCATGGGAAACAAAACACCCATGGAAGGAGTTACAGAGACAAAATTTGGAAGTGTGACGAAAGGATGGACCATCTAGTGATTGCCATATCCAGAGATCCATCCCATGATCAGCTTCCAAACGCTGACACCATTGCATACACTAGCAAGATTTTGCTGAAAGGACCCAGATATAGCTGTCTCTTGTGAAACTATGCCAGGGCCTAGCAAACACAGAAGTGGATGCTCACAGTCAGCTATTGAATGGACCACAGGGCCCCCAATGGAGGAACTAGAGAAAGCACCCAAGGAACTAAAGGGAACTGCAACCCTATAGGTGGAACAACAATATGAACTAAGCAGTACCCCGGAGCTCTTGTCTCTAGCTGCATATGTATCAAAAGATGGCCTAGTCGGCCATCACTGCAAAGAGAGGCCCATTGGACTTGCAAACTTTATATGCCCCAGTACAGGGGAACGCCAGGGCCAAAAAGGGGGAGTGGGTGGGTAGGGGAGTGGGGGTGGGTGGGTATGGGGGACTTTTGGTATAGCATTGGAAATGTAAATGAGCTAAATACCTAATAAAATATGGAAAAAAATATAAATAAATAAATAAATAAATAAATAAATAAATAAAAAAAAAGGAAATTGGCGAGGTGCTCTTCCCCAGGGAAGAGCCTACCAATTAGTTGTCCAGTGACAAACAGTGAGTCTTGAAAGCATATGTGTGTGTGTGTGTGTACATATCTATTTATATACATATATGCTATACATATATACAAATATATATATAATGCTATGTGGACAGAACAGGTTATATTTAAGAACACACACACATACCATTTCTGTGCCTATGTTCTAAGCCATACAATTTAAGTGACTTTTTGTGAGGAGCGGGTGTGGCAGCAGTCCCAAGAAGGCGCCAGGGACTGCAGCTAAGCCTTATGACTTGCACCTGACTTCCTCATACACCTGAAAATAAGCCACAACCATCGTGAGAACTGCACAGGTACACCAGGATACTGTCAAATCCACTTTGGTGGAGACATGCTCCTGCTGCCCTGATTAGCTGAAGCTGCGTGCCTGGTGAGGTGATGTGGCCTGCCATGAGTGGATGAGGGCTGAGAGTATATAAGAGAGGCCCGGGTTAGGGAGAGAGATAAAGATGAGAGAGAAGTTGAAGTGAGAGAGATGAAGATGGAAGTTTGCTGAATAAACTTTTGTTAGAAGGACTGGTGGTCGTGTCGTTCTTGCTGGTCGAGAGCAGACGCGACAACTTTTAAGAGAGCAATATTTAATTGCATTGGTGTTTTTAAAATGTTGGATTAATATTAATAAGAAAAAACAGATTATTTTTGTTTATTTGAAATCAATAGCTTTGTTTTCTCAGATCAATGAAAAATGAGATTCACTGTATTAAAGATCTAGAATTCATAACCCTGTAAGTTGTTTGCCTGGACCAATTCTCAGGTCATTATTCTTGGGAGAGGAAACTCAAGAAGATGAGGGACTCTAATCATTAAGCAGTCTTAATGGATAGTGTTAGTTGACTTAATGATATTTCCTGATAATAATGCATATTTTTTACAACATTTAAAAATGGTTTTCTTTTAAAACATAAAGATTTCTGGCCTCCACAGTTTCAATGACAAGAGATGAGGTTTGTTATGAAAGGTTAAACATTTACCAACTGCAGTAAGGAGATCCTTGTTAGGTCAAGGCCAACTGACCTAATTACTTGTTTAGAGAGGAGACAGGAGTCAAAGCCATGGGCTCAGTATGTGAGCAAGCTAATCACTCTCAGAAAGAAATGAGCCTGTTGATAGCATTGCCCATAGGTGCATCCTCGAACTTTCCCTAAACCTGTCCTATTAGCTATTGTGAAAGGAAACCAGTAGCTGCCGGATCCTGCCATACTACCGGAACAGCAGACTCTTGTATTTATCTCCTGAATCCATATTTACTAAAATTGTTGGCTTCCTCAAGGATGAACCCTGGAAACATTGCAGCCTTCATGAATACTCATTTCTGTTCCTCTGCACACAAAGCAATGTGTTTAACAGAGGAATGCAGTGGAGCATAGACAGTATACAGTAGCCAGGGCAGATGAGGAAGGGGAAGGCTAGAATCCACAGCATGAAGCAAACCTTGACTGGCAAGTAAGCTGCCTGTCCTTACAAGTAAGGAAGAAAAACGGTATTTAAAAAGACATCACATAGAATTAACAATTTTAATTCTTTTAAACAATTTTAGACTCACATTTCAGTGGCATTGAGGACATTCACAGATGTGTGGCTCCAGCATAATTTTCAGAACATTCTAATCCTTACAGACCAGAACTCCGCACCTCCCAGACTGTGCCATCCACCACTCTACTTCCCATCTGTGTGATACTTCATATGAATGGAGTCAGACATCTTTCCTTTTGTGTCTAGCTTGCTTAACTTAGAATAATGTTTTGAGATCTAACCACATTGTAGCATTTATAAATAAAGTTTTATTGAGACAGAACTAGGTCCATTCATTTACATGTCACCCTGGGCTGCTTTCTCATTTAAATGACAGAGGTGTGTAATTGTGATCAAGGGTTTATGGCCAGTGAAGCCCAAGATACATCTCCTCTGACCCTTTTTGCACGTCTAAAACTCTAGTTTAGATTAATATTTTAAAAGCCTCTTTAAATTATTACTCGCCTATGGCAATCTTGGCTTATTTCACAGCCTGAGAAATAGGATTAATGAACTGTTTATCACACTGCTGTCATTAATAAACAGTTTGAAATTCCAGGATTTAAGTTTTCTTTCCTTAGGCCTGGTTACAGTGAAAGAGGGCTCATTTTCACATCTTACTGGTACACATTTTACATAATGAGGATGTGTGAGATCTGATTAGTGAGTCTTGGTGCAGAAAGTTCCAAAGCATAACAGACACTTATAGATGCTGAAGTACCCAGTTTCCCCCTGCCTTTATCCTTTTTATCACCCATTTGCTGGGAAGAGAACAATGCTCATGTAGCATGGAGCTATAAAAGTGCACCATACAACTTTTTACTTAAATGGATAGAAGCAGAGTAGTTCATTTTGTTGTGTTAATGGATGGGACTCTCTTTATTAGTGGCACTAAATTATATGTTGGCAAGTACAGACTGAACTGAGAACACCCCCTCCCTCCACAGTTATCAAAGCAACCCGGAAGGAAATTTTATGTAGTAGTTGTAAAATGCAGATGCCATAGTAGATAACTCGGGTTCCCATGAGGTCAAGTTTCAATGACTTTTTTTTTTTGCAGTTAACAAACACAGGGCGCCTGAGTAAACAGTGCAGATAAGACAGCTCCTGTTACATCACATCTGATGTAATGAGTAGAGTCAAAGAACACTTGCTGGAGACCAGCAAGGTAATAACAACCAAACAATTGTGTAGCGTTGAATTTGTGCCAAGGTTCAGAGATGTTGCACGCATCCGCCTGCTTGATACTCATGGCAAATACACGGTCTAGGAAGTGTATGGTTATCTCTATTAAAACAAGTATTCCTATTTCCAGTGTCAGGTTAGGGTTTGGAGTGGTAACTAGCAACTTTGGTCTTCATTCTGCTTTGGCCGTCACTTTCTCTTGACTAATGTACACAAGAATTGGCTAATCCAGAGAGGTGCATATGACAGGAAACATTCCCAATGCCAAGAGATGTCAGGGCACCTTCTCTTACTCAGACTCTGACTCCTACTTGAGTCAGTCCCTCTAACGTTGCCTCCATCTTCATAATGGAGATGAATTCCCTTTCCCGTTCTTTTTTTTTTTTTTCTCCAAGACAGGGTTTCTCTTTATAGCCCTGGCTGTCCTAGGACTCACTTTGTAGACCAGGCTGGCCTCGAACTCAGAAATCCACCTGCCTCTGCCTCCCGAGTGCTGGGATTAAAGGAGTACGCCACCACGCCCAGCTTCCCTTCCCCGTCTTAACTTCTCCCATTTATTCTGCTCCTCATCCGTCTGCACACACAATTTATTATGGTAACATCAGACACCTTGCAGTGCTTGGAATGGGTTCTCCCCCATATGATTTTAAACCCACTTTAAGAAAATTACTCAACTTTTTTTCCCACTTTTAAAACTCTTAGAAGCCATGCTGACACACAACTAGCACAACATTAATAACAGAATAACCACAAAGCTGTGTGCTCATCACCACTGTCTAGCTCCAGAACATCAAGGTAACCTTTGAGGAAGCCCCATACCAATTAAACAGGTTTTATCCCCTCTCCTCCAAGACCTTGGCAGCCAATATTCTATTTTTAGCCTCCATGAATTTAATAGTTCTAGATATTTCACATATACAGTCTTCAACTGTCCAATGCTGTAAACATCAAAGATAATCAACTTCAAGAGTAGAAAACTTTGTGGAGTCTCATGGTTCTGAAGGCCTTCATTCACGGCTAGATGGCCTCCTTGCTTTTGAGTCTCCCTTGAGGCATTTTTACTCATGGCGGGAATGTTTGTCATGGGAAGCTGCTCATTTAATCTCAACCAGAAAGTGAAGAAAGAGGAAGGGCTAGTCCCCAGTAGGCCTTCGAAGGTGTGTCTCCAGTAACCTACCTATGTCCTCCCTCAGAAGGTTCTACTGCATCCTAAATGGCACCAGTTATTTTTTTTTATAACTTATTGAGAGAATGCCCAACAGTTTATACAGCAACTGCAGCATTTCACATCCCTACCATCATCACTACACAACAGTGACTGATCCAATCTTATGATCTCACACTTTAAAAATTGTTACCATCCCAGTTAGTGGCTGTTAAGTGACACAGTAATTACTCAGTCTTTGGAACCCTGAGGCTCTACTTGTGATAAAGAAGCAAAAGGTGGTGCTTGGTCCACAAGGTAGCATAAAGAATCCTGGGAATCCTGCGTGTCTTGCTGCATCTGCTGGCAGTGTGACCTCATCACGTTACTTAACTCCCACGTGGCCAGGTTCCCTGTTTACAGCACCTATAGAGAAGGGTTGTTTCCAAAAGTATACAGTTGGTGTGTAATGAACCAATCCTGAGGTCAGGGAGGTTGTGGCTCAGTTGGTGACGTGTTTGCACAAACATGAGGATTTGATTTGAACTCTATAAAAATACAAGGTATAGTGATATACTTGTAATCCCAGCACTGGAGGGCAGGATAGGAGGATCCCTAGGGCTTGCTAGCCAGCCAGTCTAGTTGAATTCATAAGTCACAGAGTCTATGAGAGATTCTGTCCCAAAAAATAAGGTGGGAAGCAATTGGAAGACACCTGATATCAGCCTCCAGCCTCTACATGAATATTCACATGTGTGTACAGACATAGGAACAGACACATACATATGGAGTGGGGGAAAGGGCAGGAGGGAGGGGTAGAAGGAGAGGGAAGGGGAGAAGGAGAGGGAGGGGGAGAGAAAGGGGAGAGAGGGAAAGGAAGAGGGATGGGAAGAGGGAGAGAAAGGAAGGGGGGAGAGAATAGTACAATAGTTCCTGACCCAATCAAGGCACCTTGTTAACTGTTATTCCCTCTTCTTTCCACTTCCAAGGAAAACTGATCAGTCACCACCTTTGGTCTTTACCTCCCGAGATGCTCTGTTAGCCAAAGTCCTGAGCCTATCCTGAGGTTGTGTTAGATGTCTTCTGTTACTTCCTGAGTTTAGCACTTCTGTTGTACTTAGCAGATTTGGTGCCCTCCCTCCCCTTTTTGGGTCTCACCTGTCAACCTAGCATAGTGTTAGGCCCCATTACCCTTAATTACTATTAGTTAAATCAGTAAATGGATGAGTTGTAGTTAACTAGGGTGATGATATATGGTAGGTTTGTTTGTACATAAGAAATGAATGCACTCAAGGCATAATGTGGACATGAGGCAGCCACCGAGAGAGGCCGACTATGTGATCCATTCTAATGAAGTGGACATCTGATGTAAACTTCTTACAGGAAGAAAATAAGCTCAGGAGATGTTGATTTTTAAAGGACGCTCAATGACTGACATGCACGCTGGTTCATGCCTGTAATCCTAGCACTTGGTAAAGGTAAGGCACGAGGACTCTGACTTCCAGGCCAGTCTGGACCACATACTGAAGCTTTGTCTCCAAAACTAACCAGACCAAAGCGAAAGGGGCCAATAATGTAGATAGTAACTATCTACACCTTGTGAGAATAGGAAAGATTTACCTTTTCCGGCCCCTTCCTGTCTTTCCCCCTGCTTCCTGGGTACTGGAAGGGAGCATCTTTGTTCCATCACACCCTCCCTTTCTTGTTTCAGGCCTGAAGCATCAGATTAAGGACTGAAACCTGGAACCCAAGTAAACCTTCACTCCCCTTAAATAGTTTCTCTCAGCTCCTTAGCAGCAGAGACTCCAGCCGCACATAACTTAAGAAGAGGAGGAGAGAATATTGAGAGACAGACTGCTGAAGTTTCCATCTGTTCAGGGCCTTGTACAGGAAGGTGTCCATCCAGAAAAACAGTGTGATAACTAATGGTCAGGGTTTATTCCAGGAATGGCTTTGGACAAAGCCTGGGAACATAAAAAGTATAATGTGTGGGTTTTAAATTAAACTGCTTGGGAACTTCTCCAGAAGAGTGTATAGTTCTCTCTCCAGGTTACATACGGGTGAGAGGACAACTCACTGACTACTCGGAGATTTAGCCTGGTCCCCTGAGAAAGGTATTACTCCCTCCCAGCCAATCTCCCCTTAAAGGCCTCAGGTGTTGCCACAGTGGCAATCCAGCCTAAGGATGAAATTGGGAGCACGTGACCATACTCAAACCATATAGCATCCACTAATACAAAGCTTGTTCATGGGTCTGAGTGTGCTATTTTACGTCTTCCTAGGAGACAACGGGGAAAATTGTCATCATTCATATTCTTTCTTCAGTGAGCATAACTGAGGTTTTCAAGACCATTTATTGTGGATGTACTACCTTCAGCTATAATAAATCTCAACCATGTAATGCCACTAAAATGTCAGTCTGCTGGTAGAAAAGATGCAGGCCAAACATACATCCCTCATTTAATACAGTTTTATGTTGCTCAGGTTAGCTTCAAACTTGCAGTATAGCCCAGGATGGCCTTGAAGTTATGATCCTTCCACCTTAACTTCCAGAGTGTCAGAATTACAGACAGGTGTGTGCCACCATGCCCAGTTATGTAGGACTAGCATGGAAGCCTCGGCTTCAAACATGTTAGGCTAACTCTGCCAACTGAATTACATCCACAGCCCAACTCCAGAACTTTACTTCATCCAATATAGTGTCTGTGGCAGAACCTAACGCTTATATGAATTTCCTCCTTTTCTGGCCTCAAGAAAAGAACTGCCAGTCGACAGTGGCCGTATTTCATTGTCCTCTTCTTTAGTGATTGAGTGGTGGTTAGAGTTTAGAAAGAGTAGTTATTTTGAGTGCCTCATGCAGATTGCAATAATTCACTTGGGAAGTATTTTTTAAAAGGCATTGGAAGAACCATAAAGCTCTCCTTTCCCTAGGGACCAGCTCTTGACACTCAGGAGGGAGCATAGAAGATTGCTTTCTCTTGGAACTATGTACCCTCACAAGGTGCCGCTTCCAGGCGAAGGCAAAGGAACAGAGCTGCAGGCAGAAGAGCAGACCCTTAAGCAGACTCTATCCAGGCAAAAACTGCCTTGATTTATAGCATTTTGTACGCCTCTTTATCTGTTATTTCAGATCACACATTCCCTGGTGCCTGACACTTGAAGGTATTTCTCTAGGAGTCAATTTATTGTGCCTCCCGGGCCCCAGTAACTTCAGTTTGCTTAGAGCAATCTCACAGAAGAGCACAAAATGGGTTTGACATCTAGTAACCTGAACAGTTTAGCCTGTGGAAGAGTAGCTGTAAGCTGCAGTCTCTCACAGTGGTGGTTAATGACTAAGTGCTAACTAGCTGTGGCTGAGGTGCTGCGGCTAGAACATCGAGCAGAAAACTATGGCTCATCTGATGAGGTTTAGTGCTGAAGAGCATAGTTGCACCAGATCCCTAGTACGCTGCCTGTAAAGAGAGACCATTGCTTCTTCCCACACCAATCCTCCACACAGGGGATGCAGAGCTTGGTAGAACTGAAAGTTCAGCTGATATTTTCAATTCATAGACAGGGGTATCCAGGGCCCAAGGCTGGCTGCAATGTTACTATGTAGCGATCTTCCTGACTCCACCGGGAAAGCGCAGGTATCTCAGGCATGGTGTGCACGCCTGGTTTATGCGGTGCTGGGAATCAGTCTAGGTGCTGGGTTTGTTTCCCAACCGAATCATAAGTGCTAGGTTAGCACTCTATCAACTTAGCTATACCTAGCCTCAGTTTTTAGCTATCTCCAGCCTCAGTTTTTAATCTTTAACTGAGACAATCTCACATGCTCTCAGTTGCTGATTCCACTGCCTCGGGCTGGTATCAGTGCTGGGTTTGCAGGTGTGCATTACTACACTAGGCATGACTGAGTTCTTTACAAATGGAGAAATGTCACTGTACAACCCCATAAAGTTCGTCATGTTAAATGGTCAATGTGGACAGTACAGTCTCACATGGTACCTCAGGCCTACTAAGTAGTTGAGGGTGGCTTTGACTTCATACCAATCTTCCTGTTGCAGTTTCCTAAGTGCTAGGATTACAGGCAAGAGAACCATGCTCTAGGTAATGGGTTCAGACCACGTGACCTCGTCTCAAATAGAGAGCTCACTCTTTTCATTTCCCTTTAAACTGAAGATAGAATCCAGGGTCAGAATTTTGGATTTGAGTTAGAATTAGTAACTATTTGTATACACACCTTTTCCTTACATGGGCACCTCTATTGTTTTGCTGCAGTTAAATCATCAGCAAACCTGGGAGTATCTTGGATATGAGAACAAAGAGCTGAGAAAATGGATGGGTACGGTGGCACACACCTTTAACCTCAACATTTCAGGTGCAGGAAGCTCTCTCTGGGTTGGAGGTCAGCCTGGTCTACATAGCCAGTACCAGGCTAGCACCAGCTACATTGTAAGGCCTTGTCTAAGAACAGTAGCAACAAAAAGAACCAGGAAACTTAATACTGCAGAGACTACAAGATGTGGCTCCTCCAAGTGTCTCTTTAGATATGACACAGGCACACTGAACATCAAAAGGAAACAGTTCTGTTTGGAAGAGGCTACTCTCTGTTCTTTGTGGTTTATGTTTTAGGCAGAGACATGTTAGTGAGTGAGTGCTTCACACCCACTTGGTTCTATCTCATCCGTTTGTCCCATCCAAGCAGATGTGATATCCCCCCCCCACCCCCGTACTGAATTTAAATCTGCAGTTTAGCAGGAAAGGCACATGTGCGTTCGAAGAAGAAGGCAGATGGGATGATTGGAGGCGAACCAGGCCTGGGGAAGGAGTGGCTAAACCTTCACAGGGGTTTTCCAAGTATATCTGAGTAAGTGGAACACGCTCATCTCTAAGGGCAGCTTTTACATTGAATGAGTAGAGGAGGTGGAGGGTGTGACTGTGTTGAGACAGAAGGCTGACATTCCAGGGAGAGGAGACAACACAAGACCTTAAGGTGGAAAGTATATTTCCTTATCAAGGAAAATGCCCACAGTCATAGGGTCAGACATCTGCATTATTGTTATAAACCTGAGGATCTCAGCCATCAACTTGTAGAGTTAGTGTGCACCTTTCTGCTTTACAAAGAAGGCCACTGTTAAGCAGTGCTCAGTCACTATGTTGCCTTCTTTCTTTTGTTTCCCAGAATTTCAACATTGTGACATTTATTCACTATCAACTACTTAACTCACACTTGTACCACCAACCCTTGAGGTCCTGAGATGCCAATGAAAACAGATGAGCTTTGCTCTCCAGGCAGCCTGTGTGAACAAGAGCCATGGCATAACAAAAGGCAGGTCACTCCTGGCTTCAGAACCAGAAAGAACCAAAATATGACAGACCCTCCTCCACCCAGTCCATATCTTTCCCCCACCCTCCCTCATATGATCTCCTTCGCAAACTGCTTCTTTCAGGCTGTAATCCCTCCTAGGGATTTCTTAAGCTCTCCTTTATTTCAACATTTAATTTTTCGTTATTGTGATAAGAAGTATCATACACACGCACACACAAAATGAAGTTTACTATTCAAACCATTTCGGGTGTGTAATTTAATGCCACTGATAGATGTGTTCACACTCCTCTGCAGCAGATGTGTTCACACTCCTCTGCAGCAGATGTGTTCACACTCCTCTGCAGCAGCCTCCAGAATCAGTTCCCAGAATCTTTTCATCATTCCAAACAGAAATGTCTCAGAAATGAAATGATAACTATCTTTATTTCCCTTTCCTCACTGTACCTGGTAACCTCTATTCTACTTTCTCTTACTATGAATTTGCCTATGACTGGTAACTAGTAAAAGTGGAATTAGGTTTATTTCATTTACATATTATCTAACTTCATTCACATTGTGGTATGCATTAGGATTCTCTTCTTTTTAACGAGTGAATATTATTCCCTCATAGTCATACCATGTGTTGTTTACACTCCTTATGGAGATCTGGGATTGCAGGGTTATGTTCCATACCCTCACTGGCCGAAATCCCTTTATGACAGTTGTCAAAAAATTTTTTAAAAAAGTCTTTTAAAACATTACATCCCACACTCTAGGTCTGGAATAGATACTGTGACATAGGGAGGGTAGCCTTGATTGGAGCAACAGAAGAACACATATCCTAAATACTAGAGTCTTTCTGGCTGAGACCAGAAGAGGCTGTTAGAGATATCTGAACAGGAGAGTTCTGTTGAGGATACTAGCCCTGGGGCTAATTATATTTGATGTTAATTCCGTTCTCCGGTGAGGGGTTGTGAACAAGGAATGAGTCAGCACTCAGGTGATTTCCTGTAAACCTGCTTCCCACCTTAATTTGTAAAATAAAAGCTAGAGCTGGTGACTGGGCAGAGAAAAGAGGAGAAGGTGGAGTTGAAGGTTGGGGAGAGAAAGGGAGAGAGGACAAGGAGGACAGAGGAGGAGGTGGAAGAACAGCTGAGCAGAAGCACATGGCCTGGAGAAACTACAAGTTATATGGGGTCTCACAGATGGTGAAGATGATAGTGTAGTGGTAGATGTGCCCAATCTAGGTGCACAGCATGTATTCATATTAATTGAGTTGCGTTTTCATTGCTGGGCATATTTGGGTTGGAGATTTCCCGCAACATCGTTAAATAGAGTCTGTGTATCCCGAAGGCATCCAAGGTGGCTCTACATAATAAACTTCCAGAAAATCGGGACTTGATGCTCAGCTGCAAGGTCTGGGTTCTGACAAGAACCTAGATGAACCTGAAGAGGATTTGCCCTCAGACCCTGTGCTAAGCTCCAAGCCTATGGACATCCATCTCAATTTGCTCTCTGAGCAGAGACTCCAGCCATGTTGAGACACGATGAACCAGGTCACACCACACCACACTCACTCTGACTTGGAGCAAGGAGCTAACGTATTGACATTGTTCAAGCCACTGAATTTAGGAGTCAGTACTTAGTTCTTCCATACTCCAAATATACCAGTGCTCTGATGCCAATGTTCCCTTCCTCCCCTCCCCCAGTGTCTCCCCACCACCTCACATCTCCCCCAGATCCCACCCTCCTTTGCCTTCAGACAAGAACCGCCCTCCCAGGGACTTCAAGCAAACATGGCATAGCAAGCTACATAACACCAGACTCAAAGCATCATATCAAGACTGGACAGGCAACCCAGTAGGAAGAAAAGGGTCCCAGGAGGAGACAAAAGAGTCAGGGACAGTCCCTGTTCCCACTGTTAAGATTCTCAAGAGGACATCAAGTTACTCACCCAAACATATATGTAGAGGATCTAGGTCAGACCCCCTATAGGCTCCCTGATCTCTGTGAGTCCCCATGAGTCCCACTTAGTTGATTGGGCCATGTTCTTGTGATGTGTCTGACCCCTCTGGTTCCTCCAATCCTTCTTCCCCACCCCTCCATAGGACTCCCAGGTCTCAGCGTAATGTTTGACTGTGGTACTCTGTATCTGCTTCCATCTGTTGCTGGATGTATTCTCTGCTACCTTTGAGGTTCTGCTAGAGCCTTTCTTCTTTAAGTTGCTTTTGTTTCAGTGGTGAGAAAAGAAAACCAAGACCACAGCTTAGACAGTAGTATACTCACCTTGATGGGAAACATCTTCAGCTGACTACAGTCCTTAGTGAGAAATTCAGATTCGATATGGACTTTAATCCTTATGCGAACCAGCCATATTACAGACTGAATATTATAAGTTCATTAACTTTAAATATTGATATGGCAAATCAGATTGTTTTCTATTGCACGTGAGCAATGAAAACCTGCTTACGGAGGCAGGGGGCCATCAAAGCGAAAGAAGCATCAGAGTCCATTTGATGTTTTTAGAAATTCCCCAAAGCTCAAGCTGGGAGTGGAAAGCTCTGTGGTTAGTAACATCCTTGACAAAGGTGCAAAATCAGTATTACCTAATACAGTCACTTTGCCTAATAGGAGGCTGAGGTGAGAAAGGCCAAGTTGTTTGTTTGAGGTTGCTCAGTAGGTGCTGGAACCACCAAGCATGATTCAGACTGCACTGCACTGAGCATCTGACAGGGTGGTTCCTGGAAGAAGCTCTGATGGCTTCCCCACCCTCCTCCTCCACAGGAAGAGCTCTGCAGTGCTTTAGAGCCTTTTGGGTTGCCAATGTCATCAGCAAATTCATCTTTAGTTTGCAAGCTCTGCCTTGAAGAGCAGTACCCTTCAGGACGCTCTACCCTGCAGAACAGCGGGGCTCTCTAGTGAGTCAAGTCTGGCCTAAAGATAACAACAGCTGTCTTCCTGTGCTTGTGGAAGGAGTCTGAGCTCTCTGAGAGAGTTTTCTCTCTTTTCAAATGGAGTAACAGCAGTCCTTGGAAAAAATGCCTACCCTTAGGGAAAAAATTAGATGATGATAACAACAAAAGGAGAAAGAAAAGAAAACCAAAAAAATCCATCACCAGCCCAGCCAGGACCGTCAGCATGCGCCCCTGTTTAGGAAGCACCCATGCTTGTGCGTGTCTTCAAAGTCAGAAGCAGCTTCCTGTAGGAGAGCCACAGGGCAGGCCTGGGCCGCTGAGCCTTGAAACACTCTCTGATACCGAGACGGGCACAGGAAGTACAACCGCTGACTTCTCAGAGGAAGCCTCAGTGCCGCTTCGCAGAGTTGAAAGACAGACTGAAGAGAAAGAAGATGAAGAATGGTAAGCCCATCAATGTCAAAGACACTAGAATCCAGAGCTGTGTGAACAGACTCGAGAACTACCCCCAGATCATGGTGCCAAATTCTCTGCTGACAGTATTTTTGAAGCGCCCCACCCCACCCCACCCCCCCCCCCCGCCGACAATTGCCCAGACAGAATTGACACTTGATAGTATATAATCTGCCTAATAAATTTGATTGAAATTGTGACATTTTCAAAGTTATTTCTAGTATCTCAAATTAAGCTTTAAAGGGAGAGTTCCCTTTGATTCAGCTAAATCACAATAATTGGTTTTAAAGCAAATAGAAACACACTGATTATCAATTAAGCCAATGGATTGATACAAATGCGGGCTTGTGTATTTGTTTCTAAGCTTTGCCCTTCTCCCCGATACTCCATACTTACTTCTATCAATCTAGTGATTAGAAAAACAAAGTTCTGGTAAATGATGGAAATGTTACACAAACAAGTGCCATGGAGTGAAGTCCACATGTGCCAAGTACGGAGGCTCTGTTCATTTGAATGTGCCTGTCAGCACTTGAGTGCAGCAATTTTCATTATGAGCTTTTACTAACAATAAATACAGGCCAGATTTAAGGGGAAACATGGCTTATTTCCTCTTCCCAGGGACCCCATTTGGCTGCATCTTCTGTCCATGACTCCCACATTCTGTTGCTGTGGTGAAAGCCAGCGACCTACAGAGTAATTAGTTTGGGTTTTGTCTACACAGCACCCACATAAGCAATTGGAAAGTGAAAAATTCAGCCAAATCATCGGGCTTTGTGTGTGGCAGTTCCCGCATGACTTTAAATAGCCAGTTAGTGCTTTTCTGTTCGGTGAAAAGAAAAAAAAAAGGCATTTTCACTAATTGGTTCTTTCATCAGCATGTGGACTGCATTGTCAATAATTGGCCTAGGAGGGGTGAGCATGTTAGACTGTTGTTTTGCCTTGGGATGGGGAAGAAAAGAGAGAGAGAAACACAGAAAGGAATTGGATCTGCAGATGAATGGAGGAAGGACTGTGTAAAGGTGAGAAATGAAAGAACTCAGGTGACATGGTCACTTAAGGTACACCATAGGTCAACAGTCCTGTCTTTGCATTTATACATGGTCATCTGTTCCACACACAGCACCAACGCTGGAGGATATAGGCATCATAGATGCACCATTGTCTGGGGTCATCCCAGACTTTATCCCTCTGCCATGGAGACTGGGTTCAATGCTTGTGTTTCTATAGGTTGCTAGGTCCTGCTGGTGAACCTGCTCTCAGGGCTGTGCTCTGAGAACCAGTGACCAAGAGAAATTACTTTTAAGAAAAAGAACTGAGGAGCAGAGGCTAACATCAAGGCCACGAGTAGGGAGTAGAGCTGAGATCAAAACCCATCTCTCACCCTAGTGGTGGTAGGACATGCCTTTGATCCCAGCACTCCCTAGGCAGAAGCAAGTAGATCTGAATCCAAGGCCAGCCTTGTCTATGGAGCTCATTCCAGGACAGCCAGGACTGCAAAGAAATCCTATCTTGAAAAGTCAAAACAAATCAACAAAACAACAACTACAACAACAACTCCCACCTCTAATTCACAGCCCATTGCTTCTACCCCAGAGGGAATTGTGGGGGTTAAAAGGGACCTCAGTACATCCACACTGAGGTCTGCTCTGGGATCTATGAATCCATTCTTCTCCTTCTGGGTTTCTTACCCAGCAAAACGTGAAGTGTTCTTGTCTCACAGGAATCCATCCTCATCCCTTTCCTTGGTTAATACTGCTATTTTGGTATGTGAACAGATGTGTGTTTTTTCTAGTACAGTGGTCCCTTTCTATCCACTGGGGAATTGGTTCCAGATCCCTGTAGATATCGTCAAAACTACAGATGCTCAGGCTTGCCTATAAAAAAATGCTTTCACTTTGGCAAATAGTTTCTACGCGATTTTTTGTATCATTTAAATACTCTCTAGATTATGCATAATGCCCAATTCAATATAAATACTTTTCAGACAGCAATACTGCTTTGTTTAAGAAATAACAGCAAGAAAAAAAAACCCATTGTGCATTCCAGTCCAGATCAATTCTTTCTTTATACTATTTTTACATGAGGTTGGTTCATCTGCAGATGTGGAAGCCTGGGATATTAGAGGCCAGCTGTATTTCATGAGTGGCTCTCCATGATGAGAGCATACTCAGTGCACCCCCTTCCTTCATGATATGCAGAAACAGGTAGCAGAGAAAAACTAATCTAAGTCTTTGTTGTTAAATCCCCAAAGCCAAATTTAAGATGTAAAATAATAATGTAAAAACTGGGTCATAGCTTAGTCAGTAAATAGCTTGCTTGAGTATGATTCCCAGAACCTATGTATAAGAAGCAGAGCATGGTGGTACACACTTGTAACACAGTGTCAGGAAAGTGGAGACAGGCAGATCACTGGGGCTGACTGATCAGCTAACCTAGTCTACTGGTGAGCTCCAGGCCAATAAAAAATCATGTCTTGAAAGGCAAGATGGATGAGGTAGGTGAAAGACAGCAGAGCAGATGACTTCCATAGGCACATGCGCACATGCCTGGACACACACACACACACACACACACACACACACAGCCATTTACATGTCAACTGCTTATCTTCTGTCCCCTACTTACTACCTGAAGACAGCTTAGTCAGTCAGACAGTAGAGTAAGCAAGAGAGAAGAGTAATCAAGTGAGCATGCTCTGGAAGAAGAGCTGGATTTGGAAAGTATCACCTAAACTGAGTGTAGTCAGTACACAGTGACCATTCATCCACTATTCTTGCAGACCCAGGAGCCAGCACCAGCAAGACAAAGCCTTGGTGACTCAGACCACCTCTCCTAAGTGACAGGTTAATGAGCTTCCCTCAATAACCACCTTGATTGTTAGCAGAAAGAGTGACCCCATTGTCCTCCTGCATTCTTTTTTTTTTCCATTTTTTATTAGGTATTTAGCTCATTTACATTTCCAATGCTATACCAAAAGTCCCCCATATCCACCCACCCCCACTCCCCTGCCCACCCACTCCCCCTTTTTGGCCCTGGTGTTCCCCTGTACTGGGGCATATAAAGTTTGCAAGTCCAATGGGCCTCTCTTTCCAGTGATGGCCGACTAGGCCATCTTTTGATATATATGCAGCTAGAGTCAAGAGCTCCGGGGTATTGGTTAGTTCATAATGTTGTTCCACCTATAGGGTTGCAGATCCCTTTAGCTCCTTGGCTACTTTCTCTAGCTCCTCCATTGGGAGCCCTATGATCCATCCATTAGCTGACTGTGAGCATCCACTTCTGTGTTTGCTGGGCCCCGGCATAGTCTCACAAGAGACAGCTACATCTGGGTCCTTTCAATAAAATCTTGCTAGTGTATGCAATGGTGTCAGCGTTTGGATGCTGATTATGGGGTGGATCCCTGGATATGGCAGTCTCTACATGGTCCATCCTTTCATCTCAGCTCCAAACTTTGTCTCTGTAACTCCTTCCATGGGTGTTTTGTTCCCAAATCTAAGGAGGAGCATAGTGTCCACACTTCAGTCTTCATTCTTCTTGAGTTTCATGTGTTTAGCAAATTATATCTTATATCTTGGGTATCCTAGGTTTGGGGCTAATATCCACTTATCAGTGAGTACTCAACTCCACATACCAAGGAACAGTAGCTTTCATCCAACATCCCTAAGCCAGTATGGGACCTTTCAAGTCCTCTGACAGCCGTGGGAATGGAGCTCTTTCCGCCTTGGAATCCAAACTTCTTTGCCTTCTCCAGACACAATACTATCCAATACATACTTCACATGTTACATGGATGGCAACCAGCTGTTAGTGTATGTCCACATCTATGTATGGAGGGGATGCTGTATGTGTGTGTACATAATTCAGAGGCTGATGTCAATGTTCTCCTCAGCCACTCTCCACATTATCTTTTGAGTCATCATCTTTCGCTGAACTCAGAGCATGCTGATTCAGCCTGAATGGCTGGCCAGGGAACTCTGGGATTCTATTCTTTTCCCGATGGGCTCTGGGTCTGAACTCAAGTCCTCATGCTTGTGTGGAAAGCACATTGCTGACTGAGCCCTTTCCCCAGATGGGTAACTGAGTTCTTTATGTAATTGCTTTCCTCTTTAGACTCGGGTTTTCCAGAAGAGGCCAAACCCTATTCATCTTTTATACCCAGAGCACAGAAAAGTGGCCAAGACACATAGATATTTAACACATTCTTGTTCAATAGAAAAGCAAAGCCAAACCAAACCAAACTCCCAAATCTACAAAAAGCAGAAATGAATGAAAACAAACATATTTTAGTCATGTGTAGAATTATCTCATGGTGGTTTTAACTTGAATTTCCCTAATGACTAATGATGTTTAGTATCTTTCTGTGTGTTTATTTGCTGTGCATATATTTCTTTTTTTTTCCCATTTTTTATTAGGTATTTAACTCATTTACATTTCCAATGCTATACCAAAAGTCCCCCATATCCACCCACCCCCACTCCCCTGCCCACCCACTCCCCCTTTTTGGCCCTGGAATTCCCCTGTACTGGGGCATATAAAGTTTGCAAGTCCTATGGGCCTCTCTTTCCAGAGATGGCCGACTAGGCCATCTTTTGATATATATGCAGCTAGAGTCAAGAGCTCCGGGGTACTGGTTAGCTCATAATGTTGTTCCACCTATAGGGTTGCAGATCCCTTTAGCTCCTTGGCTACTTTCTCTAGCTCCTCCATTGGGAGCCCTATGATCCATCCATTAGCTGACTGTGAGCATCCACTTCTGTGTTTGCTGGGCCCCGGCATAGTCTCACAAGAGACAGCTACATCTGGGTCCTTTCAATAAAATCTTGCTAGTGTATGCAATGGTGTCAGCGTTTGGATGCTGATTATGGGGTGGATCCCTGGCTATGGCAGTCTCTACATGGTCCATCCTTTCATCTCAGCTCCAAACTCCGTCTCTGTAACTCCTTCCATGGGTGTTTTGTTCCCAAATCTAAGGAGGGGCATAGTGTCCACACTTCAGTCTTCATTCTCCTTGAGTTTCATGTGTTTAGCAAATTATATCTTATATCTTGGGTATCCTAGGTTTGGGGCTAATATCCACTTATCAGTGAATACATATTGTGTGAGTTTCTTTGTGAATGTGTTACCTCACTCAGGATGATGCCCTCCAGGTCCATCCATTTGGCTAGGAATTTCATAAATTCATTCTTTTTAATAGCTGAGTAGTACTCCATTGTGTAGATGTACCACATTTTCTGTATCCATTCCTCTGTTGAGGGGCATCTAGGTTCTTTCCAGCTTCTGGCTATTATAAATAAGGCTGCTATGAACATAGTGGAGCATGTGTCCTTCTTACCTGTTGGGGCATCTTCTGGATATATGCCCAGGAGAGGTATTGCTGGATCCTCCGGTAGTACTATGTCCAGTTTTCTGAGGAACCGCCAGACTGATTTCCAGAGTGGTTGTACAAGCCTGCACTCCCACCAACAATGGAGGAGTGTTCCTCTTTCTCCACATCCTCGCCAGCATCTGCTGTCACCTGAATTTTTGATCTTAGCCATTCTGACTGGTGTAAGGTGGAATCTCAGGGTTGTTTTGATTTGCATTTCCCTGATGATTAAGGATGTTGAACATTTTTTCAAGTGCTTCTCTGCCATTCGGTATTCCTCAGGTGAGAATTCTTTGTTCAGTTCTGAGCCCCATTTTTTAATGGGGTTATTTGATTTTCTGAAGTCCACCTTCTTGAGTTCTTTATATATGTTGGATATTAGTCCCCTATCTGATTTAGGATAGGTAAAGATCCTTTCCCAATCTGTTGGTGGTCTTTTTGTCTTATTGACGGTGTCTTTTGCCTTGCAGAAACTTTGGAGTTTCATTAGGTCCCATTTGTCGATTCTCGATCTTACAGCACAAGCCATTGCTGTTCTGTTCAGGAATTTTTCCCCTGTGCCCATATCTTCAAGGCTTTTCCCCACTTTCTCCTCTATAAGTTTCAGTGTCTCTGGTTTTATGTGAAGTTCCTTGATCCACTTAGATTTGACCTTAGTACAAGGAGATAAGTATGGATCGATTCGCATTCTTCTACACGATAACAACTAGTTGTGCCAGCACCAATTGTTGAAAATGCTGTCTTTCTTCCACTGGATGGTTTTAGCTCCCTTGTCGAAGATCAAGTGACCATAGGTGTGTGGGTTCATTTCTGGATCTTCAATTCTATTCCATTGGTCTACTTGTCTGTCTCTATACCAGTACCATGCAGTTTTTATTACAATTGCTCTGTAGTAAAGCTTTAGGTCTGGCATGGTGATTCCGCCAGAAGTTCTTTTATCCTTGAGAAGACTTTTTGCTATCCTAGGTTTTTTGTTATTCCAGACAAATTTGCAAATTGCTCCTTCCAATTCGTTGAAGAATTGAGTTGGAATTTTGATGGGGATTGCATTGAATCTGTAGATTGCTTTTGGCAAGATAGCCATTTTTACAATGTTGATCCTGCCAATCCATGAGCATGGGAGATCTTTCCATCTTCTGAGATCTTCTTTAATTTCTTTCTTCAGAGATTTGAAGTTTTTATCATACAGATCTTTCACCTCCTTAGTTAGAGTCACGCCAAGATATTTTATATTATTTGTGACTATTGAGAAGGGTGTTGTTTCCCTAATTTCTTTCTCAGCCTGTTTATTCTTTGTATAGAGAAAGGCCATTGACTTGTTTGAGTTTATTTTATATCCAGCTACTTCACCGAAGCTGTTTATCAGGTTTAGGAGTTCTCTGGTAGAATTTTTAGGGTCACTTATATATACTATCATATCATCTGCAAAAAGTGATATTTTGACTTCCTCTTTTCCAATTTGTATCCCCTTGATCTCCTTTTGTTGTCGAATTGCTCTGGCTAATACTTCAAGTACTATGTTGAAAAGGTAGGGAGAAAGTGGGCAGCCTTGTCTAGTCCCTGATTTTAGTGGGATTGCTTCCAGCTTCTCTCCATTTACTTTGATGTTGGCTACTGGTTTGCTGTAGATTGCTTTTATCATGTTTAGGTATGGGCCTTGAATTCCTGATCTTTCCAAAACTTTTATCATGAATGGGTGTTGGATCTTGTCAAATGCTTTTTCTGCATCTAACGAGATGATCATGTGGTTTTTGTCTTTGAGTTTGTTTATATAATGGATTACATTGATGGATTTTCGTATATTAAACCATCCCTGCATCCCTGGAATAAAACCTACTTGGTCAGGATGGATGATTGCTTTAATGTGTTCTTGGATTCGGTTAGCGAGAATTTTATTGAGGATTTTTGCATCGATATTCATAAGAGAAATTGGTCTGAAGTTCTCTATCTTTGTTGGATCTTTCTGTGGTTTAGGTATCAGAGTAATAGTGGCTTCATAAAATGAGTTGGGTAGAGTACCTTCTACTTCTATTTTGTGAAATAGTTTGTGCAGAATTGGAATTAGATCTTCTTTGAAGGTCTGATAGAACTCTGCACTAAACCCATCTGGTCCTGGGCTTTTTTTGGTTGGGAGACTATTAATAACTGCTTCTATTTCTTTAGGTGATATGGGACTGTTTAGATGGTCAACTTGATCCTGATTCAACTTTGGTACCTGGTATCTGTCCAGAAATTTGTCCATTTCGTCCAGGTTTTCCAGTTTTGTTGAGTATAGCCTTTTGTAGAAGGATCTGATGGTGTTTTGGATTTCTTCAGGATCTGTTGTTATGTCTCCCTTTTCATTTCTGATTTTGTTAATTAGGATTTTGTCCCTGTGCCCTTTAGTGAGTCTAGCTAAGGGTTTATCTATCTTGTTGATTTTCTCAAAGAACCAACTCCTCGTTTGGTTAATTCTTTGAATAGTTCTTCTTGTTTCCACTTGGTTGATTTCACCCCTGAGTTTGATTATTTCCTGCCGTCTACTCCTCTTGGGTGAATTTGCTTCCTTTTTTTCTAGAGCTTTTAGATGTGTTGTCAAGCTGCTAGTATGTGCTGTCTCCCGTTTCTTCTTGGAGGCACTCAGCGCTATGAGTTTCCCTCTTAGAAATGCTTTCATTGTGTCCCATAGGTTTGGGTACGTTGTGGCTTCATTTTCATTAAACTCTAAAAAGTCTTTAATTTCTTTCTTTATTCCTTCCTTGACCAAGGTATCATTGAGAAGAGTGTTATTCAGTTTCCACGTGAATGTTGGCTTTCCATTATTTATGTTGTTATTGAAGATCAGTCTTAGGCCATGGTGGTCTGATAGGATACATGGGACAATTTCAATATTTTTGTATCTATTGAGGCCTGTTTTGTGACCAATTATATGGTCAATTTTGGAGAAGGTCCCGTGAGGTGCTGAGAAGAAGGTATATCCTTTTGTTTTAGGATAAAATGTTCTGTAGATATCTGTCAGGTCCATTTGTTTCATAACTTCTGTTAGTTTCACTGTGTCCCTGTTTAGTTTCTGTTTCCACGATCTGTCCTTTGAAGAAAGTGGTGTGTTGAAGTCTCCCACTATTATTGTGTGAGGTGCAATGTATGCTTTGAGCTTTACTAAAGTGTCTCTAATGAATGTGGCTGCCCTGGCATTTGGTGCGTAGATATTCAGAATTGAGAGTTCCTCTTGGAGGATTTTACCTTTGATGAGTATGAAGTGTCCCTCCTTGTCTTTTTTGATAACTTTGGGTTGGAAGTCGATTTTATCCGATATTAAAATGGCTACTCCAGCTTGTTTCTTCAGTCCATTTGCTTGGAAAATTGTTTTCCAGCCTTTCACTCTGAGGTAGTGTCTGTCTTTTTCCCTGAGATGGGTTTCCTGTAAGCAGCAGAATGTTGGGTCCTGTTTGTGTAGCCAGTCTGTTAGTCTATGTCTTTTTATTGGGGAATTGAGTCCATTGATATTAAGTGATATTAAGGAAAAGTAATTGTTGCTCCCTTTTATTTTTGTTGTTAGAGTTGGCATTCTGTTCTTGTGGCTGTCTTCTTTTTGGTTTGTTGAATGATTACTTTCTTGGTTGTTCTAGGGCGTGATTTCCGTCCTTGTATTGCTTCTTTTCTGTTATTATCCTTTGAAGGGCTGGATTCGTGGAAAGATATTGTGTGAACTTGGTTTTGTCGTGGAATACTTTGGTTTCTCCATCTATGGTAATTGAGAGTTTGGCCGGGTATAGTAGCCTGGGCTGGCATTTGTGTTCTCTTAGTGTCTGTATAACATCTGTCCAGGCTCTTCTGGCTTTCATAGTCTCTGGTGAAAAGTCTGGTGTAATTCTGATAGGCCTTCCTTTATATGTTACTTGACCTTTCTCCCTTACTGCTTTTAATATTCTATCTTTATTTAGTGCATTTGTTGTTCTGATTATTATGTGTCGGGAGGAATTTCTTTTCTGGTCCAGTCTATTTGGAGTTCTGTATGCTTCTTGTATGATCATGGGCATCTCTTTTTTTATGTTTGGGAAGTTTTCTTCTATTATTTTGTTGAAGATATTAGCTGGCCCTTTAAGTTGAAAATCTTCATTCTCATCAATTCCTATTATCCGTAGGTTTGGTCTTCTCATTGTGTCCTGGATTACCTGGATGTTTTGAGTTAGGATCCTTTTGCATTTTGTATTTTCTTTGACTGTTGTGTCGATGTTCTCTATGGAATCTTCTGCACCTGAGATTCTCTCTTCCATTTCTTGTATTCTGTTGCTGATGCTCGCATCTATGGTTCCAGATCTCTTTCCTAGGGTTTCTATCTCCAGCGTTGCCTCGCTTTGGGTTTTCTTTATTGTGTCTACTTCCCCTTTTAGTTCTAGTATGGTTTTGTTCATTTCCATCACCTGTTTGGCTGTGTTTTCCTGCTTTTCTTTAAGAGCTTGTAACTCTTTAGCAGTGCTCTCCTGTAAATCTTTAAGTGACTTATGAAAGTCCTTCTTGATGTCCTCTATCATCATCATGAGAAATGTTTTTAAATCTGGGTCTAGATTTTCGGTTGTGTTGGGGTGCCCAGGACTAGGTGGGGTGGGAGTGCTGCGTTCTGATGATGGTGAGTGGTCTTGATTTCTGTTAGTAGGATTCTTACGTTTGCCTTTCGCCATCTGGTAATCTCTGAAGCTAGCTGTTTTAGTTGTCACTGTTAAGAGCTTGTTCTTCAGGTGACTCTGTTAGCCTCTATGAGCAGACCTGGAGGGTAGCACTCTCCTTAGTTTCAGTGGGCAGAGTATTCTCTGCAGGCAAGCTCTCTTCTTGCAAGGCAGGTACCCAGATATCTGGTGTTCGAACCAGACTCCTGGCAGAAGTTGTGTTCCACTCACTAGAGGTCTTAGGATCACGTGTGGAATCCTGTGTGGGCCCTTGCGGGTGTCAGGCGACTCAGCTGGCAAGGTAGCCGGGGCTCGAGTGGAGTGGAAGGGGTTTGTGCCCCAGATCAAGCCCGGGTAGCCTGCTTCCCTATGTACCGCAGTCTCAAGTTCCGCGCGATTGGATTGGGGCAGGCACTGTGGTCCACTCACCAGAGGTCTTAGGGTCCCGTGGGGAGTCCCGTGTGGACCCTTGCGGGTGTTGGGCAAGACTCTGCTGGCAAGGTAGCCCGGGGCTCGAGTCTCGAGTCGAGCGGAAGGGACTTGTGCCCCAGATCAGGCCCGGGTAGCCTGCTTCCCTATGTACCGCAGTCTCAAGTTCCGCGCGATTGGATTGGGGCAGGCACTGTGATCCACTCACCAGAGGTCTTAGGGTCCCGTGGGGAGTCCCGTGTGGACCCTTGCGGGTGTTGGGCAAGACTCTGCTGGCAAGGTAGCCCGGGGCTCGAGTCTCGAGTCGAGCGGAAGGGACTTGTGCCCCAGATCAGGCCCGGGTAGCCTGCTTCCCTATGTACCGCAGTCTCAAGTTCCGCGCGATTGGATTGGGGCAGGCACTGTGATCCACTCACCAGAGGTCTTAGGGTCCCGTGGGGAGTCCTGTGTGGACCCTTGCGGGTGTTGGGCAAGACTCTGCTGGCAAGGTAGCCCGGGGCTCGAGTCACGAGTCGAGCGGAAGGGACCGCATATATTTCTCCTAAATGTCAGTTTGAGCTTTTAAAAACCTTAACCTGTCATTCTTACTATTTCCACATCAGTCTGCTCACAACCACCTATAACTCCATTTCCAAGGGGATGTCCCATGCTGTTTCTGGCATACATGGCCACCACATATATGTGGTGCACTTATAAACATATGTATGCACATGCAGACATACATGTAAAAATAAAATATTAAAACATTTAAAATCTTTATTGTTTTTATCAGTTCAGAACATTGAACCAGCTGGCTTCTGGTGATGCCTTTCCAACAGTCTGTTTCATATTACACCTTTACTTTGAAGTCCTTACTATGTAGTCCTGGCTGGCCCAAAACCCACTCTGTAGACCAGACTGGCTTTGAACTCACAGACATCTTCCTGCCTCTGCCTCCCGAATGTTTGTATTAAAAATGTACACTACCATGGCTTCTGATATTTATTTTAACTTCTTTGATTCATGGGCTGTTCCCAAGCGAGTCAGGCTCCAGATCACGGGAGGGTGTGGGTTGGGGGTGTGGGAGTGCAGGGGTGTGGGGGTGTGGGGTGGGGGTGGGGGGAGTGGGGGGGTTGTTAATGTCGTGCTTTGCTGCTTCTCCTGCCTTCCAATTGAATTCAACTGGAGATCTCTGGTTAAATTTAACTGGAAAAATATACTGTGTAAGATTTCAATATTTTCAACTGTACCTATGGTCTATCTTGGTGATAACTCTCTAGGCACTTAAAAGAAGAGATGCAGAAATATCACTTAGGTTTTTTTTTTTTTTTCTTCTGATTATTCTATCAGTCACTAGGAACTATGTAAAGTCAATTATGGCCACAAACACATATATGTATATTTTTGTGTGTTTATGTTCTTATAAATGCTAGTAGGTGGGTGTGCACACACACGCATGCACATGTGTGTGCATGTACATACACATACATATATTTTCTTGTAAGTGTTGAAACCAGGGGGCAACCTCAAGTACTGTCTACCTTTATTTTGAGACAGAATTTCTCCCTGGCCTGGCACTGACCAAATAGGCTGGTTTGGCTGGTCAGAGGGCCTTAGTAAGCCACCTGTCTCTGCCTCCCCAGAATCTAAGAATCTAAATTCTTAGAATTTAGGATGCTCTCTTAGAGACAGTAAATAAATTTTCCCTTTTTCTTTTAAAATTCAGTCTGGGGCTCTTATTTATTTATTGTTTCAGGATTGAGTCTTAAGACCTAGACATGCTTTGATAACTGAGCCCCTCCCCCACATTCAACCTCTACTTTAGAAAGAATATATTTCCTTTCCTCACATCTAAAGCAATTAGCAGTATGACTTATCAGTCCTGCCATTTGCTATTTGTTTTTCTTTTTACCTCAAAAATTATCTTTCCTCATTTAAATCTTATTCTTCTTACATTTTATTACATTATCATTATCTCTTGATCAGTAGTCCATCTATCTATGGCTTTTGGATGTTGTTTTTATCAATTTCTCTAGGGATTATGACATAGTTCTTTATCACAGTTTATTTTAAATTAATATTGAAATATTTTGAGAAAATGTAGAGATTTTTTTTTTTTTTTTTAGAATTATTTATTTATTATATGTAAGTACACTGTAGTTGTCTTCAGATACACCAGAAGAGGGCATCAGATCTCATTACGGGTGGTTGTGAGCCACCATGTGGTTGCTGGGATTTGAACTTCGGACCTTCGGAAGAGCAGTCGGGTGCTCTTACCCACTGAGCCATCTCACCAGCCCGAGATTTTTGAAATAGCACATTTCCTTTAATTCTCTTGCTCTTAGTCACATTTATGTATGCTATAAGCCTATTTTCCTAATTAGTTTTAATTGTAAATGTGACAAAGTCTAAAGTCACTTAAGACAGAAATTTCCACTGAGGCATTGCCTAGATCAGATTGGCCTGAGAGATTATGTTGATTGTTAATTGACGCAGCAGCATCTAACCCACTGTGGACAGCACCATTCCCTAGGCAAGCAGTTCTAGGCCTTATTAGAAAGCTAACTGAGCATGAACCCGTAAGCAAGCCAGCAAGCAGCTTTCCTCCATTGCCTCTGCCTCAGTTTCTGCTAGAGTTCCTGCTTGACTTCTCACAGTGATGGGCTATAAAATGAAATAAACCCATCACTATTCTAAGTTGCTTATTGATCATGGTGTTTGCCATAGCAACAGAATAAAGCTAGATAAGAAACAGATATAATACTATAATTTGTGCTTAAAATAGTTCCATATATTTAAAAAAAATAGAAAAGATTTGTTATGGCTAAGTTGTGATACATTGAAGTTTAAATCTTGACATTTTAGAAGAATGTATATTTCAAGTCTTCAGTGTGGCATAAGTTAAGATGAAGTTATTTTGGTAGTTCCTAATCTAGCATGAACTTTTCCAAGTAGAGGAGACCCACATACACAGAAATCAGACCATGTAGACACACAAGGGAGAGGAGAGTCATGTTCTCTTACCACAAACCAATCCTATCACGCCACCATCATGAACTCTGAGCTCAGAACTGTGAGAAATGTCTGTTCCTGTCATTAAAGCCTCCCAGTCTATGGTAGTTTATTTTGGCAGCCCTCTCTTGCTGACACAGCTCCCATGTTTACCCCACCTATCTGCTATCTCTGGGTTTGATCATTTTTCTGGTGGTACTGGGCGTGTCACACAGGTAACATGTGCTAAGCCACACTCCACAGTTGTCCTCATCCCTTTGATGGATCCTGGTGGCACCCACTGTCATTTCTGCTCAGCATGAAGAATTGCTTTAGCTTTTCTTCTGGTGCAGATGCACTTATGTTAAATTTATTTTTTGTTTATCTAACAGTGTCTTTATTTTCTCTTCACTTTGGGAGTATGTTGTTGCTGGCTGTTGAACTCTTAAAGAGAAGCACATTAAATGTATCTTTCCATCGTTTTCTGGATTTGATTTAGAAGGAGCAAATCATTTATCTGTCATTATTTCCCTGGTGGGATGCATCTCTTACTTAATTTCTGTGTGCGTGTGCATAGTGTATGAATCTGTGCATATGTGTGAATGTGTGAGTGTACATGTATGTACATGTGTGTGTATGTATGCATTTGTATGTATGTGTGTGCATATGTATGCATGTATGTTTGTGCATGGTGTGTGTATGTGTGAATATGTGTGTATGTGTGACTGTGTGTGCATGTCTGTGTATATGATATGTATATGTACATTGTGTCTGTATGTGTGGGCATAATATGGGTGTACATGGTGTCTGTGTAGATGATGTGTGTGTATAGAGTATACATGTACATTGTGTGTGTGCATGTGTGTATATGATGTGTGTGTGCATATATATGTGTGCATGTTTGGGGTTGATATGTGTTTATACTGTGTCTGTCTATGTTATGGGTTATAGTATATACACATATGCATTATGTGTGTGTGCATGGTGTGTGTGTGTATGATGTGTGTGTATAGTGTATATATGTGCATTGTATGTGTGTATGGTGTATGTATGTGTGAGCATGATATGTGTGTACATGGTGTCTGTGTGTGATGTGTGCATGGTGTATATATGTACATTATGTGCATTGCATGGTGTTTATAGTGTTTTGTGGGAAAGTGAGTGTACATATATGTGCATGTGAAGAACAGGATAACTCTGAGTGTTGGTCCTTGTGTTCTATCTTGTTTGAGACAGAGCCTTTCTTGTTCACCACTGTGTAAACCAGGGTAGCACAAGCTCCCAGGGACTCTTTGGTTTGCACTAGGATGAGAGATGCATATTACTGTGTCTGATGATGACTGAACTCCTCACTCTGTATAGCAGGTGCTTTACACACTGCCATCTTGCTGACCTTGGTTATTCAACTTGGCTTCCAAACTTTCCTCTTAGCTTTTAGCAATCTATGGTAATTTTAGAATGGTTTTATATCTATTCTGCCTTGGATTTGTTGAACTTTTTGCCTATTAATATTTTCTATAAAATTATTTTTCTAACATTTTCTCTCTTCTGTTCCTTTGAGATACTTTCATTTATTATTTATTTATTTATAATTGGGTATTTTATGTATTTACATTTCAAATGTTATCCCTTTTCCCAGTTTCCCCTTTGGAACTCCCCTACCCTATCCCCCTCCCCCTCCTTCTATGAGGGTGCTCCCCCTCCCACCCATCTACTCTCACCTCACCACCCTGGCATTCCCCTACTCTGGGGAATCAAGCCTTCACAGGACCAAGGGCCTCTTCTTCTATTGATGTCAGACAATGCCATCCTCTGCTACATATGTGGTTGGAGCCATGGGTACCCCCTGTGTACTCTTTGGTTGGTGGTTTAGTCCCTGGGAGCTCTAGGTCTAGTTGGTTGATATTGTTGTTTTTCCCGTGGGGTCACAAACCCCTTCATCTCCTTTAGTCCTTTCTCTAACTCCTCCATTGGAATCCCCATGCTCAGTCCAGTGGTTGGCTGTGAGCATTTGTCAAGCTCTGGTAGAGCCTCTCAGGAGACAACTATCCTGTCAGCAAGCACTTCTTGGCATCCACAATAATGTCTGGGTTAGTGTGGGATGGATCCCCAGGTGGGGCAGTCTCTGGGTGTCTTTTCCTTCAGTCTCTGTTCCACACTTTGTCCCCCATATTTCCTTTAGACAGGAATCATTCTGGGTTAAAAGTTTGGAGATGAGTGGTGGCCCCATTCCCCAACCTAACCTCTGTATATGGTCTCTACAGGTACTTCCTCCCCTTTGTTAGGCATTTCAGCTAATATCCCTGTTGGGTCCTGGGAGCCTCTTGCTTTCCTGGCATCTGGGATGTGCTGGTGGCTACCTTCAGTTCCCCATCCCCCATTGCTACACACCTCTGTTTAAATTCCTGACCCTCTATATATCATCCCTGTCCTCTCCTCCCATACCCGATCCTGCCCCTCCTTTTCCCCCACCCCCTCCTCTGTTCCTCCCAAGTTCCTCCCACCCTCTACTTCCTGTGAGTATTTTGTTCCTCCTTCTAGGAAGGACTGAAACATCCACATTTGGTCTTTATTCTTCTTGAACTTCATGTGGTCTATGAATTGTAACTTGTGTATTCTAAGCCTTTGGGCTAATACCCACTTATCAGTGAGTGTATACCATGTGTGTTCTTTCGTGACTGGCCTACCTCACTCAGGATGATATTTTCTAGTTCCATCCATTTGCCTAAGAATTTCATGAAGTCTTTGTCATTCTTAAGTTTAAGTGTTTACTTTTCTCTGTGGATGCAAAGGGTCTATTCATTTGTTCTTCAATTTCTTTTTATCTTCTTCAAATCAGGTAATTTCTATTGGCTTTAAGTGGTTATGCATTCTTTAAAAAATTTATGTTCACTGCCTTAAGACACATGTTTTTGTTTGATTTTTAAATATATTTTACATATATATATATATATATATATATATCCCCTTCTGTATATTTATGCAATCTGTCATCTATTTATCTGTCATCAATCTTCTATCTATCATCTATATATCACTCATCTATCATCTATCACCTGCTGTTTACACTCAATACAGATTAGCTTGGCTTCAAATTCACAAATATCCACCTGCTTCTGCACACTGAGTGCAGGGATTAAAGGTGTGCACCATCACACCTGGCAGCTATCTTCATTTAATTACCACAAGTATGGTGTTGAATATCTACTTCTTTGGTATATCATAGTTTCTTAAGATTGCATTTACCATTTTTGTATTGAAGTCTATTGGGCTTTAACACATAGCCTTGAGTGGTCCAATAGGCTGGATGCTCATCGTGGACTGGGCAGGAAGGTATGTAATAGCATTTGAGAAGTACTTTTAAGATAGGAAACTCCATAGCATCTAAAGTATCCTTAGTGTCTACAAAATACACCAAAGGAGAAAACAGTCAACAGTCCTACCCAGCTGGAAAGCCTCTGAATGCAACAAGGGCAAAAACAACAAGATATCCACAAGGGTGCAATGATGGTCCTTATATCATAGCAAGATATCCACAAGGTGCAATAGTGGTGCTTAGATCATAGCAAGATATCCACAAGGGTGCAATTGATGGTACTTATTTCATAGCAAGATATACACAAGGTACAATAGTGGCTCTTATATCATAGCAAGATATCCACAAGGGTGCAGTGGTGGTACTTATATCATAGCAAGATATCCACAAGGTACAATAGTGGTGCTTAGATCATAGCAAGATATCCACAAGGGTGCAATGGTGGCACTTGTATCTTGGTGATAACCAACAGCCATTAGATTGGACCTGAGGCCAACTCAATAGGAGGGAATTCATACCTGGGAGTGTAAGCCTTGTCAACTACCTACAGCTGACAAAGTCACAGAACTGAGAGAAGAATCTACTATTGCCACTTTTCTAAACTAGTAAAATTCCCAACTACATTCTAAATATCTGTGTTTTCAAAATATTTACTTTATTTCTTGTGTCAGGGTGTTTTTCCTGCATGTATATTCCCACACCATGTACATGCCTAAGAGCAACTATGTGGGTGCTGGAAATTGAAACAGTGCCCAGTGCTCTTAATCACTGGACTGTCTCAGCAGGCCCTAACTACCTGTCTTATACTCACAGATAAGTCAACTCTCACTCCTCACCAAAGAACCTTCTTTCTGCAGCAGAAAGAGAACATTCCAGAAATCCACAACTGGTCAAAATGCAGAGAACAATTGACAGTGGTGTGTCTATTCCAAATTGATACACCTACAACACAACCCCTTCATATCAGGGAACTTTATGGAAGAGAAGACAGTATGGTTACAAGAGTCAGAGTAGATTAGGACATCTGCTGGGAGATAGCATCTTCTCTGTATAGGACACAGATCTGCAGCCATGAAATCTCAACAAGTATGGTTGGTTGCCTAATCAAGTCCTCTACATGATACCACCAGGTGCCATGCCCATGTTGGTGGGAGAAATCTCATAAGGCCTTGCCTCTAGAAGAAGTACAGGCAATCGGTGGCTGCTAAGAAAGAGAGAATCAGTCTCCAAGGGTGAGCGCTCAGATAGGTTATCAAATTTCAAGCGATTAGCCCTAAACACACACACAGTAGACACCCAATGGACTCAGCAAACTGTGCTTATAAATACATGTGTAACAGTAATAAAGAAAAAAAGGAGTAATGAATCTAAGGAGTGGGAGTGCACAGGAGGAAATGGTGGGTGGGAACGATGTAGACAGTACTTGTCCTACCTTACTTCTGTTGAACCATCTCTGTAGCCTGACAATTACTATTATTTAAGTCTTAAAGGAAAGAGGTGGCCTCTAATTCAGGAGAACTGGAGGACACTCAGGATGAGATGAAACACGTGGAGTAAGCACTTCTCCAGTAGTTTCAAAGCACCTGAAATAGACACTTCCCAGATGTTTTGACCAGTGAGTTGAAGATGAAATCATTTTGTACAATACTAACCTTAAATTCTTCAAGGGAGAAAAATAGCCAAAAGCTCTGAAGCAGAGGCAGTGTTGGAATCCCACACCAGGAGAATGTTGTACATTGGCATATAGGAAATAAGATTCAAATGATGAAAACTTTTTATTATTTTTATTTCAAATATTCCATACATGTATATTGTCACTGGTTAACTTTTGTCAAGTTACACAGCTAGAGTCATTACACAAAGATAGGCAAGACTATGAAGTCATTTCTTGATTAATGATTGGTATGTGAGGGCCCAGCTCAGTACCACCCCTGGGAAGGTGGTTCTAGCTTGTGTAAAGACACAGTTTGAGCATACGATCTCTGCTTCAGTTCCTGCTTCCAGGTCCCTGCCTTGAGGTTATTCCTACTCTGGCTTTTCATGTTGATAGACTGTGACATGCAAGTATGAGTGAAGTAATTCATGTCCTCTAAAAGTAGCTTTTTGACCATGCATCCATTAATTGAAACTCCAAGTGGCCTCCAGTTCTCCTAAATTAGAGGCCACCTCTTTTCTTTAAGACCCAAATAATAGGAATTGTCAGGCTAGAGAGATGTTTCAATGGTTAAAACCATTCACTACTCTTCCATAAGAAACAGGTTCTATTTCCATAACCTGTATGGTGGCTTACAACCATCTGTAACTCCAATTTCAAGGGATCTGAGGCTTTCTTCTGGTCTATACTAGCACCAGACACATACATATGCACACACATACATGCAGGCAAACACGCACATATAAAATAAAAATAAAATGAATTTTAAAATGTTTAAATAATAATCAGAAGCATCATTTTGTAGGAAATTAAAAAGTATAGATGTCTCCTCTGGTCTTTATGAAGATTCTTGGGAGAAGAACAAGAGCATATTAGACCATTCTTGACATATGGGGTCTCCAGGATGCTTTAGAATTGATTCAAACAACCCCTGTAGAGTCTGAGAGCAGCTCCACTATTTTAAGGAGAAACCAGTTCTCTAGGTTAGCTTTGTCAGCTGACATTCTTTGACTTGTCTGTCATTTACAAAATAAATGGAAATAGTGGTAAATAAGAGACATTGTTAACTGAAATCACTGCCAAGATAAGGGTCTGACGCCCTTGATAGAGAAGAAACTTTTAAGTGAGATGTACATATTTTAGTGAACCTTCAAAGGAACTGTAGAGTCTTACCCTCATACATCTGGGTGTTGGGGTAAGGGAGAGGGCAGGACTTAACAAATGAATTTGAAGTCATAATCCTCCCAACAACATATGTTTCAGATCTTTCATCCTCAATTAAATGAATGTTCTAGAAAGAAATAAAATACTGAGGACCATGGTAGCCTTGTGATTTAGCCTCTTGTGTTTTCATATGAGGTGTTGATTCAAGACCTGCAATGTATAGCAGAGTACTCACATAGCCAGCAGGGACTATGAAGAGGCAGCAGGCCTGGGAGTCACCACTGTCAGGTGCTCCTCTTTCACTTCAGCTGTGGCCCAAGTGCAGCATAGCAGAGCCTTGGATGGACTCTTGTAGGCTATGGCTGTGTGTATCACTATTGACACATCAGTCTGTTGGTGCTTCCTAGAAGATCCTCCAGTGGATTTATGGGCCCCCTGTTTCCCAATCATTTATTATTATTTTTAAATGTTTAATCTTTTTTTTTTACAGTCCAGTCGTTATCCCCCTCCCAGTCCACCCTCTGACAGTTCCTCATCCCATTCTTCCTCCCTCATCTCCAAGAGGATGTCCCCATTCCATCCCCCACACCACTAGGCCTCCCCACTCCCTGGGACCTCAAGTCCCTCAAGGGCTAGGTGCATTTTCTCTCACTGAGGACAGACCAGGCAGTCCTCTGCTATATATGTGTCAGGGGGCTATATATAGCTTGTATCAGCTAGTATATGCTGCCTGGTTGGTGGCTCAGTGTCAGAGATCTCAGGAGTCCAGGTTAGTTGAGACTGCTGGTCTTCCTATTGGGTAGCCCTCCTCCTCAGCTACTTCCAGCCTTTTCCTAATTCAACTACAGGGATTCTTGGCTTCTGTTCATTAGTTGGATGTTAAGTGTCTGCACCTGAGCTGCTTTTTGGGCCTCTCGGAGGGCTGCCGGAGAATTCACAACAGAGGATTCTTGAATAAATGGGAAGTACTTAAAGAAATGTTCAGAGTCCTTAGTGATAAGGGAAATGCAAATCAAAACGACCCTGAGATTCTACCTTACACCAATCAGAATGGCTAAGATTGAAAAAAAAAAAAAAAAAAAAAAAAAAACAAACAAACCTCAGGCTATAGCACATGTTGACGAGAATTAGGAGAAAGAGGAACACTCCTCTCTTGCTGATGGGATTGGAAACTGGTACAACCACTTTGGAAATCAATCTGGAGATTCCTCAGAAAATTAGAAATAGATCTATGTGAAGACCTAGCTATACCACTCTTGGGTATATACTCAAAAGATGCTCCACCATGCCACAGTGGCACATGTTCCACTATGCTCATAACTGCCTTGTTTGTGATGATCCAAAGCTGGAAACAACCCAGATGTCTCACAAAGGATATCACTTATTTAAGCAGAAAGGAAAGGATAGTCTTGTCTGCAGCTGAGAGCCCAGAGAATTATACTTTCCATTCCTCAGGGTATCAGCTGGGTCTGACCTGTTATCATCTATAACTTTGATAATCATCATTGGAAATCACAGTAGCCAGCTTGTCAAGACAATAAGCTCAGCACACATCTTAGTGGCCAGGCAGGCATAATGAGGTGATGGTGGTTGTGTTTATTTCAGAGCAAAGTGCATTGCTTCTTATAGTATTTTTTTACCCAGATCTGAAATAGATCACAGAGTCGAAGTTCAGAGAACTAGGGGCTGAGTCAGAAAGCAGCAATGACTATAACACAAATTGTGTGGAGAATTGGGAGGCATAAATGCACAGCCCATAACTCTAGAAGGGGCTACTTATATGAGAATACAACTTTGAAACCCCCAAACAAATTCTATTCTCTGGCTCTGCAAATGTTCTGCATATGTCTGGATTTTTAAATCATAAGATATATTGTTTAAAATAGTGTTATTTATATTGTTTATTACAAATATTTTTCCATGGCATTCATCATGGTTAGAATTACATCCCAGGTGTAGCGCTTACCTTGCTAGTTGGAAGATAACAAATCCCAAATGTACAGGTACCAATAGCTCATGTATCAAAAGTGCCTGGAATTCTAACTCATAACTGAATTTGGAAAACAAATTAAACATAAGAAGTAACATTTATTTTTATATAGCCCAGGCTGGCCTTAATTTTTCAGTCCTGTCTCAGCTCATGGCCCTTGGGTTTCCAGGTTTGTACCACAATGCCTCATTTTATAGCCTCAATTTATAAAGTTACTAATGCTAGCTCTAAATATTGGTATTAAGGACAGAAAGAAGGCCGAAGAAACAGCCTACCCATTGAGAGTCCTTGCTGCTCTAACAGAGGGGTGGACTTTGATTTATAGAATCCATATGGGGCAGCCCATGACCAGCTGTAACTCCAGCTGCAGGAATCTGACACTGGTAGGCACCAACATGAACAAACACAAACTAACACACAATATATACACATAAGTAAATGAAAAACATGTGCTTAAGAAAACAAACAAACAAACCAACCAAAATGAGAATTGGCAGGATGGACTGATAGGTAAAGACAATGCTACTAAGCATGATAACCTGAGTGGGAACATGGTGGGAAGAGAGAAGCAATTCCCACGCACTGCCCTCTGACTTCCACATGTGTCACTAAAAAAATAAGTATAAGAATTGGAGACTGAGAGAGAGAGACAGAGACGGGGGGGGGGGAGGACAGAGAGAGACAGAGAGAGAAAGAGAGAGAGAGAATTTTCCTGGGTAGGATGAATTGAAGATTATGTATCTGTATCTTTAAAAAAATAAGTATATGATCAGTAATTATAATGCGAAAAGTACAGAGACAGCTACAGTGAACTCCAGTGTATTGAGTTCTAGCACTTATGGTAAGTTTTATGTTAGACAGAGGTGAGTACCTGAAAAAGCAACTTCTCTCATTTATTTTAAAACATATTGCTTGATTTTTTTACACAATTCATAAAGTTAATTTTTCCCCATTTTTAAAAGTTAGATGTGTGTGTGAGAAAGAGGGGGAAAGGATATGTTCATTTGAGTGCAGATTCTTGGAGAGGCCAGAAAAGGGTGCTAGATCCCCTGGAGCTGGACTTACAGGGCTCTGTGAGCCACTGAGGTGGTTGCTGAGAGCCGAACACTGGTCCTCTGCAAGGGCAATTTTTGCTCTCTCTCTCTGACCCCAATTCATGAATGTTATGAGTATGTAAAATCTAGTTAGCAAATAATGGTTTAGCTCACTCTCCTAGTAATATTTACCAAATTTTTAGTAAACATATTTATACATCTATATATGTGTGTGTATAGATGTATATATATATGTGTGTGTGTGTGTGTATATATATATATATATATATATATATATATATATATATATATATATGACTTTGATTAGGAGAGATACACAAAAAACCAATTAGCAGAATCTCTTGATAAAAATTAGAAGGTTTCTAAAATATTCCAAATTATTCCCTACTTGATGTGCCAGAGTTTTGATGAAAAATCTCAGTGAAGAAACCAAGCCACTGATGATCAGTCAAAACAAAACAAAACAACAACAACAACAAACAAAAGATAATGGAGAAGTAATAGCAAGTCAGTAATTCAGTTTGGGATTTGTAATTACTACTGAACATGAATGTCTCCTATATATTCGTTAATTGATCGTACTTCCTGTTTGATGAATTGTGATGTCTACATCTACTCATAAGGCTCTTAATTTTATGTTATCTTCTGTAAACAGATTCCATGGAAATGAATTTTCAGGATGTTGCAGGTAGTTGAGGAAGCTTTGGGTCCCAGCAACTATGTTAACAGTCAGTGATATGTACAAAGGTAAGGCCAGCACACAAGACCAAAGACATGAGGAATGAAAGACTTCTCGTTGGTATTACTGTGGCTTTATGAAAGTGTTGAACTAGTCGGTAGATTTGGGTACTTCATCTTCAAATGTCTATATGTTATAGGTTGTAAGAGCATGAAATTTAGAATATAAGATCTTTTTAGTCAGTTTTCTCTATATGTTAGTTAACACAGACACAAATTCCTTCTATTGAGCATACCTCTGCAATATGCTCATGTGCTTTATCACTTGATCCCCAGTTGGTGGCGATATTTTAGGAGGCTGTAGTACCTTTCAGGCTTGAGGTTTAGTTGGCAGATGTAAGGTTGTCAGAAGGGGCTTGTGGGTGGTGGTGGTGGAGGGGCTTTAGTTCCCCTAATTCTGGTCCCAGCTGTCTGTTTCTTGATCCACTCAGATGTAACCCATTAACTCGTACTCCCATTAGCCCATTTAGGAGATGTTCTTACTACCATGTCTTCTGGGCACTGATGGATTGTTCCCTCTCAAATAGTGAACCAGAATAAATTCTTCCTCCATTAAGCTACTTCTTCAAGTATTTTATCACAGCAAGAAGAAAAATAACCAGCCCAGCACGTCCTTAGAAGGGAAACTTGTTTTTCCAATGTTTGAATCACTACTCAGTCACATGACTTGCTTTGGTCAATGCACCACTAGCAACCATGATACAAGTAAAGGTTTGTAATGCTCTTATCCACTGAGCTCTGCTTTCTGGCAGCAATTGAGACACTAAAACCATCACATGAAGGACAACCAAGATGACCCAATTAATCTCCAGCCACAGCCTGCTAAATACTAAGCATGGGAATGAGGACTTACCATATCAGCCAGCTGCCAGCTGTTTAGCTGACCATAAATTATTATCTGAGCTCAGGAGACTTCAAATGAGCTGAACTTAACAGAACTATCCAATTAGCATGGGTACTAAAGAGACTCTAGCCAGCCTAAGCATAGCAGACATGGCTCTGGCAGGCCTTGCCCTTCCTTTATTACATTAGATTACATTCCTTAAGCTGGCCACCAAAGTCTATTCCCTTATTTGGCTGTTTCCTTCTCCTAAGGAAAGTCCAAACTACTAAAGTGTTGAAGTCTAGCAATCAAAAGCCCTCCTTTTGATACCCTAATTAACAAACTCTATCAAAACAAACCAACTTATCCTAACACAGAGTCCCCTTTCCCTCCATAAACCTTCATTTGCCTATGCCACTTCTGTGTCATCTTCTTTCTATTCTCTTCTCTTTATCCAGAGGCAGTCCTTTATCCCACTCCAAATGTCCCTGTCCCCTCCTCCTTCTCCCTCCTACTCTGCCTCCTGTCTTTGTCTCTTATTCTCTGTCCTTTGTTCCTCTGGGACAAATACATCTCCTTCGTGCTGAGAACTTGGTGTGGAGGTCTTGTGGTGAATAGCGGACCCTCCAGGTCCCTCATTTGGGCTTACCTGAGATTTTCAGAGGTGTAACACTGAAGCTCTCTATTTAGGCTAGGAAGCCCTACAGTCCTAGACAAACTGAGACAGCCAGTCCCTCTCCACCCAGAGAGCCCACAGAATAATCAAATGGTAGTTGTTTTAGACTACTTGACTTTATAATATTTTGTCATGCAGCAAGAACTTATTGACATAAAATACTGTTCAGTTGACCTTTAGGAGACTGTAAAGAGAATGTGTTTCCCTGTTACTGGATCCCTTGTGAGTAGCACCAGTAGAGGGCTCACCATGGAAGTTTTATATGATATTGACAAAATTGTAAATGACAGAGCTAGATGTGATGGTTCCCCTATTGATCCCAGTCCTCATGGTGCAGCCGATGCAGGAGGTTTAAGAATTCAAGGCCAGCCTGAGCTACATATCGAGACCCTCTCTCAGACAGACAGACAGACAGACAGACATGGTAAATATGTATGGTGAAAGCTATACCTCTGAGAGAGAAGTATGTGATAAGACTGAACATTTGCTTTGTGGCTATATCTTGAAGATTCAGAGATGCATTCTAAGTTGAGTGGACTTCATTTGGTGAGAACAAAGTTAGATTTTAATGTGATCACTTTGGTAACAAATGAGCTAAAAAAATGAGACTAAAATATTGAGGCATAATATAAAAATCACAGGATTCATCTAAGGTCTAACAGAGACTGTGCTTCGTAGAGCAAACTGGACATTATAAAGCAGAGTTCAAATCTTAGTTTTCCTTTGTGTGATCTTGTGTCAGTTACTTCTCTCATCACAGTGACCAAATATCTGACAAAAAAACAAACTAAGGGGGGAAGGGCTTCTTTCTGCTTATGGTTCATGGGGTGCAGAAATCATAGAGGGGAGGCATTGCTGTGGGAACATGAAGCAGCCAGTTACAGTAAAAAAGCAGAGACCAGGAGCCATGGAGGTAACAGTTAGGAGTACATACTGCTCTCACAGATAACCTGAGTTTAGTTCCCAGCACCCACATTTCATGTCTTATATCCACCATATCCACCTACAACCTCATGCCCACTGGGATCTGATGCACACACATACACACACACACACACACACACACACATGCACACATGCACACACACACATACAGACACAGACACATGCAGACACATACAAACACACAGACACACACAGAGACACACACAGACATACAGACACAGAGACACACACACAAACATATACACACACACACACAAACACACAGACACACACATACACACACACACACATGCACGCATGCACACACACACATACAGACACAGACACATACAAACACACAGACACACACAGAGACACACACAGACATACCGACACAGAGACACACACACAAACACACACACACAAACACACAGACACACACAGACACACACATACACACACACACACAAAACTAAGTGGTACACTCATCCCAAGTGATCCACTTCCTCCCAATGTCTGGGCCCATCACCAGCTGGGAACTAAATGTTCAAACACACGGGAGGCATTTCCTGTTCAAATCATAACAGTCCTACATTCTTGTTTCTTGTTTATTCATCTCCTTGAGTCTGAGCTGACTTTTAGATTCAACCTTGTATGTTTACAACAAGCTCATCCAATAGTCCTCAGTGCCCCACAAGCCAAGTGTGCGCATATTTGAGTGCAGAGAACAATTTACAAGGACTTTGGAACTTTGATATCTCTGCTTATGACACCCTGGAGTTATGCAGTTCACAGCCTGAATAGTCATATGTGTTTGCCCCCATTGACTCTAAAGGCATCACGAAAAGAGGGGGGAAAATCAAATGAAGGGTTAGAGCCACAGGAGGCATTTCTCAACAGCAGTATAGCACATCTTTCCAGAGGTGCCCTGGCTATAAATTTGGAATTCTCAGCCTGACTAAATTATTTTTCTAACAGCAATTTTTCATCAGTTTCTCCTTTCACTGGACACTAGCAGATGATGTGGCCTTGGGGAGCCTTCATGGTTGTCACTAGAAGCTGCCATCTGGCACGAACTCTCCACAGTTCTGACCTACAGCACATATTCTCATCCTATGAGGACTGACAAGGGAAGCACGCTCTTGATTCTGTGATTCTCTGAAAGCCAATTTAGCTAATTTACTTGTTTCCGTTAATTATTTAGTTTCAGCTGACTGCTTTTCATTGTAGTGTCTCTGTAGTCTCCGTGTAAAATACTTTCTTTGTTGAGAGGTCTCAGCCTGTCCTCTTCCAGCTTCTGGTTGCAGTTGACAGGGGAAGGGAAATGGGGGTGAAGGGAGAGACAGCGGATGTGTAGATGTTGCTCAGTAGAGTCCTTATGAGGTTTCTTTTCACAAATACAACATCATGTGTAGGTGTCTTTAAGCCTGAGATTGGCAGATGTAATGTTAATGGTGTTTGGGAAATTAATGTAGAACTGAACAGAACTCTTCATAAAGGCATTTTCCTTTTTCTGAGAGAATAAGTCTTTATATATTAGTTTTGTTGGAGCCCAGATGAAGTCTAGGAATCAGAGAGGGAGCCTCTAAGTCCTCTGGTAAAGTGATAATAAATAAATAGATTCATTTATATGTATAGTCTTAATCTTTTAAGTCATTAACCAACACAGAGTCAGGAAGGCATCAGGAACACACCTTCTTTGTGCTTTGTCAAGGAAGAGCATGCATCTTTCAGGCATCTTCAGACTGCCTTCCGCTCATTCCTGACCTCATATCTTTCTGTGTGTGGCTCCATTTTCAGTGAGCCAGTTCCTAATGATGCCAGTCAACTGAGTTTTCTTCCTCTTAGTGCTATTAGTAACCTACCAGAGAAGGGTGTTATTTAACTTGCCAGCTAAACGCCTAACTGGAGCTGTGTCAAACAGACAATGACTGTGTGCTATGAACCGGTGTTTTTGTGAACTTTAACATCCCAGTGATCTATGACTGCTCAGCAGGAAACTGAACTATTACCAGAAAAAAAAAAAAAAAGAATTTATCTTCTCTCTTCAAAGTATCTCAGTCTTAAAGGGATTATCTCACCCAATTTGTTAATGATAAGAGCTCATAACAGTAAGATCTTGCAAATGGATGACAGAATGAAGGAGTCTAATGTATTTTGCCAAAGGGAAATTTACCATCTGCCTGTCTTCATGAATCACATATGCTGAGAATAATATTTTAGAAGATACTGACAACAAAATGCAGTAATTTGTAAATGGAAATTACTGATGCTGCCCTTTTTAAAGCAATCTGGGGGATAAATCAGCACAGAAGTCTATAGGATCACACATGAAAGGCTTGAGATGAGAGAATAATAAACTATACTGTGGGCTTTTCTGTAATTGTAACTAAGATACCAAATCTTTACAATGTAATTACTTGGATTCAAATGTCACTGTTCTCTCAGACACATTTTCAATGTGCCCCTGAGATACACACACAAAATATAAGATTAAGCCAATGACAATAGAGTCTTCTCTGCAAGTATTGTCAGGCATGCAATTAACAAGCACAGGACTGTGCCCTTGTCACCCGATTCTCGGAAGGCATCTCTCCCAACACCGATCAGAAGATGTCATCAGCGGAGATCTCATCAGGCTGTACTGAGATCAAGAACTCTTAGAAACAACAAAATGTAATTTGAAATTGTAGAAACTCAGGCATAAATTTGGAACTAACCATCTTTTTCTAATAACGGCCTTAGAGTGCTCTTGGTTTATCATGGGCATATCATTAATTTAGGTAGAAAACTAGTAACTGCTAATTAAAATGAGGAAATAGGTGTCTTTGTTTGTTGATGAAAGGGTATTATAAGATGAAGATTATTTAGAGAGCAATTATGTTATAAATTAGATCATTTCAGCTTGACTGCCTTAAAAGTTCTTTCAGTTAGCTTTCCTTTGCTGTATCAAATACCCACTCAGTGCCTTTGTTTTGGGCCTGTCTGGAGGCAGTACAACAGGGCAGACACATGGTGGAACAAGACACTCACCACTTGTCAGGAAGCAAAGGGGAAGGCTGAGGAAGAAACTGGCTGAGCCTCAGACGCATGGCCTAAGGATAGGAAGACTGGCTAATGCTCTTCTCATGGACTTTCTGCTCCCTGCAATAGTACAGAACTGCAACCAGTCCTTTGGGTCTTTTTGGACAGTTTAGATACAAAATAGCAATCATAAAGACAGCTTTTAAAGGCAGGTATCTACCTGTATACAGGCATTCACAGTGTGACTGCTGGTCTGGAGGGTCATTGCAACCTCAGTTTCTACTACAAAAGGTATATCTCCTGCTAAAAACTAAGTAAGAGGAAACCGATGTTAAAGAAAATATATCCTGGCCATAGTTATTCATGGCTTCTTAAGAGTAGCAGTGTATTTCAGAGCTTTTAATCTCAGATCTGGAAAAAAAATCTATGTCTCACCACTTCATCATTATCTCTGTAATGTACAGTAGACCACATAGTGTGTACACAGTCACATGCTGTATATAATCATTGTTTCTGTCTAAAAGTATTAATTTGTGTGTCCCTTCAGGTATAATCTCAAGGGGTAAACAGGACACTCTCATTTAGCTTCCTCCTTCCCCCTCACTTTCTAATGCATAGGAAGGAAGATACTTAACAACTTAGATAAGAACTGAGTCAATAGCAAGTTCCAAGAGGGGCCAAGATCACTATGGAATGTTTGTGTTGTTTTTCCTTTGAGACTTGCTAAGTCCTGGATAGATAAATGTTTAAAATAAAAATATCTAGAAAACAAAAACCTTAACCAACCAACCAACAACAAAAAAACACCAGTTTTAATGAAAGTCTTATCAATAGGGAAGACTAGCGCTCCCAATTTTTCCTGGATACATTAATTTAATGCAGCTTTTTATCAAGAGAACAAAAAGAAAGGCAGGCAGGCAGGCAGGCAGAAAAGAGGGAGGGAGGGAAGGAGGGAGGGAAGGAGGGAGGGAGGGAGGGAGGGAAAGAAGGAAGGGAGGAAGGAAGGAAGGAAGGAAGGAAGGAAGGAAGGAAGGAAGGAAGGAAAAGATATGTTATCCAGATTGGAAAAGAAGTCACATTTTCACTTAGTTGGGTGATGTGATTTTATTTTTAGAAAACCCCAGAGGCTCCACAGATCTATTAAAGCCAAAACGTGACTTCAGCAAAACTGCAGGATACAAAGTTAGTATACACGAATATCACCCAAGGCCATAGTGAAGTCTCAGCTCATGCTCCCATTGAAGGTCATGTCTGGGTCTGTGGCCACGCGGCAGCAAGAGTTTGTAGTGATATCCATGGCCCACATTACCACCAAAGGTCATGTGGACTTTCCTGGTCTGGGCTGCTGCCTGGGATTATATTTATATCCAAGGGTTGTGCATGATATCGGGAGAGCTGCTCGACCCCCTGCTGACTGAGGCACTGGGTGAGCTAGCCAGAGCAGTGCTGGAAATCTTGCCCTGGTGATGAGGGTTCTAGAGAGCTAGCAGACTCTTCATGACACAAGACAACAGTAGAATATCCAAGTGGAGTCCCAGTGAGGATCCAGTATTGATAGTGAAGCAGAAGGCAGAGGCCTCAAGGCCAATGACTCAATGCAATGAGCATTTGCAAGATGTATAGGCAAAGGGTATACTTTGTGACACACTGTGACACATTGCCATGATGAGATGTTTTGTTTTGTTTTGTTTTGTTTTGTTTTGTTTTGTTTTATTTTGTTTTATGGGGTAGGTTCCAAGGGCAGAGGGATGATACAAGGGATGGGGAAATGAGGGTTATTGGGGTGTATGTATGATGTGAAATTCACAGAGTCAATAAAAGTTTAAAAAGATACATAAAAATATTTAGAAACCAGCTTCTTTACCATATATGAATTCAGATAGAATCCTCAGTTTGAGGAATCACTGTAATCTATCATATCTGCAAAGGGAGTAGAGACAGATTAATATGTAAATATAGAGAGGGTAAAACGGAGATTCGTATGTGTTAATCTGGTATACGACAGATAAATGAAAAAAGAGCATAGACAAAGATACTTAATATGTCATGATAAATAGAAGCTAAGATTTTGATATTAACAGATAACTTGATTTTTGTATTTTTTATATGTGTATCTGTGTTTGTGTGTATTGGTGCATGTATATGCATGTATATGTGTGTATATTCATATATATGTGTATGCTTGATCAGTTGCAGACCATAGTTCATGTGTGGAATAAATTGTGCCATAGAATAAGTTGTGGGAATCATTTCTCTCTTAGCATTTGGATTCTTGGGATGGAACCCAGGTTACTGGCTTATAGAAAGTGCTTTAATCCACTGAGATGCATTGCTGGGCTGAGTTGTTCCAATTTAAGCTTGAAAAAAAATATGTATTAATTATTTCAGGACTGGATTCCTATTTGAGTTCATGTAAACATAAACTGTATTTTACACAATACTATATGATACAGTGCTTAAAATTTAATAGAAATGGGACATAATATTTTGATGATACAATGGTAAAACTTGGATGAAAATTAAGAAAATCCTTGAGTGTTTTTATGAACTTGGTGGTAGAAAAGTCTATATGCCTATCCATATAGCAATATAGAATCTTTGTACTTTATCCAAAAGACACTATAAGTACTGGCTATAGCAGTTCACTCTTTAATCCCAGCACTTGAGAGGTAGGGTCAAGTAAATTTCTGGGTTCAAGACCAGCCAGAGCTACCTAGTGAGATCAAGGACAGTCAGAGCAACATAGTGAGACACTATTTTTGTTTGTTTATTTTGCTTTGTTTTGTACCATAAGTAAATTTAAAGGCAAACAACTAATTTGATATAGAAAATGCCGCAGACCCCCTGGGCCCCTTTGTCTGCGTGGAACGGGTCTCTAGTCACGGGTGTGCAAAGTGTCGGATGAGTGACAAACAGATGCACACAGGAGAGGTCGTGTGGAATCTGAATGTATTTTTCAAATCGAGCATCAGACTTTTTATGGAGAAGACAATAAGGAAGTTGGGTGACAAATTCCAGGACAGAAAATCCCCGCAGCTGCCCAGTAGAGGAGACAGAGAAAAGAGTCATGTCTTCCAGTTAAGCCAGCATGGAAGTCAGTCATGTGAGCAAGCAGCCCTATGGCAGGGAAGACAGCTTTAGAGAAAATGTGAATCCCAAAGCGTTTGGGAAATTGTGCTTAGAAAAGGGACAACAAAAAAGCAAAGAAAAGTTACCTTCCTCAGAAAACCTTGGTCTCTGACAATGGGGGAAAAATCAATTATCAATGATTAATCAGTCTTAGATTTTGTTTATCTGGAGATGTCTTTATTTCATCACCATAGTTTCACAGAGTCAGAATTCTTGGTTGAGTTCAGCACTCTGGGCGTGCACTATGAGCATTTTTGGTTCCCTTCACATTTGTTGAGAAGCATCTGTTGACTGGATGGTCTGTTTGTGTTGAGACAGAAGCCATCAAGGAAAGGCCATGGCAAACAAGTGAGTTTCCTGGAGATGGCCCTCCATTTTGCATGGCTGCGATGGGTGCATGCTGGAGAGGCACACCTCAGAGACTTCATCCCAGGATTGCTTCTCACTGCTGATATGTCCTTCCTGCCATTATTACATAGCCAAATGATTCCCAGGCGTCAGCCCACCCGATTGGACAAAGTTTCTGCAGATCAACATGAAGGTGAACTTTCATGAATTAATGCTATTTAGATGAATTAATAACCTTATAGAATTCCTGATCTGATTCAAATCATTTTAGGAAGAAAGTTTAAGGAGATGATTCTAGTTGTTTTGCCAAAAAGATGTAATAAAGTTAGAATCAAGAATAGAATGTGCCCTCCTCATAGAATAGTAAATAAGGGCTTCATAATAAGAGATACAATGAGCTTTCACAGATTGCATGAAGAAGAGAAACAGGCTTGGGACAGATTTGCAATCAAGGAAAAACATTCGTTCTAGGTCAGGTCCAAAGATGAATTCACAGGTGTGCACTGTAATAAAACAAGGCCACGTGAAACTGTGGTTTTGAACTTATAATGAGCTTATAAAATGAAATACAGCTTTGAACTTACTACTGGCATCCTTCTGTAACTTCCCTTTTGTGTAACATTTTATCTATGAGGTGATCTTATAAAAATTTTTGTCTAGAAGTATAAATTGCCAGAAAGAAGAAATAAAGTATGGCTGTTGGGGCTCTGCCCCCATCCATTAAATACATATATATGTATTTGTCTGTCTATAAGTATGTACACTTAAGAGTTAAAAGAGTTCAGAGTTTATTGCTGGACATTCTTGTTAGCCCCAGATAATTAAATTTTGTTCTATCAGCAGTATTGACCCCCATAAGTCATACTCCCTTTTGCTGCCTGCCTCAGTTAAACCTATCATGTCAAATCTAGTTTTTGACAGCATTGTATCACTTTTTTCTTATTTTCGAGATTATTTCTGAGTTTCAGCAGTTTGACCATAACAAACTTCTCTGTGATTCTTCTAGGTTCTAGGCTTTGTAGGTTAGAGCTTTTGATCAAATTGAGGAATTCCCAGGCACTATATCTTCAAATATATTTCTACCCTTTTCTCACCAGTCTTGCTGGGACTCTTGTGACACACAATTCAGCTGTTTGTTTCTGTAGACTTGCTTCTGACACTGCTGGGTTTTGGTGTGTCCTTGGGTGGGATGACCCTTCTGTGGCTGCAACTCCAACTCCATCATTCTTCCTTTTACCTTCTCAAGTTGCTGTCCAACTTATCTAGTAAATTCTTTATTTCCCTTAGTTGCATTTTTCAGCTCTTGTATTTCTTTGCAGTTCTTAAAGTAATTTAGATTGCAAGTGTGGGCATATCAGATAAGCTATGATATGTTTTGCTTGTCTTGGGGGAGCTGTGGTTACTTTTAGCAAACCACAGAGGGTATTTATTTCATATTTCCTCTCTTTATATAATTTTAGGGTTTCAGTTTTTGCCTGTCTTTCTAGAAGGTACAACTGTGTCTGTGTAACTCAGTGGTTAGCCATTGGTTTAATAGAATTGTGTTAAAACTCCCCAAGCTTCTTCTCTTTTGCTCTCCTTATAGGTCTTGAGTAGAATGAGGACAAGCTTTTGAATGTCTCAGCTCAGTCTTGGCTTATATTTGTGAGCTCTTCTCAGTTTCCTCTAGCAGGACTGGTATTCAATGACCCCATAATAATGATTCACTTCTTCCTAACACATTTTAGCGTTAGTACTTAATATTTGTTATGAGAAGTCTACGCTTCTGTTCGCTTTTCACATAGTTTCTTAAAACCTCAGAATAGAACCTTGAGAATCAAAATAAATGCAGGTGTAATCAGTCAGGTCGAGGTCGACCAGAGTAAGCCGTGTTACTGATCCAACATGACTCCTATCTTAAAAAAAAAAAAAAAAAAAAAAGTAAGCGTGTCATACAAACAGAGACAACAAATAACGGTGCCCTGAGAAGACTGATTCGAAGGAGTGATACATCTATGTTCAAACCAAGGACCACCTGGGGCTGATGTTCTAGTTTGGTTTCTGTTACTATTGATAAAACACAACTTTGGGGGGACAAAGGGTTAATTTGACTTCAACTTACATTTCTTTATCAAGTACAGCCAAGGCAGGAATGTCAGGTATAAACCTGGAGGCAGGAACTGAAGCTGAGAACACAGAAGAATGCTGCTCAGGGGCCATGGTTTGCTCAATCTGCTTTCCTATACGACTCAGAATGGAGGCAGCACCACCCACAGTGGGCTAGACTCTCCAGCATCACTCATTAGTCAAGAAAATACTCCAGCAGATACGCCCACAGGACAAGGTGATAGCGACAACTCACTGACTGAGTTCCTCTTACCAGATGTCTGTAGCAACTAGGGCAGTTACCGGGAAGTAGAAAGAGGCAAAGAAGAATTCCCAGATAAGCCTCAGAGACGCATAGCCTGCTGATGCCTTGATTTTTCTCAGGACTTGGCATGATAGATCACAGCTGTCAGGGGCTTTGTCATGGCATCTTAGGAAGCCGACACCTGGACCCTGACCAACCTAGCTTCCTCTTTTACCCTTACTTGTTTTTCATGCAGAAATCTGTTCATGCAGAACTACCTTCCTCCTAGGTTTACAGTGTTAGAGGAGGAAACCAACGGAAGCAAGGAATGTGTTTATTGCTTTTCTAAAGCTGAATGTCCAGTGATTGCTGGCTTTAAACTGACATGAAGGTCAGAATATATATCTGAGCACAAGCCCATGGCACACAGCTCCCCAAAGCTGCCAAAACAATATTGGTAATTATAATTGAGCAAAGTCCTGTGGCTGTGAATCAGCCTTTCATGCAGTTGCTCACTGGCTCTCATTCTTTGCCCAGCATGCATGGCTCAAATCAGGGTAGATGAAATAGGCAACTCAGATTTTGTAATGGCAGGAAAAAGGAAGCCTTTTGTCATCAGTATTTTTCCTGCTCAGTCTCCTCAGTCATACAGAATCTGGCACCAGCCAGTGGAGGATTCTTACAATGCAGCTGTGTCTGGAAGCTATGTTGGCCAGACTTGTTTCCACTGACAAGTCAGATCAGACAATCACCACCAGGTTAGTGAGACCAAATCACGTCTGAACCTGAGCAGTGTTGATGCAGGCCACTGGGACCTCTCCATCTTCCTGTTCCTCCATATCTGCCCTCTAGCCTTAAAACCTTCCCCCTAAAAGAAAACAAAAATTAAAAATAAATAAAAATTTAAAATGTCACCGTGGAAACTGCAGTGTGTCTCACAATATACCCTTTTGCTCAAACAGCTTTAATTGCAAATGTTCATTGCAATGAGACATTGGTCTGTTTCTCTGGCTTCTGCTACACCATCAATCCTAAATGCTCAGTGGGACTCCTCTTGGGCATCCTGTTTTTGCATTGTGTCATGGAGATCCTACAGCTTTGAATATATAGGACAGGCCCCTTCACAAGCTTTAGCTGCTCATAGATGGGGTAAATGTTGGGGTGGGCCAACTCAAAGCCCTGGATCTGAGTCTGGATGGTAGCTGAGTTGGTTAGCATGCAACCATGGCCAGCTCTCCTGCTTTGCCCAGGTAAAGGGCTGAGATGGGTCTTCAACACTGCCTAAGCAAGGGATGGGGCCAGTTCTCCCTCTCTCATGTCCTCAGGTGCCCAGCTCACCCCCACCACCAGGGCCAGTGCTGTCTGGGCAAGGAAGGTACAGGGTTGGCTCTCCTGGGTGCCACAACCAGTGAGAGGTAGGGCCAGATCTGCACAGCCTTTGGACATTAACATGGCCCAGACCAGGGTTGTTCAAATGGCTTTTGGTGGTAACATGGACACATACCCCTGCTGCTGCAGGACCAAGGACCCAGACTTAACCCTCGTCCACAACATGAGCCAAGGACATCATGAGCTATCCTTACAGCTCCAGGTCCATCTCTCTTCATGGTGCACAAAACTGTACCTCTTCTCTTTCTCTCCCACCTCTCTACTACATACTTCTTCATCTCAGCCTCTGGGTGTCTTCTGCTTGCCCACTTTTATTTTCTTTGAAATAACATAACTCTAGACTTCTTTGGTCATTTATTATTTGGCAAAAACCTACCAGTTCATTTAAAGGCTAAGGGTAAGTATTTGCAAGATATTAGCCATGTTATCAAGTAAGTGTTTAGAAATGAGTGCCTGTGAGTTACTTAGCAGATGCCTTTTTACCTAGAAACAGAAAGCAGTTACACAGCGTGGGGATGTGAGAACCTGTTAGTGTGCAGTTCTTCTCTCCAAACGTGAACACACATTTTACTCAGAAATTAGGAAGACTGACACAGGACTTCACACACATACACATACACATACACATACACATACACATACACACACACACACACACACACACACACACACACACACACACACAAACCCGAAATAAAATCCAGTAAACGCTCCGTTAGTGCCAGGGACTCTGTGGAGAAGTCCCTCCTGCTCTTCTCATGATGTGCCCTCTGCGGTACCAGAGAGCCCCTCCCCCACCTTTCTGGGTGCTTCCACGCAGCTTAGGTCTGACCTTAGAGGAAACAGTCTGATTTGGAACTTCATTCTTAAGGAACAAATCAGGCCAGATTATATGTTGCTAAAATAAAACAAATTAAGAGTGACTTGGAATTCCACCCACATGGCAGAGTTAGAGGAGGAATAAATAAGTGACCAGGGGCTCTAATTTCAAGAGTCAGAGACCATAAACAATCAGATGGAGATGGTCTACTCATCAAGAAGGCCTCTGCTTCTCCCCCATGAACACTACCCCATACCTTTTTATTTTCCACACTCCTGGAGACTAATGACATTTGGGACAAATTTAGAAGTTCTAATCTTGGCTATATGATTAGCATTAGAATCTTGAAGACTTGGAAGTTTGTTCGCACGTCGTTGACAAATGGAAAGGATCAGTCATCGGATAAGTCACTAGCAATTGAAAGCACCTGAGATTAAGTGTGAGCCCAGAAACCCTACTGATGATGCCTGTCCTGATAGGTGGAACCCCATTGATGCTGTTACTGATAGGTGGCTCCATTGATTGTGGCTCTGCAGTGAACAGCAGGTTGTGTGAGAGAGAAATAGACTATTGCTGGGTGATAACCCCTCTCGATATTCCATCCCCAGCCTCTTCCTCTTCCTTTCCTTTTTTTCAAAAACAATATCCAGGCCTGAGGCAGGATAGAAAGATAGGAAAATTATGGGGGCCTAAGAAGAGAAAGGAGCCTCTCAGACTAGAGTCTGAGGGAAATCTTTAGGCAAGTGGAAATAAGGATCCAGGCACAGCTAACAGCACGTCCTTCAAAGGGTACTGGCAAAATAAATAAATAGATAAATAAATAAATAAATAAATAAATAAAAATTGTATTTTCTGCCTAATTGTCTACAACATGTCCTGAGAATCTCCAACAAAACTATGAACTTTGAAAAGTCAGTCCACCTTCCAGTATCCCTGTGGTGTAGGCTTTTTGTCTAGAATCCTGCCAGGTCCCCCCACAGGAACCACCCAGTGATTTCTCTGGATTTCTTGTAGCCTGTTTGAGGAGAATGGCTTCAAACAACCACCACTTCTCAGAGAAGCCAAGAGTGCACTCTGAGTCCTTGTCCTGAGTGTCTTTCTTTCCCTTGACCCTAGGTTGAACTACCTCATTGACCTCCAATTCTGCTTCCAGTCCTGAAATTCTTTTCTGCATCAAAGACACTAATCTCAGTTTATCAAAGTCCCAGTACCCTAAACATGATGGGGATTTCCCAGGCTGTTGAAGGTAACAGTGTGGAGCAGTATCTCCTTCCCTGTCTTCCCCCCCACCCCACCCCCACACACACACTACTGACAGGATCACATTTTAAATTCTAACACAAGAGCTATTTAGTTTATTAACCTCAGTTAAAGTGCCTGGTGAACTTTATTCCGTTTTAGAGGCATTTCTTCTTCCCACCTAAAAACAAACCAAAAACCTATGCATTTCAATCTTGGGTAATCTCTTCCCTGGTGGTTTGGAAGTTCTAAACACACCCTTGAAGGTCTGGGGAAAAAAAAAATCCTAGATTTGCATATTAAACTACAAGTTCACATCTCGTCTTTCCTCCCTGTAGTCCTCTGATGCTTCAGAGTATGGACATTTCATCCTTCTTCAACTCTAGACCTATGGAATGCCTGGTGGCTCAGCAAGTGTCCCCTTAATGTCATTTGCCAAAGAAATCTCAGAAGTCCTCGGGAGAACCAATGCTCTGAACTTCTTGAATACCAGGTTAATAACAGAGCATGGCCTCTGCATTTAAGGACTCCTAGTAAGGACACATTTCAGGATTAAAACTTAAATTCTATCTAATCCTTTAGTTAGCCTCCTATCCCCTAGAGATGATCTCCACTGAAAAGCATTTGATTTGTGTAAGCTCTATAGTGTTTTCTTGCTGACAGCTAAAATTAGGACTGTCTGTGGGCCATGAGGAGAAGCAGGCGGGAAGGAGGGGGGTGTGAAATTTCAGAAGCCTTCTGGGAACTTGTTCATATTTGTTGCAACCCATCAGGTTCTTTCCCTATTCTTTTTAAGAACTGGAATCAGAATTTGTAATATCTTACCTTAGTCTTCTGAACCAAGCAAATTTCATTTGTCTGTTTTAAAAGTGTTGTTGTCACTAAGGCAAGCAATCCTGAAACCGAGCTTGACTATTTTTTCCTTGCTCATAATTATTAAAAACCCACACCTTCATTATTTGATTGCTTCTTTTGTGACTTTTTTTCTTTTACATGCACCCTGCCAAGAACCATTTACTGCATGGAACGTCTCTTAGTAAGCTTTTCATGTTTATAGATAATTTATCTATAACAAGAATTGCTTTATTTTTCCTTTTTACACACTAATATTAACTCAAGGATCTTTGGCATACATTCCAGCTAGTTTTGCTTGCCAGTCTTTTAATTTGTTTATTTATACAAGTGTGCTTGTGTATGGGTGTGTGACTATGTGTGTGTGCGCGCGCGCGTGCGACCGCGCGCAATTGTGTGCTAGTGTGCTTGCCTGTGCAAACACTGTGGAGGCCAGTAGTTGACATCAGTCAGACCTCTAGTGTTCTCCATCTGACTTCTTATTTTTAAGGCAGAGTCTATCACTGAACCTGGAGCTCACTTTCAAACCCCTGGAGCACACTTCCCTCTGTTCCCCACTGCTGGGTTACAAATACTGCCAGACTTGGCTTTTTTCATGGGTGCTGAAGATCTGAATACAGTTCCTCCCTGAGACATCTTCCCAGCCCCACTGACATAAACCGCATAAGAGCACAGAGATAGGGATCTTGTCCAGAGTATCAGATAAAGCAATTGGAGTTTTAAAAATAGGAACTAGAGGTCAGATGAGTCTAAAGGACCCTGTACTGTTAAATAAATTAAGAAAAACTAGGTTCTTAGGTTCCTGACGTTGGAAGGTAAACATTATATTCTTTTCTTCAACATCCTGGTTGGATGGGTGGTAATCTTGTGTAGTGGTACCTTTACTTTGGGGCAGGGTATTTTCTCACTGACTTGGCTTAGTTGGGGTCTCTATTGCTGAAATGAAACACTATAACCAAAAGCAAACCACGTTGTACTCCATTATTGAAGGAAGTCAGGACAGGAACTCAGACAGAAGAGGAACCTGGAAGCAGAAGCTGATGCAGAGACCATGGAGGGGTTCTGCTTACTGGTTTGCTCCTTATGGCTTGCTCAGCTTGCTTTCTTATAGAACCCAGAACCATCAGTAAAGTGGAAACTTTGGGGCTTTTTGGAAAGTCAGTTGTATCAGATGATGTTTTGCTGGGGCCCACGGGTGAAAGGATGTTTTGCTATAGCAGACATGGACATGTGATGTTCAGAGGGAATATAAATATGAACCCACAGACAGTAGGAGCTTGAGCATTGGTTTGCCTTGCTAGTCTACCTTGCTCTTCTTTGCTGATGACAGGCATGTATTGGTTTGCCTTACATTGCATTGCTGAGCTTCATTTGTGGTGACTTCATAGAGAGAAACTTGCCAAAAAACTTCTTGTGAAGTTCCTGAGGCTTTTTGCAGCTTCTGCATTCAGGTGGTTGGAGAGCCTTGTGATTTCTTCTGGATTAAGCTGCCCCTGATGATTCATGCGTGGTGTCTGCCGAATGGACCAGTCTGCAGCTGCTGATTCGTGTTTGATGTTTGCTAGTGGACTGGACTGAGAACAATGAAGATTGACATATCCCCCAAAGAACTATTTCTAAACGGGTCCACTTCCCCTGTATCCTAATACCCTTTCTTTTTTCACTACCTCTGGCAGGTGGTGAGCTAGAGGAGAGGTTGAACCCTTATTAAAGTAGGTTGAGAAAAATAAATGCCTACACACAAGCCCAATGGTGGTACCACTTCAATCACTAATTAAGAAAATGTCCTACATTTTTTTAGTTACAGTAGGGTCTTATTGAGGCATTTTCTCAATTGAGGTTCCCTCCTCTCAGCAGACTCTAACTTGTGTCAAGTTGACATAAAACTATCCAGCACAGAACTTTAATCTCTCATGTGTAGAAAACTACATGTATGATACCTAGGCCCATTTGCTGCCACATACCTACAGCTGAAGGAGAGGGTCCAGAGCAGCGGAGTGATTTCCCTGTATTTATTACCATCATCACCACCACCACTACCACCCCCACCATCACCACCACCACTACTACCACCACCACCACCACCATCATCATCATCTGGTAATATATAACATTTAACATTTTAAACTGTGCAATTCAATAGTATTAACTAAATTCATACTTCTACAAATATTGCCAACACCTATCTCCCAGGTTTCAGGTTTTTTTCACACCCTCAACCACACTTATAGCTTGTTACTCCAGTAGAACACATCGTAATGAATGTGAAATGGTGTTTCACTATCCTTTGGATTCATTTTGATTGGCTCAGTGTGAAGACCTACAGAGTGTTTACAACAGCTTGACTTAGCTGGCAACAGTGAAGATGAGGAGCTTGAAGGTCAGTTTTCAGAATCTGGATTTCTTGTGAAAAATCAGCTGACCTGGTTGGGCACTGAGCTTGAATTTTTGCATGATATCACATGGGTAGAAATGAATAGCCATTGCCTGCTCTGGACATGGCAAAGTGAACTGTCACATTTTCCCCAGACCATGGCATACTGGCTGCTAGGTTTATTTAATTGCCTAAGCTTAAGGGCTTTCTGGTTTGCAGCCAGTTTCTGAGTTGAAGAGTATTAAAGAAAAGATAGTATTGTGAAATATGAAATGCAGGAGGTGGTTTTGTCTCCAGGATTGTTCTTCTCAAGAACGAAGAATCTATAATCAGAATCATAATTCGAATCTATAATCAGAAAACTATATTGGTATAAAAACACATATATGATATATTCAACACTCTAAACTAAAGATGTTGATGGAGCACTGTTAAAGTTTGGATATGAAGTGTCCCTCCAAAAGGCTCATATGCTAAAATATTGGTTGCTATTGTCACAGTAGTCTTGGAAGCCATTGCAGATAGATCCTGGGGCTTTGTTGAGACACATTAAGGGAATGGTATTTCTTCCAGGTCAAAGAATAAAATCTATCTCTGGTCCAGGTGATTAAATGACATTCTTATCTACTCCAAAAATAAATAATAATACTATGGTCTCTCCCTTAAGAATTAATACAAATATGCCTGTCTATTACAGGGCCAAGAGTATATCCCTCAAGGGAAATTGGTTCACATAAAGACATGCTAAGGAGAGGAAAGGCTAATTAACCCCTTAGTTAGATGATATGTTTATCCTTCCCAGAAACCCCTCAGTACAGTCATTTATGAATCTACTACTATGAATCCCTACTAGTCTGCCCCCCTGAATTTCTCAAAAAAGGTGTGACTTTTCTTTTTCTTCTATCTCTTTTTCCAAAGCCTGGGCATAATCTCTCTGACACCCTGGGATTTCAGTTTCTTTGAAGCTCCCCACCCTTTTGTGCCATGTGGCTACCTACTAACGGTGTGGTTTTCTCTCTTTGTCCTCTTCCTTCTCCAGGTCCCCTTGGGCTCTCTTTTTCCTGCCTGCCAAGAGATGAGCTGCTTTGCTGGGCTGAAGGCATCCTGCTATGATGCTGCATGGTTTAAAGGTTTCAGCTTTGTGTCTTTCAAAATTTCATTGATTTTATTTCAGATTATCAATTTAAAAGTAAATTTAGTATTTTGAAAAGAATGAAGAAAAGTTATCCATTCAATTTTTGGGTGATTGTTGAAAGATATAAAGAAGCCCTGTTTGCCCATCTGCTGCCCAAAATTTGCTGCCCAAAAATGCTGGGCTCAAGTTTGGCAATATATTTCATTTAATCCTTAAAATAATACAAATAATGATGCCAAACCTGAGCTTCAGGAGACTCTTTTCTTCTACAGTTGGGACTCATGCTGTTAGTGCAGTCAGTATTGTGTCCAGGAGTGGCGCACATAATCTGAAACCCACATAGCTAATGAGTTGAGACATTGGGCTCAATCCTGAACAGTGAAAAAAATGAGGCAAAGATATCTAAATGGAAAAGGTGATTCTGTCTGTGATCCAAGCATACAGGAGCCTGAGGCAAGAGGATAAGTCCAAGATCTAGACATCAGTCTTGTCAACACAAAGAGTATTATCTGAAACATGGCTGTACACAGAAGGAAAAAAAAATGTCACCAAACTGACATTCTGAGGTGGTGAATACCTATCTGGACGGTGTTGGCAAGGGGCTTTATTTTGTGTACCTACAGTTTGTATAATTTATATGTCACTGGAATTTGTTAAGTAACTACTAGTGCAATAGAGTTTTGTGTAGTTTTTTTGTTTTGTTTTGTTTTTAAGCACATCAACAGGAACGTGTAATGATACATCTCCAAAGAGATAGAGCCAGGCATGGTCACATGCAACTCTAATCCCGACACTCAGAAGTTAAGACCTCATGACCTTCTGTAATTGCAGCTCTAGAGAATCTGACATGGTCTTCTGGTCTTCTGGCCTGTATGGACAACTGCACTTTCATGCACATACACACACACACACACACACACACACACACACACACACACACACACACACACAGAGAGAGAGAGAGAGAGAGAGAGAGAGAGAGAGAGAGAGAAACACACACACTTAAATTAAAAATAAATATATTTTTTTAATTCCTCCAGAGATTAACACAACAGTCCTTTTTGTAGAGAGAATCTGTTATAAGTATCACCTCTCAATAAAGAAGCTTATGGCCAATGAGCTAAGGCAGAAAATAAGAGGTGGAACATCCAGCAGGGATAGAGAGAATTCTGGGTCCCAGAAGACAGAGGAGACAGCTGTAAACCAGCAAGTAGCTGAGTTCAGCTTAGAATAAAGAGATCTGTCCCAGGAACTCTGAGATGAACTTAAGACAAGGAGAGGAAACCAACACGCAGTTGAGCTCAGGTTCGAATAAAAGGTATAATAAGCTAAGAGCAAGCCAGAGAACAAGCCGAAGCTGTGGACTAGGCATTTATTAATAAATAATTAGTCTCAGAGTTGTTATTTCAGGAAACTAAATGTCCAGGAGGAAAATTTGGTAGTTTTTTTTTTTTCAAAGTTTGCTCCCTCTTTTGGACTTTTCCTCATTCTGTGCTCTTTGTCTTTCTTTCTACAGTCACAATGTTACTCTTTTCCAGCCTGGGTCCTGGTGTTGCATTCTCAGGGAAACATCCTATATATATCTAGTTAAAAGTAGTGCTTCCCCACCACAGTGGTTCTCCAAGTAGGACCCAAAGAAGTCAGAGATCCTGTAGCTCTTAGCTATGAGCCTCGAGGAGCCATTTTCATAATGATCCTACTCTGTGCCTTTTATTGTCAGCCTAGTGTATGGGGTGGGGGGTGGGGGCGATGTTCCAAAAGCTGCATAATATATGAGCATTACTCTCCATGACTAATGGATCTGCACTTGAGTGTTTTGTGTTTTAAGCTCTTTCCAATTTTCACTTCTCTCTCTCTCTCTCTCTCTCTCTCTCTCTCTCGCTCGCTCGCTCACTCGCTCGCTTTTTAAAACAGGGTTTCTCTGTGTAGCCCTGGCTATCCTGGAACTCACTCTGTAGACCAGGCTGACCTCAAACTCAGAAATTCCCCTGTCTCTGCCTCCAAAGTGCTGGGATTAAAGGTGTGCGCCACCACTGCCCGGCTTCCAGTTTTCATTTCTAATGCTAACATAGACAATAGTAAATCAGAAATGAATATATGTGCTAAAGTCACATGTATAAATTATAAGACATATTTTTAAAAAATTAAGACCATAAAACATAAGCATTTTCTATTTTACCTCTCTCTCTCTGTGTGTGTGTGTGTGTGTGTGTGTGTGTGTGTGTGTGTGTGTGTGTGTCTGTGTGTGTGTGTGTCTGTGTGTCTGTGTGTATACACATCATGAAGCCTAGGCTACTCTTTAGTTTCCTGTGTAGCCAACGCTGACCTTGGCCTTCTTATCCTCCAAAGTGATGGGATTATAGACACGGTCTCCATGTCTGCTTTATGCACTTAGAGGTAAGCATTCTATCAATTGAGCAACGACTACCCCCCCCCCCATCCCACTTTATCTCTTTTAATTAAGTAGCTTGATAGCTCTTTTATCATTAGATACTTTCTTTAATTTTTAGATCCATTTGTTGCATACTTTAGCCCTGAACTGTCAGCACCTGCAAGGAGGTGTCTTGACAATATTCTTAACTAGATATTTTCAGATTTCAAGTAGGGCCTAGCATAGAACAGTGGTTTGTCAGATATTGTATTTTAAAAATTGCCAGGCATGGAGATGCATACCTTTAATCCCTTTAGGCACTTGGGGAGGCAGAGGCAGACAGATCTCTGTGAATTCAAGGCCAGTTTTGTCTACATAGTAAGTTCCAGGGCAGCTAGAGCTTGGCAGTGAGACCCTGTTTCATCAAACAAACAATCTCAAAAACAAATAAAAGCATGAGTGCCAAAGGGCAGGAAAAGAATGCAAGGCTTTAAAAAATATAGAAATATTATACAAAGAGATTGAAAATGCTGAACAATGTTGAATGGTGTGTGCCCAGAAATGCTCTTGAATATTTGCTTGTGATTCTCTGAGCTGGAGAGCATCTAATGAAATGGGCAGCTCAATCATCATTGTTTCAGAATTTTTGAAAATCAGTAAAAGTCTTTAAAGCATGCCTACCCCTTTAAAAGCAATAATTACACTTCTAGTGATTTTTTAAAGGAAATAACAAAGTGTGCTATTTATATTAGTAAAAAATCTAAATGTTCAAAAATCTTCATATGGTTACATCAATTATCCATATATAATGAAATGTTTTGCAGCCATTGAAAAGCACGTTTGTAAATCATGCTTAACAGCATGGAGAAAGGGTGGTATTTATAATTCAAATGAGAAAGCATGATTAAAATGTATAAACACTGATTTCAGCTGTAAAAATTACTGAAAAATATTGGCATGAAATACATCCAAATCGTAGTAATGGCTATCTCCAGGAGGTAGAATTATGGGTGGTTTTTTTTTCCCCCTTTCTTTATACTTTCAGATTTCTTGCCATAACCGTTACTAATAGAATAACACAGAATGCATTTTAAAGCACAGTGTAGATGCTCAGGGTGTAACAAATAAAGCCTTTAAAATTATGTGTCAGCCGCTAAACCCTCACAGAGATAAAATTAGGTAGGGAAAATCGCACACACGTCTAAGCTGAAACATCTTGAGTTTGACTTCCTTCTCAAGTGTGGGGTTTCCTAGAAAGTGCCTCTAACCCAAAATTTCACTGTGGTTGTCTATAGGGTGAGATATGGTGCTTACCTCAAAAGTAGTGACAAAGACAATCTTTGATACATGTCTTAGTTCAGTATTTGGTATCTGTTAGCACTCAAATATATTAACTCTAATAATTATTATCATATCTAACCCCATTTCCATTAGTAATCTTTCAGAAAAGACATCTAATCTGCCCTGGTCTCCAGATTGTGCACCCAGTCCATGCAAATAAAAAGAAGCCCAGAAGTCTGTCTCATAGCTCTGGAATCTCATGTTTTGCAAAAAATATGTCCAGAAGAGATAAAGGGAATGTTCAAAACCCAAATCTGTGTGAAACTGAGGAAGGGAAATGCCTGTGAATAAGTACTGGTGAGATGTCCCTAGCTTTTTATTTTATTTTATTTTATTTTTTATTAGGTATTTTCCTCATTTACATTTCCAATGCTATCCCAAAAGTCCCCCATACCCTCCCCCCCACTCCCCTACCCACCCACTCCCACTTTTTGGCCCTGGCGTTCCCCTGTACTATGTCCCTAGCTTTTAAACTTCAGTGCTCGATGAGGCTCTAAGTCCAGGATGGTGTCAGGAAGCTCTGATGGTCAGGGACTCTAGCTGGGTGTGGGTTGTTAGCCACTGGGGCAGTACAGTTCTGTCACCCTGGGTGGGACATACCTCTTTTTGTATTCTATATATAGTTACGGCATTTGTCTCTGTTTCCTCTGTGCTTAACAACATGTACTAAGGAGGTACAAGTCAATGATGTAGATGCTGGCTTTGATTCTCTCTCTTTCATTTTGCTACCTCTCTACCCCCCTTTGACACCTCTGTGTTCCCCTTTGGCACCTCTCTCTATCCTCCTTGACACCTCTCTCTATACCCTTTGATACCTTTGTATCCCCCTTTGATACCTCCCTCTTTATCCCTTTTTGACACCTCTCTTAATTATTTGATGCCTCTCTCTTCTGACTCTGACACTTGTCTCCTGCTCTGACAACTCTCTCTTTCTCTCCCTGACATCTCTCTCCTACTTTGATACCCTTCTCTCCTGACTGTAGGATACCCCTCTTCCCAACTTTGACATCTCACTCTCCAGTTCTGAAACCTCTTCCCCCCCCCCCCCCCCCGCTTTGACATCTCTATCCCCTACTTTGACACATCTCACTCCTGCTTTGACACTTCTGTCTCCAGCTTTGGTACCTCTCTTTGCCTCTCCTGACTCTTTGACACCCCTCTCTATCTTTGATGCCTTTCTTTCCAGTTTTGACACCTCTTTCTCCCATTTCAACAGTTGTTCTGGCTTACATGTCTCCCTCACATTGCTACCTGTCTTCATGGTCATTACTCTAGAGCTACAAGCAGCTCAGATGTCTGCCTTCTGTGTGACTCTTGCCACCTTATTCTCCCTGTACTGACTAAAGTCTCTCAAGAGCTACGACACTTGTGTGGTAAAAGACCTTCCAATGGATTTTCATTGTAATTTGGATAATAACTGATATAGAAAACGGAGCAAGCCTTGAGTGAGTGAAATCTTGAATCAGTGTATATTTTGATATGAGTATGGCTGTGTTGAGGACTCCAAGGCCTCAGACGTATGGAAAAATTGGCAAAGCTTTCCTCCAGGAGTCCAAGTATGAGTATTTGTAAACAATTAGTCAGTGTATGCAAAGACAAACAACTTTGTTTTCTTCCCTAGGGGATGTTTCCAGCTTGAGACTTCTTGCCTACAGAGACACCCTCAAGGATTAGCTGCTCCTGATGTACATAAGAAACATGCTGATGTTTTGGGTTGTAGGTTAGAGAACCCTACCTGGTCCCAGCTCAACTGAACATGTGACTGTATGTCCATCCCTTCTTCATTCCCTCACTGTCCCTATCCAGGGTTTTAAAACCCAAGCCACATAGATCCAAGTAATCTGAAACCTTTCATTCCTTGAGACCCTTCTAAGATTCCAAACTTTATGGATAATATTTCATTTCTATCCTGCCTTCCCCAGGCCTCTTCATGGCTGATTAAACTCTGTCTCAGCATCCTCTCTCTGTAAATTGTAGGCACTGAATGTTTGTGTCCTTCAACATTTATATGCCCAAAGTCTCAACCACCAGAGTGACTCTGTGTCTATGAAACTAATTACCATTAAGTGGTGTCCTGATAGAGTGAGCCTGACTCTATGGAACTGGTGTCTCTAGAAGGAGACAATGTCTGTGGCAGGAAGAGTCCTCACCAGAAGCCAATCCTGACAGCTTGACCTTGGCCTGCTATCCTCCACAAGAAGAACATATTCTGCCATTTCCTCCTCTATTATTCATCCTAAGCTGACTAATCCATCATACTCCATTTCTTCCCTCATCTCATGTGTTCAAACAAAGCTAGAACAATCTGAAAACTTAGCCCTGAACTATTGGCTTACAGAAAGCACTCCCAACCCACTCCCTCACAGCACCAAAAATTACTACTATTCTACCCTGCTTCATCATGCCAATGCTTGCTATAGCTTAAACTTGTCTGTTCCCAACCAGGCTCCTGAAACTCAGCAGTGAGTGTGATGGAGTCGGGAGAGACAGACACCCTGCGGTGATGAGGCTAAGATGCACCTCCTAAGATGGATTAAAGGCTTATGGAAGAACCTCAAGCAACATTTGGCTACCGTGCCATTGAGGATGATACTCCTTCCCTCCAGGGAAGCACAATACCAAAGTTACAACATGGAAGCAGAGATACTGGGCTACAGCTGGCACTCTTGTGGCCTCCCCATCAACCAGAACTATGAGAATATAAATTCCTGCTCTTTATAACTATCCAGGCTCTGGTATTTTGTTATCTAGCAGGCATAGATGAACATGTCACAAGATGTTTAGTATTTGGATTCATAGTTGACAAGAACACGACAAAGTCTAGTCACCCAACTTTGCATAGCCTCAGCATCTGGCCCCCTGCCTGATATGAAGATACCTCAGAGTATTTTATGGAGTTCACAGAAGTATTTAAAAGAACAGACCATTTTCAATCTTAATCTCTGTTAGCTGTGAGACATGTATATTAAAAATTTCAAAGGATTTATTGGGAAAAGGTTGAAAAATAACTTTGAGAGCAGTAAATTATCTATAATAGAATACAAGACAGTGGTCTTTTATCCAATTTGTAAATGTCTTCAATACTAAACCTAAATGAAAGAAGAAATTGTAAATAGCTTTTGTAAGTATTTTATGCTCTAAGGACTTTATAATTCCCACAAGTCAAAATATATTCTAAGTGCCAGGCTTTATAGTCAAGCTGACTCCTGTGAAACTGCAGCTGACTATCACCTAACAGGTGTGTGATGTAAAGATGTGATTTTACACTCTTCAGTTCCCCCCACCCCTCTCTTCTTTCTTTTTCACTTTTATTTTGCGTATAGAGCCTAAGGCTTCACATACACGAGGCTAGCTTCTACCACTGAACTCAGTCTCCAGATCTTGTACTGAGTTTCTCCATCGACCAATGTCTTCATTATTTTTCTATGGCCGTGATAAGACACCATTGCCAAGGCAAATTATTGAAGAAAGAGTTAATTTGAGAATTACAGTTTCAGAAGGTAGGGTCTATGACCACCAGGGTGGGGAGCATGGCAACAGGCAGGCAGGCATGGTACTGGAACAAAGCTGAGAGAGTACACATGGATCCAGCAGCACAAAGCAGAAAAAAAAAAAAAAAAAGAGTGCTAACTGGAAATAGCATGGGCTTTTGAAACCTAAAAGCCCACATCCAGTGACACACCTCCTTCATCCTTCCCAAACAGTTCTACCCACTCAGAACCAACGATTCAAACATACGAGCATACGGAGGCCATTCTCATTCAAACAGCCACACTTAGTTTTCCCAGTTGTTCATTTCAGTTGATCATTAACACTTGTTTCCTAGAAATGGTAGAGCAATTAAAGAAACAAAACAGGCAAATGTCTTAGAATAACAACCGACATGCATTAGGCACTCAATTGTTGGTAAGCTGGAATAGTTTATTTATTTATTTTTTATTTAGTAAAACAGGTTTAGGAAAAGGCAAACTATTGGTTTTCTGAACACTAAGGTTGGGGTCTGGGACTCTTGCTTTAGACACTGTGGAGAATAACTGATTACCTTGGCCTCTCTTCCACGGTTGCCATAACCAACACAATTCTAACTTATATACTCCCCATTGTGCTCCAAATAGATGGCAGGGGAATTAAACACAAATGTAAAATGTAACTTAAAGTTAAAGGTTGAATAAGAGTGAAGACAAAGTTGGGTTAGCAATAAATAATATATCACTTAAAACTATGAGTGTATTAAGGCTTAAGATAAAGTCCTAAGGGCTGGCAAGATAGTTGCACAGGTAAAGGGTGCTTGCTGACAAGCCTGATAGCCTGGGTTTGATCCCAGGACCCATATGGTGGGAGGAGAGAACTGACACCTAAAAGTTGCTCTCTAACCTTCCAGGTATGTGCCTTGACATGTGTACTGTCCTCAAAGAATGTGATATGTTTTTAAGATGAAGCACTAAAAGCAGAAGAGGCTGAGCTGGGATGTTAATTCTCTTCTATCTCTCATCCTTTTAAATTTCTTTCTCAAAATTATTTCACTGGTTAATTAATTTTTAAAGTCCCTATTTTTATTTTCAGCATCAAAATTTCTATTAAAAAAAAAGTCATCTGTGGTAGTACACACCTTTAATCCCAGTATTTAAGGAAGCAGAGGCAGGTGAATCTCTGTGAGCTTGAAGCCAGCATGATCTCAGTATGAAGTTCTAGGACAGCCAGGCTACATAGTAATACCATGTCTCAAAATAATGATGATGATAATGATAACAATAACAAAAACGATAATTTGTACCTACAGATGAATTTTGATTTGTCCCTATTTTGATTCATGAAGCTGTGATGATTAACCTTAGTTATCAACTTGACTGCATATGGATCAACTAAGAAACAAACTGTTGAGCACACTTTAAGGAATTTTCCTGAGCAGGTTACTTGAGGTGGGGAGTCCCACCCAAATGTGGGTCGCCCCTCCTGGTAGCAACCAGATTAAAAGATATGTGGCCTCATGGTAAAGGTTTGCTTCACGCCTGTGTGGTTTCCTGTTGTCTTCTGGTCCTGCTGGCAAGTTCAGCCACCTTGATTCTGCCGTTCTGTGAGGTTAACAACCATACTCTGCTACTGTTGTAACCTCTTTGACATCAGAACTCAGTCTCTTCAGTCCTCCGTGGTGGACTGAAGACCAGTGGCTCTCCAGGACTCTTCCAGGTCTTCAGATTGGGAGGCATTCAGCATCATGGGCTGAGTAGTTTCTGGTTTCTCAGCCTCGCATGAGTGCAGTCAACCTTTGCAGAAAGCTGACTGAGTAAATCTCCCTTTAATATACGGTTTATATATAGTTTCAGAAACTATATATAAACCTTGTGAGAAGATGGGAACTTTCATGAACAGGAACACAGACAAGAATTTAGTATTAATTAGATAGTGTGCCCCTCTGGGTACCAGGCCATTGCTGCTTTGAGTTTATGAAGTAATTGGGCTTTCCATTTTACAGATAAGGCCTTATCTGTAAACAGTGAGCATCCTGGAGTTGCAAGTAGTTAGAACTGAAATCCATGACTGTCTCTCAGGCTTCAACTGCTGTTTGAGGAGTGAACACATATTTCTGTCCAAAGATGTCATAACAGCTCCAGAGAGCTCTTTTGCAAGCCCAGCTTTGTCCTATGGGGAGACTTGCTAAGTGAGGTATAACATTAGGAGGTCGTGTTTGCATTCTGTGACAGATGGCCAGCAGAAATGTCAGGAGTGATTGGGAAGAAAGTCTTAGCATGGATACCCAGGGTAATGGGAATCATTCAGAATGTTCCAGAATTTGAATCACGTCTAAATAAATAATAGGAAAAATAATAGGAATAAAACAAAATGGGTATCAGATAAACTCAGGAGCAAACAGCTAAAAGCCTATAAAAGGCCTGGGACCTTTAGAATTACAGCTCAAAGCAAGATGTTAAAGCTACAGTGCTTATTTATCTTTACCTGAACTTTGAGAAATGGCACCTGGAAGTGTGCCATTAAAATCGAATGTGTATAGAGATTACTTCCACCAGCTCACCGGTGAAGTAGAAGATCGTTCTAATTTATAATAACATAGGAGCAGTTGGATTTCAGTTGGAAAACATCAGGCTTAACTATGAATAGTTCCCTGAATGTCTCTCTCCCTTCCACACCTCTCCCTCCCTCCCCACTCTCTCTGTGGGCTATGCATGCACATGAGGAGGCTAGGAAGAGGTGTTGGGTGTTGTTCTATATACTTCAGAGAATAATCTATAGTTAGCTGTGCTCTGAATGAGTGAATTCATTATGTATTTAGCAAGCAAAAAAATGAAAGCGTAAATATTGAGTAGCCGATAGAGAGAAACAGCTGATAGATAGCAAACTGTCATCAAATCAGGCACTGGAACATGCAGCAGAGACAACTGGAGCAGCCCAATAACAAAAGCAAGCAAGCAAACAAACTGACAAACATCCAACAGAGATCAACAGGGGAGGCCCCATTGAGGCAGTCAGCTGGAGTTCTGGGCTGAGAGGCCTGGTGGAACAGCCAGCCTGTCCTTGTGCCCTCCTCCCCATCCTCTCAACGGCCTCCCTTCCCACATCCCGGTAGTCAGGCAACATTTCTAAGTAAAGGGACAAACAATAAACATGATCTAACTGGGAGCCTAGAGAAATTTGACTGGGGAAGTTGAGGCAGTTAGTAGGAGATGCTCCCATGCTTCCTCTGGCTGAGTTCCCAACTTCCTGTTCCTACCTTAGATGGTTGAGTACCAGGGATCAGTTGGAAACAGCTGACCTTGAGGCTGCTCCCAGGAATACAACTCTTTTGGTCCTCTTGCCTCTTGCTGTTTTCCCTTTCCTGGCTATGAAGACATGGCTCCAGCCTGACACAGGGCAGAGGATATGGGGGATGCATGATATAAACATTCTTGGGTCAGAAGCATGGGTGAGAACAACCCCACGTTTACAGTGAATTCCAACAGCAGCGGACAATTTATTGATTTAATGTCCTACTCTGTCACTCTCTGCCTTCTTCCCTTGGGCCAGGCTCTCTCACTGACCCTGGAATGAAGCTGGCAGCAAGTCCCAGGAATCCAAACAAACAGGTGTTTGGTGTAACCTGTCTTTTGATGTGGGTGGCAGGGATTTGAACTCAGGTCCTCATGCTTCATAGCAAGTGTTCTTACCTACAGACCCATCTCCTTAGCCCCTAAAACCCTTTTATGACCAAGCATGCACATAACTTTCAATCTGCCTCCGTAATGCCATTCTCTCCGATCCAGTCTCCTGTCCTACTTGTCCCTTAGATCTCAAGAAGAATAAAGTACATATACTACGTATTTTACATACTTCTGAGGGTTGGGTAAGGCAAAGCTTAACAAACAGAGTCCAATAGAGCTGCCTCTGGTTTTTGCAATTGATGATGTGGTCACAGACCTGCTTGTTCATTTATGTGCTTCCCAGAGCTGTCTTTGTGCTCATTGGCAGAGTTGAGTGTTGTGACCCAGACTGTGTTCCATGAAGCCTAAAACCCATGACAGAAAAAGTCTACCAACCCCGGCGGTAAGACAGAATGGCTTCCTTTCCTAGCTTTATTTGTTAAAAGAGGAAAACAAAAGCAAAAATAAAATAGTGTGTGATAGGCAATATGTCCCTTGTGGGTGCTCCTCTGTCATGTAAGTTTTCTTTTAAACGTGTTTTTGGGAAACGTCTTAGGATATGGACTGATAACATCTCATCAGCAGGACACTCTGCGGTGGCTTGCCTTTTCTCCGTATCTGAGGTTAGCACACTGCAAGGAAATCAGTTCCTTAGATAAGTCCCCGAGCTGTGTAGTTAAAAGAAGACTGGGAGCGGCATCAGAGCCAGTTGACCCAGGGGCTACAATGGCTTTATAGCACAATGAAGAAAAATATCCATCTTTATAGTTTACGAATTATTTCCAAATTATTTAACTAAATTCTAGTTTTCTCTTCAAACTAGAGGATGCTACTCTGAACATTATATAAAAGAATAACCTGTTGCACTTTAGCCCTTATTTTCATTTAAAAAATCAAAACAAACACTATACTAAATATTTAAAGTATATTTCACGGAATATGTGTGGATATGAAATAGTTACTGCAGAGATATGAGCACATCTGTCATCTCAGAGTTGACCTGGTTTATATGTATGGAAAGAGCAGCGAAAGTCTACTTTATTTAGCATTTGCTATTTTATTCTTTTGTTCTGTGTTTTTAGAGTTTACATATAAATGGGATTGTGTGGTTTCTGTCCGAGTCTGGTTTATTCTACCCAGGATCATGGCAGGGTCTCTTTTCTAAAGACTGAGTAACATTCTGGTGTGTGTGAATACATCACATCTTCTCTTTCCACTCATGCACTGACGGACACTGGTCTGCTTCCACAGTGTGGCTGAGCAGTGCTGTGGTGAACATAAGAATGAGGACATCTTTGAGGGAGTGACTTCTGATTGCTGGGCCACATGGTAGTTCTAATTTTAATTGTCTGAGCCACTTCCGTACTGTTTTTCATAGAGGCTACACATATCTATCTACACCCCCAGCAATAGTCTCTGAAACTCCCCCCCCCCCCAATCTCCACTTGTTAGTTAGCATTTGTTTTTCATGACTTTTGAATGGCAGCTACCTTAGCAGGCATGAGGTTTTTTTCTGCCATGCTTTGAAGGAAGAAGGATGCAGTGATCATAGAAGGCCTTTTGGGAGCTGGGCCTGCAGTCTCTGCTACAGGTGGATGGCCAAGGATGTTTGGTAGGGGCTAGGTGATACAAGCCATTAAGATTAGGGTGGAAGGAGAGATGGAGATAGTAAATTGAAAAGGGCATGATTTCCAGGCAGGAGATAGCTGTGCCCAACAATTGTGCCTAGTAGGCAAGTTAAGGAAACAAGGCAGTATGTGTTGGTATTCTGTCTGGATTCCACCCCCATAGATACCTAGCAATAGCCAGGTATGCTCCTCCCCATGGTTTTCTGGCAACCGCCAGGTAGGCCTGGCCTTATAAAAGGGACTGCTTGGCCCCTCCTCTCTCTTGTCTCTCTGCCTCTCTTGCCTCCACTTCTCTTGCCCCCTCTCTCCATGTGGTCATGGCCGGCCTCCACTTCTCTACTCTCACCTTCTATGTGCCTTTCTCTGCCTCTACAAATCTCTGAACTCCCCTTTCCATGCCCTGAATAAACTCTATTCTATACTATACAGTCCTGAGGTTGGTCTCAGGGGGAAGGGATGTATGGGTCTGTTGAGGCACCCACTTCTCCCACACTCAGATAGAACATATTCTTATAGTTCATTCTATTTTTATGATCACAACAGTGTGTGTGTGTGTTTCTTATCCTCGAATTCAAGGGTCGTGGGAGTTTCCTTTGCTCCCGGAGCAAAGTTGGCAGTTGTTCCCAGAGCTAAATTGGGCTTAACAAAAGAAAGACTGGCAGGGCCAGAGTGGTGGCTGAAGTCCTGGGTAAAGGCAGTAGCGATTTTTTAATACTACATGCAACACCTGTCATTTTTTATCTTTTTTCCTTCCTTCCTTCCTTCCTTCCTTCCTTCCTTCCTTCCTTCCTTCCTCCCTCCCTCCCTCCCTCCCTCCCTCCTTCTCTCTCTCCCTTTCTCTCTTCCTCTTCCCTTTCTTTCTTTCTTTCTTTCTTTCTTTCTTTCTTTCTTTCTTTCTTTCTTTCTTTCTTTCTTTCTTCCCTCCCTTCCCTTCCCTTCCCCTTCCCTTCCCTTCCCTTCCCTTCCCTTCCCTTCCTTTCCTTTCCTTTCCTTTCCTTTCCTTTCCTTCCTTCCTTCCTTCCTTCCTTCCTTCCTCCCTCCCTCCCTCCTTCTCTCTCTCCCTTTCTCTCTTCCTTTTTCTCTCTCCTTTCCTTTCCTTTCCTTTCCTTTCCTTTCCTTTCCTTTCCTTTCCTTTCCTTTCCTTTCCTTTCCTTTCCTTTCCTTTCCTTTCCTTTCCTTTCCTTTCCTTTCCTTTCCTTTCCTTCCCTCCCTCCCTCCCTCCCTCTTTCTTTCTTTCTTTCTTTCTTTCTTTCTTTCTTTCTTTCTTTCTTTCTTTCTTTCTTTCTTTCTTAGTAATTCATGGGGTCTAATTTGTGCTGCCCAAATACATGGGGTATGGGGCATGGTCTATACTCCTGGTGCTGTAATCATAAAGAAAACAGCTTTGTCTATTTTTATTGGTCTGTTTTTCTACTATTAGATGCTGCGTTCTTAATCTTATTGGGTGAAAATTTGACTCAATTTTGGATATTAATGTCTTAGCAAGTGCATCATTTGCAAACCTCACACCAGTTGTAGGTTGCTGCTTTCATTTCTTGATTCTTTCTCTGCTGCACTCAAGCTTTGAGCTTGATGTCCACCCTTTAATTATTCTGGCTTTTGTAGCCTGAGCTTCTGGTGTGATATCCAAAACACCCAGTGCTCAGGATTTCTGTTCTCTTCTAAGCTTTATGGCCCAGGATGTAGAGTCAGGCTGTAACCCACCAAGAGCTGACTTTTGTGCCTGGTATCAGAGTCCAGTTTCCTTTCCTCCTTTAGTGTTTTTATAGCATGCATGACTCCTCACTTCAGTAAGTATTTACTACTCTTTAGCCTCTCTCCAAATCTTACAGCAATTTCAGGCCCCCTGTGGATAAATCCTTAGTGTGTACATTCCCTGCTGCTTTCTTAATGCCAAGACCAGGACTGTGACCTGGGTACAAACTGGGGAGAGTTATTTTTACCCTCATTTGGTAGATGTCAAAAATATCGAGGTAGAAGTTTAAATTAAATTGCTTACGTCCACACCAACTGTGACTGTATCGAGTAATCATAATCGAGGGCCATAGGAAATATGATTCATAAGAACTATGGGAGAGGAACGCCAAATGTGGTAGTGTACACCTGGAATACCAGAAATTAGGGGCAGAAGTAAAAGAATCATGAGTTCAAGGCTAGCCTGGGCACCCAGCAAGTATCAGGCTAGCCTGAGCTACATAGCAGGATCCCATTAAACAACAACAACAACAACGACGACAAAATCATTGTGTAGGCACTTGTTGCCCAGACTGATTCAGGCCTACTGAGTCACACAGGAGAAGAAGAGAACTGTTGTCCTCTGATATCCACATGTTAACCATGGTGCATGATATTCCCCCTACCCCTACCCCTACCCCCTCCACATACACCAAGTAAGTAAGTGTAAAGTGGTTTTGAATAGAAAAGAAACCATGAAAGAAGGTAGGGTAAAATAATAAAATTAATGTTTTTAAGGGTCAAATGTGACAAGAGGGGTTATAGGCAAAGGAGATGGAAAGTTACAGCTGCCATCCTCCACAATGAAAGTGATACTAAGAGCATTGAATTTCTTCAGTATTACAGCTTTCAGACCCTGCTGAGTGTAGGTACGCCTCCATTTTACTTATCATTAAGAAAGGAAAAGACTTCCAGGTTCAGTGAAATACTGGTTGCAACCAGCTCCAGATTTACTAAAGAGAAGGAAACATGCTGGAGTCAAGGTCGGAAAGTGAACAGTGGCAGTAATTGACTCTTCATTTGCCTCCTGGCATTTGTAATGGCACCAGGAGGTTGCCATCCTGTAACAGTTTCTGCTGTACAGGAAGTAACATTACCAAGAAATTTCCAAGACCAGGAGCTAATGTTGGTTTTAGACCGAGTGGTTACCATGACTACAAGATGAAGCCCCTTAACTAGGTACCATTTTGGCAATGTTAATGTAGCATCAATCTTAGAAAAACTGCATTTAGGATCATCTCAATAGATGCTATTGAAAACATACCACAACAGGACTCTCATGGCAAACAACTGACACTATTCCTTTATGTCACACGATATTTAATAATATTTAAAATCCTTGATGGTAAATAAATCCACTGAACTAAAACTCATAGCCATTAAGTTCATCATTTTCAAGTACAGCTCAGTGACTTTTAAAAGTATAATCATGTTGTCCACTTCATCACTACCTAATGCCAGACCATTTTTATTGCCCTAGAAAAATATCCAATAGCCATTACCAGTCACTTCTCATTTACACAGAACTTTCTGGTCCTGGGAAGCATGAATCTGTTTGTTTGTTTTTATGATTTTTTTTCTATTCTGGACATTTCCTGTGAACAGAATCATGTGTTCTTTCACTACTTAGCATATTTTAAGTGTTCACCTATGTTACACAATATATAGTTGTTTGTCTTATTTTATTTTACTTTTTTTTATGGGTAAGTGTTTTCCCGAATGTTATGTTTGTGCCCAGTGTGCTTACGTGGTGCTTGCAGGGGCCAGAAGAGGACATTAGATAAGCTGGAACTGGAGTGGCTGGTAGTTGTGAACCACCAGGTACATGCTGAGAACCAAATCTGGATCCTATGCGAAAGCAGCAAGTGCTCTTAACCGCTTACACATATCTTCATCCTACTTTACTCTTTTCTGTCATTCTGGATATGCCACATACCATTGACCATTCTTCAGCTGAAGAAGAACCTGCAGCTGATGCTGCTGTGAACCTTGTGGAGTGTGGCTGGAGTCCACATTCTCAGGGCCCTCAGATCATGCATATGGGTGGAACTGCTGGGCTGATGGTTTCCCGGTGGTTCCTCCTAGAGGAACTGCTGGATTCTTTGGTCACAAGGGCTGCACTATTTGGTGTCCTCAGCAGCCATGTACCAGGGTCCCAGTGTTTCACATACTTGACAGCACTTGTTGTCTCTATTAGACATGCCAGGGAGTGTGGGGCTGTGGCATTACGTGTTCATTGGATTGGTTTTTTTCTTTTAAAGAATAGTTTGTAAGTGTGCGAACTGTATGATTTATCCCTATGGTAGTTTGAATGAAAATGGACACCATAGGCTCATATATTTAAACACTTGGTGCCTAGTTGGTAGAACTGCTTGGGAAGGATTAGAAGGTGTAGCCTTGTTGGAGAAGGTGAGTCACTGGGGACAGGCTTGAGGTTTCAAAAGACTCAGATTGTTTCCAGCATTCTCTCTCTCTTTCTCTGACTCCTACTTTTAGTGAGCCCTCAACTGTTCGTGCTACAATGTCCTTGCTCTACCATCATGGACTCTAATTCTCTGATACTGTAAGCCTGATTAAATATTGCATGTAAAATATATTAATATATATGGTTCCTGGGTCATGGTGGTTTTTTGTCACAGCAGTAGAGAAGTAACTAAGACAATTCCAATCACTGTGATCTCTGAAAAATCCAAGTTGTCTTTACAACCCTAAATGATAGTTCCAGGCCCATTCAGTTCCTGGGGCTCTATCTGAAGATTGCACCGTGGAGTCTGTTGAAGGAAGATTATCATCTCCAAGAGTCTAAAGGCAAAAGTAAATCATCCTCTTCACGGTTCAGTGCGTGATTACCATGTCACTAGGTCAGGGGTAAGGACCCGGAGGAAGAGACTCCAAAGAGACTCTGAATTGTGCACGCCATTAGAATATCTGAATCTCAGGCACGGCTTGCACCTACAATATGTCTTTTGATGATTTTGCTCCATTCACTTTTAAAGCCAGGAAGGTGACAATAAAAAGACTCTGTATCATGTAAAATGACATGCTTTATTTTTCATATTTGTTCCCTCAAGAAGTAGAATTGCAAAGAAATAGCACCCCTGAAAGCCAGGGCCTGCATCATTCATGAGCTCTGCGTGGCTCTGGCAGGGAAACAGATATTTCAGTTCTCAAAACTCAAGACACAATTTACCTTTTATCAGAGCTTTGTTATAAATCCTGTTTGTACATGTGTATACTGAGCTGTTTTATATTAGATACCCTGGCCATAAGAAATGGTTATGTGCTGCAGTTTGTCAGTCAGAACAAGACCATGGTTTGTAAAAGGAGTTTTCTTTTGAAAAGAGAAGAGACAGAAGCCTAAGAATGACAAAAGGCCCCTGCCCACAGCTAGCCCCAAACTCCTAGCATTAAAATATCTGTTGTGTTAGTTAGCTATATGACATCCACTCTCAGGGAGAGAGGAGACAAAACACCTCGTGATTTCATCTGAACCTTTATATTGCTACTTTATTCTCTTGGGAAGATAGCATTAAATGGTTGCTTTTTGGTTTGTTTTGGTTTGTTTTGGTGCTTGTTTTTTTAAATTTTTTATTTAGTTCAAATCAATTTTTGTCATGTCTGTATTTTCACTGAGTTTCTAGAGCTAATCAATTATACATGTGGCTCCATCCTTGGGTCCTTAATATTCTGCTTTTACTGAACATGCTTTGAGCTTTCTGTGCCTGAGAGGCACCAGACTGCCCTTCTCTCCTAGCAAGTCAGCTAGCAAGCCAGCTAGGACTTGTTACCTAGACAAACCTGCTCCAGGAGACTCATCAAGCAAGCTATCCTCGCTTGAGCCCTTCATCTACAGGTCTCCACCCCACATCCATGTTTGTGATGGTCTACTTTGGTTCCATTGTCTTGGAAGTTCACGGTACCCTCCTCTATCATATTGGTTTCCTGCTATGCAGAAAGAATGACCAGGTAGGTCCCTAAGTTTTGGTCTGTTTTTTTCCCACTTTGATATATCCAGGCCCCAAATAGCTTCTGGCCTGTAGTCTTCCATCAGCACTTCTGGAAAAAATGAAAGTGTAAAACGATTGTTGTTTATTAGACTCTGTTTTTACATTGCTGGGCCTTTCATTTGTTTAAAGAATAAATTCATTAGCTCCTTTTGAAACTCTAGAACAGGTCTGCATGCATCCTTTTCCCTTCCAGCCAGTTCTTCCTCTTTCTACCCATTTCTTCTATTCTGCATGTTCTGTCTGGTATCATGCTGCTGGGTAATGGCCCTGATCCCTTTCTAACAGAAAAAAATCATCTCCCCCCCAACACCTACTATAGTTACATAGGCGTTATCTTGTTTTCTTTTTAATGAAGTATTTATTTTTGAGGTGGAGTCTCATGTAGCCTAGGCTCATTGTAAATTCTCTATGTAGTGTAAGATGACCCTGGGCTCCCGGTTCTATGTTGGGATTATATGCACAGGCCACTGGGCCCTGTTTATGTGGGACTGGGGATTGAATCCAGGACTTCATGTATACTCTTCTGGGCTAGGCAGTACTTTATCAACTGGGTTGAATTTCCAGAGTCTTGGTCTTTATCACCATTAATCCCCACGCTCTGTCACACAGTCTGATGAACTCTCCTTCTCAGGTGTCTCCTGGATCAAGTCTCTCATGCCCAGCTGACAACCCAACTACGGGCCAGGGCAACCTTCTCATATTGGGGCCATGCAGCACCTGAAAGTCTAAAATTCCTACCATGACATCAAGCTATCTTTGGAGAAAAGAGACATAGATGGCTCTGGGTAAGGTCAAGAGGCTTGGGTAGACTTTATGAGCTAGAAGGTGCCTTGCTACTTGATTAACCTTGTGAGTAGAAATAAGTATAATTATGTTGTGGGCTGGGCAGGGGATAATCATCTGAGGGGGGCTGAGAGGCCAAGGCAAGTATCCCCTGGTGTGGGAGCTATCCAGGTCTGGCAGCTAGCTCTGATGGGGTCAGTAGCTGGCCTCACGTTCACAGTGAAGCCCCATTTTCTCAGGCCTCCCAGAATGCTCCTATCAGATAAGGCCACTCTTTGTATTGAACAAATGACACCAAGGAAACAGATGTCTGAATCTTATCTAAACCCAGTTGAAAACAAGGTCACTTGCAAACCACAAATACCAAATGTCTCCTTTCTCAGCTAACAGGAGCAAAGGCTGTTTCTTCCCAGCTACAGTGGCGCCGTGTGCTAGTAATCCTGGATGTATAGGCGTACAGATCCGTCAAATCCTTATGATAATAAATCATAAAGAAATCTATTTTAAAGCAATTTTAGCATATATATGATTTTACTCTCTACTAAAGACAAAAGAAAACTTGCACACCAATAAAAAGGATGTGTCTGTCTAACACAGTAAAATCCAAAGTACACTAATGTGATATGTGCTGAGAAATGATGTAGAAAATCTTAGCATTTTGTCTTCTGTAATTAAATCCTTGTGTGTTTATACTGCAGGAACCTAGATGTCTATAGTAAGAACACCACAATCGGGGATGAGGGATGGCTCAGCGGTTAAGGGCACTGACTCTTCTTCCAGAGGAATTGGGTTCAAATCCCAGCACCCACATGGAAGCTCACAACTATCTGTTAACTCCAAGATCTGATACTCTCACATAGACATACACGCAGGCAAAAGCAAGTGTGCACCTAAAATAAAGGTAAATTTAAGAAGAAGGAGGAGGAAGAGAAGGAGAAGATGATGACCACCATAGTCCACAATGTTCAGTAGTCTGGGATCTGAGCCAAGGTATTTCAGGCATTTGTGTTGTGGTGTATGGCAGGACAAGAGTGTACACACATGTGCAAATCGTGTTACATGCTCAGTATCAAGACTGCAGCACAACAAGGTGAGCACTTCTGAAAACGATTAGAATGTGTCAGGCTGGAATTTGACTTAGTTTTTGGGCATTGCACATTCAGAAACATTTTACTGTTGCTGTTGCTAACTTTATTTTCACTCTCTGCATTCAGTTATGTCAGTGACCTCATAGGAGTCGTGGTCTACAGTTTAATCAGCTTTGATTTGGGGGTGGAGAGTTGGCTTGGTGGTAAAGGCAGCTTGCTGTTCTTCCAGAGGACAGGGGATTGGTTCACAATAACCCTCACTCCAGCTACAGAGGATTCAAAGGCCTTCTGGCCTCCACGGGCACCCACCCACACATGACAGACATGTAAACATAAATAAAAAAATCAAAATATATTTTCCAAAAAGAAAAGCTTTAAGATATTTGGTCATAGAATCCCCTCTTCCCAACAGCACCCAGTGCAGACGAAAGCCTTACATTCTGGAACCTTCTCAAGTCACCTGACACCTACACTAACCCCGTGAAGGGCCTTTCCAACATTCTAGTTTAGGCTGCCCCATGATTTTCCAGGTACACGGTTTACTTTAGCAAGAAGTGGTAAACCCAGCTGTCCAGCTCCAGCTTTACCTGGGTCATCTGTGACAGGAATCCTGGGATGAGAATTCTCCTTTGATTGAATGACTCAGGTCATTGTTTGGAAACATTAGGCACTGAGCAGACATGGGGAAGGTAGTGACTGGAATTCAGGCTGTAACTGGGTATCTGAGGATAGCTAAGGTTTTCAGTATTGAGAATTGTGATTGTACAAGATGCAACCTTCTTTCTCCATTTCCCCAAAGCCTCAAGGGTTCTGATAACCTGTCCCTAAAAGGGATATGTTGTGTCTGAAATTAAAGAAGCAGTAGTCTACTGCCTTGGATGCTTACACTGCTTAAAAAACCATTTGAAAGTTATTAACCTCTGTGTTCCAGGCATATTTTCAATCATTGTAAATACAGGAGTATGCCAAACTCATGAGCACCTTTCTTGACCCCTAGGATCTATATTATAATTGGCCATGAAAGACAATAAAAAAAAAAGTCTGTCTGGAAAAAAGGTGGGGGGGATTAGAAGCCAATAAATATTACCTAGGTTATAAAGCTAGACAATGAGAGTGTTTTAGGAATTCTTCCATACTGGGTGATAGAAGTGAAGATGTATGGCGGGGAGGGGTGGATTGAAGCAGAAATCTGAATATAGAGAGATAGAGCACCACACACAGATCATACAGAAGGCATTCTGGGCAGCGTGAGTGCCAGTGACCCTCAGCTGAACCACCCTTGAGCTAGGCAGTCTCAACTAGCAGCAGTGTTTTGCCTGCAAATCCCAGGCTCCTGACTTTATAGCATCCCTGCCTCCGATTCCCGTGACTGCACTAAAGCTCCAGCAGGAATTTCATCCCTCACCCTCAAGTCCTCAGGTGCAGTGGCTTGTACAGCTGTTCATGCTCACACCCACCAGCCCCCGTCTTCCTAGGAAGTCATCCTTAATGTTAGTGGACATAAAGAATAGCTTCTTTTTTTCTGAGAACAAATGTCAGCGTGGTACAGCACCTTATGTCTATATCCGAAGCACTTAGCTCTCCCAAGTATGCTCTGGCATCTTCAATTAGGGTGAGAAATGCAAAGGTTCGAAATCAGGAACAGCTATAATACAGAATCATTTAGCACAATTATTTTCATGTGAGCATTTGACCAATGATTTAAAAGTAATGGAAAGTGTTAACAACTATAACTAACACTTAACATTATTAAGACCTTGTAATTCTCCATGCTGTATCTTTAAAAATCATTGAATTCTCCTGACCAACTTTGGAGGTAGGTACTGTTATCTTTATAAATAAGAAGAAAGGGAGAGAGAAAAACACACACACGGAGGGTGGGGAGCGTAGGGAGGAAGGGAAGGAGTGAGGGAAGAGAGAGAGAGAGAGAGAGAGAGAGAGAGAGAGAGAGAGAGAGAGAGAGAGAGGCAGAAGTACTCCAGATAGCAATGATAGACTAAAGTAATGAGTCCATCAAATCTAATCAAGTAGACTGTCAGAACATGGTCAAAAGAATGACTCATGGTGAACAATGCCTTGGGGGAACTGTGAGAGGGGCTTCAGGTGACCTTTGTCCCCCGGATTGTTTTTGGACGTGATTTTGTGCCTCCTGCACAAACATTTACATTCAACCTATAAGGCATGGTCTATTCTTGTTGGATGTCAGAACATAGCTGTAGAACCCAATCTGACCACTGTACCTTGAATCTGGATATGGCCTTCTGCCTTGCTTTTGTGCTTTCCCAGATACAATCTATAGTATGTGCCAAGAAATTGTGTTTAAATTGGTCTATCCTGAGAGCGGTCTGGGGGAAGGGCTGTTCTGTTAATATTTTAGTATGTGGTTACTGATGTTTATTTACATATTTTCTGGTCATGTTTTTCTGAACTCATCTTTCCTGAGATCATTGCTTTCTTCGTTATATTCCTGTATAAAGGTATTCTAAAACTGAAGGAAGATGGTCTACAGCTGTCACCCTGAAGCCCTCTGTGTGACTTTGGGGCCTCCACAGGTCAGGGAGCCTCCCTGAGGCAGCCCTGCCCCTTTCTCTCTAGCAACTGCCGACTACTGTACAACCTTGGGGAGCAGCAATATCTTGCTGGTTTTAGGCTGTATGGACTTGAGAGGTTTGCTTGCTTCCTTCCTTCCTGGGTCTCATGAGCCTGCCTCTCCTTCAGGGAGGGAGAGTTTCAGTTTGGAGGAAATCACTCTGCAGCATTGCTGCCCCAACTGGAGAGTCTTCAAAGGCATCTCTGTAAACCGGGAGACAAGTTATAGCTTGGGCTCTAGCTCTGAGAAATTGTACCAGCCAGTCCCTGAGCACATGGCCAGTGTGTAAGAATCTACTGAATACATTTCAAAATGACGTCATAACCCAAAAGAAAAATTAGAGGTTTTCCAACTGTCTGTCTGTCTGTCTGTCTCTCTCTCTCTTTCTTTCTTTCTTTTTCAAAATACTGAAGCCTAGAAAAAGACTAATGAGATAATTTGGGTGGTGTCTAAAATTAGCCACTAGTTTCTAAGACTTAGATGTATTCTATTTAAAATATAAATGCAATATGACTTTTGGAGAGAAGCTGTGTACTTCACATCCAGTACCCAACTCAGGTTCACCTCTGCCTCCCTGTCCCTTCCTGCTTTCTGGTATTGTCCATAGTATTGGAGGCCTTTCCATCCTCAATGCATGGCTTCAGTCTTTTGGGGTCCAGAGTGACTGCCCTACTGCAATTGTCCAGTGAGTAAGGAGAAGGACCAGGATGAGAGGAATTAAACCTAGACTTTAAGAACTAACTGGAGCATATGTTCATTCAGTTGCATCCAACTGGTTCCATGAACACAGCTATTTGCAAAGGAGCATGGGGACTATCGACTTTATCTGAGTGATGAGTTGTTATGGAGTGGAGAGTAGATATTACTTCAAAATAATAGTATCTTATCTATTTCTTGAGAAATACTATCTTATCTAAGTATGTAGTCTCCTAGATTTCTTGTAGTCTCATCTATGGACACTTAGACCATATTACAGAAAAGATTTTAAAAAACAACATATATTTATAACATGAACACTTGTTATGTGACACTATTCCAGAGAGATATGAGCAAATGTCTGTTGACTCTTAGAAGGTGTCTTAGGGTTTCACTGCTGTGAACAAACACCATGACCAAGGCAAGTCTTATAAGGACAACATTTAATTGGGGCTGGCTTACAGGTTCAGAGGTTCAGTCCATTATTATCAAGGAGGAAGCATGGCAGCATCCAGGTAGGCATGGTGCAGAAGGAGCTGAGAGTTCTACATCTTCATCTGAAGGCTGCTAGTGGAAGACTGACTTCCAGGCCCTTAGGATGAGAATCTTAAAGCCCATGCCCACAGTGACACACCTACTCCAACAAGGCCACCCCTACTCCAAGAGGACCACACTTCTAATAGTGCCACTCCCTGGGCTGAGCATATATAAACCATCACAGTAGGAAACTGGTGACAGCCCAAAGTGAGCATATCACCAAAGTTAAACAAGGTGAACCAATGAAATGACTGGGTATATGCACAGAAGAATAGATGAGAAGTTACAGAAGAATAAACATCTCAAAAGTGCTGCATTACCTGGGAAAGAAAGCAAGAATGGTCTTGGCATGGCCTTTTGAAACCTCAAAGCCTACCCCATGTGATGACTCATAAAAATGGAACCTTGGTGCTCTCTGCATGACCTGCAGTCAGCTCCACAGTTTAGATGATATCTTCCCAGCTGCTTGCTTCTTCAAGTCTCTGCAATAGTCCTTCCTGCTTATATGAGGAGAGAGAAGCCTTGTGCATTTGTTCAGGTTCACAAGCAGTGAGATTGAGTAGTTCATTGATATGGGAAAGGCTTTTCTGAGACTTATGTGAAGTGAAAATTTCTGTTTTCTTTGGAGATTCAGTTGTATCATGTGATATTATTCTGAAAACTTTCTTATGAGAGGACATTTTGATAAGGCAGACACTTGAGAGGATGTATGTTTGGAAAGAGAATAAGTAGAACCTGATTGACAGAGAGCAACATTCTTGCGTTGATTTGCCTAGCAACACTTTGCTGGTCTTTGCTTGTCATGATTTTGTAGAGATAAATGCACCTTGTGGTATTCTGACTACTTTTTGCACTTCCATTGACTCATGCCTATTCCGTGGAGCCTCACATTTTCTTCTGGAGCCACTACTATTGATTTGTGTTTGGTGTTTTGGACTGGATTGATCATATTCTGACAATAAAGATTGGAACTGCCCCAAAGAACTACTTCTAAACAGGTCCACATTCCCCATTTCCTATTTACCTTTCTTTTCCCCTGCCTCTGGTTGGTGGGCTTGAAGAGAGGTTGAAGCATTTAGCAACCCATATTAAAGTAGCTTTTGACAAATCTAAGTCTATACTTATGAGTTGTTTACCTCCAAAATCTTAAGAAACCTCTCTTTAAGGTGCTTCCCTCTTCTATCTTGGAGGAAACTACTACATTGCAGACCTCAGTGATGGTAACTATAGTCATATAAGAAGAGCAAAGACAAACTGTCCCAGAAATATTCAATTTTTGAAAGGAACATTACTTGATCAGAAAAAAAAATCTAGCTATAGTCAGATAAATAGCTTTGACAGGGAGTCTTAAACTTGGCTGATTATTAGATTCTCTGATGAGTTTTAAAATAAGTGCACCACTTTAACAAAGACATAGAACTATGGCTCCCAAAGACATCCATGTTCTAATCCCATGAGTATGCTCCCTTAGGGTCTGTGTTGACTCATTTTTTTCCTTCTTATGACCAAATAACCAACAAGAAATTCCTTGTCTTCTCTGGTGCCTACAATCCTTTCTCCCCTTCTTCAGCCTGATTCTCCAAACTCTGCCTACTGTTTGGCTGTGGTCTCTGCATCTGTTTCCATCAGTTGCTGCATGAAGCCTCTCTGATGACAATTGGGTATATATAGCTATGAGCATAGTGGAGTATCATTAGGAACCATTTTGTTGATTCTATCTTTCTATCTATCTATCTATCTATCTATCTATCTATCTATCTATCTATCTATCATCTAATCTATTATTTATTGATTTATTTATTTTTGCCATCATATTTGATTTTATCCTAGGTCTCTGAGCCATCTAGCCTCTGATTTCTGGTCCTATGAACTTTTACAGTTTTAGTGGGACAGGGGTAGGGGTTAAGGGGTTGGGGAATTGAGAAGATGGGGAATAGGAGTGGAAGATCGGAATCCTGGGAAGACTATCCATTCTGGATAAAGTGGCTTCTTGACTACAGTGGGGCTTTGTGACCACTTCCTTCTTATGTGCTGGAGTTTTGTTTTTTTTTTTTTTTTTTAATTTTTTTTCTGTTTTTTTTCTTTTTTTTTTAATAGATTTATTTATTATATGTAAGTACACTGTAGCTGTTTTCAGACACTCCAGAAGAGGGCGTCAGATCTCGTTACAGATGGTTGTAAGCCACCATGTGGTTGCTGGGATTTGAACTTCGGACCTTCGGAAGAGCAGTCGGGTGCTCTAACCCACTGAGCCATCTCACCAGCCCCTGTTTTGTTTTTTTGTTTGTTTGTTTTCTGGCTTGTTATGTGTGGGTTTTGTGTACATGGCCTATCAGTAGACTTTTCCTTGGGACCATGGCCAACCTAGTCTCAGGTTCTTGACTTCATGAACAATATGAGATATAAATTTCATCTCATTCAGTGGGCCTTAAATCTGGTCAAAAAGTGGTTGTCGTCTTACCTAGCATGTGTGTCCCTTATTACAGCTCTCAGGGTTCACAGGTGGTGAGATTGAGGAATTCATTGGCATGGGAAAGGTTTTCCTGAACAGGACCCTGTCAGTACAAGAATTAATATTAACAACTTAATAAACGGGACTTCATGAAACTAAAAAGTTTCTTTTCAGGAAAGGATTCCATTGTTCAATAGGCAACCTACAGAATGGGGAAAAAATCTTTTCTAACTCTATATCTGACACAGGGTTAGTATCTAGAATATACAAAGAAATAAAAAAAAAAAAAAACCCAATCAACCAACCAACCAAACAAACAAACAAAAAAGCCTGAATGTTGAGAAAACAAACCGATTTAAAAATGGGGTACAGAACTTATCAGAGACTCCCCAAAGGATGAAAAATAAATGGCTGAGAAACACTTTAAAATGTTCAACTTCCTTAGTCATCAGGAAAATTAAAATTACTTTGAGATTTCATCTTAGTCCATCCAGGTGGCCAAGATTAATAAGTAACAGCAAATGCTTACAAGGATGTGGGCAACAGGGAACACTTACTCATTGCTGATAGGAACGTGAATTGGTAGAACTTCTATGAAAGTCAGCATAAAGGTTGCTAAAAAATCTAAAAATAGATCTCCCACTTACCATTCTTGGACATATAAAGAAGGACTCTACCTCTTACTACAGAGATATTAGTTCATTCATGTTTATTGCCGCTTTGCTGTCCATCAATTGATGAATGGATAATGGAAATGTGGTACATTTGCACACAATAGAATATTATTCAGCTGTTAAGAAGATGAAAATATGAAATTTCAGGTAAATGAATGGAACTAGGAATATCATCCTGGATAAGGTCACTGAAATCCCCAATGCCAATTCCCCCAACTAAATTCCCATGCCAATGGATTTATCAGTCTCACCGCCTGTGGACCCCAAGAGCTGCAATAATCACTGTGTTTTGAAGATGTGCCCACTGGTGGAATGGTGGCCTGTTTCTTTTTTATGTGGATGCTAAGCTTTATGCTTTAGATATCTGCATTTCATTTAGAATACTCACAAAGGTTAGGTAGCTTGTTAGGGACCAGGGGAGAGTAGAGGATCTTCCAAGGGTGGGACAATAGAATATAGTTTTATAAAGGGATAAAGGGGCAATCAGAACAGGAGTGATTTAAATGGGGTGGGGGGTGTGCTTGGTAAAAGAGTGAACATTCGGAGGGATAGCTAACACTAAAATCTTTTTGAAGAGCCATGTGGAAACCTACTAGCGTAGAAGCTTCCTAAAATATATACATATATAAAATAAATTTATATGTAATCACTTTATAATGGGGAAGGCAATAACTCAACTAGGTATCACATGCTACCAAATAAAATCCCCGGTACCAGGAACAGGATGCATCTTTTTGTATAGTTGGTCAAAGGGGTTTCACGGATCCCAAACACTACAGGATAATTCCGTCATTTTTGGTTATTCTCCACACCTTGACTGTAAGGCCGTATTGCTGAAGACACCACTCACTGATGGCATGGAGAAACTGAGCTGGTGCTCAACCGGAAGCTTCACCCAGGGCCAGTATTCTACTGTGTCTCAGACTGTGAGGCGCGAAGGTAAAATGAGACACTCTTGGGAAAAGCCTTGATATCAATGGATAAATAGATGAATAAATAAGATAAGTTTCATGTTTCATTTAAAATCTAAGCAAATATTAAAAACTTGCCTTTAAAAAAAGCTAAAGAGAGGGTGGCATTGTAGACCTCACCCATAAAGCCAGCTCTCAGGAGATGGAGGCTGAAGGGTCACATATTTGAGAGAATTGTCTCAAAATAAAATAAGGAAGCATATTAGCTTTTTAAAATTATTTAGGTTATTCCTGCTCTGTCAGGCCTGTGGAAGTCTGAGGACAACTTGCAGCAGCTAGTTCTCTCCTTCCCCTGTGTGGGTCCGTCCCAAGGATCAAACTCAGGTCAAGAGATTTGGCAGCAAGTGCCTTCACCCTTTGACTCATCTTGCTTGTCTAGTCTTAGCTTTTTAAATATTTTTTTTAATTCAAAATGGTGTTTAAACTGATACTTATTCATCACTGTGTTTTTAAATGATTATAAGAAGTTTTCATGGTATATATTTTTATTGTTCAAAATTAGTGACAATTTCCAACCAGTCATGAGAGTACATAGCTATAATCTTGTAAAAGCATTTTTTTATTCCCTTGATGTGATTGGCATCTCCAAGTCACACTAAATTTATCAATATGCTTTTATCTTTTGGCTCCCTCTCACTCTCTAGCACATCTCCTGACCTTTGTCTAGCTTGTTCTCGCTTCAACCTGTCTCTCTGTAATTGTCCCAGTAAAACTGCTTCTGTCTTTCCTTTTCCTCTCTGCTCTGTTCTTTCTTAAGCAGCTTCTCCTTTAGAGTTGGATATATCTTATCTGTCAAATCTTTCTCTGACTTGCCACTTTGTCTGCCATTCAATTAAACACCACTTTTAGACATGGGTGCTTCCTTCTACAAACTATCTTTACCTTCATTGTTTGGAATTAAAGGTGTAAGGGTTTGTCTACATTCCAGCCAGAAGAACTAAAGGTGTGTGCTATGGGCTGAGCCACATCACAAGTAGAAACTTTTTTTTTTCCCACTAAATAACATAATCTCAGGGACACAGTGTGACCAAATATCCTGTAACATAATCTTAGCACTCTCAAGAATGGGGAGAAGAATTAAGGGTTCAAGGCCAACCTATGTTATGTGACAAGTTCAAGATCAGCCTGGGCAACATGAGACTCTGTTTTGAAAAATCAAAATTTTCCTTATTTTTGAGCAATTGGGTCTTCTACTTATGTTTTGTATCTGACAACATGGCCTACCTACAACAATAATAATAACTTGTGAAAAACATTCTTTTATTCTTTGGATTTTAATGTAAATGCCTGTGGTGTTTCACCATCAGATGCAATGTTGCATATTAGTTACCTACATTAAGGAATTATTCGTTTAAAGAGATTTTTAAAAATTAAGTAGAATCTAAAATTTTTAAACTATTCTCTGAAGTGACTAGAATAGATTTGAAACATCTTTTTAATACAACTTGATCATATCCAATTATGTTAGAACTCCTTAGTAAGAAGTACACAGTGTAATTTCTCCATGACATGTAATAATTCTGTAATGAGTAGCAGTGTGCTGGGCCAACAGAAAGTTTGCCTTTCTGATCTTCTCCTCTTCATTTAAGATTAAGCAATAACTCAAAATCATGCTTTTTAATATCATGCTTATTCCATTATTTTGAGTTTCTGTCACAAATATTTTTCTCCTGTAGGTTACAATACTTCAAATCTGATTAATGCAGAACACTCTGACAGATATTTTATCGAGTTGATTTGTACCTCTAAATGTTTGGAATTTATGCGGTTGGTTGACAGCCAGGCTTGAGCAATAAAATACTGAGAAGTAAAAATGCAAGCTTGTTCTTCGTTAGCATATGTTTTTTTGTATCAGCACCATAAACTCCCACATTTGCAAATTTCGTTCATGAGATGTTTATTGTAGGGAGAACCTTGTAATGTAGATTTCCTCAAGTCAAAAAAAAAAAAAAAAAAAAAGGAAGATGGAGCTTTCTGAGGAAATACATACACATCAGTTACCTCCAGTCTCAGGTACAAATCCTCTGGGAGGCTTCTCTCAACACTGGGAACCAAATTGAGTGTCCCTCTTTGGTGTTCCTCTACTGCCTTGTATGGTACAATGCACAGCCCTGTACAGTGAATGGCTCTGTCTTTCCTATAGATCCCAGCTCCACAAGTGAAGAGTTGCTTACTCTGCATATCTGGCTTTGTGTAGCCTCTCCTTGGTGAAGGGCACGAGGACTGGACAATGGACACATAGAAGGTACCCTGTGAATGAGTGACGCTTAAAAACTCAAAATGTGGATTCCTGTTTTCTCCACATTTTTTTAAACTAACATTTTATAATATGTAAAATATTTCTTGTGGAAAAAGAAATAAAATATAAGTCAGACTAGCAAAATCATAGTGAGATTCTTTTCTTCTTTTTTTTTTGTATTTGTCATGACTTGATTTATATAATCCTACATTGCTAATAGCTCTGTAAATTTTATTTTTTCTTTTTTTAAACATTTTTTATTAATCATTTTTTATTTACATTTCATATGATATCCCCTCTTCCTAGTTACCCCTCTACCAACCTCAAATCCCATCTCCCTCCTCCCTTTGCCTCTGTGAGGGTGCTCCTCTACCCATGCATCCACTCCGGCCTCACCCCTCTAGCACCCCCCTACGCTGGGAGATCAAGCCTACCTCCCTTCCGACTGATGTCAGATAAAGACATCTTCTGCTACATATGTATATGTTCCTGTCCAAAGAAAAGACAGGGACAAAAAATGGGATGGAGACTGAGGGATAGGCCATCCAGAGACTGCCTCACCTAGGGATTCATCTCATCTGCAGACACCAAACCCCCATACTATTGCTGATGCCAAGAAGTGCTTCCTTACCAGAGCCTGACATGGCTGTTCCCTGAGAGGTTCTACCAACACCTGACCAATACAGATGCAGATACTTACAACCAACCATTGGAGGGGACCCTAATGGAAGAGCAAGGAGTTGAAGGAGCTGAAGGGGATTACAACCCCAAATGAAGAACAATATCAACTAACTGGACCACCCAGAGCTCCCAGGGACTAAACCATCAACCAAAGAGCATACATGGAATATTTTTTTCTAATTGCAAATATTATACTTGACAACATGAAGACCTAGTTTTCTTTACGAAGAACATGTTTTACAATTATGTCACAATAATAGAACCTAGAGGAATATGAACTCAAAGCAAATAATCCAAACTGTGTGCCATGCTCCCTTCAACCTAACCCCAGATACCCTTCTCTTCAGGGAGCCTCCCTTGACACTCAGAAGGGATCGAATGTTCCACAGCTGTGTTTCTAGAACCTTCTCGAAAAAAGAAAAAAGTGCATGCTGTGCTTGGCCCTATATACTGAATATTTTATGTCTTCTGCTGTAGTAGGACTTCCTGGATCATGCTTTGGAGCATAGGTCATGTTTCAAGGGTTTTAAGAAGTAGTTTGACACCCAGTCTGGAGTATTGCTGGTCTGAGTCCCTCTAACTCCCTCCCTTTAGTCCAGTGGACACACACTGTTTCAGGAAGTGGCTGTTCTGCCATCTCAGTGTGAGTACCACTTGAAGCAGGTCCTTTGCCCACTGGGATGAATTCAGTCCAGTGAGCAGTTGCCGTTTGTAAGGTGAAGTCACCGGGCATTGGGGATTGCTTATTATTGAAGTAGAAATTAGCTTATCTACATCCTCTGGAAGACAAAATACCAAGTCAGAAAACTGAATAAATGTTTCTGCCATGGTTCCTGTTAGACTGTCACTCAGAGCTGTCTTACATAACAGGCAGGGATATCCTTCTTTGCTGTGATGTTTGGGGCTGTTTGAACGTTTCAAGTTTTAGGGTTATTGTGATTACAAAAGAGATAGGGTGTGACCAGTCGTATTACTATAGGGTTCTTGGTTTTTAAAGCCCTAAATACCAGTAGCTGGGGTGAGCCTTATCACTCTCTGAAGTGCTGGCAGTAAAAACAGGAGTTATAAATGCCACTTTTGATGTGTGTTTTAGTGCCTTGCACCATCCCTGGTTGCTGGAGGGAACAACCGGGCTGGCCATTAATACAGGAGCTGCTTGTGTTACCCAGAGCCCAGCTGATGGATTTGCATCCGTTGGTAGCCTCTCAAACATCTGTAAAGAAAGCAACTCAGATCTTTGAAAAATCACCAGACTCAGCATCCACAATGGGTGTTAGCCCTGTCACTCTGTGAATCCACTAAAAGATGATCTTTTGAGAATTTGTACAAATCTAGTCTTCATTTCTCAATGCCGTATCTATTAAATGCCACACATGAGAATTCTCACCCAAAGTGCAGATAGTGCTCTCCAACTCAAAGGGAGTAACTTCTTTACTTCATTAAATACTTGACTGGAATAGATCCATTGTAGTTGCACCCAGAGAGATATTACTGGCAAATTCTGATCCTCCCAAATCCAAAAGATGGTTGAAACAAAGTTTCTTTGTGATGTTAGCTCACGGGTCTCTCTGAAGAAGTGGACACTGATGGATGCCTGGCGCCATTCATGCTCACAGCTTAAACCAGCTGTCTTGAACTTCCTGGACTTCACAGTTTGGTGAATTCTCAACACCACCTTTGCTCTGGAGAGGGAGTGGTTCAGCCTTCCTGGCTTGGGAACCTCTGAGAAGTACTTAACTCTAGAACCTCTGAGAAGTACTTACTTAACTCTGGAACCTCTGAGAAGTACTTAACTCTGGCTCTGTCTGGTTAGTTGGCCTCTTAAAACCTGACAGTCACAGCACTGGGCAGTAAATGGTGGAGGCTTAAGTTTGAAACAAATTATTTTGAGGAATGGATTTGGAATTTGCCTTGTAATTTGGGTTCTAAGCAAATAGTCTATGCATAGACTGTGAGGTGTACTGAATACATGTGCCATGCTTTTATGACTTGGTATTTATAGAAACTCTAAGAGAATGTCTAAGAAAAAAAAAATAGCAATGGCTAGACACACTTGCTCTGCCTTCCTACCAATCCCTTATAGCTTTATTGAGTTGGCTGATCAACACCTCCCCCCTCCAAATAAAATCTCTCAAAACATTTTCAATTTTCTTTTAAATTTGATTAACCTGAAAGTTCTTATTTTAATATATCCAAGAATAGGACTCATTTATTTTATATGCATGGGTCAAATAAGGATGCTGTAACCTGGAACTCTCAAACTTCTGGGACACTGACACCTCATAGTAAAAGATGAGTTGGTGGGCTGGGGATAAACTCAGGAGTGGAACATCTCTTTTTTTTAGCATGTATGAGGTCCTGGGTTTGATTTTTATAGCAAGATAAACTTCTCCGTTTTCTTCTACTTTTGGCCTTGACATCCTCAACCGGACAAAGGGACATCCCCCCACCACCACACACACACTTATTGAATACTATCTGCCAAGTATTTTTCATATTACTATCATATTTGAGACTCCCAAGCAGACCTCTCCTCTGAGGTCCTTATTTTATCCTCAGTTTTCTCATAAGAAAACAATGTGGCCTTAGGATATTCAGAAAAGCCCAAACCCACTTGGCTGATACACAGTAGAGACTGGGATGGGACTCCTGTTGGGAATGTCACTATGGAGTTAGAGCTGCTGTATCTCATATCTTAAAAAGTGGGTCTGAGTACTGTTTTTAGAGAGAGAGGGAGAGAGCAGGGGTGGGGGGGATTTTGAGAAGGTGGTAGAAAAGCAGAGGTTGAGGACCAGCAGAGAACACAGACCAGTTTGGAGCTGCCCATGCTGGTAGGCACTTTGCTTATTTGACACAAGCTACAGACATCTGAGAAGAGGGAACCTCAGATGAGAGAATGCCTCCATCAGATTGACCTGTGGGCAAGTCCATTGGACATTTAATCTTGATTAATCTTTGATGTGGGGGCACACACACACACACACACACACACACACACACACACACACCACAGTACTGTAACTAGTGCCACCCCTGGGTTCTGAATGGTATAAGAAAGCACACTGAGCAAGCCACAGGGAGCAAGCCAGCGAGCAGCATTCCTCCATGGCCTCTGCTTTAGTTCTTGCCTTGGCTTCCTGTGGTGACAGGCTATAACCTGCAAGGAAAATAAACTCTTTCTTCCCCAAGTTGCTCATGGTATCTATCACAGTAATAGAAAGCAAATTCAGACACTGCCTTTTCATGAAACATAAAGCTAGCCTCCCAGTAGAGGATCCTTACAGGGACAACAGTATAGTCCTATGTCAGAATCTTGTGTTGCTCATACAAGCCACAAGGTTAAGATTTGGGATCTATATGTTGATCAGTACTCTCTCTCCTCTAAGTAGGGAGAGAAATAGTAGTACCGACCTCCCAGTGGTGGCTTGAGTATTAATGTGCTGCCTCATCTAATACACAGCTCAGCTCATCTGCTATTAGTTTTTAGTATCTACAAGTACTAACATGAAAAGGTGTCCTGGGCATGTTGTAGATCATGTGACTAGATGAGACCACTGAAAGGTATCAAGGGCAAATCAGCAGTAAGTGAGATTCTATCCCAAAATATGGATTTGCACATCAGACATGCCCGGAAGCATTGCGTCCTCTTGTGAATTGTATTAGTCTCTGCAGGTGTCACAACATTGTTTTCTTATAAATGTGATACTTTTAATTTTAAAAAACCCTCAGTTGTGTAATAAATATGGAATAGCTATAAAAACAAACAAACAAGCAAGCAAGCATGTTCCCAGGACTGGAGAGATGGCTCAGCAGTTAAAAGCGCTTGCAGGATCTGAGCTCCATTCTCAGCACACATATCAGGTCGCTCACAACTGCCTGTAACTCCAACTCCAGGGTATCAGATACCCTCTTCAGGCTTCTATGAACACCTTTATTCATGTACACACACAAAGAGGTGAAGGGGGATGGAGAGAAAAAGAAAAACGTGTTCCTCTAAACAATAAATCAAAAATAAATAATACCAATGGGAAAGTACCCTAGTACTCAGGTCTCTTCTACGGTTCCTGAATTCCAAGGCACATTAGCAAATGGAACATGACAATTTACTGGCTCGGTTCTTTAATCCCGAGCAAATCATTTAGTGCGGGTGTTTGGCTTAGAGAATTACTACAAACAAGTACCTGAAAGCATCTATACCCTCAAAAGAAAATACTGTCACTAGTGCCTCTTCTGTGAGCTCTGGGAGGCTGTAGCTTCACTTCCAGAGCTCAAAATTGTGACAGCCAGAGCTCTGCAAATAATAACAATATAAGCAATGGCACCATACTGTCTGACATCAGTGGCTTGCTCTCTTTGCAATCTCCAGGCTGACCTCAACACACCCCTCACCCTCACCCCTCTTTCCTGAGCCTCTGAAGTGCTAGGATTACAAGCAGGTGCCCAGCTCATTTGGTTTCGACAAAGCCGAAAGCAAGGATACTCAGGTTCTTTCAAGCATCTTCTAGATCAGTAACATCACAGCCAACGACTAAGATGACATCAGGACATTTAGTGGCTGCACTGTGGCACCTGCATGAGAAAGCAAACCTAGGAATCTCCAAGCCCCACTTCATGTTCAGAATCTCCATTGCACCTCTTGTACAGTGTATGATTTCAAACATACTATTCACCATTAGCACCCATACCAGACTCATTCCAAAATTAGCATTAACAATTAATTTTAATACCTCAGGCAGAGGTGAACAAGGAAACTGTCTCTCCTATACTTTCTCAGTGGGGGTTTTTCTGAAGTATCTACTGACTGAAAAATATTGCTGCCTTCAAGGCACCTCAAATCAGAATAAACCCTGTTTTATTACAAAACATAAATATCACAATAACCAATTGAGGGTATAAAGAAGGGCAAATGTTAGAATATCTGAAGATTTCTAATCAGAATGATTGAAGTCATACTTTCCAGCCTTAAGTCAGGAATTTATGGATGCAAAGACTAATGTGATTTTAATTCAAAATCCAACCAACCACACCAATAAATTCATTTCAAACACGTTAGACTAAAAGCTGACTGCCCTCTGGTGGGCTACTTTTTAAAATATTTAGTGTTTCTTAAAATGAAGTGCTTAAAATATTGTACAGTGGCATGAAATTATTTTACAATGCAATTTGTGAGGATAAAATTATTTGGGAAAGGGGAAGCATTAAACTGTTAAATACCTTTTTATCATATAAATTGAGTTTAGCTGATTTATGATTTTTTAAACTAAATTTTCCATTTGTGAGTAAATGTAGCTGACTTTTCAAATCTCAATTAAAAAACAGAAATAAAAGAAAATCATCTTTCTCATTTTCACTTCAAAATGTTGAGACTCTGATTCATCTTCAGCTGCTCATAAGCAATGGGGGAAAGTTACATGTTTATCAGGGTTGTTTCCGGTATACACCATTTTCATGTAATTTTACTGTCTGAAAAAGAAATGGCATAATCCTATTCCCAATAAAATGTATATTGATTAAAAAAAAAAAGCCTAAAGCTTACCATATCAAAGTACTAGGGCTAATGCTGATATAATATGGGGAAAAGTCAGAGGGTGTCCCAGGCACATGCTCTGGCCAGCCTGGGATCCGGCAGTGTCTCGCCCTCCTCTGTTTGCAGTTCCCCTGAATACTGGGGTGGGCTGAAATCTCCGAACGACACCAAGTCTGTCAGTTTTCATCTGTTTCGTGGGGATTTGCATGTTAACAGCCTCCCAGGCACTGCTGTACCCACTGTTAGCTTCAGCTCAGGATTCTGGCTCTGGTCATAAATTACTTCCTCAGCACCTGTGCCCCATCTTGAGTGAACAAATCCTGTTGAGCGTGATCGAATTCATGTAGGGACTTCAAATAGCCGAAGATGGAAGATACAGGAAAAATCTAAAGGCATATTATTTTAAAACTCTTATTGTCTTTGTGAGGAAAAATCAAAATGTGCGCCGAGCGATTTATCTGGGCGAGTTTCGTGGCTGCTGGCAACGACTCTGAGAGTTCTCCACATCCCTCCTCCCTTCCTTCTTGGTGACTCTCTTAGCAAGGCCTAATATTTTGTCTCTGGATTCCTTTTTTGAATTTGAAAAGGAAACTTACAAGAAAGAGAAGTCTTCTTTTAAGACAAAGGAATTAAAGATTGCAATCAAATCACAAACTCAAGTTAATTCTGTGGCTGTAAATACTCAGCTTTAGGTTAATAAGCACCTGTGCCATCAGTATGTCTGAACAAGTTCCCGAATACAGTCTTTCAGAAACGTTTGTAACACCCAACAACTGGAAGTCAAGAACGCAACGTTTTCAATTGCTACCTAAAAGCTGGGCAGAACAAGGTATCCTAAAACAACTATGCTTTTAAAACTAATTAGCATATGCAGTGACCTTAAAATGTAAAGATGTTACTTCTGTGAGACTAATTTTCTTCCCCAACCCAATAGGAAGTAAATGGAAATACAGAACGGAAGAGTTCTTATCATAGAATTACTGCTTTTAAATTTCGTGTGCGCGCGCGCACACACACACACACACACACACACACGAATAAAATTTTGTACCCCAGTATACTATTTTATAAAGGCTTGCTGGAACTTAGTTGGAAAGTGATAAAACACAAACTAAGCCAAAGTCAGCAAAAGTCAACAGTTGTGGCGGTTTTGTTTTCTGGTCTTTCCTTCTTGGAGGTCAAGGGATGTAGCTGTGTGTGTGTGTGTGTGTGTGTGTGTGTGTGTGTGTGTGTGTTTTCAAAGGAGGTTTAGTTATAGTCTTTCATTAAAAAAAAAAAGAAAGAAAGAAAAAGAAATGTAGACTCTACCTATTTAGCATCATTGCTCACGCCATGTTTTCTGGCAGTTCCCAAATAATACGAATAGAAACAAACCCGTGTAGAGTGTCCATCGAAGGAAAAGAAGCCTCCTTACCCAATGCTTTAGGCAAGTAGAGACTGAAAGACGAGCATGTTTGTGCGTGTATCTACTTAAATACTTACCATGCTACCATTCTCTTGGAGCTTGCAGTCATATGTGCTTTCTGTGTCCAGAAAAATCAATATTCTTATAGTTTTAAACGGGATTTTTTTCTCCCACGTCAGAAATGGGACTCTTCGACCGCGGCGTTGTGGCTTCAGATCCACAGGGTTGGGGTCCGCTCCCGCGCTGCGCGTTGCCTTTTTCATCAACAGAGGGCGCTCTGCGGTTTTCCAAGGATCCCGGCTTCTCTCACGGCCGAGCTGGGCAGCGGGCGAAGCATCAGTTAGCCGCGTTTGCAGGGTTTTTCCCCCCCATACCAGGCAGAAGCTCTTTCAACTGGCTAGTGTATGATTTATTGGAAATACTACTGATCACTGAAACAACATACGTGAATGAAAGGAAACCCCATGATTTTACAAAAGTCGGGTGACCGTGACATCTAAGGCTGCTAACTAACCCCAACCGGATAGTATTGGAAATGATCATAAGCATAGAACGCAGGCTGATACAGTCTTCACCTTGGGAAGCCAGGGCGACAGCTTTATTTACATGGCCTATCCCAGTCCTGAGCGCGCGAGTGTGCCTGGTTGTGTCCTACTTTAATATATTATACTCTTTTATACCTGATACTAGACAAATGAAATACATAATTCCTCGTGAAGTAATCTGCCTAGGTCCTAATTGACACATTAGGAGAGCTCTGAGAAGCTTTTTCTCTGCTGAAGGTTAGAGAGAAGATACCAGATGCCGATGCTATTAATTTCTCAACAGTCCAAAGCACAAAATTTCAGCTGAAAACTTGAGAGAATGAAAAAAGATATATTTCAAGAAAATTAGATTTTTCTCAGAGTATTTGTCCAAGATCTACATTTTTAGATGCATAATTTATTAGATGTTTCAACACAGAGAAGTAATCATAACCAGCTAACTCGAAGATTGCCAGTTACTATCCTTCCCGGCAAAGTTTTACAAATGTCTTAAAGCCACTGTGAAAGTCAGAGCAGCAACCCTAACAGACGCCAGAATCAACATATTTGACAGAAGTGCGCACGCCATCGTAGCCCATTATTTCAAATGAGAATGTTCCATCTCAAGATCCGGAACGATACCACCAATGACAGAATAAACGGGAATGTGGAAGTCAAACAGCATGACAGCAGCTACTCAGAACTAGAAAATAAGAGCATTGTAACGTATAGGTGTGCTCCAAGGTTCTCCTCTGAGAAAATGTGCTCCTCTGAGAAAATGAGCTCCTTTCCCACAAAGGGAAAGAAATGCCAGGTTTCCTTATGTTGAATGCATGTTTGTGTAATATTGAAGATGATGAAACAAATATTTAACAGCTAGGACAGTGCATTCCCAGCTAACTCATCCCTTTATCGCTTGCTGGTTGGAAGATAAGAACCATCCTCTTTCTTTTGCAAATATGTTTGCCAGCAGCTGTTTCAACATTTATAAAGACCATTCTCACTGATTGCCAAATAACCATAAATTTATTTACGCATATTTTTGAGTTGGAGGCATAAAAATAATTACATGTCTGATTAAATCCACTTATGCCTTCGTGTCTTACTAAATCTATAATAGATATGAATCGTTACAATACACTGCATCTAAGTGCATAAATAATGCCATACACATGCAGAATCCAGCTTTGCTGCAGCAGAAGGCAGGCAGTCGTGTACATATACGTAGTTGGGCTGGATTATGAATATTGGTGTGGATTCTGTAACGTAGGACATTAGTCAGAAAGCTGAAATGTTCTTATTAATCATTAGTTTAATTTCTTAAAATATATTAAGTTTTTATTTTATATAAATAAGCATGTCGTAAGAAAGATGGACTAGAAACTCCATGCTTTTAAATGTGCACGTATGGAAAATCATATATTTACTTCCAAGTTGAACTGAATTCTTTCAGATGTGAGTTTCTCTTATTCACAGCCCACCCCCTTCCCACCCTCTTCTCATCATTCTGTCCACCTCCACCCTCCACCTCTGCCACTGTGAACCAAGGTAATTTAAATGATTATAGTATTTTGTAGAAGGTTTTAAGGGATGTTCAAAGTTAAGAATCACGATGCTTAGCAATACTGGTTTGATTCTACTCTTCAGTCCCTGTATTGGACCTGAAATTTTGCTTTCTTTTGATTGAGACTCAGCTTATAATAACTTTAATCACATAATATTTAACCGTATTTGTTATAACACAACACTTGTTAACACTTCATTTTGAGTGTTCCAGCATTATTAATTCATTTGGTATTCATTGCAATAACGTAGATAGTAATGAACTCATCTGGTATTCATGTGGATGCCAGCAGTACTTCCATAGGAATTCTATTGCATTTCAGTATTAATTAAATGTGCTTCCTAATTTTCTTAGGAAAATAGGAATATTATGTATTTCCTAGGTCTGTCTCTTCCAAAGTCATATACTCAAGGCCAATTATGAAGTCATACATATGGTTATTTGTATTTATATTCATGAACATATTTCATATTCAAACAGATAACAAACTAAGATAAATGTCTAGGTTTTTTTTTCTCCCTCTTGTATCACTAAATATCCTTAATGTCAGCATTTCATGCAGACACAGAAGTGATGTTTGTGCTGCATTTCTCGTGTAAAGAAGGAAGCAGCCCTGTTCAAATACAGACAGCGACTTTCTTATAAACACAGATAAATAACCAGAGGGGACTTTGCAGAACAGTGTTCTTAACCTGACTGACGATGCCTCTGTCGCAGGCTGACACTGTGCGAGACACTTCTGTCTCTTAGTAGGTCAGTCAAAATCCTATCCCCATTTGCATCCTTAGCTGGAAACTTGAAGTGGCTTATCAAAGAATACAAATCTATTTTTAAGAGAAATCTAGAATTTACAAACCCTCAATCACATTAAGGTTTTTTTGAAATTGTAACAGGGGCTTTTGATGTGTTCAGGAAAGTAGCCAAACATCCCCATTTCCTTTTCTGCTTGTAGCTAGAATGTTTTTCAGCCCTGTCTAACCAGTCCCTTATGTTAAAGAACAATAATGATTCTAGAGTCTTGCAAGAGCCTTTCAGAGTTGCATCTTTCAGCACTGGGGAAGGTAGGGTAATGAGTGCAGGGAGGGAGTGAGGAGATGACGGTTCTGTGTTAATGTGAGGCTTTTTGTTGCTGAGTATCTTGTTTGGTTTGGAAGGGAGGGGCCTCATCACTGACTTTGAAAAGTGAAATCAGGCAACAGCATAAGGAAGCCAACCCTGGTGGAAAGCTACATCCTCTGATTCTGCAATTGGGGGGGGGGGGAGGATGGTGTTACTTAACTCTTTAATCGTCCTAGCGTGACTTAAAATAGGGATCTTTAAATAGCACTTAACCTCAGCATTATATGCTCACCATTTCTCATGTATGATATAAATGAAAAAATCACTGGTTCCGGAACTCCATCTTTGCCAGAGAAACTGTCACAGTCCTGTGCTGCACACGCGGTAGTTCTAACAGGTCATCTAAAAACAGTGTCTCTGAAATGCTTTAACTCAACCTTGGCATTGTAAGACATCCTCCACCCCGAACAGAACGTGGGACAGGGTCATATGCAGCTGCTGCAGGTGTTTATTTTTCCAGAACAGGCAGAGCTTGTACTGTGATTTTTTTTTTCTCCCACATTCCAGGTAGTGGAAGAGAAAATTCGGTTCACAATTCTACATGTCAGAGAGCAGACAGAAGTAGGTTTTTCTCTTTATGGTTTGTAACGCCTGTTACCTTTAATAGAACCAGGCATGGGAAAACAGGGCAGATTTCTGTTTTGTAGCTTAAGACTGGTGGACTATTCTGACTCCTCTTGACACCTGGATATAATGAAGCACGTTAAAAATGTTGCTTCCTGTGAATTCTAGGCTTTTGTTGATTTCAAGGCAGATCTCGCTTAATGCAAAGCATGCTTCAAAGGTAGGCAACACATTCAGTTTAGCTTTGCTGTCCTTGCTAAGAACAGAGTATCTTCGTGCTGGAAGACAGTAGAATGCCAATGCTGGTTACCTTGATGCTGCCTGTTAAACCGTGGCAGATTCTGTTTTGCCACCAGCAGCAAACAATTTAATTAGGAACACAAAATAGCTGCCTGCTCTATTTCCCCCTGCATGTGGCGGCTCCTTGTCTAAGAATAAGAAACTACCACTATAAAAATCTCTTTCTTCAAGCTGTCTCAAAGGAAACTTCTCCATCCCACTTGTTTCGCTGGGCTTTCTCTGCAACAATTTAGCCTTTCTTTCTAAAAAGACCTTTAGGTATGCAAGGCCGTTTGTAAATTATATGGTACTGGCAATATCATGAAATATCATGACTGAAGTTTATGGGCAGATGAAGGGGAATGAGTTGTAACAAGAATAAATTATACAAGATACACTGGAGGAAGAAACACTGGAGCCAGGAAAATTATTAAACTTTAGAATGGCACTTAATGAGGACACTAAACAAAGTGACCTTCCAAATGGATGGCCACGGTAAATGGGATTCTCGGGGAACTATCTGCCATTATCCGACGAAGAGATTAGGGGCCCCAGCATCATAGCCATATTAGAGAGGAACAGGTGATTGGAGATGAACAGATTCGGTGGCTTCACTGACAAACAATGGTCCCTCAAGAATCTCGCTGAGTGTATGACATGGAATCATGTGCTACTGAAATTAATATCATCTGTGGTTTGGGAGGACACATTCCAACCCTAATTTTGCGTTCTTCCAAATGCAGCTGCCTTAATGAGTAAAAGCTTGCATCGTCTCTGTAATTGATGCAAAGCTATGATGAGTTTATCACCAGAACTAGAAGGCCAGCCACGTGCTACGGCTTTCTCCCTCTGCTGTACTCCATCTGAGAAATGGGGTGGTAATTTCTGATTGTCCCACAGCAACCAACCAACCAGCTACGTCTTTTTGATTGAGGTAGAACTAACATGCAGGAATATACTCAAACCTGCCATATTTTCATTGACTCAGAAAGTGTTCTTCCGCCCCATCCAGTCCATTTTCCCCCACAGCTATTCATGCTAACTTCTGTCACTGTAGGCTAGCTTTGAATGTTTCTGGGATGCATGCACGTATATAATACACAAGCCAGAACATTGACCGCATTTTTACAAGTCTGCATGCTTGGAATCCAGAGGTTGAGCACCAGCTCTGTGATTGCTCAGCTGTGGACAGTAACTTCAGCCTCTCCAGGGCTACCTGAGGGAAGCAGATAGCACACTCAAAATCGCCACACCCCAGATTCTAATGAGAAAAATAAAATCAATAGCTAATTATGGCAGGTGAAGCCTGGCAACCTGAGTGCAATGCATGAGACCCACAGAAGGGAAGGAGAGAACTGACTTCTACAGTTGTCCTTTAATCTTCATGCAGCCACCATAGCATGCACATGTGTGTACAGACACACACACACACAGCACTATAAAGAGATGGGTGTAATTTAAACACAACCATTTCATGAGTTTGTCATGAGTGCTGACTTAGAAAATCCTCTCGTGATGCTCAGAACAGATTCTGTCGCTTGAGTAGTTATAGTAAACGAGGCAGTACTTAAGACAGTAACGGTGGCACATGCCTGCAACCCTAGCTAGCACATGGGAGTCAGAGGAAGGAAGATCACCAGAAGTCTGAAGCTACAAAGTGAGTTCCAGGCCAGTCGGGGATATACAGCAAGACTCTGCCACAGCAAACAGATGGGAATAAAAAGAGCAGCCTGGAATATCCCATCTTTGAGGAAACGAACCATTGTGAACAGGGCATGGTGGCAAGTTTGTAGTCTCAGCATTTGGAAGGTACAGGCAGGAGTTCCAATCCAGTCTGAGCAACATGAGATCCTGTGAAAACAGGCAGACAAACAAACAAAAATACAAATACAACTGGGGGGCTGGAGGGAAGGCTCTGTGATTATGACTTCTTGCTGTTCTTTCAGAGGACCCAAGTTCAGCTCCCACCACACACTTTGGATAGTTCCGAACTTCCTGTAGCTCCAACTCTAAGGGATCTGAGACTGTCCTAGTTTGCTTTCTGTTTCATGCTGGGATGAAACACCATGCTCAAAAAGCAACTGTGGGAGGAAAGGGTTTATTTCAACTCTCAGCTGATAGCTCATCATGGAAGGGAGTCAAAGAAGGAACTCAAAAAAGACAACCTGCATGCAGGAACTGAAGCAGAAACCATGCTGTTTTCTGACTTGCTCTATACAGGCTCTCTCAGCCTGCTTTGTTATATAACCCAGGATCATCCAGAAGAATGGCCCTTCCCACATCAATCACTAAGGAAACGTCCACAGACTTGCTTACAGGTCAGTCTGATAGAAGCAATTCTTCAATTGACATTTCCTCTTCCCAGATATTTCTATGTTCTATAGGTCAAGCTGGCAAGAACTTACTCGCAGCGAGACTTTCTTCTGACCTACGTAGGCACTGCACACATGCGCACATAGATATAAATGAAAAAATTTAAAAATTTAGAAAACCCAAACCATGAGAATGAAAACAATTATTAATAACAAAATATTAATGACAAAACCCCAAACCATGAAAAATGAAAGCAAAGGAAAACATTAATGTCAAAATATATTTGTATGAATTTTACAATTACCTTGGCATATTAGTTTATTTAGAAACAACTGCCAATAGGAACAGAAAGATTTTAGAACTAGACAAGAGCTGTTGTTTGAATGTGAAATATCCTCCATCTTTTGAATGCTCTGGCCCCTGATGGATGTGTTTTGAGGGCTGGTGGAGGTAGGTTAGCAGGGGCAGGTCTCTAAAACGTATCCCTACTGCCCTGTACTCTCTGTTCTCTGACCTGACAGGAGTCAGGAGCTGCTCCTTCACGCTCCTGCCATGACGGATGAAGATCCATTGTCATGCCTTCTCCACTGTGGTGTACTGATCTCTCTGAAATGGTGAGCCACCATAAGCTACTGACAGTGTGGTCCAGGGACCAGGGTGCCCGCTTCACCTGGAAGCCCGTAGCAATGCAAAATCACAGGTCCCATCCTTAATGACAAGCATGAAGTTAGAACCAGGAAGCATTGAGCTAGGCCAGTCATAGATGGGAAGTACTGAAGACTAAACACTGTGCCACTTCCTTCCATGGAAGTATGGTAGCAATGAGGTTATGAACGACTGTATATTATTGACATGATGAGTACAGCCATGTCAAAGACTCCAGTGCCTCAGATCCGTGGAAATGACAAAGCTGTCCTCTGGTCCAAGTATGGATGTTAGCAAGGATGGCCTTTGAGCAAAAAACAATGTACAGATGAGCTATCAACCACAGCTTCCTGCTTCCAGATGACTGCAACCTTAGGCTGCTCCCCTGCAGAGACCTGACAAGATGAAAACCTGCCTCCTTGCTCAGTAATATATAATAAACATTGCTGGTGTGTCTACATCAGAGTACACAGCCCACCAGATTCCAGCTTTTCTGTACATGTCTGTCTGTCTTTTTTTTTTTTCCATCCCATTTTTGCCTCCAGCTGTGGGTCACAACAACTAGAGTCCATAGGTCTTGGACTTTCTTCAATGTCTTCCCCAGCAGAGCTATGAAAAACGTATCTGTTGTAGCAATATTAAAAATGCATAAGTGAACCCAAGTGTTTGCACTAAGCATCACCCATGACAGAGTCATTTCCAACCTCTTATTATAAAAATAATTAGCTGCATTTTACCTCACCCCAAATCCTGCTATTTCTATGCAGAAGAATCAGGTTAAGGTCTTGGCTGTTTGGGCTCTGTTCTCTGACATTGTCACAGTGAGACATTGGCCCCAGTTGTCTCTGATCTGAGTTTCACACTTGTTATTTAAACTCAGATTTGCTCATCTGCTCTGAAACCAATTTTAATTTACAGGAATCATAGAAATTCCAAGATTCTCACAGATCTTGAGTACTAACCTTGATAAATTTTTAAAGGAGAGAAAATTAGCTTAGGGCTCATCAACTGCTGGAGTAGAATAGCACACTGTTCTTTCCCATCACAATTTTTTCACATAATATTAATACTTTTTGGGAAAAACAATGAAATGATTGGTTTTAAAAGACAAAAAAATGCTAGTTAACCTTTTTAAAAGGGTAGGTATAAAATTATACTAACAACAAACTGCTACAAAATGTTCAAAATGTTTACTCTCAGCTTCTAATACTTACATTGTCACAGAGCATCCACAATCAGTTACAGCCAATGCTGGTGATCTTAGAAATGCACTCTCTAACAGCTAAGGCATAGCCCAGACCAGCTTTAAGCTACCGTAGGAACTGGTCAAGACATCAATGACTCAGTATCTCCACCCACAGGCAGCATGGGAGGCCTCTGACATGTTCTCCACAATCGATCTTAGGATGCTCAGTAACCTTTCATTTCTTGATGTGTTCATTTATCCAACTATATAATTAATGTCAGACCTCTGTGATCTAACACAGTGTAACACAGGATCCCCATTTTTAAAACCTCATGTGGTTCATCTACGGCATCCACAATGCTCTTCTACCCAGACGTCTCCATCTTTCCTTAGGACTCTTAATGCTTGTCTCTCCCAAGCACTGTGACCTCAGGACTCTCCTGAAAGTGGCAAACCCTTGCTTCATCTGACTCTACACTATATGACCACACACCGTAAAATTTGAATCTATGTCTCTATTTAATGAAAGCCAATGGTCAATCACTTCCTGTCTATCAGGGGGCAAGAGCTAGTTAAGATGGAGGTAGGAAAGTTTTGTCTCCATTACTTGGTGCTGTGTCTTCACCCCCAAATCTTCTATCTCAAGCCTTTTCTTCATGCCTTTGGTAAAATAGCCTTCCACAGTGCTGACTCCTTCGAGGAAGGCTGCAGTGGCAGTGGGCTTTGGATGTCTTTGAATTCCCTTTCTCCACTTGTCTCACCACAGCCCTATAATGTCTCTCATATGGTAAGAGCTCAGAATTTATGGAATGAAACTTAAAAGAACTTACAGTTTGATACAAAGACACTTCTTTTGCTTTAGGAAAAGACGATAGACACTGCCATCCTGAATTGTCATTGCCAACTGGCTCCCAGCTCCGTGCTCTCCTGATGCTCGTATGACTCCTGTATCTCCTTGCTTCTGTTCTCATGTCCTTCCTCTGCCATATAAATACATATTCGACTTTGAGTTCTAATCCAGCAGCCACATCAAGCCCATACTCAAGGCAGTCTGTCCCAGAAGCCAAAGAGGCAGAAAGAACCTTTGTCTCTTTGAATGTGTTTGTGAGTATATATGCCATGTGTGTGCAGTTCCCACGGGGGCCAGAAGAGGGCATCAGATTCCCTGTAGTTGGAGTTACAAGTATTTGTGACTCACTTGTGGGTTCTGGGAACCAAACTTGGACTTCTATGGAAGAGCAGTACTTTATCTTAACCCTGAACTATGTCTTCAGCCCCAAACCAGACAGAGGCATAGCATGCCAGTACAACCAGTAAGGGTAAGGTCAAAGGCATGGGGATATATAGACTGTGGTCTGGTGGCGACCCTCCAGAGACCCACCAGCAGCGCCAGCTAGGAGTTACCTGTTTCCATGAGTGTCTTCCTTAAGGTGCAGTTCCACTGTGTACAAGTGAGATTATAACAGTGCCTACACAGACCCACACTTAGGACTATGTGAGGCTATTCTCAGTGTGGTGTAGTAGCTACTACTCCCAGCTAAAGATCTTCTCAGTTTATCACATGACTTCTAACAAACAAGGTCTCCAGATACAGTGCTCTGCCATCCAGAAAATACCCTGTCCTGCAAGATTTCCAAGGAGAACTTGGTTTCAGTATTGCATTGCCTCATGTTGATTGAAATGATTGAGAAAATTAACCCAGAAAAGGCAAAATTTCCATCTCTGCTAGGGAGTTAGCAAGGAGGCAACAGGAAAAATCAAAGCTGGCTGCAACTTGCTTAAGAGAGGTTCTATGTGGGAAGGGCACCTACCTCTGCTTGGCACCTCCTGTCCCAGTCAGAAGGCCAAGGTGAAGACCCTGTGTGAGAGTTTGCAAGAACCCTCAAGGCCTGTTCTGGGTGTTCTGATTCTAAGAATCAGCAGCTACACTTTGAGTAATGTGGCCAAATGGAAGCCTGCCTTAGAAGCCCCGTGTGGCTAAAGAGGGAGCATTTCTGAGTCCTAGGTCTTTGGATGTGACCAGAGTGTGCATTTATGGCAAGTTTCCAGAGGCGATATCACTGAGGTGGGGCCACACATCAGGAACCAAGTCTCTACACCGTGGTTTCACTAGTAAAAGCCCAAGCTAAGGGTAAAAGTCTCAAAATAGTCTTCCTGCTGAACTACTTAGAAGAAGAAAGGAGGAGGAAGGGAAGGAGGAAGAGGAGGTCATTCTCTTCTTGGATTGCCACAATTTCTAGGTTCCCTTTGCCCATCGGGGTTTCACTTTTCATGTGTGTGTATGCACGTGCATGTGTGTATGTGTGCACAAGAAACTCATCTATGCCATGTTACACTTAGCCATGTTGCCAGAGATAAGCATATAATAAAGGGTTGTAATCATTCGTGCCCTGCTTCAGAAAAGTAACCATTAAGTCAGCAGTTCAGAGTTAAGCATAGGTTTTTTTTTTTTCATCAAAAGCAGAAAAATAAATAAATAAACATTCAGCTATAGTGAAAATTTAGCCAGAGGATAATTTGATAAGCCAGTTAAAGAAAACCAAAATACTCTTTCTTACCAATTGAACTTGCCCTTAAATCCCAAAGCTTTTCGGTATTATACTTACTACATTTTAAATAAGTACACATAGGAATTATTGAGTAGTAAATCTCTCCAATATAAAACACTACATCCTGGAAGCAAGCTGACTGAGAAATCAGGAGAACTCCAAGGAAGCTCCTTAACACGGGAAGTAAATAACTAGAATGTCTCAGGAAATCCCTAAAACTTAACAAATACACAAGGCTCCTCCTTCCCCAAAGTTACATAAGCAGTAAGGGCTGCTAGGAGAAAAGATTGTCCATTTTGTCCAGCTGTCTGCAAGCTTCCCAGGGAACTCCAGAGTTCCAGCCTCTGTGAGTCATCTCCCATGGGATGGCATTTGGTGGTGCTGTTTTGTGTGGTTCCTGCTCCTGTGAGTAAACCCTCACCCATACTCCTGCGAGTAACCCCTCACCTATATTCCTGTAAGTGACCCCTCACTGACACTCCTGTGAGTGACCCTTCACCTATACTCCTGTGAGTAACCCTTCACCTATACTCCTGTGAGTGACCCCTCACCTATACTCCTGTGAGTAACCCCTCACCCTTACTCCTGTGAGTAACCCTTCACCTATACTCTTGTGAGTAAAAGGAATAATCTTGGTTAACCACACTGGACTTTGGTGATCTGGTCTGTCATCTTTTCCTTATGTGAGGTGAGTAGACATTTGTTCATGTCTCCTCAAGATGAGTGTCATACAATTGGATGGAGAAACTTAGAGTCTCCTTTAAATGAGAAGATGGAAGTAACTAAGTAAAGACTACTCAACATTGGGAGGATTTGACTGGAAAAAGAAAGGAGTACAGAAACTTGCAAATTTTCTTTCCTATTTTCTATCTTTCTCCCTTGTGTATAAATTCTTTCGGTATGAAATTTGAAAACTCCTTTTTTGATGAATAGTAAACTTTTCTTCATAATACCAGAAACCCAACTTTCCTAGGTTTTATCTAAGAATGTTTTAATTTACTTTAAAAAAAAAAAAAAACAAAAAACAAACTTTTGAAGTGGCTACCTTGGGAAAACTTAGAAACTTTCCCATATTGTATATTACCCAGAAACACATTTAACCTTTAATTTGGCAAAAAAATGGATTTTGATGAGACACTGTGGTGGGGGTGTGAACGGTTGCACTCACTGACGGTGGCGGTGGGTCATAACCTCTATGAACAGTGAGCTGTAGTAACCGTTACATTGAAAAAGACACACAACCTTTGACCTAGCAAGTCCTACTCTAAGAATTTATGTTAAATATTTTTTTCCATGTGTAAAAATGATACTCAGTGAGGTGTCGTTTGTAATACCATGTTTGTCAGCATGTGCCTGAACTTTTTTTTATCCAGATAACAGAATATCATGCAACTGTTAAACTCAGTGTATATTGGTATGGGGTAATGCTAAAGAGACAATAAGAATAGATTATGTCTGTATTAGTTTCATATATAATAACTCTAAAGTACTACAGAAAGCGCTGATATAGTATGAATGAGTAGGATATTTCGGGTACAAGGGAAACTGTCATCATAGTCCTCTTGGAGCCTTTTGAATTTTATATGCTCAGAATCTACTTACTATTCAAAATAAATTTAAAAAAAATTAAAACCCTGGTCTAGAGAGATGGCTCAGTGGTTAAGAGCACTGACTGCTCTTCCAGAGGTCCTGAGTTCAATTCCCAGCAACCACATGGTGGCCCACAACCATCTGTGATGATATCTAATGCCCTCTTCTGGTGTGTCTGAAGACAGCTATATTGTACTCACATACATAAAATAAATAAATAAATCTTAAAGATTTAAAAAAGGAAAAAAAAAGCCCTTAAAAGTCTTATATGAGAAACAACCCTGAAATACACAGGTTTAGATCAGTCTAAATGACCTGATTGTGAGTGTAAACTTGTCATAGGTTGGGACTGGAGAGATAGCCCAGAGGTTAAGAGTACTTATTTGCTCTTGGGAGGAACTGGGTTTGGGTCCCAGAACCCATATCAGGCAGCTCACAGCTGCATATAACCCCATCTCCAGATGATTCAACACAGTTTTCTGGCCTTTGAGGGTAGTGAACACTTGGAGTACACATACAACCACCCAGGCACATACAGATATATAAAGTAAATAAATAAGAAAAAAATTAAAAGTACTTTAGCCAGGCATACTTTTAATCCCAGGAATAGGGAAGCAGAGGCCAGTGAATCTCTGTGATTTGGGGATCAGCATGGTCTACATAGAGTTCTAGACCAGTCAGGGCGGAATACAAAGTGAGACTCTCCCCAAAACCAAAAAACAAACAACAACACAAATAACTTATCACAGTTGAGTTCACCTTATCTAAAATCTTGGGACACGAAGTGGTTTGGATTTGAGAGCTTGAGATATCTGCTTATACAAAATGAGATGTCCTAGGTATCGAACCCAAGTCAAAAGTCAAAACATTATTTATGTTTATATATGCCTTTTACATTGAGCCTAAAGGGCATTTTGTAAAGATTTTCTTACTGAGCCTGAATTGTGATTTCTGCCTATCCTGTGAGTCAATTTTCAATCATGAAATCATGTTGACACTCAAGACTTTTTGAATTTGGGAGAATTTCTGATCTGCACTTTTTAGTATAAGCATACTCAGTCTATATATACCAAAGGCAAAGGTCTTATCATCCAGGACCATACAAACTCAAGGCCAGAAAGCTACTGCTTTTTAGCCACATATTTAAAAAATAAAAATAAAAACTAAAACACGGCCATTTTTTCCATGTTGACTAAGTTGAAAGCATGTCTCTGTAAAGTTAGATAAAGGAAGCCTTGTAGCCACCGTTAAATGCCTTCACTACAAGATTTATTGCCATAATTGTGACAGAGCAAATGATTTTTTTTTCTGGCAGCAAAAATAGTTTAAAAAAGAAACTAGGTATTTTTTTTTTCTTTTCCCAGCAAAGTGTAGATACCCCAAAATTACATGGTGTCACAGAGCATGCCATAGTTAGAAAAAAAATGATGCCCTGCCTTTCCAGTCTTATTAAGAAAATTACACACTTAACTCTTTGTGCCTTTGAAGGATGCCTCTGTCTGATGAACTTTGTTATTAGAACAGCATTCAGCTGGAAATTGTGTATTCAAACCAACTCATTTCAGAGTTAGCAAAGCAAGTTCTAAAATAAAGTAGAAATGTCATAGCAATAGATACACACTCTGCAACAGGGGCTGAGCACTCCAAGACTTTAAAGATTTTTTTTTTAGGTTTATTTATTTTGTTTTATGGGTGTGAGTACTTTTCCTGTTGTTTGTCCTTATGTGTGTCCCATGCATGCCTGGTGCCCTCAGTGGTAAGAAAACAGTTTTGGATCCCCTGGAACTGGAGTTGTGAGTATTTGTGAGGCACCATATAGGTGCTGGGAATTGAACCTGGGACCTCTGAAAGAACAGCAAGTGAAATGGCTAAGGCATCTCTCCAGCTCCACATTCCAAAACTTTTCGTGGAGCTTGTGGCAGAGGGAAGAGCAAGAAATGCAAACGTTTCCTTTCACGAGATGATAAACGAGTGGGTTATGCATGTTCTCCCCCTGGAGACCATGTCATTCAAACATTTATTTATTTATTTATTCATTCATTCATTCATTCATTCATTCATTCATTCATTTATTTATTTTTGTACTGCCCTCAACACACCTGAGAGGTCCCTGCCAGCCAACCACACAAGTGTTCATCTTTTCCTTACATGCTTGTCTTGTCTACTGCTTGTGTCACCAACTCCCGGTTTCATTACAACGTGTCGGGAGATAGAAATGTAAACGATGTACAGTTTCTGTCCTCCAAGGATTTGGAGGTTTGTAGAGAGAAGGTTGGAAGGTGGTGAACACAGAAACAGATCTAAGCAATGCCATATATGAATTGGGATAAAAGAAAAAGCAAATCCTTTGTGGTACACATGGAAGCCATGCAGTTCAGTCTGAAGTGTGGTTTGTATGTCTCCACAGTGATGGATTGTAGACCATCACTGTGGAGAAGAAAAACAAATCTGAAGGGAGGAAGTGTAGCTCAGTGGCAGTGTCCCCTGCCATGCATGAGGTATGATCGTCAGCAGAAGGAAGGAAAGATGGAAAGAAGAAAGACAGGAGGGGGGAAGTAAGGGGGAAAGGAAAGAGGGAGGGCTGACCGAAAGGCATGCAGTACTGGATAAGGAGTTTTATTTGATCTGTAGGGGTGCTTGCCTCCCCCTCCCCCTCTCCCTCCCTCTCTCAGTTAGTTGACTAATATTTTTCACTTAGTAGCTTCCAATCACTTTTAAAACAAAAAATAATAAGAAAGATTAGTTAGGGACTAAGATAGTGTTTAATAAATGATAGCTTTCACTTTTAGGCTTAGCAAATACGCACAGTGGATGTGTACAGGGTAGTCTGCATACCCTAGTCCCCTACCACAACCTAACAAAATGCAGCCTCCACTGAGTGAATATCTCTTTCTCGCTCTTGCTCGCTCTCATGCTCTCTCTCGTGTTCTCTTAGGTATATGTATTCAATGCGGCTTGGGTAACGTCACCAAAATTCCAGGTACAGAACACAAGGATAAACTGAAATGGGGATGAGGAATCTCCATGTGATGCTTCGGGGTGGAGGTCAGTCAGCCTCATAATGCTGCTACTGACAGTCAGGAAAAGGAGGTAAGGCAAGTCAGACTGAGAAGCAGGGTCCACACAGGAGACTCCCAGAACCTCAAATGTGTGAGCCAGGGTGGACTGTGAGAAGTATGCAGCAGGAACTATGGAGTCTACTTACATCAGAAGGCTACACTACACAGCTTCAAGACTTAGCTATAGCTATGTTGTAGCACACAGCCAGCATAGGAATCGAGACTGTAGTAGTAATCAGATTGTTTTCTCAGAATCTTGCTTGTGCAGAACTGGAAGCCTACACAGGCCCATCTGACAAGCACAGCTCACGGACACATCACAAAAGGTACTGTTTGAGTGGACAGTCAGCTGAGGACCCTGCCTTCAGCATATGGCCATTTTAAGGGACAGTGTATGTCCACACTGTATAGACAGGATAAAATGTCTTCAAGTAATGTATTAACACTTTTTTCTTCCAATATACATCACACTCACATTTGTTGTATGCCCTTGACTACCTTCCATTTCTAGAACTTTCACAGGCTTCCCCAACGGAAGCTGTAGCCATTAAGAATAACTCTCCATTTGTCTCTGCCACCCCAGTAGCCACTGTTCAACTTTTAGTCTCCATGACTTTGACTCTTCATGGATGTCTTCTGTCAGTAGGAATTTTCTTGTAGCTAGTTTTGATGTAAAGTTGCTAAATTGCTTTCATTTCTGTGCTTCACCGAAAACCCCAACACATGTTCCTGATTAGATTTGGCCTAAGGATTGAAACCTACAGGCTCAACTGTTCCTTGTTTTTAACATTTAGTGCATCTGAAAAGAAGCAGGTAGATAAATTTCAAACTTAGCAACTAAGTATAAATTAGTTTCTGGGTGGACTCATCTGCTGGTGTGACCCATTGTGTAAAAGTCTTTCTTGCTGGCTATAGGAGCCTCTAGCTTCCATTTTTGATGTCTAGTGTCCCTTTCTCCAAGAAGGATAAAGTGGCCACTATTGTAAATAGTACTTACCTTACTCCCTGGAAGTGAAGGGTCCATGAAAATTGATAGTACACAGAGAAACAATTTCACAGCTATTTCTTTTACAATATAAACTAAGTGGCTTCAAATCTTTACTGCCTTCAGCCAAACAACATTGCTACAATTATGTTACATCCTGGCTCTGAACAGCAAAATGCCCAAATACTAAGGAAATGGATGTTTTTAATCTGCTGATTGTATGTGCTTTCAATCTTTTTTTTTAATGCAAGAGTTACTTACCTGCTTGTGTTATTAATTCAGTTCAGTTAAGCAGAAAGGAATTCTCTAGAATAGTTGTTGCCGTTAGTCTAATTAGTGTTTAGCCTCTGCATCATTGAAGGAAAAAGTCTTTTGATATATTTCTTGTGGTTGAAAAATAATGCATGTAAATTATTTCAAGTACAGATATTTTAAAGTAGAAAATTTAAAAATTACTCATAAAACATTACCACCAAGGGATAATTGAATGCCAATTTCATGGTATTTTCTTATAAGTATATATTAAATGTGCCTATGGTATCCTTCTCTTTATACTAAAATGTATCACATTTTCCCAAGCCACCAATTGTTTTTAGAAGTAAAAAATTGGCTGTAATAATGTTCCATAATATGGTTTGTACTTAATTATTTTCCCGTTTCTCCTATTTTAGGGAGTTACTAGTAGGGAAAGGCAGTTTGTCCTGATGGTTCAGAGAAAAATCCCAGTGTCTTCCCTCCTTCCTCATTATGATTCCTGGCAAGTCGATACATTGTATAACACCCAACATGCGAAACCACAAAGCAGGATGGAGATCACTTCAGAGAATCATCTGAGGACTGGCTGTGAGTGTATGTTCATCAGCTTTCTGTTGCTATGGTGACATAATGGCGGCAATGAAACACAAAGGAAGGCCTATCTGAGTTTACTGTCTCACAGGTTTTGATTCATGGTCACTTGGTCCTTTTCCTTTGGGCCTGTGACAGCTCCTTGTGTCACATCACAAGCACATGGCAGAGGAGGCTACTCTTCTCAGGGTGACAGATAAAAAGGAGATGAGCCCAAATTCCCCATCAAGGGTATGTCCCCAATGGCCAAGCATCCATCCACCAGAGCTAAAGGATTCACCCTAACCCCATGTCACTCCAGGGTGGGTACCAAACCTTCAACTCCTGTGTCTCTGAGAGACACTTCTAAGCCTTAACAGTGTGTAGAAGCCTCCCAGCAGCCTTCCTTATTTGACAGAAATAAATGGCAGCCATGGATATGAATGAGGAAAATTGCTTGTCTGGAAACTGTGAAAGCTGCTAGTTTGACATGCCAAATTTTGATACAGCGAGAATTAGCATTAAGAAAAGAGTTCAATAATAGGAATAATTCAAGAATTCAATAAGAGGAAAGGTATGCATCTGGATCATCCATTGTTTTAAGGCAAAGCACTCCACAGCACAGTCCTTGAAACATGATTCAGCCTTTTCTCAGAGTCACTTGCACAGGTACCCACAGCTGGCAGCTGAGCTGGGCTGAGAGATCCAAGATAGTTTTTCTGGTATCATCTTCAATGAGAAACCTCGATTCTCATTCTTCTGCCCCTGTGTCCACGTGGAATCTGTCTCCTTCAGCATCTCAATAAACATCCTTCCTTCTGACATGGAGTTCTTTAGACCGACGGAAAGTCAGACCTGTCACTGTGTTTATTTACAAAAATAAAAAATTGCTATCTGCCCTTGGGGGTGCATGGCTATCACCTCCATACTTCAGGGGCAAAGGCAGGGATTTGCCTGAGACAGACCTGATTTACACAATGAGGTTCACAATAACCTCAGACACTGCCTCAAGTAAAAAACAAGTCAAAACTTAGGCACATCATGGAAGAGTTAAATGGATCTAGTAACCATATATAACTCATATGCTCTTCATGAGGTCTATAAGGGGCAATTTCTTCCTGACCTCAGAACAGGGCAAGAGCTGAGCTTCTCCTGAACAGTACTTCCTTTGCCTGATGTGTGCTGTGACTGGTGCGCATATTATAGCTGCCTACACACTTACAGATGAACACTTACAATCTACTCTTAATTTTCAATAACAATATACATTGTTATTATCTATAGTGTCCTTGTTGTACATTGATATACTGGATATAGTTCTCCTACTTATGTGGAATATTTTAAAAGGATTTATAAAGGGACGGGAAAGATGGACCATCCGTTAAAAGCACTTATTCCTTGCCCTTCTGGAGAACCCAGGTTCGAATCCTAGCACCCACATGTTGGCTCACAGCTGTTGGCCACTTCCTCATTCAAGTGTTTTATCAGATTGTTTGAACATTAAATTTATGATCACTTGCAATCCAAATAGTTACCCGAAGTTTGTATATTTGTGAGCATTTACGTTTATTGTACATTTTGCTTTCTAAACTTGTTGGCACATTTTTTTAGAGACATGCAAGAGAGAGGCTCTTCTTTTGTGATGCCAATATATTTAAGCATTGGAATTTGGGTTTGGGTTGTGGCTTTTTCTGCCTTGACTTTGAAGTCTGCATTTTTATTTAAAGTTTTTGTTGATTCTTTGTGATTTGCACATCATGCACACCAGTCCCACTCTTCTCCCTGTACCCTCACATCTGCCCTCCACCCTTGCAACCTCTCTCACCAAAAGAAAATGAAACACACACACACACACACCAACACTTGGAAGACATCCAGTTGTGGAAGCCATAGTGTGTTACTGTGTGTCCCACAATATACACTTCTGTCCACACATCTTCACTTTGCAAATGCTTATTGCAATGAGTCATTGGTCTGGTTTGAGGTGTCTGGCTTCTATTATGCCATCAATACTAGATTTTCACTAGGACTTCTGGTTATCCTGTTGTTGCCCTGTGTCATGAAGATCCTGCAGCTCTGGGTCAGGAGGACCAGCCCTTTGGTGCCTCCAACAGTTCACAGATGGTGTAGATTTTGTGGTGGGCCAACTCAGATCCCTGGATCTGTACCTGGATGATAGCTGGATCTCCTTTATCCACACCACCAGGTGAGTTCTCCAGCACTACTCTGGCTAGGTTACTCAATGCCACCATCAGCAGGAGGCAGGGTCAGCTCTTGGGCTAGCTTATCTGCATCTATACCTCCATAGACAGTTCTACTCTGCTGCTCAGACAAGGCACAGAGCACCACTCTCCCAAGTGCGACAGCCAGTGAGGGGCAGGAATTAATTCATTTGTTTTCATGACCTCAGGTCTGCTTTCCAGACTACTATAGGTGACAAGAGGAGCCGTGAGGAGGGGCGATCACCTCCACACCCACTGTATCTCACAACAGAAAGTCTGTGTTTTTTAATTTGTAAAAATTATGCTTTTGTTTTTCTTTTATCCTTTAACTCCAGAGTTATCTACAAGAGATCCTCCTCCAACTTCTACACTTAGAGTTGAACCATGTTATGAAAGGCCTTAAAAAAGGTCTTGATAAAAAGACCAGGCAAGGAGTTCTGACCATTCTTTCTCATAGAGTTTATAAAACACCAAAACCCAGAACCAAACAAACATAAAGAGGGATTTCTCTCTCTCAATATTAAAATTTGTCTGCTGTGCTGTGTAAGTAGACAAACTTCAGTTGGTTTATGAAATGGATCATCAACCCCTTGTTCTCTAGGGAAAAGAATTCCTATGACTTGAGGTTGAAGGTGTGAGCACTGCTTCACTCACACCAGATAGTTTTCAAATGACTATGTTGTTTATATTCAACATCAAAGCAAATTTACCTTTTTTCTTGCATAGTTTTCTTATTTCAGCATATGATTTCAGTCATGTGATTTGTTATCAGTGACTAAAATTTTGAGCATATGTTCTCTGTTTCTAGTCACCATTTGAACTGCACCATAACAGAATGTCAATCCAGGAGTAGAGTTGGTACTTCCTTGTGAAAGTATGAGAGTCTAGCAAAGTCCAGGTGACTGAAATAAAAGGCACATAAATGGACTCTACCTGTGTGCAAAGGCTAGCCTAAGAGGCAGAGCACTGCTCATGAGTAGAAGGGAGTTTCTGGGAAAACGACCGAGACCTGGGCATCTAGCTTAGTGGCTTCACACTAGAGTGAAGCCTTGCACACATGAAGGTGTGGTCATCTTCACTATTAGAAACGTTACCTTGGGCTGGAGAGATGGCTCAGTGGTTAAGAGCACTGACTGCTCTTCCAGAGTTCCTGAGTTCAGTTCCCAGCAACCACACGGTGGCTCACAACCATCTGAAATGGTATCTGATGCCCTCTTCTGGTGTGTCTGAAGACAGCTACAGTATACTCATATAAATAAAATAAATAGATCTTTTTAAAAAGAAAAAGAAATGTTACCTCTACTCTAATACACAGGTGAGGACTGAAGCCCTCAAGGTTCTGTTTCTAGAACCTGGGTGGAAAAAACTTTAGGAAGAAAATCTTGAAGTCAGGTATGTAGTAATGTTCCACAGTAGCCATGATATCATCTCAATAAAGCTTTCAAAATGCTTTGCTTTGAGGAGTACTGTTGTTTATCATGTACAAAGGCATAGCAGCAGCAACAGCAATCTGTTGGTTAAGGATATTCAAAACAAATGGATGCCTTGATTATTAAATACCAGTCAAAACTTGGGAAACATCATATTAACCATGGTGATATCAAGTACCCCAATGGCTCAGACCCAGAGGGATGACCAAGCCTTCTTCTGGACCAAGTACAGATAGGAATGATCAACTTTTAGCTAAAAGCAGTGCATGCAGAAAGTAGCTACCAGAGCTTTCTCCTCCCTGGCATTTATGGCCTGAGACTTCCCCATATAAACACCACCTACCCAGATTAGCCAAACCAGTTTCCTCATTCATTCATATACAATGAGCCAAACATCTCCATTCAGATGTATAAAAAATAAATAATTAAATAAACACATAGATAGATAGATAGATAGATAGATAGATAGATAGATAGATAGATAAAAGAGTTCCCTGGGCTGACAGGACTGATGGAGGCTACAGCTCCAATATCCCATATCCACAACACTTCATGTCAAGAGTATATTTCAACATCAGGAGCCTCACTGCTAATATGTGAAGAGACAGTGTATGTTGTCCAAAAGACACAAAAGGGGAAAATATCTTCTCACCGTGGCAGGGTCAAAAGGTTCATGTAGCTGCAAACATCAGCTTATATTGTTTTGCCAAAAAAGTATCAACCCTGAGAATGTTCCAAAGAGTAGAATTTTAGCAAGAAAAATGAAGTAGAAACTTAGCAAGAAAGTAGCCTAGAGGGCATATGTCTGGAAATCTACTAACACTGAAGATCTGTTTCTAAAGGGAATTCTTCACTTACACACCAGAGTAGATGAAAATAATTTTTAAAAAATATTTTAAACTTTTAATTTTATTTACATGCATGGGCGTTTGCCTGAATTTGTGTCTGTGCACCACATGCCTGTTTGATGCCCACAGAGGCCAGAAGAAGGCCCCCATCCCATGTGGGTCAGGGGTTAAAGATGGCTATAAGACCATGTGGGTACTAGAAATTGATCCCTGTTCTATTGAAAGAGTGACTAGTCTCTTTAACTGCTGAGCCATCACCCTAACCCAAATGGAAGTGGTTTTTACAAGTCAGAGTCTCTCAAAATATGAGAACAAGAAAGAGTGCTTCTGCAAGTAGCAGCCTCCAAGCATCCAGCTCCTGGTCCTGATGCTGCCCGAATATCCCTCAGACACATCATCTTCTTCCTATTACTTCTCTAGAGTTCAAGCAGATGCAAATCTGACTGTTGTATGGTGGACAATTATTTTGCAAACCAACTTCACTTGATGTTGCAGGCATAAGCAGCAAAGTGCTAACAGCCATGCAGGCTTGACTGAGTGATGCCAGTCTTCAGTCTGACCAGACAGGAAGCCTTCAGAAGGGCCATTTCCTCCCACTGGGGGTTGTTTAATTAAACAAGTGTCAAGGGAATTTAATGGATCATGTACTGACAAAAATCAGCTAAGTGGGTGATTGTTTTCTTGATGTTCCTGGTCCTAAGAGAATAGAGAATGTCGAATGCTTATGGACTTGGGTGAAAATATTAGGACACAGGGCTGGAGAAGCTGTATTCTGTAAGAACATAGTGCTATTTAGGAGCTGAGATTTTAAACCAATGTTGACTCCAGTTCCTGAACAAGGCTCCTCTCACAAAGTTCATGTCCATATTCATAGAGTGATTGAGTTTTGGCTTCCTGGAGTGATAAGGGGCTGACACTGAGCTCTAGAAGTGACATTTTATAAGTATTGATGAAGGGGTATGGTTCATATAAGAGTTGAGAACAAAAGCTTACATCCCAGAGCATCTGACTCTGCCCAAATGTAATTTTAGTGACATCGCCTCAAAGCTTTCTCCATATACAGCTCTTAACTGTTGACTCTATAGTACTTCTTCATTAGATGTTAGTAATCTCTATAGTAATCTCTACAAAACAGCTTAAAATAGAAAGTCCAAATAAATACCAACTAACTGTGAATCATGATGTCAAGTTCATATCCTGTATTCACCAACCACCCATTGAGTATTTGACATTGAACAAATTGTTTAGTCTCTCTAAATATCAGTATTTACAGCAGTAAAAAGGATACTGAACTAATTCAGAGATGACTACCAGGACAGTGCCTGTCATTAGTGACCACTCAACAAAAGACAGCTGTCATCTTGGGACATGACACAACGATCTTTTTTTTTTTCCCAATTTTTTATTAGATATTTTCTTCATTTACATTTCAAATGTTACCCTGAAAGTTCCCTATACCCTCCCCCCACCCTGCTCCCCTACCCACCCATTCCCACTTCTTGGCCCTGGTGTTCCTCTGTACTGGGGCATATAAAGTTTGCAAGACCAAGGGGCCTCTATTCCCAATGATGGCCGACTAGGCCATCTTCTGCTACATATGCAGCTAGAGACATGAGCTCTGGGGGCACTGGTTAGTTCATATTGTTGTTCCCCCTATAGGATTGCAGACCCCTTCAGCTCCTTGGGTACTTTCTCCAGCTCCTCCATTGGGGGCCCTGTGTTCCATCCTGTAGATGACTGTGAGCACAATGACCTTTGAAAATGAAATGCTTGCTTCAGGGGTGCTGTCTTAGATTAGGTTTCATTGCTGTGAAGAGACACCATGACCAAGACAACTCTTATAAAAAAAAAAAAACATTTAATTGGTTCTGGCTTGCAGTTTCAGAGGTTCCATTCGTTATCATCATGGTGGGAATCATGGCAGCATGCAGGCAGACATGGTGCTGGAAGAGCCGAGAGTTCTACATCTTAATCCACTGAGTGGAGCTTGAACATAGAGACCCCAAAGCCCACCCCCAGAGTGATACACTTCCTCCAACAAGGCCACACCCCTAATGGTGCCACTTCCTATGGACCAAGCATATTCAAACCACCACAGGTGCTTCATACAAGTGAACTAAGTAAGACCAGTCTGTCCAGTCGCTATGGCAACCATTCTCAACACAGTCAAAATGTGTGGAATGCATGGAATGATTCTACTACACAAGGGACGGGGGTAGAGGGAGAAGGTGGTGGGCTCTTTGTGAAGATGAATGCAGTAGACAAATGAACTCCTACATCACTGTAGAGTGCTTAATGGGGGAATTGGGTAAGTAGGTATTGACATCCATTTTCCTGTTATGTGAGACCTCTAAGACCATGCTTTTCTTAGATATAATTGGTTTGAACTATCAAGGGGTGGTGCCAACCTTCTGGGCACCTCTTCAGATGGGGGCTGTGTGCAGATGCAGCTAGCCCACTGAGCATACCAACATTCATTCACAGGCATGGAAAGTTTCCTTCTGATGTGAGTCCCCTGTATGTTTATAATCAATTCTGACCTCAATTCTGCATAGCATTGCTGGCAGAAGAACACAGTTACTTAGGTAAATCTCTGAGGCACTAACAGCAGTCCCTGAATCCCAGCATTGATTTGCTGGTCTTCTGCCACCTTCTATAAAGATCCGGATCCTTGGCATTTCTGATGGAGAAATCTTCAAAGAAGGACTTGGTTAAAAATTAGCATTTTTAGTAAAAACAAACAAACAAACAAACAAAAATTCTTGCTGTTCTCCTGTCACCGCCAGAGACAGGAAAATGCAGAGTCAATTTAGTGGCTTCAATTGTAGCTGACTTTGGAAGGAATAATGTGCTCAGGTCTCTTTGGATGCATATTGCATAGGGAGCTGGCACTAGGGCTGTGATTTTGCAGATTGCAACCTGATCAGACTTCCAAACACAGGCTACTCAGCCTTCAAACAGGGAGAGTCAAGGCCTTGCATCCTGGTGGCCTTTACAGACTTCCCAGTTCATTTTTGTAATGTATGTGGGAGGTTTCCATTTCCCTAATTTTCTTGTCATTCTTGATGCCTAGAACAGGTATGAAAGAGCCCAGTTAAACGACAAGCAAGGCTGGCTGCTGTCTTCACTGTGGAAGGAGATTCGGGTGTACAAAAACAGCCTCTTATCCCCGTGTCACCAGCAGACGCAGTGGCAGCTGCGATGACATGGCAGAGGAAATGGCAGCTGGAAGCCTGCCTTCCAGAAGTCAATTTCCTTGAAGTCACAAGGCAGTAGGGAGGGATTCCAGTCCCCAAGTGTAGAGACTGAGGGGACACTGCACAAAGGGCACACCCTCTACAGTTGTGTGCAGAGTAGGCTTTTGATGATCTCAGCAGTGGAACTCAGGAAGAGCACCACATATGTTCAATTAATACCAACATTAAATTAAAAAGTTGGTATTTCTAGTTCATTTATAAATCTTCTCACTAAGTATTTACTTAGCATCTGGTATGGGCCAGGCACTGTCTAAGTGATCCAGAGATTACAGAAAACAAACAGAACAAAACAAAACAGCAGCTGGGTGTGGGAGCATAGCCTTGTACATTTGGGGCAGGAGGGTTGCAAGTTCAAGGCCTACCTGAGCTGTAGAGAGAGTTCAAGATCAGCCTGAGTCACTTAGTAAGACAAGGTTCTGAAATAACAAAAAATTAGAACAAAAGTAGTAGTGTAGATGCATCTCATCTTGCTTACTTAGCAAGTGTGTGGCCCGCATTTAATTCCCAATACCACCTAAATCACAAATTCTATAGACTATAATAGTCAATGATGAATTAATCACACTAATCCAGTAAGACGCCACTACTGGTCAGTGCTGAGAAGTAGGAGAATGTTATGATAGTGTAATGGAAAGTATAGGCATTTGACTTTGGAAGGCAACAGAAGGTTACTCAAGGAAACAGAGGCCCCAGTAGAAATCTAAAGTGCAGGGGGAAAGAGGAGAATTGTGGGCAGAGGGAGACACACTCGGGGATCCTCCATGACTACCTTAAACCCTGTCCATACTATGTGTCTGTGTGTGTTGGATTTATATACATATATACGCACTCTACATGCAATACCAGGAAAGCCAATATAATATCTGAGATAGTGGTTAAGTGACAGGTGGGTGGACTGCATAAGCAATGTGGAACACAGGACAATGAGAGTAGTCACATCGTCCCAAGCGTTTTGAAATAGAAAGGATCTCGATCCAAAATGTATACATTCTTAAATTCTGGAATCTTCCATGTGATATTTTAGCATGCAACTGAGTACGTGTAACTAAACGCATGCAGAGAAAGGCTCAGCTAAAACAAACTATTGTACATGCCTATGCTATGTGAGATGGTCACGTTTGAGAGGCTGAAGGCAATATGAAGCAGATTGGGCAGGCTGGGGAATGTGGCTGGCAGAGCAGGTCTGGATCCTTCCAGCCTCATAAGCCATTTTAATTATATTGTTTGCTCTGATATTAACAAGAAGTCATGAAATAGTTTTGGCTTTTAAAAATCGATGGTGCCGTAAACCTCCAAGGTATTTTCACACTCACATCCCACACAGCACAATTTCCAGGACACAGAGCTAGATCCTGGGTGTCCCCTCCAGGTGTTGCAGCTATGTTACTGTGTACTCAGGGCACTCCCCAGTGTGACTCATGGGGTATTTGGAAACCTTAGGGGTCCTCGTTTATGTCCTGTCAAGTCTCTGATCACAGACAGGATGATTTTCTGTAACTAGAGTCTCAAAGGACATACTCAAAACAGAAAGTGTGTGAAGAAGGTCAGAATGGGTTTAGTGCCAGGTAGAAAAGTGATTCATCTCCACGTTTTGGTGCTGATAAAGCTAACACTTCTTTCCTAGAAATGTGTGTGTGTGTGTATGTGTGTGTGTGTGTGTGTGTGTGTGTGTGTGTGTGTGTTTAACAAAATATAACAAAGCAAGAAGACCATGGGGGTCCTACAACCAGTTGCCTATTTCTTTGGTACCATGATGTCAGGCAAACATCAGATCTAGAAAACCAGAAATTTCATATCTTACATAGGCAGGAACCTATTTATTTTTCTTTTAAAAATGAAACAAGTCATACTCATTGTACAAAATGTAGGAAATTTGTACAATCAATCAGAAGCTTCTAATTGTGCTAACAGCTATTTTTTCCTCTTCCCAGGAAGTTTAAAGTTTGAATACACCAGTATTATTAAGTGATTGACATGTTCATTTTTCATAGGGAATCCAGTTCCCATTTACAATGGAAGTTGACCTGGAGGTGACCAGAGATGGAAGCTACAGCTTTCAATATGAGAGAATGAGGGTTTTCCTAGGCCCCAGCCCACAGCAGTCTTGGTTTCCAATTTTCAATGGCACTATTATCTTTCAAGCTGTCAGTGATTTTAGAGGCAATGAGGATAAATGAAAAGGACCTCAACAAGAGAAGGTGAGTCGGTGGTCCTGGGATAGTTGAAAATCAAGAACTCGGCTCCCAATGGAGGAGCTAGAGAAAGTACCCAAGGAGCTAAAGGGATCTTCAACCCTATAGGTGGAACAACATTATGAACTAACCAGTACCCCTGAGCTCTTGACTCTAGCTGCATATGTATCAAAAGATGGCCTAGTCGGCCATCACTGGAAAGAGAGGCCCATTGGACACGCAGACTTTGTGTGCCCCGGTACAGGGGAACGCCAGGGCCAAAGGGGGGGAGTGGGTGGGTAGGGGAGTGGGGGTGGGTGGGTAAGGGGGACTTTTGGTATAGCATTGGAAATGTAAATGAGCTAAATACCTAATTAAAAAAAAAAAAAAAAGAAAATCAAGAACTCTCCAGACAGAAAGTGGCTGTTTTTTATCTGTACCTCTGGAGGCTTAAAACAGCACAAATGGGTTTCTTAGAGTTCAGTAGGCCCTGGGTCTTAGATCCAGGCTTCTGCAGGACAGAAGAATGAATCAGTCTTATGCTTCTCTCTTGTTTCTGGAAGGTCATGAACAGATACAGTCATTTACTGTGGTACCACCCAATGTCTGCCTCCATTTTCACACAACGTTCACTCTGTCTGAATCCTCTGTTTTAAAACCTCCCTTCCCTTTCTCTGATCAAGACACCAGCCATTGGCTTGATCTAATGCACTGTACTGTCATTTCACTTTGAAGACCCTATTTGTAAATACAACCACATACACAACTATTAATTATATATTCTATACTCTATGATATGTGTATACATGTGTATGTATACATGTATGTATGTATGTATGTATGTGCATAAAGGTTATCCCCATTGTCCTGATGCATTGTGTAAATGTACTTTATTTCAGCAACATATCCTCACAGAAGGATGTCTCCCTTCAAATGACCCCTTCTCCAGCTAATTTCAAAGTGCTCATAAAGACTTGAGACCTTAGTCATTTTACATTTTACGTGTATGCATGATATTTATGTGTGCATGTTTATGTGAGTGTGGACAACCTGAGGGGTTTGACGACAACCTTGACCGTTGGTTCACAGTCTCTGTTGGGCTATCTGGACCAACAGGAGAGCTAGGATTGCACATACCAGTCATAATACACAGCTTTACACAGGTTCTAGGGATCTGATCTCAGGTCCTCACATCTACATGGCAGGTACTTTTTATCTTCTGAGACTTTGTCCCAGCCCCTACAAAGTCAATTTATTCACAAAGAGGTTTTTTCCCTCTCACTGATAACAAGCAGAGAGGAAGAGTAGCTGACATGTGCACCCCTGGCCCAGGACATACAGCAAAATAACACCACCTCCCAGCTTCTCTGTCACAAAGTGGGTCTCTGGATGAACTGGCATCAAAAGGTACTGGAGGCATAGCTTTAGAATACATGTTCTGCTGTCTGGTTGGTCCATGGCAGAGACTTAAAGTCAACCTGGGGCCCCTTATGTCCCTTCTCCTTATAAACAGTGACATGTCAAAGACAATGACTGTAATAAAATTCTTTAAACAGAGACTCTGTGGGTTCCTTTTCTTTCTCCAGCGGGAAACAGGAAAATGGCATCCTGTTGCCAGCAGCTGAGGTTTCATGGTTGTCTCTTCCCCATAAACCATTAATCGTTTTTTGTTAGATCACATAATTTATAGTATCCGTTCTGAATGTATAATGTAATAGTGTATACTGGAGGGTAGTTAGTCTTTCTTCCAATAGGTTATGGAAAATGAAATAAATACCCAGATTAAATTACCATATGAGAGAGAGAAAAATGAAACAATTTGCTGACTTGCAAAAATACGTAATAGACGTTGTAGAAATAATCTAAATTTTAAAGCATCATTCATTCCTCTGCTCATTGCGAATGATCTCATTGCAAAAAGCAATTCATGAGAAAATTTTTGTAGCAGTGTTGAACAAAATAATTATTTCAACGTAAAAAGATCTGATAGATAATCTATATAAATATAGGTAAATTCATTTGGGAACTTACAATGTAACATTTGAATGTGATCAGTTTATTTAAGTGTCTCTAATTTTGTGAATAAAGGGCTCATAAAACCCTTAAAATATATTAGCAGCAAGAAATAACTGTGGATGTTTTTTGTTTGCTCTATCCATCATATTTGGTGCTATGTTTTATCTTAAGAAAAACTTACTAGAGGTTTATTTCTAGAAATCCATTTGCATCTTCATGGGTGAGTTTTCTGTATTTGTAAAAAATACAGTTCCTATTTGTTTCCTGTTAAGAGCCTGTACTAAAATGAGTGCATTTTTTTCACACCACCATCTGTTCCTTGCTGGTATGGATTATAAATCAATCACATTATTCTTGCTATTATTATTATCATATTTTTCATGGGTCCAAACCCCTTATTATTAAGCTTTTATCTTCCTGAGAAACTATCAAACTTCATCTGTGGGACTGAATCCAAGACCCTGTGGGAATCCCAAATAGAATTTTAATTTTCTCTGGGCATTGGGCACCATTTGTTGTTTATGCCTCTGAAATGGTATCATTTTCGTTGTGATAATAGGATTATGTTCGTTGGGATGTGTGGCCTGCTGTAGTGTATGCTCACTTGTGTCCTTCTGCAAAGCAAGGACCTCGGGATTAAAGGATGGATGTAGGGTGAGATTTATGATGTTAGGATGTTTTAGACACAAGCGTGCTGTGTGTCAAAACCAAGAGGGAATCTGACTTGTGAAGTCAGAAGTGTGGGTCATGCATATAAATGAACTATTTCATGGAATTTCTTTTTGAAACATTTACTTATACACAACTGCTTAAAATGTATAATTTTTCTGTCGTTCCAATATTTCTATTTAGCTGCAATACTCTCAAGCATAATATTGTCTGGATGATCAGTGTAAGGTGACATGTTAAGAGCTGTCTATCCCCAAGTATTTGGAAGTTCGAGATTATCTTGTTCTACAATACTCTGGATAACAGCAGATAATTAAGATTCTTTAAGATGGAACTCCAGGGGAAAAGAATTAAATGTGGAATCCATCTAACTTTTAAAATTTTCTTCCTAAGTAGCGGGTTGATTTACAAAGGCTTGGTGATTTGCTGGTGTTTCTCTGTGCTTATAAAAATCCACTCTAGCTCTAAATTTAGAACTCATTGGCTAATGTGATTAAAATGTTTCTAAGTCCCGTCCCCCCCGCCCCCCGCCCCAACCACTGTTATTCAGGTTGTGAACAGAATAAAGGGCTCATGAACTCCAGCCAGAGAATGTTACAGAGCCTTGATAAGCTTCGTAATGCTAATGCTGTTTTGATAGAGAAAACCACAACTCAAGCAAATAGCAGCCTCCACTCTCTGGTACAGGTGTGTAATAAGCACATGTAATTAAACCAAAGATACATAATGGTTTGTTGTTGGATACGCATTCACAGCCGCTGACTCTGCTCCTAATGTGTGCTTCATGAGTTAGGTAATTTTCTTCTGTCTCCACTTCTTGAACAGAATATTCCTCATGGGCTCATAGACGAAATGATCCTGTGCCTTTTACACAGCAGATTCCCACTGCTGCCTGTAATTTAGCGTCTCTGCCATCTCAGCATTACCTAAAGATGATTAAAAAGAGCATGTAAATTCACAAACAAGTCATTTTATTCTTCAACTTAAATAATTTAAAAATGCCCCCCAAAAGGAAAGTTATGAAAACGTAAGCCTTTCTCCGTGGTTCTCATCCCAGGGAAATATATCAACCTTGCATTTAATCACTGTTATGCATAAAATATGGCTTATGGCTCTGCTCTATATATCAAATAAACTTCTTTGTATATCACGGATCTGAATCTTTTCAGTGTTGTAAAGCAAATGTGAAAAGCTAAAGCTGCTCTTTAAAAAAAAATCCATGCAGAAATAAACAGCGATGTTTCTGGCCATTTTAAACTGTTTCCATTGGGAGATTTTTTAATGATTCAGCACACACACATTGCCTTTTAAGAATGACACGTATCTATAAACGTATGTGGAATTCTTTATTTTAACCTCCTTAGTGCTCTTCCTTCCAGTGTGACTCTATAGTGTCATGTTACTATAGGAAATATGTTTTCATGCGTGTGAAGTGGAGAAGGCCTGCCTTCTCAGGGATGTCAGCAGAATCTGTCTACTGAGGTTCATAACATGGAAGAAAATAGACAATGTACATTTGTTTTGTATTTCCTAGAAAGGGTGATATCTTATACATGTATTGAATGCTCATACTTGGTAAAGATGGTCATGATAACACCCAGGCTCAATAGCATTTTTCCATAAATTACTGTGCGGGAGCCATTAATCACTGGATTCAGTGCTGGGCATCACCTGCTTAATTCAGCAGGTTCTTATTTATACATCATTTTGAAGCAGGCCATAGGAACAGAAATGAAAAGTTTGACTTTCCACACTGGCCGCACAGCTCAGTTAGCTACACTCAGGCAGGAACTAAACAATCAACCTTATCTACGTGGGTAACTTTTAAAGATTTGTGTGCCTCTAATTTTAGGTAAAGAATTTGTTTTAATTGTGTCTCTTTTATGAACATAAAGAAATGGAACTCACTCCCCGGTGTCATCCTGGTTATGCTGACATGTTTTATTTTTGTCGCTCATGAGTCAACTCCTCTTCAATTTTCCTTTTTTATGACCTTGAGTATGATTGTAGCTGGTTGGGGGACCAGGGGACAGGATGTTTTTGTTCAGTGTGTTTTGTTAATAATAGCTGTGGGATGTGTCTTTTAAAAAGAGAAGTCATCACATTGAACTCAGGTTTCTTCCCCCAGCCCATGAGAAGCCCCTTTATGGTTCCTAACCGCCCCTCTGTTCCCCTTCCCAAAGGCGGAGGTGCAGATTCACTCACAGAGACCTTCCACCGGTAGGGACTTCCGCCCTATTCCCTCTCTCTCCTTGCACCCAGCCCTATCCCCTCTCTGCATTTTCTGTTGCCTTCTCCTTTCTGAAGGATGTCTCCCATAAAACAGGCTCTCATCTCTTTTCACTTAGAAAAAAATGCGCCCAGACTCCACATCATCCTTCTCTTTTTCTCCGTCAGAATTTCGCTCGCAGAGAGATGCTCCCATTTCATGTGTCAATCATTTGCCGACAGAAGTATCTAACTTCAGCCTCTCCCATACTGAACATTTCTTGCCTAGGTTCCTGTCTCTATCTCTCAGAGGCCATGTTCAGTCCTCTTTTTTTGTGACATCTCATAAACTCCCTAAATAGTGGCCAAAAGGTTTTCCTTCTCTATAGCCTTAAGCTCACTGTCTCCAGTCTTCACTTCCCATCTCTAATGACTCCTGGTAGTATTCTTTTTGTTGTCATTTGCTCGTTTTAGAGAGGATCTGGCCAGGTAACTTGGCTGCCCTAGAATTCCTCCATATGTAAGCCAGATGACCTTGGACACACAGAGACCTGCCTGCTTCTGCTTGCCACAGGGCAGCACTTTAAGTGTGCCAACAACTGAGGACTTAAATTCAGGACCAGATGATGCTTCGGGTGATGGACGGTCTTCTACGAACCTCAGTGCACTGTGACCTTTCATACCCAGCAGAACTATTCACTCTTGACCCTGTTTCAAGGGTTGAAAGAATAGCACTTGTATGTGTTACATTTTGTAGGTAGTAAAGGTAGGTCCAGTTTGTGACTAGCGATTGATGTCTTAGTCAGTGTTCTACTGCTGTGAGAGACACCATGATCACAGAAATTCTCATAAAGGAAAACGTTTACTTGGGGCTGGCTTACAGTTCAGAGGAGTACATTATCAGCATGGCTGGAAGCATGGTATCATGCAGGAAGACATGGTGCTGGGAGGAGCTGAGAGTTCTACAACTGGATTGGCAGGAAGCAGAAAGATAGACAGAGATACTGGGCCTGGCTTGAGCATTTGAAACCCCAAAGCTGCCCTGCTCCCCAGTGACACACTTTCTTCAACAATATCACACCTACTCCAACAAAGGCATACTTCCTAATTCCTATCAAATAGTGTCACTCCCTAACAACCACACATTGAAATACGTGAGCCTATTCCTAATCAAACCACCACAATTGAGAAAGGCAGTTTCCTTGTAAAATTTTCTCAAGTTACTAATTAATTGAATAGACTCAGAAAATATGAACCTTCTGCTTAGCTTGCTTTTGAAGGTTTGAGTATTGAGAGCCAACACACCTTCAGCAGCCTGACATTTCTTCTTAGCCCCTTTCTCTAGTTTTGTACATGCTCCAGGTGGAACACTCCTTCCTATTCTGAAAACCTTGTCAGCATTGATTTGACTCCTCAAGTAGGACATTTCACACCCGGTCTCAAATGATGGGTGCAGTGCAGATGTTATGAAAAATTAAAAATATCGTACACAGCATGTATAGGCATAGGAACTATAGATGAATTTTGTACTTAGACATATGTTTCCTATACTCCACCCAGCGACATAATTCTGCACATGGAGGTACTCTAAAATCTGTTTTTTGTTTTTGTTTTTGTTTTTGTTTTTTATAAAGAGTCACAAGTCTGAAACATTTTCAACCTAAGCATTTCAGAAAAGAATATCCAATCTGGTCTTGATTGACAGTAAGAATCATCCCAGCTGCCCAATATCTTGACATAGATAGTTTCTATGGTGCCTAGCAACCTCATGACCTTTAACTCTTCTTGTGACAGGAGTTCAGATGTAAAGGGACAGAAATGCTTTACTCATAGCTCAGCCCAGGCCTGCACCGTGGTTTTCCATATTCAGTGGTCACTGGGTGATACATATGTGCCAAAGTCCTGTTGAGCAAAAAAGTCAGAAGACAATAGAAAAGTCCTTTGTGCATTGGTAACTTTATAATTTGTAATAAATTATTCAAACCAAAGTTATAGTTTACATTATTTGATTTTTAAAGTTACATCTGAATGTACATGTCTTATTCAGTTATCATAAAGACAAATGAGGTCATGAAACCCTCAACCAAGGAGAGAGAGAGAGAGAGAGAGAGGAGAGAGAGAGAGAGGACCCAATAATAAAATTGAAGATTAAAAGGAAGATATTACATAAAATCCCAATAAAATTAAGAAAATAATAAGTACATAGCTTAGAAACATATTCTACCAAATTGGGAAAAGGCTAAAATAAATTGGTTAATTCATACCAAAATTGTGCCAAGATGAGATATATAACAACCAATGAGATTGACAGTGTAGTGAAAAAAAATCTTCCAACCAAAAGAGTCCAGGCCCAGTTGGATTCACTGAGAAATATTACTAATTCTTTAAAAGACAACTCCTATTCATCCTTCTCACGTTAGTCCATGAAACAGAAAAAGGAATAAATGCTTCTAAATCCATTTTATGAAGCTAAGATGACTCTAATACCAAAAGACACACAACAACAAAATAAAATTACAGACCAATCTCAATTAAACACTTGCAAAATAAATTCAGAACACACCTAAAAGATCACTTACTATGATCAAGTTGGTATTATTCCAAAAATGTGGAGATGGTTCAAAATATGGAAGAGCAATAAATTTAACACAGTACACAAATGGGCTCAAAAACAGAAATTATACAATGACCTCAATAAATGCTGGAAAGGCCTTTGACAAAATACAATATCCCTTCATGATAAAAGGTCTGAGAACACTAGGACTGGAGGGAATTAAACACAATATAGGCTCTTTATGTCAAACCTAAAGCCAGCATCATGCTAAATGAGGAAACTTCAAGGCACTAAAATCCAGCATCAAACAAGGCTGTTCACTTTCTGCATTCCTTTCAAGACAGTCCTTGAGGTCTTAGCTAGAGCCATTCAACCAGCTGAGGAAGCAAAGAGGATCCAGAAAGGATAAGAAATCAAAACATTTTTTATTTGCAGATGGCATTTTCCAGTATATGAGACCTTAAAGACCGTCAGAAAACTCTGAGAGTTGATAATCATTTTCAGCAAGGTAGTCAGATACAAAATTAACACAGAGAACTCAGGAATCTTCCTGTCTATCTATGACCCACACTGAGAAATAGCATGGGAGAAGGGGCAGAAAGGAGGTAAGGTTGGAGCAAGGTGTGGAGTGGTGTGGAATGCTGACCTCCAGGCAAGACATGGTGGTTACACTATGGAACTCCCAGCAGCTGTGAGTTCCCACACAGGATCTGCCCATGATGGAACCAATCAACAGTGTCATGGAAGGGGGAGGGCCTCATAGAGTCCTTCCTCCCTCCCTGAGGATCTATACCAAGTTAATAGTTGGCAAAGGAGAGAAAAACACTGTTTTTGGTGGCGGAGCCACTGGCATGAAACAAACACTCCTGTGAGGAACCCTAACCATAAAATATGTTGGGTCACAATAAATAAAGAGAAAAGGAAAGGAAAAAAATGAAAAGGAAAGGAAAAAAATGAAAAGAAAAGGAAAGAAAAGAAAAGAAGAGAAGAAAAAATTAAAAAGACATAAATGTAGAAAAGAGACCGACTAAGAAAAGGGATTAACAGATGGGAGGGGATGAGAAGTGACAAAGGATAAATGTGTTTGAAATATACTAGGAATATGTATAAAACATTTAATCAATTCCATTAGTGTATATAGGTATTAAACTGCAGCACAGACATTGGAAAGGAACCAGTACATTATTGTAGGATATTCAATACTCCATATAATGATTGCACATGTATTAAAGAATGCAGAACTGCTTCTGCTTCCCCACACATATTTTAGATTTCTATATGTGTTACATGTGTCACTGAAGAGAGCTAAATTTGGTCACAGTGTTAATGTTTAAGAAACCAGGGCTTAGAGAGCAAGAGGTAGAATACCACAAAGGGTTAAAGGTCTTCAGCGAGTCTCTGGCTGACTTCTCAGTCTCTGGAGGTGCTCATCCTGAACCCCCCAGACAACTAATTTTCCTATTTATGTGAGCTCCTTGGGAGAACTGACCTGATGCCTCTCACTGTTCTACATGACGAACATGGGAAGGAGACACCTGTGACGCGGCAGAGTTCTCCATGTCTGGCTCTCTGCCATGTTAGGTGAATTTGAAATAGTTCACTCAGTTCTCTAAAGGATACTCTATTTAATTAAATTTAAGCAAGAATCTCAGGCATTCACAGCTATTAAGAGTATGTTAATGAAGGATTATTATTATTAGTAGTAGTAGTTATTATATTGCCACAAAAAAAAAGCCCCACAATTGCCAATGAGCAGACTAACTACCCTCCTTTAACAGAATGAGTCTCTGGCTCCATTTTGAGTTGTTTTGAACGACTACGTGATTTAATTATATTAATCATTCTTGAAGAGAACTGCCTTCCACTTCTGTGAGGCTCTGTGTGTGTGTTTATACATGTATGTGTATGCAGATACAATGTGTGTGTGTGTATACATGTATGTGTATGCAGATACAATGTGTGTGTGTGTACACATGTATGTGTATGCAGATACAATGTGTGTGTGTATACATGTATGTGTATGCAGATACAATGTGTGTGTATACATGTATGTGTATGCAGATACAATGTGTGTATACATGTATGTGTATGCAGATACAATGTGTGTATACATGTATGTGTATGCAGATACAATGTGTGTGTGTATACATGTATGTGTATGCAGATACAATGTGTGTGTGTGTATACATGTATGTGTATGCAGATACAATGTGTGTGTGTATACATGTATGTGTATGCAGATACAATGTGTGTGTGTATACGTGTATGTGTATGCAGATACAATGTGTGTGTGTATACATGTATGTGTATGCAGATACAATGTGTGTGTGTGTATACATGTATGTGTATGCAGATACAATGTGTGTGTGTATACATGTATGTGTATGCAGATACAATGTGTGTGTGTGTGTGTGTGTGTGTGTGTGTGTGTGTGTGTGTGTGTGTGATAGCCAGAAGGACAACTTGGAGTGTCACTCCTCAGGTGACACCCACTTTATTTTGAGACCTTATCTCTAATTGACCTGAAACATACCAAATGGGTTTAGATGGCTGGCCAGGAAGCCCCCAGAAAGTCCCAGAAACTGTTTTGTCGCCCTTCTCCAAGGCCTGAGATTACAAGTATGCATTACCATGCCTGTATTTATTTGTTTGCTTGATTTCATATGGATCTGGCATTGAACTTAAATCCTTAGGGAAACTGTAGTGCTTAAACCAAGCATCTTCTCCCAACCCCTTTCTTCTTTCTTTTCAACCATCTTGGCTATCATTAATTAATATCTTCCAAATTAGCTGTTTTTATCTTTTAAATAGATACATGCCACGAATGTGTAACATTATCTCTATCTCTCTATTTCTGTACATCCCAATTTTTTTTTGTATTAGTCAATTATTCTCAATATTTTAGCAAATGCCCAATAAAGCTCAAGTATGTGCAGGTTTGTGTTCAGAATAAGGACAAATGTATGCACTCTTAAGAAGGGCACATTCTAGGTCAAGCTCACATGTGTGAACTGCAGGGATGTGAGAACAGTTATGTGGTTTTTCTCTTCCACTGAGTGAGTCTCCACAGAGAGGAAGAGAGAGCTGTGAAGTGTGTTTGATAACTTTTTTTGGACATACCTAGTCCTGTGTTCCTTTTTAAACTGGTTCAAAATTATAGTCTCTTCTACTTTCAAAGTTTTTCTAGAATATTATATTAGTGATAGGTGTTTTCAGTAATAAAAGCTTCCAAATCCCAGACTACAACTTAAAAGTGAGCACTAAGAATGTCCCATAGAGCTGTGTGGCTTCTCCTAGGGGGACATAAACAAATGTCTGTTCACTCAGATAGAGCACTGAAGACAGACTAAAGAAGCAATTCTTGACAAAGCTCACTAACTACAGCAGTGATTTTATTGAGACTACTCACAGAAATATGGGAGAGAGACCATTTCCAGAAGAGAGAATGACCTAAATCTAGCTGCTGCACCAAAACTCTCATGGTTGTCACATGGGTGACAACTCACAAAAGCTGCATCCCGGGATTCTTATGTCCCAGGACAACTTGCAGGCATCTTGGCCCTGGAAGTCTTTTCTTCCCTAGAAGTTGTATACTTTTTTTGCAACTTTGGGGAGGAGCCTTGTGAGTCTTGTAATTTTCTGGAGCTTCCTGAACCTTCTAAGTTATTTCACTTACTTCCTGGGTATTCTATGTTTTGCTTATTTCTTGAGTCTTAAGAGTTTAGAAGAAATAACCACACAATACATTTTTGGTTCCTGAGAAGAAATGTAGAAATATCTCTGAAAAGATAAAAACTGAGTCCAAAGGGGGTGTTTGCCCCATGTCATATAAACATAATTGTAAAGACCAGAAATAAATTCATACTTACTAATTTTTATTATTTTTATATTATTTATGTGTATGGTTTTTGACTATATGCATGTGCATCATGTTCACACCTGGTATGCTCTTAGAGGAGAAGAGGCTATCAGATACCCTGGAACTTGAGTTACATATGGCTGTCATGAGGGTGCTGAGAATGGAACCCAGGTTCTGTAAGAGCAGTCAGTGCTCTTAACCACAAAGCTATCTCTTCAGCCTCCTTACTAGTTTTTTAAATGAATATTTTTTCTACATCATTACAGAAATGGTTAGAATGTGCTGTGTCTGAGAACAGGTTTCAACTCTGGCTGCCTCCTGCTATGCCTGCCTTATAGAGCATCACTGCTCTAACCTGCAAAATGATATGCCATAGTCATATGTTGAAAGCTAATACTCAAGTTGGTTTTGTAAGTTCTGTTTTGGGGAGAGTTTATGAAGTGAGGTTGATTTTCTTAAGAAACAGTTTCAATATAGATTTAAGTATGGGTATGAAATGTGAAGAGGTTTAAAAAGAGAACAGTATCATACTCCCTAGGATGGGTGTAGGCTTGTCAATAAAGTTTTTGTGTCATAATAAATACACAGCATACCCTTTTGTCCACACACCTTTACTTGCAAATGTTTAATGCAGTGAGTCAATGGTTTGAGGCCTCTAGCTTCTGCTACACTCTTCTGGGTACTCACTAGAACTCCTTTTGGATATCTTCTGGTTGCCCTGTATCATGGAGATCTCAAAGCTTTGGATCAGTACGGCCAGCCATTTCATGCATTCTAATAGTTCATACATAAGGTAGATGTTGAGGTGGACCAACTCAACTACCTGGTCAGCCTGCCAGCTCTCCTGCACCCACACCACCAGGGTGAGCTCTCTAAAACTGCCTAGGCTAGCACACTCATTTCTGAAACAGACAAGAGGCAGGGCCAGCTCTCCTGCTCTCATGCCTTTGGAGGCAGCTCTTCCACCTCCAGGGCGAGGGGTGCGGGGAGGTAGGGTATCTCTCCCCAGCCCACGCCATCTCATAGTAGACAAGTGGTGAGACCAGGTTTTCACTTGCTCATGCCCTCAGCGCCTGCTCACCCTCGCCCCTACCACCAGGGCCAGCTCTACTATGCTACCCAGGGAAGGTTCAGGGTCTCTTCTCTTGAGTGCCTCAGCCAGTGAGGGCCAGGACCAGCTCTGTATAGCCCTTGGACATCAATATAGTCTAGGTGGCAGCCCAGACCATGTATGTCCACATGGCCTTTGCAGGTAACACGAGTCATGGACATTGACACAGACCTCTGCTTCTGTGTGACCATGGACCCAGACATGGCCCTTGGTTGCATTCAGGCTGGGATTTCACCATGGCCTCATGTGGCAAGGCAGGCTACTCATATAAGGCTGTTCCTCTCTATCCTCACATCTCCAGTTCCCTCTCTCTTCATAGTGTTCAAACTGTTCTCTTTCTCCACCACATACTTGCACATTATAGTAGCTCCCTCTGTGGGCGGGCCATATGGCTGGAGGGCCCTTGTGTGTCTCTTTAGCTAAATTTTTAAATAAAAATAATAAATACTGTCTCTCTTCTTCTTTGCTCTAATTTAAAACTATCCTTCCATATACCCACAAGTGTAGGTAAACACATACATACATGCACACATATACATGTGTATACATATTTTCATATACATGTATTACCAGTATGTAGTATATATGTATGTATGTATGCGAGCATGTAACTGTATACATATGTACATTTGTGTGACTCACATGTGTTTTAGATATATGTACATGCATATGTGTGCATTATTATACATTATTATAAGAGATTTTAAAAAAATTTTTGACCACAAAATGAAAATAGTAAGAAATTGCTAAAGAGGTGGCTCAGCAGTTAAAAGCTCTTGCCACACTTACAGGGCACCTCATAAGCATCCATAACTCCAGTTTTAGGATATCTGATGCCCTCTTCTGGCCTCTGATTGCACCAAGTGTGCACACAGTAAACACAGTGCACTTACACACATGCAGGCAAAACACTTGTATACATAAATAAAATAAATAATTTTTTAAAAAAAGGAATAGCACTAAAGGGAAGTTCTTGATAATATAAATAAAACATAACAAAAAATTAACATTAATTAGAAGGTACTGTAAAAAAAAAAAACAGAAATAGTTCCCTAAATTAGGCCTAACAGAGGGGGGGGGAGAGGGAGAGGGAGAGGGAGAGGGAGAGGGAGAGGGAGAGGGAGAGGGAGAGGGAGAGGGAGAGGGAGAGGGAGAGGGAGAGGGAGAGGGAGAGGGAGAGGGAGAGGGAGAGGGAGAGGGAGAGGTTTCATGGAAACTAGAGGAATCCAAGACACTCAACCTATGTCTTAGTTCAGAAAATAGAGAAAAATGGAAAAGTAGAAATGGCCAAACAAATACTAAAAGAAAACTCTTAGAACTGACTGAAAGATCCTGCAGGTTAAAAAGCCTTCTGGAAGTATCTAACCCCAAAAGGAGATTTTCTGTGAATTTAAGAATATTGGTAATAGGGGAAATTTATTTTTAGTTTAGTTTAGTTTAGTTTAGTTTAGTTTAGTTTAGTTTAAAGAGGAAATACAAAACCTGAAGTCAGAATGATGGCAAACGTATAAAGGCTAACAGAACGCCAGATCGCTAAGGCATACCTCGAGTTCCCACTTCAGTAAAGGAGTTTCTACCTGCATTCTGTAGTACACTATGCTGTTGAGTGTGAGGTCTGGGCAGTGGCTAATGGATGGAGCAAGTGTGGAGCATGTGCTCATAAATCCAGGCATGATGCACATACCTACAGTCACAATATTGGGAGGTGGATGCAGGAAGACCATGAGTTCCGGGCCCTCTTTGGTCAAGTTCACAGCCAGCCTGTACCACATGAGACCTTGTCCCCAAACGACAAACAAAACAACCAGTTTGGAGAAAATAACCTCTGCACATTCACAGACATCGGAGCCTCTCTGTCTCAACACAGAGGCATCCTGCTGTCTAATAAGTTATGGGAGTATTGGCTTGGACAAAAAAAAAAAAAAAAAAAAGCAACCTACAGAGAGCTCATGGGACAAGATGCATGGGAAAGGATAAAGGAGTTTCTCTGAGAATTGTCACTGACCTACACAGCGGCTGGTGTTCACCAGCTGAGGACAAGAGAGAGCCTCCTCCCGCTGGTCTTGAGAGGGTGAAGTACCTTGTTGAGGAGAGACCACTTGTCTAGAAACAGCAAGTGTCCCTTAGGAGTTCAGAATTACCAGAACAGTTCCCCCACTTAGCGGCCAGTAAGAGAGGGGACTGTGAGCCCCAAACTGCACTTCTTAGAGGAGGGGCTGGAGCCCCCATGGGATTGGAGACCCAGAGGACACTTGGTCTCAGACTAATAATCTCCTAGGCAAAGGGTGGAGCAGCCAGCAGCCCTAACCCTCGGGACCATGACAGTCAGTTAGTGGCATTATAGTGGTGGCGCAGTGATTGCAGATTGATACACAGAAATAGAAAAGGGCACGTGGCCACTCTCCAGCGTCACCTGGAAGCATCCTACTTGTCATGGAGACACAGTTTAAATGTCTGTCTTCTTCACATTTGGTCTGACATCCCAGTCCAAAAAATGACCTCTTTACCTTTCTGCAGAGTTTTTTTCTTCTTCTTCTTCTTCTTTTTAATGATTCTCCCTGCTTTCACCACAGCTGTTAGTGTGTATGTATCTCACCTCCTGGGTTATAAATTCCTTGAAAGCAGAGATGACATTGCTTATGAACTTGTGAAGATATTTTAATAAACCACCAAGCCAAGAGTTCACTTCTGCCAGGAAGTAACGCTTCTCTGGCATCTAGGAGTTAAAGCACCAGTGATTAGCTCCCCCACCCCCACCCCGGATATCTTGTGCTTAGCACAAGTGCAGATATTGGAAGGTGAGGGTCCTGATCACTCAGAAGGCGAATCCCTTTAGAAAGGATGAATTTACATGCTCTTCATAGTGAGCTCCATCACTGCAGGTCATTAGAAACAGACATATGACTTTGGACATTTGCAGATAAGCCAGGTAGCCCCTCTAGCCACCCTGTACATTATGGCCCTTGTAGAATCGGATGCTGGGTCACACAACACGGTGACTGTCCAGAAGAGTCAGTCTTCTTCGTAACACCCAGGTGTCTTACACTTGTGAACACTCTGGTGGTTTAAATAATAAATACCCAGGAGCTCGGCTTAGAAAGGAGCCTCCCACAGCAGCAGAGACATTCTAGCCGGATTTGGTTAATTGAAATCATGCATGGAACTAAGTTGCCAGTCTGATGTGATCTGACAAAAATGATCATAGGATGAAATTGCCTCTTGCTGATCCCCACCTATCCTACATTTCAACTTACAGCAAGATTGAAGCAAACTGCTCCAATTTACTGCTCCCGACCTGCTGATAATGGACACTTTGCCGTGCACTCTCCCTTCATTACTGCTCAGGTCAGGGCTGTTAACAGGGACTCTTGCCACTTTTGACAGATAGTCACTACCAAGATGAATGGCGGTAGCCACATGACCACTTAGGACCAGGCCTCCCCTCTTCAGCACCTTCAAAATGCCTCTAAAAAAAATAAATAAAGATAAAAGGCCACACTGCTCTGTTTAACTCTTTATTAACTAGCAGAATCGATAGGCGCCAGGCATCCCTGACCCTGTAAGTCCTTCACTGCTCAGCACTGAGACTATTTCAAAGTCACTACTTAACAGTACCTTTAGAAGAAAGTTTCTAGCTAAGCTGCCTGGGTCCACTTTGTCCTCATAGTGATAGAAATTGGGTTGAAAATTGAGGAAGGGTACTGGGCAAATGTCTCAACTGTGCTAATGACTGTGAGACAGCAGTGGCTTGTCAAAGCTTAAGTGGTGCTATTTAAGAATCAGAATTGCTGATTAGGAAAACTAGGCCATGTTCAACCATGCAGATGGATAGAAACTGAGAACCAATTCATTTCTTCATATGTTTGTGATAGCCTCTCCTTGAAATCTTTTTATCATCAGTATTTTCAGATTATATTTATGGTTAGGAGAGCAAAGCCTGTAATCCTTCCATGCTGTTGTATTTCTTGGACAGACCCTGCCTTAGAGGATGCTTAAAGGAGGAATTTAAAAGAAACGAAAGGGCCAGTGAGGTGGCTCAGCAGACAAAGATGCCTGTCTCCAAGTCTGACAACTTGAGTTTGAGCCCTGGTTTCTACATAGTAGAAAGAGGGAGCTGACTCCTACAAGCTGTCTTCTGACCTCTACACACACACACACACACACACACACACACACACTAAAAAACTGTAACAAACACTTAATAAATAGTAAAAGATTTTTTTAAAAAGCTAAAAATTTGAGTACATATGCCTTATGCTCCTCGCTTTACTTTGTATATGAACTAATTGATACAATGTATATGATCTAGTTTACACAGTGCTTTAGTTTGTAGCTGGCTCCTGATATTCCCATTCTTTTTTGCTTTTGACAAACAGTCGAATGGGCCCCCCACAACTCTTATTAGATTTACACAGCATTGTCTTGTTCACTTTGCTGCATGAAATCAGATGAACTATTAAATACCGTAATCTGTTATCCACCATTAAAATTAATTGATTTTTCATGTCACTTTAGAAGGAATGAATTGTCTGGAGAGAGTCTCATAAACAGCACAACAGAGTAGAAAAGCTGTTTTATTCCCCATCATTTCTAGTGAGGTTGAGCAAGGTGATAACTCCATTGGTTTTTCTCTCCACAGAAGTCTCAAAAAAATGTAATTATTCCAACACTGTTATTTTTATTGCTTTATGATCATGCTTACAAATGGTACAGCCATATTCAATAATTAGACTCAGTGGGTAATAGCCATACTCATGAAAAAGATTCGACGATGTGAGGATGCTTAATGTTGTCCTGGGAGAGGTTTGCCTGCCATATAAGGACTTTTCCAGTACAGTATGGTCCCGCCATCAGGATAATATAATTTGAATGGACCTGTCGTTAAGAAGAAATAAAGAACAACCAGATAGAAATATTCACAGGTAAGATGCATGGGTAGCAATTTGTTGTGTTTCCTGAAAAAATACCTTGTTTTCCATTTTGCTTCCAATATTACAGAGCTAGGTGATAAAGATATCATATATTTACTGGAGAATTCATCTGTGCCTGACATTGCACCAATATATCCAACAAGCATCATTTCCTTTGAATCTGAAAAAACACCATCTTGAAGTAGGTATTAGTTTTACCTTCCTCTTACAGGTGGGGAAGCTGAGGCATAAAAAGATTAAGCAGCTTGTCCAAGTTCACAAAGGTAATTACAAAGATGTTGGGATGTGAATCAGGGCATGTCAAGCTCCCCACTCTCATACTCTAGGGCCCTTTTGACCTTCCTAAAAAGTCACTGTCAGTTGATGTGAATCACATGTCATACAGAAGGATTAATTAATTCCTCACTGTCTTATCGTAAAACTGGTTCTGAAGCCAGGGTTATAACTGAGTGATAGAGGACATCTTTCCATTCAAGGGTCCACACTTCAATCTCCAGTGCAAATAAGAATTATACTTCTGCTTATAAACAATTGGTTCATATAAAGTAGATCATTGCTGGTTTAAAAACTGTCAATATCAATGAAATCTCTTGAGGAAATTGTGTGTGTATGTATGTATGTGCTGTGTGTGCATGTGTGTATGTGTGCCTTCACATGGAAACCTACAGCCAAATGTTGAGTGTCTTCGCCGATTGCTCTCTGCCCTACTTTTTTCTTTTTAAATTTTTTGTGTATTATGTATGTACACATTTGGGCATGTGTGCACACACATGTAAAGCCAGAGATCAATGTTAGGTGTCTTTCACAATCTTTCCCTCCTTGTTTTTTGAGGCAATCTTTAACTGAATCTGGAGCTCACTGATTCAGCTACCCAGAAAACTCCAGGGAATCCATAGGTCTCTTCTCCATCTGCTGTGACCTTTGGCTTTTCACGTGGGTGCTGAGGGTCTGAACTGAGGTGCTCTTGTGTGCATGGCAAGCACTTTACTGACACAGCCATCTCTGGAGACTCTTTTCTTCCTTTCTGAGGTAGGCATGGGGAAGCAGGCTACCTTTGACAGCAGCTTCCCTCTGTGCTGATAGGTTGTCACCTACCTCTCCTGATCATGCGTCCTGTAGAGTTCAGACTTGTAAGGCAGTCCTAGAATCAAATGCCAATTCCTCAAAATCAGCTTTAACATGTATCTGCTCCTGGTCCTGATTCTCTACTTGAACTCTGTGGGATGTAGTCATTGATGCCTGCTGAATGCTGATTCACACAATTTGCATGCCCACAGGCTCAATTTTGTGTCTAGGTAATGCCACACCTTTCTCCCTTTTCTCCCTTTCTGCCACTAAAACCATATTAACGGTCCTATGTCTCTGCTATCAGTATTTTGCACTTAATTCTTTTTGAGGGATAATATGTGTGCTTTGCTAGATATGAGACTACAAGATGAATGAAATGCGGTTTGTTTTCCAGGACCTCACTTCTCACCCCTTAGTAAAATGTGTACATAATCTTCTCCATTGTAGTAGAGATAAGGGAAACTGCTCAGCCAGCAAAGGCAGCACAGATCTTTTTTTTTTCCATTTTTTATTAGGTATTTAGCTCATTTACATTTCCAATGCTATACCAAAAGTCCCCATAGCCACCCACCCCCACTCCCCTACCCACCCACTCCCCCTTTTTGGCCCTGGCGTTCCCCTGTACTGGGTCATATACAGTTTGCGCGTCCAATGGGCCTCTCTTTCCAGTGATGGCCGACTAGGCCATCTTTTGATACATATGCAGCTAGAGTCAAGAGCTCCGGGGTACTGGTTAGTTCATAATGTTGTTCCACCTATAGGGTTGCAGATCCCTTTAGCTCCTTGGGTACTTTTTCTAGCTCCTCCATTGGGAGCCCTGTGATCCATCCATTAGCTGACTGTGAGCATCCACTTCTGTGTTTGCCAGGCCCCAGCATAGTCTCACAAGAGACAGCTACATCTGGGTCCTTTCGATAAAATCTTGCTAGTGTATGCAATGGTGTCAGCGTTTGGATGCTGATTATGGGGTGGATCCCTGGATATGGCAGTCTCTACATGGTCCATCCTTTCGTCTCAGCTCCAAACTTTGTCTCTGTAACTCCTTCCATGGGTTCCCACTTCTAAGGAGGGGCATAGTGTCCACACTTCAGTCTTCATTTTTCTTGAGTTTCATGTGTTTAGGAAATTGTATCTTATATCTTGGGTATCCTAGGTTTTGGGCTAATATCCACTTATCAGTGAGTACATATTGTGTGAGTTCCTTTGTGAATGTGTTACCTCACTCAGGATGATGCCCTCCAGGTCCATCCATTTGGCTAGGAATTTCATAAATTCATTCTTTTTAATAGCTGAGTAGTACTCCATTGTGTAGATGTACCACATTTTCTGTATCCATTCCTCTGTTGAGGGGCATCTGGGTTCTTTCCAGCTTCTGGCTATTATAAATAAGGCTGCTATGAACATAGTGGAGCATGTGTCCTTCTTACCAGTTGGGGCATCTTCTGGATATATGCCCAGGAGAGGTATTGCTGGATCCTCCGGTAGTACTATGTCCAATTTTCTGAGGAACTGCCAGACTGATTTCCAGAGTGGTTGTACAAGCCTGCAATCCCACCAACAATGGAGGAGTGTTCCTCTTTCTCCACATCCACGCCAGCATCTGCTGTCACCTGAATTTTTGATCTTAGCCATTCTGACTGGTGTGAGGTGGAATCTCAGGGTTGTTTTGATTTGCATTTCCCTGATGATTAAGGATGTTGAACATTTTAAAAATATGGAACGCTTCATGAATTTGCGTGTCATCCTTGCGCAGGGGCCATGCTAATCTTCTCTGTATCGTTCCAATTTTAGTATATGTGCTGCTGAAGAGAGCACGGCAGCACAGATCTTAATGTGTCTCATGAAACTCATATCCCTAGTGCTAACACGAGCCCAGATGTTCTTTTCCTGGCCTCCAATAGGAGGGTACAGACTTATGCCTACAGCTCCTGTCTCATGCATTAGCTAGTATTTTGCTGTAGGGGATATAATCTGGTTAAGTTAAAGAGAACAGGTAGAGCTGGCATAGTCAATCAATGAGAGCTCCATGGGAACACATGTGCTTAGCATGCACATGGATCTGGCTTAAGTCTCCAGCACCAAAAAAGAAACTAAGAACTCAATGAAAAATCACAGGAACCACAAAGACTTTTGGCTGGAACTATGGAATTATCCCAGCCACTGGCTCATCATGAAAGCCAGAAGGGTTTGGATTCCATTGTATTTAACTGGAGCCTCCACCCACCACCCCCACCCCGCCCTGGCCCAACATGCTAATGCCCAGAAGCTGTCTCTTGCTATCATACCATATCTGCCTCCCAGTTCCACAAAGTTAGTCCCTGATCACAAAGAAACTGTCATGAGAAACCAACATAGCCAAAAGAAAGCTGGGACTTGGTGAGAAGGTGTCATCCACCTCACCCACTGTGCAAGCCTGTGGTGAGTGTGTGGAGCTGCCACCCAGAACTCCACCTTCAAGGAATCTGGGGAGCAAGGCACTTGACTTCTCAGCTGCTTGCAGTAGGAGAGGATCAGAGAAGGCAGTTGGGGTGGCTGAGTTATAGCCCACATTTCCAGCCCACATGGTGTTTAGCCTGGAGACCACTGATAACCTGTACACAGACAGGAAAGGACAACTTGTTAACAAAGAGCCCTGGCATCTTAACAAGTATGAGCACAGTCAGAAGTTTCTGTACCAACCACGAATCAAAACTATTCTTTAAAATTTACATCTGGGGCCAGGGAGATGGCTTAGTGGAGCACAATGCTTGCTGCATAAACCTGGCAACCTGAGTTTGAATCCTGGAACTCACATAAAGGTGTTAAGGAGAGAGCTGATGTCACAAAGTTGTCCTCTGAACTCCACATGTGCACCATAGTGTGTATGTGCTCATAAATCTCCCCTACTCCACCCCACCCCCAGACACAAATAAAAATGTATTTTTAAAGTTACACCTGGGGGCAGAAGAGATGGCCAGGTGGATAAGAGCACTTAACTGTGAACAGGAACAGACCTGAGTTCAAATCCTCAGCATTTTTTGTAGAAAGTGGCATTCAATCTCAATGTTGGGGGTAAAGACGAACAGACTGACAGACAGACAGACAGTGTGAACTTGCTGGCAAGCCAGGCAAGCTTTGTGTTTGGTGACAAACTTTTTCTCAAAAAAATAAAATGGATAGGGCTAGAGAGATGGCTCAGTGGTTAAGAGCATTGGCTGCTCTTCCAGAGGTCCTGAGTTCAATTCCCAACAACCACATGGTGGCTCACAACTATCTGTAATGGGATCTGATGCCCTCTTCTGGTGAGTCTGAAGACAGCTTCAGTGTACGCATATACATTAAATAATATTTTTTTTAAAAAGGTGGGTAGTGATAGAGGAAATGCTTGATGCTCCTCTGGCCTTTGCATATGCATTCATGTGCATGCATCTGTGCACACTTCTGCATACCCCACTCACACATCCAATATGCACGATATATACAAAAAATATTGTTTGATTACACCTGGCTAGGTACACTGGTGCACACCTATAACCTCAGTACATGAATGGAAGGAAATCACAAGTTTGAGGCCAGCCTTGGGTATATGAGATTTTTGTTTAAAAAATAATAATAAAATTTTATCAACAAATGTACAGTTTGCTTCATCATTATTCTCTAAAAATTTGTTACATTTGCATGTCATTTACATTGGGTATAATAAACACAGAAGTGGGTAAGAGCGTGTTTATTGTATGTTTTATTCATGAGCCATGGAATTTTATGTGAGGGACATGAACGTCTGGGAATCTTGTCTGTGGGGAGTTCTAAACCACTCCCCAATATTGAGGGGTGACATGTACATTGAATAGACATGAAGTCCTGGTTGAGAATTTCCTTTGCAGTTACTCACCACTACTAATTTTTAATCTATCCTGGATTGCTCTCTACCCCAGCACTTCTCAACCTTGTCACTAATTACACCAGATCATGAGTCCTGGTGATTTTTCCTGAGCCTTGCTGCCTGGTTCCTACCCAGCAGTCAGTTTCCTGGCAACAGTGCCCTTCCACCATTTGATAACCAAAACTATCTCCAGGGCTGAGGATGTAGCTCATAGGACATTTGCTTAGCATGCCTGAAGTCCAGAGCTCTGTCCTCAGAACATTCAGGGGGAAAGGCAATGGTATCTATAACTTGCCTAATATGACTTGGTAACTAAAATTGCTCTTTGCTGAAGATTTGGCACTATGTGCAAAAGTCTTGCTGTGGTAGCACAAGGACTTGAATTCAAATCCCCAACACTTATGTAAAAGCTTAGCATGGCCATATGTGCCTTTAATTCCAGTGCTAGGGAGGCAGAGGCAGGCACATCCCCAGAGATTTGATGCACAGCCTGTATCGCTGAAATGACAAGCCCAGGTTCAGTAAGAGAAGAGGTCTCAAAAAATAAGGTGGAGGGCACCTGAAGTGGACCGACCCATGGCATCTGTGTGCACACCTGCATACACACCTGCATTCACACCTGCATACATATGTGCATATTTACATACACACCACATACACAATTGTACTTGGTTAGCAATCATCATCCTAACTGCTCAAGGTCAAGATTCTGGATGATCAACTGATGGTTGCTAGAAATTAAAACAACTAATGCTGCATCTTCTTACTATTCTTTCCTTCTTGTCCTATGAGGTCAGACACGACGTGCTTATTCAAATCAGGTTGAAGTGATTTGGAAATAATGGCAAACACCGTTTTTCCATTATTGAAGGAGATAGCCTGGGATGGCTCCAGTCTCCCCTTCTACATCTGATGACTAGGTAATTCCACAGATCGTGAGAGCGGGTTTACCTTTGAAGATCTCATTAAGCTTTATTGACCTTCATTTTTACTCACACTGAGAGGTGGTGTGACTGGATCGCTTTTACTCACACTGAGAGGGCACAGTGGTCTGACTGGATCTTGCAGGCCCAGTGGGGAGGCAGCCTGCATAATGATCTTTTGCTGTGGCTTTGTAGCTTTCTTTTTCTCCAGTGTGCTTACTGCTGTAGCAAATGTCCAGTGTCCCAGGTTACTAAGTGAACGGGGCTATTCCAGTCAGGTTTCCTCTAACAGCATGAATCCTGAACCCCAAGGCTGTGGTTTCCTGAGGGTGTCCTTGGCCACTCCAGGAAGGCAAATCATGCTGCATCTTCTCCACCTTCTCCACATCCCAGACTTTCCACCTCTGTCTTTCCTGACACAAGAAAGACCCTTCTCACTGAATGAATGTAATCTCCCTCTGAAAACACACATTTCTGTTGTCTGGGGAGTGAAGCGCCTGCTTCTTGCGTCCCTCCTCTGCTCTGCCTGTACGTTGGTGCACGTCAGAAGCCGCAGAGCAGCTCAGCAGCACGAAACTTTCCTGTTCACTGAGGTGACTAAGTGTCAGCTCCTGAGAGGTGAGCAGAGAATGAGCCAGTGGTTCTTCTGCATTCGTTGCTTATGCTAACAACCCATGACACCAGATGCACTCAGTAAAGACCTACCTGTTTCCTTCTCAGCACCTAAAGAAGCAAGATGTCCATGGTGAGGATGTCCGTAGCTGGAGTGAAGCAGTCCATGGCTTATAGATTCCCCGGCATGGACAAACACTGCACTATGTCCTTGATCTCTACATTAATGACAACATTCTCCACAGCTGACGCACATGGGGAGCTGCCAGCTTGAGCTGGACCAGGCTAAACGACAGAGTACCTGCTGACCCACACAGCATATATCCAAGGGAGCTTCCCGGAGGGAACGGGGGTCCCAGAGCAAGTCCTCAGGTAGGCTATGTCAACTCTAAGCATTTCTGTTCCTCTCTATCACCAGCACAGCCACCTGTGGATCCCTCATGGAGCTGACTGTGCAGAGGAACACAAGGGGTCAAGTTTTGTGTTAACTCACTCAGTAGTCTAAAGTAACCATGAAGAAAGCAGAGATCCCTAGGGAAGTGAAACTACAGGTTAAGAAAATTACACACGCACCTGCCACCTGCTGCACGTGCCTTCAGGGCATCTGTTGAAATAAATTCAGAAAGAGTACCGTACTAACATAGTGCATATTAACACAATAAGGAGGAGAAGCCAGGGTTGAAGTGTCTGAAAAGCCAAGGGATCTGGCTCCCTTACATTTCTTGGACAAAGTTTTCTGTTCCTACCTGTCTCAGTACATAGGACAGAAGCTACACGAAGATGCCACAGTGGACACCCTCACCCCTGCTGTCCCTGCTGTGGAGGAAATGAAAGAAACAGCTTCAGGCAAAGCAGAATTGAGCAATCAAGCAAGCAGGCCTGTGTGGATGTGAGGCCAAAAAGAAAAGCAAAACAATGTGAGCTCTGTGTTATTTTATGCACTGTTTTAAGTAATATTTGGGGGTGGAGCCCCCTGAAATTCTTTCTACTGACTCCTCCACAGATGGCTTTGTAATGGGACTCCAGGTCCTGTGGAAGGCTTGTGGCTTCCTTAGGCTTAAATCAAGTTTCTTTGGTTAACTGGTGCTGAATGACTGCAATAAATACTCCTTGCACCAGCTGACTTCTAGGTATTTAGATACTGCACTGAGTAAAGCAAGCCACGTGTGTTCCTTCGTGGAGCTGAAAGTCCAGCCCGGGATGAACAAAGAATTCAGAGCTCTTACTCGGCTTAAAGCTCAGGTGGGCTTTAAGCCTTTGCTTTGCTGTATTATTCCAACCCAACCCACCAACTAAATCTGTGATGGAAATACTTTGGTCCCATTTCACAGGTGTAGAAACTGAGGCTAAGCAAGATCTGGAGTCAGCAGATCACACTATTTTTTTTCTAGAGGACTGGCTACCAGCAGCAATTAGAAAGGCAAGGCAAGCTCAGTGTGCACTGGAGACTCGAACACCAATGCTACAACCTCTAAGTGTTAGGTCTCAAACCCGGGACAGATGACTGAGGTGTCTATTTAAATTATCAAAGTGGATCTGGCTGCCAGGTTCTTCCTGCACCTGTTATAGGGTTCTCCTGGCTGGTATATGCTGCCCTCCACCCTGAACTTCTCCAGCCTGTGAGCTGAGCTGCCAAACCCTCAGAGGTTCTTCCCTATATAATCCAGCCATCTTGGTTACCCGCCCTCTTTGGCCTCCTGGCTGCTGCACCTGGTTCCCTTGCTCTCCCCTCTCACTTTCCTTCCCCATCTCCCTATGTGGCTCAAGGTCATGTCCACTCTGGACTCCCCCAGATGTCCCTGCCTCTGGCTATGCTCTCCCACATCTGGCACATTAAAATGTTTCCTCCACCATACCTAGGGACAGCAGCCATGCCCCTTCTCTTCCCTCTCCTTCCTTCCTTCCTCCCTCCTCCCCTCCCTCCCTCCTTCCTCCCTTCCTTTCTCTCTTTCTCTGTTTTCTTCCAATTTACCTGGAGCAGAAACCCAGGACCAGTCATGTTTGCTTTCTTTCTTCTTTCTTCTTTCTTTCTTTCTTTGTTTCTTTCTTTCTTTCTTCCTTCCTTCCTTCCTTCCTTCCTTCCTTCCTTCCTTCTATTTTCTGTTTTGATTCAATAAGGGATGTCGTTGAGCACAGCAAGAGAACACACCTCTCCTCACCCATGCACAGCCCCTGTGTCCACTGTCCTTGAAGACCACATTTCCTTGTTCCGTTGTCTGACGTAAATCTACTCCTGACACTACCAGGGAACTTAATTTGTTCACTCTGTGCCTAGGAAAGAGAGTTTTGTTCTCTGCTGGACCCCTTCCTCGGGGGACTCTTGTGTTCATGAGGAAACAGAACAGAGAGTTAGTTTTACATGATGTGGTTGCAAGAGAAAGTTTCAAGAAGGGAGCAAACTTTGTAGGGCCAAAACATCAATGACAAGATAAAACAGAAATGTCTACATTGAGGGTGCCACCCGAACATCAACGTACACATCTATTACACGTCAAATAGCAACAAGAAGAACCACAGAAGTGACCACACACAGCCAGAGGCATAGTGTTGCAGTGAGAACAAAGACAGCCATAAATATTCCTGGGAGCCAATAAAAGAAGATGAAGAAGGAGGAAAGGGGGGGGGGGGAAAGAAAGAAAGAAACCCAGAAGTGGTTAGCTCTCCAGTGTAATGGGCTCCATAAAAGCTTTCATTGTTAAGGGAGTCGCTTTAGTAAGAGGTATATGAAGAAAGCTGAATGAATGTGAGAAATTGCATGTAATAACCAGAGCCCAAAGATGATTATCAACCTCTGAATCCTGTATTTTGGAGCTAGTCAGTGCTGCTATTAGAAGATTGCCATTGTAAGTTAAAGAAAAGCTTGTGCAGTACTTTCCTCCCCCTTCTGGGGAAACAGAAAGTCAATATAGGCTTCTCCTCTGTGCTAAGTCCATTTATGTGAACAATTATTGTAAAGATGTAATCCAATCTCACAGTGCTTCCCAAAGTCTAACTCCTGTAAACTTTTCCTGCAGGATTCTGCACATACAACTTGCTCCAACCACGAGCTGAACATCAGCAGGAAGTGGCTTCCTTCCCCATCTGCCCTCCCTCCATCCTCCATCCCATTCTTCAGCCATCTGTTTGTTTTGTCCCTGCCTATTGACAGGACAGTGGGTGACATTTAAGATAGATAACCTGTCTGCAGCTCAACCATTCAAAGGCTGGTCAACCAGAATCGCAAGGAACTGGAAGCCAGTGCTTGTTTGTTTGTTTGTTTTTGTTTAGGATTGTTCTGTTTTGTTTTTTTAACATCAGGCTTTTCGTGTTGTTTTCTTGTGTTCCTTGGGAAGCACAGGATGTCCTGTGCTTTTCTCAGCAGGTGGCAGCAGCTAAGTCTTCTAGAATGTTTGTGTATGAGGGTGGGTGGGGTAGGTTGTTGAGAGATGCTGACATTTCTAAGCAGATGTTAATGATGATGTTTCTGAAGCTGTGTCTGATGTAAATGAAATGTCCTAGGATAATAGTTGTCTTTTCTCGTGTACCCCAGGCTAGCCTTGAGATTTATGTAGTCCAGGCTGGCCATGAGTTTTATGTAGCCCAGGGTAACTTTAAAATGCAGATCATTTTCTCTTCACTTCCACCTCCCAGTGCTGCAGCTCCAGGTATTACATAACCAGTTTGTGCTGTGCCAGGGACCAAAGCTAGGCTTCCTCCATCAACCAAACCCTGTCCCAACCTCAACAGTTGCATTTTTCTTGCTTGAAACTGCCCCTGACTGGGAGTCTCTCAGTACCAGGGATGTGGCTAAAAACCCAAAAGATCCATGTGAAATCAAAATAAAACTTATTTGATCAGATAACTCTGAGATGAATTATGTTTTCTAACCTCTACTAAACAGTTGAAAAACATTTACTTAGAATTTGTAGCAGGGCAGGCAAGGTGTCTCAGTGGGTAAGGTGCTTATGGGCAAGCTTGATGAACTGTTTGCCAATATGATGGAGGGAGAGAACCATTGTCTACAAATTGTCCTCTTGCCTCCATAAGTGCTCTCTTTCTCTCTCTCTCTTGCACTCTCATTTTCATACACACACACACACACACACAGAGAGAGAGAGAGAGAGAGAGAGAGAGAGAGAGAGAAAGAGAGTTGAAGGCAGAATTTTCCTAATTTAAAAATTAAAAACACAGGTAGCTACTTCCTCATCACAGACTCCCAGGAAAGTTTGATGGGACAGTCCTTTCCAGTGTCCTATGAGCCTGAGCAAAGGAAAGGGAGATGTTTGAGGAGATAAGTAGGTTATGTTTGCCCTGGTCTAAACATTGACCACCCCCACCCCCGTGTGTGTGTGTGTGTGTGTGTGTGTGTGTGTGTGTGTATATATGTATGTATGTATGTATCTGTCTGTCTGCTTGCCAACCTGCCTGTTTGTTGAGCCCAAGATGCTTCACATGTTAGACAAGTAATTTGGGCTACATTTTGAAGGTATATAAGATTTGCCAAAGAGATGGCTACACGCTTTCAAAATAAAATGGGGAATCCAGGGTTAGCATCTAAAGTTTTGATCTTTATTATTGATAATTTAACACATATATACACTGAGATATGATAGTATCTACCTCCTGCCGATTCCCCCAATAGCACTTCCCCCCACATCCCACCATCTTCTTGTTTGATTTGATAACCCACTAAATCAATTAGTGCTGCACACATCTGAATAGGTGTGGGGACATCTGCTAGAGGATGCTAACCTACAAGTGACCACACCCTCAGAAAAGAATGGTTCTCCTCCCCAGCAGCTCACTTGCCAGCAGCTCCTCAGCGAGGCCTGGAGATCACCTCCCCACTAATGCTGGAATTTTGGCTGGCTTGCTCTTGTACAGGTGTTCACAGCTGCGTTGAGTTCATGAGTGCGACAGCTATGTCACATGTAGAAGACAGCATTTCACTGCATTCTTCCACATCCTGTGACTTACATTTTTTATTTTTGATCTGAGCTGCAGAAATATGGAGTACCAGTTGCAGTAGCTGGGGAATATAGCTAAAATGGGTTGGGTTGAGATATACCTCCAGAAGGGAGCTACCAGTGCTTGAATATTTACCTCTGGAGTGCAGCTGTGAAGAAGACAATGCTGGGCAACACTGGGCTCCCAGGAACTGAAGGCAGAACTCCAGCATGAAGTATGTGTCTTTGTGGTAAATACTCCACACTTGCTGCTGTCTAATCCCCAACATGAAATCACTGTCATAGTAAAAAAATGTATACATTTTGCTTCTGCAACCAGGCTCAGGCATGTCCTTGAGAATCAAACATAAATTTAGAAATTACCACCATGTAAGTAACTCTGGAAGCTGTGGAACTAGACTGTGGCATGTATGAATGAAGACAAATAAGAGAAGAAATTCTAAATGAAGTTGTGGCCAGAGCCATGTTGTGGTTTGAATAAGAATGGCCCTCATAGATTCAAGTGTTTGAATGCTTAGCTCATAGGGAGTGGCACTATTAGGAGATATGGTATTTTTGGAGTAAGTGTGGCTTTATTAGAGGAAGTGTCTCACTGTGTGGGCAGGCTTTGAGGTCTCCTATGCATAAGCTACACCTAGTGTCATACACAGTCTCCTTATGCTGCCTTTGATTCAAGATGTAGAACTCTCAGGCCCTTCTCCAGCACCATATCTGTCTGCATGCTGCCATGTTCCCCACCATGCTGATAATGGACTAAATGTCTGAAACTGCACGCCAACCCAATGAAATGTTTTTCTTTATAAGAGTTGCTGTGATCATGGTGTCTCTTCACAGTCAGGGAAACACTAAGACACATGCAGAGAGTTGGGAAGATAAGAAGCTAAAAGGAGAACAAGAGACTGAGAATTGGTTTCAGGAAGGAGGAAGAGGCTGTCTGACACAAGCTGCTGGCATTGAGTTTGGTGAGATGGGAGTAGGAGCCTTGTGACCTGGCAGAAGCAGCCCAGGGTGGTGTGAGGCAGACAACAACCTAGAATGGTTCAGCACCACCCTGAGCCCTCAAAATAGCAGCACCTGGAGGCAGGCTGGCTCTGGCAGCTGAACCCTGTATTAGAAGTTTTTAAATGCTTTGAGCTAAGGACTTTTCAGATTCCAATGATGTCAGCTCTGGGAAAGAATTAGATGGGTCCTTTGGCTCAAAGGCTTTGGAGGAACAGAGAGGAAACCAACCTACTGCCATCATTTGAAAAGGCGATTAAAGCTCTATACAAATCCCCAGTCCTGTTAATTGCCTGTTTCCTGTGGTTTAGGAATAAAAGCCAGGGCCTTTCATCTGGAGTCACTGACCAGCACTTCATTCTGTGTACAAAAGTTGAGGAGGACATTTTCTGCTGAGCATCTAAACTCAGCATTTCCATGTTGTCTGTTGATTCTCACTGGCTCATACTTGGGTACAATAGCAACAAGGGACATCTGGGACACATGGGGCTGTGAGATGGATCCCAGCACTGACTCTCCATTTTAAACCCTCATTTCTAAGCAAATGTGGTGGTGAATTATTTCTCCATAGGCAGAACTCACTAGTTTCCCTTCACATGGCTCTTTGCTCTTTCTTGACTGATCATTCGCTCATCCATTCAAAAACAGGCAAAGGAACTGAGGATGTAGCTCAGTTGGTAGAGTGCCTACCAAGTATGCAAGTCTTGGGTTCAGTCCTAAGCTTCTCATAAATCGAGTATAGTGCTATAGGTCTGTAATCTGAACACTAGGGAGGTAGTGACTGAGGGAGCTCAAAGGCATTCCTGGATATACAGCAACCTTGAGACCAGCCTGGGTTACGTGAGACCATGTCTCAAAAGAAAAACCAAACAACTATAACAGCAAAGAAGTCACATGGACGAGAGAAGTCCAACGATACAGCACATGAGAACATGTCATGTTCTAAAAACGATTCATGTAACTAAGGCATACAAAGCCAGCAGCGTTGGCCAAGTCTCCAGGACTTCAGAGGCAATGTTGAAAGAATAAGTCTTATCCTGGAGGCACAATGGACTTTAAACTCAAGGGACATCTTGATCTGATTTGTTTTAATGCTTGAGACAGAAGGCCAAGTTTAAGGGAGTAATTACTGACTTTAATAGTGTAGGTGGCTAGGTCAGGACAGGGTAGTTTTTGAGATATTACAGAGGAAAACTGACTAGGCTTGGAGAATGACTAGCTGTATCAAGGAGAAAGGGAAATGGATCAAGGTCTTCAGCTCCCTTGGTCACTCTGCCAGTCAGGGATCATGGATTCTTACTCCTTCTAGCCACTTAACATATTGTCTGGGCGCACCTAGGCAGTGTGGTGTATCAACAAAGAGACTGATTTCTTAAGTGCTAGAGGCAGTTCAGTTAATGATCGTGTAGATTCCATGTTTGGTAAAAGTCACTTCCTGGTCCATGGATGGCACCTTCCTGCTGTGTCTTCACCTGGTGAAAAGAACAACGGATCCCCGTGGGATTCTTTAAAAAATGCTAGAATGCCATCCTTGGGGGATCCACAGCCATGACCCATCATCACCACCAAAAGGCCCCTGCTATAAAGACCATCACACAGGGGTTCCAGCCTGAGTTTGAGGGAGTATAAACATCTAGCCCATGGTTGCCTACTCCCAATTCCCTGTAGTCATTAGATAAAATTGCTCTCAGCCCCTCCCCCAGCATCGTCTTCTCTGCCAGGTCTGGATAACAGCCTTTTCTGCTCAAGCATTTACCATCCTTTCTGTGTGGTCTTGTCTCCACTGTGCCTGAGATGCTGTTTTGGGACCAGCTCTGTTTTGTTCTTTCCTGCTCCTTCTGTCACTCATGTCCTTCAGGGCTGCTCTATTGTCCCTTTCCAGCAGCTAATGCCCTTTGCAGAGCTCTCCAGGTCTTCTCCCCACCTGATTGAAGCTCTTCTGGGTGCCTGCAGTTGGTTGTCTCGGTTCCCAAGCTCATCTTTGATGACCTATCTGCATTTCCTATGTGAGCATTCACCTTCCCAGGGACAGGTGCTTCTGTCCAGTTCCCCTGCCAGGCCTTAAATCTGGCACCAGTGACTTAAACCTCAGTTTGCAGACAGCGTGTGCATCAACTTGACACAAATCTAGACATACTTTGGAAGAAGAGATCTCAATGAAGGAATTGCCTCTATCAGATTGGCTTGTGAGAATGTCTGTGGGAAATTTTCTTGATTGACACCTGATATGGGAAGGCCCAGATTGATGTGAGTGGACCCATCCTGGATAGTTGGGCTTAGATTGTATAATAAGCAAGCAAGCTGAGCAAGACATGGGATGCAAGCCAGTAAGCAGCCTTCCTGCATGCCCTCTGCTTCAGTTCCAACTTTCACATTCACTCATTGAGTTTTTGCCCTGACTCCCCTCAGTGATGGACTGAAGTATGAGCTGAAATAAACTCTTTTCATCCTAAGTTGGTCTTGGGTTGAGTATCTTATCACAGCAACAGACCCCTAACTAGAACGGAACTGAACTCAAAGCAGCTGTGTACAGACAGGTTTCTGGTATTTTTCAAAGGTTGGATAAAGTCAACCTGACTACATAGAATGCCTAAATCTCTCTTAGGATGCTATTATTTTTAATAAATCAGACCACCTTTTGGCATTCTGAAAGAAGGTTATTCAACAAGCCTTTAACTAGTTAAAAGTGGGTAAAAGGGGTCACTGAAACATAGTTTTTCTTTTCAAATCCAGCACTTAATTTTGAGGTCACTGTAGATTCTTGTATGGATTTTCCTGTTTCCTACAGTGGTTAAACAACTGGGAAGTGGTTGTCTATGAGAGTTAACGTTTCTGAAACTGAGACCAGACACTTAAAGGAACAGAGATTCATTTTGGCTCACAGTCTAAGGGCTTCAGGGCAGGCACAGCAGTGGGATCGTGGAAAGTGGTCTGTTCATGTCTTGCTGGGTCAAATCACATCTCTTTCTTGGTCACTGACAAACAGCTGGTGGCAGTGGAGAACTAGTGGAGTCACTAGACTCCAAAAGAAGTCTCAGCACTAGGTTTGATTTACTAATGGAAAAAGGAACCTTCCTATATCCTTTCTGCTGGATCAAAAATAAGATTTCTAGGAGTGAAGAGATGACTCCATGGTTAAGAACAGAAGTTGCTCTTCCAAAGGTCCTGAGTTTAATTTCCAGCACCTACATGGCAGCTCATGACCATCTATAACTGTAGTCCCATGGGATCCAATGTCCTCTTCTGGTATGCATACATGCAGACAAAATACCCACATGTATAAAATACATAGATAGATAGATAGATAGATAGATGGATAGATAGACAGATATTAAAAATGAGATTTCTGTCCTAGATCTTCAGAGCTTGGATTCTGCCTAATTAGAGGCAGAGATATATTGTACAAGGCCTCCATCCACAGCCTTTGCTACTTAGGAGCCCAGTGTGACCTGCCATGGGCTTCACAGTAGATTAATGTAGGGAAGAGAGAAGGAAAAGCCATTGAGTTCAATATCAACTCAAGTCTTAGCTTTTAAAATAAATGATGGGATATAACTTGGTTGTTAGAATGCTTGGCTGGCATGCACAAGTCCTGGGTTCCATCCTTAGCCCTCCATAAACTGAGTGTGTTGGTGTGCACCAGTAATTCAGCACTCAGGAGGAAGAGACAGATGTTCAAGGTCATCTTTTGCTACATAGAAAGTTCCAGGGCAGTTGAGGCCATCAAGGCAAATTAGGAAATAATTCTGATTTATTTTTTCACTTCCTTTCCTGTTTCTTTTCTCTTTTTAGTCAGAAAGATTGTCCTGCACAGGAGGAATCGCTGTTGTGTTCAGGTAACTAAGTAGTTCCTGTCTACAATGGCCAGGCAGAATTGAAACATGGGCCCTCCACCGTCTACCCAGGGAAGTTGGCTCCCATTCCCTTTCGTTTTAGCATCAGGCCATGTTTCTTGAGCAGGCTCCTTGGTGGTAGGGTTGGGGACAGCAGGAGGCAAAGAAGAAAGGACCAATATGCTTCTCATGGAGGGCGCTGGCCCAGTAGGACATGAAGACTTTGGAGCTACCTCCCTGGAAGCTGGGATGGGATCTAAGAGATGCAGCGGCTTCCTGTGGTGTATGCTGATTGATAGGCTTCATTGTGTCCTAGAGATTAGAGAAATAAGAGAAACACCACGTGACAATTAGCAAACAGGGACCAGAAGAAACACATGACAGCTCGGTAGATTTATGAAAAACAGTGCTGACAGGCCCATTTTTCAGAGTTCAGAGTTTCGCTTGCAGAATTTAAAATATAATAATAAAAAAAAAAAAAACACCTCCCAGGATGCTTCTTCACATTTCAGATGCTTCACTTAAAGGAGAGAAGGCAAGTCAAACCGTTTCTCATTTGTACCCACGTTCGGGGAGAGTTCCCTGGAATAGCTGTAGATTCCAGAACACATTTCCCTTTCCTCCACCTAACAATCCCAGGGTCACTGACTACACAGACAGGGGTAGAGATGTGCTCAAGTAAGAGGGTTCAAGTAAGCAGCAGGCCCTAGTGAGACGGGAAAATATAATGTTTCTTAGGTTTCCTTTTAATTTTTTTCTCCCAACCTTCATCATTTTTGTCTTTCTCCTTGGTTCTCATTTCCTTTTCCAGTTTCCCTGGGGGGAGGGGGGAGGGAGAGAGAGAGAGGGAGGGAGGGGGAGGGAGGGGGAAAGAGGGAGGGAGGGAGAGTGAGGGAGAAAGAGAGGGAGAGAGGAAGAGTGAGAGAGAGAGGGAGGGAGGGGGGAAAGAGGGAGGGAGGGAGGGAGAGTGAGAAAGAGGGAGGGGGGAGGAAGAGGGAGGGAGGGGAGAGAGGGAGAGGGAGAGAGAGAGAGAGATCCATCATGGGTTTTATACTCATTTGAAATACTAACACTTGGTCAGAATTCAGAATCCATGTGGTGGGAAAGGGTGCAAAACACCAAACAAGAAAGTGATCCGCCTGAGCAGATAATCTATTCCACCTTAAAAGCTGCTGCTGCTGCTGCTGCTGCTGCTGCTGCTGCTGCTGCTGCTGCTGCTCCTCCTCCTCCTCCTCCTCCACCACCACCACCACCACCACCACCACCACCACCACCACCACCACCACCACCACCACCACCACCACCACCATTTATATCACTTCAGCTCGCTACCTGATTCAACTCAGTTACAAAACACCTCCCAATTCTAAGGGACACCAAGAGCTCTTCCCAGAGCATGGGCATGCTTTCCCACCTTTCACCACAGGAAAATGAACCGCTGCACAAACAAAACCAGTTTAGAACAACCTGGGTGGGGCTGCTGGGTAACACCTCAACAGACCACCAGCTGCCCAGCTCTGGGTCACTGTGCCTCACTCACTCCCTGGCTTAAGCAGGGTCACCTGTTGAATCCCTGGAGAAATCTTTGTTCCTCTGGAGACCTGACTGGGTTTGGTGCTGGAGGCTTTTCACCCTCTAATTGCGGTGTTCGGAAGAGAATGGAGACAGCTTTAAAATAACGAAAACGCTGTTAAAGGAGAAGATGGTGCTGCATGACAAAGAGAAATGCTAGCTCTGTGTACAGTGTACGGTTAGCCTGTCAGCAAACAGAGCCTTCTGCAGGTACCACAGAGATGCACGTAGGACGATGAAGCCGTGAACCCGGAGGTTCTGGGTTTTGCTTTCACAAGCAGCTGCTGAAGTTGGAATAGCAGCTTAATAGAAATTAGAGTTTATCCTTTTGAATCTCCTAGCAATTTGCCTCTGTTGGGCCCTCCGTTCATTATGATGCAAAGAGAAAGAAAGGCCTGCATTCCTGTTGCCCGGTCGATTCAGCTGAAAGCCAGAAGTACAGTGAGTGTACTTCCTGGTCTTTGACCCTTCCTGGTAGCTTTTGAAAAGTGGAGTTTGTATAGAACACTAACCTCCTTCTCCACATCACTGCCCATTAGTTAGTAAACCCACTCGGAGGCCGGCGGAAAACCACTTTTTAAAAAAAAGTTCACCTTCATCTCCCTCCTAGCTTCAAAACAGGGTGTCTACCTTCTCACTTCTGCCATCAGCAAACTGAAGCACTAGCCTGTGAGACAGCTGTCCCAAATTGTCTCTTGTGCTTTGGCACAAAAGGGCCAGTGACATAGAGGACAGTTGTTTTCAAATCTGTAAGCTTGAACAGACCAAAGCAAGATAATATAAATACTAGAGAGTGGGACCCAATGAGAGTAGAGTGTTTCATGTGTCGACTCTGCTTAAGACGTTTTAATCTTATCTGCACAGTGGTCTTCCTAAGGGACCAAGTTACAGACAGGCAGCCATGAAGCAGAGAGGTTAAGCAACTTGCCTACGGCTAACCAGCTAACTGGGCAGAGTGGGTTGATCTGAGTCCGGGAAACCTGAATCCAAGCTCAGCCCTAGAGGGGAGCTGGACCCTGGAGATTCACACAAGACAGTTACAAAGCAAATTCCAGGATAGATAAAAACATAAACAACTGATCTGTCCATTCATTTTTAAAGGTCATTTAAAGTCAAGCTCAGAATTGATGAGGTTGAATTAAAACACAGATGTACACTGGGGTTTAAAGGAGACTACTCTACACTAGGTAGGGTCAGTAGTAACAGAGGCCCAGTACCTGGATGCTGTGTTTAGCAGTTAAGGGAGGAACAGCAGGCTCACTTGGCCACAAGTTAGTCTATACTTCTCTAGCCTCTCCAGCTGAAGGTGGACTCTGGAGCAGTGGCTGCTGCTGAAGACTCACAGGTTGAAGTCAACCATCTCCTAAATTCTGTCAGATAAAAATACAGTCAAAACAAAAATTGCACAGCAGAAGAAACTCAAAGACTCAAACCAAATTACAGGAACCTTTAGTTCCCCAAACACCTGCCCTAGGGCAAAGCAAAGAAGCTAATTGGTGTGCATTGGGCTTGCCAATCAGAGGATTTTCAGGGTAGCATGGAAATCCCCTCAGGCTGTGGAAACAGTAGGGATTCTAGGCAGTGAATAGGCCCCAGAGGAATTGCCCAGGAGCAGCACAAAGAAGGATTTCTGCTCTCTGGTCACTGGCCTGAGCCTCTAGGTCTCCAGAGGGACTTTAGAGGGTGCGATGAACTCAGTAAAAGAACTGGAGAACCCTCCTAGCCTGTTGAAATTGTAGCAGGTGCCAGTGACTGCTTAGGTAACTGATCATTTACTTGAGCAAAATCTGTCCTCTGTAAACAAACAAACAAACAAACAAGCAAAACTCAAGGAGATGGGGTGGCATTAGCTCTGATGAGATCAGCCTTGAAACAAGGCACTCAGGTTGAGCAGTGAGGTCTGTGGCAGGTGTGAATGCAGAGAATTGGAAACTTTCCACACACTCCAATGGACAGCCAGCACTGATAGATTCTGACAGTCCCTGGGGACCAAGAACCAAAGGCTTGAGAATGAGGTTCACAGCAGAGTTAGCCCCTGCTGGGGTGGGGTAGGGGTGGGGAGGCAATGAGTACAATGAGCAAAGAGGTTCTGGAGGCAAGGCATCAGCAGCAGCGCTGTTCCCTCATGGGGCAACCAGCACACTGCAGAGCCGGAGACTGGCAGAGTTTTTGTTAGCAGCCATGGATAGAAATGAATGGTGAAGGTGAGTTAAGGAGAGGGAAGAGCCTCGTGAGTAATATATTCACTAGTGTAACTGGAGTTTCAGGTCAAAAGGCCCAGTGCCTGGAGCCCAGCAGGCTTCACTCAGCCACCCAATTAAAGAGAAGAGAACCTGAGAACGGCAGAGAAGAGATTCACTCCACGTGACACGTTCAGAAGACACACACACACACACACACACACACACACACACAATGGCTCCAATTCCATTTCCTTTTTTACAAAGATTATTTTTCAAGTTTTAATTGTGTGTCATTGTTAGAGTACAAAACAAAAACAACTACAACAACACCACCACACCAAAACTCCTGGCTAAGAAAGTGAACTCTCTGGCTTGGGTAGGCACTGAACACTCCATCTGTGCCTCAGTCACTTTGACTAAGGGACCATCCTTAGAAAGGATGTTTAACTTCATCATCATGCTAAAGAGAGGTGGGTGGAATAGTTAGTCCTTTAATGAGATATGGTATGTTTTCCTTCGCAGAATTCCTGCCTGTAGGATAGTAGCTCACAGACTATATAGCCTTATTAAGAGTCTTAAGTCTGCTTGCTTTCTGAGTTATTTTTTTAAAAAAAGAAAACAAAAAACATAATTTCTCCTTTTTTTCTATCTCTGTTCTAAATGCAATTTTCCTAACACTTTGGGCACCCCACCCCACCCCCTACCTCTGGGCAACAATTTGGGCTTCCTTGTGCTCTCGCACGCTCTCTCTCCTCTCTCTCCTCTCTCCTCTCTCCTCTCTCCTCTCTCCTCTCTCTCTCTCTCTCTCTCTCTCTCTCTCTCTCTCTCTCTCTCTCCAGGCCATACAGATGCTTGCTCACCTCATCATGACTACACATCAGCTTCAGTGGCATGACTCCCCAACCCTACATTTTACTCCTCTGGGCAGGAGTTTACAGCCTGCCTGCCCACAAGTCTTTCTTTCAACTATAATAAAAAACGTCCTTGAGCTTCTGTTTGAGTTCAGTTCTAAAGCCTCCCCCCACACCCCCACCCCAGACAGGGTTTCTCTGTGTAGCCGTGGCTGTCCTGGAACTCACTTTGTAGACCAGGCTGGCCTTGAACTCAGAGATCCGCCTGCCTCTGCCTCCCAAGTGCTGGGATTAAAGGCATGTGCTACCACTGCCCGTCTTAAAGCCTTTTCTTAATGAGACCAAGAACCCCAAGAGGGGAATCCTGAATTTCCCTGCATCAGTATGTGTATATGCATGCAAGTGCCTGTGGAGGCCAGAGATGTATCATCTTCGATCTGAAGTCACAGGCAGTTTTGCATATCCTAACATGGATGCTTTGAACCAAACTTGGATCTTCCAGAGAAGCAGCAGGAGCTCCTAACCACTGAGCCATCCAGCCCCACAAGTCTATCTTTGAGATACTGGTATGAGCTTCAGATTTAAGTAGAGAAGGGGTTGGGGAAAGGGGTTTGTATGATCAAGTAGTTCCAGTGAAGGTGTACGGTCTGATGAATAATTGCCTCAGTTCTGGTCCTGCTAAGCAATCCTCACAATGCTTTTGGCTTGAAGGGTAAAGCTGCTTCTAATGAGATCATTATTTCTTCTTCAGGGAATGGCCTTGCCAACATAGATAACTGCCCTGATTATGGCGTGACCTGGTCCTCATGGATGACTGTCCCTACACAGGGAATGGCCTGTCCTGGTTTGCCCTTCCTAGAATCCAAGGTGACTACAGATTTAGGACAATGATATCTCTGTTCCTTCAGCCTTGCAGGGAGAGGAAATAGATCAGGCAAAGGAATACTGTGAGTGATCACCCCTGTGCAGAACCGGACAGGCATCTCATCCTAAGTACAAGAGACAAATACAAAAAGAAGGCAGAGATGCCAGGTACCAGGCTTTCAACCTACTTTCAGTTGCCCTCTGGGCCCACGTGAAGAGTTGGTGCTGTCCAGCAAGGGCAGTATCTCGTTGCCTGTTAAAGGAAAAATTGCACATGGATACCTACATGACTTTTTTTTTTTTTTTTTTTTTTTTTTTTTGGTTTTTCGAGACAGGGTTTCTCTGTGTAGCCCTGGCTGTCCTGGAACTCACTCTGTAGACCAGCCTGGCCTCGAACTCAGAAATCCGCCTGCCTCTGCCTCCCACGTGCTGGGATTAAAAGCGTGTGCCACCATGCCCGGCCTCCTACATGACTCTTGCTTACTCTCTTTGCAAGAACCTTAGGTCAATAGCCAAATGCTAAGGGTTAGTCTCAGGTCATCAGCACCTGTCTGATGAGTGGACCAGAGAGAGCTACCTCACCTTCCTGAGACCATAAAGCACTTAACCTAGAAGCAGCATTTACATTTTACAAACCTAAGTCCAATTCTGGGGAACAATTCTCATGATAGAATCTTTCAAGCAGGAAGTTTATTGGATGGGCTCTCGGGAACTCTATCTTTGGGGATGTGAAGATAAGGCAAGCTAAAGAGGCTCAGCAGACAAAGAGACAAACTGCATGGTTGAGGACAAAGAGACAAAGTGCATGGTTGGTACCCAAAGCTGATGCAATAGCAGCACTCCTCCTCACCAAACAGCTGGAACCTGTCTGGTTGACTAAAGTAGCTGCTAACTGTCCTTTGCTGCAGTATAATGGTGTCCCCCCTCTTCCCATCTGACATGATGACACATTCAAAGAAACCCATGCAAGGACAGATTGAGAGTAAACTCTAGGCCTGAAATTATCCAAAGATGTGTCTGAAAAGGACCCCACTTCCACCCCCAAGCATTGTAGCTAGCTATACTGAGCCACATGCACAGGCTTCTGACAAAGAAAAAGACAATTGCCCCGTTACTAGCTAACCTGAGTGAATGGAAGAATCAAACTGCAAAGACCAGGAAGGCCCCAGGTATTCCCAGAGGGCTGTGGGACTAAGGTGAATTCATGTAGCCTGAGTGGAGGCAAGAGACCCAAGCATCAAAAAAAAAAAAAAAAAAAAGAGGGAGGAGTGGAGTTACAGATGTGAAGATGCTGATAGGTTAAACAATAATCTTTTCGAAGGTGGGGCCAACCTAACCCTTCCCTTTTGGTTTCTGCTTCCTGCTTTCTTTTATGTCTAGTCAAAATTCAAATGCAAACTTGGTTCTTCTCCTCCACTGAGTCACTTGCAGTGACAGTAACTGGTCCTTCACCACACTTTCTCCCCCTGCAGTGGAGAAATCAGAGAATAAGGAATTATACTCCTTTATCACGCCCTGTATGGAGGGGTTAAGCCCCGACTGGGTAAGGGCCTCACCCTGAGGGAGGTCTTTATCTACAGAGATCTTCATCAACAGAGCCTGCAGCAGTTAGAATAAGTGCTTTGGTCTTTAGAGGCACCATTAACAAGACCATAACCAATGAGCAAGTCCTTGGTACCCATTATAGGGAACAGATTTCCAAGCATCTGTTGGCCTGGGGACAACCAAATAGACGACCCCTTCTTGAAACACTAAAACTTGGCTTGCCAGGAGTTAAAGGATTTAACAAGATTCCTTAAAGCAAGCAAGCTGTCACATATGATTTTCTGAAAATCCTTGTGGTTTTGAGACAGTGTCTCCTATAGCTTGGACCGGCCTCTAACTTACTACGATGCAAGGCCTAATCTTAAACTCCTTATCTTGCCTCTGCCTCTTACTGGAGTGTGCTAACACATATTACTTGCTATTCTGATTGTGAATCACTTGTCCACTTCCCATTCTGCACCTAAAGGAAATGTCTACCCCTCCCCCCTCCAAATCTAGTGAATAGGTAAGAGTCTTGTTTCCATTTTAAGGCTACATTGTTACTGATGCTTATCCCCTAGAGGTGGGAGAGCAAAACGATGGCTGAAAGAAAGATGAAAGATTGTTTAAGGTCACATGATTGGCAGACTCGAGCTAAATTTAGAATTTATGAATTTGGATGTTGCCTTATGACAGTCATTTTAAGGGGCGGAAAGCCAATGTTTGCAGTGATCTTTAAGAACTTGGGTGGTTTCTTCATTTAAAGACATAAAAATGCACCCTGCCAAATCTCCTTCTTTTCCCCTTTAAATTGAAGCCATTTGAGAGAGAGACTGCGGTATTCCACCAGGTGACTTTCTAGGAGTTCCCGTCTTGGGATTTCTGAAGACACTGGTTGTAGTATTTCAAAACTACTGTGTATGTCTTAAAGTAACCTTTGGGGTATCTTGGGGGGAGGGTAGTTATCTTTCAAGTTCCTAAGATTCCTGGGAACCTGATTCAGACAGCCATGAGGAGAAACTGCCTAGGAGACAACACAGAGAACAGAGGTGGGTGTCAGAAAACAGTGGCCATGGGCTTCCTTGAGAGATGGAGGAGGAAGGGCATGGAGCTGGAAGAACCACAGAGGGAGGCACAGCACAATGCCACTTCCTCAGCAGGCCTCCTCTGGCATCTCTTCTAGCTCAAGTGAGTATGGCAGCTGCCTGCCTCCATTTCTCTAGGAGCCATGCAAACTGTGTCAAACCACCAGTTCCTCTCCAGATTCAGCGTCACTTCTGCCAATCGTGTAAAAATAAAATGGGATATGAGAAAAATTTACGAATAAAAATCTTACAGCAATCCTGGCAATCCTATCTGTTTCCTGGTGACATAATGTGTGCTCAGAGACTTGACGTGACAGAACACAAAGACCTGCATAAGAAGTCCTGGGTCCTGTCCAGTGGGCCCCAAACTGGGTCATTCTACCAACAGGGATAGGCATTCGAAAATTGCCTGTTGGCCATTTGAAGATATTTTCATTTCTGATGGGCCTGTAATCTGCGAGAAATGAACTTCAATTGCTTTTTCTGCAAGTACTAAAAAGTTACTCTTATGTCTTAGAGAGCCCCGGCAAAGCACATGTCAAGGACTGGTAGGTCAGTGGGTCTGAAATCGCAGCTCTGAAATGAACACTTGATACTGTATATAAATTGAATGATCAGCTGGGTGATTTTAGAACTACCTGGGTGGAATTTATGTGTCTTCTGGATGAGATGATGGTTCTAGGCCAGTGGGAGTACCTGACACAGAGCACTGCAATCAGCCAGGAGGGGAGGAGAGCTGGGCGGGAGGGGGTGGGTAAGTGGCTTGACCCCCGACCTAGTCTTTTCACCCATCTCCTTCTGATTGTCCTTCAGCGTGAGTGCAGCTACTTACAGGGCAGTTGTTCCTTGCTGTGTGAGAGCAAGCTCAGGATGGCTCAGCATTTGCTTGTTCTGTGAGAGATGGTCAAGTGCACCTTGACCTACATGTCCCTGGCAGATTGGGAGATCTGAAAGCAAGCTTGACAATTTGCAGCCTTAGCTTGGAAAATCGAGTCATTACTGATTGGTGATGTCTTTTTTAAAAGATGGCTAATATTCATATGCCAAATTCAGATCTTTTAATTTAGATCCTGGACTTTCAGCAAGAGATTGAGAAGAAGAAAAGTTTTACAGAGGGCAAGAAATAAATTGAGACAGAGACTGATGAAATTGTAGAAGAGTGAGACAAAAATTAAAACAGTACTAATAAGGTGAGGAGAAGAGACACGGGGAGGGTGGATGTGGTGTAGCTGAGCTAAAGAGGAGACAAGGAGGGAAAGTGGGTTAATGAAAGAATATTTCCAAGTTTATTAAAATGTTAATATTCCAGCTCTTATAACTATCTTTCCTAATTATTCTATTTTCCTTCTCTTTTAAAACTGTTCATTTTTATATGCATTGGTATTTTACCTGCATGTATGTCTGTGTGAGAGTATTGGATCACCTGGAACTGGAGTTACAGATAGTTGTGAGCTACTATGTGGGTAGTGGGAATTGAACCTGGGTCCTTTGGAAGAACAGCTAGTATTCTAAACTAGCTGAGCCAACTCTCCAGCCCCTCTTTATCATCTTGGAGTAGGAGTAACCTATTTTCTTCTTGGCTTTTAAACTGTAACTATCCCTTATGATAAACACAACTAAAATTCCTTTAAAGATAGCATTGGGGAAAATGGAAAGTGAATGGAAGAAAGGATGAAGAAAGGCTGCCTCATTGTTGCCTACCTACTTAGGATTCAGGACACCTAGGTATGTGTGTGTGCTCAGTGTGTGTTCTCCATAGATTTTCTCCAGAAGGACCCAAGTGTTATAAACAATCTTACCAGTCAAATTTTCTGACTGCACAGAGCTTCAGTTGTACCAGACTTGATAGATCTCCTGTGAACATGAAGAGAAGACTGATTGCAGAGAACAACAAGTATGTCCAGAGCACAAGACTGGACTATTTTTCCTGCATAAGGTCTGCTGGGGTTCCCACACATGATGCCACCGCAATTTCCACATTAACTATGTGTACCTAGTTTCTCATTGTCCATATAGCATCTTCTTTGGCTAATTGCCAGTTCCCATCTGCTGCCATTCCTGGCCCCAGAAGAGGAGAAGCATGAGTTCTATGATATTTGACAAGTCATTTAACAAGGGCCGAATATGAACAGCATATCACCTTTGATGACGACTGAGGACTCTGCACATCACAGCAGAAGTTATTGAAGCATATTAACAAGTTGTTACTTTTTCAATATAGGCAAGACATAGAAAGAAAAGTTCAAAAGAGGGCTATTCTGCTTTAATAGCTGAAGACTCCCAGGTGTATCTCAATGGATGAACCTGAAACAGGCTCCTAAGGCTTGTGGGCCATATCTTTGCACAAGCAAACTGAGATTGGTGCTCAGTTACTTGAGTTGCATCAACACAAGCTAATGTTTAATTTCACTGTCTTCTTATCACACCGCCAAAAAAAACCTCGAGGCCTTGAAGAATCAGACTAATGTTCCCTGATCTGTAAATATATATTTAGAACCATCCCTTTTATGCTTTGCTCTCCAGAAAGAACGTGCCACCATGATGCTTTGCTTTCCTAAGAACCTGCATTGCAGGAATTCCACACTTACTAACTGTACCTAGCCTGTGCCCCGTTCTAGGTTGGAGCATCAAATGCACAAATAGGAATGACAATTCTTAGACTACTAATCCATTTTGATTCCATAATTGAGAGTAATAAGATGCTTTTCTCAAGAGGCCATGGCAACTAAAATAAAAAACACGTTGAACAGTCAAGGAAGCCTGAAATTTGAGAAGATTCAGACCATGCAGTTCTTTTGTCTTGAGATAGCATCCAACCTTGCCTGTGTTTTCCAGGTGACTGCAGAAGCCTCATTGGCAGGAATGTAAGAAATAGTCCATGAGTTACAAATATGCTCGGTTAAAACATTTCCTTTCTGGAGGACAAAGCTGCCTGGGCCAGAATAACAATCAATCACCTTGCTTCCACCGACAAGGGACAGAACTGCACCTTCTCATCTGTATCCAAGCCTGATTTGATTCCCAGCTCCGGTGTGCAGCGCAGGGCAGCAAGAGCGTTGGATTCCCACCAACCCTGCCATCCCGGGAGAGGCCGCCTCTGCTTTTCTTAGATAAGCTGTGGATTGCTACCGGCCATGGCCGGGCTTTGCGCCCCTGGGAGTAATGAACACACCACACCGTCGGATCTCAGTCTGTACATACCTTCCCCCTGAGCAATTTTAACTTTTCCCATGTCCATTAGGCCTTCCAGCCTAATCTCACTCTGCCAATTGCTCCCATGGTGAGATCATTAAGTAAATTATTTTAAGATCAAACACCCTGCAGTGACAATGGCGTCCCATGTAAGGTAAATGCTTCAAAGGCCCCCCTTTCAAATTACAGCTCTCCGGAGTTCCTCCTCGCCTCTCCTAGGGCCTACCCCGCCACTGCCTGCACCACTTGGCTTGTTGCCCCAGGCAAAGGTAGCACTGCTAATTGGCCTCTGTAACAAAACTGACCTGTGGACAGGATAAGGCTTGTTTGGAGCTTAGAGACAAAAATTATTCAAGGTTAAAAACACATGAATGCCCCAACTACGTCACCAAAAAAGCGGACTGAATGAACGTCTTCTCCCGCCGTTCCTGGTGTGAAAGAATGCGCTCTCGGCGCCCGGGCCGAACAAAGGCTCCTTCAGGTAGCCGGCGCCCGCACCCTCTCTGCGGGGCTCCTCGCCATCCTCTTAAACCCTGGGCCCAGGAGCCCCATCCTCGCCGGGGTTCCAGGCCCCCTCCTGGGTAGGGCCTTTGATCTCCCGGGCTAGTGGCAGATGGGACAATTTAACTGCTTGAAACAGGTGCAGCGAGTTTGCCTGACAGGTCGGGGCTTTTATTTCTAGCACATTAGCCGGGCGCATACAAATGGGTTTTTGACAGATTCAAGCAGGTAAAATAGCGCCGAGGCTCTGCGAAAGCGCGGTCACACCTGCCGAGGTGGCACAATTGCAAAAAATGCTGCATAAATTAAAGACAGGTAAAACCTCAGGGCTCCCTGCAGCAGGAGGTTCTGGATTGTTTTGTGGTTGTTGTTGTTGTTTTTTTTTGTTTTTTAACTACTTGGAAAGGTGGTCTGTTGTGGTGGGAATGGGAGGGCATTCTCCAACGAGTAAACACCAAACCCCTTGATCTCTTTGGGCTCAAAAGAAACCGGGCTTGGTCGGGGTGGTTCCCAGCCATCCTCCTGTGGCGGTGGCTTGTCACACTTCAGTGATACTCGCTGGGACTGAGAAGGAGAGGGGGAATAAAGCAAGCACCCCGCCCGGCTGCCCTGGGGCTACCCTGCAGCCCCCGCCCCTCGCTCCCCTCTCGCCATTCTTCCTCTCCAGGTGAAAGATTGGGATCTACAAATTGTGCTTAGCTAATGAAATAGCTCACCCATTGAGGAAAGTTTGGTAAATAGCAGTCTTCTAAGAGCATCCACGGAATCAGGGAAGTGGCAGGTTGTGCTAGCCAGCCTTCTCCGGTGTGGGAAAAAAAAAAAAGAAAAAAAAAAAAGAATGATTTTGGACCTATTGTCGGTTACTCTCATTTTTCTTGGGGAAAAATGTTGAAGAGGAATGTTTTTTGTTCTTCTAATTGGAATATATAAGTAATTTTCTTGCAGCAAACCTGTTCCAGAACATTGTGTGTGTGTGTGTGTGTGTGTGTGTGTGTGTGTGTGAGAGAAATGGCACACTGAAATAATTTTAAAGTTGCAAAATGTGATGCTATTTGGCAGTAATTTTTCTTTTGTTCTTCATATGAGTTCATGGCAATCGTCTTTACGTCGTAAAATTAGCTTTCAAATTAATAACTTAAATTCATTCCCTTTTCCCATCTCCATTTTCTAACTTCTGAAGGTTTCAAGAGTGAGTTTTCATTCTCAAGAATGTTAGTTAGACATCACAGTTAAAAGCCACAGCACCTTGGGAAGGGGGCTGCTCTTTCCCTGACTGTGCTACTAGACCAAGAAAAATTAAACATCACCTCTTGCCCTTTTCTTGGCCTTGCTGCTCACTAATGGGCTGAGAGAGACAGCACTTACAAGATAGGGCAGCACTCAAGAGTCCAACCTGGAAAGAAGGACCCCTCCTATCAAAGATACTTCTCTGGAGGCCATGGCATTTTCTCTGTTGAAATCACAGTCCTGGGCCAGTTATTGCATAGAATGACTAAAACATCAGAGGACACTGAAGTCCGCTCCAGGTTTTAAAGAGGAACTATAATGGAGGGAAAGGACCAGCTACTCAAAGTGAATTGTTTTGTGGATGTTTTTATTTGCCTATTCATTGGATGAATTCAGCCAGCTTGCTGAGAGCCATGGTGTAGAAGGCACTAGGGGGCATGCAGATACTCGGTTCAGAATGGGGCCCCGGGGCAGATCTGGGACAAGGATGTGTGCACACATATGCATGTGCACGAGAAAAGATTATGGGGTAAAGGAACGGTTAGTAAGACGGTGCAGTACACACTTTTACTTAGCAGGGCACAGAGTACAAAGGAAGAGTAGCCGGCCTTACCAAGAGGGGGTTATCACCAAGTACAGGAAGGGAGCTTTGTTTGTTTGTTTGCTTGTTTATTTTCTAAGACAGAGTTTCTCTGTGTAGCCCTGGCTTTCCTGAAACTTGTTTTGTAGACCAGGCTGGCCTCAAATTCACAGAGACCCACCACCTACCCCTGCCTCCTGAGTGCAGGGATTAAAGATGGTCACCACTGTTGAGATTTTGTCTAGGCTCCACCCAACAACCAGGTGCACCTGACTCACTATAAAAGGGGCTGCTTCCCCCCCCCCTCCTCGATCTCTCTCTTGCTTTCTTGCTCTTGGTCTGTTCTCTTGTTTCTGCTCCCCACTCTTTTACCCTCTCCCCCCACCCCCACCCCCACCCCCCATCCACGTGCTCATGGCCAGCCTCTACTCCCCTACTCTCTGCCTTTCTCTGTCTCTATTCCCTGACCATGTACTATTTCATCCTGTGGCTGGTCCCTCAGGGGAAGGGATGCCTCATCATGGGCCTGCAGAGACATCCCTTCCCCCACACCTGACTACACATCCACCATATTTTCTCTCTTCTTATCTTTTTATAAAACACAACAACCACCACCACACCTGGCCCAGGAAGAGGGTTTTAAATAAAATATTTAATAATAAATAGGTATTTGTATAGATGATTATATAGAGCATAGACCAAAGATGATAAAGAAAATCAAACTGTTTCAAACACATAAGATAAAGGAAGTCCTAAGGATGAGCCTACGGGAAGTGCCTGGTACTTGGCCATGGTGTGTTGCAGAACCTTCACACACTGACTGCCAAGCACCTCTGAGAACACTAGTCAGCAGTCTGAGGATGGTAGTCTGAAAATACAGAGGAGACCTGTGCTCTACCCTAGTCCTAGAAAAGTCAATTCTGGGGTTCATAGGGAAGAAGTGACTTCTGAGCTGTCCTGGCCCCTGCATTTGGTCACTATCATGGCAGCTTGAGCCACTGTCACTGGTCAAACAAAGCAGAATGTGTGCATGTTTGTATGGCCATCTCCAGGAATGCAACAGAAAGACTCTGTTCTCAGCAGGGTGGGCATCAGTCACCTCTGCTGTCCTGCTATACAGGGACTCTCAGAACACATTAGCTCTTTATTAAAGCTCGTTCTGCAAGTTCTAAGTACATTTGTAATACCACTTTTCTTTTTAATTTGGGGCTTTTACAATTTATTTTTTATCTTTGACTTATTTTCTCTGTGTGTGGGGGTATTGGCTTTGGTTTTTCAAAGCTTACCTGTAATAAGGGTTCTTTAATGCTTTAACCTCCCTTCTAGCCCACCATCCACCAGAGATAGAAAAAAAATTAGGATACAGCCAAAGTAGACCTGTACCTGTTTAGAAATAAATAGTACTTTAGAACAAATAGTTCCTTGGGGTGACTTCAATCTCCAACTGTCAGGATACCAGCAGTCACGTTCAGTAGTGTCAGGATAGCAAACATGAATCAGCAGCAGTGGCACAACCCAGCACATACAGTCAGGCCTCTGCCAAAGCACCAGTCAGCAGAAGCAACCAGAACCAGCAGGGACTCCAGGAGAAGTTCTCTGCTATGCCTCTCTCAACAAAGCAAAGATCAGTGAAGACAAAGAACAATGAAATGTTGCAAAGCTAGCTATGCAAGCCAGCCATCACTGTCCATTGAATCCTATTTATATTCTGTCCACACATCATGTGTCCTCCTACGGGCCTTGCCTCTCAGCACCACGTGAGTCTGTCTTAGCAAAACTCCTCATGAGTCTATATCAACTTCCGCTTCACTCTGCCAATCAACCTGAGTCCAGCAAAAAGCCACCAGAATACCACCAGAAGTTTTTTGGTGCATTTATATCTATGGAATCACAACAAAGGATGACCAATAAACAATGGTAAGGAGTACTAATATCATCCAATGTCATCCACTGTATGTTGGGTTATATTTGTATTCCTTTTAAACATCATGCATATTTTCATGTGTCTGCTTTAGCAAAACATCCTTTACCTGTGTGCCCCAGCAAAACATCATTTGGCATAACTGACTTTCCAAAGAAACCTGAAGTTTCCACTTCAGGGGAGAGAGAGGGAGAGGGAGAGGGAGGGGAAGGGGGAGAGGGAGGGAGAGAGAGAGGGAGAGAGAGAGAATCAGAGAGAAACTTTGGAGAATTGGTTCTTTTCTTCTACCATGTGAGTTCCAAGAACAGAGCTCAGGATAAGCATTCTTTCCTGCTGGATATCTCATCAGCTCTCTCCTCCTGCTTTAAAAGAAATTGAAACATAAAACAAAAATTTAATCTATGATTGTAATGTTTTAAGCTGTATGAACTTAGAAGTTGTGTGATTTTAGAAGTTCTTTGAAATTGTGAATTTCTAAGATATAACTTTGAAGATATGAGTTGTGCTCCTTTGAGATACCCTGGGTAGTGTATTTGCTATTCTGGCTGAAAGGGCTAAAACTTAGACAGTTGAGCAGCTTGGTCAGACTCTACCACATCAGAGACCTTAAACAATCTGTTGGAGAGCCTCTGTCTATCGTGTGGCCAGGTGGGAAGTCCCACCCAGTCTATCCTGGGTTAGACCTGTTGCTAAGACACCTTCTTCTCTCAGTACTTAATTCTGTCAGGGAATGATTGAATCAATCACCCAGGAGTACCCCTAGCCATCTCTTGGTTTTATTTTCCTCTCAACTCTGTCATTTGTCTGTCTACCACTAGAGTGTAACCTACATGTGCTCCCCCATTAGAGCCCAAGATGGCCCGATGTAGCACACTCAACTGTGCTTTATTGACCAAGGGAAGGGCCGGGTGAAGCCACCAGGCTGCAGTGGCCACAGTGTGTGGCCTGATGCTGCTATGGTCCTCCCATCTTCCCTTGACTGTCTTAAGGAAGCTAATGGTACTGAGGGCAAGCCTAGCCCTGGCTATATTTTAGTCTGTTCTCCCTTGTTTGAGTTTATGGTGTCGCTTTTTCAGTCTGATAGCATCAATCTGACAGACTGATTCAACAGGGTAATGACATTAATCTTAGTGAAGTGTCTTGATGACTTCAAATGAAGTGCCTGCCTGGCACCCGTGCTGATACAGGTGTGTTTCTACTGAGTATCCTACCCTAACCCCTACTGGGAGGAAGAAAGGCACCTGACCTTGTAAGCAGAGAAGGGTAATCTTTCCAAGAGCCTATGAGTATTGTGGCTCAGTCCCACAGGTGAGCTTACCTGCTGATTTTGGCAGAATCAATTTTGGGAGAATCTAGTATTGTTGAAGGCTAAGAATCCATGACATGATTCTTTTCAGAAATGTGCATTAGAAATGTGATTTTTGAAAAAAGCTAAGATTTTTACAGTGGGTTAAGATGACCAAATTAAACTCTGTAGCCTTCCCTTCACACTCAGGTTCTCAAATCCTCTTAGAGCCTTAACCATTGCCAAACAGCTCCTTTCTCAGAACCTGTCTGTGACAGTTTCAGGTTCCCCAGGATCTAGACATTTTTAATGGCTATTTTCAGTCTAGAGCAATTGTGTTTACCTGTGGAATCCTATTGGTCCGTTAGGTGTGGGTGAACTCTGAGCTAAGTTGAATTGGAATGTCCCCTAAAAACGTGTTAAAACTTTGGGTAACCACCCTGGTGCTATTGGCAGGCAGTGGAAGCTTTGGGGATTTGCACTTGAGGGACATATGAGGACTCAGTGCCTTCCTCAATCTGCCTGCCTGATCCCATGAGATCAGCATGTGCCCCGTGTCCCATGCTTTCAACTATGATGTACTAGTCTCATAGCATGTCTAAAAGCAACAAAGACATCGACTAGAGACTAGGCATCACAACTCTGAAGAAGCCTGGCCTCCTCCTAAGCTGTTCGCTTAGAGTATGCGCTCACAGTGAAGACAAACAAACGTATTCCCTGGCTTGTATCTTCCACTCCACTCTCATGAATTTCTGTTTTCATGCATAAACTGTCTACTTACCATGTCTGCTTAGATGATACATGGGCATCTGTGATGGTTTGTATATGCTCTGCTCAAGGAATAACACAATTAGAAAGCGTGGTACTGTTGGATTAGGTGTGTCACTCTGGGTGTGGGCTATAAGACCCTCATCCTATCTGCCTGGAAGTCAGTATTCTGCTAGCAGCCTTCAAATGAAGATGTAGAACTCTCAGCTCCTCCTGCATCATGCTCACCTGGATGATAATGGACTGAACCTCTGAACATGTATACCAGGACCAATTAAATGTTATACTTATGAGTTGCCTTGGTCCTGGCGTTTTTCCACAGCAGTAAAACCCTAACTGAGACAGCACCCAAAATCACAAATCACTTTCCAGTGTTCCCTAGTTCACACATAACACTTCCAACTAACTGAGTGTTCCCCTCCCCTTTGCATCAGGCTTCCCCAATGCTTCCTGAATCTATAACTTGGTGTATACCCGTAGCTTCTCTTTGTTCTAGTAGTGACATCTTTCAAGTAGAGACCTAATTATGTCAAATGGATTTCTTCAGTAGCACGGTTGTTACTTTCCTCCAAAGCTATCTGTTCTTAATTTTTTTCCACACTAAATCTGGTTCTCTTTTTAGAAATATTATTAGATTTTTTTGAGATTATAATATAATTATATATTTCTCCTCTTCCCTTTCTTCTCTTCAAACCCTCTCATGTACCTTTCTCTTGCGGGCTCACAAATTCATGACCTCTTTTCTCATTGTTGTTACATAGATATTTGTGTGTATATATTCCTAAATATGCAAATATTATCCTATCAGTCCATATAATGTTCCTTGTATGTGCAAGTTTTCGGGGCTGGCCATTTGGTATTGAATAACCAATTGGTATGCTCTTCCCAGGAGAAGGGTATTTCCCCTGTTCTCAGCTAAAATAAGCCCTTCCTCTCTTAAGTTGCTTTTGTGAGGTACAGAAGCATAGGTGGCAGCTGAGGAGGTGAGGTAAACATTGCAAACAAAGGCAAGACAAGGAGTACAGCCAGAATTCCCAAAACAAACCTGCAGTGCAGAGGCCCACTAGAGCCAAGGAGGCATCCCACATCAATGCCAGAAGTGTGGTTTCTTTCTAACAAATGCTGCTGGCAGTCGCTTAACTATTACAGGCCATTAAGGTAAGTTCTCCATCCCCTTTTATGTCAGATGCGTTTGTTACAAATTTTCAGTGTATTGTGAGGTGCTAGAGAGATGGCTCAGTGACTTAGAGCACTTGTCGCTCTTACAAAAGACTAACGCTTGATCTTCATCATCTGCATGATGGCTTGCAACCATCTGAAACTCCAGTTCCAAGGAATCTGACACCCTCTTCTGACTTCTGAGGACACCATGTATGCACAAGATATATAAATGCCAAAATGGGCAAAAGGTCAAATAAAGACAAACTCAAGCAAAATTAGATTCAGCAAGACACTAATACTTGTAGCATTATGTGTGTTTAGAATGTCTGTAACTCCTGGTATTTATAAGGAGGGAACTCATATGTTACCATATTGAGCAGTTTCATAAATATTTTAAATGAATATGCTTTTCCATATCTATATGGATTTCAGGTACTTAAAAAACACTATTGATGTGCTTAGTGCAGATTTTTGAGCAGCATTTGGGTAATTACTACCATTGTGTCTTAAAAGTTTTAACTAGGGGCTGGAGAGGAGAGATGGCTCAGTGGTTAAGAGACCTTTCTGCTCTTCCAGAGGTCATAAGTTCCATTCCCAGCAACCACATGGTGGTTCACAACCATCTGTGATTGGATCTGATGCCCTCTTCTGGTGTGTCAGTGACAGAATGCTCATATACATTAAATAAATAAATCTTTAAAAAAATGTTTTAACTGAGGTTGGAGAAATGGTTTAGCAGTTAAGAGCACTAGTTGCTCTTGCAGAGGTCTTGGGTTTGGTTCCCAGCGCCCATGTTTAGCAACTGTCCATAACTTCAATTCCAGGGGATCTAATGCATTCTTCTACTCTCCTCAGATAGGAGGCACACACATGTTATGCATATATAATACAGCTAAAACACTCACACACATAAAAATAAAAATAAATAAAAATTTTTCAAAAAAGATGACAAAAATGTTTGAGTGTGTGTGTGTGTGTGTGTGTGTGTGTGTGTGTGTGTTTACAGTGTGATCACAGATGGCCCAGTTTGCTGGAAATAAGCTGGCTTACATACCCGTTGGTATAGCATACTGAGTAAGTATCTCCTGTTCACTCTCAGAACTGCTCTGGGTAAAGTGTATGGTCCTGATACTCAGCAGTAGATACATAGCTTTGCAGCTGTGCTACTGTGAGCTGTGAACTTAACCTTTGCTTTGTACGTAATTGTAGAAAAAAAAATCAGAAATGACTTAACTAAGAAATAATAAACCAGTGTTTAACATTGTTGACTGAATAACAGAATTGCGGGGGAAACTTGTAAAAAGTTATTGATGCCCAAGCTTCCCCTAGACTCACTGAGTCCAACTTTTATGAGGTGAGACCTAGTCCTCTGCATTTCATAAGCTTTCCTAGTGATTACAATGTGTAGCAGTGTAAGAAGCTATTGAAATAACCCAAAATGTACACCCACAAAGTGAGATGTGATGGGGTATGCTTCCAAATCATGCTGTTGACTGATTAGGAGGGAGGGTGCCACAAAGGAGCATGGTCTTGCTTTATTTTAAAGGTTTATTTTTATTTTTGTGTACATATCGTATGTGTGTGTTCGTGTGTGGTGTGGTATGTGTGCTGATCCCATAGAAGCCAGAATACAGTGTTGGATAACAGGCAGCTGTAAGCCACTCACTGTAGGTATAAGAACTGAACTCAGATCCAGTGGAAGAACAGCAAGATCTGGTAAAAGCTGATCTGTCTCTTCTGTCCCCCAAATCTCACTTTATTTTTTAAGTATATTTTTCATGTGGTGGTAAAGATTCTTAACGCTTTACAATTTTTAATTAATAATTAAAATAATTAACATTTTAATTATTTTTAAAGTATATAGTTCATTTATTAATTATCCTTACAGTGTGTCTTAGTTACTATTGAATTGCTGAGGAGACACCATGACCAAGGCTGTTTTATAAAAGGAAACACTTAACTGGGAAACTTGCTTACAGTTTTAGAGGGTTAGCCCACTATCCTCATTGGCAGGAAGCAGACAGGCATGGCACTGGAGCAGTAGCTGAGAACTTTACATCCTGATCCACAGGCAGCAGGCAGAGAGAAAGACACTGGACCTAGCTGGCTCAAACCCACTCTCAGCAACTTATCTCCTCTACAAGGCCATAATTTCTAACCCTTCCCAAACAGTTTGACCCAAGAGGAACAAGCATTCAAACACATAAGCCTATGGGGGGGGAGGGGGGGATCCTCTTTCAAACCACCACACATTGTTATACAAATATTACCTCTATTTTTAAAAATGTGCATTTGAGTTACATTCAAGCATACATTTCATTTACGCAACAAAAGGTGCAGACACACAGGCATCAGTTCTGTATGATTATCTACGTATCTACGTTTCAAAGGGTGGAATAAAACATTTTTATATTCATTTTTACCTCATCCTTTCTTATAGTGAATTTAACTTAATACTGAACATCTGGGGTTTATTACAGTTACTTCATTTCCAAAATATTATCCAAAGAACTCAAAACTCTCACTTTTGACATACTTTAATGTGGAGTTTAATACACCCCACCCCACCCCCCACACACACACACACACACATACACAGGGCACTTAGAACATCTCAACAAAACTTTAGAGTGGGGAGTATCATGCCCACTGTGATAGGGGTCAAATCAAAAGCTGCTTTGGTGACATTTGGTATAGATTTAACCAAGTCTTGGATTTTGCCATGTAGCCCAGACTAGCTGTAAGCCATATGGTCCTCCTGCCTCAGACTACTGAGATTACACACATGGACCCCTCTACCCAATTTAATGTGATAATGAGGATTGAACTCAGGGCTTCTTGCATGCCAAGCAAGCACTCTACCAACTGAGCTACATCCTCTGCCCTTCCCTCTAGATAGGAAGAGTCAAGAGCAGGCTGTGTCTGTTAAATGCTTCTAGTTTGGAGGCAGGGACTGTTTAAGACCTCGTGCCGTTTCTATTCATTAGGTTTGCATGTTGAGAGATAAAATACGCCTCACACGGCCGTATTTCTGTGAAAGCCACTACAGGTTTATGGAGGTGCTAAAACGGTGCCACAAACATGGAAATTAGTGTCGGCATCTTATCAGATCTTTTATATATGGATCTTATTTTAGGGAAACATACGATGGTTATTTGGCACTTTCGGATAAGTAGGTTGGTTTTTCAAATTTCAATTCCTGTCAGATCCCCAGCCAATCTATCAGTCGGCTTTTCCACAGCCTCTTTCCTAGACAAATGCTGTTAAACACTTCAGAAATATCAGATTAACATTAATACCCTATGGATTAGGAGCCAGACAAAAAACAGGCTTACCAGAACAGTGCAAGCAGAGTCTGGAGGTAGGTTTACGTTAGATCAGTTTCCTGTGGGCCAAGCTCTCAGAAATGTGAGGGACAAGAAGCCACTTAAAAATGTCTGCCATTTTGAGCCTGGAGACTGAACGCGATGGAGAAGAAACCAGATAGCCTGAAGAGCATTTGTAGCTCTCTCGGGAGGGGCTCCTGCATTCCAGCTGGAGGATTTCCTCTTTTCCTTTGTCCTCCGCCCAATTGCTCTCTCTCTCTTTTTCTGCCCTCCCCTCTGCATTAAATCTGACTATGAATTTGGAAGCTGCTTCTTTTCTGGGGCCAGCACTCCAGAATACCAAAGCCATTATCATCTGACAGGATGGTGACTTTGGCTTATAGGTGTGAGAGGAAAAAGCCCATCATATCAGCTATTCAACACACAAATGGAGACAAGGTGAAAAGCCAGCCAATACATGCTTTTGTCTCTGATGTCATTTAGTGTGAGTTTATGAGTTCCAACAGTCTTCAGGCATATGCAGATAATAAAACTGTAACCTGGAAGATGCTGCATACCATTCACTCATGTATAAAAATTCCAGTAAGGAGTGTTCATCTGCCTTCCTTGAAAGTTTCTCTTTCCAGCCTCCTCAGAAGCATAAGGGACTCAATTCTTAGTGTCTATGATACACTGCTATTGAATTTAAATATGCCCAAACTAGTGCATTTTCTCAGGTACCTTTTATGTATCTGGCTATCTTCTTCCTCCTCCTCCTCCTCCTCCTCCTCCTCCTCCTTTTTTCCTGAAAGACTCTCTAGGGCTCTTACTGAAGTTTATATAATTAAAACTCCCTCAAATCATTATTGTTATATTCTAAAAGGCTGCTCAAAGCAAGGGTACATTTTTTTTATTTCCAGTACTTTCAAATGTATGGACTTTTAGAGACAGAAAGTCACTTAAAATTCTGAGGTAGAAATTAGTGGTGTAATTGTTTATGATACTAAAATTCATAATGAGCTATTATATTTTAGATGAGATAAATTTTCACTCTATCGCTGCGGATATATCATATTTCCCATTCTGTAACTATGAAAACATGAACAAAAAAAAAAAGAACACATGGAACTGGGTGCCCCCTCCCCCATAAAAGAACAAACGGGGGCAAGGTGTTTGTTGTTAACTTCCTGGCTGTATTACGTCATTTGTCTTTACTGTTCGCTCCTCACTACCCTGTGATTTCATGATTCCCTTTCTCTTTATTATTCTGATAGCCTCTCTAGTGATCTACTATAAAAAGATAATGCAGTTTAATGGCGAAATCAAAAAGAGAGAGGTCAATAGGCCTAGAATAAATCCGTGCATTGATTTGGTTATCAGTGCCTTTCCTTGTACCTACCGGTCCATTCAGGGCATACTCATTTGCTGCTCGGTTATCCAATCAACTGTGCTCTATGGATTGAGCAGAGAACAGATATTCAGCTGCTCACTCTGAATCCCAAATAGTTTCTAAGGTCTCTGCGCTGGAACGCTGCTTTCCTAGTAACCGATTCCTCACTCAGACACACTTCTGGTTCTTAGTGTTGCTCTAACACACAGGCACGTAGGAAAAGGGTAAAGTGGGTTAAAATCACCAAATTAAACACTTTCGCCATCACATCCCCATTCAGGGTCTCAGTTTCTTTTAAAGTCTTAGCCAGTGCCACACCCACTTCTTTCCTGAACCTGTCTGTGACAGTCTCAAGTTCCTCAGGATCTAGACATTTTTAATGACTATTTTCACTCGACAGCAATTGTGTTTACCTGTGAAATCCTATTGGTCCTCTATATGTGGGTGAACTCTGAGCTAAGTTACACTGGAGTGTCCCCCCAAATACATGTGCTAAAATGGTTAGTAAACACTGTTACTATTGACAGGTGGACGTCAGGGACATAATAGGCCTCAGCCCCATCCTCTCATTTTGTCTTTCTGCAGGCATAAGGTGAGCAGGTTTCCTGTGCTTCCAACCTGCTGGAGATTCAACCCCTGGAACTCTCACTACAATGTAAATATAAATATAAATGCTTATTTATATGTCTGCCCCTCTAACAAGCTGGTGTTAATCTTCTCAGCTGGTTTGGTTTTTATCCTTATGGTACAACTCTGTACATGATGTAAAATGAGCATGAGGTTGGGGGAGACAGAGACAGAGACAGAGAGAGCTACACACAGAGAGAACACAATTGAGGTACAGCGTGGTTGCATCTATTACACTGATGGGATGTAAGAGATGCGGGAAGATCCTGGAAAATTATATCTTGGCCAAGATTGTGGTTATTTTATTCTCTCAGACTATAGCGGATTCATGTTTACAGGGTTCACTTTAAGATGCAAGTTTTTTAGATGCAAATTCTTCTAGATAGCATTCCCATTTTGTTTTGTTTTGATATTTATTTATTTAATGTACATGAGTAACAGTGTAGCTATCCTCAGACTCTCCAGAGGAGGACATCAGATACCATTACAGATGGTTGTGAGCAATCATGTGGTTGCTGAAAATTGAACTCAGGACCTCTGGAGCTCTTAACCACAGAGCCATCCCTCCATTCCAGCACTCCCTTTTTGTAACTCATGTGTTTGTAACTCATGGCACCATCTCTTGTACCATTTGGGGGAAATCAGAAACCACAATAAACTCACTTGTTTGTTTGTTTAAGATGTAGGCAAAGATCTGGAATGATTTCGGATCAGGGATTTTGTGGGAGGGTGAAGCTGTGGTTCTAGGCCCTTGAGCTAAGTGGGTGTATCCTGACTTTGGCTACTTTTGTGGTAAAGTGGGAACTTCTGGTTTCTTTGGAGACTAAGTTGTGTCATGTTATGTTTTTCTGGAAATTGTCTTATGAAAGGATGTTTTGCTGAGGCAGACACGTGGGAAGTTGTTTTGCTGAAAACAGACACGTGGTGTTTTTCTGGAAGCTGCCTGGGAAAAGGGCACATGATGTTTTGCTGGAAGGTTGAGAGAAAGTGTGATGTTTGGACCTAAGCATAACACAACACAGCACCTAAGTATAACACAACAGACAGTGGACGTTGCTCAGGCATTGGTTTGCCTTGCTACTATCTGATGGTCTTCGCTGGACTTTGCTGATTCCAGTCTTTGCTGATGATGCTGTGGCGTTGGTTTGCCTTACGTTCTTAGCTGATCATCATTTGTCATGACTTCATAAAGAGAAATGGACTAAAGAACTTCTTGTGATAATCCAGGTGGCTTCTTGCTGCTTCTGTGTGGATTCAGGCAGATTGGCAGAGCCTCAAGGTTTCTTCTGGATGGAACTGCCATTTCCGATTTGTGTATGGTGTTTGAGAGTGGATCAAGCTACCGCTGCTGATTCATGTGAATTGAACTGTTGATATCCTGACAATGAAGATTGGAATCACCCCAAAGAACTATTTCTAAACAGGTCTATATCCCACTTTACCCTACTGACCATTCCTTTCCCCTACCTCAAGTGGGTGGTGGGCTAGAAAGGAGCTTAAAGCATTTCAGAACCTTTATTAAAGTAGGTTTTGAAAAATCTAAGCCTACATTTTGGGTTCTTTTTTATTCCATCCATTCTACCCACTAACACTGTATAAGGAGAGAAAAAGGGACAGAGAAGAAAGGGGGCATCATGATCCTTAGACTACCTCTGCTAGTTAGTGCTATTAGGAGATCTAATTTATTCTTCTTGTTTCTTCTTTACACGTGACTACATAACAAACCAGAACTAACAACATATAACCAACAACCACAAAACCTCTTGGGGTTATATACCCTCTGTAAGGCCCCCAGAATTCCAAACTAGCTGCTGCTGGCAAAATCATGTCCCATTCCTCACACCCGGGTTTAAAATGAAAACACATTCTTACAATACTTTCAGCTAAAATTTTCACTATAGGTGTGTCTCATGCTAGCCACTTGGGCCCAGTTGCTTATTCTTGAAATGACAAGATCTCAGTGGGCCCACAACACAGGACATGAGCTGGCAGCCACTTTGTAATGTTCCTGAGTGACAGGGTTTTTTCACTTAACACAATACCTACAGCATATCCAGATAGTTATTCAGATTTCAAAATTGAGGCAATCATTTTAAAAGTCACCATTTTTACATTGTCAATGTCTTGATTCGTTGTGTGGGATGTTTTTGTTTTGTTTCAATTTAACACAAATTAAAGTTATCTGGGAAGAGGAAGCTCAGCTGAGAAAATACCTCCATCGGATTGCCGATGGCTTGTGAGCGAGTCTATACTAATTTTCTTGATTAATGACTGATGTGAATGGGGTCAGCTCACTATGGGCAATGCTACCTCAGCAGAGGGGGTCCGGGGATGGAAAATAAAGGAAGTTGAACAATTCACGAGGAATAAGCCAGTAAGCAGTGTTCCCTCAGTCTCTGCTTCTCTGTTCTTGAATCAAAAGTTCTGCTTTGAGCTCCTAACAGGACTTCCCTTCATGATGGATTATAAACTATAGGCTGTAATCAATGATTTCCTCTCCAAGTTGCTTTTGGATATAGTGTTTTATCTCAGCAACAGACTCTAAGCCAAGACAGCTTCTCCAGATTTCTCAATGCCCACTCTGGCTGCCCCATACTCTTCCTGACTTAGTCTGTTCCTGTAACATCCACAGTCTTGTGGCCCCTGAGTTTGTGGATTGTTCATTTTACAATCCTATTTCTTTAAGTTCCAGTTATCAGTTTAATCTCCTTTGCACCATTGCTGCCTCCTCATGAGAGACATAGATGCCAACACTGAGAGGCCCAAAGTTATACTGCTAATGGCACATCTTCATTTTATTATCAATAATTAATAGCAGTAATTGTTAATATTCATAATAGTAATTAATAATAATGACTAATTACTCTCTCTCTCTGTGTATGTGTGTGTGTGTGTGTGTGTGTGTGTGTGTGTGTGTGTGTGTGTACAGGCCTCAGTCATGTGTCAGGAGACAACTTGGTGGAGTCAATTTCCTTTCTCTTTCCATCATCACCTATGTTCTGGGGCTTAAACTGAGGTTACCAGACTCACAAGGTTAGGTGCTTTTACCTAGTGAGCCATCTCACCCACTTCTGGGAGTCATCTTTAACTAAAGGATTTCCCTCAAGTTTTAAATTTGGAAAGAGTACAAATGTTTTGACTGTGTGCACATTGTAGAGGTACCAAGCTCTTGGAAGGGGTTCTGAGAGAGTGGGAGCTGCAGTATCCACTTCAACGGCCTTCCTGCTAAGTCTTCTCTAGAGACCTTTCCTCTATCATGTGTTTGAGGCTTTGCTATTTCTGTGTTATTTGGATTTAGAGAGTGTCTCTTTTAACTCAGGATGGCCTCAGACTTCCTACAGGACTGAGGATGGCCTTGAACTCCTGAACCTCATTTGTCTTCCTCCCAAGCACTAGGATCACCAGTGTGTGCCACCACTTGTACTTCAGGTGGTGCTGGGGATCAAACACAGAGCTTGATATATGCTAGGCGGGCAATCCATAAATCCACATCCTTGGCTTTGTCTCCTCAATTAACTTCATGCCATGTGCAAGTTCCTTCCTTGATTTTTGTGAAAACTTCATAATTTCCCCAAATACTGAATCTTGAAGAAAATCAATCCAGATGTTAGGAAAATGTCTGGTTTGAAGGAGAATGGCCACCATAGGCACATATATTTGAATGTTCCAAGTTGGTAGATTGTTTAGGAAGGATTGGGAGCTATGTCCTTGTTGGATGAGGTGTGTCACTGGGGACAGGGGAGGGGAGGAGACTTTAAGGTTCCAAAAGCCTGCACCAGGCTCAGAGTCTCTGTCTCTCTACTTTAGGCCTGTGGATCAGATATAAGCTCTCAGCCAATACTCCAGTGTTGTGCCTGCCTGCCTGCTATCTGTCAAATTCCCTGTCATAATGGTCATGGACTAACCCTTTGTAACTATAAGCACAAGCTCCTAATTAAATGCTTTCTTTAATAAGCTGCTTTGGTCACAGTTGTCTCTTCACAACAATAGAGCAGTAACTAAGACAAATTCTTCCTTCAAGAACTACAAAATAATACTCAGCATTGCTTGAAGTAATCCATTGGCTCAAAGTCAAAAGCTACAAGATGACTAAGCAAGTGAAGATACTTGTCACCAGTTCTGATAATTTGAGTTTGATCCCTGGAGCCCACCTGGTAGAAGGAGAGAACCAACTTCCGCACATTTTCCTCTGGCCTCCACATGTGTGCTGAGGCATGTGACTGTGGGTGTGTATGTGCAAACACACAGACTCACCGAAAACACACTGATGAAAAGAAGAGGTGAATGGGGATGTTTCCAAGACTGGAAGGAAACAGCATGAACTAGCCTGTCAGCTTTGCCCCATCTGTGGCATCTGAGATGACAGCCACGTTTGATAAGTACTTGTACATGTCTCGATATGCTAAAATCGCTATACAAGAAAAGTGATTTCAAAAGCAAACTACCAGCATCTGCATATAACTCTGCTTTGCCAGAGTGACTGTCACATGGTTGTCCCTCCTCAGGGTCATAGTGCTCCCACTGTTTGGAGACTCTTTGTGAGCTATAGTTCTTTGCAAATCTCCCTTACAAGGCTTTTGTTTTTTGAGACAGTGTCAAACATATCCCAGGCAGGCCTTGGACTCACAGGGTAACTGAGTTCTGGTATTACAGTTCTGGTATCCTTGCCCCACTATGCTTTCATACTCTAACAAATGATACTACTTACATATTTACTATTTCTTACTTATTAAGTACGGTATTAAAGATGCCTGGGCTTCCCTGTACAGCCCTGGCAATTCTGGAACTCAATATGTAGACCAGGCTGGTCTCCAATTCAGAGATCCACCTGCCTCTGCCTCTTGAGTGCTGGGATTAAAGGCATGTGCCACCACTGCCTGGCTTAAAAGCTTTACATTTGCTTGGGGACATGTGCCATGCATGGCACACATGTAGAGGTCAAAGGACAATCTGAGGGGGTTGGCTCACCCCTTTCAACATGTGGGGTCCTGGTATTGAACTCAGGTTGACAGTCTTGAGGACAAGAACCCTTACCCACTGGGCAATTTCACAGGACTAACAGTCTTCTCTTAGTGAACTACCCCAGTCCCAGGCAAGTTACATTCACTCATTCGTGGACATGGTGCACACATCACGTAACCATTGTATAAAGGCCTGATCATTTCTTAACCTAGGACTAAGCATTAAAGAGAACCCAACACTAAGAATTAAAGACTCAAGATTTTATGATGCTATAGGTCTACTCTTGATATGTCATGCTGGCTGACACGGAACCCTAAATATTCACAAGGACAACTGTAGTTGGCACAAGGAAGCTAATGAAATCCTCTTTGCTTGGGGATAGGGAGTAATGCATCAAATATTTCCTATAGATGCCAGAGCATCTGAGCACACTGTCTGCTGGGATTCCTTGTTCTGGGAAATGGATGACGCAGTTTCAGATCAAGGAGCTCCCTTGAGTCGCACAGGATGGTACTCTGGCTCCCATAGAACTTTCCACCTGGGATGGAAACTCCTGTCCCACAGCAGCCTGATCTATTCTGTTTCCTGGCATAAACTTCATAATATTTTGAAGCTTTCTGGAGAAGACCACACACACTATACAAGGCAATCACTATAACTGTTAGCATTCTGTCTAAACTCCACCCCTACAGTTACAGCCAGGTATTTTCTTCCCCACAAATAATCACTGAGTATGTGTGAAGTCAGCAAATGGCATTTGCTAACCCTGCCAGGAGTGATTATGCATTCATGGCTTGGCAATGTAAGTGCTAGAATGAGGAAGCCGGAATATTCTGGTTTGAGTGAGGGGAAGGGCATGTCCGTCCCAATGTCAGTGGCCACTGAAATTGTCTTAGAGGAAGGAATCTACAACAAAGGTCTTCCTCAGAAAACTCTGACCAACAGGACTGCTACAGTTTGGATCTTGACTGTCCTCCCCTGACCATGTGTTAATGCCTTGGGATCCAGGGTGACACTATGGGGAAGTGATAGAACCTTTAAGAAGTGGGTAGATTGGAGGGTCGTTGGGGACAAGCCATGAAGGGAATTGAGAGCAGAGGCCTTTCTCCTCACCCTCTTCTGTTTATTGTCCACTGAGTGGGCAGTTTTGCTCAGCCATGCACTCTTCCAGCAATGTGTGACCTTCCCAAAACAAAGAAGCCTACCAGGCCTTGACTGGAATCTCAGAACTGCAAGCCCAATGCTTCTCTTACACATTAAATATATCGGACATTGTGTTATAGTGACAGAATGCCAACTAAAACAAACAGCAGCTCATTTTAAAAAAAACTGCTTCATGCAACAAAGGCTGGTAGACACATGCTAGGAAAAAAAGACATAGACTTGAAGACATTTCTTTAATGTTAATTACAGGGCACTTTGGTAACTAAAGCGTGGACTATGTTCATAATTTCACTTTATAGCATAGAGCCCACAGTCTCTCATCTCACCTTCTAGAATCTTTTATCTTTTTCTTCCCCAAGACTTTTATCTTCCTCTATTATTAAAATTGATCCTCCTGAGGGGAGGTGCTCATGAAGCCCAACCCTTTCTGTGGGACTGTGGCAGTTCATAGTTGCTGTGTATGTGTATGTGCTGTGTGTCGGTGTGTGTCTGTGTGGTGTGTGGTGAGTATGTGGTATGTGTGTGCAGTGTTGTTTGTGTGTGATGTGTCTTTGTGGTATATGTGTGTGTGTGTGTGGTGTATGTGGTGTGGTATGTGTGTGTGTACATGTGTATGCTATGATTTTGTGTGTGTGTGGTGTATGTGTGGAGGGGTGTGGGTATGTGTATGTGTGTGTATAGTGTGTGTGGGGAGTGTGGGTATGGGTATGGTGTGTGTATGGTGTGTGGTCTGTGCGTGGTGTGTGGTGTGTATGTGTGGTGTGGTGTGTGCATGTGTGTGTGTGTGGTACATGTGTATGATGTGTGTGGTGTGTGTGTGTATGTGTGGTACATGTGTATGATGTGTGTGGTGTGTGTGTGTGTATGTCATTGTCTTCAGTTGTGTAGCCACTGATAAGTTGCCCATGCTCCAGTAGGATGTAGACTACTTGGGAGGAAGAAATATTCAGCAGAAATGAAAAGGGAATAGAAGAGGTTAGTAGAGTCAGAAATAAAACTATCTAAGAATAAATACATAGCCAACTAACTAAATATTAATCTCTTCTTTTTTCCAGTAATGGTAATGAACCTAGGGCCTCATGCACATAGCAGGTGCTCCATTCTTCAACTCCACCCAGACTAGTTGCTCAAATATTCAATATCTCCACTTTTATATCTGTGTGCCACCACCTTGACTTCCGGCTTCCCATCCAAACCAGCTGATCTCATAACAAAAGGGCATTTATGAGTGGGCCTTTGTTTGCAGAGGTCAACATGCAGTCTGCAGTCAGGATCCCTGAACATCAGCTCCCACCTGCTTGGGGAGGGGGGGGCTTCTTGCCATGGGGACTAATGTACCCTCCTAAAGTACTCTCCTAACTTCCAGCCTTTAGAATTTTAGTTAGATCTGTGTGGTGTGCACATCACTATACTTTCTTCTTCTTCTTCTTCTTCTTCTTCTTCTTCTTCTTCTTCTTCTTCTTCTTCTTCTTCTTCTTCTTCTTCTCCTTCTTCTTCTTCTTCTTCTTCTTCTTCTTCTTTCTCCTTCTCCTTCTCCTTCTCCTTCTCCTTCTCCTTCTCCTTCTCCTTCTCCTTCTCCTTCTCCTTCTCCTTCTCCTCCTCCTCCTCCTCCTCCTCCTCCTCCTCCTCCTCCTCCTCCTCCTCCTTCTTCTTCTTTTTTTTTTTTGGTTTTTCAAGACAGGGTTTCTCTGTAGAGCCCTGGCTGTCTTGGAACTCACTTTGTCGACCAGGCTAGCCTCAAACTCAGAAATCTGCCTGTCTCTGCCTCCCGAGTGCTGGGATTAAAGGCCTGTGCCACCACACTCAGCACACCACTTACTTCTTATCTTGTGAATTATTCAGCTCCTTAAAAGAATATATGCCACCTTTAATCCCAGTATATATATGTATATATATATATATATATATATATATATACATATATATATGAAATCAAAGAAATGTCCTATTACAGTCATAAGATATTAACAACTACCCCTAAATGCATCTAGATGATAACATCGAGATCGATAAAGCAGAATGTAATACTCATGATTCATAGATAGGAAATTTCATCTGCTAATGCTTCATGACAACTGTTTCTGCTTTTTGTACAAAGTCCATTAACAAAGTGATGATAGGTTGTTGACTTTTCATTAATATAATCAAAAGCATCAAAAGGTAAATAATTTTTTTTTAAATAAAATGTCTAAAAGGCCCTTCATGTGGCCATATACAAAACACTGTTCTAAAATGGTGTTACAAAACACCATTGTGTAGTTCCCACCAGAGAAGATCAGTTCATGAGCCAATTCAAAGTTTTTATTCCACTTGGCTGGTGACTACACCTACCCCATGCCTTATATATAACAAGCAGGTCATGCTTTGAGGAAATACAATTTCCAATGCTTACTTTTTGGTGCCTCAGGACACTTAGTATGTTTTCTATGCCTGTGTATCTGATCTCATCCAGTCCAATGTGTTTCCCTAAATTGTCTGCCTGGATCTCTAGGACAAGGATGCAATGCCTCTATCAGGATGCCAGACCTTGTACCCACTCTCTTGCTTAGACATCTCACTGATCCCTTTCTACTCAGCTAGCTCTATTTAGAGCCCAGCCCACATTTTTGCTATAAACTCAAGGATCATCTTAATTAAAAATTTATTTTATTTTTAAAATTGTGTTTGTGTGGATATGTATATGAATGTGGGTGCCCATAGAGGCCAGAATACCAAGTTTTTCTAGAGTTGGAGTCACATCCAGTTGTAAGCCCCCAACATGGGTGCTAGATACTAAACTCAGGTCCTCTGCAAGAATAGTGTCTCCTCTTAGTCACTGAGCCAGCTCTCTTGCCCACCATAAACCTTCCTGAATAATCCAGTCCTTACTGACTTAGCTTTTCCTAAAACTCACAGTGTAGTTTTAAGCTAAACTCTGGAGTTAATTTCCTAGTCTTACAATGTGTAACTCAGTAGTTACAACATACTAATTTTCTTCCTCCCAAAAGACAATATTTGATACATAAGGCAAATATGTGATTTTCTTTGTCTTTTGAGACAGGTTCTCTCTATGTAGTCCTGGTTACCCTAGAACTCCCTATGTAGACTAAGCTGGCCTCAAACTCACAGAGATTCTCTCACCTCTGCCTGCCAAGTGCTGATATTAAAGGCACCAAGCCTGACCCAGATGTCTTCTTAACATCTCTTCTATGACCCAAGAGACCTAGACTGTACTAGACAAGTACAAAGTGTAATCCCAGCTTAGTTACTGACAAAAGTGTTGCTTAGAATCTAAAGCCATTTAGAGACAGTTTTTGCTCCTTCTGCCTGACCCAGCGTTCTCCAGACACGATTGTAGCCGAGCCTTTGCCTCCCCCAGACTGACCTGTAGCTGAGCCTCTGCATCCCCTAGACTGGACCACTGGACTGTAGCGGAGCCTTTGCCTGCCCTCACATTAGATTTGTATCTCTGAACCTATCCCTAGTTCCCTAAAAATGGTCATCTACATGCTCCTGGGATTCTTCAGCCCATTCTTTTTATTGCATTAAAGTAAGCGGTGCTTTTATTTCTTTTATTTCTTTTTTCATTTTTATGTTAAATAGGCCTCTTAAAGATTTCTGACTGTGCTTTTAAATTTCAACTGAGAGGCCAAGGTCAGGGAAACAAACGATTCTTTAAATGTGGTTTGAGACAAAAGTCTGCGGTTTTTCAACTTCTGAAGAGAGCTCCATGTATACAGGCCTTTAAGCAGCTACAACGCCATGAATGAGGGATGAGTTTTCTACAACTAAGTTGGTTACTTGACTAGAAGCAGAGGTCTACTGTGCCTTTACTGATATTAGAGATGGAGAATGACTTATAGTGAACAAGGAAACTGTTGGCCAGAATCTATGGATTTTGTTCTTTTTAACCTAATGAACATTGCAACATATTATCACTTATATCACCCTAGATTGCCCAATCACCCTGCATAATATTACTTCAATCCATTTTGAAACAGGTCCAAATTGTCATTTTTTTGTTGTTGTTGGAGTAATGATCAGGTATTGACATGCCTTGAGTCTGTACAAATGGCTACAACCCCCTTGTACGTAGCCTAGTCGATAGAGTCTGATGCTCACATTAGGGATTTGGAAATCAATGTCGTTTTCCTGTTATTCTTTTATGATTAAATCAATTGAAGTTATTTACTCATAGCAGAAAATATGGGTGATTGCCAACCCTCTGGCTTAGTGAATTGCTTTCTCACCACTGTTGCCCTGTAATGAGAAGGTACATGTTCGCTTCAGGGGTTGACTAAAACCTGTTCATGTATAGCGGCAATTTGAGATGCAGAAAGTGTCTATTATTAAAGGCTAAGAGTATTGAATGCCAAAGGGCATTTTTATCATTTGGCATTGCATTAACATCGACAAAGGAGGCAAACATGCGCAGAAAACTCACCATTGGTCAAATGGTGTTCAATTACAGAAGCCAGGCCGGGCTGCAGCCAATGGGTGCTCTCCACGCCCCCTCCTCGTACAGCCGCTTTGCAGAGACCCCAGTTAAAGACAATGGACATGTCAACTGAGCTGAATGAACTCAGCCTATTTGTTGATGTGTTTTCTCTCTTTAGCATGTGGTGAGTGACCCACAACATTTTGATGTGACAATAAATAATGGCTTGTATAACATGGACTACATTTAATGTATTTGAATGCAAGATGGTATGAGGATAAAAGCTATCAGAAACAGCGTTAGAGATGGTTACAGAGGCGGGAAGGGGCCGCATGGAAAGTTCCATGGAAGCAAAATGCACCTCCAATGGAGAATGTCTTTGCTCTCAAGTGTTCTCTACCTGAAACGAGTGGAGTGATAAATCTGATTTTAGACTGGTCTGAACGACTAGCCACACTGCACTACAATGAGCCTAGACCTTTCCCAACAGTTCTGAATATTCTTAATTTCTTTAACTGCTTTCCTTAGTAAAACCTGCTTATAGAAGAAGGAAAATAAGGATAATTATGAAATAATCCCTAATTTTAAGTAGGAGGTCTTGCTTGGACTGAGTACTGCAGATGCGTGCATCAGGATGGAAGAGGCTCCACCCCTCCCGCACTAGCGGCTTTTCCTACAACTTCACAAGCCACGCCCACTGGAATGTGCTGTCACCTAACTCAGGAGAAGGAAGCAAGTTAGATGGCCTCCTGCCTTGCTCCTGGGGGGGGGGGGGGGCATGAGTCTGGAAGCAAAGGTGGTGGTTTCCTCTGAAACTGCATGATACTCACCCAGCTACAAGGTGAGTTTGGGCCCAGTAATGTTTTCTGTCTTAAAACTAAAAACAAACAACCTCCAAGAGGCAGGGGCTGGGGGCAGTGGGGAGGGCAGAGAGAAAGAAAGAAAAAGAAAACTACAAAAAACTCTTAATAGTGTCTGCAGGGTGTTCATGACATGTCTCTCGGGACAGTGTGGCAAGCCTCCAATAAACGCTAACAATTCTTTCTCTCCCTCCTGTCTCCATTTCTTAAGACAATGTCTTATACATCCTTTCCTGGCCTCAAGCTTTCTTTGTAACTAAGAATGACCATTAAGCTTCTGGTTTGCCTGCCTCTGCCACTTGAATTACATGCAAGTGCTACCATGCCTGGCTGGCGTGGTCAGTGGGAAGAAGCCTGCTCTTGCTCCCTCTCCTGCAGATGCTGAACCTTTCTACTGAGGCCTTCTCAGCAGAGAAGAACACAGAAAGTAACTGGTGTCTCTGAGGTAAAGCTGTGCTCAACGCTCAACAGCTTGAGATTAGAGCATTAACATGGTGGTGGCTTTGATGGTAGCCACCTCTCTAAGCAGAGGGGCGTTCTGTGTGGGCTTCTCATAGCAGTGCTGGTAGCAACAGTGAGCTATGGTCTTCATAGCCTTGGTTTAGAGAAGGAAGGGGAGATGGCAGCGAAGTCATGAATGCACACAAGATGCCGTTTGGGATGTCCAAAAATCTTGCACAGGGGAGGAGGCATCCCAGAGGGTGGGCTGGATCAATGTTCTAAAATAACATAGATGTGGGCTAAAGATCTAGTTAAGTGTGTGATTCAATGACAAGAGAATATATGGGAACCACCCACCGTGAGGCCCAGGGGTTGTTTAAGGGAAGTGCTGCTGGTTCCTCTGGGGTTATTTGAGTCCCGGATAGTATGCTCTTTACCAGGATAAGTCACTGCCCGGAGGGTTGCAAGCAATTGATCTATTTGTTAAAACTGCTCCTTGTCAGAATATTCAGGAGAGAAGAAAGCCTAACGTAGCCTTCAGAATGCCAATTTGTCTTCACTTCCTAGGAAGAAATAAGGAAAAGGGAGGGCCCTAAAAAATGAGGGGGCTGGTGAGATGGCTCAGTGGGTAAGAGCACCCGACTGCTCTTCCGAAGGTCCGGAGTTCAAATCCCAGCAACCACATGGTGGCTCACAACTATCCGCAACGAGATCTGACGCCCTCTTCTGGAGTGTCTGAGGACAGCTACAGTGTACTTACATATAATAAATAAATAAATCTTAAAAAAAAAGATGAACTCTAATTTTTATACAGTGGATTGAGAGTTTCCAAAAGGGTGGCTTTTTCTTAGAAAAAGATGAGGTGGCTATTGGCAGACATGGCAAGATCTTTGTCTGTAATGACAGTTTCTTCTGGCCAGAGCTTAGACATCACTCTTATACAAGGCAATAAGAGGAGGGAAGGCATGGTGGCTCTAGATGGCCTAGGCCCAAGGATTATGACAGAATTTTGATGGGATAAAAGATGATCTGAGGATCTGGAATTCCCTAGGTACCAAGCCTGCAGGCACACTGTAAGGAATTATTCAACCTCAGGGCATGCCCATAAGGAATTATTTTTATTAGGTTAATTGAGGTAGGAAGACCAGTGTGGGAGGTACCATTTCCTGAGCAGAGATCCTATATAAAAAGAGAAAGAGAGCTGAACACAGTGTTCATTGCTCTCTGCATCCTGACTATGGATGCAATACACCAGCTGCCTCAACTTCTTCTTTTTTTTTTAAAGATTTATTTATTAATATATGTACGTACACTGTAGCTGTCTTCAGACACTCCAGAAGAGGGAGTCAGATCTTGTTGCGGATAGTTGTGAGCCACCATGTGGTTGCTGGGATTTGAACTCTGGACCTTCAGAAGAGCTGTCAGGTGCTCTTACCCACTGAGCCATCTCACCAGCCCCTGCCTCAACTTCTTAAGGCTATGATTTTTCCTACCATGGTGAACTAACTTTAAAGTGCTAGACAAAATAAATCCTTCCTCCTTTACATAGCTTCTGTCAGGATATTTTATCACAGGAACAGGAAAAATAAACAATACAGGTGTACTAACAGATATAAGAAGAGGAAGCGGTGACACTATTCAGAAGTGAGAAAAGCAAGAGTCAGAAGCTGAGTCTCCCACAAGTGGATGGAAACCCTGCTTCACAAAGGGCTGCATCAGCAGATTGTGCCACCCATGGTGGATCCTGCTTCTTGTCTCTGGAGTAGCTGTTCCATGTCCTCTTCTTACAGGAGACAATCACTACCTTTAAAGAGAACTACAGGTCATCTGAAAGGCTCATGCAAGTCATTCCTGGTCCTTCAGTCCAGTTAGTTTCATTAAAACAAACAGTAGGTACTTCATAAAAGGCAACATGGCCCCTGTGTCAGTTACTTTCCTATTGCTGGGATAAAACACCATGGCAGAGCAACTTATTAAAAAAAGAGTTTATTTGTGTTTACTGTTCTAGAGGGTTACAGACCATAATATCAGTACAGCATAGCAGCAGGCAGCAGGTGTGGTGATTGGAGTGGGAAACCAGAGCTGAGACCTCATATCTTAACTGATGAACCATTAAGCAGAGAGATTGAAGTGGAAATGGCACAAGGGTTTTAATTGCAAAGTTTACCAACCAAGACATATTTCCAGCAGGAAGGCTACACCTCCTAAGCCTCTCCAACAGCACCATCAACTGGGGACCAATTGTTCAAATACTGGCACCTATGAGGGACATTTCTCTTTCAAACCATCACAGTCAAGAGTATAACGATCCTCTGGAACAGTGACAGATACAGATAGAACTGTACATAGAAAAATGTTCCTAAGGGAAAGATTGAAAAATTGAGGATGGCTATTAACAAAAGAGGGAGTATTAGAGGTCTCATTATAGCAGGCAATCACTATAACTTATACCTGATTTGATTGTTTTCCATTAACATCCAGGGTCCCTCAATAAGGAATAAGGGCAGGGAACCAAACAAGAGCAGAGGCTGCTCCCTACCTCCATGGCCTTGTGGAACCAAAAGAACCTGCTGTGAAGTTCACCAAAGGACACAGATGCACCTGCAGAAGCAGGATACAGAGTCCACATGCCCTTCTAGCCAGGCCTCAACTTCTGCTCTTCATCACAAAATCAGCTGCCAACCAGATTACTCAAATAGGAACCTTCCTGCAACTAAAGATGCTTTCCTCAACTCAGAGCTTGGTAGAGAGTGCCTGAGTAAATGGCTTTCCTGGAGAGATCAAATGCCAGGAGAATCTGGTTTACAAGGACACATAGGATGGCTCTGGAGATTTCTGGATAGAGACAGTCACACCCAGTAAAAACAGGTAGAATTCAGTTACCACCTAAGAGACACCAAGCTGAAAATAAAACATTAAATAATACTCAAGGGAGAAGCTACATGTGCGCCTGGCTATATGGGGGCGGGTGTGTGTGTGTGTGTGTGTAAAATGCTATAGTGCCCAGCATTATCCATCAGAGGCAACTCTCTATGGAAGGAGAGGTACTTGTGAACCTGTAGATGAAGAAGGTAGCTGTAGTGCCTCAGTCAGGATGACTGGTGAAAACACAATCCCATCATGCCCAGGCTTCCTTCAATTTATTCTCCCTTGCAGTTCGCATACTGAAACCCTGATGACTGAGAAAGCCAGAGACAGAAAAAAAATCTAGGATTACAAGCTCCTCCACTCCTGCAACCAAGCGGGATATATGCTTTCTATTTTATCCTGTGTTTTCTGTGGAAACGTATGAGGCACGAGGAAAGGACTGGCCTGCTTCCCTCCCCCTCATTCCGTTTTCTGTCTCTCTTGCAATAAATGCTTGCTATGCGGTGAGAGCTACCTGGTCTCGAATAGATTCTAGCAGCATAGAGATTAGACACCTGCACAAATAATGTTGTTCCAAGGCCCAGAGTGGTAACAGCCATACATAATGTCCAAGTGGTGCCAAGGTTTTCGAGCTCAGGGCCCCCCATATGCATTCAGGTCAATTTTCAGCTCTTGTTCAGCTACCCAGGAATCCGTTTAGTACAAAGCCAGGTAAAATAATCTAATGGCCCCATTATGCTCTGAAAATTGTTGAGTCTCATTGGGTCACTTATGGAACTGAAAAACATACAACAAAGCCTTGAAAGTGGTAGATCTCCTTGAGTATGCGATGTTTTCTGTTCAGGGTGGGGTGATTACCCATGGTGTTCTTGCTTGCTTTTTGTTTTGTGGTTTGTTTGTTTTTTGTTTTTTTTTTCTTCCTGGACATAATCTGTTATCTGGATCTTTATCAATGCATGTGACCCAGGATGCAGGATCTGAGGCTGCAGACCCAGGAGAAATGGTGCACCTCTGCAGAGTCTTTGGTACCCAAGGATGATCATTATTTCTGACCCACGTGCCTCCCCTCTCAGAGAGAGTGAAGGCTTACATACTACCACCCATTTGGTGTCGCTGCCAGTATAACATGCAAGGGTTGGGAAACACAAACAGAAAGATAATTTGGACACTCCTTTATTTTGTGTTCTGGTCTTAATCTAAATAAATGCCTTGTTCCTTATTCTTAATATGACTTAATGACGACAGTGGCTGTGCCAACGTGTTGTTTCTACATGACTGAGACACTCCTGTTTTGTCAGGGGCTGGTACCGTTTCCCTCTCTCTTCTTACATTCGGTAAGCAGAGGATTAGGACTTTCTCTTGGCTGAAAGAACGAGTCTAGAGACTGGAGTTTCTTGGTTTAATATATTCCTATTAGGAGAGTCTAGGGGAATCAACGTGCTTAGCCATACTTATGTTGCCAGAAGCAAATTACTTGAAAGGTAAATGAGAGTTAAAAAGCATATTTAAGGTAGCTGAGAGGGCCAAACCTATGTCAGCTTGAATAGCCACACTGCATTATATGCAAGCCAGCAGCCTCCACTCTGCTCAGGTTCTTACCCTCTTGCTTTGTTCTTATAAAGACCATGTGATTACCTGGTCCAGTCCCCATCTCAAGGTCCCCACCTGCAAAATCCTCTAGGTATAATCAACACAGACTCACTAGAGACCATAATCCAACTCACCACAGTATTTTACTTTCAGTAATATTTCTCTTCACATGTAGTGTTCTCAGTGCCTTTTTTACATTTAAGTTTTATTACAAAATAGTTTATCCAATTGAGATATTTAATATCCTATCTAGAAATATAATACAAAAGGGTATGTTCATATTCTCTCTCTCTCTCTCTCCCCCTCCCCACCCCAACTCTTTCCCTCCCTCTCCCCTCTCCCCTCTTCCCTCTCTTCCCATTCACCCCAAGAAAAACTAAGAAATAAACCCACTAATACTACCACATGGTGTGGTATTGGCTACAATTGCCTCAAAATGTATTATGTTATCCTTTAGGCTGTTTCTGTATAATTATATGAGCATGTAATTTATGGCATCATTTCAATTACTACTAACAATTGAAAATATACAAATATATCATTGGGTTTAAACTATTTATTTATTTATTTTATTTTTTTGAGATAGTTTTTCATTATGTAGCTCTGGTTACATAGCTCCTAGAGCTCACTATGTAAACCAGTTTGGCTCCTAACTCACAGAGATCTGTCTGCCTCTGCTTCCCAAATGCTTGGATTAGAGACATGGCCACTATTCCCAGCTAAAAATATACCATCAGGTTTGTAAACTAATCATAGTCTATACAATTTCTGTGCCCTCAAGTTTAACATATCCATATATTTTTTATTTTCTTAAAACTTTTTTTAGATTTACTTATTTTGTGTATGAGTTCATATTCATATTTTTAATTTTATTGAAACAATAGATGGATACTCTAAGGTAGACAAGTAATATCTTTGATCCCCTGAGTATAAAATATTATGTATAAACCAGCATTTAGGAAACAATATAATACTATACTTTTTATGAAAAGCAGTGATTGAGTCCTGTGTTCAGTGATGTCAAGTTTCAGTCAAGAGTACGTTTTATGATGGTGCTTTTGGGTCTCTTAAAAAGGTTGTGGAAACTGTGATAGATGCTTTAATTATAATGATGCTTCTTGGTGTGGATATAATAAATGTATTCGGTTAGTTCATAAAACACTCCCAGTTCATCCCAGAAACCCATGAGCAATGTGAGAAGTCATCAGATAGCCATGTCTTTCGCGTTTGCCTGGGAAGGCAGCATAAAGGAAAATGCCTCTAGCTGGGTCCAAGCTTCTTGTCTCAGCTCTATGACACAGAGTCTCATGTTTAAGCAGAAAGGCAGGAAAACATCACCTTTCAGCAGTGTGGAATCTCAAGTACATCTTCTAGTGGTCCCTGACCAGTCATAATTCATAACAAAGCCATGCCTTCTGAGGAGGAGTTGCAGTCAGAAAACAAATGAGGCTCTTCATTGGCAGGGGCAGTTTGAGTGACAGGAATCGACAGAGGACCAATGAGAAGGGAATTGCAGTACTGGTAGGTGGTAAAGATATCAGAAAGCACCAGAATACCGGAAGGTAGGTGCCAGAGACACAAGTTCTGTTTCGTGCCTCTGTGGAGATGAGAAACACTATAGCCTGATTCTGTCGGTGATCTGTGTGTTACATCACGTGCAAAGGAGACAACTTAGGGTCAGGTACGGAACTGGAGGGCTGTAAAATCAGTAGATGTTTATTTAAAAGAAATGACTTAACTTTCTCAGTGATAAGAGAACATGGGAGTATTTGGTGACACGGGGTCGTTTCTTCTGAACAAGTTCCCCGAGTGCAGGGAACAGGAAAGAACACCAGCACGGCAGTAGGGAGGGGGGCATTTAGTCCCAGCTTTGGTGCGAATGGGAAAATCCTATTAACTTTCAGATTTAGATCCAGATTGGGGTAGGGTCTGGCTGCCTGCATATGCAGAGTATGCTGATGTGCTGCTGGTCTGCAGACCAGCTGTGATGAACAGGGATCTGAAGACCTCCTAGCATGAACCCCAGCTAGGAGAGGAGGCATAGGGACGTTTTCACAGGTTCTTGACCCTCTGGGGAGTGGGACCACTCAAATGTTTCAGTTCCGTACCCTTTCATCTTTGGTTCAGAGGCCATTTTCTCTAATGTATGAGATTAATCTTGTAGGAAGTGCACTAGTGAACTGTTAGCTATTTTCTTTTATATAATTTCCCATCTTCTCAAACTCAACATGACCTGACTGGGTCTGTCACATTTTATTTATTTATTTATTTATTTATTTATTTATTTATTTATTTGTTATCCTACTTTCTCCCAGTATTGGCCCAGTGGATAACACTGCCATCTTTAAGCACCTTAAGCACATGCTTAATCTATGTCCTAGTCTTTCTTCCTCTAGACATTTGTCAATCAGTGTCATGCTTTCTGTAACCAGTTATCTTGTATGAATTGACAATCTTCTCCATTATTACATATGGTCACATTGGTCATGATGGTGTATGCGTTAATCCCAGTTCTTGGGAAGCAGAAGCAGGCAGATCTCTGTGAGTTCAAGGCCAACCTGATGCATATATTGAGTTTCAGGACATCCAGGACTGCAGAGAAACCAAGTAACACACACACACACACACACACACAAAGATATTTGGCAACATAATGATTTCAACTGGACAGTTAGTTGCAAAAAGCACATCCACTGTCCTGTAGCCACCACCAGAATACTTTTCATTCCCCTCAAAGTGAGATTCTCCATCCATCAAACCCCGGACTTTCCCATCCTCAGCCCGGGCTTCCTGTCTATATGAATTTAACTCACTGGGTTAATTTTACTCACCAGTGAGAAATTACTTATTGATCCTTTCACGACTATCTTATTCCACTAAACATTACATGTTAAGGTTTACCCATGTTGTGTCATATCATGGGATGTCCTTTCTTCTAGAATTGAATTTTCTGCTGTACATACCATGGAAGGTATGGACACACATTGTCTTTATGTTTCGGCCATTATTAAGTAATGCAGCCATAGGCATGATCATACAGATTTTACCTTTGACCTTTGTACTCATCGTCTCTGTATTTCGGGGCAGCCTTTCTTCCCTGCATTGATTAGAATTCTACCAAAAGTTCAAATTCCTTGTTGAAATAACTTTTTGTATGAAGGTGCCCTAGATCCCCAGACCTATTCTAGCTAGTAATCACAGGTATGCTCAGTTGGCATTTATCTTGTGGGTACTTTTATTTAAGTTTTTTCTTAAGGGAAGTTTGTAAGCCTTCTGAGGCAAGATACAGTGGGTTATTCCTTTCTTTGTTTATTTGATTACTGGTTTGCCATAGGCCTTGGTTTAATGACTTTTCCAGGGTAAGGTGTCATTAAGAATTTTTATGCAGATTATCATAATGAGAAGGAAAAAAACATTTAAATCATGGAGAACAAACAGAGACTTATTTCCCATCAGTTGTAAATAAAAACATCTGTTGAGTCCAGAGCAGCAGCAACAACAAAAAATCCTCTTGTTTAACCTTTCTTAGCCATGAGACTTTAAAAAAATATGCATCATCACAGAATCAACAATTGCATAAAATCTATGTGTAACATAAACATTACTGGGCTCAGAAGTGACTGTGTGAATTACACAGTGTCACATAGCTGGTAAATGCTGAGCTCTGGAACAGAACAAAGTCTGTTTGTCTTCCCATCCCCAGCCAGTCAGAACGGATGTGGCTCGGGGCTGAGGGCAGAGTCTGAAGAGCAATTCACTCATTTTCCTCTGTGGTCTCTCCTCACCTGTGTTATCCCTGTTTTATTCTTTCATGGATACACAGAACACAGAACCTCAAATCTAGCCTGAGAATTTAAATTGGTTTTGACAAGCTCATAATGAGGCTTAGAATAAGCCAAATGAAAATTCAATATGGATGAGCATAGCTCAGCAAATTACAGAAAAAAGCTGCAGAGAATAGAGAATATTATGCACAGCAGGGAAACATTCAGGAGCCTGCTGAACATGGCTGAACATGGGCTACAGTGCAGAAAGTTGAAGCAACAGTAACAAATTGATTGTGATAGGGGATCATAAAAGAAATATAATGTGAATGACCTATATTGTAATTCTTCACACTCACACCAGCTAAAGTGAAATGAGCCATTATCAGGGAGGGTTTTTTTTTTCCTCTTGATATTGGAGATTTATGACTTGTGGATGTTAGATGAAGACGATAACCATAAATTTATCCATTCATTTAGTTAAGGATGTGTTAAATACCCATCAACCATGTATTGTGGCAGGACAGAGAAAAGTACAGTTTCTAGCTATAATAAAAGTCTAAAATGTGTCATTAGAAACAAGAAACAAAACCTAAATAGCTATACACACATGATTCTTAAGTGAGAGCAAAGATGCCTAACCCCAATTTAGTGCCTAGATTTGGTCAAAGAATATATCTATCTGAGCTGAGAATTATCAGAAAGAAAAGGGATGAGGTGGCCTTTCCTGTGGAGAGAGCCACTGGAATCAACCATGAAGAAAATAGTAACTGTGGCTGGATGTAGTAAGAGGCATGGCTGCTACACTTATATGGCCTTAGAAAGGATGTGGGGGAGGGTGTGCCTTTCATTGTAAGCGGTGAACCTATCAATCAGCAATACATTTTTAACTGATATACTGATACATAACAAGTATTAACTGTTAGGACAAGTAAATGAAGGCTTCTCAGAATAACAGGAAATGTAATAGAAGTCAAGATATCTGACCTTGAGAGCAGCCAGCTTCCATATGTAATTTGATGAGAATGCTTATGACAATTGGTTGAATTTTCCTCATAAAGCACCAGACCCAATCTGAGTAACATAAGGAAAACTTTAATTCTATGCAAGAGAAAGCCTGCTGACTGAAGACAAGCTACTCACCAAACAGCTTGACTCTACCAATCCAGGGAAGTAAGTCATCCATTATTCCTGGTAAAGCCTTGGAAATATGACCTCAGCAGGTTCTGGAACAGGATAAGGCAATGATGTTGTCTAAGCATGAATTGGTTACAGCTTTGGCTTTAGTGTGAGGAGCAGTGATTTGTACCAGGACACCAGCAGTAGTCTGGATGCAAGTTCAGGGTTAACATAACTTATTTCTCCCTGCTGCAATGATGTGATTACAATGTTACTCTTTTGACGGCTTTCAAGGTAACCTTTTCTGCCCTTTCTATGTATTCAAGGCAGTTGGCAAGTGGTTCTGTTATTGCTTTATAGTCACCTTCCGAGGGTGGGAGAATGGAAGGAGGGACAAGAAGACATTTAAAGAAAGAGCTGTTTGCTGTGCCCCTTCCAAACACCCTCCTGTTGACCCCCTCATTACCTTTATTAACATTCTGTTTCTGTGGAGCTAGTTTTCTGCACGGGGAACTGAGTGGTATGAGGTCTGCCAGTCCCCTTTAGGAAGTCCCTGGTAGGACCCCTCAGTGTTTCCGATCCACAAACTCTTGGCCCACCTCAGGAAAAGCTTCCACTTTGCAGAAAGGCTCAGTAGAGATAGAGTCAGCACCTAGAACACACAATCTGATTGTCATGATCAAAGGCTGTTTTGCATAGTGATGTTAGCTCCACATCTTTGCTAAGGCTGACAGACACCCAGAGCTATTTTGCCTGGCTTGGTGGCAGCCTTCTTTTGCTGAGTGGCAGCTTCAGGAGTCGGGGAAAATGTGTGTGCTAGGGCAACCACAGCCAGGATTTGCTAATAGAGACAATACCTTGCCCCAGAGGCTGTTTCCAGCTGCAGCCTGAAGCACACTCCACGTTGAGAATGTATCACACAGAACTGTCAGTCAGTACTGGAGCCAGAAAATTGTTGTTTCAAATGTTACAGTACAGGAAAATCGCCTCTCTGCACTTGCTGCCAAAAAAATGACAGCTTAATTTATGCCACACTGAAGCTACATTACAGAGCCATTCAGCTTGGCAGTTAAGTGCGCTCCATGCTCACATCTTCCCCCTGTGCAAGTGTACCGGGGAGAAATACACAGTGGCTATAATAAGGACAATTGGCCGCAGGGTTTGCCATGTCAGTGGAACTAAATGCAGGTGAAACAGTATCAGCAATAAATTACATCACCCCCACCTCATTTGCAAAACCCACTTCTGCTCTGTACTTGCAAATCCCCAGGAAGGCTGGCTGCAACATTGTTATGCATGGGATAGATTAGGGACAGAAGTGCCAGTGTCAACCCCTGGGGTTTTATGGAGAGGGGAGGTTCCACAGCATTACGGGTGACTTTGAAAATTATGTCAGTATCCTTGATGTAGACCTTCAGAACTTGGCTGTGTTTGCCCTTCCCTAAATGAAAAACCTGACAGTATTATACGGTAGCCAAGAACCCGTGTTTTTCATCTAGATAGACACTAAAGTACAAATGATACAGTAAATATATATATTTTTAACAATCAGAGTAATTGTTTTCCAGGTTGAATTCCACACTTATTTCTGTTAATTTTTGTATATATGCACACAGTTTATCTGAATACAAAACACACATTCTCTAAAAGTTAGAAATTAACTGGGGATTTTCTTTACATTTTCAGCCGTGGTACCTCCCTCACAACACCCAAATCCTAACAGCAGCAAAGCCTAATTATACTGGCATTTCAAAGGACAGACCATAGTCTCCTATGCACAAACACTTAATGCGAAGAAGGCCATCTTTAAGAGTCCCTTTCATGAGCACATTACCCAGAATGGCCACAGAGGACTGGAATACTACCAGAACTCCAAGAAGAGATTTATGAGTAATTTACAAAATCTTTATAAGGCAGCTCTTATAAAATATTACAGCTCTGAGAAAGCAGGTCTGCTACAGCTGGCTTCTCCCGCTCAACAAGCCATTCATAACAAAATGAGCAGCCTTCAAAGGAGAGCAAATGCATTTTCAGTGGCTGTTGATGTGCTATGAATCATACTCAATAATAAAACAATGTTCAGAAATAAATGATACATATCTATTTAATAATCCATTACCCAAAACAAATATTCCACTTTAAAATAAAGCAAATGAGCTTGCCCTGGCTTGATGTGTGAGAGCTACTTGGCTAACAGTAAGATGATTTGTAAATCAGGGCACTGGTGCTGGGCCTTGTTTCCTTCATGCTCAGGATAGATTAATATCTTTTCCTAACTCATCAATAGAAATGCCTTAAAGTCAAAGCACCAATCAAAATCTCCCCAAGGGTCAGTGACCATGCTCATCTGAGTGTCTTCTCTGGATGGTTTTGCTGTCAGAACATTGGGGTGAGGTCTACTCGCTATGCAATGAAAAGGACTAGGTAGACTGATTTCTCAGCTCCAGTTCAGTGTAGAAGATGAGCTACACCAGAATCTGCCTCGTTAGAAGCTTGCACATTTTCTTGTGTTTGTTTATTTGTAATTTTGGGGATCATGGTCCTGCACATGCTAGACAAACACTCATCACTGAGCCTAATTTCAGCCTGTGCCTAATGCTTTAAACAAGAGAGAAGATAAGGAATTATTCTAACAATCTGACATTATTTCCATCTTAAATAGACTTACCAGATTGTTTTCTCTCCAGACATAGTAACAGGGGTCACTCTTACAGTATTCTTGTCTGTATTGTCCTTGCTCTGAGTCTGCTGGTCACCCCAGCTCTGTGCAGCTTGCCTGGTCTGTTTCTACAGAGAATGAAATCTTGAATAATCATTACATCTTTCCAGCTCCCAAACACCTAGACTTCTGAACATTCTGTTTTCTTTTACCGTATGCATAAATAATTTTTCCTTTGTCCATGTTTTTTTCTTATTTCTCTTTCCTGTTTTCTGTTTACTTATCTATTTATTCCAAAAAGTATATAATTCTTAAAAGTAAGGGTTTTTGTTTGTTTGTTTGTTTTTCTCTCCTAGTTTAGCCTAACACTTAGGCCACATGGGTGGAATCTTAGATGGGTGACTCTGGTCCTAATGGGAAATAGGTATATCTGGTTTATTATTTGAATACTCCTAATTTCCAGAGCAAACCACAGCTTCTGTTTCCTTTTGGCATCCCCAGCCCAGCAAAAGGGAATCAGCATGAGAGGCCTCTGGCCAATGGTATTCCCTGCAGGCTACCTATCTACCTTGCAGCCTTGCCAGTACCTCAGCCTGCCTGTCAGTGAACTTCAGCCTCTAGTTGAATGACTAGTGCAGTCTGACTGATTAATTGACAGCTCCATAAACCCTTTCCACACCCCTGTGTCATGTGAGACATTTCCAGTTTATGTGCCCAGGCTTTTAATCCTCCCTAATTGGAACATGTCTGTTGCTGTGATATCTTAACAAGGTTGATTGAGAACCTTCCTGGTAATCAATGTCCCATCTAAGCCCTCTGATCTACCAAGTCATAGGGAATTTGTTAGTATTTGGTAATCCCTCCCCCCCCCCTAAGGCTTCATCAACCCATGAAGAAGCAAACCACACTACAAAAGCAAATTGTGTTGTCCCACAAGAATGCATTAGTATCTGCCATTGGCCAAGTCTGTGCAGAGTGTCAAAAACTACACCTGAAAGAACGTATGTGTCAAGGGCTCTACAGACAGCTTTTCAGCCTTAGTAAGAGTCTGAGCTTTGACACAAATTGCACATAATTCATTTTCTCATCAACAGTGTGCATATGGCTTTGAGACTTTAGTGGAGTGAGAACCATACTTTCCTACCTTCTGTTAGAACGAAAGGCCTAGTACAGGCACAAACCCAATCTCAGGTTTTCCTTTGAATTGTGCTGATATGAATGCAGGCTCCCATCTCTTTAAGACTGACAGTTCCCGAAACTATAAAGACAACAGGTGTAATTCCTATCAATTATCATGGCAAGACATGCAGCTTATGTGCCAGATGGGCCACCTGCCCGACTGCCTGATGCTTCCCTCCCGCTGGCTCCTCTGCTCCTGCTCTACATGGCTTCTCAATTTTACTCTGAAAAGCCTTCTTTCATCTCTACCTGACTATGTGTTTTTTTTTCTTTTTAACTTGAGAAGTTAACTTTTCTTTTTTAACTTCTAAAGAGGAAAAGAAATCTCATAAACATGATCTTTCTACATTATCTAGTGTCTCATGAAATGGAAGTCTATGTTGAGGAAGGACCGAGAAGGGATCTTGACACATAATAATTTATGCTCAATTTGCTGCCATGTTAGAGACTGAAGGTCCACAGAGATTTCTTCCCCTTAATGAGAACTGAAGTCACAGTACATTGGCAAAAAGTTCACAGGATTCCTAGAGAGTGGTCGCGCAGACTTGAGTCCCAAGAGCTCTGTTAAAGCATATTTATATTTTGAACGTTCTTCATGCCCCTACAAGAAAACTACTGGTCACTAGAACAATGTACAGACCTGTGAGAAACTCTATGTCCCAGTAAGTTATATGACAAAGCATATCTGGGTTTTAACTCTATGCCACATTACCATGCCAGCCCAGGAAGAGAATATCCACTACCATAAAGCTTGCTACAATCCAACTCTGACTTTTTTAGTTAGAACCAAGCTAAGACTACTTACAGTATCTTATGGTCTGAGTTGAGTGATTTCAAAGTGGAATTTTCAAAGGCAGGTTTGTATAGGGATTGGGTTTATGACATGTTAGCATTGAATTGATAGACATAGAGGGTCTTCAAGCAAATTTTGGTTAGCAGGCTGCTTTGGTAAGATTTCCAGCCCAGCTGCCAAGAGCATGAATTTCTCTGAGTGAGAAGTTGGTAATATATGGGCCTAGCATTTTCTACTCTAGCTTTTGTTGGTATCCATCCCAAGGTTCACCCTTCTCAGGTTCTACAGCCATGGATCAGTCACAGGCTTAAACTGAAAATCAAAGCAACCCCTTCTCTGCCCTTCTTTCTTTCTTACTTCTCTTGACTATGTCCTAGATTGACTTCTTACAGTGTCACTCACCTGAAAACCTTGAGCCCCGTCTGTCACAATTCTTGCCATTAGAGTATGAAAGTGAAGAGAACTTTGGAAAATTCCACCAGACCCTGCCCCTCCTGGAAGAGAAAGGTCATAGAGAACATAGGCACCCCTTCCCTCCAGAAGAGAGGGACTAATTACATTCCTCAGACCACAGGGAGGGGGGACTGACCATCGATCATTGGCTACCTTCAGGTAGGGGAGGCCCAGATCATGTAGACACATTCTGTGACCTTGGCCACCTACAGACAAGGGAAGTCCTTGCTACCTCATTCCCTAAAGAACAATCCATTTAAAAGTCACACTGTTCTGCTAATGACATTGTGCCTAATGGCTGCTGCTCTGAAAACTGTATAAAAACTCGTCCAAGGTACTGTGTGGGGTCATTCTCTCTCCCCTTCTTGCCTGCAGGGTGACCCCAGCATGCTGGAATAATAAAATTCCTCTTGTTTTTGCATCGATCCCTGGCTCCGCATTGTTCACTTGGCGTCTCTGTTAAGTTAAGGCTCACCAGAATCTTTAAAAAGCAGCCTCCATGTGGAGGGTTCATCTTCATACATGCCTTAGATCCAGAACTGGCTTAATGCTGCCTAGTTTGGTGTAATTTGACCAGGAGAAACCTAGATCAAGATTATGTAAGAGGTTTTCTTTTTACCTTCTAACCTCTTAGAAGAAACTTTCCTTACCCTGTCTTCCTGCTTACACCTGGTTTGTGCCCACTAATTATTTTCTCCATTTACCTGTCTACTTATCTCTCATTTACCTTCTGATTTGTGAAGCCCACAATGTATTTGTGTTGAGTCTCCATGGGCGAGGGCCAGGGTTTCTTGGTCATGATCTGGCTGCAGCTCCTCTATCAGTTTTAAGCTTTTTTGTGGCTCTTTGGTTTCACACAAAGAGATAATTCCCCTCTCTAGTTCTGACCTGTCTCTGTCACTGTGTGTGACAGCAGAGCAGTTGCTTCCTGAGAAGGTGGTTGGATTAGTGAACTTTGCTCCATTCTCCCAGGGGTTACTAAAGTTTAAATGTGTAACATACAAAAACATTGCAGCAATTTGTAATTTTTAAAAATCATAATATCTGATTCCTGTTTTAAAATAGGAAAGCTCCTGGGGTCGGATGTATTTAGCAAGACAGTGAGAGGGTTGACTTGCATTTCAAAGTGCATTTAGGAAGTTGACCACCAAAGATGGCTGACAGAAGTGAGCTGTAGAGATAACCATGAATCAATACCTCAAGGAGTGGATTGAGCAACAGCTGTGTTTCCTCAGTCACAGCCGCAGCTTTCCTTTTGGTTTCCTATGAGTGTTGGCAAGCTGTTTTTTTTCTCACTGGGCTAGTCTTTCTGGGTGTTGTGGAAAGTCTATCTTTCTCAGAGCCAGATTTTCTCTGGGCTGTGGTTTGGCGCAGGCAGCCTCCTGTGCTTGTGGATATTTTCAACACATGTCAGCAAGATGTCACTTTCTGCTTGTAAAAGTAAATTTGGATATGTAACTGTGCAAGCCATTTGGGGTTTCTATGACTGTTCATACTCCTGCTTAAGAGCTATGAAATTTATGTTACTCAAAGGAATAAAAGCTACACAACAAAATTTCTCGTACTGGCTTCATGTTTTTCCAGATTTGGGGGCTGTCAGGTGTTACTGACAAATAATGAAACCTTTTGTATGCTCCTTGTGCTGGATCCTAAATTCAGTTTTAGGTGCAATCCTCAACCCCTATAAGGGCCTGGCAGGTAGGTACCTCTGTGATCCTTGGTTTGCAAATGAGGAACTTGAAGAACATTGAGTCTATTGTCATGGCCGTATGGATACTCAGTGACAGGGTGTTATTGGAGTCCCTACAATTCTTTCCAGAGTTGCTATAGATCACCTGACAGTAATATGTAAAGAAGAGAAGATGAACGTGGTCCAGACAGTCAAGACCAGGCAGGGCTTGTTAAACTCCTTCCAAGAAGTAAGCAGTCTCCAGATAACTTTTCTTGAGGTCCCTTTCATGAGCCACCTTCTCCATTTCTGTGTCCCTAGCCTAAAACAGTACCTGATACAGTGGAGAACCTTATCAACTTGTAGTGTAAAGCCAAAAAAAAAAAAAAAAAAAAAAAAAAAAAAAAAGACTGTGAAATGGGAGACTGATATTTTGACCCATGTGTCTCTAAGTCTCTGTTCCATAGTCAGACTCCCTTGGGATTCAAGTCTATCTGTGGACTTGGGCTATTGTGGTTGAGTGGCTAAACCCAGGAAGTCATAGTAGTTAGAGTCCTGTAATCTCTATCAACCATCGCTTTCCTAAGCAGCTAGTATTTAGTAGGAGAAAAATGCCTGCTGCAGCTAACAGCTGTAAGATAACCCTCCAGTACTTCCTAATCCCCAAGATCTCCTCAAGAAAGGGCCTCCTGTAGGCCCTCCCACATTCTGCAATCCATATGATACTGATGGCAGACAAGACAAGTCTGTCTTACCCCAGTCTCTGTTCCTGCATCATAAAAGTAGAAATGCAGCCAGGATGAAATAAAATCATTATGTATATCATTTATGACAGTAGCCAACTTACAGTAAGCATGTGGTAGATGCTATTCAATCTAGTTTCTTCATACAAGAATAGTCAAGATTCACAAACCCACACTAATACTTCACATCAATGACTATTGCAGATTTATTTCCAGGAAAACTTTAAATATGTTTGCTTTTGCTACTATTCTCTCTCTATATTTTTTTCTTTATTTACATTTCAAATGTTATACCCTTTCCTAGTTTCCCCTTTGAAAACCCCCTATCCCCTCCCCCCTCCCCCTGTTCCCCAACCCACCCACTCCCATCCCCAGTCCTGGCATTCCCCTATACTGGGGCATAGAACCTTCACAGGACCTAGGCCCTCTTCCCCTTTTGATGACCGACTAGGCCATCCTCATCTACATATACAGCTAGTTGCTACTATTCTAATGTAGTAATATTTATTCTGTGTCCTTCATTTTTAAAATGGAAAAAGAATTACTGCATTAATGTATTTATCAAAATACATTATCTATCAAGGTAAAAATTATCCAAGCATTCTAATTTGTATAGGCTTTAATATTATATGTTATTTACTATGGAAGTGAAATTTAATACTACATGTTATTTACTATGGAAGCTCCTTAAAAATATTTAGGGAGCTGGTGAGCTCAGTGAGTAAAGTCCTTGCTGCCCACACATGAGGACGTGAGTTTAGACCCTTGGCATTCATGTAAAAAGATGGTCATGGTGTGACTTCACCTCTGGAGAGGGAGGAAGGGACAGGCAGATCTGAGGACATCATTAGCCTCCTAGTCTGACTTAAATCAGAACTTCAGGTTCAGTGAGAAACTCTGTTTTAAAAATAGGTGAAGAGTAATTGAGAAAGATACTGGAGTCAAGGATGTTTGTGGTGAGCACTCTCTTCCTTCAAATCAATAAAACAATAATATTTACCAGCATCTACTTCTATAAGAACTTCATAAATGCCATGCAGAGCATCCAGTTAAGATATAATGTATGGTTCCATTCATATCCATAAGGGAGGGCACACTGAGATACTGATTTATGGTTGTGTAGCCCTGGCTGTCCTGGAACTCACTCTGTAGACCAGGCTGGCCTCTGACTCAGAAATCTACCTGCCTCTGCCTCCCAAGTGCTGGGATTAAAGGTGTTTGACACCACTGCCCGGCTGATTTGTGTTTCTTTTGATTACACTTTTACCCTTCTGCTACAAGCATATTTGGGTTCCTTGTTCTGGAGGCAAAATTTTTGCCATAGGCCAAGAAGAAGGAGGAGAAAGAAGACAATAAGAAGGAGAAGAAGAAGAAGGAGAATGAGGAGGAGGAAGAGGAGGAGGAGGAGGAGGAGGAAGAGGAGGAAGAGGAGGAGAAGGAGAAGGAGAAGGAGAAGGAGAAGGAGAAGGAGAAGGAGAAGAAGAAGAAGAAGAAGAAGAAGAAGAAGAAGAAGAAGAAGAAGAAGAAGAAGAAGAAGAAGAAGAAGAAGAAAGAGAAGGAGGAGAAGAAAAAGAAGAAGAAGAAGGAAGAGAAGCAAGGAGGAGCAGTGGCAGCAGATATTCTGGGTCAACAACATTTCTGTGCTTCTGTACAAGTCTACCGTCATCTGTACCAAGACTTATTTACCTTGGAGAAACAATTATCTCTTCAGCTGTCAGTGTGAGAAGGAAGAGACTTGTTCCACAGTGGGAAGAGTTGATGTCTATTGGTTTCAGTGGCTTATGATACCCTCATTGTTCTGTTTGCCTTCCTCATTTTGAGAAGGTAGCTGGCTACCTGGTATACCTCAGAAGATCACAGGTAGGCATCAGATCAGGGTCTCTAATCCATGCAAAAGTTTCTGTACACGAAAATGGCAAACAGACTGCTGCTAGAATCCAAAGTACATGGGTTTGTGAATGGGTGGTGGCCCAAAGACTCAGAATTTCTGCTAGTTTAGATATTATTAAGTACTTTGGAGTTTTTTCTGATGAAAGAGGGATAGAGGTCGTCAGAGTTGCTACTTTCTTAGGTATGAAGTTCATAATCAGATTGGAGCTTATTTACGTGTTACAAAGAAGGGGACAACTTGCAGACTGTATAATTCATAGACAAATTGTGCCCCTGTTATGCATGACTTAGCAGATATTTTCCACATGTTAAGTGCTTAGTAAATATTTTCTGAAAGGGTGTGAATTGCACCTGGAATGTACGGTAACATCACTAATTAAGGTTTACAGGTATATATTCCCTCAACAGATCTCAGAAACTATGATCTACCTTTGAAGCTACCACTTCAGTGATTCACAATTATTTTGCCAGGAGGCAAGAGGCAAGCGTGTGTTACAGAACTTGTAGAAAGGGTAAATAAAATAGTGTGTTACTTTTTAGCTGAAAGGATGAGTTATGCCCTTGTTTAATTTGCCGGCATTTCAATTAGAACATCATTGGTGACCCTTCCTCCTGACACAGGCCATTTTGTTCTTGCAACACACTTGGCCATTGGCCACATTTTCCATTATTGATGAGGCAAATTTATGGATTGTAGATATAAATGATTTAATTGCACATATAAATGATTTAATTGCAGATTAGATAAATATGATGTAGACATTCCCAATCACGTAATTATTCAAAAGATGATAATGATTTGATCCCATTTGTCAAATAATGTTATTGCATTTTTAATTTACATTTTAGGAAGATTTAATTAACCAAGTTCTAGGAACTTAGGCGGAATGGGCTGCCTGAAATCAGTCCTGGAACAAGGCAGGGAATAAATAAATGAGCAGACAGCAGCAGATGTCTCTTCACCAAGATGATTTCTTTCCTCTAAAGATTTTTTTCCTCCTCCCAGAGAATGTGGTATCCTTAAAGGTGACCCATCAAAGTCAAAATTAATTAGGAAAAATGGGTGTGTTCTGATGGAGGACTAATGTTTAAAGATTCACCTTCTTTGAAACAGTTCATTGAAATTAAATTAGACCAGAAACATTCCTGAAGTGAGCGTCCTTCAGCATGGGGGAGGAAAGAATTCCATCTTTATTTAGCTTTCAATTGACAATGAATCACATCTGATCAGTATTGCCAAAAACGTCACTGGCCGAAATCCTGTCAGATTTTGTTTTCATAAAATGGATTGGGGAAGAGGGTCACATTTTTATATTTTAATGGTGTTTTTAATATTCATTTATTTCATAGACTTATGTAGGTGATGTTGCATATTTAAAAGCATTCAGAGAATGAGCCCACGGGCAGCCCTAAACTACCAAAACTGCTCTGTGTCAGAGAACATTGAAAACTTGGTCAGGATGTGAGGTTTTTGGCTTCAAGTCCTTGTCAGGAAGTAGCAGGGACCAGCCCATATGCCTCTATCTTCCTAACCATAGAACAAATTTTGCACATAGTAAATGCTTAAAGAATACTACTGAACAAATGTACATGTATATTTCAGTATATGACAAATGCACATATACATTTCAGTATATGATACAACAACAGAAATTAAACTTTCTGTTTCTTTTTCTGTTTTTTTAAAAAATTTATTTCCTGTGCATTGCTGTTTTTGCTTCGTGTAACTGGAGTTATAGACAGCTGTGAGCTGCCCATTGTGGATGCTGGGGACTGAACTCAGGACCTTTGCAAGAGCAATATGTGCTTCTAACCGCTGAGCCGTCTCTCCAGTCCTATATTTTATTTATAATAATACCAATACATACTACTGCACATTATAAACACTTTCAATAAATCAAATTATTTGTATAATATGAACTTTAGGAAATGAGAAGAAAGTAAATGACTCAAAATTTCTTGGTAGAGATTTCCAGCTGGACTTGGGTTAGTTTAAATATTTCCCGAAGCTTTTGTGGATCTGGTCCATGCATTTGTCTCCTACTGTTAAGGAATGAGGGGAAGTTTGTAATGGGAGAGAACAAAGAAAGCTTATTTAGAAATTTAGGAAGAGTTTCTACTGTTCTGGGAGACAAATCCTAGCTGTGACACAGTACTTTTCCATCTTAAGTCTAAAGGCCCTGGTAAAGAATGACGTCAGGAAATAACCACTCTCTGAGACTGAGATGCACCCTGGGCTGGGGAATCCAATGCAGCAAGCGGACTCTCAGAAGGCTGAAGCCCAGTTGTGCTATGATGCAAACTCGTTCTGGGCTTGTATGAGCTTTTAATCACTGCTGTAACAAATGGCCACAACTGAGTGGCTTCAAACAACATAAATTTGTTGTCTTAATAGTTCTATGTGTCAGAGCTCCCAGAGGTCTTATTGGCTTGAAAATCAAAGCACCAGGGCGTGTAGCTTAGTGCTACTTGTATGGTAGCCTGTGTTTGATTCCAAGCACTGCCCAAATAAATAAAAAGATAAATAAATAAACACCAGTAGGACTTTATTCCTTCTAGAAGGTTCTAAGTGAGGTCTGTTTTCATCTCTTTTTCTCCTTTTCCGGGCCAACTTTTCTAGCTTTGTTCCCCTGTGTGCCATCTATAAAACTCACAATGGTAAGCTGAGTCATTTTCACATCCCAACACTTAGACTCCCCCTTCTTCCTCTCCCTTCTGTGTTTGAGGAACCTGAAGATTCCACTGAACATTTCCAGCAGCTCAGAATGATCTCATCATAAAACCTTTACATTCTAAAGTTGGTAAAGGTTTGTTTTGGCTTTGTTTGCCACATGAAGTAGTCTAGGTACAGGTCTCTGGAACCAGAGTAGGGTCTTTGGTCAAGGGGCTCATGAGGCCTACTACTTCAGGGTTCACATGTGCAGGACATAATCTTGGAAAGGCAGATGAAGCTGAAAAGAGAAAGTCACCCAGAAGTGAATTCAAATCTGTGTGCAGCTAGCGGAAAGTCCCATACTTTCTTAATGGTTAGTGAGCACTGATTCAAGGGGCACACAGCAGAAAGTGATGTAAGGTCAAGGAGGTCGACTTCTTTGCTCAGCTTTTACTTATAGAATATTGGACATTCGAGCTAGCAGTTCTAGAGGGAGAGAGCTTCACAGGTACAAGCAGGATGATGACAAAAGCGTCCCAAATGTGGAATCATGGTTAGCTCATGGAGAACAAGATCTGTACAATAAGTTCTAGAGCCCAAGTGTGGGTCAGGTGTTGTTATAGAGTCATTTATTCCCATGTCATCAGCATGAAACCAAGATAAAGCACCAGGGAAAACAAAGGAGAGACTTTAACCATAGACTAAAGGCTTTCAGGAAGGATCTACTGTATATTTCTAAGTAAGTATAAATTAATATTAATAATTTACAGAGTAATTAACACTAATTAGTAAATCGCTTGCTCTACCAGCTAACTTAAAGAACACTAGTCCTAAAATAAAGGCCTTCCTTTCCATGTGAGGACTTTAAGTAAATTGGGCTGGAAACCTATCCATATTCCATGTATGGAGCTTGCAGGGTTTCTCCTGTAGCAGTAGCAATTCTACTTTAGATGCATAAACAAAAAAAAAAAAAAACCTCCCTGGCTTAGCTCTTTTGTAGAGTAATCCATACCATAGCTTCCACTCTACAAAAGAAAAAGCTTTAACAGAGGCACCATGTCAACAGGGGCTAATTGCACACAATCTTCTCTCAGTTTGAAAGACATTTTATATAGATTGTCAAATGGGCACTGAAACTTTGATTTTGTAGCAAATGTTCCACCTGTGTAATCTTGTTTACATTGCCCTGAGGAGTGTTCCCTTTTATTAACAAACCTCAATACTGGATATAATAATGCACCATAGAGTAGAAAATCTGTTGCCTATCCCTTGACCCTTGAACCTGCTGGTGTATGATATTGTCTGGAAGAGTCTTACAGAGCTCTTGTTCTTTTCCCATGAAAAGAGCCTCAGTATTGATCACTGGGTTAAAAACCCCAACACAAGCAATGCTCATTGACTTGTATGTTCCTGTTGACAAAGCACTCTGATTTCAGTAGAGGGATGGCAATGAATTCTGGGAGAATCTTGAATACTCTTGGAAAGGAACTCAGGGCTTGATGCTCTGGCAAGACAGAATGTGCACAAGAATGGATATCAGCCAGAAAGGGGCTGCTGAAAATAGATTTCATTCCTAAGGAGCAGTTGTAGATTTAATTTTGGTCTTAACAATAAAAAAAAAATGTTTTTTAACAATACAGCTAAAAAACCAAGCAAGCTGTGATTGATGCAAACTTTTAAGATATATTTAAGTGATAATTGAAGTAGTATGTGTGTGTGTGTGTGTGTGTGTGTGTGTGTGTGTGTGTGTGTGTGCATATGTGGAGGTGAGAGGAAAAATATCAGAGGTTGCTTTTCCCCTTCTACCATATGGGATACAAGGACTGAACTCAGGTTATTGGTCTCAGTAGCAAACACCGTGTCTACTGAGCTATCTTGCCAGTCCAAGCTATATGTGGAGAGAGAGAGAGAGAGAGACAGAGAGACAGAGAGACAGAGACCGAGACAGAGACCGAGACAGAGACAGAGAGACAGAGACAGAGACAGAGAGACAGAGAGAGAGAGTATCAAATTCCTTATGTATCAGAAATTAGCCTTGGACTCTTAATTTTCCTGCCTCTACCTCTCCACAGGCATGGACTATTTTGGCCAACATTGTAAACTTTGAAGGAACATCCCCTCAGAAGGAGACCAAGGAGACAATTTAACAATTGTCTCCAAACCTAAATTTCAGAATAAATGCAGGGGTATTTCTTGTTGCTAGGAGACCTGTCTTTAGCATGAACACCTCTGGTAAATCAAAGCCTCACACATTTAGATTACAATTTTTTAAAAACAGTTATGATGTGGTTGCCCTTTTAAGAGTGTATCTTATATATTGCTTAAACTCCTAATATATGTTATTCAAATGAAGACTGGGCAAAGGGATTTGTGTGGGCAGTTCTGAGTCTTAAGAGAGAAAGCAAGAACAGCAACTTAAAATTCATGTAATTAAATACAATAGAATTACTTGTAACTGTGTTACTATATGGACCTTAAAAAGGGACTGGGAAATTTGGACTATTATATATAAACAAAACATGTTTTCTATTGATCCACGGATGCCGCCTTTGATCACCATTAAAGAAAGCATGTCTTCAGGCCTGTCATAGAATATCCAAAGACAACCCTTTAAAAAAACACACAAGTGCTGCTTTGTCAGGGAAACCAAAGCCTAGCCAGAGGGTGTCATAAATACCTCGATCACTTCTCAGAGGGTACCCCTGCACTGGCCACTAGAAGACTGCGCTCTAATTCAACCAGGCATACAAGCAAACTCAGACGAGGATGATTAGGTTGAAGGAACTCGGACATCAGATGCTGTTTCAGCCATGAAGTGAGAAGGAGGCTCTAGAAGATGCTTGGCCATGAAGTCATTCAACGACAGAAGTGAGCCACATCGTTGGGAAACTGCATCTTACCTCATGGAGGCAAGAAGGTGACTCAGGCTAAGCCAGGCAGCTCACCTTCTCTGCCTTGCACCTGTTTTGTCCTTTCCCATGGTGTGCTTCAGAAAGACACAACAAACACTGCTCATTTTTCTCCTTAGGTATTACCCTTAATAACTTCTGAACTCACTGACAGGTAACAGATGATCTTATAAATAACTCTTCTGCACTAAATTTACTTATATTAGGCTGGATTATAGAAATCAAACAATAAAACCGTTAAGCTGACAAAACAAAAGGATGCCATGAAAATATGTTTCTTTCTCTCCTATTTGTAATTTGGAAAGACAAAGACAGATTCTATTTATCCTTTGAGGCTTTTAAAAAAATAAGACTTTGTATCGAAACCTTTAGTGCTCTCCAAGGAATTTTAATGCACTCTAATAACTCTATAAATCCTCTGTTGATTATTTTAAAAAATGTTTGATTCCAAACAAATTTAAATATTAAATTGTAAAAGGAAGATGTTCTGTGATTAAAAACAAACAAACAGATCCTGTTCAGAAATCGAGTATCTGTTAGAGGATACAAGAGTGAAAGATGCCAAGCTACCAAACACACATACTGTTGAGCAGGGCCAAAGACTGTTCGGTGGTGTGTAGGTGCTGAATGGAAGAAGCTAATGAGAAAAAGAGTGATTGTGACAAGCAATTATGTCACCTATGTGAACAGCTTAATTTTCTAAATTAGCCACTTTGATAATTATGACATCTCATTTGTCTTTTAATTCCACGAGCTCTGAAGTTTACCTTTGATTTTTTCCCCCCAATCAGATAAAAGGCTTTGATAAGCCAACGGTCTATTATGTGTCTAAAAAAAAAATTCAGATTTCAGGCTGATTGACTCTGCTGTTTGCTTCCACAAGAGCAAATGGTTCTCTCTACAAGAGCTCTCCAAACCTTGCATTTCTCGATTCTGTTTGCGATAGTGATGAGAGAGAAAAGGTGGAGATAGAGATACAGACAAGGTTCCAAAGCAAATTAGTAGTGTCAACAGGACTGAAGAGAAAACTGTTCAGCCTACTTTTGTGGGAATAGGGCTGGAAGGGGAGGAGGGGATGGGGGTGGAAGGGGAGGCAGGATGGTTTTTGAGTATATCAGAAATTACTTTAGAAGCATCCACTATGCATGCATACCCCACATTACTAAGCTCATTACAAATTATCCTCATCTGTTTGCTGAAGTGCTTTCAAGATCTTAGAGGACTGTATTCTATTTGTTGTATTGACACAGGAGTTCAGATTTTTTTTTTAATGTGTCTAGCTGGTACACTATGTCAATTTCTTGAAAAGGGTTTCCTAATCACTACAGCAAAAAGGATTCATAAAGGGACATTATAGTCACAGTAAGGAACCATCCTGACCTCTTCGAGTCATGAGAACTTCTGTAAGCATCCTCTCTCCTTCCTGATGAGTGATATTAGCAGAAAGATACCCAGATGTGCCAAATGAGGTGAACAGGTAATTGCTTTTCTTCCTGACAGGGACATGTGCATATGGCTTTGCAGAGTTAAGAGCCAAGGATGGGAGCTCAGGGGCACAGTACAGTTCTTAGGAACACCAGGACAGTTACGAAAAAAAAAGGACCATATATGGTTCTATATCAAAGGCTAGGGCATCATCTTAGTGAAGTACTCCTGGGGAATTAAGGAATAGATTGACTGCTGAAAGACAGACACCAACCCACTCACACACATATCATATACATGTTCCTATATCACTCACTCATTCCTTCCTCACCATGGCCTGACCAGATACGGCCAGTGAGGAGACCGTACTTCTTTACCTTCCAGAGTATGTACATTACCTGTACCTTCCCTTCCATCAAAGCCACCCCTAAGGTTTACTTAAACCCAGTATCACCTAGAAAAAGAAAAATTTCATGTATGCACTGAACATTCTGTATTTTAGAGTTGGTATTACATTAAGTAATTAGAGCCGGTGATTCCTAAACCCGAATCACTATATTTATCTTTTTGACAGTAGTATCCTGAACATTTCAACAGTAGAGTGGAATCCTGCTGTGTTTTAGGAAGTGTGCTCAGATATTTTCATATTTATCAAAAGCTATGCTCTTTGATGACCAAGACTACAGATATGTCTTAGTGGTTCAGGAGTAGTCAACAGACTGTAGCAGATCTTGAAGTGTCTACACCCGTGACATCAATATGAGATATTCTGCAGGAGAAAGAGCCAGGTACCAAGTACTAATCAGACTTTAATATATATTCATGGGTTTGGAGGGATGGCTTAGTGGAGGGGTGGCTCAGTGCTCTTCCAGAAGACCCGGGTTCAATTTCCAGCACCCACATGTCACCTCATACCTAGCTATAACTGCAGTTCCAGGGACCAACACCTTTACACAAGACAAACATGCAGGCAAAACACCAATGCACATAAAATTTAAAAAAAATCTTAAAAAACATAAATAAAAGTTAAAAGTCAACCATTCTTTTAAAATATTAGTTAACCTGTATAGATTCCTTATAAATATGTGAGTTTATTATTAGCCAGTTTACATATTTGTATTTTTTACTGTTTTAAAAATTAGTTTATGTGTATATGCTGTTCATATACCTACAGGTAATTGCAGAGGCCAGAAGAGGGCATGGTATTCTCTGGAGCTGGAGTTACAGGAGAATGAGATGTTTGATAGACAGGCTGGGAACTGAACCAGGTCCTCTGCAAACGCAGCAAGTGCTCTTAACCATCTCTCCATCTCATTTGTTTTGTAATGAAATGGACTTGATATTTTTTTAAATTGAGGTAAAATTTACAAATAGCAAAATTCATCCTTGTAAGTATATAGTTTTGCAGGATTTGACAAACACAATTATATAACTTGTTATAATCTATAGTTCTTTTATCTTATTGAGCTGTACTGTGCTTTTTAACTTTTTATTGATTTTTTTGTGAATTTTACATTGTGCACTCCAATCCCACTTACCTCCCAGTTCTTTTGTATCTGCCCTCTGCAACCTCCCCCCTAAAATAAAACAAAACAAGATAGAATTAAAAAAAATCTCGTCATGGAAGCTGTAATGTGTCTCAATGTGTACATAGTATATCTTTTTGTCCACACATCTTTACTCCCAAATGTTCATTGCATTGAGTCATTGGTCTGGCTCTAGGTCTCTGACTTCTGCTACACTGTCAGTACTGGATCCTTGTTGGGACTCCTCTCAGATATCCTGTTGTTGCCCTGTGTCATGGAGATCCTGCAGCTTTGGATCTGCAGAATCTTTCACATGCTCCAGCAGATCATAGATGTGGTAGATATGGACTAGGATAACTCAAAGCCATGACCCAGGGACTGGGAGGTAGCTGAGTTTGTCAATGGACTGGGCTAATTCAAACCGTGGGCCAGGGACTGGGAAGTAGCTGAGTTTGTCGCCAGCAGTTTCCTGTGCCAGCGACGCCAGGGTGAGCTCTCCAGTACTGCCCTGACTAGCTCACCCATGCTGCAGTTGGCAAGGAGCAGGGGCAGCAATCCTGCTCTCACATCCTGAGGGCTAACTCACCAGCAACTTTGCCACCAGGGCCTGCTTTCCATGCTTCCCAGGCCAGGTGCAGGGCCCGGTCTCTTGAGTGCAACAATCTACCTTCTGACAAATTCTAGTGATTTTTTTTTCCTGCCTTAGAGTTTTACAGAATGCCATCAAAAGGAACTCTGCACATACAACCTTTCTGATCACCTATAATGAACCCTGATCATCCATTTCATTGTGTGCATTAGCCATTTATTCTTCTTGGTAGATGAGTATTTTCTGTTGTGTGGGAGGACCATTGTTTAATGATCATTTTATGAACCAAAAACCAAAACCAAACCAAACCAAACCAAATCCAAACCAAACCAAACCAAACCAAACCAAACCAAACCAAACCAAACCAAACCAAACCAAACCAAACCAAAAAACACTTAGGTGGGTAAATGGTTGGAGATATTGCTAACAAAGTACTGAACATGGTTTTGAGCTAACCTACCCAAGGAAGTCATATCCAGCGGGATTCTAGAATCTATTCCAGGATTCGTGCTGAACAAGCTCACAAACACTCTCCCCACAAAGTGTGTCAACCCAGAACTTGGCCTTCATCTCCTTGCACACTGGTCCTCAAGGTCTCTTAGAATTCTTTTACTCCTTGCACAAACTTCTGAGAATTCACATTACACATAATTATGCCACCTATTATTTTCTTAGCATTTACATTTCTTATATATTTATTAATAAATGTAAGCATATCTGTAAGATTTTTGACTGTTTTAACTATGTTTAGAAAGAAACTTCTTCCTAGCCAGGCATAACTGTGGACACATACAGTCCTTATATTCAGGAGGCCTAGACAAGAAGATTGTCTGAGTTCAAGACCAGGTGTGAGTCAAAGATGATGGAGGGGAGGACGAGGAGGGGGAGAGAGAAATATTGAGGAAAGAAAGTTCTTGCATACTTTGTGAAGATTCCTACCTGATGCTTGTCTTTCTTCCTTTTCAAGGGTGCTAGAATATGGAGGCATGCCCTTGACATTTAAATGGATGGCCACAGAGAGAGACATTTAGTTCTTTCTTTGGTTTAATATATTTTCAGTTTTTAGATACAATGACAATTTTGCTCTTTCTGACAGCCACATAAATGACAGCAAAGATAAAGTAAATGTCAGTAGCGAGTGTCCTGGGTGACCCGAGAGCTCTCAGAGTCCTACGGCATACCTCGCCTGTTCTTGAGTGACTCCATCAGCAGAGAGTGCTCCCAGGTGACATGAAAGCTCTTAAAGTCTATGGCACACCTTGCGTTTTCATGAGCGACTCCAACAGAAGAAAGGGCAGCAGGAGAAAAGCTCCAATTAATACCGTACACATTAGGCTCAGGCAGTCAGCCCCACGGTCATTCCTCTCAGGAAGCCTTTACCACAGACTTGCATTTGTAAAAAAGCCTCTCAGCTGCGAACCAATTGCATCCAAGCAGACAAAGCAGGTTTTTATTTTTTTGCTACTTTGTTTTATGTTCATGTTCTGTGTATATGGGAGTGGAGCGGTGATGGGATCGTGGAAGACCGCGAAGCCTGTTAGTTTTTTTCATAAGATCATTTTTCCCTTGACATGCAATTTGACGCTTAACAATTTTTCTGAAAGTCAAAAGGAATACCACATTCTCTAATTTTCACAGCACTATAAATAGCCCACACAAAACATAATTGTATAAAAGAGATGACACCTCTTTATGGAAGAATTTCCACTGGAAAGATAAAAGGAGGTCAGAACTCTTATGCGAGGCATGTATTTTCAAGTATTCATAAAAATAGAAATCATAACTGGTACGCAAATTCTTCACGATAGACAGTCCCAGAGAAGATGCCGGAGCCAAAGCCATTTCTACAGGCGCCAACTATAGTGAGAATGGAACTCAGCCAAGAAATGGCTGCTGGGCATTTAACTCATGTGCCAATAAAAGGAAGCAGTGTGTGAGTGCACACACACACACACACACACACACACACACACCCCACATGCTCCAGCTTGGGGAGGTATTTGCCAGAAACATTTTTTTCAGACCTCCGCAATCTGTTTCCTACAGCCAACTGTGAGGTCCTGCGGTGACTCCAGGGCCCAGAGGTGAGATAGTATGGATCAGAGAAAGAGGAGGTCAGGAAACCACCTGCACAGCTGAGCAGGATGCATCTACAGAACCTTTAGGAGTTTGAGACCCCAGTTAACATGCCTATGCATGAGAGAAAGTGGAGTCAGCCCTTTGTGGCCTAAAAATAAGTGCCTGTAACCTGCCAATGTTTTGAATTTGCAACAAGGGGCCAACAGACCACTGATTGGCATTCCCCACGCCAATGTCTGTCCTAGACTCACCCAGCTCTGCGGGGGAAGAGACACAGCGATCTCCAGCGTGCACAGAAGCCAGGCTCCTCCCCCAGATGATGATTGCTTCACTCCCCATCCCTTATCTTCAGGGCTTCTGTGATGAGACCTTGGGTCCCTTAGCTCCTGTAAAGAGAGTACAGCGTGACAGCTTACTTCTTTTCTCCATCCTTAGGAGGATGAGTGTTAGCCTTGCAATGAAAGCTGCGAGTTAAGATTACTTTCCTGGCAGCAAACGTTGCCCTTTTGTTGCTTCCAGGCTCTGTGCATCTCTGTTGATTACTTCCTGCTGCACGCTCCGTTATTACACATAACAAAATGGTGGGAGGGAGGAGGAAGAGAAACGCGGTAGGGTCAGGTTCTCGTTCACCCCATTGCTTGGTTCATTTCTTCCATACTCAGAACTCTCTTTGTCATCAGGGAGAATGGGAACTGGGAAGAAGTGAAAGAGAACTGGGCTTGGGGTAATTTATAACCCCCAGGAACCAGATCATTTAATACCAAAATGGTACTTTCTCAAAATCTCATCATTCATACCAGAAGCATTTCTTATGGAGTGATATTCCTGAGCTTATGAAAACACTCTGAGCAGTTGAACTTGCTTAGTCTGTGATCACGTTGCCTCTCCGAGGCAAGGGTATTATGCCATTATGGTATTAAAACGCATCAGTGACTTGATCATTTGAAATGCTTTAATAAAGGTGAATTGTTAGCTGATTCTGATTATCTAGTGCCAGGTTTATAGGCTTTTAAGACATTTTCCAGTTGTCAGATATTTTCCTATGAGATATTTAAATATTTAGATTCCATTCTTTCTGGGTATTTCAAATATGGGAAACAGATATCTTAATATCAGAAATATTAACAGTATTTCTCTGAGGGCTGCCTTCCCTAACGGTTTTTTAAAGACTCAAATCATATCCCTTGATTATGTATCAAATTTTTTTGTTTGAAGTAGAGTAAGATGTGGAGACCTAGGATTCTGTCAGGTTAAGATGAAATATTGGTAAAAGAAATTGATTATTATGGTCAATTAGAGAGAATAGAATGTGAACTACAAGTCTTACACAAAGATTTTTGTCACAGAGGTAACTGTGAATAAAAATGATTCTGTGGAATAATAAAGTCTGTGTTCAAATGTGTGTTTAACACATGTCCCTTAGTGACTTTCTCATTTGCGTATATGCATGTGCAAGCTGTGTGAACGTTCCCCCTTCCATTCATGATACTTTTGCTGGTGAAGTATTAAGAACTGTGCAGGCAGAAACAACAGTTCTACCTACTAAGCAAATTATATCTTCCCTTTGAGAAGTATTTCCATCTCATCATGCTGAGGGTTTTCTCCCATTTTAGCTATATTGTAAAAAGTATTTCCTTCAGAGGAAGGAAATACCACAGCAAGTAAATAGGAGGCATGTGGACTCAAGACACACATTGTTAGATATCACTGGTAGCAGAAAGCAGTGATTTTTGTTGTCTTTATTCTAGGTCTGGAACTGCTCTTCTTATAACCCCACTCTGACCCCAAGTGCATATATGATCTCCTATGCCAAGGGAAGCATAGAAAAAGTAAAAGACCAGGCCAAGATGTACAGAATCAGTATGAACAACCACCTCCACTACTAAGCCTGCTAATTGGGAATACCTTCAAGCCAGTTGGCTTCAAAGGTTTGTGACAATGTATTCACATGGGAACACCTTAGAATTCTTCCTTTCATACCACAGGCATGATTTGTTCTTTCTTGTAAACAGCCTGAATTCTAGCTGGGGAAGAAAAAGAACACTTCTTGTACTATGGAGACATAGAAACAGCCATGGCTTCAGGGAAGTATCTGCCTGCCCTTTGTTTATAGCTGTCTTGGTAGGGACTATCACAGAGGGCCCAGTATATATAGTACTGGGCCTATTTTGCAATCATATATAAGTAAGAAACACATTCCTGTCCTCGCTAGGATGACTTTGTGAGCTACCATTTTTAGTGAAAAAGATCAACCCACATTTAGAACTTAAAAAGGAAGAAATGCCCCTTTCATTTCATTTCCTTATACCCTGAGAGATCTCTGAAGGTAGCAGAGAGCAGTGATTTTTGTTGTCTTTATTCTAGGTCTGGAAGTGCTCTTCTCTGGGACTTGTATTTAAGCACACGAGGAAGAGAACGAAATGATCAATCAGCAAGGCGTGGAAGCAGGCACCACTAGAGAGGTTACTTTATCCAGCACTATGGAGTCAGGTTTGGGGAAGGCAGACAGAGAAAAATGACAGCATCTGATGTGCTCTAGAGAATGGAGACAATCCCCGTGAGCAATGCGAAAAAGAGGCAGACCTTTATGTTAATGGCATAAATTCTGAACTATGCTCTCATCTCGAGTATCGTGATGCCTAATCATCTGTGAGCTGGGATAGCTCTGCCACTCCAAGCAAAGAGAACTTAAAAACAAGATTCATTTATTTTTTTTTTTATGTGTATGGGTGTTTTGCCTGCATGCATGTCTGTGTTCTATGTGTGTGGAGTACCCACAGTGGCCAAAAGAGGGTGTCAGATGCTCTGGAACTGGAGTTAGAGGTGGTTATGAGACATTTGGGTCCTTTACAAGAGCAACAAGTATTTTTAGTGGCAAAGCCATCTCTCTAGCACCAAAAGGGTACTTTAATAAAGACAAATCCCTTCATATAAGCAACTCAGCTTAAAATAAGCCATCCTGGGAAAGGTGGTTTGCTCATGGTGAGTGGTGCTGTATCATAAAGTGGGTTTAAGCAGATTTCTCCATCTTGTTTTACCCCTAGGAAAAGCAGCAGAAATGGAATCACTAATTTACATAGTACCTTCTGGAATTCTTAACCTTATACTGTGTGTGCTTTGTCTAAATATTCACCCACTAACTCTCTGAAAACTTCCTGAAGCACAGATTAGAACTTACTCCTCATTTTTGCTCTTTAATAATGACTAAATATTATCTACGGGGAAAGGACAAACAGAAAGAAAAGCCACCATGCTAATATAATAATAAATATGGATCAACCACAACTTCTTCCAACATACAGGCAAGTATGGGTTCATTATTGAGTATCGTTATCTTCTCAAGTCTTGTGAGATTTAAAGTTTAAAGAAAGCTGGCTGCTCATATTTCAGTTACAAACACACATCATTCCATGCAGGAGTTTGTGGAATGATCGTTGCTGGGGTCAACTACTGAATCTAAAAATAGTCTGATCTTATTTTAAACCACTTGCTCTTTCTTATTAGTCCTCCATGACTTTCTTTGGGGAACTAAATCAAGCATGTTAATCTTTTTATTTGTGTTTTCAGTTAATTGTTGTCCTCTTAAGATAAACCTCTTCAACTGCTGCTATCAGCTCTAAAGAGTGTTCTTGGCTAAATATAATAGATGTGTTTCTGAAACACTGAATGCAAATTGGATTTTTCTAAACTACCTCACATTTATACTTAGACTATAATTTCAGAAGTGCAGTACAAAAGAATGCACTTCAAAAAATGGTCAAATAATTTCTGATATCTACTTGCAATTATTAAATGGATATGATTTCATCGTTTTAATTTATATAGAACATAACAGAATAGAATCAATAAAGGTATTTAAAAAAATTCACTGTATAGTGGAGGTAACATTTTACCTGAATATTGAACGCGTTGCTTTGGAAACTCTACCTGCATCTGAAACTAAGGGTAGTGAATTAGAATTTATTCTTTCTCTGATTTTCAATTATTTCACCCATAGAGAATAAAATTGGAACACAATTCTCTGCAATTTAAGATTTGCAACTAGATTTGTTTGACAATTTGAAATTATCATTTAAACATGCAGTCCACATCTGACCTTTCCTGGCCTTTGTGAGAGCTTTGATTCCTCCTTTCAATACAAGTCAATGTACTTCAGGATACAAATTCTGTTGAAAACTGAACCAACTGGAAAGATATGATTCTCTTCTGTATGTCAGATTCAAAGCCAGGCATGTACATGTTAGTTGTCTTGTCACCCATTACCAAAGCCAGAAAGACTATTAATAGGTGTATTTACTGTTAAGAAAACAATGGTTTGGGGAGTTTGGGTAATTGGCCTGAGGATACATTATTAATATGACTGGTGTGGTCTGGAGTTAAAAATAGGTATCAGCCAGACACAGGATTCAAATGGGGAAGGGGTAAAACTTCCCTATGCTTCAGGCTTTCTATAAAATAACACTTCTTCCAGATTCACTGTGAAACCAAAAACTTGTTCAACATCTCTCAACACCAATTACAAGCTGATCCCAAGTCTAACCTAATCCACAGCCAATGTTCTTCCCCATCCTCTCCCATTTGGACTGGGGACTTAGGTGAGGAAGCCAAGAGCTTCAAAATAATCTTTGAGACAATGAATGGTTTCCTCAAAACTGGGAGCACAAACTTCAAAGGTGGATTCTACCTCTGAGCATGAGTTCTCCTCCTCTTCCTTAAAAGGGTGATACCAGATGGGGCAGATGCTTTTCTTCTGCTCTGCAAGAGATGTAACTCATTTGCCCAGGGCCCAAGAAATGCATCCCAGCTCTGCTTTACAGGACTCTTCCTTAATAATTCTGTCAGACAGAAACTGAGATAAAGAAGCAAATGGTCACTTGCTCATTTCGAACCCATTTCGTCGTTCTCTGTTCCGTTTATCAGGGATCTTGTCATTGAGACACACATGTAAGCTGGAGCCAGGAAAACCTATAATAGACCCACTTTCAGCCAAGATGGGTTGAAAAGCATCAAAGAAGCTGATGCCCAGAGATTACTGCCGGTGCGCATGCGCCATGGGTTGTTCACCGCTACACATCAAATTAAAACTTAAAAAGGCTCTTTGAGCAACAAAAACGACTTTTTGGTGCTTTCAGTATCTGTCATCAGGAAATAAAATTAGCCACTGATATTCACTCAGTGGAGGCTGCATTTTGTTAGGTTGCAGTAGGGGACAAGGGTATGCAGATTACCCTGTACACACCCACTATGTGTATTTGCTACACCCACTGTGTGTATTTGCTAAGTCTAAAAGTGAAAAGCTATCATTTATTAAACACTATCTTAGTCCCTAACTAATCTTTCTCATTATTTTTTGTTTTAAAAGTGATTGGAAGCTATTAAGTGAAAAAATATTAGTCAACTAACTGAGAGGGAGAGGGGGAGAGGGGGAGAGGGGGAGGGAGAGGAGAAAGGAGAACCTATCCGTTGTTTTTTTAAAGGTTTGAAATACAGGTTCCTTACAGATGGAGAAAGTCCAGCTTCCTGGAAAGGATGCTGAGAGGTCTTAAGGGGTCTCCATTGTCCCCATCTGTCATGATTGTTCGTTCTGACCACATTTGTCTGGGCTTTCTGATGGAAATCAGACCTGGACTGGAGAATAGATGAGTTAAAATTGTCGGTGCCTTCTGCCTCACTCTGAAAATGTTTGTCAGAGATTAAGAGCACACAGCCACCAAGTAGCACACAGTAGATCTTTTGCCACAATCAGGAGGTGGATATAGGAAGAGTGTCAGCACGTAGTCATGAGAATTCCACAGTTGCATTTTATGACCGGAGCTCAAGACTGAAATTTTACTTAAAAGCTGGTGTTCAGGCACTGAGATCTGTGAGTTAAGGTTCTCCCTTAAGCTGCTCTGTCCCCAGTCATCAGTACAGACTCAGTGAGCCATATTAGATTTTAGATACACTATTTGTATATTATTGCTGATATACATAAATCATACATCAAACGCATGCTTTCTTTATGTCTATCATGTACTATGGAGAAAAGAGAGGTCAGATAATGCTGAATAAATAACTCACGAGACTTTAGATATTCCTCTTCCAAGATGTTCAAGAATTCATGATCTCAATTTTTAGTTTACAGGAGTCAATTTTGTCACATTTTCCCGTGAAATGTAGTGTTGAAATATAAAAGCTTTATATGAGTTTCCACAGGTAAGTTACTTGAGAATGGCTGGGGAATCACTCAGCAGAATGCTTGCTTAGCATGCATGAGCAAGCGTGGTTCTATCTATTCCTAACACTGCATAAGCTTAGCCTAGAGGCTCCCAGGGTTGAGAGGGAGTGGTGGATGTAGGAAGATCAGTAGAGCAAGATGGATCTCAGCTGCACCAGAATTTGAGGTCAGGATAGGATATATGAGATATTGTCGCAATAAAACAAACAAAACACAGCTTCAGGATCCCCATTCTTGTTCTCCCTTCTTGTTCTCTCCACCACTGGTACCTTGGTTACAGATTTTACAGGTTCTATAATCTCTTCCTACTGCCTCTCTTTAATCCCTGCCTCTTCACCAGTCAGAGGATCATTTTAATTTTATAAACTAAGAAAAATCTTGCAAGTAAAGATAAAACATTATCAGACCCAAGGTCTATATAAATAACTCAATGAACTTCTCTATAAATGGGATTAGCATTTGGAAGGTGAAGCTTCACATTAAAATTTACACTTCCAGTATAGAATATATTGTACATATTTATCCACTATCAAAACCAAAAGGAAAAAGAAAAGAAAAAGAAAAATCCACAACAGAATTAGAACTAGGTTAATAATTAGCTTTATAAACACCCAAATTTCACACATAAATCTCTTGGGTTCAGCTTTTTTTTACATCAGGTTGATCTGGGATTTATCACACAGAGCTTCCCTGGATAGAAATCTAGCCAATAATATATGCAAACAAGGGTATGGGAGGGTACAGAATAACACAAAGAAAAGAGAACAAGAAAGGCTTAAAAAGTGTTAAATTTCAAACCTAGTACAAGCAACTGAGGTGCCTATTTAACATATCAAAGCACACCTGGCCTCCAGGTTCTCCCAATACTCATATTCCCTGCCCATTACAGGGAGTTGTTGGCATACCCCACATCCTACCCTGAACTTTTCAGTCCAGGGGCTGGGTTGCCCTTCTCTCAGAGGATCTTTTCTATATAATCCAGACATTTTGGTTATGTGCTCTTTACTACCCTCTCAGTGTTCTCTCTCTCTCTCTCTCTCTCTCTCTCTCTCTCTCTCTCTCTCTCTCTCTCTCCCTCTCTCTCTCTCTCTCTCTCTCTCTCTCTCCTCTTTCTGCTCCCTCTCTGCCTCTGTGTCTGCAAGCCAACTTCTCTAGCCTGAGACTGGTGAACTCCCAAATACACCTGCTTTTATACTTTTAATTCAGCTTGAGTTGGTTTATTATGTAGTCAGAGAAACCTACTAATAAGTAGAGGAGAAACCTTTTGAAACAAAGGTAGGGCTGCAAGATGATTTTGAAACATGTTTGCCATCTCCTAAAACAGGCAGTACAGAACCACTTTTAGTTAAGGTTACAGATGGGGCATAGCCGAATATTTAAAAAACAGAAATTTAATCTCATAAAAGGAGTGAACCTAGTTTATCTTTACTACAAGATGGCTTTTAAGCCTAAGATGGAGGCAGGCTGTTCCATTAGTTGCTTACACTTCTAAGCAACCTAAAGTGACTTGGGTCTTGGTTCTGATTAAAGGATCCTTTCCAATTTTCTCAGTATTGAGCAAAAATGGGGGCTTTGACAGGTTTGTGTTTTTTCCCTAATTTTTAATTTTTTAAAGATTTATTTATTTATTTATTTAATATATGTGAGTACATTGTCACTCTCTCCAGACACACCAGAAGAGGGAATCAATCAAATCACATTGCAGATGGTTATGAGTCACCATGCAGTTGCTGGGAATTGAACTCAGGACTTCTGCAAGAGCAGTCAGTGCTCTTAACTGTTGAGTCATCTCTCCAACCCAATTCTTAATATTTTAAAGGCATTTGTTCATTTCCTGTCAGGAGAAATAAAGAATAAGAATGTAGAGGTGTAGAGGCAGAAGCAGTACTCAGCAATCCATGTGTGCTGTTTTTTACAACTTCAGCAGTGAACAGACACACTGTATTTTTAAACTCACAGGCACAAATTCATAGGTGTTGACAAGATTTGTATATTGCTTAACTTTGTTAGAAACCATGGCTCCTTGTGCCTCTCCCTCTTCTGTCTCTCTCAAGATTGATTGTGCATGTATAGATGTCTTGCTTGCATGTGTGTCTGTGTACCACTTGCATGCCTGGCTCCCACAGAGGCCGGGAGAGGTCCTTGGATCCCTGCAGCTAGAGTTACAGGTTCTTGACAGGGGCACTGGGAATGAAACCTGGGTCTTGGAGAGAGCACTTAGTGCCTTAACTACTGAGCTCTCTCCCAGTTCCCTTGATGGTACTGAGTTCCATCAGTCTCTAGTGGATTGTCTTCAGGTTGGAGGGAAATGAGGAAAGCTTAATGAGATAACTCAGGGGAGGAAAGTGTAATGGAGACCCACTGAGTCCCTTAAAGAGCACTGAGGATTCCAGAGCTGGCTGTGGAGAGAAAATATTGCCAAGTACTGACATGTAACTAAACTCTCAGGACTTCAGACTTGAAGACTCTCATTCTCTTGGGAAATCTCTCTCATGGTTACTGCTTTTCATCCAGAGGATGCCTTCCAGAGATTTCCCTTTTTAAAGTCCTAGGGAAAGGTTTACATCCTAGCCTCCATCTTTGCTCTTTTTGTAAAGACAAGGCATGGACCCTCACATCTGCAAGAACCATAGTTTCTGAATTCTTATTCACTGCAGTCATCCTGGGAAGAAGAGGTCTGGAACCATCCTGCTTCTAGGCCCATATCCCTGATCCTAAAGTCAGATTAAACTATAGATAGTCAAAAGTATACACATCTAAGCAGTCCAGGTCAAGGTATGGTCCCACCCACCATAGACTAATCACTGTCTGGGCTTTAGTCTCATCCTGTAAGGTGCTCTGATGAGTTGTTAGAACTGTGTGAAATCTCTTCTCAGGAGACAAGTTTCCACTCTGACTGCCACCTTTTTCTTCTCCCAGTATGAGATTTCTGGGACAATTCACATTTGTGCGGAGTTCATTGTTTCTAGAATCTGATAGCTAGATTGAAAGACACACAAGTTCTACTTTTTAAAAACCTATTTATTCATCTATTGTTAGAGGGTGAGCATGCCATGGTGTGTGGGACAGAGGAAGTTGGGTCTCTTCTACAATCTGCATTCCAGGGATTGAGTTCAGATCATCGGACTTGGTAACAAGTATTTTTGTCTACGGAGATATCTCAAATCCTGAACTACACTCTTTTCTAAGACAAGGTCTCACTATGTAGACCTGGTTAGTCTGATACTCAGTATCACTCACTAGGTAGACCAGGCTGGCCTCTAACAGAAATCTGCCTGCCTTTGCCTCCCAGATGATTATATTAAAGGTATGTGAATGCCATGGTGATTCTGAGTGGAGAGGAATGGACTTTTCTTCACTCTTTTCACATATACTTCTTAAAAAGCAAAACAACTCAGTTTTAAGCAACATATCTTTATAAGCATGTATTAATTGTACAAAATGAGAAGGTTTGTTGTAACATTTTCCTACATCTATACCATATATGAACATGTTTGTGCATCTATTGCCCTCTTGCCCCTTGTCCTTCATATTGATCTCTTTCTCCTTCCCAGATAGTGCTCCCTTTAGCTTACATGTCATCTTTAATATTATCTAGAATCTGCATAGGAAATAACACGGAGCCCTTGTCTTTCTCAGTCTGGCTTATTTTGCTTAACATGATGATTTCCAATTATATCCATTTTCCTGCAAACAACATAATTTCATTCATTATTACTGAATTCTGCTTCTGTGTTTTTTTGTCCATTCATCAGCCGTTGGGCACCTAGGCTGATTCTATAACCTGGCAACTGTAAACCATGACCCTATTAAACCGCCCAGAGTTCTTGTTAGTCACTTAAAACTCTCTCTCTCCTTACAAAGTAGACTGAACTTTGAATGGGAAGGAGAGAACAAGATGGCTTCTTAATATTGAGCCCTGACCTCTGAACCTTCTTTGGGATAAAATATGTTTGAATATGTTATAAGAAAGCTGGAAGGGAAAGAGCATTAATCCTAAATGAAGGACTCCAAAGGTGGAGGCACATGTACACTTGTAGTGACAACTCTGGAATTTTGTTCTGTTTTGTTTTAAAAACACAGGCATATTATAAGAATATATCTGTGTTTTAATCCCAGGTGTGAGGATTTGGGGTTGTTTTGGATTACCTGCAGCAGCTGACTATGATTTGCCTAGTGCCATTTCAGAGGTGTGATTTTTCCAGCTGCAGATAGTTTCTGTAATTGTGTGACATTTGGAATTCTGGGAACTTTTCAGAGGTCATTTAAATGCTAGAGCCTTGATAGTTAAGATTGGTGGTTGTTGGTCATTTGGGGGTTGGTTGTGCCCTTCCCTGAAGGTTATTAGTATGTATTGAGGACTGTATACCTGGAGGGAATCCCTTATCCCACCACAGAACCTTAAGTCTTTCCAGGAAGTCCCTTAACTCTCTGCGACTCAGTTTCCTCATCCACTGGTAAGACAGCAATGGCAAGAGATGCTATGTGAATTAATGAACGGGAAGGGTTAGGACAGCACTGGCCTTACGCAGTGGGGTATGAGCGATAGCACCCTCCTGTTGACAAGAGAATCCTGCCACAACTCTGTTCTACTACACTGACCCTTCCCTCCACCACCTTCCCGGCCCTCACAGCCTTTTCGGGCAGTATTCAAGGGCTGCCCTGAAGACCAGGACTTTGTTTTCTCCATCCTCCCTGCTTAAGCCCACAGCCCACAGGCTGCTGGCATTTGACTTCAGAGGTTGGCCTTTCCTGTTTCACAGGAAACAAAGTGGAAGGCTGGCGTTGCCAGCTGTCTGGTGTTTGCTGGGAAATGTCCCCCCTCCTTCCCCACCATTTTTTCATAGTTCACCTATCCGCGTGTGCAATTGCATGCCTCTCCCGCAAACGCTACTTGCCAACTCTATCTCCAGTAATTATTCTGTTTTAGTCCACTGCAATGTACCTGCCAACAATCTGAACGGTGCAGGTGGCAGAGCGCTGTCTGCGCCCCCCATTTGCATGCACCCTGTGGTGGCTACCTAAAGCTAAGCTCTGACATCGCTTACAAAGAGGACAATGACAGAGGCCCAGCTTGCGCCCGCGCTACTCAATTTACCATGCCATAGCTTCCTTTGCTTTCCCTTGCTTTCTTTTGTGTACTTATTTACTGTTTATTCATTCTCTTTTAAACACTCCTGTCCCCCATTTTTTTTTTTTCTTCAAGGAGGAAAGGTAAGAGCCAGCACTGTGTGAGACCCTGGGAAGTTAAAGTGCTCTCAGTTTAGCAAGGCACGCCCCCTCTTTTCCCAGCATTCACCTTGAATAATTAAACATGCAATCCTTTTGATTTAGGAAGAGTGCTTTTTTCCCCTTTTGACCTTTATCAACAGAGATATATTTTTAAAATGTATTCTGAGTTCGTTTAGGGAATGTGACAGTTAACAACTAAAAAACGATGTTTCTTTTTTTCTTTTTACTCTAACACACCATTTTTTTGTTCATCGATTCTTTTTTCTTTATTTTTCTGAAGAGAGGGAAAAAAAAGAACACTTTGGGTTTGGGGATGGAATTTTCTAAGATTGGATTGGACTTAACCGTTATCTTAAAAACAAAACAAAACAAAAAACACACAAAAAATTTCATTATTTTAAAATTGGTGAGCTACATTCTTTCAATTATTTTTGAATTATGGAAAAAATACAGTTTTCCCATTCGGACAATGGCCTCCAGCTATTTACTGGTCTGATTCTGACTCAAACACAGCGATCAGCTCCAATCGAGCAGCCTAGCGCACTGTGGACAGTGAAAAGGAATCCGAATTTGAAGTGGTGCGTCAGTCCACATCTCTCCACACCACAGCTTTCTGAAATTACAAGGCTGAGTGTGCAATTATTACATTTTTGTCTCAATCGGTTTTAGAGTGCTTCTGCTAAAACTCTCATTTTCAAGCAGTCCAATAAAGTATCGCTGGTCAAAAGGCAAGAAGGCTTTCTGTGGTTGCTTGCTAAGTAAAGTGGGGTTGCAGATCGTTGGGAGCCCCTGTGGGCTTCCAGAGCCCTATGTGATCATAATTTCTTTCTTCAGGCACAGTGCTTCTATCTCGCTTGCTCCAGTGTCTTTGGTCTTCTTTATACCCTATCTTTCTTCCTTCTTTTATTATTAATTTTTCAAGGCCAAAGTAAAGCATTAGGACATGCAGGTGGCATTAATTTGTCCTGGCCAGGTGAAGGGCAGTCAATGCTTGCATTCCTTTTCTGCCCAAGATGCTTTCTGTGCTACTAAAGGTACTCAGCTTCCCTTTAGATAGATTTTTAGCATTCAAAATGACTGCTACAAAGCCCTGGGTTATTTCACCTTATGGACCTTCTATAAGAATTGCTTATTTTATGATCTAAAAAGGTCTTAGGTATCTTGTGTGCAAACAAAAACAAACAAAACAAAACAAAACAAAAAAACCCCAACAACAAAAAATAGACAATTTGGATATAGGAATCAGCTTTTTTTTTTTTTTTTTTTTTTCTGTGAAAAAATGAAACTGAGGCCAAGGAAAAGAAGAGATCATTGGTTCATTCTTACATAGTCAACATGGTTTTGGTTTTTTTGTTTGTTTGTTTTTTGTTTTGTTTTGTTTTGTTTTGTTGAGCACCAATTATGCACCGGCTCCACATATCAGGCTCTGGAGATCCAGGGCTGAGCAAAGCCCTCCATGAGTAGACTAAATCATGGTGTCCCACATGGTGTACATAAGCAAAGCACAACATGTACTAGAAATCAAGAGATCATGAGGAGAGGCTTGAAAGCCAGGCTTCAGTTCTGCATGGTGTGGACTAAACAAGGGAAGGCTGCTGTGCGTACGACTTGCTGATTGCAAGAAAACATCTGGGATCCAGCTTTCCGAAACCTATGCTTTGAGACCAATCCTTGGAAGCCTGGCAAGAAAATTAAAAACAGGATTCTAGCTGCTCCATTCTTTGAATTTGGACATGCTTCCCTCTGTCCACTTGAGCCTGGGAGTCACTTCCAAATTGGATCTGTACCAAATTAGATGAACACCTTCATGCCCCTGCTGCCTTTCGCAGGGTGGTGCCTTCAGGACTGTGCTGTATACTGTTTGAAAGGTGACTACTTTTACTAAGGTTGTAGAAAACAAAGAAAGTAAATAAAAATACAGTTCTTCATTCCATAATAAATACAGAGCTGAAAGAATTTCTAGTTTATTTGTTTTATTTATTTCTAGCCAGACTGATTTCTAAAATATTAGAGGTGACATGTAAACATTTACATGAGACAGTAAGATTAATCAGATACTGCAATCACCACAAAAGGGAAATGGAGGCGTATATACTCCAAGGGTGTATATTTAAAAGACTGGTGCATTGAAAGTGTTTGGTCCACATAGCAATCAAGACAAGAAAAATAATTGTAAGGACTGGGGATGTAGTTAAGATAGAGTGTTTGCCTAGCAGGCAGCCCTGAGTTCAACCCAGAGCACTACCTAAACTGGATGTGTTGGTTGACACCTGTAATCCCAGCACGGTGGGGGAAGGCGAGCACACACAGGAGAAATTCAAAGTCCTCCTCAGCTCCTTTTAGAGTTAGAGATGACCCTGGAGCACAGATGCCCTGACAGAGAAAGTAAGGGAGATGTTTGTAATGGGAGCTTCTCTTTTGTGAGAGTAACTTGGTAGATGCACATACAGAAGCTACAGGCTGAAGAGGCAGCATGGGGAGGGGACTCACTTCTTACACCCATTGACACATTTCCCAGTTGTTTTTCTTTCTATTTTCAAAGTAAGTTTTGTTTTCCACACTTCTTTCTTTCTCTCTCTCTCTCTCTCTCTCTCCCTCTCTCTCTCTCTCTCTCCCCCTCTCTCTCTTTCTTTCTTCCTTTCTTTTTCTTCCTTAGAAAACCTTCTCTTTGAAAGCATCAGGCATTAGGAAAGGCTATTTTAAAATATATTTACTGTGTCTATCAAGGTGATCACATTTAATTCATATTTGAAATTTCTCACAGATACTGTGAACTTGATCCAACTGTAATAGTGTTTCTTCGGTGGCTACACAGCTGTAAAATGAATTCTTTGCCATTAATCACTTAGCTATTTTAGTTGGTTTATGTGTTAGTTGGTGGCAGCAGAGAAATGAAATATGTCACTCCTATGGCGTTGGCTGTGACTTGAATGTAAACATGGGGACCTGTGACTCCAGCTCTGGTTATAGTCATCTCATCCTGTGCCCCTCATTGAATGATGGATTCATCAGTTCAGTAAACGTCCAGAAGGTGTTCACCAATCACTCTCTGCTAGATGTGCCGCTGGGTGGTAGTGAGCTGTAGAAAGAGAAACAACGTGTAAATAAATAGAAGCAAGTTAACTTTTATTTTGAATGGAGGTGACTACCACGATGTGTTCAAAAGTGTGTGTTAGGAAACCCACATTTCACAGTCTGTGGATTATGAGAGAAGGGGACTGAGTGAAGATGCTATAGCAGTTCAGGTAAAGCATCGAGAGATGTGATGAGATGGAAGATCAGGAATCTTGTGCAGAAAGGGAAGGGGCCATGTAAGCGGTTCAGTAACTGATGAGTAAGAAAACTATGGACTGACAAGGAAGCCGAGGTAGATGGTGACACTTGGGTTTCCGGTATAGCTCTGAGTTTCCAGTACAGCTCCAAGCAGGGGCTTCAAAGTACCTAGACATGAATACAGGAGCAAGAAACAGGCATTTAAAGATCAACGAGGTAACAAGACATAGGCCTGGTGATGAATTAACTTTTATGATGGCAGTAGCTAAGACTTGGGGTTAGAAGACAAGGAGAAGTTGTGGTCCGGATGGTAGGAGGAGGCCAGGGAAGAGCTGTCTGAGGAGGCATCGGATGAAAGACAAGGGCAGTTTTCTCTGAGGCTAGTAAGACATGACTAGAAGAGCACTGGATTCTAACTGAGGTTCACTGAAGCCTTAAAATGGAACAATCATACTGAAACAGAGCTAGCAAATCTTCCTAAGAAGATAAGAATAAGTGAAGTCGAATCCAGGACATGACAAATAACACCACCTTGTCCTTATTGTTCAAGATGCTGTCCCTAACATCCTGTCTCTGCTAACTCAGCAAAAGCAGAGTACCTTCTCCTCCCTCACCCTTCCCTGCTAGCACCAAGAGAAACTCTGCTCCTTAGCCCTCAGTCTTCCTTATCCTATGCACAGTGGATAGCCATCCTATATTTCTTTATGTCAAATCATTACAAAAGCAATTTTTATTTGTTTATTTGCAAGATGAAAGTACCATCATTATTTAAGCTGATTGTGAAAACCACTGTAGTTACTCAGCAAGTAGTCGGCAATACAAAGAAAACAGGTGGAGGGAAAACTGAGCCTCTCTTCAACACATTGGTGGCTTTCCAAAGTGGAAAGCTGAATGTATAAACTGGTTTGGATTCTGTTCGTGTGAAACAACACTGACCAAAAGCATTGTGAAGAGGAAAGGTTTATCTAGTTTACATTTCCCCATCACAGCCCATCACTGAAGGAAGGCAGAGAGCAGACACAGAAGCAGGAACTGCAAAGGAATATGGCTTATTATGGACGTGTTCCACTTCCTTTTCCTTAGGACCCAGACCCACCTGCTCAAAGCGTGGCATCTACCCCTCCCACATTAATCAAGAAAATATCCCATAGACACACCTACAGGCCAGTCTGATGGAAACATTCCTCTACTGACATCATATTGTGAAATGATCAGCCAGTAAGTTCTTCCACAAGTCACAGTAAGCTCTGTGCACCAGGATTTACCACACCTTTATGGTCATGTAATAGTATTTCTGCTCTTGATATCTATTCTCTACATTTACAGCCTTTCTATTCAGAAGTTGAAATCTATGGAAGCTGTTAGAAACTAGGAAGACCTCAAAGAAGTTGTTAGTTTAGACTTCAAGAGTCTTGCCCACAAAGGAGAGACCAATGTTTGATTGGCAAATGGATAACTTGGATTCACATAGTGAGCTTCTGTTACTGACAAAACCATCTGGGTCCTAGCCAGATAGGTTAGTGATAACCCACTACCTGGCTACAGGGTTAAACTAAGAGATTTCTTGGGAAGGTTGAGTGAGAGGGAGGAGCAGAGTAGGACAGAAAGAGTGGGTTAGTGAGAGAGGGTGAACATAGTGTTGATTCAGGATGACAGTGACTGGTCCCATTGCCAGGACATTTGCACCAGCATGAGCTAACAGAATGGGAGGAAGCAGAGGAAAATAGAGGACTAATGTAAAGAATTGTATCTGGCCTAGGGCAAAAGGGATGAAGGAGCCTTTTAGCCATAATTATTCACAGCATCTAAAAGGTCATCTTCCAGATGTGTCAGGAACAAACAGAGCTGTTGTAGGGTGAAAACTATTGGGAGAGATTGCACGGAACATTTTGTTTGGATGTAGGGTGAAGTTCAGTAAGACATTTAAAAGACAGGGTGAAAATAGGTAAGAGGATAATAAGGAAGAGTGATCACTCAAAAGAACTTCTGGAGGGAATCAGAAGTCATGGGTAAGAGGCATGTGGTTGCATTTTTCTGGTCCCTGTCTCTAGCACCCATTCCAAACCAGTTAGGATTTGTTGACATGAAAGCAGCATTGTTCAGGGAGGACACAAACTGAATCTCATCCTTAGCAGCAGTCAGATCTAGTCCCCCCCCCTTTTTTTTAATCTTGGAATATTGCAGCAGTCAAGGAGTTAAGCTGGTCCTGAAGGATGTGAATAGTTCTGAGCTGCCAAGACAGAGGGTAACTGATGCAAAGAAAGCTTGAGTCCTGATGTTTTGGTTCTGAGTCCCACAATCAATGTTCAGAGTGGCAAGAAGAAGGATGAGTCGGATGGCCCATGGCCCACTACTCCCCTTTCAGAGGTCACTTGAATTGTTTTTAGAGGGTTGGGAAAGTTGATCTCTCAATAAATGTTTCAAGGCTGACAGAAGGGTAGGGAGGGGAGCAGCAGTTGAAATTCAGAAAAGGGTCCATTCCAAGGGGCCATGATAAAGGTTAACAGTTGGCAAAGATCCAGAACATAAATCAGCAGGTGATAAGTGTACAACTTGGTGGGGAGCATTTAGAGACAAAGCTACATGAGGAAAGCTTTTACATACAATTGTACAACAGTCTGGACCATGTATCAGAGTTCTGTAGTGGGATATGGTAACAATAATTAGCTGTTTGTTACTTCATTCTCCTGCATAAAGAATAAGGGCCTGGAAACTTTGTAAATGAAGTCAGTTAAAGTCAGCATCTAAGGAAGGAATAAAAAGTGTTTAAGTGAAATTTGTGTATTTGGTTGAAATATTAACACTCTTAGGTATTATTTGATGAACAAAAACAGGGTATCTTAGGTAAAACAAAATTTTTGATTAGAAACATTTTGATAAAGTGAAAATTTAAAAATTCGTACTTTAAATTTCCATATCTACTGTTTGAAAATATGACAATACATATTTTATTAACATCAAATTGTTGTACCTATATTCCAAGAAACAATTTAATTGTAAGTTGTATTTTCCAAGAAGAAATAATTTCCAATTTAAAAAGTATACTCCCAGAGACAATGTCTATCTTGCCAAGGGGGAAATTATTCACTTTTCAAAGTTTTCTAAAGTTAACTCTATTAAAAGAACACAACAAATCTCTACATTTTTATTCCATAACTCAACCAACATATGAAAGATGAAAGTAGTTGGTCACATCAAATCTGTAATAAATAATTACATCTAACACAGATTGAATTGACAAAGAAGGTTAAAGTCAACTCTTTGCTTCATTTATCAATGGTCTTTTGTCTCTAGGTCATCACATACTGACAGAAATAAGGAAAATTCTCAAAATCATTCTGTTTAAAATATATTGGCACAATTTTTAAAGCAAGTGTGATGGTTTGAATATGATTGGCCCATGGGAAGTGGCACTATTAGGCAATGTGATCTTGTTGGAGTAGGTATGCCCTTGTTGGAGGAAGTTCATCACTGTGGGGGTTGGCTTTGAGGTCCTATACTCAAGTTTTGCCCAGTGTGGAAGAGACCCTCCTCCTGGCTACCTTCAGAAAACACAGTAGTCTCCTCCTGGCTCCCTTCAGGGCAAGCTGTAGAACTCTTAGCTCTCCCAGCACCAAGCTACCATGATTCCTGCCTTGATGATAATGGACTGAACTCTGAAACTGTAAGCTAACCCCAATTAAATATTTGCCTTTATAAGAGTTGACTTGGTCATATAATTTCCTCTCAGAGATTTTAGTTCTGGTTTCCTCTTTTACCAAGACCCGCCAACATGGGCCACGTTAGCACCAAGACCGTGAAGAAGGCAGCTCAGGTCATCATCGAGAAGTACTGCATGCACCTGGGTGATGACTTCTACATCAACAAGCATGTTCGAGGAGATCACCATTATTCCCAGCAAGAAGCTTCGGAACAAGATAGCTGGCTATGTTACACATCTGATGAAGCAGGTTCAGAGAGGTCCTGTGAGAGGTATCTCTATCAAGTTGCAGGAAGAAGAGAGAGAGAGGAGAGATAATTACGTTCCTGAGGTCTCAGCCCTAGATCAGGAGATCATTGAGGTGGATCCCGACACCAAGGAGATGCTGACACTTCTGGACTTTGGCAGTCTTTCTTTCAGGTCACTCAGCCTACGGTTGGGCATGAATTTCAAAACACCACATGGAGCTGTTTAATCTGTTATGCCATATTTTCAATAAACCTGGAAAAAAACCCCCAAAAACCAAAAACAAAAACAAAAAGAGAAATGTTTAGTTCTAAATAAAACAGGAAGATAAACCAATTAAATGAGGTTTAGTAAATATTGGTTTGGATTTTCTTAGAAAACATCCGCAATCATCACTGCCAAAGCTTGTATCCTCCTTGTAGGCGTCAAGGTAAGAGCACAGACACTGGCCCAGATCTCTCTTTCAAGATAGAGACCAGATTTTATTCAAAGCACCACAGATGAGCCCAGGTTGGAGAGAGTCTTCTTCAGCTAAGTCATTTCCTCCTCAAGACTCTGAGGTCTTGGGTTATCACATAATAGAATCATTTGTTGGCTCTACAAGTATTAAACCAACTGTCAAAAAACACTTGTTGGACACTATGAATAACTTTCCAGAGCTTTGAGTTTGATGAGAGAGTATCTGACATCTTCCTTTAATGAGAGAGCATGGGTAGTTAGGGTATAGACCCTGAACTCGGCTTTTGTTAAGAGAAAGAACTGAAAAAGGGCAGAACCAATTGAAATAGGATAGAAGTTCAATAATAGTCCAGTGGTAGGCTTATATACAAGGTTCTCATGTTTACACCATCCTCATTTTATAGTACAAGTGACATTGAGGGCCGAGTAACTACTCAACTCTCTGTTGCATCAACATTTAGGCTGTGGGTGCAGACTGTTACTCCACTAGGCAAAGGAATCTATCTCCTATCATGTGAGACATGATTCATCTTTATATAAGGAGGAATATATATATACATATATATATATATATATATATATATGTATGTATAAATATATCATATACATTATATATTATGTACATAGTATATATATAAATGAGTGTGTGTGTGTATGTGTGTCTGTACTGATTGGGCCATTCCCAAACTTCTATGTTGCTAACACCTATCCTCTGATACTCCTGAATTATTAATTACTAAAGTCTATATTTCATCTTTGCTACCATAGACACAATGGGGGTGGGGGAGTGCCCCTGGAGCAGCTCTTCCCCAGCTCTTACATGATTGTATGTTTTCCCTTCTGCAGCTCTCAAGCCTGGGTCTTATTCCTTCCCTGGCATGGTGATTCTGCTTCTTTCTCAGTTCCCTTGCCCATGAATCCTAAAGTCCCACCTCTGTCTATCTGCCCAACCATTGACCACCAGCAACTTTATTTACCAATTAAAGCCAACTGGAGGCAGGGAGCCTCAGCATCTTCCATGTAGACATGTGAATTCCCATGTACTTTTGGGAACCCAATTAATATAATACAAGCAATAAACCAAATCTGCAACACATTTGAGTGTGTTGGGAGTTTTATGGAGACCATATTGCCATTTTGTCTTATGGAGCTACCTAAATCATTTTATTAGGTATTAGAAATCAACAATTCCAAACTTGAGCTAGCAAATAGCTATTTGTTCAATGTATATTGAGGCCAGATTTGTACTGAGAGATGAACAAGTGATCTCAGTATAAGGTCTTCCAAATGGAGCTTTTTGGATTAGCCTACACTCAGACTGAGGGTATGTATGTTGGGATGGAGAATTTGGAACCCATGGCTGGGCCCAGGTCTAAGTAAAGTGGAGGTCAAGATCCTGTTTCTTATAGTGTCATCTAACTTCTGGAAAGACCAAATGTCCCTGGAACGTAAGTGGGTCTCCAAAACCTACAGTTCTAGGGTTAAGGAGTGCAGGGCCACTGGAGAATTCAGAATTCTCTGATCAATGGAAAGTCTCTGGTGTCATCAACTGAATGAGCCTTAAAGTTCCAGTGCACCAAACTCCAGAGAGCCCCCAAAACTAACTAAGGCACCTCAGATTTAGGCTCATGATTTCCTTCTCTCAGTGGGTTTTTGTTTATTTGTTTTGTTTTTGAATTATGTGTGTGTTTTGGTTCAAATGCAGCATGGCCTCTTACCTAGGCCAAATGGTGTCAGGACAAACAGTAGGTGAGACAGGAAGGAAGGAGACAGAGGGTGAAAAAAAAAAGGCTGCTTGAGAGAAATAGTGTTTTGGGCCAGGGTGCCTATGAGAGCTGCGGGGCACTGGGAGAGGGGAAATAAAGGGGGTAGCAGAGATGACCTGCATCCTGTCAGAGCTCGGAGAAACCGGGCAGGCAGACAGGACTAGGGTGGCGTGATGGGAGGACTGCAGTTCCCTGGGGGTGGAGAGGGAGTAGTCCAGGGACCCTGGGCCTCACAGAGTCCAGGGACGACAGGTTCTAGCTCTTGGGCATCGCCAGACATTGCTGGACACCGCAGAAGAATGAGAATGAAGTGAGGACCCTCGGGGCCAAAGGGAGAAGGGACAGGGGGAGAAGGCACTGGGTGGTTCCCATGTGGGCGAGAGTCTTTGGTCTGGTCTAGTGGCTAGAAATTTCCTGCTGGAGATTAGATGGGGCTCTTTAGGGGAAGGCCTATTCCATTGTTCTAGCAGGTTGAGTCTAGTTGAAAGGAGGCAGTCCATGGTTTTAGAGCTTTATTGTAGAAAAGCAGAGAGAGAGAGAGAGAGAGAGAGAGAGAGAGAGAGAGAGAGAGAGAGATAAGAGGCAGAGGGCGGCCATGGCCACATGGAGAGAGAGGAGAAGGGAGGAGGAGAGAGGGAGCAAGAGGACTAGAGAGAAAGCAAGAAAAGCAAGAGAGAGAGGAGGGGCCAAGCAGCTCCTTTTACAGTGGGCTGGGCTACCTTGCTGTTGCAGGGTAACTGTGGGGAGGAGCATACCTGGCTATTGTAGAGTCTGGACAGCCTAGTGACTGATGGCCACAGTATGATGGAGTTGAGGGCTCATGGTGTCAGGTGTTTGTGTCTGGGAACATAGCTCACTGTTCTGTCCCTTGTAGAATTTTTCTACTGGGTCTCCAGAGTAAGTCTTGCTCAACCAGAACACAAACTGCCTTTCAAGGTCCCACAGAGAGCTAGGGGATTTGTCTATGGGAGAGCTTGAGCCACTGGTAGCGTCAGCTTTCTGGTTTCAGCATCATATGTTAGATTATGTAAAAGGCAGCTGTAGGGAGAAGAATGTGGAAAGAAAGGGAGACTCCGTCTCATTTTGGCACTTATATGCAGATGGCCAAAATGCCAACAGAGTAGGCTGGGATGTAGTTCCTTATAGGGATGCAAATGCCTTTCATAATACGCAAGGGAAGCTGGGAAATATAGTCTTTCAACTTGGTAAAACTGTAGATAGCCAGAGTGGGTCACCACTGAGACTAGTACATTATAAAAGCCAAAGGCCAAAATCAAAAAGAGAGAGTATGGAGAAGAAAGGAAGGAGGAGGGATGCAGGAGGAAAAAGGGGAGAAAGAGGAAGAGGAGGAGGAGGAGGAAGGGAAGGAGGAGGAAGGGGAGGAGGCAGAGGAAGATGGAGAGGAGGAGGAGAAAGGAAGGAGGAGGAAGGGAAGGAGGAGAAAGGAAAGGAGGAGGGGGAGGGGGGTGGAAGAGGAGGAAGAGGTGGAGAAGGAAGGAAAAAAAGAGGAGAAAGGAAGGAGGATGAGGGAAGAGGGGGAGAGACAGAGGGGAAAAGAGAAGGGAAGGAAAACACAGTGAATGAAGGCCTGGTGGACAGCCAAGAAACTATGGAAGTCTGAAGAAAAGGGGCTTTTGCTACACCATGCTAGGAAGGTTTGCAAGCCTTTCACCTGCACATACATGAAAACCAGAAAAAAATTTAATGTTTTCATGCATATGGCCAGAGGAGTTTCTAACGACAGTGTAGCTAGATCTTACTGGCCTTAACTCTCTGTACTAAAATGAAGCACTTCACGTTTTGCTACGTTTTAAAGCAGAGCACAGAAGATACCTAGGTTTGGGGATTATCTGTTAAGACAGTAAGAAATTGTCTAAGTAGAAAGTGGCCTTCGGGCCAAAGCTGAACTCTGAGCTGCCTTGGAGGCAAAAGTGATGGTATGGGTAAGATTGTAGAAATTCTAAGGAAGATCAGAGTTGACACTTTAGTCTGGTTAAAGAGTCTGTAACTTGAACTGAACAGAGCGGATATATATATGTACACACACACACACATACACATATGAGAAAGAACTGCCTCAAGGAGAAACGTCTCCGTGTTTTTCCATCTAGTGGCTTTTATAGATCTTACATTGTAAATTAGACAGAAGCTGAGATAATCTATATTGGAATTGGTCATTTCTGAGCACATCCCTGGCCAAGCTGGTAAGGGGTACAATGCTCTATCCGAGAGCTATGTACCTAATCAGAGAAGGAGTTATGTGTACTATCTGATAGTTCATGACTGACTATGAGCCTTACGGCCTAAGGGAGCTATCTCCTGTCTCAATAAGACCTTAATATTTATCATCCTCAATTGGACTAATTTTTACTCACAAAAAAAGTGCTATAATTTTGAATGAAACTAGTTCTAGTGTTGTGGTTTCGAAAATTAGGTACTAATTCCAAGACATTGCAAGGTAAAGAATAAAAAAATAAAAAATAAAAATTAAATAAAAATTATTTGCAGCTGGGCCAAACTTGGCATTTAGTAGGTGAATGAGGTGGCCTAGACCAAAAGCAGAGGAACCCATTTATAACAAGCTAGTAATTTCTAAAGAGGAATGTGTCAGTTATTTTTATGATCATAGGAAAGGTACATGGGCTTGTGGTCAGACAGTTCCCATAACATAGCGTGAAACAAGAGAAACAATTTATGGCATGTAAGTCACAAGATTATAGAGGAAGAACAAGTCAAAACAAACAAACAAACAAACAAACAAACAAATTGACCTTTAGCTGAGGACATGATTAGAGAGAAGAAAAACACCAGAAGAAACAAAACGGGAAAATCAAAGTTATTTATGTTTAAGTAGGAAAAGAAAAATATGGAGTCAGCTGTCTCAACACTAGTAGCATTATGTTTTTAATTAATTTTTTTTTTACCATTTACTTGTGTGTACATGTGTGCAAACACATACATACCACATCACGGTTATTCTTTCCTTCCATCATGTATGTTCTGGGGACAGAACTTGGTACCTTTATCCACTGACCTTGTCTTTTTCAGATATCTAAATAGTAATGGATGATATCATTTGTGTCTTAGGGTTTCTATTACTGCAGTGAAACACCATGACCAAAAAGCAAGTTGGGGAGGAATGGATTTATTTGGCTCATACTTGCATATCACTGTCTGTCATTGGAGGAAGTCAGGACAAGACAGGAACCTGGAGGCAGGATGCAGAGGCCACAGAGGAGTGCTGCAAACTTGCTTGTTCCCCATAGCTTGTTCATCCTGCTTCCTTATAGAACACAAGACCACCAGCCCAAGGATGGCACCATCCATAATGGGGTGGGCCCTTCCCCACAAATCACTAATCAATAAAATGCCTTAAGTGCCTGCTTACAACCCGATTTTATGGGGGCATTTTCTTTTCTTCCTTCCTTTTGTTGTTTCTTTCTTTCTTTCTTCTTTTAAAAAATGATTTATTTATTTTTCCTTTATGTGCATTGGTTTTTTGAATGCATGTATATCTATGTGAGGCTGGTCACTTGGATGATCACAACTCACTAGATTATAGACAGTTGTGAGCAGCCATATGGGTACTGGGAATTGAACCTGGTTCCTCTGGAAGAGCAGCCAGTGCTCTTAACTACTGAGCCATCTCTCTAGTCCTTGGAGGCATTTTCTTAATTAAGGTTTGTTCTATCCTCCTAATGACTCCAGCTATGTCAATTTGACATAAAACTATGTTTACTTAATATTACACACAATTTGTTTATATTTAAATACTCTTCTTCACAAAACATGCAAAGAGGAAAGAAAATAGCCCACACATGGCAGAGATGTGGCTCAGAGCCACCATGATGTAACTACTGATGTCCTCATGAAATTCTTCAGAAACAGACACAAGAATTCCCTGAGGCATTTCATATGGGACTAAAGATCTCATTTGTCCTCCTGATGACAAAATTAAAAGTTCCTTCTGTCGTATGCATTCCAAACTTAGTTTTTGCTGAAAGGCTACATTCTCTTTTAAAATAATAGCGTTTGAAGTGAAAGATTGTATAATAATGGGTTAAAAAGTATACCCTGTATTTTCTTCAATTATAATTATGTAGTGAGCTTAATGAAATAACTTTGAAAGGAGTGGGCTACAGAGAAAGCTGAAAAGGGACAGCCAGGCCTTTAAGGACTGGGGATGTAGCAATTCCTTCCAGTGGGGAGAAACTGGAGTGACTCTGTTCTCTTCAAAATGACACAAACTTACTATTTATTATAGGCTGCATTAAGAAATTGGGACACCTCTTGGGTGGAGTCATAAGACATTTTGGTAGTTAACTTCTACTTTTTCATGCTAATGATTTTAAATATTTCCAATTAAAGAAATTCATCACAGAACAAGCACTAGCCTACAGGGAAGTTCACCAGAGAGGTGCTATTTAAATACCTTAAAACAAAAATTTGCCTCACCATGGAGTAGCTTCCCTTTAATTTAAATCCCATAAAACTAAATCAGAATAAAACAATAGAGCTTTGTCAAAGAGGAAAGAAAACCCTGCCTTCTCCTTTTGTGGTGGTTGGGAAGGAGTATCCAAATTATTTCTTCTCTGCAGTTAAGTTATAGTTGCTTTAAAAAGGATTGTGGTATTAGTTTAAACATTGTTTCCTGGGAACTCTGAATGTGTGGTTTTACAAAGATTATTTCCTTTGTTGCATCATGCCCAAGTTTTCAATAGTAGTCATCAGGGTTTGTTCTTCAGAAGACCATATTCTAGAGAGCCAGCCAGTCCTTGTTCAACTGAATAGGGAGAATACATAACGTATGTATTATTACTTTTTGTATAGTTGTGACAAAAAGCCTGATATAAACAACTGAAGTGAGGAATAGTTTATGTGGCTTCTGATTTCAGGCCTCGGTCTGTGGTTGCTTGGCTCCTGCTCTTGGGTAGAACCTCACAGAGGCAGAGATTGAGTTATTGGGATGAGCAGGAAGCAGAGAGATCTAAGGAACTCTCACACATTATGCGCCTTTCTTCCTGATTACTCTGTCTGGCATTCAGTCTGTGGGATGCTGCCACCCACACTCAGGTGATGTCCCTCTGGAAATACTCTCAAAGATACACTCAGAGATGTGCCTCAACCTAAGTGAGTTTTTTCTTCAAGTGAAAACTTCTAGTTCTTTGGAAAGTTAGTTATGTCAAATGATGGTTTGTTGGGGCACACGGGTAAAAGAATGTCTTGATAAAGCAAACACATGAAAGACTGTTTTCCTGAAGCAGACAGAGATGAAAGGATGTTTGGATATAGCAAACATGTGAAAGTACACGATGAAGGAGTATAAATATGACCCCACAGACAGTGGGGGATGAGCACCGAGCCTTGATTTGGTTTGCTCCACCTCACTATTCTTTGCTAAAGACAGGCATGTATTGATTTGCCTTACATAGTGTTGTTGAGCTCAACTTGTCATAACACTGCCATTGAGAGAAATTCACCCAAGAACTGCTTTCTAGGTTCCTGTTGCCTCTTGCTTCTTCTGCAGCCTCACCTCAGGCTGGTTGGTGGATTAAACTATAGTTGCTAGTGTCTGCTTACTGAGAGGACTGGACTATAGCTGCTGGTTCATGCCTGGTGTCTGCCTGGACTTGTCTGCATCTTCTGAATCACACTTGGTGTTTCCTATGGGGATAGAATTGCTTCCAAAGAAGATCAAGCTTGCCTCCAAAGAACAGGTCCGTTTCTCCCATATCCTAATAACTTTTCTCTTCTACAACCTCTGCTGGGTGTTGGGCTCGAGGAGAGGTTGAACCTTTATTAAAAGTAGGTAACAAAAAACTTCTGCCTACAAGGGAAGCTTCCAAGCTTGGCAACATTTCATTTTGAATGTAAAAATTAACCCACTTGGCAGTTTCTAATGAATATGAATAAACAGAAATTGCCTACTTTCATAGCATCCTTCTTGATTCTCCTTGCTGTCTTTAACACTTCTCATACTATAAAGACTACAGCCTCAAATCACATGGAGGCATATTTAAGTTCAAAGAGAAAAAAGTTTCAAATTGATCTGAATCACCTCGAGGAAATCCTATCCCAAGATTCTAGTGATCTTCAACCTTTTATGAACAGAATCTTGCCTGTACTAGATATTAACAGCCACTTACCGATGTGGACATTCATCTTGGTGAAGAATTATATCTCTAACCCCTTGATGAGGGCCTTGGCTAGCACAATACAGAGACTCAACCTACAAGACACATGATCTCAGCAGGGAAACCGGCAGATGATGCTGGTGGGTGACTGGCAGAAATGATGTCTTTGCTAGCTGTACTTTTGTGGTCCACTTTCACAAAGACACACACAGAAGGATGCAGAGATTTCTTTTATCCTCTATTAACTCCAGTACCACTGTAGTTAAAAAAATCAGAGAAGTAAAATCCACACTGTTAAGTTTCTGTAAAGTTTATACTCATTGTTTGGAAAGGACATGGTTGTAAATTGGGAGCTGCCCACCAAATCTTGTGAGATTAATGAACTGGTGAGAGTGACTATTGCTCTCTTGGGAGGGAGCTAGGGCCTCATTTAAATGGAAGTCATTCAGTCTATGGGGATGGCAAGCTAATGAATTTGCTTTTCAACTCTGCAGACAGATTTCTAATGCATATGACCAAACCAGCTCTACCTTGACTCAAGAGAGAGTAATACAACCCAACTGATTTCCTTTGTTCTAAGGACATGGGTGTTAGAGAGGTCCTAATAAACTTATGCCAAGGACTATATTGGTTCTAAAACACATACTCCTGGGCTGGGGTTAAGAGCACTGACTGCTCTTCCAGAGGACCCACAGGGCAGCTCACAACTGCTGTAACTCCTGTTCCAAGGGGTATGACACCTCATTCAGACATACATGCAGGCAAAACACTGATGTCCATAAAAGAAAAATGAATACATTTTAAAAATAGGGGGAAAACCCCCCACATACTTCTTTGTATTAAGATGCCACTAGCATTTTTTAAATTGTATCTGAATAACTACTCATGTTATATTTCCCTCTTATAACTGACAGTATAAGAAGACCATTTGGTTAACTGAATTTTCTTTCCAGAGTATCTTGTCTTAGATTGCTAATGCCCTACACATTCTTCATGATAGTCAATGGCTCTTTTTATAGGTTTTTATTGTCATTTTGAAGATTGATTGATTGATTTCTTTGTGTAGCCCTAGTTGTCCTAAAACCTGCTCTGTAGACCACCAAACTCACAGAGATCTGCCTGCCTCTGCCCTCCTAGTGCTGAGATTAAAGGTAAGTGTCACTGATAATACACAGAGATTTCATATAAGAGCTCATACAAACTAATAAAAACAACTCCCAACCTATTAAAACTCAAAATGAACAAAAGAGTTGGTACATGTAATGCCACATGTTCAACCTTATTACTGTTTGAATAAATAAAAACAGAAATGATAACTTTTGCCTTTTAAGCTATATTCCATTCTGGAAAAGATTTGCTAAATCTATGACTTTTGTTCTTTACTGCAAGGCCCTATCACTGAAATAGGCACTTCTTGCCTTTAATTTTGTAATGCTAACAATCAGGTACAGGGAGTCAAGTTAGGTTGAGTATTTTAAAGAATAATTTAAAGTAATCACACCAAATAACTGCCTGCTTCTTACTTCTATGGAGACAATAGTCCAGAGAAACAAAACCCTCATATTCCTGAAAGGCCATAGTATTTCAACTCTTTGATTGCTAATTGCAACATGCTCCACTTATTATTTACATAGCAAGTATTTATCGAGTAAGTACTATGTACCCAGCATTGCTCTAGGTCCTGGAGATGTAGGTGGGAAAGTTGAAAACATTCTTGTTCCCATGAAGCACTATGCAATTATGTCAGAATTCCTCTACTTAAGAAAAAATTCTCTATTTCTCCACACTCAGTCCAGAATAGCATTTCAAAGGTTGATAGTATTTATTTACTCTGTAATTATTAATTTTTTTTAATGTGGATATTTAACCTAGGCATGGTAGAGCATGCCTGTAGTCTCAATGCTTGGGAAGTGGAAGCCAGAAGCTGAGGAGTTCAAGGTCACCTTTCCTTATTACACAGTGAATTTGAGTCTAGCCTAAGCTACAGGGTACTCTTTCCTTAAAAGAAAAGCAAAATAAGTTATTTAAGTTTTAATTAAACATTGATATTTAGCCCATTTTCCAACCCTAAATTAATTCCAACTCCTTATTTCTGTTGACTTAGAAAGGTAAGACAAACTCCTCTTACATCAGTGGTTCATTTGTGTCTGGTGTATTAAGTCCCCTGAATTACCAGCTCCAGTTAATGCGGCCATTAAAGTCCTTCAGAGGGTGGAAAGAGAGAATTGACTTCTGAAAGTTGTCCTCGGATGTCCACTCTCAGACAGACAGACAGACAGACAGACACACAACCACACACACAAATAAACGAACACAAAACTAATAGAATAGTATAAAAGACAAGCTTCCAGACACACCTGTGAGGGATTATCCAGATTACATCAGCCTCCAGGCATGCCTGTTGTTAGGTTAACTGAGGTGTAAAGACAATCCCTCATTTTGGGACACAGTTGCCTGCCTTTGGGTCCAGGACTGTGTAAGAGGAAGAAAGCAGGATAAGCAGTAGCAGTCACTCTGCTTGCTGACTGTCTACACAGTGTGCCCAACGTCTTCAGGCTTTGCCATTGTGACTTTTCATTAGGATAGAGTGTAATTCAGAATGTGAGCAAACTAGTCCTTCCTTCCCTAAGCTGTCGAGTGTGGAGGTCAGTTTTCAGGGATCATTTTTCTCTTTACTACCATGTGGGTTGATGGTATTGAACTCAGGAAATCCGGCTTGGTCGTAAAGCATGCTTACCTGCTAAGCCACATCCCTGGTCCTAGGTATATCCATTTTAATGAGAAAATATGCCTCGTACATGTTTCCTAATTGTTTAAGTACCCTAGCCGGTTGGGAAAGGAACACTATGCCTTCTTGTTCTTGCCCAGTCCATTGCTCTTCATCCCCCATCCCAGCCCCATTCAAGAAAAAAAAGCCTTATCCTGCTTCTCCCAAAGTTCCTCCTTTCTCCACCATTTGCTATTACTACCTCCTGAGTGCTGTTTGGTCTGAGGGATTCCACACTCACCACTGTAAGCACACTCTTCTGCAGGCAGCCTTACTGCCTGCCAGTCTGGTTTCTACACTGTAGTTCTCCAAAAACTAACTCTTATTCTTTTAGACACTGGCTGCCTTATGTAGATGTTGAGTAGACTGCCAGCAAGCCATATTCTGGATGACAGCACTGTCTTCTCTGTGATAAAGAGAAGTTTATTCTCACATTCGTAATACAGGGACTTCCTGTATATTCCGTCAGTGCAGTACAGACAAGGAGAATTAAGGGGGTCCCGACTCTTACTCTTACACTGGCTTTGCTTTGCTTACTGCTGTTCGCAGCGCTAAGGAACGAGACTGTGGCCTTACACACACTGTGTAAGTGCTCTGTCAGCCCCGCCTCCTACTCTACTCTTTGTATCATATTTGAAAGAACCTGCATGCTGTTTCCTTCACACACTCATGTGTTTCTTCAATGCTATGCTATGCTATGGACTACCACTTTTCTTTGTACTGCATCTTGCTTCTCATTCCCAGACGCTTCTGTCCCTGATTCAGACCTGTAACCCACAAGGAGATGTCCCTGGAACAGCTGAAAGAGAATTCTAATCAGACCCTCAGTGGCCACACTAACTGGAAATGTGGTAAATCACACACAATTGGTGAAAGAGATATGCTCAAAGAACCAATACTTCCTAACTCCTTGGCTCTGTGTCTCCAACCACATGACTACACAAACAACCAACTTCTATGGCCCATCATCACTACTGTATTTTGAAGTATGATTTTGATCAGGTTTTGTTGTTATTGTTATCAAATAATAATTTCTATTACTCAGAATTTGGAAGATCTTTAGTATATCTTGTCCTTGATTCTGGGATTATAGTCCTAGAGTCCTAGAACAAGATGATAAGAAAGTAATTAAAATTGAGTAAGGACAGACAAGAATGTATCACAATCAATAGAGTGCTTGCCTAGTAGGCACAAGGTCCTAAATTTTGTCCCTAGCACTGCATAAACTGGGTGTCATGAGCAGGTCTATAATCCTAGCACTCCAAGGTTAACTTATTAGAATCTGAAATTTAAGGTTAACCTTGGCTACATATTGACTTTGAAGACAGTGTGGGCTATAAGCTTTACCTGCTTTTTTTTTTAACCCTGTCTTTAAAAATAATAATTAAATACATTTAAATAGATTGTTTTAAAATTGATGTCTAGAAGATGAAAACCTTGTCACGCTAAATTCTTACTCAGTTATGGTGATAGCTAATTTCCTGTGTCCGTTTACCAAGGATCTGATGTCTAGATGAGGCAGAGAAGGAACTTTTTTAGATAAAATTTGAATCGTTAGACTCTGAGTAAATCAGACTCACTTCTTGTATTGCTTTTTAACTTTTTGTTGACTCTTTGTGAGTTTCACATCCTGCACCCCAATCCCACCCATCTCTCCGTCCCTTCATGCCCATCCTCCACTCTTGCAACCACCCCTACCATGGGGAGCAAGCCAGTAAGCAGCACCCCTCCAAGACCTTTATATCAGCTCCAACCTCCAGGTTTCTGCCCTGTTTGAGTTCCTCTCCTGACTTCCTTCAATGGCGGACTATGATGTGGAAGTATAAGCCAAATAAACCCTTTCCTCCCCATCCTGCTTGGTCACGGTGTTTCATTGTAGTAATAGTATCACTAACCAGGGCACGAGGTATCCAGCTTCATTGATTGAGCAATTATGGGGTTCTGGGCATCTTCAGTACACAGAAGTCCATTGTTGAACTATCATCCTACCATGAAAGCCAACCTAATGCATTCCCTTTTACAAATTGCATTCACTCTGTTCACTTGGTTGGTTCTGTTCCTCTAGAGAACTTTGGCTAACACAAGACTAAAAACTATTACTGTGTATTTACAAGGACTTCTAGAAGCCCTTCAGACTTCAAGTTTGACAGTTCCCACCGTCTGGTGAGCAAACAAGTAAATTACTTAAAATAAATCTCCACCCATTCCCTCTTTTCTCCTTCCCTTGATTCCCAAGGCCAGAGTATCCCCAGGAGCTAGAGTTGCTGAGCACAATGAGCTGCCTGACATGGATGCAAGGAACTGAACTTTAGACCTCCAGGGAAGCAGTCAGCAGTCTTAACCACTAGGCTATCTCTCCAGCCTTCCTCTATTTACTTTTTATATGGGTTTACGCAAAAATATTCCTCTCTCAGAAAATATTGAAGTGCCTCCTCATAAAAATAGTCACCTTGAGCTGGAGAGGTGGCTCAGCGGTTAAGAGCACTGACTGCTCTTCCAGAGGTCCTGAGTTCAAGTCCCAGCAATCACATGGTTGGTGGCTCACAACCATTTATAATGTGATCTGATGCCCTCTTCTGCTGTGTGTCTGAAGACAGCTATGGTGTACTCGTATAAATAATAAATAAATAATTTTATTTTTTAATAAAGATAGCCACCTCAAGCTTTTTGTCTGTGAGAGTGTGAGCACACCATCCACTGAAAGTCTGGTGTTGAAAACAAAGGTAGGCAAAGATGGACAGCCCTTCCAGTGCAGCTTCTGTTACTAGCAAAGATGGATGGTAGGCCTTCCAGTGAAATTTCAGTTACCAACAAAGATGGACTGCCCCCTGTTCATTGCAACTTCAGTTACCAGCAACTAACCTTTGTCCCCAATGATCACATGAAAGCTTCTAGAAATAAAGAATTCTTAAATCTGAAATTGTACACCATTCTAAGGAATGTCATGGAATCTGGCTCTGCACCCTACCCAGGACATGCATCATCCCTTGACTGAGCATACCCACCATTACTTGCTGTGTGTCACACGCACCCTTCAGACACTTAGTGATCATTTAGTTGAGATGGAAGCCAACTCATTTATCTTTTATAATTGTGTGTTGTTACAACTGTCCTATTTTATTATCAGTTATTGTATACTGATTTAGAAAGCTTTTACTATAGATTTAGTAAAAGTTTTACTATAGTTACATATTTGGTAAAGCCCCTCAGCATCTAAACACTTGACACTATCTGCAGTTTTAGGCAAACACTAGGGTCTTGGCATGGATTCCACATGGATGAGACAGGCTTCTGGATTTGCTGATCTGAAGAGAAAACCTGCACTCCAGGAAGTCAGTTTCTCATACAAAACAATGAGGGCAAGGAATACTCTGTACACAGTTTATTGAAGTAGGGGAATTAACTTATGTGCATTGACAAAGTTTATTGTAAGCCTAGGAATAGAAGATAATTCTAGAAGCTTCCATAGTCAAGTCTTCTGTCTTCAGGCTTAGCCATTGTGGGGCCTTGATGAAGGCAACTATTAAGATTCCTGTTCCACTTTGCCAATGGCCTTATCTCATAATACCAGCACACTGCACCGTAGGAGTTTGACATAAGAAATGGGGAGGTTCGGAGCTAAAGGGATCTGCAACCCTATAGGTGGAACAACAATATGAACTAACCAGTACCCTGGAGCTCTTGACTCTAGCTGCATATGTATCAAAAGATGGCCTAGTCGGCCATCACTGGAAAGAGAGGCCCATTGGACATGCAAACTTTATATGCCCCAGTACAGGGGAATGCCAGGGCCAAAAAGGGGGAGTGGGTGGGTAGGGGAATGGGGGTGGGTGGATATGGGGGACTTTTGGTATACATTGGAAATGTAAATGAGCTAAATACCTAATAAAAAATGGAAAAACAAAGAAATGGGGAGGTTCATGAATTCAGTGTGTAGTATTTTTTCCTGGCTTCTTCCCCCCTTCCTTCCCTTCTTTCCTTCCTTCTTTTCTTCCTCCATTACTGCTTTCATTTTAAAGATTTATTTATGTGTTTGGTCTGCATGTACATCTGCACACCAGAGGAGGGACTTAGATCCCACCGGCCTACAGTTATACATGGATGTGAGGCACCATGTGGGTGCTGGGAATTGAACTCTTGTTCTCTAGAAGAGAAGTCAGTGCTCTTAGCTATCTCTCCAGCCCAGTCTGCAGTATTTCAAACCCTCTGACTTCACAAAATTAATGTCCTCTCATATGAAAGACACAGTTACTCTATCATAATGGTACTCAAAGTCTTAAAACTTGTGACGCACATTAGCTCAAATGTCTAATGTGAAGTGTCTTCTAAAAATTATCTCAGTCATATTTGGATGATATTCAAAGTGTGATTTATGCCAAGACAAGTTTTTCTTTGGATGTTCTCAAAACCAAGTGTATTGATCCCAAACATGGGGTTAGGACAGGCATAGTACAGACACTCCCACCTGAGCAGGGAGAAAGAACAAAAGCAGCTGGTCTCAGGTAAAGGACAGCATGAACCTGGAAGACAAAACAACAGTGGCATTTGGCTTCAGGTTCAGTTTTTCAGCCTGTGCCGCAGGCCTTTTTCACCCTCTCTGAGTTGGACCTGTGTGTCTGCAGCTCTCCCAGATGGCTGCTTTGCTCTTGTTGGTCTTGGATGGTGTATATTATAGCCTGAATGACAGGGACATTCTCTGTAGTAGCAGCTTTCTCTGTAGTTGGGAAGTTGCCGCAGCATTTGTCTTAAGTCTAATGCTATCACTTAAAAGTCATCCTGGCTATGGGCCCCAGGATGGAGTGACCCTAAATGAATGTTCTGAGATTTGTGGACTTGAGCATACATACAATCACTAGGTTAATGTGGTCAAGTGGCTATATTAGAAATAATTACTGTGGGTTGATAGTTAACATTTCACTAAAACAAGGCACGAGGAAAGACAAAACCTTAAAATACAGATTAGCACCTGAAAATCAATAGATTTATTAAAACTTACTATAGATGTAAATGGTTACCAGGTCTTGAAATGCAAAAAGTATTTCAATAATAGAAACTATCTACGTAGTATTATCTGCTTTCTCTTGATTTGAAGAGAGCCACTAGAATTTAGCTTATAGAATTTAAAAATACAGCATTCAAAAGTTGAAGAACCTTAAAATGAAAATAGCAGGTACCACTATGCAAAGAGCTCTGTCCTTCCCAGCAACACTCTTACTATATCGATAATGTTTCTTCCTCTTCCGTTCCAGTTGCTGCTGGCTTAGAGTCACTCCACCACCCAATAGCATCTCACTTTAAGAACTGCTAATAATTAAAAAGGAAATGTTGGTAAAACTCCAAAGTGGACCTTTTCTCCTCCTGATGTAATAACATTTTAACTCCCCCTGTTTTCTTTTGCAGCAATTTTAGCAAGAGAAGTGGTCCAGCCAGCCTTTGTGAATAAATATTTCCTTGCAGATTTCTGAGAGCTTAGTAATTCCTTGCAGGATTTTGGAGCTTAGTCCCATGCTTGGAGACACTGTGCATCTTCCTTATGGGTTTTCTGTGAAAGAAGGGTAAGCAGGCCACGAGAAAGAATAAATCTGACCTGAAGCAGCTTTTACAAAATGGACCCACTGGGTCCATTTTCTCATTTGCAGAATTTTTGGAAAATCAGGACAAACTCTTAAATAAACATAAACAGATATTTTCCAGAGCAATCTTCCAAACAGAATCCAGAGTGGTATTCCTGCTTAATACGAGAAAGACTCAAGAAAGAGAGACAGAGAGAGACAGAGAGAGAGACAGAGAAAGAGAGAGACACAGAGAGAGAGCACAGAAGTGGTTAGTGCTGCTCATACTGCTTCATAGCGCTTTGCCCTCGCCACTCCATCGAGCCCATGAAGTATAGCTCGATGAATAACTAACAGATGATTACATTTATGAGGAGAGAGTACTCACAGCAGACAGCTACTTCCTATAGGTGACAAGCAATCTCCCGCCGGAGCTTCACCTGACGAGTCATTTTGGGATGTTATCACAAGGGTTGGAGACTGATGAAATTATCCTGTCCAACATCAAACACAAAGTGGTTGTAAATCAGCAGAGGCTGTGGCAGAGGGAGAGCAGCTCATTCTTTATGCTTTGCCAACAGTCTTGGACCCTGGGGGCTGCACGGAGCATCTTAACAATGTCATTGAGTGACCCTATAAAGAGATTTAATTAAAACAACAAGGGAAACATCCACATGTCCAGGGGCCTCTGAATCCTTCCGTTGTCCTGAAGAGATTTTCAAGCAAGTTCTATGATTTAAAAACTTGAATACGGTTAAGGCTCTGTCTACAGAGCACAGTGACATGTATAAATAAATAGACGCCAGTCTGTTATAGCTCTCCACTTGACCTTGCCAGACGATTGCATGCTGAACTTAGACTATCATTGTGTTTTTTGAGAGACACTTAGGGAAAGGCAAACTAACCAAAAAAAAAAAAAAAAAAAAAAAAAAAAAAAAAAAGCTGGCTCTAGTTGAACCTGGTCAGGAGTCCTGTAAAATCAGAAATTGATCTTGCAAATGCAGTCTATCAAAAGGAGAGGGGATGAACTATAGATGATTTACACATGGTGTGTGCTGAATAGTACCTGATTTACACATGATCTGAAGAAACCTGGAGAAGCCATTTTGAAGTTTGCCCAGTGGAAAGGATCGTATTTTAAGAGTAAAAAATTGTCAGGTATCATTGAATAGGGAAGGAGCTTTCTAAGGATCCCATTTCCCCATCACCACGAAACAGATTTATAAGCTTTGTCTCCTTTAGTTGGGAAGTTCTGGTATAAATCCTTTAAGGTTCGGAGTAAGAACCAGCTACTCAGAGGTTTCCTGGACCTGATAACCTGCACAAAATTGTGGTTGGTGAAACAACAACCACCACCACAACAACAAACAACAAACAATGGAAAAAAACTTTTTAAAAATGGTTATGCTATCCCGGAAACTGAGCTTACACAGGTCACCGTGCAATTTTATACAAGCTCAAAGCCTTTCTGAGTTACTTGTGGAACCTGCTATGCAAGGGCATTTGAGCAGCTCTGCATTGAAAGACCTGTGCACATTCATTCAAACAGGCTGCTTTGATAGGAGCTGCGGCTGGTGTAAAGATACCCCTTGCCTTTTATTTCCTTCTTAGCTTTCTCCCTTTGTAACTGAAAGCTGAAATTTCATGAAATCACATGCATTTAACCCACTAATGGTGTTCTTCAGGGGATGTCACATGGCTGATAGACAGGGAGATTTTGTTTTACTTTTTTAAATTTATAACTTCTCAGAGGATATCCAGTATGAAAGACAGGAAGAAAGGCTCTCTAGTGCACTGTGTATAAAAGGCAAGTGAATGTGTCCCACGGTGCCTGCTCTTTGGAACTTTGTTGATGGTTATTTTTGTGCTCGTAGCTCTTCAGTGCCCTTTCCTCTCTGGGAGTTACACTTTAATTATCTGGTACTTTGTTGGGGAAGGTATGTACTGGCTTCCAGCCAATGTGGGCTTGGATTCTTCTTGCCACTACAGTGTCTAAAAGCATGTGCAGAACAATGTTCCAATTAGACATTTAAGTGTTAGAAACATGATACACACTGCATTTTTCTGAGGGGCTGATCAGTGGGAAGTTTCAAAAACACACAAAAGGTAAGCTTCGTTCACATCTTTTAAACATCAGCTCAGGAAGGCTGCAAAAGAGCCTGAAAATATCCTGAGAGAGGTTGATATCCCTTTGACTTGTAGTTTTGTTTAACTTAAAAGCATCCTATAGATCAGATTAATGAAACTATCATTTCCAAATAGTATTCTTTCTGTTAACATTGTCATCCTAGGGATGGCAGACTTTTCTTCTTCATCTTCTAGATTCATGATGCTTCACTGCCCACTTAATGGCTCTGGATAAATTAACAACCAAGTAGCTTACATTCCTTTTCAGGTTAACTCTCCAAGCTGGAAGGGCCAACTCTCTTCTCTCCATATGTCAGAGATGGTAAGGAAAAAAGTATGTGGGAAAGGAAGCCAGCTCCTTTTATTCTCCTACCCTGTTGAGACAATAATTGTGTAAAATGTCTGGAGTAAGTTAAAAGGCCCAAAGACAGCCTTTAATTTACACCCTGCAATGGGTTAAGAGTCCAGTCAGTCGCCTCTGTTTCTATCAGTCATTCTCCTTACAACAATTGAGCTTAGTTATTTTAAATGGTAAAGTATTTAAATTCTCTTTACTGGTTTCACAGTCAAACACTGCATGGCTCACCAGCTCCAGTTGATTTTCAGACTGCTTTGTACACTTTGAGGGGTGGTGGTGGGGGGGGGTGATGAGGTATAGAGAGGGTAGACAGAGTTGCTGGAGAAGCCAGATCTCCCCAGCACACACACATACCACACATACAATTAGACTTTCCTCCACAATTGTGATTTTGTCCAATTTTTTATCTTCTTAGCCTAATTAATAGTCAACTATTTCTGCTTTCTTCTGTTTGTTTCACAATTTTATATTATTTCCTTTAAAATATACTCCATTAACACCCCCCTCAAAGCAGCCCACAAGTTTTTAAAAATATTGACTATATTTAGAGGGGGAAAAAAAGAATGTCCAAGATTCTAAGAGGGAAATAGCTAGTGTAGAATTTTAAGGGAAGAGAAGAAGAGAAGAGAGTCAATAAACTCTCATGTTCCTTGAGTCACCGTAAGATCTGATTACCATAACCACTTGGCAAACTCAGAGTTAATCATATGATTAAAAAGCTGAACTTTTCTTTAGCTGAATCTTCTTTTTCATAGACTTCATCCCCAAATTAACTTGAGTATATATTTTATCTGGATCTAGAACAGACTATTTACTGGAAAACATAAGTTACACAGAAGCACAACCTTTGAAAATAGACGAAACACAATGTTGGCTAAAGGTCTAAGAGCTCTAGGCTCTGAGGTCCTTCAGGAATCCTCAGAACAGATTTAATCTTTGCAGAAGTGGAATGGGATTTACCACCAGCCTCCAGAGTTGATTTCAAGGTTTCTATGGCTGTAGGTGAAGGAATTATAAACTGGTAAGATAGTATTAGGAGTATAGACAGAATGATATCTAATTTAGGCTAATCTTCAGTAAACTCAATTGGGCAGCCAGGCCATCCATTTTCATATAAACACATTTGATTGATATGGCCGATGCCAGAACTATCTCAAAACTTTCATTTTTCTCTAATGTCTCTTTAGTGATCAGGTACTTGGAATGACAAGAGTAAAATCAAGTAGAGTTTCACAATAAGTGGCGCTGAGGTGGGCTTGAGGGAAGGGGGTACGGGGGAGGGGGGACAGAGTCTAGAGTCTGTAGATGAAAAATCCTTCCACGTTCTCCCGAGCACACAGCACATGATGTATTCCTGCTTCTGGACGATGCAGGTAGAACTGTCCCACCACATGCCGAATGGGCACTCTTCAAACACCTCCCTTTCTATTTATTTCAGAGGTTTTTGGGCAGTGTCAGGCTGAGGAGCTGGGCTGGAGCAAAAATAACAATTTAACAACATGGAGTCTTAACTTTATTTTAACTTTTGATCATTTGTTCACCATGGAGTTTTTACCGCAACTATACTTTTTAAAATGGCCTTTGGTCAGGGAAGAAGCAGAGTGCTTGTGTAGTATGCCTGGGTACCACATGAATCGGCTTGGCAGCACTCACTCATGATCTCAGCACTTGGGAAATCAGGAGTTTAATTATCCTTCTGTACATCACAAGATCATGGGCAGCCTGGGCTACTTGAGACCCTATCTCAAAACAAAATTATTTACCATTTTGGTTGCTAAGCTTTGTGTATTACTCAACCACTTTAAATTGTACTATCCAAGGCGAGTACTTTCTTGCACCCCCCTGTCCCTTGTCCTATGCATGTGACTAAAACCATCTGTAGTTTCTCCCAGTCAAGTGTTTCAGAGGAGCCAGATTGCATTTGAAGGAGAGGAGGGAACAGAGTCCCCTCTGTGCGTCCAGGCTGTGTGTAGATTTCCATAGGAGGCATGTCTGCACCACCCATGAAAGTCCAGAGAATACGGGCAACTCACTGGCAGTGAATCCCTTGAAATAGGTCTGGGATCAACCTGGGTCACAGGGTGGAAAACAACTATCCTTCAGTCTCTTCCTTTGTTGTCATGTTTCTGATGTTTAAAGTGAGCGTCCACTGAGAATATTTTACTCTAGGGTGCTTTGTAGCATTACCTCAAGCCAATGGGCTTCCACCCCAGAGTGGAGCCTGCACACTTACATATTGCATACTTGCACATTGGTCTACACACACACACACACACACACACACACACAGAGTCCTACTACTTTGGGACTATTGTACTTGATCATATATGTTTGAGAGGGTGTTATTTTCAGAAGGTAAAAAAAAAAAAAAAAACCAAAACCCCTATATTACAGGTTTCTTCTTTAACTAGACAGCTTGTAGAGAAAGGCAGTACAAACACAAATATTATAAAAAAGAAACTTTGTGAATAACAAAAAGCATTTTTAAAAAAAGTAGCATATATTTTCATACATTTCATCTCTTGCGTCTCCATCAGCATGCACCAAAAACAAAAACAAACCAAAAAATTTCTCGAATTTTTTTTATCAATAGCTTTAAAAAATGTAATAGAATCTGAAATTAAAGTGTTAAAAAGAAGAAAATCTGAACATTACATTATATTGAGTTTTCTTTTTGGTTATAGCTGATAGTGATGATGGTAGGTTTTACAGAGGTGGAGCTTGAACCTTGGGTTTGACACTGAGCCACTTCCCAGTTCTTATCAAATTCTTTCAGCTGTAAATTCAATTGTAGTTAGTGGTACAAACTTCATAAAGATTGTTCCTGTGCTGTGTTTAGCCTGGCGTTTAATGTGTATTTTTTTTCATGTGCCTGAGCTTGTTGCAAATGATAGGGTCTTCATCACAGAGTAAATGTGATAGGGTCTGTCAAAAAGAACAGAAGGCTCAAGGAGGGGACCCTGTCATTCACTGGACACACTATTTTTTCTGCTAGCGCATACGATTGGGGGCCGCTTTTCTTTCATCTTTTTAGAGCCTGAGTAGAGTATTTGGCTTAAAAATCAAAACAGTTACATTTGAAAGTGACATTTCAGAAAGAGAAAACGCTGGAGCTACCTGGGAAGAAGGAAATAACAGATACAGTTGGTGTTCGGTGGTCTTGATGTGACGCCTGTTGTCATGCTTTTGATAGCTCACATTTTGCCAGGTTTTCATTTTATCTTAGCCAATGCCCTGAACAGAAAACACAACGAGTAGGTAAAAAAATAATCTGTGAACCATAATAAATGGATTTCTGCCAATGACAGGTCATGATACTGGGGGAAAAAAATCTGTGATGACCCTCTTTCCTCTACATTCATTTATCTCTTCCTGGTGTCCACTGATAGATTCCTGCAGTATGATTTATTGCAGAAAAACACCACCTAGAAATGGGCTTTTGATAAAATTGTTCAAGGATTCCTGGACAATAAATCCTAATCTTAACATGCAATGCTGCAGAATGTTTCACCTTTCTTATGCTATAAATAAAATATGCCAAATAAGATGATAAATCCATACATTTAAGCACTATCTATGTAGTTTAGGAAATAAAGTCATAGTGTGTATGCCTGCTGTTAATAGCAACTCTAGGTCTGGGAATATTGATGGCAGGGTTTGTGCATTTGCCGTCCAAATATTTAGCACTCTGCGTGCTTATGAAATTTTATGACTTTTCATGCCTGGGAAGGCTGGTTCTGCAGAGCCTATGTAGGTTAGGCATAATCAGTTTCTGATAGCTCAAATCGAGGGATGCTTTCTGAACACAGCTTGCATTAGGAGACAGCTGATAACATAAGTTTGTACAGATACCTTGTTTTATAATTAATCATCTACTGAAAGGGGTGATGAGTCTCAGTCATCTTATTGTGATTCACTAGTGACATGGGGGTGAAGCCTGCAGAACCCTAGTATTTAGGCTTCTTCTCATAAACTCAAAGACGGGCATTTGCCCCCCTAGAGAGCAAAGGGCTTAATGGAGCCTCTGTCTTGCCTTGACCCCATTTGCTTCTCTCTCTCTGTGTAAAACTTAAAGGCTAATCTTAATTACTGGGCTTCAAAAGCTTGTATACTAGTGCATGAATTTATTTAGTTAAAATCTCCAAGGCCAGGCTTTAGTCTGATTCAGAGTTTGTTCATCTTGGTATTAACATTTGGGGATGAAGAATTGTTCTCTTGCACGGTTCTTAGCAGATCCCTGGTATCAAACACTGGTGCTAATAGCCTCCTCCCTATGCTCCTACCTGTGCTAAGTGAAAATATTTCCCAAAGTCTGTTGCAAGGCAAAAATCCTTCCTGGTTGAAGATGGGAACAGGGTGTGGAAGAACACACCTGTTAACCCAGCAGTGGAGAGGTGAAGGCAGGGGAGGATCTTTAATTTAAGGCCAGTTTGGGCTACCAAACAAGAACTTGCTTCAAAAGGAAAACACAACAAAATTACAACACCAACTGAAACAAAAGCTAAGCAAGCAGAGGCTGGGGAGTTCACTGAAAGAGTACATGCTTAGCTTTTTTGAGGCCTTGGGTTCAATCCTTAGAATCCTCACTAAAATGTCAAGAAAGATCCAGGACATTAAGGGAAACAAAAGTACTATTCATTTTAGGAAAAATCAAACAAGAAAGATATGAGCTGAAAAACAAAAAGACCCTGAATTTGGGAGCCTGAAAGTTGTATTTAAAGATGGCTAAATTTTCAGAATGATGTCCCTAATTGTCACTCACAGAATAAAGGGAAAGACCTATGGTGGATTGCCTTGCTTGCGAGAAATCTTGTGTTTAAATACCACACTTGTGTAGTCATTTGCAGAATTGGGATATGGGTACAAAAATAGTATGTTCTTGAAAAGGGTATTCGCCCTGGAAATAAAGAAACGGAAATGAGAATCAAAAAAACCTAAGGTAACTTTTTTTTCCTCCAACAAATTGAAAGTGGAAGAATCCATTATATAGTGTGTAGTTTCTTTGTGTCCTTGGATATTTATTGAAGGTCAAAGACAGAGATGCCTAATGGGTTATGATTATGTGAAATGAAGTGAGAGGCGGTGTTTTATAACAAACACTTTCTCCAGTGACAGTGTATTATGCTCACTAACATGGCTTGCAGTTGCCTTTCCCCCTGTATCCATGGCTCAAAGCAGGAAAATAATACGTTATTCCAGAAATACATAGAAATTGGGGGTGTGACTTTCTCAGAGCCAGGGCTCTTGTCTCCAGACCCAGGAAAATTCTCCACTGTGCTCCATTCAACTTGAATAACCATTTACTTTAAAATATCATATGGCTCCCTTCACAGCACTTTTTTCTTCTCAGTTTTCTTCTTAGTTCTCAAAAACAGATATATTTTAGTAATAAGATTTTTATGAAGATTTACATCAGAGCTTCCATATTTTTTAGCTTAAAAATATTTATAATACCAGAGAAAGAGAGAGGGGGGTGTTAAAATCTTTGAAATGAAAATCATTTTGTGTTATTAATCGGCAATACTTTTGGAAGAAACTGCCACAATGTATTTTATTTGCCACAATGACATCTACATAGACTTTGGAAATAAGCTCTGGGGAGATAGATAAGTTGGTAAAGTGCCTGCCGTGAGTTTAGTCACCAGAATATATATAAAAAAAGACCTGCCTGATCTGGCAGCATCCAAGATTAATCCCAGTGCTGGAAGTTTGAGACAGAGAACTCTGGGCTTCCTGGCTGGCCAGGCAAGCCTAGTTAGGTAAGCTTCGGGGCAGAGAGAGCATCTCTGTGGCAAGTGCTCCTAGGAAAAAAGGACTACACAGCACCACAGGAAAGGAGGCTGGGAGGAAGACATACTGCTGCAGCTTGAAAAGCCAGAAAGAGAATGGGGAGAACAGAGAACCCTGAAGTACATGTCATGTAGGCTGGGGTTAGCAACCTAGTCTGAGGGCTGGCTCTGGTGAGACAGTGGGGACCATTGGTGGCTCACCTTTATGATTGGGGAATTTGAGGAGCTGCTGCTGCCGAGTATCATGAGAACATGTCACCTTGCATATGTGAACCTGGGAAAGATCAAAATTGAAAACTGGATGTGATGGCACCTACCTCTAATCCCAGCACTAGGGATGTGGAGACAAGAAGATCAGAAGTTCTAGGGCACCCTTGCTTATATAACACGGCTGAGGTCAGCTTGGGCTGCATGAGGGTCTGTCTCAAACAACCCAACAGTGTTTGTTTGTTTTGTTTTGTTTTTGTTTTCTTGGGAGCTGGGGAGATGGCTCAGTGGTTAAGAGTACATATTGCTCTTTTAGAGGACCTGAGTTCCATTTCCAACACTAGGTTGGGTGATTCACAACCCTCTGTAAACTCTAGATGCAGGGCGAACCTAGATCTCCGACTACTTTGGACACCTGCACTCATGTGCACATAACTACCCCTCCCACCCCAGCACACACATATGTATAATTAAAAATAATCCTTTTGAAAATGTATACTTTCCATTGAATACTCGTTGCCTTTGTCCCATTGCAAATAGAAAGAGACTAAGACTAGGATGGCCTACAGTTGCATCAGACACTGGATTTTCATCCAGCAGGGTACTCCTGAGTCTTTGGCTTTTATGGAAATACCAGACCCTAGGAGAGTCACATGGAAAAAGAGAGCAGTTTTCAGAAGTGTCTTAGTTAGGGTTTTATTGCTGTTAAGAGATCCCGTGACCAAGGCAACTCTTATAAAGGACAACATTTAATTGAGGATGGTCCAGAGGTTCAGTCCATATCATCAAAGCAGGAAGCATGGACGCATCTAGGCAGGCATGATGTTGGAGAAGGAGCTGAGAGTTCTATATCTTCATTCAAAGGAAGCCAGGAGCAGACTGCCCTCAGGAAGCTAGGAGGAGGATCACAAAGCCCACCCTGACAGTGACACGCTTCCTCAAACAAGGCTACACCTCTTCCAACAAGGCCGCTCCCTTGGCCAAACATATTCAAACTACCATTGGTTTGAATAAACTGGTAAATTGTAGAAACATCGCAGAATATCTGCCACCCTGCTCCCCAGAAGAAGCATCTGTTCTTTAGCACATGTTGCTGAGAGGAGCTCTCTTCATCCAAAGGTAGGTTTGTGAGCAAAACAAATCATTTATATTGTGGTTAGTTACTATATTTCAGGCACACTATTATGCAGCCACTTAATAAACAAGGAAACGTCAATGCCATTTCCCTACCTAGACTCCCATGTCCCATTTCCATGGATGGTAATTTGCTTGATGCTTACAAATCATTCTGCTTCCTGTTGTATTTTTAAACAGATCACTCAACTTCCTTTATTCAATCTATGACTAAGTGCCCAATGTATACAGAGTATACAGGAGTATGCAGTGTAGATAGGAGTGTGCAGTGAATATAGGACTGTGCAGTGTATACAGGAGTATACAGTTAAAGTATATATAGAAGCATACAGTGTATACAAATGTATACACTGTATATAAGAAGTATACATGTATACAAGAGTATACGGTGTATACATGTATACAAGAGTATACAGTGCATACAGTATATACAGGAATATACACTGTATACAGGAGTATACAATGTATACAGGAGTATACAATGTATACAGGAGTCTATTGCATAAATACTAATTGCTTAGTCTATATTTGAGTTCATTTGGTTTAAGAGAGGATGCTCATAATTGTAGGATTTTGGTCAACACAGAGGAACACATATTTATATATTTATACAAAATCATTTTCCTGTTATTGGATTTTAATTATATTTTGTTTTGTTTTGCTTCTTGTTTTTCAAGACAGGGTTTCTCTGCATAGCCCTGGCTGTCCTGGAACTTTCTGTGCACAGGAGGTTGGCCTTGAACTCAGAGATCTGCCTGCCTCTGCCTCCTGAGTGATGGGATTAAATGTATGCACCACTAACTCCTGGCTTAATTATGAAATTAACAAGCTTTTTTCCTCCCCCATTTTTTGAAATTTTCAAGAATGGTTTGATGATGATTGCAGAACCACCATATTAATGTGAAATAGGCACCTCATAAATATCAAATTGTTATTCTATTAATAAATTAGTCATTTAAAAAAATGTACTCTTAGTCTTCATTTTATTTTAACATATAAAACTCAATAATTATAAACAAAATTTGATGTAAAAATTAGAGAAACAAGTACCTGAACGTAAGAAGAACATTTAGAAAAAACTGAAAAATTAGTTTTACACTTATTTTCCCCATGGGGAATCTGGTCTGAAGATTAATAGAAAATGTTTTAAGTGACCAGAACAACTTTTTTTTTTTTTGGTGCTATGAAAATATTTGCCTTTTGAAGAAATTTCACCTGTCTGCCTGCGTGTGGAATGAAGAAACACAGAGGGTTTTTCTTCCAGTCTCTTTGTTTTTTGAGTCACAATAATAGGGTATATTTTAAAGAAACAATATTGTTTTCTTCCTACTTTCCAGCTCATACTCTGAGTAAGGCTGAGGTAATTTATGGTGATGTGAATGTTCTCTGCTTGGCATCTCCAGCCAAACCTGCCACGTGACTGAGCTGGTTTCCAGGAGGAAGCTGGAAATATGGTGTCATGGTAAATGAGGAAAATGAATCTAAGCACTTAACAAGCTTACTGCTTTTGGATCTTGGTGGCCAGAACTGAATGTGACATCAAAGGGAAGATCAGGATAAACATTGAATGTCAAACAAGTCAAAATGAGCCAATTTCCAGGAAAGTAGGGAAGAGTTAAAATCTGGGGTGCAGGGCAGTGAAGGGCAAAGGAAATCCTGTGCCTGCTACATGGGGGTAGTTGGTAAGATGGTTATGTGAGAGTAGCTAGTCAGATGGCAAGTGAAAGAAGTAACTTGGTCGGGCACTAGCATGTCCTGGAGTAGCAAAGCTGTCTGGTGGTAAGTAGTTCTGCCCCAGTGAAAAGATCTGTTCTCTATGTACTGCTAATAGTCTCATCTTCTGCCAAAGTACACATCTAAGTCAAATGAAAACGCCTTATTTTATAGTTCACTCCAGGTAATGCCACAGGAAGTGTTGGAGAAAGGTTTTGAAACAACAGCTTGCAGTAATAAGCTAGGTGTTTGTGTCTGTGTGTGTGTGTGGGGGGGGGGGTGTTGTGTAAATACCAAATAATGACCACTCACCAATATCCACATTCTGATTGATAGATTTTGTGTGACTATGTTAGTTTACACAGCAAAAGAGATCTTAAAGATTCAAGGATATAAAGGTTTCTGTGAGATGTGACAATCTTGGGTTATCTGAGCGGGTCCAAGGTAATAGATAGGACCTTTATGAGGAAAAGAAAACAAAGTTGGTAGTAGAGTCAAAAAAGAAGATATGAAAAGGGCACAAGAAACTGCTACAGGGTATGTGGTCAATCAGCATGACCTTGAACTCCAACTCAAATTATTTTTCTGTGTCCATGATTGTTTGCCATATTATAGCAACAATATGAAATAGTTGGCAGGCATGGAACAAAATGGCTACAGCTATGCTAGAGGGGCAGACTTAAACAGACACATACTTCTAGGAGTGGAAGAGGCCAGGATGGGTCCTACATTAGACTCTTTGGTGGTGGTAGGACCCTGCTGACCCCATTCTTTGTGCCCAGAGACCTATTTAGTATTTTGATTTCTAAAACTCTAATGTCACAAATATGTTTGTTTTAAACTACAACATTTTTAAGGTTTTTTTTTTTTTTTTACTTGTGATCCCTTTTTCCTTGAGAAATTTTTATGTGAACCTAATATACAGTCCATAAAATAGATATCAAATAAAACATTTAGGTAGTAAATCGTAAAGAACATAATTTACAACAATTCATCAGTAATCTTAGAATTTATTAAAGGCAAAATAAATTTGTATATTAATAAGATGAATGTGCTTTTAATTTTTATGTAAAAATTTAAATCTTGATGGAACATTCATTACTGCAGCACATAGAGAATCTTGAGTGTTTCTTCACAGTTGGTCAATATTTCGATTTTTATCATCTGATCATTGATGATGAGAATGCTGCTTTTCATCAAGACAAAATGGTAGAGGTATGTTTAAGTCCATTTCAGAACCAAAATTGATTGAATAATTTATAAAAATTAAACCCAAGCCAGTGACTCAACTATTAATTTTTAAAATAAAAATTCTAGCAAAACACAATTCTCAGATAAACTAATGTGAGACATGCCAGGGAATGACATTAGGAACATATTAAGAAATTTGTTTTCACACCTAAATCACTATTTCTTTAAGAACATAAAACCTTGTACATACATTACAAGGCTACAATTTGTAACATATCTTATATTGAATCTGAGATGAGGTGTTTTAGGCACTGTCCTTTGATGTTAGATCCCACAAAGACATGCACAGTGAATGGCATTTATGCTATATGTCCAATACTAACCATGATGAAGTATGGTTTAACAAAATGATCACTGAAAATCATACCTGGAATCATTAATTAATTTTGGTCATTGCACATTTAAAACTCTCAGCTCCTTCTGTAGCATCTTGTCTTCCTGGATAGTGCCATGCTTCCTACCATGATGATAATGGACTGAACCTCTGAAAATATAAGCCTGCTGAAGTTAAACATTGCCCTTTGTAAGAGTTGTCTTGGTCATGGTATCTCATCATAGCAATGGGAACCTTAACTAAGACAAAAGTTGGTACAAGGAGTGGGGTATTACCGTGAAAGGTATAACCATTTTTTTTTTTTTTTTTTTTTTTGAGGAATGTGGATTTTGGGACTTTGGATTTGGCAAGCCACAGAAAGCTTCAAGTGGGACTTAATGGGCCATCATAGTAGGAATGGAAGACATTGGTGCTGAGGATGATTTCAACTCGATATAATTCTTATGATGATTTGATAAAGATTGTTGCTGCTTTTTGCCCTTATCTGAAGAGTCTTCATGAGGCTATGGTAAAGAGATTTTGGCCATGTGGCTCTGGCTTTAGAGTCAGTAATAGATAGAAGGGACTACTGGGAAAATTGGTGCTGGTTAGATGGAGCAAGAAGATACCAGCATCACTGAGGTGAATCTTCTGGGAAGTGTTTTCAGAAAGCACAAAGAAGCTGTGTTCCAGAGATAGCCCAGGTTGTACCTCATGCTGCAGCTGGACTGAGTAATCTGTAAGAATCACCCAGGTGGTACTGGTTTTGAAGGTATAAAGGGGTCATGAAGAGCAGCTGAGACTTGGAAGACCCCAGCATATTGGAGATGTCAGTACCATGTGATGACCACCAAGAACAGCAGCAGCAATAGTATGGAGTCAACCAGAGCCTAGAGTGCTGCTGAAGGAAGAGTTGGAGAAGTGACCCAAGCCCTTTGGAGGAGCCCAGAAGTTCATGTGTAGATCTCAGTCACTGGAACAAGAAGCTATAAACTTAAAGTTGCCTTGGTTACCCCAAGATGTTAGAGATATCAGCACTGTGGGATACCTGCTGAGAAAAGCTGTTAACAGGGAGTGGCTGCAGTTAACAAAGATAAAAGGGATCCAGAAGAGTGCTTTAACATCAGACATAGAGATGCAGAGTTTGGAGTTTGCTCAGATGGTTTTTGATGTAGCTTTGGTTTATTATTTCCTCATTAAGGCATTTTGGAATGATAATGAGTATCCTGTAGTGTTGGAGGTATGTGATCTACTTTTTGATTTTGATTTTATAGGGAATTACAGTTAAGTGATTGGATACATCTCAAAAGAGACTTTGAACTTTTAACATTGTTGAGACTGTTGTAGACTATGGAACTTTTGAACTAAATGCATTTTGCATTATGCTATGTTTAGGTATGCCCCCCCCCCCCATAGACTCCTATGTTTCCATAAGCCTATGGGGGCTAAGGAGTGGAATGCAGTGGTTTGGATATTCTTGGGCCAGGGAAGTGTGTGACCTTGTAGAAGGAAGTGTGTCACTGTTGGGGTAGGCTTTGAGATCCTCCTCCTAGCTGCTTGGAAGACAGTCTCTCGTTGTTGCCTTCCAATCAAGATGTCTGTCTTATTTAGGGTTTCATTGCTGTGGAGGCAACTCTTATATCAGCAATGCCTCCTCTAGCTAGACCTCATAAAGGAAGGCCCATAGACTAACTTGGAGCATTCTACCTCACAGTGCCCACTGCTTCTGTTCATTATCCCTGATCTGTACTCTCACTTTACTTTGGTTTATTTTTAACTTTGCCATCTGTATGTGCTCTGTTCTTTCAATTCTTAAAATAAGATAACAAGAACCAGCAAACATGTGGTCCAGGCAATAACCTGATTCTCAAATATAAAAAACAAACAAACAAACAAACAAACAAACAAAAAACCACTGCATACATATCATAGAGGCATATACGTTCAACGGAGCTCATTTCATGAAAATGCTACATGCAATGAGTCTGAACAAAATGGTGGTTTGAATGTGAATCATTCTATGGCCCAAACTCCCAGTAAATGTTGAGTTCTAAAGTAGACCTAATCTATCATCCTTCTAGGTGTCTACATTTTCCTGCTGTTAGTAAAGTTCTTAGTGGTTCAGAGACCTCCAGATTTAATTAACTAGACTTCAGAAAGCATTGCATGAACATTTCACTTTCCAGAAGTCATGAGAAGCTTTAAATCAAACATCCAAGTATGATCACAAAGAGCCCAGCACTTGGAGGCTGAACCAGGACAATTATGAGTTTGAGGCCAGGCTGTGCCACACAGAAAGAGTTTATCTCTAACAAGCAATAAAGAAAACAAAACAAAAACAAAACCCAACATGGTAAACATTTCAGAACCACACTTGTATCAATATCAGCTGAGGAAGCTGGGTGTTGTTGCGCTGCTGTTGTTTTGTTTTGTTGATCCCTGAGCTGAAACCATGGCACATGTGCTAGTGAGAGAAACACATCCCTGGTGCAGGAACAGGATGTGGGATGCTGCTCGAGAAAAGGACTGAACTGTGGTTCCAGTGAGCCTGTATTTATCTCCATGGGCCAGATTTCTAGATTTCCTTTTAACTGAGAAATGAACAGGAAATGATTTAATGAATGAGATAGGCAGGGCCAGGAGAAATTCTGGAGGTATGTTCCTATTTTTGCTTTAATTAAAAAAAGAAAAACAAAAACAAAATTATCCCTTTAAAAGTTTTCCCTTGGCTCCTTGCAATTCTGTGATTTGAGAAAGAGCCCTGTAGAGCACTGTATTAATGGCTTCTGTGTCATTGTGACAAAAATACCCAAAAATAAGCTTCTTAAGAATAGGAATTTTAGGTCATTGTTTCAGAGATTTCAGTCCACCGTGGCAGGGAGAGTGCCTCGGAACATCTCATATTGTGAAGACAGGAAGCAGAGCAGAGCAAGGGACAGCCTCCAAGGACCTGCCTCAGTGAGCTACTTGATCTAACTAGGCCCTGCTTTCCACAGATCTATTGTCTTCTGATAGTCTATTCAATTATAGCTCCACCAACATATTAAATTCATTGAGCCACAGCCTTTGTTGTCTAACTATCTCTGCAAATAGACATAGTCAGAGATGTTCTTATTAAAATCCTTGGCATTTCTGAATCCAGCCAAGTAAACAACCAAAATCCATCCTCACCTCAACGAATCTGAGTGCCTAGAAACAGAGCCTCATCTCACAGGAATGTGGTCCAGGGGTGGGTGAATAAAAAAGGCTTTGTGAAAGGCATCATGGATCCATACTTTTAGCTACATTTACTGCTCTGTGGCCATGTGAGTCACAAAATCCAAAACAAAGCACACTCACCAAATTAATGATTCCAGCTTGGAGCCTCTACTGTTGCCTCTGTTTTGAAATAACTGATTCAAAGAGGGTTGCCAAACCAGTGGTGATAGGTTGCAGTGTCTTTAACCCAGTTGTCGACTATCTGTAGTATGATATTAGACAGTCGTGACACATTGGTATACCATACTGAAACCTAACTTATTTTTTACATGCTCAGTTGAGTGAGTGTGTCCATAACCTTATGCAGTTTTGGATCTGTATACATTCATATGGAACCATCACTAGTAAAATATAGCACTACTCCTTCTGGCTTCACTCCATCCCAGCTCATAGCTCCACCCCTTCACATGTATACTTAGACCATAGATTCAGGGTACATGGCACAAGACTCATCACGAAGCTTTTATATCTTGTTGATACCTGGATCTTGCAAGGAATTCCTGATTCCGTGGATCTGGTATACAACTTCCACTCTATCCTTTGTATGTTTAGATTTTTTCTAAGGTCCTCTACTGAATTCTCTTCTACTAATTCTTGTGGACAGTTTACCAATGCTCACATCATCTAGCCTTCACCTCTAGACATCTTTGAACTTCTCCAGATTGCAATCTTGGGAGAAGGTTTATAAAGCCTTATCTGTTGCCATCACTTACTAGTCACTCACAGGACTATAGTAGCACTGCTGTTCTTTTGAATCATGGAGGCCAAGTACTGCATAGCCAGTGAGAGCCTGGCAGATGGGTTGGGGGCTTCAAGGTCCCCACAAACTTTGACATTGCCCGTCTTTTCCTAAATAAAAAGAAACAGCGTTTCTGCACCTTTGTGTCTATGCAACCCTGCCCATCTGCCATTCAGATGGCTGTGTTTGTCCCATTCATACAGGAATTCCTGGTCTACTTCTCTCTGCTGTGCAGGTGTCCTATGACCCTCTGTTCTTCCATCTTATACTTAATGCCACTATATCATCATCACAGGATTTCAGAAATAGCTAAACAGCAAATTTGTCAACTCTAGAAGAGATCAAAACTTTGCTGCAAGGAGCTTGTCATGATCAAAAGAGACTGAGAGCTCTGATGAATTAAAAAAAAAAAACCTATTCGTGTACATCTCTAATAGCAGCTGCTTCCTGGGTTGGTGTGACAGGCAGAAGCAGGGCAAATGTCAAACTACCAATGATAGTGACAATTCAGTGGGGCCTCTATTCAGCAACTGCTTAAAATTCTTTTGCATAATTATGCGAATCTCTCTTTAAAAATATGTACATATTAGTTTTAGCACAAGTAATGATAGCTTTTCTGACATAGGATGTCTTTGGTTTTTCTCAATAAATTGCTATTTTTTATTTTTTTATTATGGGTTTTGGAATGAAGATTGATTTTTGAACCATTTTGGGGGATAATAGCTGACTTTTGTGCTACTATGCCACTGCACAGCTCCCATTTTGATAATTAAATATAAACACACTCCCTCCGAAGAATACAGTCACTTAAAATACAGCTTCATTAATAATCGATTTACATTATGGAATCTCTGTGCATGGAAACGACAGCCTCCCAAGGCTGTCATGACACTGTCAGTCTTGTAAAGCAGGTAAGAATTACTTCCTGAGCTCGAGAGTCACAAATAGCAATGGTTTCCTTGGAGACTCAGCTGCAAAGCTGTGCACTGTGCCTGCAGGACTGGCCTCCCCAAACGTGGGGGTAGTCTCTCTCTAGAGGTGAATTGGGCTTTCTAGACTGAGAGATGCTGAGCTCAGTCCTAATGAGAACACTAGATGATTGCTGTGTGTGTGTGTGGGGGGGGGGGGTTCATGTGGCATAGGATATATGCTCTCAGTAGGGGAGAGGTGCCCCAATATTCAGGTTATAGGTTATGTGGCAGGCAGAGCCAACCACATGGTGCAGGAGACATGCTCTCAGCAGGGTAAAGGTGCCTAATGTTCAGGGCTGTCGGTTGTATGGCAGGAAGAGCCAGGGCCATGGGCAGTTTGGTTTGTAGCTTTCATTAAGCAGACAGAGAGCAGCAAGCTCATCAAGGATGTATCACCTCAGAGGAAAAGCCTTCAGGATGTTTTGTGACAGACAACTGCCAAATCATTAGGTAGAGGGATACTCTGGAAAAGGACACAAGAACAATGCAAGTCACTTTTTAAGGGGACATCTAATGATTCTGGAGTTTGCTTCTCTCAGTACTGTTTTATTGGTGGAACTAAACAAACACTTAATACTTGAATGTTCAGAATACTACCTCTGGGTGTGGTAACTGGAGTGGCACCTCACACACACACACTTCACCCATACCCTTCATAGCATCCTTGGAAGGGAAGGTATAGGTTTTTAGGCAAGATCTGAAGGAGACTCCGACGCAAGATGTTTACTGCTGGTCCCTACTGCCTATTACCTAGGGGAGTGACAGATGCCAGAGTTCAAGAGTAGACAGAAATTTAAGACTGGGTTTAGATGCTGAAAAGACAAGGAACACTATAACTTCTACATAAAATGGGTGCATATAAAATCTGATTATTCAGATTGGTTATCTGAAATTCTTCAGCTCAGATATAAATCTGCTGAATGAAGTTAGTTGCATGTTATGTGTGTGTGTGTGTGTGTGTGTGTGTGTGTGTGTATGTATATATATATATATATATACCTGCCCTTACAGATACATCGTGGTGTAATTGTGGAAAACAGAAGTTTTAAATTTCCCTACTATCATTCCTCAGCATGTCAGTATCAAGTTGTGTCTTTGGATTGTATTGTGCTAAATTATTTGATTATAAAACCTGTTGTTTGAGTTGCTGATTTGAGTTTCAAAAATCAGCTAAATGAACTCCAGTTTGCAATTAGGAGAACATTTTGAGCAATTTCTGATATAGTGCTAAACATACTTCTGCCACTTTGTATTATGTATTTCTGTTAAGTGCTGGGCTCATTATTGGCAATTATAAAATCAAAGTACTGACCAACTCTGCAGGCTTTTGTAGAAACTCTATGTCCTGCAGTATCAATTATTCAGTTAAGGTTTTAAATTTTATGTAAAAATAAATAAGCACATCTATCTTATTAGTAAGAAAATTTTCTTTAATCTCCAATAAACAGTAAAAATATATGCATCCCAAAGAATAAATTTAAAATACAAGTCCTTATAATTGTCAGTAAAAGTTTTATCTACATACCTATTGAATACCAAAGTCATATCAATGTTCTCAGGTGACGTTTGGGAGTCGGAAGGGTTTTAAAAGCCTGACAAATGTACATGCTGATGAGTAGAAGAGTTACAGGTCAGTAGTTGTTCTTTCATTCAAGTTCACAGTTAACTCTGCCTACTTCCCAGCAAGTACTGAGTAACAAATCATTCAGATTCACAGTTAACTCTGCCTACTTCCCAGCAAGTACTGAGTAACAAATCATTGAAGTTCACAATTAACTCTGCCTACTTCCCAGCAAGTATTATATATTGCTATATAGATATCTGTCTCCATGATTTCTTTGTGTCAGTGTTTGTAGACTGATCTTGAACTCAGTCATCTACATGCCTCTCTTTCCTGAGCTCTGGGACTAAAGGACCACACCTGGACCTAAGCTTTTCTTTACCTTTCCACAAGATCCAAATACAGTCAAGGTGGCAACTCAGAATAGCCATCACACATTCCATGTGTGTCAGTCTGATTTCTTATATAATTTAGGACTGCCATGCAGGTGGGTAGCACCCCATACAGGGAGCTGGTTCCTTCCACATCAATCATTGATTAAGAAAATGTCCCCTAGGCTTGCCTAAATGCCAGTCTTATGAAGGGTTCCTGAATTGATATTCTCTTTTACCAAATGGTGCTTACTAGTCTCTCTTGGACAAACACTAACCAGAACAGTGTTTTTGAAAAGCTCATTGATGGGTATGGTGGTAAAGATCATGTGCGTTTACATCAGGCCAGATGGACTTCAACCGATGACTTCAGTTGTGTGGATAGAGATAATTCTGTTGGACAGTTTTCTCATCTGAAAAATGGGCTTTTATAAGCTTTACTTTAAAGGCTTTTTGTAGGAACTGATTGACAAGAACACCGGAGAATAAAGACCTTAATATACATACAGTTTATAACAACAGCCATTCACTGCAAGGCCAGCAGAATTTTATATTTGTAGCTTGTCTGTATTTAATATTTATACACATACCAAGCCAGGCATGGTGGTACATGCCTTTAAACCAAGCAGTTGGGAGGCAGAGGCAGGTGGATCTCTGTGAATTTGAGGCCAGACTCGTCTATATAGTGAGTACTAGAATAGTCAGAGCTCCACAGTAAGACCCTGTGTCAGAAAACAAAGAAACAGAACATAAATTATATGTACATCAATTCTTCTTGGGTGTTTAAAAATGTCTATTGTCAATGTATTTATTCTTACACTATTTTTAAAGCTAAATTTTGACTGCACTATTTTGACATTACTTGACTTTAAAAAGTTATGAACATAGAGAGATGACTCAGTGGCTAAGAATACTTGCTGCTCTTGCAGAGGGCTTGGGTTCGGCTTCCAGGTGGTTACTCACAACCATCCTTAAGCCCAGTTTCAGAGACTTCAGTGAACTCTTTTGACATCTATGGGCACCAGACACACATATAATGTGCATACATTCACAGAAGCAAAACATGCATACACATAAAATAAAATAAATATGTTTCTTAAAAGTTGTAGATATCTTTTTTTAAACAACCCTGTACAACTGACTCATTCTAGGGCTTAGTTTAATAAATAAGCCAATATGTGATTTATTAGATGCCAAGTAGATTAAATGACCCTTACAGTTCAGACTTTCAATTATTGTCTTTGTTAAAACAGTACTTACTGATCACTGTGTTTCAGGAACAATATGCTGGGTCTTCTGGATTTTTCTGAAAACGTATTTGTCATACTATTATCTTCATTATGACCACAGAATTATTTTCAAATAAAATAAGGATCTTATTTTTCATTTGGAGAGTTTCTATGACAGTCTGAGGAAATTTTAAATCATGTCACCTGACTGTTTAGATATAGTATGCCAGCATATGCTAACTTTCCAAATATAATCATTTTGCCTTTGTAGATCTGTGCATATTTATGTTTCCTACCTGGCCCAGAGCCATACTCTTCTGAGACTCAGGTGGTACATGAATGACTTTCCTGTTGCTGTGATAAAACACCATGGCCAAGACAACTTATAGAAAAGGGAATTATTTTAGCTTATGGTTCCAGAGGACTGGGGTCCATGATACTAAAGTAAAGGCCTAGTGGCAGGAATAGGAAGCTTGGGACTCCCGTGAAGCAACAAACAGAAAACAGAGAGCATTAACTAGAAATGGTGCAAGTCTTTAAACTCTCAAAGCCTGCCCCAGTGACACACTTCCTCAAACAAGGCCGTATTTCCCAAGCCTTGTCCAAACATCACACTGTGAGGCAAGCATTCAAATGCCTGAGACTATGAGGGTCATCTCACCCAAACCACCACACACTGGTTGACAATTTTAGGATATGCCTCGCCTCTTAAGTTTTAGCAGATCTAATGTCAACAATTATCTTTTCAAATCAGCTTTTCCTTTTACCTTACTCATGCTTTTGTGTTCCTTTTCTTTCTTCTTTCTTTCTTTCTTTCTTTCCTTCTTTCTTTCTTTCTTTCTTTCTTTCTTTCTTTCTTTCTTTCTTTCTTTCTTTCTTTCTTTCTTTCTTCCTTTCTTTCTTTCTTCCTTTCATGAAGACAGTCTCACTGTGTAGCTCTGGATGTCCTAGAACTCACTATGTGGCCTAGGCCGGCCCTGAACTCACAAGTACTGGGATTAAATACATGCACCAATTCCTACTGTGATCTAACTTTCTGGGATCTAAGTTGCATGCTAATGAGAGCAAGGGACAATTGTGTACTAGCCTTAGCTTTTTGGGTAAAGCATGATAGTGGGCAGAGGAATACACAAATACTTCTTTCACAGGGAGTATGTGCCAGGTCAAGGCAAGAAGAGGAGTGGGAGAACATGTCTTCATTTCTCCCAAAATGGTGTTGAAAATCTTTTAGTGATCTTGGTCTGAGCTCTCTATGCAAAGCTTCTCCTGCATTTAATTACCAAGTTACTTGAACAAATTTGTTCACTTTCCATTTTCACAATTGCTGTGGAACGTAAAAGATGATCCACATTCTTTGACAATCTTCCCACTGAAAATTGAGGTGTATTCCACTCTCCTGAATTGCCTGCAACAACAGTGTTGGGATGGGCTTGGGAAACCAGGTCTCAGGAAGCCTTCACCTCTTTCAGAATCTAGCTGCCTCTATGTGGAGCAATGGTCATGTGTCCAGACTCAGTCAGGGTGAGTTTTCAGATGACACCCAGCATCAACTGACAGTCATGGAGATGAATGTTTATCAGAGGATAAAACAAAAACAAAAACAAAACAAAACAAAACAAAAACAAGAAAAGGAACAGAGAAGAATCTTGGCTTATGCTTTAAGGCATGATAGGGATAAGCTGGCTACAACCTGGTTGCAGCTTTACATTTTTTCTTTCTGGTATTAGTGACTGAACACTGTAAACAAGCACTCTGTCCCTAAGCCTTGTCCCCAGCCCTCCTTTTCCTTTTTAAAAATTTCAAAAAGTTCTCACTAGGTTGCCTAAACTGACCCTGAACCTGTTATTCTTATGCCTCAGCCTTTCAAATGGGTAGGCTCACAGACTCCCAAACACCAGGGCCAGCTTGAATTTTACTTCTGAGTCGTTTACTATATAGAAAGGATTTGGGACACTTCTTAAATCTAAGTTTGAAAGGGTAAGGTTCATAGGCTAAAAGAATATCTTCTAAGGTTCACATTTCATCATTATAGAGTAGGTATCAGTACTACTATTTATACAAACTTCCCACTAAATAACCCACTCAACATTTACTAAACCAGGTGTAGTAACTTGAATGAAAGTGCCTCTCCACTGCCAAATAGGCTTATATATTTGAATAATTGATTCACAGTTGGTGAGCTGTTTAGGAAGGATTAGGGGTGTGGCTTTCTTGGAGAAGGTGTGTCACTGGGGGTGGGCTTTGAGATTTAAAAAGCCCACTCTAGGTCCAATCTTTTCCTCTCTCTGCCACTTGCTTGTTTATCAGATATAGGCTCAACTACTTCTCCAACACCATGCCTGGCTGCTGCTGCCTTGTTTCCTTCCATGATGGTCATGGACTAACCCTCTGGTACTGCAAGCAAGCTTCCAATTAAATGCTTTCTTTTGTTAAGTTACCTTGATCACAATTGTCTCTTCACAGCAGTAGAACAATAACTAAGACAGTAAGAGATAGCAATGGTTTTGTTTTTGTTTTCATGTTATCAATGAGAAGCCAGAGTGCTCTTCCAAAAACCACACTAGTGGAAGTCACCAAGGCAACATTCCAATTCAAGAATGCCTAACTCCTGTTTAACGCTCCTCCCCCTCCCCCCTCTCCCCCCTCCCCCAAGAAATCCAATGGCTAGTAAGGTCCTGGTAGAGGCTGAGTGCTTACCATCACCTTTACTTCTATCTGCTGCAGCTTCTAGCCATGCTGTCTCTATAAGCAATGGTATCTTCTGAAAGAGCCCTGACTGCTCTCTTTCAACAGAACTCAACATCCTGTTAAAGTGTCACTCAATTTATAAAACACCTGAATGTAACAAGACAAGAGAAGGGAAGTGGAAGTCCTCATTCTCTGGACTCCTAAGCAAATGTTTTACCTCTCTTAGGAACACCAGCTGAGAACTAACTTAAAGAAGGACCCTTGTACAAACAGTAATCAATTATCTGCCACATTCAAATAACATGCTATAGTTCACAAAGCCTGAACCCATAAATCGTCTTTACTGCCTGAGGTATCTCTGAAGCACAGGCATAACTAATTTGAAGGAACATCTGAAGATGTAAAATGGGAACGCTGACCACATTGCTGGGCATTTGAATCTTAAGATTGTGCTATGGTAGGTCATGGTATAATTGTCAATATCTAAAGTCTGAAAAACTGTACAATAGTCTTTGTAGGTGAGAACAGTCATTCCCAGTGAGGTTTGGTGAGTGATACAAGCACACCAAGTGCTAAGTGCAGAGGCTCTTATCCAGGGTTACTTCTCATTTAATCTATGCAGGTTCAGAGAGCAAATAAGACTGTGTTCCTCTCAAAGTAAGGAGCCCTTCTCACTGTCCTTCACTTTGCGTCCTTCCTCATCTCCACCCATAGCACCTGGCAAGTAATAAGGCTTTTACTTGCTGCTGGAAGGGTAGCAAGTGGTAATTAAAACGCCTGATACCTAGGACTTTTCTTCACAACTTCTTCCTATCTCCTGTAGAGTTCCTATGATCTGCGAGTGTTGTATAAGAACCCATCAGAAGCCCAGGTGTGTCCCACAGAGTAATGGAAATGACACTTTGGGGTGCAACCCTTCACCAGCTGCAACACAGTCTTGAGCACTAGGAGCCTTCTGTGATCTATGTTCCTTAATTCATCCTGAGATGTATACATACTTTACAACTATTTATTAATGTGCCCTTACGGCCTAGAAATCATATACTACCATGTTAAAAATTGTGTCTAAATTTCAATGAACACTTGAAAGATATATCCTGGGAACTGAAGTTGGGTATTACCTATATAAAAAGGGAAAAGGGAAGAAATATTAAAGGGAGCCAGTTGGAGATTTATTTTCCTTTGATCTCTCCAATACAGAGAGACTTTTTTCTACATGGAAATCTCCCTGTCTGTCTCACACCCCAGCTACTTTCACATTACCCTCTTAGTGGTTTGCAAAGTGTAGATCCTGGGACAGTATCATCATGATCAAGTTAGCTTGTCCAGAGATCCAAGAGCTCACCCTCTATAACCCAAGGAGAAAGTCTGCAGGTGGGGCCCAGCGATCTGTGGTTAACAGCCCTCTAGATAATTCTAATTCAGTTGTAAGGTCAGGAACCATTGCCCTGTCTGTAAGCCACAGTGTGCCCTTTGATACATTAACTGGCCCATCAGTGGTCTGAAACAATATACAAACTTGTCTAGGTCCCCAGGCCAAGGAGGAGATGGCTGAGGAATAGCAACCATTTAACTTACTGTGCCATAAAATTAAATTTAAAGTACTACCTTAACAGCAAGGATTATGTCTTCTAAATGAAATGCTGCTGAACTGCGGGAACTCTCAGTCACATAAATGTCAGGTAATAGCAATAAAGGCAACAGTGTTTAATCCATTCTTACTGATTTCTCAACTTTTTTACTAGGCAACCACCATGTTTTCATTTTGTTTTCTTTGTTTAGTTTCCCTACTCTATTGTTTAACTGCTTTATGCAACAATTATTTGTATTGCTTGTATTGTAGAGGGTAAAATATGTCTGGATCTTTCATGACCGTCAGGTGGAATGCCTCGGTGGGCAGTTTTCTGCCCTTTAGTAAGGTCACCTTGGGAAATACTGAAAACTTTTCTAGATCCCTAGTTAAACTCTATGATGGACTCATTTTTCTCCCTGAGGATTGCCAAGGAAACTCTACATGTTATTTCATTCATTAAAAATTCGTTCAGTGCTATCTAAAATGGCCAATGCTCTATCTAGCTATGAGAGAAACAAAATCCCCAAATCTGATAAAAAGTTAATCAAAACAGAGGTGTGTGACTCATTCAAAGGACAAAGCATGCCTATTAAAAATGTTCCAAGAGAAGACGCGCGGATAGAGCTGCTGGAGGCCACTCTAACTTCTGTTATGATCATTTAAAAGGGATTTAAATGACTATTTACATCACTGTTCAATCAAAGGCACCTTCTCTGACAGCCTTGCATTAGACAGAATATTTATCCTGTGCCTGAAGCATAGAGCACCTCCTGGCTTCCCAGCCAGCCCACTGCTGCATTGCGTTTGACCTTTCTTTAATGGCAAGTCTATAATCATATTTTGTCACTTTCTTTTTCCTTACAAACTATTTGGGAAAAGAAATCAGATGTGAGGCATCAGCCATATATTCTACATAAAGAATTACAGAGGTGCAGACAGACATTTGTTCTGGGCCTCTTGATTAGCATCATTCTTTTTTTTAATGAAGTAGAATTGCACTTATTAACATTTAATCTGCATTTTAAGTGTATATATTTAAAAAAAAAACGACACTGAAGTTATATGCTCAATATAGCTAGTATTTGGAAAATAGCTTTAAAACTTTTTTCATTTGTATAGCCACTTTCCCATTCTTTGAGAGCTTGTTTGACATAAAGTAATTTCAAATAGATGATAATCATAAAGCTGTGAGCAAATTCGGGACAGAGGGACTTTAAAAAGCTTCCTGAAGTGTCTCTGGGAAGGGTAAGCTTCTCAGGCAGTTTTGGCTAATGTATCAGACGAGGGGGAAGGCTTCCACTCATTACCTCCAGCTCTTGAAGCCAGCCATGGCATGCCACCATTATCTCCAGCAAATCACATTCTTTTTACAGCCTCCCTGTCCTGCTAAAGGTTTCCTGTCAGCCATTTTTCATGCTCACTTCTGATTTCACCATAGATGTCTATTTATTTATTTATTTATTTATTTATTTATTTATTTATTTATTAAGTCCTGACAAATTTGGTCTGGAAATGGTAAACTTATATTGTTTAAGTCACAAGAGATCTTTGAAGAAAATCATGTCCAAAATGTTCTACACAGTGCTTGCTACACAAAGTAGTATTAATTCAACCTAGTACTACTAGGTTTCTACCCCTGATATTACAAGATTCCTATTTTCAGGGCTAGAGATATCCATCTAGTGTCGCTAAAGTATGTAATAGAAATGTCAAGATCATACTTTCTGGTGTCAATAATCATTTAGTAACCAAGTGAAATAGAGCTTCACCTGAACTTTTTAGGTGAAAACTCTTTTTCAGTTTCCTTAATCCTCATCGTTCTTGTTCATAATCTTTCCAAACAAACATGAAAAGCATACTCTTCTTCCATTTAAAAATAGGTGGTGGGGCTAGCTGTGGTATTACATACCTGTAATCCCAGCACTCAGGAGGTGGAGACAGGAGGATCAGGAGTTCAAGATTCAACGCTGCTAAACACTAAATTCAAGGCCAATCTGGGTTACACTAGACACAACCTATAAACAAACAAACAAACAAACAAACACATTTTTTGTTTTTTTTTGTTTTGTTTGTTTGTTTTTTGGTTTTTTTTTTTTTTGTTTTTTTGTTTTGTTTTTTGAGACAGGGTTTCTCTGTGTAGCCCTGGCTGTCCTGGAACTCACTTTGTAGACCCGGCTGGCCTCGAACTCAGAAATCCGCCTGCCTCTGCCTCCCGAGTGCTGGGATTAAAGGCGTGTGCCACCACGCCCAGCTCAACAAACACATTTTTTAAAGTAAAAATAAAATAGGTGGCAGACAGGCAAAGAAATCTGCAATTGCATTATAAATTGGTAGGGTGCTCCCTTCTGGTTTGTAAAGCACCTCAGTAGTCAGTCAACATTGACCACCTGTATAGGACAAGAACTTTATCCATGAGTGTGCACAACAGAACCCCACTCAATGGAGAATAGATTAAGGTGACTGTGCTTCAGTGCCTTGCCTTGGAACACTTATTTGGAATAAACCAAGAAATATAGCTATGGAAACATGAGCATTTATTTTGAACACCCTTTTGCAGGAAGACTGAGAGCCACGTTAATTTAATCTCCCCTAAATGTTACCAGCAGAGTAGAAATGGACGCTATCATCCCTGTAATCAGTTGCATGGTGCACAAGGGCACTGGTCTCTCGTGCCTCATCTGAGAGCTAATCTTTCATTTCATAGCAGATCTTTCCATATCAAACAACACAAATGACTTAATTTGCATGACAGGATTTGTAACGGGGCAAATCTAGTGTCAAAGTCGATTAAAGATTACACCAGAGAACTATCATAATCAGTCCTCTAATGAGCCTAAATAGTGCATGTAAAGTCTCCCTCTTTGCCATTCCAGTCATGTATAAAAGGGAATTCGTTTCTTTTCATCGATGAGCCAATCCTTTGGTTTGCACATTGCACCCTATGTAGAGCTAAAGTCATGTCAGTCTGGTTTCAGAGGGAGAGAAAGGGAAATAATAAAGCAAACATCACTTCACAAATGACATTGCTTGGTATAAGCCAACGTTTGAAGCCCTTAATTCTTCTAATCTGCGAAATAGTCAATGCTAATGGGTTTTTGCCATTGTGAAAGCTGATGCATAGAAAGAAAAACTTTAATGAGCTGCCTGGGCCGTGTGCTTACAGATACCTGTCAAATGTCTGTCATCTTAGCTATCGCTGAGGCATTATAAAGAAAGTAAGAAGGAAGGAACGACAGTATTTGTACAAGCATTTTCATGCTAAAATGGCACAATTTTCTTCCTGTCATAATTTCATTGTATCTGAAAGTCAGGAAAGCTTAACCCTTTCCCTAGCATGTCCTGGGTAGTTGTATCATGGCATATTGGAGCAACTGGTTTAAAAACAGCCCTGTGATTTTGTAAACAGTGTTTTCCATTTAATCTGGTTTTGGAAATAGAATTGCCTTTTTTTTTTCTTAAAAGACAACAACAAATTATCGAGTCAATTGCTTCCAATCAGTTGCACCCAGGGACACTGGAAGTTTGTTAATGCAAAATCTTCACCATGTGTAACGCTGTCATTTGCATTGATTCTTTATGAGTTCTTTACTTAATATTTCTCTGCATTTTTGTGTGCCTAATGTGCATTCCAGTGCAACAAGGTCAACAAACTCCGCTAGTCTCACTTTCTTTATTGAAATACACCAGGAGTATATGTGTATATCTTATTACCCTAGCAAGCTCTGCTATTGGAGGACAGTCTTCTCTTCGTTTTCTCAGATTCACTAAAACTCAGAATAAAATGCAATGTGAGTTGACTCCTAGGAAAATAAAAAGTCCCTGTCCAGGTGTGGTTTGCTTTTCTCAAGGAAAAGAACAAATAACTGTATGAATATTTGTGCACTGGAGTGAATGCAAGCATCCAGAGAGGGGAGAGACTCCAAGGTTTAGGTCAAATGGTCTTAGGTTGTAAAGAAAGAGAATGGCCTTTACCCTTCAGCTTCTGCATTGTATTCCAGTGATCATGGAAGGGGACAATTCTCTGATCCTTTTTGTTTGCCACACCCACCAGCCTAAATAAAGCAAGTCAGAAAGAAAGGGAAGGAAGTGGTTTCTAAGGAGGGAGGAGCCTTTTCCACTGTGCAGCATGGCCAAGTTCAGGAAGGCACTGCTGTCTTTCCCAAGGCTTCTGCATTTTCTCCTCTGTCTATTTACAAAATTTTTAATTATTTAAAAAGTCACATATTGGGAAAGCCCTCCAAGCTTACCATGAAACCATAAGAATAAAAGAAATATTTGTGAATATAATAAAACCATGTGTCAGTTTTGCACCTGTGAGTTTTATAAATAACACAAGCGTGTTGTATCACTCCCCTGCAGAAGCAGATTCGGGTCCATTACAATGGTCACATTACTGTTACACTAGCCTGCTACCTGAATTGAAGTACTTTAACACAATGCCATTGTATCTTCTAAGAGTCTCTAGACATGAAACTGTGTGCCCTGATAAGATGGTCGGTTTACTCTTTGTTCCTGGGAAGTGGGGTGGGGGAAGGTCCCTAAGAAGCACTACACACAGGATGTCAGTCCCTTCCAAAAAAAGCCATCTGGAACAGCCAGGAAAGCTTTCTTCAGTTGGTCTCAAGCATTGCCACAACCTTATCCCCTTTGACTCATTTGCTAGCCCTCCCCATTATGACCCAAAGAGAACAGCTTTAATGAGCTCATTGGGCTGTATTGTTTCCCCCCAAACTATTGTGACTTGAAAGAGGAAGTATTAAATGTTTATGCGGCAGGTAAAACACCACAGCCCTAATTTGTTCTCTTTCCCCTGCTTCCTTTTCCCAGAGTGATAAGTCAAAACAAACTCAAGAAGAGGGCAAATTTTACTCAAGTGGCATTAAAATTTCAAATTAGATAAACCAAGCCAAAAGCATGAGAACAAGGGTGCCTCTAGCATTCACTGCCTCCATGTGGCCCAAACCAGTCCCCAATTAGCTCTTAAGGTTGGGTGTATAGAGAAGAACGGAGGCCAACTTTAACCGGAATGAATTGTCTTAACAGCCTTTGGTAGGGGATGCTCAGCTATTTTGAAAGGAAACAAATTTATTTCACCAGAACAAAAAACATCCTCCTTGGAACTTACTGTGATTTCTAAACAAGGAAACCTTTTAGGTTTAAAATGAACAGCCAAGCCAAGCTCTGTGACTGTGGGTCTTTATCTAATTAATATTTGCCACGATCCCTTAGATTGCCAACCTCTACTCCAATATAGGATTATGTTCTGTGACAAAGCCCACTTTCACAGCACAGGATCTTCAAAGTTGTCAAGCTTGCTTTCTTCAAGAATCTTTGTCTCTCTGCAAAACACATTTTGCCTATAAAGCCCCACTTACCGACTTCAATGTAAAAGTCCATTAAACTGGGCGTGGTAACTCAGACCTATAATCCCAGAGTTCAGGAGGAAGACTGAGGGAAATAGGCTGGCAGGAATTTGAGGCCAGCATTTGTGGCCATCCAAGGATATAGAAAGAGACCTTATCTGAGGGACAAGGAGAAAGGAAAAAATAACCTATTAAAGAGGTCTGATGTCTGTAATAGACCCAACACAGCTGTTATTATATTGCTTTTTCTTGTTTTAAAATTGAAAGATAAAACTAGAAGCCCGAGTAGACATCCGTGTTGGTCCCATTCCATAGTGCCTGGAAAGGCCACCTACTTCATTTAGACAAATATTCAGATAAATCACTCTCAGCTTACATCTCAACCTCTATTTATCAGGAGGACCCTCCATCTCTGCAGAGCTATTGTGTCACAGCTCCAGAGTCTATTCCACATGAAGAATAGAGCCCCGAAGAACCAGTGCTCAGACTTGAATAACATAAACTAGCCATTTATGCACAGTGTTGAGGCAGAATGGAATCACTTTTGAATATGATCAACTCATTGCTCATGTCTGGCTACTCTGAATGAAAGGGCTATGAGCCATCTTCCTGTAGCCCTTGTGAGCTTTGTGGCTGTCCTAAACCCTCCTCACCAGGAGCACTGCCTCTGTGACCCAGTTGCTACACTTCTGATCCTTTGCACCCCAGAGGCTGTCATAAGTCGGCCTCCTTCCCAGGAGTTGAACACACAATAGAGAAAGGGCCCTGGCTGGGAGGTTCAGCTGCCATTAACCCCTACCAGCTGTGCCTGTGGGGAGCCTTCTGGCCTGAATGTCCTTTCTCTGCGGCCGCCTTCATGCCACTAATCTAAGCATTGTTAGGGAGGAATGCTGACAGGAGAAAAGAAATTTTTCTTGTGTCCATGCAAGTGTGTGTATCCATGTGTAAGTGAAGGAAGAGTGAAGGCTAATTTCTATAGTTGGCATGAATGGAAGGATTGGGAAAAAAACCTAGTTAAAATGTGTTTACTTGCTTAAAAGGCTCAGTCAATTTAAATAATTTCAGTAGTGTGCGCTATTTTTTTTTTATAGGGAAAGGGGAGAAACTAGTTACTATTATAATTTTCTTTAAATCCTTTGAGATGTTTAGGCATGTTTAAGACTTTTAAAACTTGCTGCCAACAGACAAAAAAATTTTTTTTTGAATTGAAATTCGTAAAAATACTGGCATAAAGTTACAGGTGTACAGAATTACTCAGTTTTAATGGACCTGAAAAAAATTAGAGAAAAGGAACTGGTTATCCGGGCCACACTTAGCTCTGGAAAACTCCTTATTAAATACTTAGACAACTGGGGATTTTGTATTTCTGTCTTAGAACTGAAAGGTAGAGTTTAATTTTATCAACCACCTCTAATGGCTCTAAAGAGAGCAACTATATTTAAGAGACAGGGAAAGAACCCCATCAAATTTTGTTTTCATTGAATCAGAATATTTCAGAAAAGAATTTGATTTTTTTTTCTCTCTTTAGCTTTAGAGGGATTCAGGCGAAGACCTGAAATGTAACTTTTTGAATTTAGAAAGTCAGGTGAGGGATGGTGATAAGTAGAATGTTAATTCTGTGGCCAGACAGACATTCCACAAACAACAGGCATCCTACTTACTTTCAGTTTGGGGGGATTTCATTTGATTTTTCAAAGGTATTACCATTGAACCATAACAAAACAAAGCAATGAAACTTATTAACCCTGTGTGTTATCATGTGAGACAACAGTTGGCCTGTTTCACGTTAAATTAGGAATAATTCACATAGAAATCTCTGTTATGGACAATTAAATGTATCATAGTAGGGCAACTGTCTGATACAATAAACTGCTACTTCGCAGCTGTCCCATGTCTAGACTGTTGTGATCACTGGTCCTTCTGACAGCCACTACCACAGAACATGCCTCTCCCTAGTTCCATCCGTGAAATTCAGTCAGATATTCACTTCAACCACATGATTGTGATAAAATAGACTTAACTAAGGAAACCACAGTTTTCTGAATTTGCATGCATGGATGGATTAACAGAAGCAATAGTGCAGTATTAGGGGCATTCTCCAACTTTGGACTGACTACCCTGGTTCTCATTTGATAAGAGCTGATCAAAACAAACAACAAGAAAGAAACCTTCCCTCACTTTGTCTGTCTCCTAGCCACTTAGGTCTGTGAGCTTCCCCCAAAGACAATTATCTTCAAAGAGAGAAGCAAGCATAGATGGAATAGGTAAAAATAATAATGAAGTTTTTAACTCTAGTCATGGGCTAAGTCACTCAGTCACCCATTAGGTCAGTGAATGTCTCTAAAATGGAAGACAACTCCACACACACAGCTTGCATTCAAGAAGTTTTCTATCTCATCTAAGAAATCCTGTGTTATATAAATACAACATTAAGTAGAACAATAAAATACTTTCTGCTCGAAAGGGTTCAGTTAAGTTCTTGCTTAAGAATCTTATGCCACTTCCTACTCCAGTCCTCAGCTTATTTTGTAATGACCTTCCAGGATACCCTGCTTATAACATTAGTAGTTCTCATTAGCAAAACAATGAGGTGTAAGGGCTGGGGATGCTGGTCTCTTGGTAGAGTGCTCACTTGGCATGAATGGACCTGGCTTTGACAACCAGCACTAAATAAACCAGGCGTGGTAGCACATATCTATGATCACAGTACCTGGAAAACAAGAAAGTAATCTTGCTTTAACTTTACTAATACCGAAGGGTACATTAGTTTTATAATCTCTAGCTAATTTAGAAAACTGTTGTAAGGGTCAAAAATACCCCTGACTCAAATAGTATGTAAGCACAAAGCAAAGAATGTTTTATTCTGCAGAAGTCCAGCATGTTGTGGTCTCCCATTACCAAGATAGAGAGACCACCAAGTGAACTCGAAGGCCTTATCTAAAGCACATTAGGCAATTCCTGGGTAGGGGACCTTTATCTTACTCCATATCTAGGGACATTACATTACCAGGGCATGGGGGCTGGAAACTGTTGCTGAGGAAGTAGCTGGGGAAGTCTAGAAACTGTTGCTGACCCATTGTCCTTGTCTTAGGCCAGGTGGCTGAGCAGCTTTTGATGGCAGGGCAGTTTCTGACTAGCTGCCTGAAAGCCATGTTTGTTTTTGTTTTTTTGTTTGTTTGTTTTTTGGTTTTTTTTGTTTTTTTGTTTTTTGTTTTTCTAGTAACTGACTTACCTGGGCTTGCCCAGTTCTTAGGCCTAGTCTCCTACACTGCCAATTTGAAGCCTGTCATGGAGTCAGCCTAGCCTTCTCAGTATTTCCAATTTGTGAATTGAATAGATAGCAGATATTATGATGCTGACTCCAGCAGACAATGTTTTCATGTATTCAGAAATGTTCCTGCACCCACGATCTAAACATCTTCCCAAATGTATGTCCCTAGACCTCACCTAGTAAGTTCAAAGCTAGCCTCTTGAATACATGAAACCCTGTATCAAAAAGATGATGTGTCAGGAAGGGAGTTATGTGAAAAAAAAATCAAAGATGAAAATAAACACTAAATTTGTCTTAGAAACTAACCCAAGACAGTAATTACAAAATTTTAAGAATATAACACAGAGCTGGAGAGATGGGTCAGTGGTTAAGAGCACTGACTGATCTTCTGAAGGTCCTGAGTTCTATTCCCAACAACCACATCATGGCTCACAACCATCTGTAGTGGAATCCGATGCCCTCTTCTGGTGTGTCTGAAGAGAGCTACAGTGTACTCCAAATCAATCATCAATCAATCAATCAATCTTAAAAAAAAAAAAAGAATGTAGCACATCTAACTGACTCCCCAAATCAATAACAGCAGTTCTCTGCTTGGCTATCCTTTTACTTACTATGCTTTCTGTTATCTGTGGTCCTGGAAAGTTTGAATGTATAAACGGAATTTTCCAGAAATAACTTATGAGATACTGTATTTTGTAATCTCAATGTGTTAAACTTTATTGTATATATGTGTGTGTATATGTATGTATGTATGTATGTATGTATGTGTGTATGTGATAAAGCATAGTCTAGGGGTGGATTAGTTCAGAACATACTTGCCTAATATGAAGTTTAATCCCCAACCCTATAGAACAATGCATGGATGAGCTCATTAGCACAGCATGTATGTTAATGAGCTAAGGACTTGCATATCATCTGTAAGATAATGGAATCTGGCCTGTGTCCTGGTTTAAAAAGGAGGCTGAATAAAACCAATCCTGGGTAAGAAAGGGGTATAACCCTTAAGCATGTCCAACACAGCCTTCTGGGGTGTTCCTGGTGACATTCCTCTAAGAGATTGTCCCTTTTCACATGCCATTGTTAAAACTAGTCTGTCTCCTGTCTCAGTGTTAGCACTCCACCCCCACCCCCAACAAAATTCTTGCTCCTCACCCATCCCCTCATCCCCAAGGAAGCTTTGGTGTGAGGGGGGCCCAGGCACCAGCACAACCTCTTTGGCCCAGTAACAACTCACACTCAGCACCCTGGGCTCAAGATTGGTGGCCATCACTCAGCATATCTTGTGCTCATTTTCCCATGATTCTTCAGCTGTCCTGAAGTGGCTTCTAGAAGAGAAACCATTTGGAACTACAGGGTCACCTGAATAGAGGTTAATTCTGTTTGAAAAGTGTTGCTGAACTGCCAAGTCGGACTTGAGGAAGAAACACATCAGAAACCTCTGTTAGCCATGCCTTCCTAGAATGTATGAAGTAAATGAACAAAACTGGGGTGGGGGTGGGAGATACCTCAAAGAAATGAAAAGTAAAAGCCATCACCTCCACCATTTCCACTTGAAATCAATGTTGCTTTGCTAGTTGATGGTCTCCATGAAGACTATAAAAGGTGATTAAATAGGAATATAATGCCAAGTGGCACAAGGCAATCCTGCATTACAAATGGCCAGGAATACTTCACATAAGAAATACTTCTCTTAGAAAATGATACAGAACAAAAATTTCAGGAGTATTTATTCCCATTATAAAACTTCAAAAAATGTATTATTTGTGTGTGAGAGAGACAGAGACAGAGAGACAGAGAGATAGAGACAGAGACAGAGCCAGACAGAGAAAGACAGAGAGAGAAAGAAACAGAGACAGTGCCATGGTGTGTGTGGTGAAGGTCAGAGGACAACTTTGTGAAGTTGGTTTTCTCCATCTACCTTTATGCAGCTCCAGGAATCAAACTCAGGTTACCAGGTTTGCTTAGCAAGGACCCTTACCAGCTGAGTCATCTTCCTAGCACTTGTTTTCAACATTAAATTCAAATTAAATACTTATTCAGAAAAGAAAAAACAAACAAGCAAATAGTATTTAGAGGTAGCAAAGATGGATAGTCAAGCAAAGGTGCTTGCAGTCAAAGCTGATGACATGGGTTCAATACCTGGGACCCACATGGTATGGGAGACCCTACTCTTGTACGTTGTTCAGAATCTGTCTGGCATGGGAGTAGTATATAGACCAAGTTGGCCTCCAACTCACAGAGATTCACCTGTCTGCCAAGTGCTGGGTTTAAAGGTATGTACCACTACTCTCAGCTTAAGTAAAGGTAATTTTAAAAACGTAATATTTAAAACTTCTTTAAATCAGAAGTTCTATGGCCTTGGGATGTAGCTCAGTTGGTAGAATGCTGAGCTAGTATTTTGAAACCTTGGATTTAGTTCTGATCATGTACAATCCAGGGACAACCGTACAGATCTGTATTCTAGAATTGGAGAGGCAGACCTAGGAGTTCAAGGTCATTCCTAAGGAGTTTGAGAACAATATGAGGTCTCTATCCATTTTTTTTTAATCTGAAATAAGATTTCTTTATGTAGCGTTCTCCTGGATAGCACTCTGTAAAACAGGCTGGCCTTAAACTCAGAAATCTATCTGCCTCTACCTCTGCCTTTGGAATGCTGGAATTGAAGGTGGGTACTATCACCACCTGACATTATGCCTTATTCTAAATTACTTTCATATTTGCATGCTCAGGAAAGATTCTGTCTCAATTTTTTTGGTTTATTTATTATTATATATAAGCACACTGTAGCTGTCTTCAGACACACCAGAAGAGGGTGTCAGATCTTAATACAGATGGTTGTGAGCCACCATGTGGTTGCTGGGATTTGAACTCAGGACTTTCGGAAGAGCAGTCAGTGCTCTTACCTGCTGAGCTATCTCTCCAGCCCCCTGTCTCAAAAATTTTAAATAAATTAATTAAATTAGAATTTCCATACTGTATGGAAGTTGCTGCCATTCAGCCCACAGGGATTTCTTACAAGTCCATTGAAAAATTAGTTAAAATACTGTGACAACACCAAAATCAATGCAGGTTTCTGGCTCCTCTGGAAACATCAGAACACTGAATCTCTCTGGCTTTTGGCTCCCTCACTGATTCGTGGGAGGCTACAGAGTTCAAACATGATCTCAGTGTTCACATCCTAATCTCCTAGGCTCTCTATTTGGAATCTCTGCATTACTTAGTGTGAGGGTTAATATTGATGGTAAACTTGATAGGACTTGGGACTGAGAGATGCCTGGGAGATTAGTAACACTTTCTGTGGGTCTCTGTGTGTGGATGTTTCCAGAGGCTGAAGGATTGTGAGGGCATACATTCCTTTGATAGGCTATTATTGATAAGTTATTTCACTGATAGGTGGTGTGCCTGGTTGGAGAAAGGCAGTCCTCGGGGGATGGGATTTTGAAGGTTGCATCTTGTCTTGTCCCCTGTTGTCATCCATTTCTGATTCCTTCTGTCATGCACCAAATAGCTATGCCCTACCCTGCCTATCTACCATGACAGGTCAAGATCAACTGAGCAAACCAACCATGACTCATACCTCCGGACCCATGAGTGAAAGAAAATACATCGTTTCTCCTTCTACATTGTGAGAATCAGGGCCACTGATAATATTCAGGCTTAAAAAAAATAATAAAAAGTAGGGGGTGGAGAAATGGACCAGTGGTTAAGAGCATTACTGCTATTCCAGAAGAGGTGGGTTCAATTCTCAGCACCTATGTGATGGCTCACAACCATTTATAAGTTCAGTTTCAGGGAATCAGAAACCCTCTGTGAGCACCGGGCACAAAAGTGGTGCACATACCAGCAGGTGAAACACCCATAGATATAACATAATAGTAATTATAAGTAAATAAACACAAAAGTCAAATGCAAAAACAAACTCAAATTTGAGAGGGTAAAAATAGTATGTCTACCTCATCTCTCAGGAAGCAGAATCTGAAAGATCACGAACTTGAGACCAGATTAGGCCACATAGTGACTCTCTGTCTCAAATAAACTTGAGAAGAAGTATCTCAGAGAATAGTAATCCTAATACCATGTAAAAGATCAGACATGAAGAGCAGAGTACAAAGGAGACAGGGACCAGAGAAACATGCCCTGAATAGGAGAAGAAGAAACACATTCTGTGGGTTACTGAGCACCCTGCTTCTGAGAGACCAGAAATCAAGTGTGGAAATCTAATGGTTCTCTGTCTCTAATGAATTAGAATGGTTATCAATTTTCTCTAGAATAGTTAGAATAGGTCAAGTGGTAGAACAGATGGTAAGGAAAATGCAAATTTTCAGAAGCTGTTATGTAGGCAGACTAACCTGGAACTCATGTAGCTCGATGAGATTTCAACTTGCCATCCTACTGCCTTCTCCTACTTAAAGCAGGCATGACTGGTATTTCCTACCACACCCAGCCTGCAGTGGTTTGCTAAGGGCAGTTCTGATGCAGCAACCTTCCTTTTACAGCTGTTAGCTCAGAAGTGGGAGAGAGTGAACCCCAGGGTAATCCTTTCCAAACCTACCTTTATCATTTGAAAAAATGCCTGGCTGGTTTCCCTTGTTTCAGAACACCAGGCATGGAAAAAGCCAGGTAGTGGAGTTTGAATACTTTTCTTGAAACGCTCTGACTTGCATTTCTCTATGGGGGACATAAATAACCCACCAAGGTAAAACAAGGATTCAACTGCCAACTTTCCAGAAAATGTTGACACAATAGCTTCTGAAAAACACATTGAAGTACGAATTCAAAAGTGAAGAGGACAGCTCTTTCTACCCTCTTTTGCAGCCCCTCTAGGACAATCTTAACTCAGGAAGCTATGCAGTAGAAACATGTGTGCCAAAGGCTACATTAGACATCTCATATTCATTTTTTTAAGGTGATGGTTCAAATATGACTCACCCAACTCTACTCTCCTTAGACTGGAAGAACTTATTTATTTCTTAAGGAAAATATTGTGTGTCACCTGATACAACCAGACAGGCTACCTAAGTATACCAAAAGAAAGTGTACTAAGATATTCAATGTAGAGTCCTTAAGATATTCAATGTATAGAGGCCCTTATATAGCTTAACAAGTGTATGGATTACAGAGTGTGTTACACATAGCCATGGAATACTCCACATAGGGAGGAGTCTGTTTTTTCTCAAAATAGCATGCAAATTCCCAGAGGTGCTTTTCTACTCAAAGAACTAATGGATGTATAATAAAGTAAATGTTTTATAAGTTTCTTTACAAAAGAGAGAAGGCAAATAAAGTAAGTGGCAATGGTTTCTATGATAGGCCACCAAGCGACAGCAAAAACTTGACTGAAAACTTCTCCAATGCTCAATGGAGAATTCTTGGGCACTGTGTATGTTGGCTAGGTTGCCATCTTCAGAGGACTGTTCTTTGTGAATCTCTCCTACACGGACCTCAGTCAGCCTATTGCTAAGGCAGAGCTTCCAAAAACACTATCCCATCTCCCAGTATCTTCTTTTACTCTTTCTAACTTTGTGCCCACACACAGAGAAAAGGACACATTTTTAAAGAGTCTAAAAATATATGCCATCCCTACATTTGCCTCTGAGGCAGTTGGGCAGTTTGTGCTGTCGAGCGCTCTCGTACATAAACCATCACCCAGATGTTCATTCTCTAATTAAATAGTTTGAATCGACATCTGTATGATTTCTGCCAAGTTTATTAAATGGGATTTTTTTATATTGTACGTCCATGTTGGGTACTGTAGAGAAAATACACTTTTTTTTTTTTTTTAAATGTAAGGCTGACTATATGTTTTGAACAGGAAGATTCCTAACTTGTTTGCTTCAAAGAGGAGTGCAAACCTTTGGAAGACGAGTACCTTTTAGAAACCGCAAAGTCGGGGGAAGAGAAAGAACTACAACTATTAAAATGCACACACACTGCTGGCTGGCACTGTTGTGACAGCCGCAGTATCGGCGTCAGTCAATTATCTTCACAAATGCCTCTTGTGCTAATGAGCACTCACAAAAATCAGCAGACTTTTCTGGCAAGGAGAAAAGATCAGTTTCATTGCTTGCAGAACTAATTCAGGGTACAAAAGTGAAGGCTTTGCCATCTCTGTCTCTTTTACTGCTCCTTTTGTGAAGGCTTTTGATGTGCGCTGAAGAGCTGGGCCTGTTTGGGCCCTCCATCTCCAGTTCATTGCCTGTCATTAACATACATATCCATAATAAAAGTTCGCTAAGTCACGAACAGCTGTCCAGAAAGGAGTTTGAGAAGGAAGGGAGAAAAAAGGACCTATGCCTTCTCAAAATGCTGACAATACTATTTAGCCCCCTTTTGGCAATGATATACCTAACATTTTAAAGCCGCCTTTCACTCCAAATGGAAGGAAGTATAATACAACATTCAAACACATAGTGGTTTCATTTTGAAACAGTCATTTGCTGTATTCAGAGGGAAAACGTCTATAGTTACCAGATGCAAAGAAAATCCATCATTCATGATACATACGTGTAGGTTGGACACACACACACTTTACATTGTTTTTGCAGAACACTAAATAACCTCGAATCTTCCACTTAGCCCAGAGAAAAACCCCCTACAGCAGATGCTCGAGAGTGGTTTCATGCCCATTGCTTTCTGCAGTCTATGAGACTGACAGTTACCTATGGTTAATTTGTTATCAATGGAGTCTATGTTAGCAAAAGAAAATATCATCCAAATTGTACCATAAAACTTTTTTTATGATTAAATAATTTCTGTCTAGATACCCTGATGAAAATTCCTGTTATTAAAAAAACAAAACCAAAAACCAAAAACCAAAAACCAAACAACCTTCTTAGAAATGTGTAGCCATGGCTTTGAAATGGAGAACTTGTTTTTACACATTTTCAAGTCCCATGAGCCTTTTAAGACAGCTGCTTAATTAAATGACTGCCATTATGTTCCTGGTTAAATTTTTCTAAAGGCAAGAAGGAAACAGTTTTTCTTAAGAAGAGCCCTGAGGGCAAGAAATAGACTTTAAATTAATGATGAGGAAAGGGCGCCTTCCTTATTACTTGAACCGGGGCTCAGTTTTATCAAGCTCCAAAAGACAGCACGGGACAGATACATATCCTTTAGCTACCAACCCAGGGAGTTCATGACCTGAGGCCGTCTACAGGGGCACTGCACCCTACACTTTTTCCCATCTTGAGTTTGAAACTTAGGGTCGGCAGATCTGTCAATTAAAGGTTTACCTTCATTTACATTAAGGGCATTTCTCTCTCTCTCTCTCTCTCTCTCTCTCTCTCTCTCTCTCTCTCTCTCTCTCTCTCTCTCTCCCCTTTTAATCTCTCACTTCCTTTCTTGCCGATTCCTTCCTTTCTTCTTCCTAAATCAGAATCACGTTGCAAAGAAGAACCAACAGCCCTCCATTCTGTGAAGATTTTAGTCCTGTAAAGACCCTCCCACCATGCCAAAACAGCTTGTGCCATATAAAACCAAGACTTTAATCCCACTTGTTGCTCTCCCCGCCCTTCTCTCTCCACTCTCCTCCCACCCCCCACTCCGGAGTCTCTTTACAGCCGCATCTCTCCCAGATCAGTCGCTAAAAATCTTTAACTCTGCCTATTTTGATCTGAAAATTAAATCTTATTTATTATGCATCCTGTTTGTTGTCCTTGGAGAACCCCAGCATTCATTTCAAGGGGTCCAGAATGACTTCTTAAACACATTTCTCTCTTTGCTGCAATTAAACAAAGTGGGGCTGTGATTAGCCCTCCGTAGGGGGGAAAGAAAAAGACACCGTTGAATCAAAACGAGGGGACCTGGCTGGGCATTATTTCCTCACAATGCCGGAGTTTATTGCTGAAACCTGCTTATCCCCCAGCTCTGCACTCCATGGGAACTTCAGTCAGGTGGAAAGTGATTTTCTTCTCTGCAGCTTGAAGTATCGTTAAGACCCCGCTGAAGGTCCTAAAGCTGTTCCTAGTAACTGAGACATTTAGGATAATCTTTGTGGAGTTTTTCAGGAGCTTCTGCCTTTTGCTGCTCTCAGGAGAAGAGTTAATAAGCTTTCACTGATTCTTTTTATTTTTATTTATTTATATTTTAAAAAAAATCTAAGTCAAAAAGCGCCTGTTTAAGTACCACCTCCCTCTAGCTCTTGGGAATCCACTCAAGAGGGCTTTGCTTGGCTCTGTGTTCATGACACATAATGAAAACAATTTTACGCTGTGGAGGGAAGTATTGGGCAATTACTGATGTAACAGCCACCTGCAGTAGCGAGCCCTGGCTGAAGCATCGTGTGGTTCATGAATATTTGATGGTGTGATGTTATTTTGAATGGCTGGGGCAGGTGAAGGGGGCCGAGGGTGTAATAAGCGACTCTGCTGGAGGCTGTGTCCCTACTCTGTTTCCCTGCAGGGCCCACAGTGTAACACCAAGAAGCATCCTGACCCCGCTTGGATGGAGGCAAGGGCCGCTAAGGCTGAGGCAAGATGCTATGACAAGTCACGGTGGGCACTCTTTACAATCCCTTGTCTGCCGATTTTACACACGTTGTCCAGCGTGAAAAGCCACCGCATCAATCTTGTCCGATTTAATTTGATAAATTAAGTGTGGATAAGGATTAAATGAGAATTTTGTAATGGAGAAAACTTGTCTTTGCTCTTTAATTCAGTTGTAAGAGGGAAACCCTATAAAATATAAAGCAATGCCAGAGAGAAAGAGCTCACTCTAGTAGCATTACACACAGAGATGCTAAGTTAGAGTACTCCTTGCTTCCTGGTGTTTCTGTAGAAAACACTCACCCTGTATTCAAGCATATCTACCACCATGCGCACATACAACGGAAGGCCTAGAAACACTAGAAGCAAACGGAATTCAACATGCTTCCCGCAGTGAAATGTACCTATTGAAAATTGTTCATGAATAGGTAGACTATTTTGAGTATCATTTCATTTTTCAAGTGTTGTTTTCCAAACATGAAATGTCAAGATTTAAATGAGTCTCGTAGCTCTAACAATACATTTCTGCCACCTCAGACTTAGTGAGTCCTCCTTCTTGTCATGTTTAAGGTATCAGACTCAAAATTCATGTTGTGTATAACCACAATGAAAACGTGATACAAATTATTCTGTATGACAGATATTTCTATAGTCTGGGACAGTCTGAACAAACAGTAGGTAGGTATTTGGACAATTTGATAGAAATTCAAGACAATTCCTTGTGAGTTTGTTAAAATTTGTTCTAAACTTTGTGTGTGGTGTGTGTTGGGAATGGTGGAGTTCAGGCCGAATGGCTTTCTAGAGAGAACATGCTTAGTATAGGATACAAAAGATTTGTAGAATCCATGGACACAAACTGACATATAGAACAGAAATTCTAGACAGTCATAGGAGAAAAATGTCGCTTGCTCCATATCCTGAGAAAATGTGGTGAACAGAAGAATTGCCAGGGTGACAATCAGAAGATTCTGGAAGGTTCCCTCTAATGTTTTCTAAGTGGTAATTTCATAGATATGCTCATAACATTTCATAACATTAATTTAGCACTTGTACCAGAATAAAATAATGTGGTGATATATTAAAACTTCCACTTTCACGTTTGCCTTTCATTCCACTAGTGAAGTTGTACTGCCCAAGTCATTGGCAATCCCATTTACACTTTAAAAATTACAAAATCAAAATGACAATGAATGTTTATACAGCATGGGTAGGAGTTGCTTCCTCAGAGGACAGTACATTACCTGAATTTTCATATTGTTTAGTATTGGCATTGGCGTTGGAGAATTACCTCAGCTTGTTAAAATATTCCATCCCTTGTCATCTACATGTCAAGAATGAGGGCAGCTTTCTAAAATATTGATACTTTTCATTAACCAAGAGGAAATGATGACATCAGACGATCTTGATAAATCATGTCATGGTAATCTACCTCTTTCTGTGCACAGGTTGAATACAAGAGGAGCACACTAAAATATTAGTGCTAATACACTAATAATATTAATAGAAATTTACATGTATTCGAGAAGCCCCAAAATATTTAATTTTGACTCACTATATACTTTTCTGTTTCATAATATATGTTAAAGGTAGCCTGATTAGCAATTTTGTAAAGATCAAATTATTAACATGCAGTAAATTTCAGATTCATATAATTGAATTTTTACCTTAAGAGATGTTAAACTCTGTATGTAAATGACATTATTGAAAAGCCTGTCTTCTGGGAGAAAATTGCTGTTTGACAATTCTATAGAATATTTAAGAAAGGCAATTACACCACTCTAGTAGTTAAAGATGCGGGTGTTGAATAAAGTCTCTGTTTTTGATTTTGCAGAAAACTCTGAGGAGGGAAAGAATGGAGACCTGGAGACCTGACTTCATAGCCAAATCTCTATCCTTAGCACCTCTGTTATATCCCCTGCTTCTCTGAGTGATAACGCTGTGATGACCAGAGGGGACACTCAGCCAGTACCCCAGCACAAAGAACGAGAGAGAACAGATGCCAATGTAAGATCCACAGTAGCATTGCTACTTTCAAATCATCCTGAGGAAAAGCTCCAACAAACAAACCTAGGGTCATTAAAAACAAAACACGGTCCTTATTGTAAAAGACTACAGAAAAAACGTTTGTTTTGACTGAAGCAGTTTAACAGAAATACTTAACTCAGATATTCCTGAAGCCCAAGGAATACTCTAGAAGAAAGAATTACAGATTTATTTTTTAAAGTAAATATATTATTATATTCAACTTTGTTTTCAATTTTTATTTGAATCTTTATTTGGTGTCTGCTTATGTAATTAGAGATCAGAAGTTAACAGGTCTTTCTTCCTTTCTTTCTTTCTTTCTTTCTTTCTTTCTTTCTTTCTTTCTTTCTTTCTTTCTTTCTTTCTTTCTTTCTTTCTTCCTTCCTTCCTTCCTTCCTTCCTTTCTTTCTTTCTTTCTTTCTTTCTTTCTTTCTTTCTTTCTTTCTTTCTTTTGTTCATTTGTATGTTTTTGTTTTATTCTGTTCTTGTTTTTGTTGTTGTTTTAAGGCAGAGTCTGAATAAATATCCCTGTCTGTCTTGGAACTCACTATGTAGACCAGGCTGGCATGGAACTCACCTCACAGAGATCTACTGCCTGTGTCTCTCTAGTGCTGGGATAAAAGGCATGTGACATTATGCCTAACTTCTATCTTATTTTCTGAGGCAGGGTATCTCACTGAATCTAAAGCTCACAAAATGGCTGGCCAGGAAGCCTACAGGGGGCTGCTGCCTCTGCTTCTTCAGCCCTGGGATTATATACAGATGCCACCACGCCTGAAATTGTATGTGGAATCCAAACTCATGCTTGCATGGTAAACACCAACAGAATCATCTCCTACTCTTATGTTTCCTCACACTAGGAGATGTTGAAGCTGGGCATGCTGATTATCATATCTTTAACCCCCGCACTAGAGAGGCAGAGGCAGGAAGGTCTCAGTGAATCTGAGGGCTAGCTTGGACGTCATAGAAAGTACCAAGACACGCCAAAGCTGCATAGAGAGACACTGTCTCAAAATAAATAAACTATTATGTAAAAGAAACATTGAGCTTAGGCAACCTTTAAATGACTTTATTTTGTTAGAATAATACGGGATTTTTTTTGTTTGTTTTTTTGGTGAATTCTAATAAGCTTTTTGAAAGATGTGAATATCCACACCTGTATAAACACACACACACATACACACACACACACACACACACAGAGAGAGAGAGAGAGAGAGAGAGAGAGAGAGAGAGAGAGAGAGAGAGGCTAGCATTATCAGAATAGTTGCTGTATGGAACACTGAGTCCTTTAGATCAGCAGCAGCAGCTACAGGCTAGCTCTCGCTTTCTCTGTATTTGAGCATTCCTTAAAGTTTGTGCAGATTTTTTTTTTTTTTTTTTTTTGGTACTGAATGAGCAACAGAAGTGATCAGAACACAGACCAATACAAGTTAAACCTGCAGAAATACTAAAAAGAGCACAGAGATTTCAGCTGCTGAGCTCTTTATTCTCCTTTGGTCTTTCCTGGGGTTTGGAGCAGTAAAAGAAAGAGCAGATGTCAGAATCATGATTTTTAAATCCCCTGGTTTTTTTTTTTTTCTTTTTAAAAACCTGTCTAAGAACACAGTAAGCAAGTCATACCATTTTTTCTTCTTACTTCTGAAAAGATATCCAAACAATCATGTTTTGCCCTCAATTAGAGAGAGAGAGAGAGAGAGAGAGAGAGAGAGAGACATGGAGACAGAGACAGAGGATGGCTCCACCTTTAAAGGCTAGGCTCCCAACCAAAAAAAAATTTTATATATATATATATATATATATATATATATATATATAAATTATGTATCTCTATGTAGAGAAACACAAGTACATTTGCTTCCTTGGAGATGGAGTTACCAGCATTATGGGTGGCCTGTGCTGGGCACTGGGAAATGCCAGCCCTCTGGAGGAGGAGCTAAGTGCTTTTAACCAATGGGCATCTTCCTAGCTGCTACCATCCCACCTGTTTGTTTGTTTGTTTGTTTAAGGTAGCAATTAACTAAATAGCCCAGGCTAGCTTTTGGACTTACAGATCTTCCTGCTGCTATTGCCCGAGCACTTGGAGTAACAGCATGCACCACCAAGCCAGGCTTTTATCCTTTATTTTGCTAAACATCTTTTGATACTTTTGTTTTGCATCATCCACTGAGTAACACAAGTCCCATTCTTTCTATTCACATTTCTTCTGTGTCTCCAGTCTCTGCCCTCTCCAGTGCATACTGCTTAGGCCCTAATTGAAGGGGCTGAATTTCTATCAACTTATATAAAAAACTCTTCTATCTGCTGAGCTCTTTATTTTTCTTTGGTCTTTCCTGGGGTTTGGAACAGTAAAAGAAAAAGCAGGTGTCAGAATCTCGATTTTTAAATCTCCAGTTTTTGTGACTGTTTACTGCCTGAAATTATCACCAGGTAAGGGCAGGAAGTGAAGGGGTGGGAAAACATGTGGCTCATGGGGTGAATAGCCCAAAATCCTTTTGAAGCTTATAGGTCTTAGAGTTCCACCAGTACTCTCTTCCTGAGACTTGTTGCTGAATGAAGAAACAAGCCATGGGAATGTAGACAGAATGGTGAGCACTTTACCTCCCCATGAATGGATGCCCCATCTGAGAAACTCTCTGGCAGAAAAGCCGAGCTTCCATAGCACTTCACAAGGGAAACTGGCTTTCATCTCAAGGAGAAAGCATGTTGGTTATGATTTCTCCTTTGAAGTCCAATTTCTCCCAAACAAGACTTCAGGAATTAGCGTGTAGGTGTCATGAAGTTTTTATTAACTTGTATAGACCAATTGGACCCTAGGAATCACCCTAAATCATTTTAGGACACAGCAGCTGCACCAGTTTATGCAAATAACATTCTTAACACAACTCTAAAATTCTGGAACATTCTATAGTTTTTCGTGTGGGTGGGGGGGAATGCAAATCCTGTTTTACTGAATTCATCTTTCCCTACCTTACTATATTACTTGATGTTCAACAGCCAATTGTTCTGTTTCTGTCCGCAAACATGTGACATTGTTTCTGCTTTAGGTCCCTGTGCTTGTTCCCTTACAGGAGCACACTCTTCCCAAGTTCTTTTGGCTGACATCACCACTTTATTCATGCTGAAGACTGAAATCACTCTACATGGGGAGGATGGCCCACAGTTGTTCCTCAGTTGCCACAGGCACTTCCTTCTTTCTTTTCTTTCTTTCATAGTAATGAAATTACTACCTGAAACCATCTATCTTTTTAATACAGTCTTTCCCCTCCGCCCCACTTGTCTGCTGCCAAGAGTTTAGAAGAATATCTAACTCATACTAGGTATGTAAAAGTATTTGCTAAGTGTACATTAATGAATGACTAGACCCAGTGAAGTCAAATGATACTGTGTTACCTTACACCTAATTTAAACTTTCCAAGATGTGCTCACTTGTCTCATTTATCTTTATCATTTATTGCTATCACTTGCCTGTTAGTTCTACAAAGGCCACCAGGCTCATAGGAAGCCCCATGAGAACTGAAGTTCCAAAATGTCAGTGAATGATGTTTGGCATAGGAATGCTGAAAATGGAGTTAGAGACTCCCTCCTTCACAGTCATTCTTTCTACCACCTCAGGAGAAATGACTGACCCAGAAAGGAAGTAACTGTAAAGTCAATTTTACCCCTGTCATAAGTAAATCAAATGCAAAATCTTCCACAATTTTCACTAGAGAAGTACAACTATATTTTTAGATAGATATACAGATAGATGATAGATGCGCAGACTTGTATTTTAGTTTGTAATTAAGTCAAACTGACTTCACAGATATGCTCCAATAAACAGCTAAATGTACGTTTGCTGAGTAAATTATTTGTGGATTCTCAGTTGAATTAGGTAGAATTTATTTTTTTTTAAAGAGACATCATAGCAGTGTTGCTCTAGTAAAACAGAATATTTGTAGAATATCAGCCACAAATTACTTCGTTTCTGGTATTATAAAAATTTATCAAATTTAAGTCCCAAGGTTTCAAGGGCAGTACATGTTTATAGTAAATACTGATGTAGATACCTATAGCTAAAAAGATTTCCATCATTTAACTCTCTTATTCCATAAAACAATGATGCAGATGCTGAAGTGGTAAAGAAACTTATCCAGGCCAACACCAAGTTGGTGGTTAAACAGAGAGCTTCAAAGCTAGAAATATGGTTTAGCAGCTAAGAGCACTCTCTGCTCTTCCAGGGGGTCCTCATTTTGGTTCCCAGCACCCATGGCAGGCAACTTACAGTTCCAATGCTTCTGATGCTTCTGGCCTCCAAGGGTACTTGTACTCAACATGCATGCGCGCGCGCACACACACACACACACACACACACACACACACACACACACACCCCTATACACCTACACATAATATTGAAAAAAGAAGTGAGTTTCTCTCTCCGATATTTTTGCTTCCATGCCAGTGTACTTATGTGAACAAGATTGCATTTCTGACACTTTAATCAAAATAATCTGGAAACCACTATCCCCAAATAATGAAGCTTTTCTCTCTAATATAAATAGAACTACTTGATTTCTTTGAAAAAAAAATGATAGTTCACTTGTATTTTAAAACAAGTTTATTTAAATGTTTCCTGAGGGTGTGGGGGGTAGGGGGTGTGGGGGTGTGGGGGTATGAGGAGGTAGGGGATGGGGGGTGCATGTGAGTGCAGTGCCCAAGGAAGTTAGGCAAGAAATCATCACATTCCCTGGAGCTTGAATTGTAGGAAGTTCTGAGACAATTGACATGGGTATTGGGAACTGAATTCAGGTTCCGTGGAAAAGCACTGTGTATTCTTAGTCCCTGAGCTATCTCTCCAGCCCTTTGTGTGTGTGTGTGTGTGTGTGTGTGTGTGTGTGTGTGTATCTGTGTGTGTGTGTGTTCGTGAGTGTCTAAGTAAGACAGATACATATAGGTGCCTGCAGAGGTCAGGGGAGGGTGTTGGTTCCCTTGAGCTGGCATTACAGGCAGTTGTGAGATGATGAGACTTGGGTCCCCTGGAAGAGCAGCAAGGTCTCCTAACCAATGAGGCATTTCTTCAGCCTAGAGGATCACTTCTTAATGATAAACAATTATGTCTACTTGTATTTCTCAAAACGGTGTTAAATGGAAGAGCACAAATCCCAATTTGTGTTGGAAAAGTATGCAGGAGGAGAAACAGGTTTGTGTCAGTCACTTCAACAATGTATCATCCTGTTCCTCCCCTGGAAAAAAACTGGCCATTTCTGTGAATGGTCCTGATGTCAAAAAATTCCATCTTTGCTACATTTGTACCACGCAAGCTTTAAAAATAATAGTATACAAAAGAAAGAAACAAGATATGTTCAAGAATGGATAGGGGTTGATACTGCTGTGAGCATACTTATATGTTGGAAGAGTTTAGGGAAAGAGACAGAGGGATATTTTTGTTGTTGTTATAAATTAAGTTACTTCTAAGTGCTTTATTGGAAGCTAGTGCTTCCACAGAGCTAACGATGTGGATATACAATAAAGAAACCCTAGAAAAACTGTGCTTTTTCTCATCTCATCCCCTCAGCCAATGTGAACACAAATGCCCACCAAGTGATCCTTGTGATTAGGAAATGGCAAACATTTAATTCTGTAATGAAGCAGACGCTGTTGGTGGATATATGTTCCTATGTAGCGCACTGATTTTCTGTTAAGCCAATCTGTGGTGTTTTAACCTAACATACTAGTAAATCACAAAAAAAATCATTATTTTTGTATATATAAGTATATATGTACATATATACATATAATGTATTACTAATATACATATTAGAAATAGTATATATACATATATATGTATATATGTATATATATATATGTATATATGTATATATATATATATATACACATTATTATATATATAAGATAAAAGATGGAAGATGTTGAGGTGATCTTCCTTACATTGTATTAAGGTGTGTCTCAGTACTTTCAATTGTTAATTCTGTACCAGCAGAGAACTAAGTGCTGGCAGGATTCTGGTATTGTCATTTCTATGATCCATAGCCAGCTTCTGATTTGTATGTTTGTCCTTCCCCACCTGTCCAAAACAGGAAGGTCAGGCATTCCTCAGTGCTTTAAGCAACCTAAGAGGTGTTCTGGTGTTTTCTTACTACTGATAGGTTATAATGAAGATCTGACGGTCAATAGCTGGGGGAGGAAGTATGGGGGAAGAACTTCTTGATAGGACAGAGAGAAAGGAAGGATAAAAGCAGAGGTGGGAGCATTGAAGAGGACATGGAAGGAAACAGAAGGGAGACCAGAGAGGAGCAGAGGTAGATAAAGAGCTACCATGTGGCAGGGTGGGGGTGGGGAGGGGTGGGGGATGGGTGGCATGGAAGGAAGTCAGATTAAGTAGATGAGCCAGCAGAGAGACTTAGCAAAAGGTCTACAGTTTTAAACATAAGGGCCTATCACAAGAAATATAAAGGTATTCACTCAAGGACATTTAAGCTGTCTGTTGTCAGACTCTTGCAGAATCTGTGTGACCAGATAAATAGGTCAGTTGGAGAGGACAACAGCATTTATTGAGTTTTCTCCTATCTGTGGTTTGGCAAGCAGAGAGCAAGTCAGAAGCATAGCGATTGCTGACAAAATGTTTACAATGAAAGCTTATATTATACACTGAGGGGCTATTGCTTTACATGGTTTGGGAAAAACCAGTTCATATGCCAGGCAGTTGTTCAGCACTGACCTGTACCTCCAGCCCCCAAATCATCGAACTCTGCTCTGCTTATCACAAAAAATTAAGTGCAAAAAAATCATAGCATAACACTAAGAATAAAGGCTTTATAATCAAAACAAACCCAATGTCACCTGATTCTCAGTCAACATTCACATATTATATGATACTAGGCATATGAATGAAATTTTCTATGAAACCTAATACAATGTATTCCAGAAATGTATTGTTAAAAAGGCTGACCCAGAGGGCCAGGAGAATGAATAGAAATCTGAAGCTGCTGGGGGTAAGGGGAGGGAGAATCTCTAGAAAGTCCCCAGGACCTGAGATATGGGAGGCTTGCAGGAGTCAACTTGAAGAGGCTACCTGCTATAGCCAGGAAGGATTCCCAGTGGAGGGATACAAACACCAGCCCACCCACAAAACTCTGGACCCCAAATTTTTCCTGTCTAAAAGAAATGCAGGAATGGAGCAGAAACTGAATGAAAGGCCAACCAATAACCAGCCCAACTTGAGATCCATCCTATGGGCAAGCACCTCCTTGATATTATTAATGATATTCTTTTATGCTTGCATACAGGAGACTAGCATAACTGTCCTCTGAGAGGCTCTACCGAGCAGCAGACTGAAACATGCAGATACTTACAGCCATAGATGGAGGTTGGGGACATTTATAGAAGAGTTGAGGGAAGGATTGAAGGACCTGATGGAGATGGGAGCCCCACAGGGAGACCAACAGAGTCAACAAACCTGGACCCCCGGGGGCTCTCAGAGTCTGAGCCACCAAACAAATGACATACACAGGCTGGAACATGGGCCCCCGCATATGTGTAGCAGACAGGCAGCTTAATCTTCATGGCTGCCTTGTCTGGTCTCAGTGGGAGAGGATGAGAGGATGTGCCCAATCTGGCAGAGACTTGATGTCCCAGGGTTGGCAGGATACCCAGGGAAGGACCCATCCTCTCAGAAGAGAAGGGGATGGGGAGGGGAAGGGAAGACTCTGTGAGGGAGAGAGACTGGGAGGGGGAGCAGTCTTTGGGATGTAAAAAACAGTGAATATATATATATATATATATATATATATATATATATATATATATATATACATACACATATATATACACACACACACACATTTATGACTTTTAACATGCATGTAAGTCCCAAGAAATCTATGAAGTTACTGTAATTAGACCAAATATCTGTCTTTAGAATAACTTATGTAAAGGTGAGTTTGATAAGAGACATAAAAGGTCAGTAGTGTTATAAAAGCTGCACAAGAGTGATAGTTACTGAGGAGAGCATAGAATAGGCACAAAAACTATACTGTAAGAAAATTCAAGGCTGATTATTTGAAATAGCAAAACAAAGATTACTTACTATCTAGTAGTAGTAGTAGTAGTAGTAGTAGTAGTAGTAGTAGTAGTAGTTTTGGTGAGACAGGGTATCAGGTAGCACAGGCTGGCTTTCAACTTTCTATGTAGCCAAGGATGACCTTGAATTCCTGTTCTTCCTGCCTACATTTCCAAAATGCTGAGATTACAGGCATGGACCACCACTGCTGTCTTAAGTTCTATAAAATAGCACTAGACGAGGACTCTAAATAAATGAAGGCACACAGCATGCTGAAGAACTGGAGGACTGAGTAGTATAAATATATCAGTTCTCTAACCAATGTCCCTCTGATCACTATCCTAGCAAGTGTGTGTGCTGTCTGTGTGTCATTTGAAACTTCTAATTCATAAACATATATAAAATATAAAGGGTTAAACATTAAGTGCAATTCTGAAGAAGCCCATAACTTGAGAACATAAACTGCCCTATTTAATAATGGCTAATGGATTGGTATTGGTGTGCAAGAGTAGAAAATGAATCAGTGGGACAAATTAGAATTCAGAAATGGATCAGAACACACAGTGACACCTGACGTCTGACAGAGCTGACACTGCAGTGCAGTGGAGAAAGATAACAATTATTTTTTTTCAATAAATGGTACAGGGTCAATTGGATATCCATTTGGAAACAAATAAATGGTGAACCTTTTGTCTCACACCATCTACAAAATTCAATTCTAGTTGAATTGTAGATTTAAATGTGAAAGGTAAAAAAAATTAAAGCTTTTAGGAGAAAACTTAGGAGCATGTGTCGTGACCTTGGAATAAGCAAGATTTTGTAAAAGGGTAAAAGATACCATGAACCATAAAAGAAATAAAAAGATAAATTAGATTACATTAAAATTAAGAACTCTATTCATCAAAAGACACCATTTATAGGATAGGAAGAGACAAGTCATGGAATAGAAAAAATAACTTACAATTCTTACTTCTAGACAAAAAAAAATTATATGCATAACATACCATACTGTATGCAATGATAATTAAAATGAACAAGTCACTGCCTGGGTGGTGGCACACACCTGGAGGAAAGGCATGAAATCGAGGCCAGCCTGAGACTTTGACTAAAGTAGAAGAAGGAAGAGGAGGAGGAGGAGGAGGAGGAGGAGGAGGAGGAGGAAGAGGAGGAAGAGGAGGAGGAGAAGAAAGGGCACAATCCAACTTTAAAAAATGGATAAGACTGAATGACACTAGGTAACTCTGGCCATGGGGAAACAGGGAACTATACAAATATTCTTCAGAGAAACACTGCTATGCAGCCACTATGATGGCTGCCTTTGTAATACAGGCAATTTCAAGTGTAGGTGACATGCAGACCAATCATAAACAACCCATAAGCCTCTGGAGGAAGTGTGAACTCATTTGTCACTCTAACTCCCCTGGCAGTGTCAACTAAGCTTCATGTATACATTTATACAAGAGCTTAACTAATCCTTTGTCTTTCTACTAAATTGGTGGATGCTTATGCCCACCAGCATGCTCTGAAAAGGACACATTGAAACATGTCATGTCTATAGACTCAAGTGTGTAGTTCCATGCCTTCACAGAAGCAAAACTTTGACTAGTTCCTATAATGCTGACCTAGTCTGAAAAAACAAATCCGTAACAGCTATCTAAAGACAGTCTGCCCTTTGCAGATAGGATGAGTGTCCCCACTATAGTTAGATGAATTAATTAATGCAACCTTGAAATTCTGTGTCCTAGTTAGGGTTACTATTGTCATGATGAAACATAAAAAACAAGCTGAGGAGGAAAGGACTTATTTGGCTTATGCTTTCACATTTCAGTTCATCACTAAAGGAAGTCAGCAGGGCATGATCTCAAACAAGGCAGGATCCTGGAGACAGGAGCTGATGCAGAGGGCATGGAGGAGTGTTGCTTACTGGTTTGTCCAGCCTGTTTTCTTAGAGAACCCAGGATCCCCAGCCCTGGGATGGCCCCACCCACAATGGCCTGGGTCCTCCTCCACAGATCACTAAGAAAATGGTCTATAGGCATATCTATGGAGGCATCTTCTCAACCAAGGCTCCCACTTTTCTGATGATCCCAGTCTGTTTCAAGTTGACATAAAACTAGCCAGCACAATCTGGTTTTTGTTTTGTTTTGTTTTGTTTGTTTTGTTTTGTTTTGTTTTTCCTTTCAAATGAATTGCTTGTCATTTGTTTATTTTATGTTTTGCTTTTGAGTCATCTGAAATCTAAGTCTTCTGTGCTATTTTGCAAATAAACTTACAAGTATGCAAGACTTCTTAAAGACAATTTTAAAGTGGTAATTATTCCCACAGTTATATATCCAACACAATGAGTACATATGCAGATATGCACAGGACTGTTCACTGGAGATCAAGTGTACATGCATCATGCAGAGACTGTCTTGCCGAGAGCTCAATGCATACATGAGTATGGTAGTCTGCTGATTCTGTGCAATGTTCTATAGGCTTGTCTATAGCCCAATCTGTACTGCCACAAGTGTCCCAGTGCCCCATAGCATCCATCCAGCTGGTAATAAGCTGAAATCAATCTGGCTCCTGCAGAGAACAGAGCTGGGTATGGAAGAAAAATAAGTTTTTAAGAGTCCCAAACAAATAGCTCATCCAGAAAGATATTTTTGGTGGTGGAAAGCTTGGGGATGTGGATGGTAGTAGTGTGAAATGGACAGAAAGAACAGGTAATCAAATTGCTGTGATAGTAATAAGACACTTGAGCCTATAGTAAGAGGGAGGCAGAGGAGAGTCAACCTCTTTAGACAAGGCTCTCATCTTCCTTGGATTGATGAGTAATACACTTTCAGCTGCACTCTTGCCTTCTCTAATCTGCCTCATGATTAAATTGAATAGCTAGGTACATGTCTTAAATATTTCACATATACAAAGTCCTTCAATGATGGAAGTGAATAGCTGAAGGAGGTCGTACAACTGAAGGTTTATGGAGCTAGGATGTTTTACTATGAATGACTCATCCAGTGACATTCAGTATTAAATGATCCATAAGCATTAAGATGTGGGCCTGGAGAAATTGCTTAGTAGTTAAGAGTGTTCATTGCTCTTCCAGAGGACTTGAATTTAGTTCTCAGCATCCACATCAGGTGGTCCACAAACACTGGTAACTTAAGAAAAGGGATATGAAACCTTTTTCTGGTCTACACAGGCACCCACAGGCATATAGCATACACACACACACACACACACACACACACACACATGCATGCACACGCACACACATACAAATTTAAGATAATAATAATGAATTAATCTTTAAAATATTATGATGTAGTACCTATATTAAAAAGAGCTATTAATATATTCAAAAGACGCAAAATCACCATATATAACAGGGTTATATTAGAGGCAGAGCATGGTGGTGCACGCTTTCAATCTCATGCAAATGAGTTTCAGGAATTATGAAATTCTTGTGCAAATGGATGTTATCTGGAGGATATTATCCTTAATGAGGTAACCCAATCACAAAAGAAATCACTAGATATGCACTCACTGATAAGTGGATATTAGCCGAGAAACTTAGAATAACCAAGATACAATTTGCAAAACACAAGAAAATCAAGGCATCAGTTCTCTTGCTTTCCATGAAGAAGTATTAGGATTGGACTCAAGGCTTCATTCACCATGCTAAGTGAACAGTCTTCCAGCTGATCTACATATCCAGACCCTCATCATCCAAAAGTGGAAGTAATGGTAAGAATCTTCCAGTCAACGGATGGTAAGAATGTATCATTTAACAGATGTTTATTTAGAACCTAGTCTCCTTAAAGGCAGGATTTTAGTGTCTGAGGATCAGAGTGCTGCAAACACAAACAACAGGCCTGCTTTATTTTATTGTTTTAAAGATTTATTTATTTATATTTATATGAGTACACTGTAGTTGTCTTCAGAAACACACTAGAAATGAGCATCAGATCTCATTACAGATGGCTGTGAGCTACCGTGTGGTTGCTGGGAATTGAACTCAGGACCTCTGGAAGAACAGTACAGTGCTCTTAACCGCTGAGCCATCTCTCCAGCCCCAGGATGGCTTTTAAAGAGACTGTAGTTTAGGGAGAGGGGGAATGAGAAGAGCAAGGAGAGAGAAAATTTAAACTTGAAAATTAAAACAAATAGGAACTTCCAGAGAAGACCAAAGCTTCTAAAGAAAGAATGAAATGATGCTGTCACGAGGAATCCTAGACTGGACATGACACTGGTCTGTGGATCCAAGTGGTATGAAGGAGGTCAGAGTGAATTAGGACAGCCTCAACAAGCATGGACACACTTAAATGTGTCAGCTACAGTAGCCACTGGGAATTTGAATTCTAGTGGGTGTACTGCAGAAAGACAATTATGAAGGATTATGTCAGACAGATCCCTGGGAGGCAGGCAGAGAGAGCAACAAGGCTATAGGTAGATTAATGTACTTTCCACTTTTTCTGACATTTTAAAAAAGAATTATTTATTTATTTTGTGCATATGAGTACACTGTAGTTGTCTTCAGACAGACCAGAAGAGGGCACAGGATCCCATGGCAGATGGTTGTGAGCCACCATGTGATTGCTGAGATCTCTGGAAGAGCAGTTAGTGCTCTTAACTGCTGAACCATCTCCCCAGCCCCCTTTTCTAACATTTATGATGGCAGACTTCCTGGTTCTCCCTCTCAAAGACAAAATCTTGTTGGGCTTTTTCTCTTCCCTAGATGTTCAACCATTTCCTTTGGGTCTGGGGAGTAAGAACTAGAAAAATTCCCATCTCTGTCTGAGTTACCCTATTCCCTGTGATAGATATCCCAAACCCTGTTCATGTACCTCTGGACAACATTATCCAAAAGGTATCCTTTAGTACCTTTAGTGGAAATGTGTGAAGCCAGCATTGAATGTGACTCTGAACACCCATCGGAAGCTCTCCTGTCTTGCATGGCTGCAGCTCCAGCAGTGTGCTCAGAGGCCGGGGAGGCATGGATATGTGAACATTACAATGGAGGCCTCATGATTCGTCAAGATGCCTAAGTTCAAGACCTGAATATAACTCTGTCTATAGCAGTTGACATGAAGTGCTCTTAGACATCTACCCAATATTCTGTCTCAAGTCCCTCGTCTGCATATTAGAATGGTAATATCACCAAAGTACAGCAATGATGAAAACAGGCGGTAAATGTTTTCATCTACAAACTATTTTGTTCTATAAAATATTTTTGTTCATTTCAAAATATAAGTTGTCATTTGTCACCCAAATTTATTTAGCCTGAACCAAATACACAAGCTTAACTTACCGTCTTCTTCAAGCCCGGCATGGAGGTGAAACCTTTAACTCCAGAACTCAGAAGGCAGAGGCAGGAGGATCTTTGTGAGTTAGAGGCCAGCTTTGTTTTTATAGGAGGTCCAGGCCAGGCACGGCTGAATATAATAAGACCGTATCTTAAAAACAAAACTAAAAACAAAACCATGACATTATATAAAGATATACCTTTCTTTATGAGCTACCAACCAAGAAAGTTGAGCAGTTTCTGATTCTGCTTTCATTAGGAAAGAGCAGACTGTAAGATTTCAGCTCTGGTACAACTCTGTTTACCAGAGGAAAAATCTCCAGAGTTCAGGGCAAGACCCCATTCAGCTTCAAGCCATTCAGACTATAAACCTAGGAGCCAAGTGACTGCTTATTCACCTAAGCATGTTCAGTCTGTGGCTGTTCTAATGACCACAGCAATTCATATCTGCTCAGCAGTAAGGCCAACAGTGGCTCAGATTTTTGGCTCATCATTTTCCTTTAAGTTCTGGTTTTCTGTTTGTTTTGCTTGGACTGGGTGGGGTTTTTTTTGTGGGGAGGGGCTTTGTTTTTTAATTTTATATACCAGGAGCTATTTTCCCCAAAGAGAAAAAAAGTGGGCCACACACTCTGAAAGCAAAGTACAAGTAGACAAAACATGTTCTATTTAGTCGATGAAGAACTAGAATAAACAACAACAAACAAGCTTCCACGGATGACTGAAGCCCATGGTGCACAGTGATCGACAGGTAGTCTTTTGTGGAGAGCTTTTGGGGCCTTCAAGGAATTTGGCAGAAATTTGACTTTGGGCTAGGACAAGGAAATAGGCTCAAGATGAATACAGCTGAGGAATGTGTTCTTTGTATCTTGATGGGTCTTGTTAAGGCCCTGAACACAGTTATCATGGGACCTTTGTTCATGCTTTGTTTGTTCCTTGACTACTTTGTCTTTGATCTAGAACTGACCCTATTCTTTGCATGCACCTAGAATGGTATAAAAGCAGGCTTGAGAAAAATAAACCCGTTTCAGCTTCAGCGTCAGCACTAGCACTGGCTGGTGTCCTGTTATAATGTTGTCCAATTGTCCTTTTCAATTCTCCCTCTCTTCCTTGAGACCCTGTTGACTGATTGAGCTGGCTTGGTCAGCCTTTGGCCTGCCCACTTTTCTGTAGGAAATCTAATTTCAGAACCAAAGGATCAAGACTGAAAAGGCTGCCAGGGGTCCCATAACAATTATAAAAACAACTAGACTTGTGTCTTCCACCTCGGTGGAGCCTGAATCCCCAGCATATATAGACTTGAGTCCTGGCCTCTAGCCACATCTGGGCTCTCATTTATTTCGTGTACTAGCTTCCTATTGATGGTATAACAGCCACTACACACACATTACCTTGATACAGCTCAAGTGTATCAGCCCATAGTGTTTAGAGACAAAACTAAAAACTAAGTCCCATGGGGCTGAAATCAAGATTCTGAGAGGGCTCATTTCCTAAAGAAAAGCAAAGTGAGGATCAATTTTTTATTCTTTTGACTTCTGACACTAGTACTCTCAGATTGTGGCCCACCCATCACTACTCTTCCAGGCTTGAACTATCTTTTACGTCTGTTCATTTTGATTTGCTCTCTTCATCTTAAAAGGGCCACTGTGGCAACCCTAGGTCTATTAGATAGTGCAAGATTATCTCCACTTTCAAAATTCTTATTTAATCACAGCTGATAAGTTCTTTGTCGCATATAAGGCAATATCTGCTACTTCTTGGGCCTGGATATGGCCAAAATTTAGGACTCATTATTTAATTATATAAATAAAATTGGGACTCATTATTCAGCCAATTATACCTGTGGGGCTGAGTTAAAAAACGTTATGTTTAGCTGTGGATAAAAAGGAATCTTCCAATTAGAGGAAAGAAAAGTACTAGCTGGTTTAAATTCAGGGGGAATAATCATTTACTCTTCCTTTGTACATTCCAATGCCTTAGCCAATTCTGCACATACAAATACCAAAAGTGTCATTTTCCAAAATGCCACTGACATTTTGTCCTTTGTTATAGCCTCCTCCAGGTTAGCAGGTTAGAAGTTGCCTGCCATCAGGTATTCTCAGGTCTTGGCTGATGAGAACAGATATGATATGTACAAGTGCTGAAAGTACTGCTAAGTAAATGCACGGAAACAGCCCTCTGTTCCATTCTTCCTCCCCTTACTACTAGCTGGATTAACATGTGAATTTGGGAACTGGAACCGTGGCGTTAGAGCATGAGACACAAGTCATGAGCTGAAGATCAAGGACTAAGCCTGGGTCATCCACACAGTGGAACTGTCATAGCAGCCCAAGATCTCTCATGATCCTTCTAATTTACAGACAACTGGGTTAGATAGCAGTGTTGCCTGATACTTGGGCATCTGTCTAGTAGTCAACCTTGTAACCTCACGTAGTTCTTAGTGTGAAGTCCATAATGGAATAGACTAATTCCATCTACAGCTCTGTTCTTGGATGGTTATGCATCTTGCATAGGTCAGTTGGCCTCTCCAAGTCTTATCTCTTTTAAGCATAAAATGGAAGTGATAATCACATGTGACTCAGATATTGAAAATATGAAACCAGAGAGGACACATAGGCCTCATCTGTGAACTCTAAGGCACTTTACAAAGAAAAGGGTTGAAAGATTAAAATGTAATTTCTCATTCTCCTCAAACACACTTGACTTTTTAACATCTTATTGTCCAAAGGCTCTGCCCATTTTCTCATTGACTTTCACTTATTGAATAAGGTCGGCAATATAATTTTAAAGATGTATGTAAGCTTTTTTTTCTTCAAGGACTTGATGAGGCTCTGTTTATTCCAACTGGGAAGGGGAAGTCATTAATTTTTATTTTGTAGATCAGCTTTTGCAAAAACATTTGTTAATGACAGGCTTGAAAAATGTCTATTCCTCTGTTTAATGAATTTGTATAATAGAATGCTGGTATTCCTCTGTGGATACAAAATTTCTGAAAAGGGAAACTGAAAGGCCACATGTTGGGTAGTATTTGGTCACAAGTGACAGGAATTCAGACTTTCTACCCAGAGAGCATGGAGGTGGCGAATAGTCAGCCCTTCCAGACCAGGAGACACCCTGGACAGACAATGAATAAAAGAGAGGAAGGACTACCTCCAAAGCATCCTCAGGTATGCATTCTGGCTCTCAGCCTTGGGTCTTCTAGCTCTGGATTATGCCACAGCTTTTGTTCCATCTTCTTAAAGAGCTAACAGTGAGATTTGAAGAGTATATATGAGCAAGGCTATCTGGCCACTGGGGACAAGCTTCCAAGGTCTCAGAAGCTGTCACTGACTCCAAGGCTTCCTCCAATCCCCTTTCCCTTTTGTCTGCTCCTTAGTATTCCTTTTCATTCTTTGATACTTGACATGTGGGGACTGTAGATGTGGCAGAATAGAATAAGCATCCAGAAATCAAAGGACACAAAATATAACTCTCACATCTTGGCATCAACTTGTAAGTAAAGCTGGCCATTCCTTGTATGGTGAGAGCATGAAATGAAATGATGGTTTCTCTGGTGATTAACTCCCAGCCTCTGTATGTCTTGGATTCACATTCACAGGTCATCCCTGACCAATTTTGCCGCATGACGATACAAACATGACACTTGGTAAACAGTTGCGTGGTTCAACGTTACAGTTCAGTGGTCACACAGGACTTTCTTCTGTTGCCTTTGTGTTTGGCATAGACTGGGCATCTTTTGGGAGCTATTCCAGATGTCGAGGGTTGTTCTTGTAGATGAATAACAACTGGTATATACAAAGCCACCCAGAACACTGTAATTACAAACTGGAAGCTCATAATTGGTGCATGAACCACTTCCTTTATGAGTTACTTGGCTTTATTCACTGTTTTTTCTCATTGCAAGGGCTGTGTCTCCTGGCTCTACCTTTAATAATGGTGACAGTCATAATAAGTGTAATAATGCAGCATTACTTTCTAATTATAAAGAAAATTTCCTCTCGGGAGCTCAAAGCACTCTACAGACATTATCTCATTCATAGTTCTGACTTCTGGTGCTGCTTGGCGGTCACCAACATGACCATAGTAGCCAGATGGCTATATTCTACTTCTCAATCTCCATGGAAGACAAGGGAAGCAAGAGCAATCTTTAGACTTTGCAAACTCTTGCAGAACATCAGTAATGAAATTCAAAGAATGGTATGTTTGCTATATCTTTCTGAGAAAATAATTAACAAGCTTTTTGTAGTTTTATCATAGCCTTGGAAGGGACTTCATGATCCAGCTCCTCTGAGGACAAAGTTCTTTGTACTCTGCATTATTAAGGACTCTCAAATGTAAAAAATTCACCCAAATTGAACATGCTACTAGTTTTTGGCATTGTGAACCCTCGGGTATAGATCAGTCATCAAAAACAGAGGTCAAAAATTGTAGCTCATGGTCCAAAATCATACTCAGAATGGATTCTTTCAGACCGGGTGTCATGTATCCCTGGCCTTGAGTTTGATATATAACACAGAAAGACCTTAATCTTCTGACCCTCCTGTTTCTACCTATAGAGTTCTGGAATCAAAGTCATACACCATTAAGACCAGATATTTGATGTTGAGACCAAACCCAGAGCTTCATGCATGCTAGGCAAGCATTCTTCCAACTATACCCTCAGCCTGTTTTTCCATCCTTGATAGCACACAACCTTTATATACAAATCACAGTGCAGAATACTAGGGTTTGGCCTCCTGGATCAGAACAATAAAAATATTTATCATTTGGTTCATTATTTAAAGGTTTGTGGACCACAGTTTCAAAGAATAAGACCAGTATGTGAGGGCTTATGGAGTGGAAAGTGAAGACAGTGAGATATCCCATGGGATCTGTCCATGAGTCGCTGCTTCTTTACTGATCCATTTAATATCTCAGTGACATTTTTACTATTGATTTACTAGACTCTTTCCAGAAAAGCCTATTCTGTTTGTGTCTAATATGACTGCACGGAGTGCTGTGTTTCTGTTTCCTTTTGACATTCAGATGAGATAGTCACATTTCTGCTTGCTTGCTTTAAGTTTTCTGGAAAGGGATTAAGTGCAGAGTCCTGATCTTGGTGGTGTTTACCTGTCCTCATAGTGGACAAATGTGCAGTGGGCTCTTTGCACTTAATGTTCACAGAGTGTTTTGCTGCTTCTGATCTCTTTGTTTTTGTTTTTGTTTTGGATTAAGTCAAAGATCCAAGGCATTGATATTCAGACTCTGCATGGAGAGAATGTTTGATTTGCACACAGTACCAAGTGGCTGATAGGAATGGTTTTCAACGTCATGAAGCAGAATTGGATTTTGGTGTTTCTGAGGTTGGCATTGGCTTTTCTGGTCTCTTAGATCCTCATGTACCTCTCAGGCTGACATCTTAAAATGACCATTTATTTCCTTACTGATTTTCCCTCTCCACTTTTAATCCCATCAAATTAAAAATTTGACAAAATAAGACAAGACCTGGGGAACAAGGGTCAGAGAAGGTAGGACTTGATAGTAGAGATTATACTTGGCATGTCTGAAGTCCTGGGACAGTCTTTAGCACCAGCAAGTAAAAATTTAAACCACAAAGAAAAGAGCAGAGGAGAAAATAATTTAGGAATCATGCAATATTAACTATTTCAGCACTGAATCTGAGGTTGTTGCTTCTGTTAAATGCATCCTAACTGATATAGGTGATCTCTAAAACTGAATGAAGAAGGACTAGGAGGGGCACATGTTCTCAGACCATGAATGCAACACAAAGCCCTGCCTTGTCTTCCACAGAGAAGAAAGGATGAGGTGGCATGCGGTTGCTGGGAAGGATGTGCAGCTCACAGTCATTTTATGTGACTTTGAGCATCATGTTGGCAGTAAAAGAGATTAGTCATCAGTCATGGAACCCCATAAAGCAAGGCATAGAAGATGGTAAGAGATAGCTAGAGACAGAGGCAAGTTGCAACAGTTATTATTACAGGTGAAACTTAAGGTTCCACTTAAAACTTTCAGACATGACATTTGTGATGACACCAAAGCATAGGTGATGGGTTCATCTTCATCAAAACTAAGGACTTTTTTGAACATCAAAGGGAAGTGTTAAGAAAGCAAAAAGAGCGGGACCCGCCGAACTTAGGAAATTAGTCTGAACAGGTGAGAGGGTGCGCCAGAGAACCTGACAGCTTCTGGAACAGGCGGAAGCACAGAGGGGCTGAGGCAGCACCCTGTGTGGGCCGGGGACAGCCGGCCACCTTCCGGACCGGAGGACAGGTGCCCGCCCGGCTGGGGAGGCGACCTAAGCCACAGCAGCAGCGGTCGCCATCTTGGTCCGGGACCCGCCGAACTTAGGAAATTAGTCTGAACAGGTGAGAGGGTGCGCCAGAGAACCTGACAGCCTCTGGAACAGGCAGAAGCACAGAGGGGCTGAGGCAGCACCCTGTGTGGGCCGGGGACAGCCGGCCACCTTCCGGACCGGAGGACAGGTGCCCGCCCGGCTGGGGAGGCGACCTAAGCCACAGCAGCAGCGGTCGCCATCTTGGTCCGGGACCCGCCGAACTTAGGAAATTAGTCTGAACAGGTGAGAGGGTGCGCCAGAGAACCTGACAGCTTCTGGAACAGGCAGAAGCACAGAGGCGCTGAGGCAGCACCCTGTGTGGGCCGGGGACAGCCGGCCACCTTCCGGACCGGAGGACAGGTGCCCACCCGGCTGGGGAGGCGGCCTAAGCCACAGCAGCAGCGGTCGCCATCTTGGTCCCGGGACTCCAAGGAACTTAGGAATTTAGTCTGCTTAGGTGAGAGTCTGTACCACCTGGGAACTGCCAAAGCAACACACTGTCTGAGAAAGGTCCTGTTTTGGGCCTTCTTCTTCGGCCAGGAGGAGGTCCAAATACAAGATATCTGCGCACCTTCCCTGTAAGAGAGCTTGCCAGCAGAGAGTGCTCTGAGCACTGAAACTCAGAGGAGAGAATCTGTCTCCCAGGTCTGCTGACAGACGGTAACAGAATCACCAGAAGAACAATCTCTAAACAGAGTCAACTATAACTACTAACTCCAGAGATTACCAGATGGCGAAAGGTAAACGGAGGAATCTTACTAACAGGAACCAAGACCACTCACCATCACCAGAACCCAGCACACCCACTTCGCCCAGTCCAGGGAACCCCAACACACCTGAGAACCTAGACCTAGATTTAAAAGCATATCTCATGATGATGGTAGAGGACATCAAGAAGGACTTTAATAAATCACTTAAAGAAATACAGGAGAACACTGCTAAAGAGTTACAAGTCCTTAAAGAAAAACAGGAAAACACAATCAAACAGGTAGAAGTCCTTACAGAAAAAGAGGAAAAAACATACAAACAGGTGATGGAAATGAACAAAACCATACTAGACCTAAAAAGGGAAGTAGACACAATAAAGAAAACTCAAAGCGAGGCAACACTAGAGATAGAAACCCTAGGAAAGAAATCTGGAACCATAGATTTGAGCATCAGCAACAGAATACAAGAGATGGAAGAGAGAATCTCAGGTGCAGAAGATTCCATAGAGAACATCGGCACAACAATCAAAGAAAATGGAAAATGCAAAAAGATCCTAACTCAAAATATCCAGGAAATCCAGGACACAATAAGAAGACCAAACGTACGGATAATAGGAGTGGATGAGAATGAAGATTTTCAACTCAAAGGTCCAGCAAACATCTTCAACAAAATTATTGAAGAAAACTTCCCAAATCTAAAGAATGAGATGCATATGAACATACAAGAAGCCTACAGAACTCCAAATAGACTGGACCAGAAAAGAAATTCCTCCCGACACATAATAATCAGAACATCAAATGCACTAAATAAAGATAGAATACTAAAAGCAGTAAGGGAGAAAGGTCAAGTAACATATAAAGGCAAGCCTATCAGAATTACACCAGATTTTTCACCAGAGACTATGAAAGCCAGAAGAGCCTGGACAGATGTTATACAGACACTAAGAGAACACAAACTGCAGCCCAGGCTACTATACCCAGCCAAACTCTCAATTATCATAGAGGGAGAAACCAAAGTATTCCACGACAAAACCAAATTCACGCATTATCTCTCCACGAATCCAGCCCTTCAAAGGATAATAACAGAAAAAAACCAATACAAGAACGGGAACAACGCCCTAGAAAAAACAAGAAGGTAATCCCTCAACAAACCTAAAAGAAGACAGCCACAAGAACAGAATGCCACCTTTAACAACTAAAATAACAGGAAGCAACAATTACTTTTCCTTAATATCTCTTAACATCAATGGTCTCAACTCGCCAATAAAAAGACATAGACTAACAAACTGGCTACACAAACAAGACCCAACATTTTGCTGCATACAGGAAACTCATCTCAGAGAAAAAGATAGACACTACCTCAGAATGAAAGGCTGGAAAACAATTTTCCAAGCAAATGGTATGAAGAAACAAGCAGGAGTAGCCATCCTAATATCTGATAAGATTGACTTCCAACCCAAAGTCATCAAAAAAGACAAGGAGGGACACTTCATTCTCATCAAAGGTAAAATCCTCCAAGAGGAACTCTCAATTCTGAATATCTATGCTCCAAATACAAGAGCAGCCACATTCACTAAAGAAACTTTAGTAAAGCTCAAAGCACACATTGCGCCTCACACAATAATAGTGGGAGACTTCAACACACCACTTTCACCAATGGACAGATCATGGAAACAGAAACTAAACAGGGACACACTGAAACTAACAGAAGTGATGAAACAAATGGATCTGACAGATATCTACAGAACATTTTATCCTAAAACAAAAGGATATACCTTCTTCTCAGCACCTCATGGTACCTTCTCCAAAATTGACCACATAATAGGTCACAAATCAGGCCTCAACAGATTCAAAAATATTGAAATTGTCCCATGTATCCTATCAGATCACCATGCACTAAGGCTGATCTTCAATAACAAAATAAATAACAGAAAGCCAACATTCACATGGAAACTGAACAACACTCTTCTCAATGATACCTTGGTCAAGGAAGGAATAAAGAAAGAAATTAAAGACTTTTTAGAGTTTAATGAAAATGAAGCCACAACGTACCCAAACCTTTGGGACACAATGAAAGCATTTCTAAGAGGGAAACTCATAGCTATGAGTGCCTTCAAGAAAAAACGGGAGAGAGCACATACTAGCAGCTTGACAACACATCTAAAAGCTCTAGAAAAAAAGGAAGTAAATTCACCCAAGAGGAGTAGACGGCAGGAAATAATCAAACTCAGGGGTGAAATCAACCAAGTGGAAACAAGAAGAACTATTCAAAGAATTAACCAAACGAGGAGTTGGTTCTTTGAGAAAATCAACAAGATAGATAAACCCTTAGCTAGACTCACTAAAGGGCACAGGGACAAAATCCTAATTAACAAAATCAGAAATGAAAAGGGAGACATAACAACAGATCCTGAAGAAATCCAAAACACCATCAGATCCTTCTACAAAAGGCTATACTCAACAAAACTGGAAAACCTGGACGAAATGGACAAATTTCTGGACAGATACCAGGTACCAAAGTTGAATCAGGATCAAGTTGACCTTCTAAACAGTCCCATATCCCCTAAAGAAATAGAAGCAGTTATTAATAGTCTCCCAGCCAAAAAAAGCCCAGGACCAGACGGGTTTAGTGCAGAGTTCTATCAGACCTTCAAAGAAGATCTAACTCCAGTTCTGCACAAACTTTTTCACAAGATAGAAGTAGAAGGTATTCTACCCAACTCATTTTATGAAGCCACTATTACTCTGATACCTAAACCACAGAAAGATCCAACAAAGATAGAGAACTTCAGACCAATTTCTCTTATGAACATCGATGCAAAAATCCTTAATAAAATTCTCGCTAACCGAATCCAAGAACACATTAAAGCAATCATCCATCCTGACCAAGTAGGTTTTATTCCAGGGATGCAGGGATGGTTTAATATACGAAAATCCATCAATGTAATCCATTATATAAACAAACTCAAAGACAAAAACCACATGATCATCTCGTTAGATGCAGAAAAAGCATTTGACAAGATCCAACACCCATTCATGATAAAAGTTCTGGAAAGATCAGGAATTCAAGGCCAATACCTAAACATGATAAAAGCAATCTACAGCAAACCAGTAGCCAACATCAAAGTAAATGGAGAGAAGCTGGAAGCAATCCCACTAAAATCAGGGACTAGACAAGGCTGCCCACTTTCTCCCTACCTTTTCAACATAGTACTTGAAGTATTAGCCAGAGCAATTCGACAACAAAAGGAGATCAAGGGGATACAAATTGGAAAAGAGGAAGTCAAAATATCACTTTTTGCAGATGATATGATAGTATATATAAGTGACCCTAAAAATTCCAACAGAGAACTCCTAAACCTGATAAACAGCTTCGGTGAAGTAGCTGGATATAAAATTAACTCAAACAAGTCAATGGCCTTTCTCTACACAAAGAATAAACAGGCTGAGAAAGAAATTAGGGAAACAACACCCTTCTCAATAGCCACAAATAATATAAAATATCTCGGCGTGACTCTAACGAAGGAAGTGAAAGATCTGTATGATAAAAACTTCAAGTCCCTGAAGAAAGAAATTAAAGAAGATCTCAGAAGATGGAAAGATCTCCCATGCTCATGGATTGGCAGGACCAACATTGTAAAAATGGCTATCTTGCCAAAAGCAATCTACAGATTCAATGCAATCCCCATTAAAATTCCAACTCAATTCTTCAACGAATTAGAAGGAGCAATTTGCAAATTCATCTGGAATAACAAAAAACCGAGGATAGCAAAAACTCTTCTCAAGGATAAAAGAACCTCTGGTGGAATCACCATGCCTGACCTAAAGCTTTACTACAGAGCAATTGTGATAAAAACTGCATGGTACTGGTATAGAGACAGACAAGTGGACCAATGGAATAGAATTGAAGACCCAGAAATGAACCCACATACCTATGGTCACTTGATCTTCGACAAGGGAGCCAAAACCATCCAGTGGAAGAAAGACAGCATTTTCAACAATTGGTGCTGGCACAACTGGTTGTTATCATGTAGAAGAATGCGAATCGATCCATACTTATCTCCTTGTACTAAGGTCAAATCTAAGTGGATCAAGGAACTTCACATAAAACCAGAGACACTGAAACTTATAGAGGAGAAAGTGGGGAAAAGCCTTGAAGATATGGGCACAGGGGAAATATTCCTGAACAGAACAGCAATGGCTTGTGCTGTAAGATCGAGAATTGACAAATGGGACCTAATGAAACTCCAAAGTTTCTGCAAGGCAAAAGACACTGTCTATAAGACAAAAAGACCACCAACAGACTGGGAAAGGATCTTTACCTATCCTAAATCAGATAGGGGACTAATATCCAACATATATAAAGAACTCAAGAAGGTGGACCTCAGAAAATCAAATAACCCCCTTAAAAAATGGGGCTCAGAACTGAACAAAGAATTCTCACCTGAGGAATACCGAATGGCAGAGAAGCACCTGAAAAAATGTTCAACATCCTTAATCATCAGGGAAATGCAAATCAAAACAACCCTGAGATTCCACCTCACACCAGTGAGAATGGCTAAGATCAAAAATTCAGGTGACAGCAGATGCTGGCGAGGATGTGGAGAAAGAGGAACACTCCTCCATTGTTGGTGGGATTGCAGGCTTGTACAACCACTCTGGAAATCAGTCTGGCGGTTCCTCAGAAAATTGGACATAGTACTACCGGAGGATCCAGCAATACCTCTCCTGGGCATATATCCAGAAGAAGCCCCAACTGGTAAGAAGGACACATGCTCCACTATGTTCATAGCAGCCTTATTTATAATAGCCAGAAACTGGAAAGAACCCAGATGCCCCTTAACAGAGGAATGGATACAGAAAATGTGGTACATCTACACAATGGAGTACTACTCAGCTATTAAAAAGAATGAATTTATGAAATTCCTAGCCAAATGGATGGACCTGGAGAGCATCATCCTGAGTGAGGTAACACAATCACAAAGGAACTCACACAATATGTACTCACTGATAAGTGGATACTAGCCCAAAACCTAGGATACCCACGATATAAGATACAATTTCCTAAACACATGAAACTCAAGAAAAATGAAGACTGAAGTGTGGACACTATGCCCCTCCTTAGAAATGGGAACAAAACACCCATGGAAGGAGTTACAGAAACAAAGTATGGAGCTGAGATGAAAGGATGGACCATGTAGAGACTGCCATATCCAGGGATCCACCCCATAATCAGCTTCCAAATGATGACACCATTGCATACACTAGCAAGATTTTACTGAAAGGACCCAGATGTAGCTGTCTCTTGTGAGACTATGCCGGGGCCTAGCAAACACAGAAGTGGATGCTCACAGTCAGTTAATGGATGGATCACAGGGCTCCCAATGGAGGAGCTAGAGAAAGTACCCAAGGAGCTAAAGGGATCTTCAACCCTATAGGTGGAACAACATTATGAACTAACCAGTACCCCTGAGCTCTTGACTCTAGCTGCATATGTATCAAAAGATGGCCTAGTCGGCCATCACTGGAAAGAGAGGCCCATTGGACACGCAGACTTTGTGTGCCCCGGTACAGGGGAACGCCAGGGCCAAAGGGGGGGAGTGGGAGGGTAGGGGAGTGGGGGTGGGTGGGTAAGGGGGACTTTTGGTATAGCATTGGAAATGTAAATGAGCTAAATACCTAATAAAATAAAAATAAAAAAAATAAAAAAAAATAAAAAAAAAAAAAAAAAAAAAAAAAAGAAAGCAAAAAGAGACCAGTGAGATGGTTCAGTGAGTAAAAGTGTTTGTCCTGCAAGTCTGGTGACCTAAGTCCAATCCCCAGATCCCATATAAAGATGGAAGGAGAGAGAATCAACCCCATGAAATTGTCCTCTTGCCTCCATATGCATGCCCTTCCTCATACCCTTTTCAAATACACAATAACAATTAATAAAATGAAATTTAAAAAGACAATTTACAGGATAAAAAACACAGCCTATAAAGGGATTAACTTTCAGTACATATATATATATATATAATATCAATTCAGCCCACCAACTACAGAAATAGCAAACCAATTTTATTCGATTCAAGACTTGAATAAAAGCCAGGCATGATAGCACATACCTGTAATGCCAGCACTTGAAGATAGGGATGGGGCAGAGGCAGAAGAGTGAAAATTTTGAAGCCAGTCTGGATTACATGGAAAGACCCTATCTCAGGAAACAAACAAGCAAATAGATGAAACCATAAGTGTGAGTAAAGGACTGAAGCAACATTTCTGTAAAGATATACAAATGGCTAATGAGCACATGGGAAGATAGCCAGTGTTATTATTCATCAAAACCCAAATGAGATACTGATTTACTCAGGATAGAATGACAATAACCATCATAATATGCATTAAAAAACAAGAAGTGTCAAGGGCATACACAAATTGCCACCCTTCTAAGTTGCTGGTAAGAATGTAAAATGGGGCTGGAGAGATGGCTCAGTGGTAAAGAGCACTGACTGCTCTTCCAGAGGTCATGAATTCAATTCCCAGCAACCACCTGGTGGCTTACAACCATCTGTAATGGGATCTGATGCCCTCTTCTTGTGTTGTGAACCAGACACAGATGAATAAATATTATGTGATTTCATTTATGTGGGGTACAGAGAGTGGATACATTCAGAGACAACAGATAGACTAGAGCATTATCTTAGTCAATGTTCTATTACTTTGAAAAGACACCCTGACCAAGGTAACCCTCATAAAAGAAAGCATTTAATTAGAGGCTTGCTTACAGTTTCAGAGGCTTAGCCTGTTATCATCATGGGGTGGTGGGCAGGGACCATAACACCATGTAGACAGATGCTGGAGCCGTAGCTGAGATCTGTATCCTGATCCATAGGCAGGGAGGACAAGAGACTGGGCTGGGAGTGACATATTTACTCTATCAAGGCCTATGGTGATTTGACTAAGAATGGTCCCATAGGCTCATGTATTTGAATGCTTAAACACCAGGAGTGATACTATTTGGAAAGATTAAAAGAATTATAAGGATGTGTGTCACTGAGGGTAGAATTTGAGGTTTTAAAAGTCCATGCCACACCCAGAATCAATCTCTCTCTCTCTCTCTCTCTCTCTCTCTCTCTCTCTCTCTCTCTCCAGATCATGATGTAGTTTTCAGCTACTGCTTCAGCTTCTTTCTTTATCCCACCATGCTCCCCACCATGCTAATAGCAGACTAAACCTCTGAAATTGTAAACCAGCTCCTAATTAAATGTTTTCTCTCATAAGAGTGGCTTTGGTCATTGTACCTCTAGACAGCAATAGAACAGTTTCTAAGACAAGGCCACATCTCCTAATCCTTCTAATCCTATCAAATAGTTCCACTCTTTGAGATGATTAAGCATTCTAATATGTGAGTCTATGGGGCCATTCTTAATCAAACTACCACACCCAGCACATGTAGGGGAGAATGGGAATATATTGATTAAGGAAAGGGTAAGATTAAGGATGCGATGATGGTTACCCAACATTGTGTGGGTGGTTATAAATGATTAAGATGCTAAATATTCTTGTACATTTGTCTACACTTTGAAAATTTTACTCTTTAACATCCATTTTAGTACTTGATATCTGATTCTTTCTTTGGGATTGTGTTTTCTGGAAGGGGGATTTCCTCCTTGAAGCCAAGAGCAAACCTGCAGATTCTGTAAGGAGGTAGAGCTTTGCTCTAGCTGTGATATTGGCACAGGTAGACCGAGTCTATAATATCCCTGTAACAGAGAAGAACTACAGTTAATGGAGGCATGTGAACAATCCCCTCCATATGGTACCTTAATGAAATGAAATTGGTGGAAGACTTCAAAGGTTAAAAATACCCAAGACTTTCAGAATTCATATTTTTTCCTATTTTGATCCTTTTAGCAAACAGTGTAAAATAATATTCTTTGGCAAACAACATGAATGCTTATAGAAAATAGAGTAAAAAAATCTTTTAAATGTATTTTTAGGACAAAGCCATTAACAATGTCTTATCAGAAAAGTTGAAAAACAGAACCACATTCTCAAGTGAAGGTAGATAGAATAAACTGAAATATTACCTCCAAATATTTATACTTTCTTAAGGAATAGTTGTATTTCTCTCTGTGAAACACAGACTCTTTCTTGATCAGGTTCTGTACTGGATACAATCCATAGATTCTTTTACATAACATCAGGAACAATTTATGAGGCAGATGGTAGTGAACCCACTTTTCTGATGGGAAACTGAGAGATGGTAAATGAACTGACTGAAATTTGTAGTCCAGGGCTTTGCTATGGTTAAAGCATGGCTATCATTTAATAGTAAATCTGTGGCTGGATCACACATTCCATTTTGTAATCATCTCATAGATTGACTCCATAAAGAAAATCATACTCCAGTTAAATTTACATTTCTTAGTCTAACATCTCAAATAAAAGGCAGCACATTTAGTAAAGGAACCTCAATTCTTCCCCTGCCTCTAATTCAGTCACACTGCTTGAAACAATGTTCCCTGCCTCTATTTCCCCAAGAAAACTATCATTGAGCCCCTAATTATTTCAACTGTATGCTACCCATTTCACACGAATGGTCTCTGCTGGGAGATTCAACCTACTTATTATTTTCCATATCACAGTTAACAAGCATCCAATGTGTGGTGATTCCTTGTGTAAACAGCCATATGCCAGTGTTTGCTGATAACATTACAAACATTTTTTCTATGTTAAGTACAGTTGCAAACATTTTACAAATTAAACCAAGGCTGGGGAGGTGGCTCAGTGCATAAAAGGCTTGCTGTATAAATGAGAGGACCTGAGTTCAGATGTCCAGAACCCACTAAAATCAGGCATGGTGACAATTGTCTGTAATCCCAGAGCTGGGAGATAAAGACAAGCAGGTTCTGGGGCCATTGGGCTAGCCAGCCTAGAATAAACAGTGAGCACCAGGTCCAGTAAGAGACCTGTCTCAAAAATGTGGCAACCATTGAGGAAGATGCCCAGGATCAACTATGACTAGCTCATATACCCAGCACAGATAAGAACATTCACATAAACATGTACATACATGTATACAATACACCCACACACACACTTGCACACATGCATGCACACACACAGACACTTAAACTAATCTATTTCAGAATTAGCAAGTTATTTTAAATTATTAAAGAGTAGGTAATAGGGCTTCCTCATCTCATGCCATATTTGCCAATCACATCGACTAATGTCTGGACATCTTGTCAAGAAAAATATTCTGAGATTTCCGAGTTTCCATGTGAACAGGTGCATTAGTGTTGAAAGTGCCTCTCAAGTTATTTTCTAAAGGCCAGAACTGTAGAAGTATATTATTAAGTCTGCTTTGAGTCCACTTTCTGCTTTTTGAGGAGACCTTGATCAGACTATAGTTATTATTCTGAGGCAAGGTTGAGAATTCTATTATACCTCTACCATGTGGGTAAAGAATTCAGGTGTGTGTGTGTGTGTGTGTGTGTGTGTGTGTGTGTGTAGGTGTTATTGTTGTTTTCATACTGAGATTGAACACACAGTCCCAGGCACACTGGCCAAGCAAGCACTCTACCCCTGAGCCGTATTCCTGGTGGAACAATCTAGAATTTGGAGTAACCTTTCAATCCTTCCATGTGCCTTTCAGCCTTGGGTTCTGCTGTCTGTCATGGAGGCAGCACTCACAGCAGAGGGGACTGCTATCTGATCAGTTCTCTACAGAATCATTGGCTGCCACCTGTCTTTTGCCATCCCTCCTGAATCCTCTCTTTACTGCCCTGCTGTGCTTGTGCCCTCACACGGTCCTGATCTTTGCCTTTCTTGTTTCAAGCTTCTGCTACCTTCTCTGCCTGGGGTTCACCTGACAAGTCAATCTTCAATCTTTTTGCATTTTACATGGCCAGGTGTTGACCATGGAATTCTACTTTGGCATTCTCCTAAACAAACACATTATTACTCCTGGTTTGGCACTGCCCTTCAAGCAGAACATGATCGATATGATGTCAATCCTAAAGTTAACAACATGAACAAAACAATTTAGTTCAGACCAGATACCAAGTCAATCTCTAAAGGAGATACAATAACTTGTATTGTCAATGTAACACACACACACACACACACACACACACACACACACACACACACACACAAATTGTTAGGAGACTGGTTGAAAAGTAATGGATTATTGTGGTCAAAGGACTGAGCATAGGGTTTATACTCAGTGTCCTACGTGGTTGAGAGAGTCTCTGTTTCCATCATTAGTGATTGTGTGCCTAATGTACACAGTCATGCTTAGTCACCATGGCTAGGTGTAACTATCAACTGTTGGGACTTAAAGAGTCTTTGTATTCATCAAGATCTAAAGAGTAGACTAGAGGCAAAGAGGATGCTATCCCTGCAGCTTCCAAATATAAAGTCGGAGAAAAGCCAACCTCAGCAATGTGAAAGAGAATCCAGAGGTTAGTCTAGATCAGGCCTGCTCATGACAGCAGCACTCCCATCCAGGAAATCGAGAAGCCTAGACACATTTTTAGTTTCCAGAAAACAGGAAGGGGGTGGAGCTACTGACATCTACTTTGGTAGAGACCAGAGATACCACTGAACACTTTCCAGGAAATAGGACAGCTGCCCAAAGCAAAGGTTTGTTTAGGCCAAAGGCCAACAGTAAGGCCAAGACTAATAAAACCCAACCTATAGCCCATTCTGAAAGCAGGGCTGACAGGTGATCAGTGTCAAAGGCTGATGTGTGTCTGACCACACCTTCCAGGTATAAGCTCCCTGGCCAGGTATCCAGTTTGCTACTCCTCTTTCAGTAATCTCTGATATTCAGGAAGTGAATCATAATATTCTTTGTAGTATCTTTATTTACCTTTTTGTCAAAATCTTAAAGTTTCTTTAAAATAACAACACCTCCACCCACTGAAATCATTAGTGACAACAACACAAAGTAGGTTATTGTCTCTTGACCATTAATTCCTATATATTTAAATATTTTCATAAGGTCTAAAGTATCAAGACAAAAAAATGAGTCACGACTTATGAAATCTAAGCCTGGGCAGCTTTAGCATGGAGCTGTTTTTTACTTGAGGTATTTGTTTGGGAAGTTTAGAGGTGATGCCTCTTCTAGGTAACTGAGACTTTGTCCCAGAATAAAGCCGATCCTGGCTTACTCATAGAGTACCATGGCTCATGAAATCACCAAACAGCTATAAGCCCACAGTCACCACCATACAATGAATCATCTTGGACTAACTTGCTTCTAAACAACAGACGTCCCATGAAGATGGCCACTATATAATTTTTTTCTTGTAAATTAGTTAAAATTATAATTAGAGAATGCTATTTATCTTTTGATAGTTCTATCAACATGAAAACATTGAGTGATACATCTGTTGAAAGAATTCTGTGTAAAGTAAACTATATTGGACTACTGTGGTCTTGTGCCTCAGAATTCTATTCTCTCTGTATTTTGATTTTTACAGGCTACAATTAATAAACTCCAGGTCTTTTAGGGAATTTTGAATAGTATAAAGAGATTTTAGACTCTGAGTTTGAATTTTTAAAGACTATTAAGACTTTCTTAAAAGTTGAAATGTCTTACATTTTAATGTTTATATTAATGTGTGATTTTGGAAATCAACAAAAAAGGAAATATTGTGGCTTAACAGTGATGTGTCTGTGTCAAATTAACAAGGGATCAGTGTATTTTATATTTAACTCCTTAAAAATTAAAATTTCAAGTCATATTATTTTTGAATATATAAAAGCAGCCCAGTGTAAGAATTTTAGCCATTTATTTAAACTAAATATGTAAATATCTCAGGGTAAGCTTCCAGTTTTATTTTAAACACATGTATCTATTTGTTACTTAAATGTATGAAAAAAAAGAGATAAGATGTAAGTATACAGAAAGAAGAGCACACATTTCGTTCCCAGTAGCAGAACAGGTCATTTTAGTTTCATTCTTTATACTTTTCAATATTTTAAGCAAAACTATAATTTTTATAAGCAGAATGTGTACCAGGGTTTAGACTTTACATTGCTCTGAACTATTCTTGAATGATATGGAGGAATGTGCATCTTATAAAAATACCTTTAGGTGATTCTAAGGCATGATCCACAACTATAATTTGAGAAACATTTTCCAGACTATTTTAAGAGTACCATCAGTACATAGCAGAATCTATTTTTATTTTTTTTTAACGTGGAAAAATGTACACATGTATCTTTGTTTCTAATAATGGGAATTACAGCATCCAAACATTTAGAACATTCTACCATCCTTTCTTAACAAAGGGTAAAGATGTTCTTTATTACAGACTGAGTGTGTTCCCTTCAAATTCATTAAGGAAGCCATGAGCCCCAGTGTAACTGCTTTGGATACTGGACACTGGTTCTTTTGGATGGTTGCTCAGGCTAAGTGGAATTCTAAGTATAGGACCTAACCAGACTGAAGTAGTGTCTTTGCCAGCATAGACAGGGTCGTCATAGGTGAATGGAAGACATTACAAAAGGAATAACTGCATACTAAGAGATGAGGTATGGCCAGAAACCAACCCTGTGGGCATCTTAACCTTGGGTTGTATGTATGTCAACCAGTGATGATATTAATATACCTGCTTGTCTGAAAAAAAAAAAAAGAATAGATCAGTTACCTAGAGATAATACCTATTAGTCTATTAGTGATAGTCACAGTTGTTGACACAATCATCTGTCTTTCAAAGAACATTCCTATGAGAAAGATATATTCATGAGTTTTCCTCTGTGGAGGAATTTTAAAAAATAATGATGTTTTGGTTATATCTTTGTATTAATATACATTAATATTCTTAATAGACAGAATATAAGATCATCATACAAAATTAGGCATATTTGTTTATATTAACAGTGAACATGAACAGAAACAAAAACATGATTTTATAAATGGGAATGTAACACCATTCAGAGTAACACCAAGTAGTATAAGCTGAAAACAAGGAGGTAAAAGATGCATATACTGGAAAGTATATGGATTAGAAACATCAAAGACACAAATGGAGACATAACTTGTGCTCATTGATTGGAAGTGTCATCTAATGTCCATCTTCACCCAAAGTGGCTCACAGCGGCAGCACAATCTCTGTCAAAATCCCCATGACATTGTTTTTTTTACTGAAACAGAAATAAATTACAAAAGTTTTATGGAACCACAAAAGCCCATAATATCCAAACAAATCTTGAGAAAGAAAAATAGATGAAGAAATTATATGTACTGGCCTCAAAATATATTATAAAGAGATAATAACACAGACACTGGCCTGAAGTTGGACATGAAGATCAGTGAATCAGACTGGAGCCCAGAAACAAGTAATACTCACACCACTGATTGATTTTCAGCAAGGCTTCCCAAAGTCCCCAATGAGAAAAAATATTTCGTCAACAAGGGTATTAGGAACTGGATACTACAGACAAAAAAATAAGGTTGGACCTTTGTGAAACACCTTAAACATCAACTACAATGTATTAAAGATTTAGAAGTAAAATCTGAAGCTGTAAAACTATAAAACCCATCAGAGAAAAAAAAATAAAACATACAAACAAACAAACAAAAACATGGTTTTATGAATGGAAGAGAGAAGCCTATGTCAAAATGAAGTGGAAATTTCTTATTTCTTTGGAAACTCAGTTATATCATTAGATGTTTTTCTGGAAGATGTTTTGTGAGCAGATGTTTACCTGAAGCAGACACATGAGAAGATGTTTTGCTGAAGCAGACATGTGAGAGGGCATATGATGTTTTGATGGAGTTGAGGCTTGAGAGGGCATGAGATGTTTAGAAAGAATATAAATATAACCCCACAGACAGTGAGTGTATGCTCTTGCATTGTTACATCCTGCAATGCTTCACTGGTATTCTCTGGTCTTCATGTCATAGAGGGAAACACAGCAAAGAATGTAGCATTCTGACCAAGTCTTGCCACTTCTGCTGACTCATGCAAATTCAGAGGAGCCTTGTAGTTTCTGCTGGATCAAGTTGCTGCTATTGATTCCTGTTTAGTGTTTACTATTGGATTGAACTGCTGCTATCCTAACAAAGAAGATGGAATCACCCCCAAAGAACTACTTCTAAACAGGCCCACAACCCCCTTTTTCTATTAACCTTTCTCTGCTACTTCTGCTCAATGGGCTAGAAGGGAGGTTGAAGCATTTAAGAAAATTTTGAAAGTAAGATTTTGAAAAATCTAAGCCTACACCAAAATACAAAAGTAAACAAATTAAAGACAAACAAGGGAATAAAAAGGACAAAAAGGAAGAGGTATTTGGAAAGCATGTGGCTGTTGAGGACTTGCTTTCCAGAGTTCATAAAAACTTTCACTACTCAAAAGCAACACATTTAGCAGTGAGGTTAGGTCTTGAGGAGCTAGACCATACACGGACAATTAACAATGAGAACCATCTACCAGTGTCACTAGTGATCAGGGTGAGGCACATGCACACTGCAGTAAGAGATCAGTACAATCCCTAAGATGTTCACTATCACAAAACCAATACATGTCAAGGACTTGGGAAACTGAGACCTTTGTACACTGTTGAGGGAATTCAAAGATGGAAAGTCAACATAAAAAACAGCTTGAAATCTTCTTTAAAAGTTAAAAATTAGAACTCTCATATGATCTAGAAGTTCCACTCCTGGATCTTTATAGCCCTCCAAATTAAAACAGTCCTGGTGTGTGTGTGTGTTGGGGGGGGGGGGCGGGCAACGTCACTCCTCAAAGAGCCATCTATATTCCTGTGCCACCACAGTGATTCTCAACATTTAAAAGGTGGAAGCCACCCGTGATGGCATGTATGTGTGATGAATGTGGAGGTATGCAGGAAGGAAAGTCTCTAATGTGACAACATTAGAGAGCCCGGGAGATGACAGTGACAAAAAGACAGACACTGTAGGGTGCTGCTTAAGTAGGATATCAGAGTTCAAGTATGGGATGAAGTGGCATGGTGAGTTTTAGAGGCTGGGGCATGGGAAACAGTTATTAATCAAGGAAGCTTCAGCCAAACAAGGTGCAGAGCTCTGGAGACCCATCCTGGGGTCAAGGACCTACAGCATTGAAGGCAACTGGCACTCCCAGATCTGTCTGTCAGGGACAAAGCTGAGATGGTGGGATGGTGCAGGTGACTGTGGAGCTAGAACTTAAAGGGGAGCCCTGGAGTTCCCTTTAGCCCAGAGCACTATCTTCTCAACACTTTGACCTAGAGTAATTTTTCCATCACCCCATCACCAAAACATTCCGAATCCCACCGTCACCCTGAAAGTCCAAACAACATCAGAAACCACAAAGCATGCCCACACAAACTCCATCCAAAAGACACGACTACTCTTTCATTCTCATCGACTAACCTTCCAAATGATCTCAACAAGATCAGCCTGGGTGCCATGAGAATGCAAGATCAAGACGGTAAAACTATGGATAAAGTTCAACAGCGGTCAAGAATCATGATCCATTTTTTTTAGCTGTTTGCAAAAAAAATCAATTAAAATTTTCTCCAGAAGCAGACCAACCTGAATAGCCATGTTTATACATCTGTTCACACTTGTAAAGTTATTTTCTCTGTCACATTCCTAAAAGAATAACCGAGCATCGGAAGTGAATGCACATTGTCATTTCACATTGTATTAAAATTATTCTCCACAGCCTGCCCATTGGCGTTAAGGAAAGTTAATCTCAGTCTCGACTAACAAAGTTTTCGCCTTTTTATCTATTAGGGCTCTCTGATTGTGGGGATCCAAAAAAGCCTTGAGTGAATGAGTAAGTTTGACAAGGGCCTGCCCGTGTCAAGGACCCAATGACTGAAATTGTGAGAATGGAAAAACCCTCCTCTGGTTCAATTACAAGTGTTTACAAATGACAGGCATGTTCAACAACTGGCAAGTGCAGCTTCCTCCTCCCTGATGTTGATATCCCAGACTGCTTTACTGCAGAGATCTCCCCAGACTAGCACTGTCTCCTCTATGCTGTACCTATGAACATGCCGAGGTTCTCTGTTCTTGCAAAGTACACTCAGCACATCTGACTCTGGCTTTTATGAGTGTCTGACATTTCTTCTGTGTCTTCATTTCCTCACTGCCCCAGTCCTACTTCAAAGCACCAAGCCATGTTGTTGGTGGTGTCTGATGGCCACAGAGAGATCAAATACTATGCAAATACAAGTTAACTTTCCATACTGCACTTGTCAATATTTCAGAAAACTTTATTTCCTAACAAAGGTGGATGTGATCATTGTAGTCATATAACAAGTGCTTGTTACAATGGCAGACTTGCCAGACTTGAAACCACCCCCAGGAGATGTCTCAGCCTATCTTAACGTTTTCTCACAATCGACATGTATGGATTCTGGTCCAATATTTATTCAATGTAATTAGAGTTGTAAAAAGTGTGAATGGCCATATTTCAGTATTTTTTTAATCTCCTTCTGAACAGCTTCATAGAACCCAGATGTTCTGTAGACTCTGGACTTCATCAAAAACTAGAACAGTAACAAACAGGAGTGTTCAAAAAGCTGGTGTATGTTATGTGCTACCACAAGATCCATTAACACTCATGTTTTCAACAATTCCATGTGAGAAGAATTATTTTAATCTCATTTTAGAGATTAAAAAGCTAAACTTATTTAATCGACAATTTGTCTCAGGTCACCCAACCTGTATATGACAAATAGGAAGCCATCATTGGTAAAGGTAAAACCCAGGTACATCCTGCTTGCTTGCAGAACCCTGTGAAGCAGGTGTCATCTCTGATACACAGGTGAAGAAATGGCCTTCATGAGTTCTGTGTTCATTCCATTTGTTTTCTAACACCTAAGCAGAAACATGCGGTAGGAGAGGGTATATAAATGTGTAGGCAAACGTATCCCTCTGCCACTCATAAAGTTCTCTATGGGGACGTGCATACTAACTATTTAATTATTTTGTGAAATGTCTTGTTTAAAAATATCTTTTTATGTATTCTTCAAGAAAAGTACATTTTCTTACATTGTCAGGTATGAGAAACACAATGGGAATAGAAACACGCAAGCTCTAAGGGCCGTGCTCTCTCCACCAGCCTTCTGAGGCATCTCTTTGGTGAAGAATTATAATGGTTCCATATTGATGGTGAGAGGATGGTTGAACAGTAAACAGAGCACTTTCATGCATGTTTTCTTCCTAAAGCTAATTCTGAATAAAATCACACATTACTTGTAAATTTCAAAGTGGTATTTGATTGTATTATGGCCCCCATAATGAATAAAGACCAGTGTTTAAAAGAAGAGGAATAAACCAAATAATTTCAAGGCCAAATATGTGTCGCTTTTAGATTAAATTTGCAAATCTATTCATTTGGTATGCTCAGTCAGAAAGACAGAGATACAGAGTCCCCTAAATGACCTCTCCCTGAGAAATAATTAATTGGCCTACAGTGTGCTTTGTTAAAGTAAGTAAGCACCCTTCATGAATATAAATTTAATGCCGTTTGAGGCAAATTGGTCTAGATATTTTTAATCCTCCCTCCTCTTTTAAGACTAGAATTTTTTTGACAAAACACTAGAAATTTTATAGCATTTAGACAAATTTTCATAAGTAAAGTAAAAGGTTTCTAGAATTTGATTGTTACTAATGGGTTTCTGTTAACAGCTCATACTGTGACTACAGAGTGACTCATGGGCGAGGTGCTTGGAATATTTTAGAAATGAGCAATGACTGGGGGACATGTTATTTACCTCCTCCACTCATAGGAGCATCAGACAGAGCTACCAACAAAACTAGATGTTCTGTTCCTGCAGCCACAGGACACAGAGCATTGTAGTACCCTGCAAACACCAAAGACAACAGGGAGCGGTGTTTTCTCATCCTGTCCTTCCTCCCTTTTCCTGAGCAATGAAATGTGAACCTTGAAAGTCAAGGACATGTTTTCTGAGCCACAAAATCTCGGGGTTTTTTTGTTTGTTTGTTTGTTGTTTTTTCAGTACTGGGAATGGAACTTAAGGCTTCAAGAATGCTGGGCAATTGCTCTAGCTCTAAGCCATATCCCAGCCCCAGGCTTCCAATTCCCATGTGAGTGTGTGCATGTGCAAGTGAGTGTGTGTTTGTGTGTGTGTATGTGTGTGTGTCTGTCAAAGTGTGTGTAGGTGTGGTAGGTGTGTGTGTGTATGTGTGTGTGAGTGTGCGTGCACTGCATCTGGAAAAGCAGCTTTTAAAATATCTTAGGCAAAAACCTAAGAGAAACAGAAAGGGAGAGAGGAAGGACTAGAAAGGGAAAGCAAAGAAAAGGGGGAGACAAATGAGGAGGAGAGAGAGAGGAGAGAGAGAGAGGGAGAGAGAGAGAGAGAGAGAAAGAGAGAGAGAGAGAGAGAGAGAGAGAGAGAGAGAGAGAGAGAGAGCACCTCATCAACTTTTTCTAGAAGACAAAATGTGTGGTGATCATTTTTGTCCAAACTGTTCAAGTCAAATGAACATATATCTTGGGGATGGAGAGTGGATGAGAAAGAGAAGGAATAAGAGAGAGTGGGAGAGAAGGAGAGGAGAGGAGGAAGGAGAATAAAGAGGGAGACAAAAATTAATCTTAATGGAATTTATTGTATAAGGCAAACATGCTCAGAATTCTTATTTGCCCAAACTGCCTAAGACGAATGAATGTACTCCTGATGAAGAAGCGGGAGATGGAGAGATGGAGAGATGCAGGGGATTGACTCTGTCCATTTTAAAGTTAATCAGCATCCATGATGATGTATCCCTCCAAAATAATAAAATGGATTAATCAGGCACTAAGGGAGAGAGGAGGGCAGCCATTTGTCCCCCTCCTGCGCTGGGATGAAATATACATAACGCGAGAAAGGGCACTGGCAAGTAGCCACAGGAAGAGCACCTGGAAGATTAAAGCCGAGGCCGGAACATTAACAAAGTACAGACCACACTGAATTAATGAGCACTGGAGATAGACACTCTGTGGAGTCTTAATTTATTTCCCTTTTCTAGCTCATCCTTTAAGAAAATGACAGTGTCTTCTTATCGATTTTACACTCAGAGATCAATCAGAATTGCCCTGACTCAGACAAAATTTACAGCAGTGTCTGACACTGCCCGGAGCATGTGGGCCCAAACAGACATTACAAGGAAGCAATAGATCATGTTTGTGTGTAGAGCTTGACGTGCTTAAAAATAAGCTAATCTGGGGTGGAATTTCCTTCTCTCTGACAAGCAGCTCTGCCCAGCTCTTCGGCCCCTAGTTACGAATTTCTCTCCTGGCTCCACTATTAATTATAACATGCGAAAAGGATTCATGTATTTAGGCCCTGAGGGAGGTCATCTGATCTGCAGTTTTAGATAAAATATAAACTAACAGATCACTCCTAGTTAAACAATGTGAAATGTCACTGCGAGGCACTCCATAAAAAAAGGAGCTAGAGGTGTTCCCGTCAAGAGCTATGATCAATTCTGACAAGCCAACAATATCAGGACTAAATGATGGGCCTGTGCATTCCTAAACAGCCCCCAGTGGAAACGGCTGGATCCGGAAGCTCTTTTGTGCAAGTAACTAGCTGTATTAAATGCAATAATTACAGAAAAGACACTGACTATAGCGCTCAGGCAGTTGTTGGGTAAGCCGATTGTTTCCGCACTGCTATTTATCTTGTAACGGGCCCCATGTGCCCTGTCTTGATGGGAGAGGAACGCCAGCGCAGCGTCCCCTTCCACGCCAGTCAAGTTTCTGGCTCCTTGGGTGACTTGGGTAGAGAGACTCGTGAAGAACAGGGAACAGAGGAAAAGCACAAAGTCAGTTGCTTGGAGAAAATGTCCGGTCTGAAGATCCTCCTTTGTCAAGCCTCTCTGGTCTCATGAGAGGGTTCTTGCTGTCTACCCAGAAGCCCTGCGGACACCACATAGAAGTTCCCAGTTGGCTAATGATACTGTAAGACTGTGAATTCGCTGGGTGATGCCATCTAAAAGAAAATAAAGGTGGTCAGATACCAGACTCTGCATCTGGATGAAGGAAATGATTTGAGAGACTTCTCTAAATAACCGATTGGCATATTTGACCATGTCACAAAAGAGTGTTAAATAATTATAACATACACGTGGAGAACAAAATATTACTCTTTCGTGGGGGATATTGTAATTCCTGTAGTATGATTTTTCTTAGAGAATTTTTTTTTTTACAAATTATTAGGACCAGTGAGATGGCTCAGTGTGTAAGAGTGCTTGCTACTAAACCTGAGAGTCTGAGTTTGATCCCTGCGACTCATGTAGTGGAAAGAGAAACCCAGTTACTGCAAGTTTTCTGGTGTACACACCCTGGTCAAGGGCATCTCTCTCTCTCTCTCTCTCTCTCTCTCTCTCTCTCTCTCTCTCTCTCTCACACACACACACACACACACACACACACACACACGCCCGCGCTCACACACAACTAAATATAATAAACATTTTTAAAAAACTACCCAGAAAAACCTATCTTGAGAATTTCAGTATTGTTAAATTGGCAAATAAACTAAACAGCCAGTTTGCCAAAGGAAAAAGTACACATGTCTACAAATTCTCGGGGAAAATGTTTAACATGTCTGATTATCAGGAAAATGCAAATCAAGACTATATGGAGATTTTTGTCTCACACCTGTCAGGATGACTGTCATCAAGAAAATCAGACAGGGCTGGACAGATGGCTCAGTGGCTAAGAGCACATGCTCTTGCTGAGGACTGAGTTCAGTTCCTAGCACCCACGTGGTGGCTAATAACCATCTGTAACTCCAGTTCCAATCTTCTGACTTCTGTGGGCACCAGGCATGCACAGGGTACCCATACATATATGCAGGCAAAGCACTCATATACATAAATAATCTAAAAAATAATGTTAAAAAATCAAACAGTAAGTGCTGGTGAGGGTGCTTTGGGGATGTGGCAGGACACTTTCGTTCTGCTAGTGGGGACATAAACTAGTCGGAGAGAGTTCCTTGAAAACCTAAAACTAGAACTATCACATGATCCAGCTATCTTCCCCTCTGAGTATAGCTATGTTAGTCTACCTCAGACTAATCTGCATATCTGTGTTCATTGCTACACAATTCACAGAAACTGTGGTAGGAAGTGAGCCCAGATGTCCATCAGCAGATGAATGAGAAGGAAATGTGGCAGACACACATGGTGGAATATTATTCTGTCATAAAAAAGTGAAATTGTCATTTGCAGGAAAATGGAACTGGATATCATTGAGTTAACTGAAAAAAATCAGAGTAAGAAAGAAAACAATATTTCATGTTTTTTTCTCAAAGAGGGAATCTAATGTGTTTCTCTGAGACATGGAAGATGAAGGGAGGTCTGTTTGAAAAGAGGAAGGGGATGGTGAGAATAAAGACAAGAGAAGGAGGAATATTATATATATATATATATATATATATATATGTGTGTGTGTGTGTGTGTGTACACACACACATATATATATATATATATATATATATATATGCACAGAGTCATAATAAATAAAACTATTTCTAATTTTTCATGTTAATAGTATGTAAAATATGCCACCAAATGTTTAAATGACATGTACAATGATAATGATTTGAAATTTACATGGTACCCTATTAAAATGTACAACTTTTATATATAATACTAAAGAAAAAAACCGATTACAAAAAGTAATATTTAAGGAATAGTCTTTGTGGGGTGTGTATGTGTGTGTGTGTGTGTGTGTGTGTGTGAGTGAGTGTGTATGTGTAGAAATGGAATCTGGAGCCTTGCACATGTTCCACGAATGTTCAGCTCTTATCCCCAGCCCCTTGTTTTGCCTGGAGATAATACTGTACCTCAAATCATATACAACAGTTTAAATTAAAAATTGAAAATGTAATTTAAAACTGTTTTCTGTAAAATTCCATGTAATTTAAAGCTATTTTCTGAAAAATTTCAGGCTCTAACAGATTCTGGGGGTACAGATGAAGAAGGAATGGTCACTTCCTAAGTAAATCCTATTGAGAAAAAGATTCGTCTTGACAATCATCTTAAACCTGGTTGATGATGTATCTCTTTAAACCCAGCACTCAGGAAGCAGAGGCAGCAGGATTCCTGTGAGTTTGAGGCCAGCCACATTTCTGGAAAAATGACAAAAAAGATTGCATTGCAATAGAATCCGAGAGATGAGCAGAAATAGTTGCTGTGATCCAAACAGAATGGGAGTAATCCTGTCAATCAGAAAAGCACAAGGCAAGAAATTTCAGGAGCTATGAGAGCAAAAGCAGCCAGTGGGCTCCTAGGAGGTCGGCAACAGAGACTCTGAGTACTGTGCACCGTGTATGTGTGTACATGATTGTCCTGGGCTTAGCATCATCCTTTCTAGGAATGGTGGCCAGTGAGACTTGGAAGGCGGATGAAGAGTGAACTGGAAAAAAGCCCTGCTCCAACCTTTGTTGTGTTCCATGTAACCATATCTAGTTGAATTTTACTGAGTTTCCTGCACCATAAGGCAAAGTATGAATATACTCAGTCCGTCGAGTCGATGTGTGTGGGAAGTAGATATGACTCAGTTTGAAGCACTTCGTGTACTGTGTGAGACACTTCACTTTGGGCCCATCTGCGTCTCTTCCTGAGGCTTTTCCATTTATCTAGTCTTCCTCTGAAAACATTTCTATTTATTTGTCCCATCATGTCTGCTTATACTATGGAATCAGTAGTTTTTCAATTTGACCTAAATACAAGTGTTTCAGTATGAAGTTCTAGATTTTGCTCTGTTAATAGCCATTCAATGCATTCTTTCTGTGACAAGAGACAGAGGAAACAAAGCTCTTAAATGGTTTCTAAATTAAGTTCCACTACCAACCTCACTTAATTTCCTTTACTGCATAAGGCTCCCTGTTCCCTATAGGTTTGTTTGCCTAATCAGCAGCTTAATTACTACTCATGGCGCAGGTAAACAACCCAAGTTGACTCTGAAAGGCACTGATGTAGAAAAGTATTCAAGCTCATTCATTTACTGTAGCCACCCCTCCCCCAAGAGTTGCCTCGTGTCTCAGCTCTTGCAGAGTCTTCCTTGTGATTCAACCTGGAAAGTTTCACCCCACTGTTTCAGTTGATTTTGTCCACACTCATGTTCTTCCTCAATGTACATACTCAGAAATTACCTTAACTTGTGAATCAGACCTTTAAAAAATAAGGAACAAAGTAACCTCTACCTAAATATTCTTGGTAGCATTGTATTTTTATATTAAACATAGTTACAAAGTTCATAAGGGTTCACAGTAAAATATTTCACTTAAATTAAAGCAAACTAAGAACTTAAAAAATCATCCATAATGCCAACTTTTCTATCAAAAATAATTATCTCCAAGAATGTACACAATCGGATTGTTTTATGAATTAAGATTACATGTGTTCAGACACACATTTGTATGTATGTGTGTGAAATCAGAATATGAATTTATTTTGTATCCTTTTTGTGTTTTGTATTTTTGTATTTTATATCCTCCCTGCAAAACTTAAGTGCCTTGGAACTATTTGATTTCCTTCCTTCATCTTATTTAGAGCAGCCCAAACAGTCTCGGGAAATCAGAAGGACAGAAGAAACAAGTGCTCATTGAGACTGCACTATATAAAACAATTGCTTTAGAGGGGAGGTATGGCCGCATGATGGCTCAGCTGGTAGAGGCATCTATTTATTGCCAACCTTGAAAACCTGAATTTGATCACTGAACCTACATAATAAAAGGAGAGAATCAATTTCAAAAGTGTCCTCTGACCTCCAGAGGTGCACTCCAGACACACACATAAATAAATGTAACAAAAATATTTTAAATAAAATAAAAGTATCATTCTTATGCACCAAAAGTATATATGAACAATCTTAAGAATTACAAATTCAGCCGGGCAGAGGTGGTACATGCCTTTAATCCCAGCTTTTGGGAGGCAGAAGCAGGTAGATTTCTGAGTTCGAGGACAGCCTGGCCTACGGAGTGAGTTCCAGCACAGTCAGGGCTACACAGAGAAACCCTGTCTCGAAGGAAAAAAAAAAGAATTACAAATTCACATAACTGTATCCAGTAAGTCAGGAAAAAAAATTTATTTTGCCCAACCCTCCTCAACTTAATGTAATTTTGGTTCATGGAAACATTGTTTTGTTTTAGGAGCTTGTGTTGAAAAACATTGTGGCGTCAAAAACAGAAAGGGAGCTTTTTTTGCCTGAGAGATGCATTAAGTTAAAAGACATTCAAATAAGTTGTGGGCCTGTTCTCACCCATCCTCAAGAGAGGGGGAAATAAGCCAGACTGAGTTTGAAGATGTGCACATTAGGTGAGAGGATGTTCTGGCTTCACTGAAAGAATGCTAAAGCAGGATGAGCCAAGCCACCTAACACACAGATTGCTACAGCTACATCCCAAACTCAGAAATGTCAAAGGTTCCACATTGCCTTGCTGCGTGGGCCAGCAAAAAGGTAGCATGACACATGCCCTGGGGAGTGACAGAAAACTTTCATGCATCAAGTGAGCAAGGCATGACAGGTGGGTCATGTGCCTGGTAACTGTCACCCTTTTAAAGGTTACATTAGCACTGAAGCTATGCATGAAGATGAGCGCCCTGTGTGTGCAAGTATAAGCATTACATCACTTGTCATCTTTAAAATGTGCTTGGTGATACAGATGGGGCAAAACGTTTTGATGAACTCACTTGGTATGATAAGGACTTTCCAACCAAAGTACTGCTTTTTTCTGAGTAGTAATTCCATTAAGGGGAGAAAACCTCATAAGACCTTATTTCCTTACTATTTGCTTTCAATCACACCTCAATATTATGAAACAAATTGCTCCCAACAGTGAGGCTGTCATATTCAGGAAGGAGGTGGGTACGCCCACAGATGGAAGAGATTGACACAGCTCTGGTTTCTTTTTATCAATTACATCAATCCAGAAAATACCAGTGTTTTAAATGGCTCTGTAAAGTTACTACCTGAAAAACATCCTATTCACTCAAAGGACCTGGGATGGCCTTCTACAGCTTCTGTCTAAAGCTTGCCAGTAAACAGGTCACCTATGCATCATGATTCCTGCCTTCAAGTTGCTAGACTAAGTCACTGTCAAGACACATAATTTTATTTACCCTTGGTAGTCTTAGATATAAGACAGAGATAAAAACGCCCAATGTCAGTACAAAGTATGTGCTTCAATGATCAACAGGGTAAAACTTTTATATCCATTAGCAATTTGAGAATTTTCTAAGCTATTCTCCATCTGCCCAGGGTTTTATTTTAACAATTTTTAAAGTGATTAATTCAGAAAATATTTAGTGATCACCTACTGTGTGTTATATACTGCCCAGACTTGTCTAAAATTAAGTGCAGACATGCCCTGTCTCTCATGAAGTTTTTGTTATAATGATAACGCCAGACCCAAAAACTTGAGGAAGGTACTGGCTCATTGGTTTAGTCCTCAAGTCCTGTTCCTCAGCAGCAGCCCTTGGGTCAAAGCTTAAGATTCAGTTTTTTTGTTGTTGTTGTTGTTATTGTTTTGTTTTTTTAAAGTCAAATAGCCTTGTCAGGCATAAATGGGAGAAAAGGCTCTTGGTCCGGTGAAGGCTCAATGCCCCAGTGTAGGGGAATACAAGGGTGGGGAGGTGAGAATGGGTGGGTGGGTGGGGGTAGAGCCTCATAGAAGCAGGAGGAGGGGGTAATAGTGTGAGGGTTTCTAGGGGGGAGGATTGGAAAAGGGGATAACATTTGAAATGTAAATAAATAAAATATCCATTTTTTTAAAAAGGAAAAAATAAAATAAAATAGTTTATTGTATATACAAAAAAAAAGTCAAATAGCTTGTAAATTCTGCCTGGTATTCTGTCTTGACAGATCTTGGAGGAGTCTGGGGAGGACTGGAAAGTGATAGACTGAATCACAGCTCATAAGTGGGACCAACCACCTTAGATCCTACTTTAAATTGTTTTGCATAGTACAAAGATTTTTATTTAGGGACTCAATAACATTCTGTTATTTATTAGAAAATGAAAGAAACTCTCTGGATTAAAAAATATGTATTATGCAGAAAAGGCTATTGAAGGCAGCTGGACATCAAATGTGTTAACCAGGTCACCTAAGGATTACTTCCAGTTCTTCCCATTCGACTGGGTAGGCAATTCCTCAGGCACTCATAGAACTGGAATTTTTTATTTTGCCTTTGAAAATTATAATCTTACAACTAGAAAAATGTTGTCATCTAATACCCCTATGCTATATAACAGCTTTTTAAATTGTGTGTTATAAACTATTACTTGACCAAGCAGTCGATGTGGTAGTAAAATTGGCAAAGTACTGGGCCTGGGATGTAGTTGGTAGAGTGCTTGCCCAGCATGTACAAACTTACACAAAAAACTTACATGTACATAACAAACACAAACTTACATATATGTACATTGTACATGGTGATGAGAGCTTATAATTCCAGCACTTAGGAGACTGAAGTGGGAGGATCAGAAATCTAAAGTCATCTTCTACTACCTGGTTGAGTTGGAGGCCAGTTTCGGCTGCATGAAACCCTGTCTTTAAAGATAAATAAATGAATCAGGTGTAGTGGTACATGCCTTTAATCTCAATCCTTGGGAGGCAGAAGCAGGCAAGTTTCTGTGGGTTCAAGGCTATCCTGGTCTACATAGAATGTTCCAGGTCAGCCAGGGCTACATAAAGAAACCCTGTAGCAAAAACAAAATGAAGAATGAAAGAAATGAAGATAAAAGTAGGGAGCATCAGGAGGCAAACTGTGTCGGAAGGGTAAGGCCATTACTTGTATATGATGTATTTATATAATGTACATAGTTGTGTATACATGTCCATTCAAAAATGTACTTTTTATTGGAAATCATGACAAAAAAGTGCAAATACAATTGATACTTAGGGGCTTTACCATTTTTATAATAGGAAGACTCCAGTAACAAACACAAAGACCTCAAATTCCTTTCTCTCCACCCCTTTCCATGTTTATTATACCATGACATCCTTCAAAGCTCTCCCTGACCATGAGTTACTTTTTTGCCCAATATCCCTTATTTCACCAAAAGTTCTGTGATGATTTCCTGACCTTCTTCATCCTAAGTTGTCAGTAGTTTCTTTAGCATGAGATGCTGTTGTTTGACACTATTCACCAGGAGGCACCAACAAATGTCTTTGTACCCTAGGTGAAAACAGACAATGAAGCAAAGTGAGGGCACCACAAAAGTCCAGCTGGTGAACCAATGAGTTTATTGGGGTCATTTACAGGAGCATGGATGAGGGATAAGTTGCAGGAGAAATGACTCAAAACCAACTGCATTAACAAAAGCCTACCCAATCATGAGTGAGCGCTCACAAAAGCTAGAGTTCTAGAGCACATTACGGAGGCTACAGGTAGTTCATCAGGTTGGAGAGTGGGTTTTTCCAAGCAGCTCAGCTTGGTTTGAGCATCTCTCAACAGTCTTTACTGCTTATATACGCTTATATACACATAAGAAGAAGGGGTTGTGCTCACTAATTTTATGTCAACTTGACACAGACTGGAGTCCTATGAGAGAAGGGAATCCTGACTGGAAATGCCTTCGTGTGATTCAGCTGTAGGCAAGTCTGTGGAGCGTTTTTTGTTTGTTTGTTTTGTTTTGTTTTGTTTTGTTTTGTTTTGTTTTGTTTTGTTTCAAAACAGGGTTTCTCTGTATAGCCTTGGCTGTCCTGGAACTCACTCTGTAGACCAGGCTGGCCTCAAACTCAGAAATTCGCCTGCCTCTACCTCCCGAGTGCTGGGATTAAAGGCGTGCACCACCACCCCCGGCTGTGGAGCACTTTTAAAATTAGAGATGGATGAGGGAAGGCTCAGCCCACTGTGGTCTGGTGGTCCTGGGTTCTATAAGAAAGCAGGCTGGGCAAGCCAGGGGAGCAAGTCAGTAAGCAGCATCCTCCATGGCCTCTGCGTCAGCTCCTGCCTCCAGCTTTTCACTTTGTTTGAGTCCTGTTCTGACTTCGTTCAGTGATAGATGTAGCATAAGCCAAATAAATAGCTTTCTCCCCAAATTGCTTGGGTCATGGTGTTTTATCATAGCAATGGTAACCCAAACTAAAACAGGGATCTAATATGTACCATCAGTTTCAGGGACTTCCTGAAGGATTTAAATTGTTTGCTGCCAGACCTTAATGGCTTCCCAGCAAGAAGCTTCTGGTACTGCAGCTTGCTATTTTCAGAGTGAAGAGTATTTGATTTTGGACCTGGGACAAGGGATTGAGGTGCATATTTTACCTATCAAAGCAGACCTGGCCACCACATGCTCAGTTCACTTGATAAGCTAGTTCTAAAAATACTTAATTTTCCCCCAATAAATTTGTAAAAATTCAACACTTAAGAAAAATTAAACATGTTGCTACTTAGGAAGGGTGCTCTAAGAAGTAATTTAACATTCAAATATGGTAAAATATGATTATTTCCTTATCCAATGAAGTCTGACAGCCTTGTGTCTTATAAAGATATTATGAATCAAAAAGTCTATATATCCTTCTGAATACTTTAAAATATAAGTCAGTTAAAAGCTTAGATTGAATAGCCATTGCATGTCAAAATGTAATTTAATGACTTAAGTCAATGAGATGTTGTTATTATTTATTGTTATTTCTGGTTTTTATATGAGAGGGTTGCTCTGTGTATCCTTGGCTGTCCTGGAACTCAGAGATCAGCTTACCTCTACCTCTGTAGTGCTGGGATTAAAGGCATGCACTACCACTGTCTGCCTGAGATGTCATTATTATGAAATCCTGTTTCTATTCAAATAGAAATAAAAATCCCAGTTTAAGGGAGTCTTTATTTAATGCACAATTCTATGATTGGCTCTTGCAAGATCTGCCTTGATTTCACTGTACTTAAACATAGCTTATTCTCAAACTCATTTAATTAAAAGGAAAGTCTTTGACATAAAAGTTTATACATGTTCTAGTATGTCTCTATTGCTGGTGACAATGTAGGCTGTGGGATGGAAGGTTCTTGCAGGGATTTTGGCTCCCTGTTGTGAGTTTTTACAGTATCTGTTTCTGCCACTGTTTTCTAATTGGATTCCTCCACCCAGGCTTTTAGGAATGAAGATTCTCCTGCCCCAGAAATAATCTTCTATCTGGTGGTGAGAAAAGTAATTGTCCATTTTGGGTTTTGAATGGCTTTCTAAATAACTAAAACTTTATCTCCCTAAAGACTCATTTACAATAGAACATGCTTCATTAGAATGGGTGTCTGTCTTAATTAGGTTTTACTGCTGTGAACAGACACTAAGACCAAGGCAGTTCTTAAAAGGACAACACTTAATTGGGGCTGGCTTACAGGTTCGGTTGGTTATCACCAAGGTAGGAGCATGTCTTTGTTCGGGCAAGCATGGTGGAGGAGGAGCTGAGAGCTCTACATTTTCAGCTGAAAGCTGCTAGGAGAAGACTGACTTCCAGGCAGCTAGAATGAGGGTCTTAAAGTCCAGGGCCACAGTGACACATTTCCTCCAACAAGGCCATGCCTTCAAATAGTGCCACTCCCTGGGCCAAGCATACTTAAACTAGTATCTGTCATTTAGAATTGGTTCAATATAAATCAGGTTAAATTTTTCTTAGGGTCTCAGTCCATTGGGGTCTATAATAAAATATCTCAAGACTGGGTAATTTAAAACTAACAGGCATTTCCTCAAAGTTCTAGAAGCTAGGAAATCCAAGATGGAGGTATCAGTATGCTCACTGTCCTGTGAAGGCTACATGGCTGTTTCCAAGTTGGCACCTTACTGTTTCATCCTTACATAGAAGATACAGAGACTGTGTGCTCACATGATGGGAGATAGAAGGGCAGCCGGAAGTGTTAGCTCCTCCAAACTCTTTTGTATGGTCACTGGTCACTAACCATCAAGACAGAGCTCTCAGGATTTAATCGTGAATCCTTAACTGCCTAAGGTCCCACTTCCTCGTGTGTATGCTTATGAAACCCAGAAGACAACCACAGGCGTCATTTCTCAGGATCACCCATCGTGTTGGTTGAATTAGTGTCTCAGTGACCCGGACTTGGTAAGGGACGCTTACTGGCAAGTGAGTTCCAGGGATCCACTTGTGTCTCTCACTCTAACACTGGGGTTAAAAGTCTGTATCACCATACCTGGCTTTTTACCATTTTAACATGGATTCTGAGGAACAAATTACAACCCAAGTACTTTACTGAGTAACACCAGACTATAATCTATACTCATTTACTTATTTAATTTCAACCATTCATTCATTCATTCATTCATTCATTCATTTATGGTACTGGAAATTGAGACCAGGGCCTCATGTACATGCTAGCCAAAAATTTTACCACTGAGTTACTTCCTCACCTCATATCCTAGTATGATCACATTGGCAATTAGCTTTCAATACATCAATTTAAGGGATACATTGAGATATTCTAGACCTGAGCTCTGTGTTTTCTCCCAAGGCTTGCTGTTTCTCTATAGGTGCATTAGCTAGCTTTGAGCACTGATATTTTTCAGGTTGAGAGAGGAAATGTTTCCACGGAGGAAATTCTATGACTAAGCCTCTTCAGGCATGTTTGACTTCCTCAGGATAACATCTACAACTACTATGAAATGAAGGTCAGCAGTGTTTGCCTTCAAAAGCCCACACCACACGGGCACCATCAAGAGCCTACTGTGGAAATACTGGGAAGACGGGAAGGAGTCTCAGACCAGAGAGAGAGAGAGGGAGAGAGAGAGAGAGAGAGAGAGAGAGAGAGAGAGAGAGAGAGAGAGAGAGAGGGGGAGGGAGAGAGAGAGGGAGAGAGAGAGAGAGAACAAAGTGACCACTGTAAAACTATGGAGAATTCTGAATGCTGTTGTGCAAGATCAGGAATTTGGAAGAGTATTAATGGCAATGGAGACCCTGTTCATTTTTTAAAAAATGTTTATTGATGTGTTACTTGTGTGGATGTATGTTAGTATGTGTGCCATAGCATGTGTATGGGGATCAAAGAGCAACTTTTGGGAGTCAGTTCTGGCATTCCACCTCGTTGAGTCAGGGTCTCTCTTATTTTATCTGCTCCTGCAATATGTACTCCAGGCTAGATGGCCTTTATTTAGGCTGATAGAAGATTCTCCCATTTCTGTCTCCTATCTCCCTGTAGAAATGCTGGGATGACACACGTGACTGACCAGTGCCTTCACATATTAAACCATCTCCCAACCTCCCTCTTGGTTTTCTTTAAATTTCTCATCCCCCTTTCCTCACTTCCTTTTTCCCATCCTACTCACCCTTGTGTATGTGTGTGTGTGTGTGTGTGTGTGTGTGTGTGTGTGTGTGTGTTTATGCATGCTGGTGTGCAAGCATTCATGTATGTGTTGAGGGAAGAGGACAATTTTGGGGTGTCAGTTCTCTCCTTCCACCATGTAGGTCCCAGGGATTGAACTCAGGTGATCAGGGTTAGCAATAAGTTCCTTAACCTGCTGAGCCATCTCTTTAGTCCTCCTTTTCCCTTTATAAGTTGGAACTCACCAAGCGTTTCTAGGCTCTGTAAACTCGCAAACCTTCTGACTTCAGACACTTGGCTTCATAGCTATGAACCTCTTCATTCCTCATCTGTTAAAAAATGGTGTCTTCTTCCTAGTCTTGCTAGTCAGCTGGTAATAAACCCTAAGTAAGTGGGATTTATTATCATTTCCAGTGTCTCAAACATCTGTGTCCTCCCTAAAATACACAAACCAAAATACAAACAAACAAACAAACAAAAAAAAACTCTTTAATGTCTGGAGTTTTGACTCAGTGTGGCAAACCTTAAGACAGGATAGCGTTTTCATTTACTTTGAATTATACAGTCTTTCTGAGGCAGCATTGCCATGAAAAAATTGTTTATAAAGTAGAAGATGATAACTATTTGCCCACAGTTTACCTTCCTGTGGAAAAGAAATGGAAGCCCAAGTATGCTCATAAGTTTCCTATTCCCCAGTTCCATCACTGTTATCAATGGCAAATGTGTATTGCATTATATAAGGTTTTTAATAACTTAATATCTGAGGGATTAGTATGCACAGGTACAGTTAACATCTATCTAATTGGGGGGGGTCAATGATGCTGTTGGCTATTAAGATGAAGAGGATTTGAGAAAATAAGCCATCCTCACAGGTCCACAAGGGACCAGTCGTAGTAACTGCAGCACAAATGGATACATCACACAAGCAGTGAGAAGACATAAAACTTCACATATAATATTTTCCTGTCTACAAATGGGATATTACACTAAACACACTAAGGAGATCTTATGGATGGAGATGTGAAAAATTCTTACCTAAAAGATCCTTTTGCTGGGCAGATTTTCCTCCCTACCTCATTTGTGTCCTGGATTAATCTGCAGGTAAATTTTGACATTGATATAGGAATCAACATAGAAAGGGGTGAGCGAGGGCCCTCTAGTTTCTCACTTTTTTCCAAGTTTCCCCAATATTTGATGGTCTCATATGACCCTCTAAGATAGAGCATTCGTTTGACTGTTATTTAAATCTTTGGAACTGTGGTCAAACAACAAGGCAATATGAGAGCTAAGCAAGGATTCACCATGGCTTCTATTCAAATCAGTGGAACAAATGTCTTTCTCTACAGCCTTAATGGTCAGTTCATTCATGCTGTAATTTCTAGGCTGGAGATGTAGCTCAGTCGCAGACCACTTCCCCTGAAATGCCTAAGGCCCTGGGTTTCCTCACTAACTGTGGGTGTGGCATGAACGGTGCACTTCAGGAAGTGAGTATGTACTGAATGGTAGAGCAGATAGATGCTTAGCATGTGCAAGGCCCTCGGTTTTATTCCCAGCCCTAAAACATGCAAACAAAATGTTAAAATATCGTTTTCATGTAGGTTCCTGGAATAAGAACCAACCCTACTCATTTCTCCTTTATAAGGAAAAAAAATCTGACCTTTGTTTTGTTGAGACGGGGGTCTCATTGTGTAACCTACCTGGCCTGGAACTCGATATGTCAACTGGTTCTTCCCCCAGTTCACAGTGATCTGCCTGCCTTTGCCTCCTGAGTACTGGCATTAAAACTATGTGCCAACCCACCCAGCTCTAATCATTATTTTTATTGCAATTATCTTGAAAGGGCCTTAGTCTGAAATGAGATGGTTCCAACCATCAATAAACTCTACCAAATGCTAGAGACCAGTATTTAACAAAGACTGTAAACTGGGTTAGATATTTATCATTTTTCTGCTATTCAAGAATCTCATTTTACAGTTAGGGATGGATGGTGGACATACATCTATCACCTCATAAAACTGTGACAGGAAGATTGCTGAGAGTTTGAGGGTAGCATAGATTGGAGAAGCTGGGAATGTACTTCAGTTGGTAGAGTACTTGCCTAGAATATATGAGAGCTCTGAGTGCTATACCCAGTTCAATATAAGTTGGTCATGGTACTGGTCTTAGTTAGAGTTACTATTGCTATGATGAAACACCATGACCAAAATCAACTTGGTCAGGAAAGGGTTTATCTGGCTTATACTTTGACATCATTGTTTATCACTAAAGAAGGCAATACAGGAACTAAAACAAGGCATGGACCTGGAGATCATGCAAGAGCTGATGCAGAGGCCATGAAGGGGTGCTACTTATTGGCTTGTTCAATATGTTTTTCTCAGTCTGTTGTTTTGTAGAACCTAAAACCATCAACCAGGCAGTGAAGTCACCTACAGTTGGCTGGGCCCTCCCCTTCCATCACTAATTAACACCTTACAGACTTGCCTTCAGCCTTATCTTATGGAGGCATTTTCTCAGTTGAGTCTCCTTTCTGAGTACTCTAGCTTCTGTCAAGTTCACATGATCTAGTCAACCCAAGGTACTTCCAGTGTTTACGATGTAGAGGCAAGAGGACCAGAAGTTCAAGTCCAGCCTCCATTTTGAATTGAAGCCAGCAATGGATAGGGAAGATTAGGCTTCAACACAAACAGAGCAAGACAGGTGGAGTAGTGATGTCTTCAGCCTGCTTCAGACCTTATCCCAGGTTCACCTCTTATCAACTGTGTGTGTTAGCTGACTGTGTCGCCTTTTGACCGCCTTAGCATCAGCTTCGATCTCCTCATCTATAAACTGGGGAGAATAATACTACCTCCTCATAACAGTTCCAGGATTAAATGACAAGAGCCACTAAAGGTCTTTTAGTGTCAGGCACCTTGCAAGCCCTGGCTTTGTGAGCTATCATCATTAGTATTCATGCCACCATCAACAGGCTGGGTTCTGGTTCAGAAAGATGAATGGACAGTCTAGACCCGGCTCTGTGATGCCCATCTATGCTAACCCATGAGCTTTTTCCCTGTCGTGAATCACTTTGCTTCCCACATCCCAGAAATCAGGGTGGGGTTGGAGGTGGGGGGATCATAAAAGTTGTTCCACAAAAGTGATTTAATAAAGTCCACAGATAGAGAGCTTTGGGAGTCCTGCTCCCAGTAACATTCTTCTTCATCATCATCATCATCATCACCATCTTCAGTCATGTGTATGTGCATTGGCACGTGCCTAAGGAGGCTGAAAGAAGATGTCAGTTTCCATGGAACTGGAGTGTAAGGCAGGTGTGAACTGCCCAATATGGGTGCTGGGTACCAAACTCAGGTCTTCTGCAAGAGCAGTATTCTTAACCACTGAGCCGTCCGTGTAGTCCCCAATTAACATTTTAAAATACCCCACATTAAAAAAAAACCTAAACACCCCCAACGAATGTCACCCTTCCATCTGTAAATATAAAACTATGTTTACAGTAGGAAATTGAATCATGTGTCTGATTGTTCCAGAAGAATACATGCTGCTGATACAAAGTAGTAACTGTATCAGACCTCAATATCCCTGTCAAATTGGTTGTTATGAACACTTACATACGCAGCAGATAATAAATGCATTCTCTCTTTTCAAAGAGTAAGTTGCTGTGTTGTAAATAAATCATTATATTACACCAAAGGTGCTAAAATCAGCAATCACCTGATCATCACTGGCTAGCCTTGTCTGAACTCCATTTTTTTTTCCTAATTAAAAGAGAAAAGAATAAAAGAAATCTTTGCAAACTGTCCTTCATACAATAGAGTTTCTGGCTGTAGGGGGTAGGATGATGCATCCATCTCCACTTATGGTATTAGGGAATGGCTAAATTACTTTCTCTATGTGCACTTATGAGGGATGATATAATTTTCTAAGTCACCTAAAAATACATAAACAGGAAGCAACTTGCTGCACCAGTTTCCTGGAAATTCACATAAATGAGAATTTCAAAGAATAATAATAAAGGGACTTTTTTTTCCAAATGTCTTCATTCTCTTTTGCGTTCTTGCCATGTATCTGTTGACACAGATCTAGCTCTGAATGTATAGAGACCCATATTTTGTTGAGCTTCGGCATCTGTGTTTGGAATATCAGACCTTAAAAAGTTACCATTTCTCAGCATGCTTACCACTGTCTCTAATAAAATTAAGCTTGTATCCCTAGTCTGTCTATCGATTCAAGGCTGCTTTTAAAATGTAGAGTGACCATAATACTAGCAATGTGAATTTTATTTAAATTGATTTCGTATCTTCATCACCACTCCTTAAAATGAATCTTATTACTAGAGATAATGTATGTGTCAAAAAAGAAGCCTCAAATGCACTTCCTGTGCTCTTGACAGGGTGACAAAATATTTCTCCTATCCTTTCCTAATTGAGCCGCAGTACAAAGGAGGACATTACAATAATATTAATAATAGTTACATGGATATTTGTAGGTACTGTGTAACCCTTCAGTCCATTTTCCCAGACAATGGTGACTACAAAGAGGCTTCAAAATAGAACATTGCACAATATGAATGCCACTTTTTTCTATCTTACATTTTAAAAACATCATTGAAATCAGAAAGTTCATTTACAAAGGACTGGCAGTTGCAATCACAGCAATAATGTAGTGCTGAGAAAAAAAGGGTAATTGGTTTGGTAAAGATCGCTTTCCATTACACCATAAAGCACTACACAATAGGAAAGGTCGCCAATTAAGCAATCATGAATACCAAGTACTGAAGCTGATGAAAATAGGGCAGTGGTTTAAATAGATTTGCAAGCAATTTACCTTTTCACAATGTTGGCAATCTGATGCAATTTGCTTGCAATTTTGTCTGCTTTCAGTAGCACTCGAAGCTGACACTACACAGACCAAATGGCAAAGAGGCCCTGCATAGAAAATGTAAAACTATCTTGGCTGCATCAGGAAACCAGAATGGTGGTTCATCAGGAAAATTACAACAATTAACATAAGTGCTGCAAAAATCAACACTTTAAATGTCACACTCACTAGTCTGTCCAAAGACTGTAAAAGTACCATCCCCATTGCTGGACTAACAGTAAATATGAAGCAATCACCAGCAAACCTTGGGCTGATGGCTTTACAATTGATGTGACATTCTCTGGGTGATAAAATAGCCTCTCATTTTACAAAAGTAAGTATTTTTCTTTTTTAGACTTAACCTGAATTATGTCAACACAAAATTTACGTTTAATTTTTTTCCCAACTTTTTCGACAAAGCCATTTCATGCCATGTGGTGGGTGTAGTTGGTCTTGACATTTAAAAAATAACTTTATATTTCAGAGAATTAGAGCCAAGTTGATAAAAAATAATCCCTTCTCAAATATTGATCTGAGGCTTTCAAATGTAAATCATGGCCCAGATTTATGTGAAAAGCCATTACAGAGGGTGAGGTACAGTGTGTCTGACCAAAACCTACTTTATTATCTTACAGAGGGCTCCAAAAAGCTTCCCTGGAGATTCCCTGGAGGACTGGCTGGAATTACAGATGCCATCAGATGTCTACAGCAATGTATTCCCAGCTAAAAGTTAGACACCTTGAAAATAATTGATAACTTCTGCTTTGGCACCCATGTGAAGCTATAAATTTGGTAGGCTTTGGGGAGAATTGGCTTATAGTGTAACTCTGATGATTTCTCGGTGAGCTGGGAGGATCTCTCACAGTAAGAGAATGAGAGCAGAATATCAGAAAAATCTAAGTTTAATTTTCATATCAATATTGGCTGACACAGAGAGTTATTTCACAGTTATATCTACAAAGAGTCCTCTTTCTATTCTGTGTGGATTGTTTCATCTTTGGGCATAAGGATAGTGTAACATTTTGACCCTCACCACCAGTTTTGCTTTTCCTGAATCCACATGCTTTAATTCACACACCAATGAAGAAATGACAGAATCAGGTTTGAAGTGATGGGAGGTAGCATGTTCACAGTCACAAGAAACAGTTTTATTATGAGATTGTTGGTGAAGAGTCCACTATGGAAGATGAACTCCTTCCCATGTTCACTACCCAACATGAACTGCTTTTGTTCCTTTGGCAGAGAACTGTTTGAGAACTCAGGGTCTCTTTAACTATGGGACCTAAGAGATTGTGTTGACATGTGATTCCAGGCTCTTTCCTCAGATGACCTCTCCTGGCAGTGAGTGTCATGCAGTCAGGAGTTTCAGTCCCCAACACTTTTATCAATATTTATTATTATTTAATATTATTAACTCCAAGGAAAAGTTGTATCAAGTGTCTCTTTCTCAGGTTCATTCAAAGAACACCTGTAAGCAGCATTCAATTAAGATAAGTCTCTAGAGTAGTCATCCACACTACCCACTGAAAGCCATTCCCAGACAATGAGGATACTGACCAGAAAACTGAGGTCCAATATGAGCCATGCTTGCCTTCTGGGAAGAAGTTCATTGCAACTGAACTGTTGTCTTGAAGCATTCCCATTTTCAACAATATGAAGCTTCCAGGGGGAACGAGTTCCTCCTTGTTTTTAGATAGCCTATGTGCACTTGCCCTCTGAAGGAATGTGTCTATCTGTTGCCTGCAGTGGAAGACTCAGAGAGTAAAGTCACCACAGGAAAGGTGTGACCTTCAGCTACTATCTCCAGCACGACAGGGGTGAGTCTTTGGAAGTTTGGCACCAGCAGGCTCAAGGTAAATTATAGGCTTGGAATAGCAATAAGGAATTTGCCATATCACCAATAAAATGCCAATAAAGTTTATAAAATTGCTTCCAGAGAAGCAAACATTGAGAAGAATTCTCTCTCTCTTTCTCCTTCCTTCCCTCCCTCCCTCCCTCCCTCCCTCCCTCCCTCCCTCCCTCCCTCTCTTTGTGTGTGTGTGAGTGTGTGTGTGTGTGTGTGTGTGTGTGTGTGTGTTGACTCAGGATGTTTAAGGGAGTGATATACAAGAGGATAGGCAGAACCCTCTCATTAATTTTGGTAAATATAATGACCTGTGGGATTTTTTTTTTCTCAGCTGCTGATTGGTACCACCGAAAACAATTATTACTGGTTAATTTCGCTGCTGGCATAGTACATAGTAAATATTTTTGTTCTATCACTCTTTATTAACTGCAGAAAAGACCCTTTCGATTTTATTAATCAAATTTGTCAAAGCCACACACAGCTACTATATAACTCTAAAGCATATGGTGTCTGAACCATCAATGCAATTTCAATGCCCAGTTACTTTGGAGTAGGGTTGACTCCAAAGATAAAAATGTAGTGGAATCCAGAACTCAGACTTGGAGTTAAATGAGAAAGTTACCAAAGAGGAAATTTCAGAGTCTGTATTAGTTTGGGTTGACATCTATACTCAATCTAATAACTATCTAATTCAATGTAAGAATGTGGGTAAAAAATTGAATAGATCATTACAAAGCTACTAAATTAGACTTACTCCACTGTCTGCCCACCCACGCCCAGTAGCCACTTTGAAGGTTACTATTTATTCAAATAAATGTTTTCATTTTTTTTTCCAGACAGGGTTTCTCTGTATAGCCCTGGATATCCTGGAACTCACTTTGTAGACCAGGCTGGCCTCGAACTCAGAAATCCACCTGCCTCTGCCTCCCGAGTACTGGGATTAAAGGCATGTACAACCACACCTGGCTTAATGTTTTCAATTTTTAAAGAATCTCAAGAAAACAATGAGATGAAAGTGTTTTTTTAGTGAACATTTAAAGTATGAAAATAAGATTTATCTGAGTGTCAGCTGTGAAGTTCCTTGGGTTAAATAACATTGAATGGAGTTTTACCCTGCTTTTTATTTATTATGTGGCTATAGGGAAATCACCTCATCTCTATGCCTATATTTTGTCTTTTCTAAAGTGAAGACAGAAATCTTACAGGAATCTGGGCTGAGCGCATGGATAGCCTTGAATTAGAAATGGAACATATCAGATGTTTAAATAGAGAGCATGGGCTGTAGCCATGCTGGCTATTTTAGCTGTGAGTGATGACAGTTGGGAAGCCGACTCTGGTAAGCATCCAAAAGTCAGGTTTGTTGGTTTGTTTCTTTCTGGTTTTCAAATGTTTGCAGTGTATCCAGAGCTAAAAATGGGAAATAGTTACTAGCTTTGAGTGAGATAACCTGGACTGAAACATTTGAACTGTGCTATAAAATTGAAGATACATTTAACATAATCAACAAGAAAAAAAGCTTCCTAGAGGGTACTTTTCACATTACAACTTAATTTTTGGGGGGTGATTATAGTCACCACATAAGACCTTTTCCCATCTATCATCTATCACGTATTGACTATGTGTTCCCATACATCTATCTGCCTTAAAAATGCTATCTATGGCTGTCCTAATTTGTATAAGCAGAGTCTGGTGTTCACACAATGATAAAAATCAACTATCAATGTAATCTCAGAATGTGCCCTATTGTTATCAATGCATGGCTATGCTACAAAACAGTTTTGAAGCTGGGAATATTTGAATTCCAAAGGCTTGGCATGTGCTTGGCAAATGGGGCTTAGAACTTCTCTCAAATCTATAGAATTAAGCTGATTCCAGTTCTTGTGATGTTTCCTGTATTGACAGTTCTGATAGCCTAGGACCTAATACAGAAGGCCTGGGATAGTAATCGTGAAAGGAGCAGGAGCTCAGAACTCATGGTCCAGGCTGCCCAAGTAGGAATTCAGTGCAAATTTAGATCCAGATCAAGCTGGATCAAGTGTCTGTCAGAGATCATGGATCTGGTAATGCCATTGAGAGGAGGAAGGATCTGCTTCTGTGAATGGTGAACTTTTATAAGCACATTTCTTTAAAACCAATCTCTTGTGGTCCCCATAGCCTACAATAGCTTCTCTAGGCAAGATGACTATTGTTTCTCATGACTCACTGGAATGTAGTCAGAGTGGATTCATTTCCCTGAAGGTCTGTGACTACTTGTGAATCCCTGAGACAGTGCTACACAATATCGACACACCAAACATACATTGAGTCCCCGATATGGACATTGCCTGTGGGGGACATATTCACAATCCGTAGTCTCCATCTCTAGTGAGCAAACAGAACAGAGTAAGAGACCAGGACACCCTATTGTAATTGAATATGTAAATAGAAGCATGGAAATTATAGGTGCCTTAAAAAAAATGAAGGTGTCAAGGTTGATGAGTAGATATTTGTGGTGCCTGTGAATCCGTAGTCCAGAGTACAGTGTTTCAATAAACATTGCCCTTTCCTTCAAGCAAGGCTGATAAGGACATCAAAGAGCTGATGCTTGAGACCATACTTATACATTTCCCTAGTTCTGTTTTAGATGGGTGGGGAAAACATTTTTACAATGTAAAAGAACAAAGAAGGAAGGAAAAAAAAATGAAAGAAGGGCAGGGGAAACTCAGCCTCCTCAGGGCCAGCAAACTCAAGTCTAGTTGCTATTGGAGACTATTCAGCATTTAAAGTGGGAGCCTGTCTGGTTTTAGACTCCTTGGTGCTGTGAATAAGAGAATTTCCTCAGTTAGAACTACACATAGCCTTTCACAGCATGCCCTCCATTTCTGGATGTTAGCATGCATTGTAATTCTCCTTCAGGTATGCTTAAGACAAGATGACCTTATACTCTTGAAAGGACAAGATGAAGTCAGAATGGTTAAATTTTCATTCCCATTGAGGCCCCAATTGCACTCTAATGGGACCCAATGATGTCATCTTTATGACCTTAGTGTTCCAGGCTGAACTTGAACACAGCCCAGGCTACCCAGCTCTTGAATATAAGGCAGTTATGGGCAAATGGGGATGTCACCCGCTAGAGGATGCTTCAGACTCTATGTTTCAATTCACAGTAGAGTTCAAACAGGAAGTTACAGTCTGTGCCTGTTTGTACATTAGCGAAAGTTTGTGTTTGTATTAGAAATCTTTGTATACACTGAGCTAATAAACCTGATACCATCACATCTTGTCCTGTGTGGAAGGCTATAGTCACTTTTCTGTTGTGAAAGTTCCACTTACATAATACTCAGTCCTTTCTCTACCTGTCCAGTGCTCTAATACCTAACCATACATCATCGTGTCCACAACTACCCCACAGTGGCTCTCATTGCACCTGGGATCTATTGCTATTTGAAGCACGTGCAACAAAGGCCAAATCTTCCTAAGCTTTGGCTGCTTTGTAGTCGCCACAGAATGGTGACTTTAGGTTTCGAAGAGTCTTTCCAAGGGAGGCCTTGGGACAAAGATTATCAAATGTCACAGACCAAGCCTGTCTAACAGCCACCTTGCCATGGGAGCTACTTTATCTCCTGGCTCCTAAGTTTGGTGGGAATAAAAATATTGCACAGATGGGCTTATAACTGACCGTAGCCTGCCCCATTGTATGCCCAACCATCTCTAATTACAGCAACACATGAAAGGAAGAGATTTGAAAGGGCAGGTGACGGGAGAGGAGAGGAACCTGTTTGACTTAAACAGCACAGGATCCCTCACCATCAGGCCTGATGTACATCAGCCTGACAGCTAATTAGGGTAGACATGAATTTTTCCAATGTAACAGATGTTCGCTAATCAGGCCAGATTTGGAACCCTTGCGCCAGCAACATTTCATGCACAATTTAACTATCTAAAAGGAATAAACTACTTAATGCATTGTGCTGAAGGCACAGCTGTTTCACAATCAGAAAATTTGCTGTCAAAGATGTTCTCTTTAAAACTGACATGTTTTTATATAACTCTGATGGGGTGTTTATAATGTATTAATAGTTGTCAGCAAGAGCTGCTGTCATCATCAAGGAGTAAAATATTTCTGAAGGTATATTAAAATGAACAGACTCCTTTCTCTTCCCCCAAAATCCATTCAGATAATTTAACTAGGTTGAATGTGGTCGGTCTGCTGGGTTCCAGGGTGTATTTGAAACAAAGAACACCAATGTATGCGATCATTGTGTTCTAAAATTAAGACAGAACCCACGCTCATGCCTTGCTTCTGGCTTTAGTGACTTTAAATAATCATAATTCTACATTTGGTAGTAAAGGTGGAATTTTTTAAAAAATCGTTCTACTTTTTGTAGAAACTCACTGGACAGATAGCATTTCCACACCAAAAAAAAAAATGTTTTATTGAGGGAAATGAGGGTTTGCTCTTTACAAGCATGCACTAACGCAGCAATGTACAGAAATGCTTCTCTCTCTCCCTCTCTTTCTGTCTTCCTCCACTCTCCCTTGTAATTCATTTACTAATTGACCCTCGATTATTACAAATGCCTGATAAATATAAACTTGAAAATCTTTGTATTATCTTTTTTAAAGGCAGTTTAGTCTTTTTGTTGTTGTTGTTAATTTTACTTTTAAGTAGTGAAACAAAACAGTAATCAAGTGCTTATCAAAAAAGTTCACATCTTCTTAAAGTCGGAATGTGGAAGTCTTTGAGTTGTGTTTGAAGTAGACATCATATACTGTGGGCCAGTAACTTAAGGTCATGCAACTTAAAAACAGGTTGTGGGGCTATAGTGATCTGCACTGCCTATATAATTTAGTAATTTGCTTATTTTAGTAACACAATTTATCAGTTTTTTCACTATCCTATAAAGCATAATTGTGCACTTTATTTTCAAGCAATGATGTTAAAAGTGTCATGAATTATGTTTTATTTGACAAGAGAGCTGAGATCGATGGTTTCTGTAGTTTCTATGGAGACTGGATTTCTATGACCCTCTTTTTCATGCAAAGGCCCCCTTGCACTTGTGACTTGTCAGGGCAGCTATGTTGAACTGATTGGATCAGTAGCTCAGATCTGACAAATTCAAAAATGAGGTCTTCAAATTCCAGTCTCAACTGAGGAACCATCCTCAGGGTTGATAAGGGAGTGCAGGATTTCCTATGATTCAAGAGAATCCTGTTACATATTTTTTCTGATAGAATGAACTTTTCACCAAAACTGTTTGCAGATCAACCATATACAATGTCACACTTTTAAAGGATGATTCCTTACCACACCCGGAAAGCATTTCCTATCCGTGTTCCAAAGCAGATCAGTCCTGAGAGTTGTTCAAAACAAATTAAAAAGACTGGAAATACAATGTGTTGATTGTACTACGCTCCCTGGAGATATTCTGTGTAAACATGCTTCCTACCGTCATCCTTATGAGTGTCTCAAAGATACATATCTGAGAATTCAAGGAAATTTCTTAGTCACCAGTAAGAAATTTTTTGTTTTTGTTTTTGTTTTTGTTTTGTTTTGTTTTTAATATGGGGCATGTTATGAGCTGTCTTCGTTAGGGTTACAATTGCTGTGATGAAACACCATGAATAAAAACCAACTTGGGGAGGAAAGGGTTTATTTCAGTAACAGTTCCATGAAACAGTTCATCATCATCAAAAGCAGTGAGGGCAGGAACTCAAGCAGGGCAGGAACTGGAGGCAGGAGCTGATGCAGAGGCCATGGAGGAGTGCTGCTTACTGGCTTGCTCTCCATCTTTTGCTCAGTCTGTTTTTTAATAGATTCCAGGACTACCAACCCAGTAGTGATCAAAATTAAGAACCCCATCAAATCAAAATTAAGAAAATGCCCTACAGGCCCACCTACAGCCCCATCCATGGAGACATTTTTTTTTTTATCCTTTGATGCCTCTAGTTACTGTCAGGTTGACATAAAACCAGTGAGGACATGAGCTAAAACTGGTTTAAAAACCTCGCACGAATCATAGGACCACCTGCTTCCTCTTTGATGATTCAGCTGAGATATGTGTATATTATAGGATAATGCAAAAAATTTAAAGGTCTACAGGTTTAGATTTCCATGGCAACCTGTGATCTCACCTATAGTACTCTGCTCCCTGAAGTAGGAGCATAGGGGCTGTCTTAGGATTTTACTGTTGTGAACAGACACCATGACCTCGGCAAGTCTTATAAAAAAACAACATTTAATTGGGGCTGATTTGCAGGTTCAGAGGTTCAGTCCATTACCATCAAGGTGGGAGCATGGCAGCATCCAGGTAGGCATGGCGCAGGCAGAGCTGAGAGTTCTACATCTTCATCCAAAGGCTGCTAGTGGAAGACTGACTTCCAGGCAACTAGGGTGAGGCTCTTATGCCCACACCCACAGTGACACACCTATTCCAACAAGGCCACACCTCCAGATGGTGCCACTCCCTGGTCCAAGAATATACAAACCATCACAGGGTCTTTGTACTTATCATTCCTGATTCACTTTTCTAGACATACAGTGTTTTCCCTTGTTGTTCCGTCTGACTTCTCTTTGCTTGAATCAGTCTAATTGGAGTTTACTTATTGATATCTCCCTGGAAACACTGATCCATGCTCCCAGTCCCCCAGCTCTCACTGTGACCTCTACTTATTTTCTTATTGCCTTTATAATATGTAAAGTTATAATATATAATATAACATTATATTATAAACTATATACGATACATCATTAACATATCATATATCTATATATACATATACACATACATACACACACACTCATATTTTGCTCTCCATTTTTGGCTACCCACTTCAAACCATATCTAGACTTAGTTTCTGTGTATAGTAACTACTAGCCATATGTTACTATTTGCATCTATATTAGGTCAATTGTAAACGAGATATAACATCAAATGCTATTTTTAAATTTTTCTCCCTAGCTCAGATACAGAATGTTTTTATAGAGAAAGTTATGATCTACAAGAGACCAAAAGAAAATCTTGACATATCTGTACTTCTAGGGTCTAGACTAGCAAGTTACCTGTCACAGCTTTGTTTTTTTCAGTGCATAGATGGATGGATGGATGGATGGGTATACAGACTACTATTTATATGTAATTACTGTAGAGTATAAGGATCTCTCCAGAATCAAAGTAAGTGTAGGGTGTAGATCACTGGTACTGAGATTCCAAAATTCAAGTTCAAGTCCATATTCTGATAGTACTTAATTCCCCACCCTCTGTTTACTTTTTATCTCAACCTCCAAGGCTCCCATCTCTCTCAAGTGCAAGAGAGAAGAAGAGAGCAGGCATCACAGGATTGTTCTAAGGACCAGTGACTTGTGGACGGTGGGCAGGTAGTAGGTCTGCACTTAGGAAGCCTCCCATTATAACCTAACTGATAAGTTAATGGAATGGTAACACCACAGACACAGTATCCCAGGAGGCCATGTTCAAGCTGTATTTGGATAAAATGTATCCACGTTCTTCTGAATGCTTTAATCACCTCAGGCTTACTTATAATACCTAACACACCACAAATGCTGTGTTAACAAATGTTATGTTGTTTGTTTAAGAGGCAATAATAACAAGAAACAAGTCTCTGCTGTTCAATACTGACTTCCATTTTTCGAATATTTTCCTTCTTTCTTCATTTGGTTGAATTTATGGCTGCAAAGCCCATGGCTATGGAAGGCACATTTCATTTTAAGGGACATCACTGAAGAGTTTTCTATAAGATACTTGCACAAGAGTATCAAAGATTCTGAAGAGTAAAACTTAACCTCTGTGACACTTTACGGACAGTACAATAGGACGATGCTTTTTTTTTTTTAATTAAAGCCTTGGAAAATAGCTTCAGCACCTCAGTCACTTCTGACCTGCTTTCTTCAGAGCAAGCTTTGCAAGCCAGCTTTCCACATGAATAACATCTCACACATGTGTCTGTAACTTATGGTTATCCCTTTATTGCTCTCTGTCTCTTTCTCTGTCTCTGTCTGCCTGTCTCTCTCTCCTCCACCACTAGCATACAGTGATTATACACATTAAAATAAGTAGCCCTGTTTAAATGAAGCAGAACGTTGGCCTGAGACAATGATAAGCAGAACTTAAGACTAGGCTAGGGTCTCCGCTGGTTTCTGTGACCCTAGTGACTCTCTCCAAAGCTCCCAGTCTCAGCTTCCCCGGATACAAATAAGAAATCACACTTGTCTCTGTAACTCCTTCCATGGGTGTTTGTTCCCCCCTTCTAAGATGGATAAAAGTATCCACACTATGGTCTTCCTTCTTTTTGAGTTTCATATGGTTTGTGAATTGTATCTTGGGTATTAACAAAATACCCATGGAAGGAGTTACAGAGACAAAGTGTGGAGTAGAGACTGAAGAAATGACCATCTAGAGACTGACTCACCTGGGGATCCATCACATATACAATCACCAAACCCAGACACTGTTGTGGATGCTAAGTGCTTGCTGACAGGAGCCTGATATAGCTCTCTCCTGAGAGGCTCTGCCAGTGCCTCACAAATACAGAGATAGATGCTCACAGCCATCCACTGGACTGAGCATAAGATCCCCAATGAAGGAGCTAGAAAAAGGACCCGAGCAAGGAGCTGAAGAGGCTTGCAGCCCCATAGGAGGAACAATATGAACTTGCCAGTATACCCAGAGCTCCCAGGGACTAAACCACTAACCAAAGAGCACACATGGTGGGACTCATGGCTCCAGCTGCACATGCAGCAGAGGATGGCCTATTTGGTCATCAGTAGGAGGAGAGGCCCTTTGTCCTATGAAGGCTCTATGCTCCAGTGCCAGGGCCAGGAATTGGGAGTGGGTGAGTTGGTGAGCAAGGGGTTGGGGGAGGGGATGGGGGGAGGATGTTTTTCGGAAGGGAAACCAGGAAAGGGCATAACATTTGAAATGTAAATAAAGAAAATATCCAATAAAAAAAAATCACATTGCAACTCAGGGGCTTTAGTCCTACTTCTGTGGGGGGTCTTTGGGATACGGCTGAGCGAGACCTTCAGTTAAATCAGGTGGAACAGCTTTTGTCATTTGCATGTCCCTGGAAGGTATGTGGTCTGCAGGTGTGCAAAGTTTAACTGTCAGAAAAATCCTCAGAAGTAGGTTTGCTAGATCAAAGGAGATAGGCATTCATTGCTTTCAGAGATAAAGGTTTCCTAGACTTTCCTTATACGTGCATCCATTTATACCATCGTCAATTACATAGCAAATCGCCTGCTTTCCACAGGCTTATGAAGAAAATGTATATGCATTTTTACATTTGGGGAAAATCTGAGATTTTGATAGTATATTTTGAACTGGGATATTTTGTTAAAATTTTACATTTCGCTGGCGCCAAGGCTCTGTTGTAAATCTAGGATGCACTCATTTTCTGTTTACTGTTTTCAAGTTTTCATTATTAGTTTTAGTGTTTTCATTATTTTTAGAGTGTTTTGACCTGTTGGGACATCTGATTGACATGCAATCATTTTTTCACCTTTTCTCTGGACTTGCTTCCAGTTTTTGTTTCCATTCTGAGGTTCAAATCATTATTTTTCTATAAATTTATTGCAATTTTCTATAATGGTCTCTGAATTTTATTTTTTAATTACAGAGGCCTTTATACAATACAGTCTAAAATGTGTCTTTAGATTTTAAATCTTTGAATGTACAATGTGAAAAAATAAACTTTTTTCACAATAAACTGGGCCACGACTGCTTTGGGACCCATTCCCCCAGCCCTCTGCACCTGCGCACTGACTTGAGGTCCCACTTGGTCACCTGGACACTGACTTGAGGTCCCACTTGGTCACCTGGACACTGACTTGAGGTCCCACTTGGTCACCTGCACACTGACTTAAGGTCCCATTTGGTCACCTGCACACTGACTTGAGATCCCACTCTATCAGTTCTGGGACCATAAGCATCCAGGAAGACTTTCACTTTTATCAGTTGGTGTAAACTTTTGGAATTTAGCCAGAACTTTTTGCCCTTTCTCAAACCATCCGCATTACACTATTTTTTATATATTGAAATACATTTTATTAATAAAGGATGTTGAAATGAGCATACCTATTTAAATAAAAAACACTTCTCAACTCGACAATCATTATATTAAAACCGATTCACCAATCTTATTCACAAGTGTCATAGTTTATAGATCACTTAATTAATATTCCCTCTGTTTATTCCTCCTCTTCCTCCCATTGCATGGCTTATGCCTCTTTGTCGGTTAAACTGATGACCGTGAGAACACCATGTCTCAAGGTCATCTGAAGTCGTACTCTTCTGAAAGGCTTCAGCTGTCCTCCACTGGTATCTGCAGAGGAGCTGGAAGGAGGATCTTGGCTGCTTGAGGTAAGATCTGATTCATCCGATGCTTGGGAAGGCTCCTCTTCCTGCTGGCTATCAATTTCTAGGCCTGCCTCTGAAGTAATACCTTCAGACTCCGCCTCTACAAACACTTCTTCTCCGTTGTCACCTGCTGCTGTTTCATTTGTCGTGGATAAAGTGCCTGCAGACGTTGTCACCATTGGAACAGACTGAGCGGCATGCTCTGAAGCATCAGAGGTGGTACTCTCAGTGAACATAGTCACTGGGGCTGCTACTTGGAGAGGCATAGTGGGAACGCTGCAGCCACCAGACTCTTCTTCATGAGCCAGAAAGAGGGGTGTTTCATACATTCCCAAACCTCCTTGAGAAGCAAGTTGACAAAGATCAGAGTGACTGGAACTTGTCTGTGGCATGTCTTCAGGTAGCTCAAACTTGAATCTAGGAACACCAATGTGGCACCCCAAGAGTAAGGGTTCTGTATTCGTCATGAAAAAAAAATGTTGCTGCATTCCTCTAGTCAACTGAAGGCCACGCCCCACAGACTGCCTCTGGGTCATCTGAATTCTCTGAACTGGTGGTTCCAACTCCTGAGGTGGGATGTGAACAGTCAGGCATGGAGGAAGAGGATGTGGTGGGCACCTTGGTGACTGTGGTGCTTGTGGAGTCTAAGTTATCCAAACTGCAGAACATTCCAGTCACCCTGAGACTGATATATGTACTTTTATTCTGCTTTGCCTTGTTTCTTTTTGTAAAGCTTGATCTGACTACTAGACACACAGAACCATAACACTTCCAAGAAGGAACAGAGGACACTACTATTTAACTGAAAGTGGTATGAGGGAGATAATACATGTGTGGAAGATGATTTGACACTTGTAGGGAGATGATATCTCTCTATATATGTATGGGGAGATGATGCTACATATATGAAGAGAAAATACACTGTGGGAGATGATACATGTGTGGGAGACAATATGACATATGTGGTAGATGATGGACAATGATGAGAATGACTTCTAAACTATTGAAAATGTTATCAAATGTATTAATTTTAAAGATATATAGGGGCCTAGAGATATGGTTTTGTGGTTAAAAGTATTTGTTGCTTTTACAGAGGATCCAGTTTTAATTCTCAGCATCCACTTGGCAACTCATAACCTTTTATAACTTATTGACATCCCCTTACTTTTGCAGGCACCAGGAACATACATTGTACACAGACATACGTGTAGGAAACACACTCATACACGTAAAATTAAAATTAACAAAATAAAATACATAGTATTTTTTTAAGATGTATACTTTACTTAAGTGAATCTTACCAGTCATAATGCTTTTTAAAAACAATTTCATGCTTAAGGAACAGGAACAGAACAATTATCTTTGTGGGCCAATGAAGTTAACAATGTAACAATGTAATAAATAAAAGACCATTGGGATTTTTTTCCAGATTAATTGTATATCATCTCTGTCGTGCAAAATCCCTCACCACTACTCCACCCTATGCAGCAATTATATATTTCTTCTGTCTTTCCTTGTTGCACTTCATACAAACTTCCATTTAGCATTTTGTTCTGAATCACAGCATTGCCACTTGCCTGTCACTCCACTGAACTATCTGCTCCCTGTTCATCTTTGAAGCTCAAACAATAGATGGGAATTGCTGGCTCTTAGTAAGCAAACAACAAATGTGGGTGGAAGAGAGTAAAGCAGAGAAACGAGGGAGATAAGTATTCGGAGACATCAGAAGACAATGGAAACTGGGGAATGTGAATGGAAGCGTATGCTAAGTGGGCCAGAGGATGTGCATGTGCCACACTCACTAAAGAACACTGCTCAAGACCTTCTGTGTCTCACATAATCCAGGCCCAATATTTCTAGTGAATACTTGGCAGCTGGAGTAACCTTATTAGAGGGATGTCAGTTCATGCCTCCCCTCTGGTCTAAGCCCTTCTCCCATCCCAGAGTATATGTTAGTATTCTTACAACTGCTCTGGCCTACAATGATATAGCCAAGTGTCATGTCTGTGAACTCTTGCTCTTCTTCTTGCTGAATACTACTCCCACCCCCAGCACGTCTGACCTATACTGTTCCTCCAACATGCTGGAAACACTCTAGATGTTTGCACTTACTATTCTGTCTAGAAAGTGTTTTGTTCTGATGATAGCTCTGCGGTGCTCTTACACACACACACACACACACACACACACACACACACACATTATATATAATATGATATACTTATATATTTATTTATGTATATATACTAACTGAAGAAATAAAGGTATGTTCAGTAAGCAGGTGTCTCCTGTGCATCTGTTTTTCATTCATAGTTATCACTATGTGGAAGACATTTATTTTTACTCCTAATTAATCAAATTTTTTTTATTGTGAGGAGGTTATCAGATACTTTGTCTGCATTGGTTGAGGCATGCCGTTTTGTTCTGCATCTATTAATGAAGTGTGTCACTATTTTAAATGTTGAATCATCCTTACATCCCAGGAATAAGTCTTATTTTGCTATGGTCTATAATCTCCCTAACATGCCATTAAATTGGGTTTGCTAGTACTTGGTTAAGGATCTCTGCACCAGTGATCAGAAATGATGTAGGGCTCTTATCTGTGCTTGGTTTCCGAGTACGTCTGACATCGTAGAATCGGCTACCAACATTTCTCATCTCTTTAATATTGTTTAGAATCAGTTTGAGGAGGATTGGTAATAGTTCTTCAAATGTTGGGTAGAAATCCTCCACAGAGATATCAGGTCTAAGGCTTTTTTGTGTTGTGTTTATTATTATAATTACTATTACTGCTTCAATCTTCTTACTAGTTACGTAGCCATTTATATACAGTTTGTTTCTTCTGCTTTAATCTTATTATTGTATCTGTAGGAACAGAACTTTTTCACCTCATTCAATTACTCCATAGCTAGTTGCTTTTTGGCTACTATGGGATTATGTGTCAGTTCTAAAGTTACAGAGTCTAATTTGACTTGGTACCAATTTAACTTTACAACATGTAAAATCTTTGCTTATAGCTCTGTTCCTGCCTCCTTGGGAAGTGGTTGGAAATTACATGTTTAAACATTGTATGCCCCAAAACATAAGCTAGTGATTCTTTTAAATGCATTTGTCTCTTAAATTGTGTAAAAAACAAAAACACGGAGCTAGCTATACTAACAAAAATAGCTTTTAAACTGATGCATTTTTAATATGCATTTAATGAAGAACACAAAAGATGGAGTTGCAAACTGCTGTGACAACACCTTCGTTGCTCAACCATTTATTTTTGCTGAGGTCCTTGTATCTTACTGTGACTGTTACTTTGATCCTCTCTCTAGCAACTCAACCTAATCAAACAGTTACCATTCCCAGCACTATTTCAAGTATTCACATCTCTACAGCAACCTCACAAACAGGCGTTATCAAAATTCTCATTTCATACACGAGGAAATGGAGGCATCAGATGTCTTTGTTAACTCTTTGGGGCCAGTAGAAAACATTAGACCTATCTCCTCCTGCACATTCTACAGTCAGAGCAAATTATCAGATATTTTGTAATACCCTTTGTATACAAAACAAGTATACCCTTGTTCTTTGTCCTTAACTCCTTTGGCTTCTAAGGATTTAGTCATGCCAGTGCTTAAAAGCTAAGTGACTTCCCATTCCTCCAAAATAATGCTCAGATTCTTTACAATTCTTACCAGATAACTAATTTAAGCTCATATCTCAGTGTCTTTGGCCTTAACAACAATCACCCTTACCCAAACTCCACACTCCTTGCCCTGATCCAATGCTCTACCACTATTGAGTTCCAGGTCTTTGAATGTGCTAAAATTCATACCCATGCTAACCTTGTACCAAACACTGTCACTAACACCCATTCCTGCTTCCCCTACTTGTCACCACTCCTCCCTCCTTCAGGTCTCACTGTGAAAGGATGCCTGGTAACCTCAGGACATTCTCCACTTGGCTTCTACCCCTCAAGGTTGTGAGGTCTCAGGATGAATTTGTCCAGTCCTATGCCAATGGCTTCTAAATCTCTGTTCTGAGCTCTCCTTGAAATATAACCACGTGGATCTAATCACTGACATCTCTGCATGGAAACACAAAATGAGCACTCCATCAGTAGAGCACAGATTCAAAAATAACTCTGCTGCAAGTCTTAGTTCCCTTATCTCCGACAAATATTCCAAGCCCACTACCTCTTCCCAGTCTGTATTGTTTAGAACACGTCAGCCTTGTATTTAGGATCCTTGCTTCATTCTTGCCACATGCAGAAAGCAGTGCAATATATATATATATATATATATATATATATATATATATATATATATATATATATATATATATATATATAAGCTAAACCATAAAATGCCTTCTCCTGTTCAGGCTATTTCCCAATTTCAATGCCTCCACACCCACTGGCCTTACTCCTCTGTTGTTGACTGTAAATGCATTTTGTACCTCCTAGGACTAACTTCACCTGCATGTGACAGAAAACCCCAAGTAAAGATATAGCCATTGTTTATTTTACTCTCATATAAAACAAATACAGGCCTAAATAGTCAAAGGACAGAATATACACAAGATGGGGGAATCCATGTTGTTTGTAATCATAATGAGACCATGAACTAAACATGGCCTGAACCATGTGATTCATGATGACAGCTGGTTCTCCAGCCATTACAGTCACATTCCACCCAGAGAGAAGGTCACAGGCATTTTTCTACCTTTTAAGGGTATGAATGATTTATTCTATTGGCCAGGCCCATCAACATAGCATATCACCCTGAGAAACTGTCTAATGATTCCTTTTTTTGACTGCTTACAAGTATTTTATGTATAGGCATACCACAGGCTATTTAACCATCCATTAAAGGTGTTAGGTTGTTTTACTACAAATCAAAGTGCTACATATTCTGGTATGGGTTTTAGTGGTAACATAACATTTTAATTTTTTTTCTAGGGGAAATGTTCAGCAAGCCCATTGCTGGATGTAATAAATGTTTGCTAATATTGTAAAAAGCTGCCTGATCGATTGTTTTACAAGGCAGTGATTTGTAGGTGATCGAGTTCCTCTTATCTGATCAGACTTTTCCAGGAACCCTTGGGGTTTTTGTTCATTTGTTTGATTGTTTTGTTTTGTTTTTAAACCCGAGGTCTTCTCACATGTGCACTGTGATGTCTCATTGTGGTTTTAATTTGTTTCTCCTTCCCAACTAATGGCACCAAGTATCCTCTGTGTAGTGTTGTCCCTGACCATTTCTGTTTTTTTTTGAAATGCCCCTTCATGTCTCTGGTTTATTTTCTGGCTCTCTTCTTTAATAATAAGCATTGGCCACAGTGACCCCAAAAGTCCATGGACAGGATTAGAGGAATTGATATTTTCTGCAGTAGGATTTTCTTATACCCTGGAGAGGTTTCCTGGCATGGAACATACATATTTGATTCCTTAAACAGAGTCTTTGAGGTTTAAGGACAGGAAGAGGGACATAGGCTAAATAAAGAACAAGCAGGCTATTCTCTTTCGTGGAAGCTGAAACATCACGTGAGGAAGTGTACTGGTCGGTCTTCACCAACTTGAAGGTTGGGGAGGTAGGCAGGTGGGCATGAGTTGTATAAGGAAGCAAACTGAGCTAACCATGGAAAGCAAGACAGTAAGCAGAATTCCTCCATAGACTGAGTCAGTTCCTTTCCTTGATGTAGTGGGAAATGTAAGCCAAATGAACACTTTTTTCCCAAAGTTGCTTCTGGTCAGAATGTTCTACCACAGCAACTGATGAGTATACACATACTGAAATAAAAACAGCTAAATGGAAAATCGTTACTTTGTTCCAATAGTGAACAATTGTTACTTGTACAGTTTCACTCTGGGAGGGAAATGACCATGGGTAAGTCTAGAAAGCTCTGAAAGCAATTGCTTTTTAGGGCCCAGTCCTGTTGCCTTTTTACACAAGAAAAAGCAAGGTATTCCTTTTCTTTCTTTGAGAAAACAAATTAGCATTGATTATGCCACAGCTGTATTCAAATACCTGTTCCTGTTCTGAGGCCCGAACATACTGAAAGATTTATTCAGTTTGTTGTTTTTAAGAATATAACCTCACAAAGTCATTATGTATTTACTTGGGATCTTTCTTAGCTTGATTTATCACTCCATATCACTTTTAAATTCTGGAAAAGGACCAATTGTTTTTCACAATTTCACAGTATGAAAGTGAATTTCCACTTAAACACATTATTCCCTATCTTTTTAACTGGAAAGTTATTCTGTAAAACTTGCCTCTGAATAAAATCTTCCTTCATGATTTGGAGCAGCTCAGAGAAGATCAAAATATCAGCACACTGAGATGCACAGAACTATCCCCTACATCCATAACTCATCTATCTGGACTGGTTGTAGTGGTACTGGCCTTTAATCCCAGTACTCAGGAAGCAGAGGCAGGTAGATTTCTGAGTTCAAGGCCAGTCTGGTGAGTTCCAGGACAGCCAGGGCCTCAAACGCTGTTTCAAAACCATCAAAAACAAAACAAAACAAAAAAGCAAAACCAAAACCAACCAAACAAAAAAAAAATCAAGCCATATCAACCAAGAAGACAAACAAAAGAACTCATGTGTAAGGGTTTCAGCACTTGGGGTGATTGCAGCAGATAGGGAGGGGGACACAGCTCCGCCCACAGAGTGAGTCTTGGCTTTCCATCTCCTCTTCAGAAATGCAACAATGCAGATTTTGCAAGGGTTGCCGACCAACCAGGGCTCCAAGTTTCTTAAAGAAATAGCCTGATTAGAAAATCCTCATGTTTCCTCCTCACAGCTCTTACCACACCTGCACCTCTCATTTCCTCTAAGGTACAGCGGCAAAACTGCATCTTTCAACCCCAGCTCTTTTATCTGATGTAGTGGATGACAGGTAATCTAGCTGAAAGTTCCGACAATTGTACCACCAGAAAAACACTGGCTGATGAAATCCGAGCAGTTATCACACTAACCATCACCTGTCAAGCCTCTTGCTTCAATTTAAGGGCGCATCAATTTTCTGAAGAGGAAATCAAGGGCAAAGAATAAAAGCGCTTCAGATAAACACTGACAAAGGTCCTTTCTGCTTTCTTCTTCTTCTTTTTTTTTTTTTTAATTTATGATGGGATGTACTATCATAGGTTGCTCCGTGAGGTTTTATCAACTGTCCTGATACATCCCAGATAGCTCAGAATTCTTTGGCCATTGATGAAGTGCTATACAGCTCTCACAGAAAGGGCAGAAGATTTCCAACTGAAAATTACTTTCACTAAATACCGCAAAGATATTGAAGGCAGAGAGCAGGTGGAGATGGGACAAATGACAGCAGTGTCTAACAATGAACCTCTCAGTTCTCTGGGCTGGCAGACAAGACTGATTAGAGTAAGAACATGAAATAATGTTTTCTTAAAGCCAGGGAGCATATTGTATAAAGTGTCAGGTACAAAGAGTTTGTATGTTCTTTGTGGTGAATTGAGAACCTGGTGCTGCAGACTGTACCCACAGTGTGGCTGTCACAGCTACCAGGCCAAAGTGTACACATGCAAATTCTGGTGAGGAAAGAGGGATGGGGGGGGGTGTCTGTGAGTGAAATAGTGGGCAGATGGAGAGAAGGACTTACAGCTTGCACTTTTACAGAAAGATCTGTTTGGCTCTGGGAACTGAAAAACCATAGGAATGGGGTGCTGGTGTTTTGCTATAGTTTTTCTATAGTTTTAATGGGAAGCAAACACATAGGACAGGTAATAGTGTTGCCTTCCTAGATTTTGAGGTACTTGGAATTGACTCTAGGGCCATGTGCATGCCAGGCATCTCTTTACTGTTACTTGTATTTCCCTTTAACGTTTTCAGTTGAGACAGTCTCATGCCCCAGCTGGTCTGGAACCCCATCTGTAGCCACAGCAGGCATAAAACTTTATGATCTTCCTGCCTCGGCTTCTTGAATAGCTAGGATCCTAGACTTGTGTCACTAGGCTGAAATACTACTTTTGATTGATCTTAAGATATACAATTTGGTGTAAGACAAGCTGGAATTTTCTCACTGCTGATGTCTCCTGCAGCTCTTGGTCCAGTGGACCAAGTGGCAGCTGAGGGTCCTGAAGTGTCAACAATTCCTCAGTTTCTTCAAATAGTGAACCATGTGCAGAATAGCCAGGGTGGAACATACCTATTTTTATCAACATTAAAGTGGGATTGAATATAAAGAAAAATATTCTAAGAGCTTTGCAAGCCACATGGGAATGGACTCAGTTTGCTGGCTGAGTAAAGGGAAAACAGCTATAGACCACTGAACATAACTGAACTTTTTAGCTCTCCCAGTCAGGTGTACAGCCTATCCTTTAGGTGGGAATAAATAAAGCAACAAGGAAGAATGTGGACAATGGCTGACGCATGCCTATAATCCTGATGCTTAGAAGGTAGAGACAGGAAGATCAAGAATTCAAGACTCATAGAATGTTTGCTGTTTATTGGTCACCCAGCTTTAAGGGTGATGAAGAAGGAATATTAAGAAATTAATTTACCCTTGACTCTAAGTCTTATTCACCAGTGTGTGTGTGTGTGTGTGTGTGTGTGTGTGAGAGAGAGAGAGAGAGAGAGAGCGAGAGAGAGAGAGAGAGAGAAAGAGAGAGAATGTGTGTGAGTGTGTGTGTGTGTGAGAGAAAGTGAATGTGTGTGAGTGTGTGTGTGTGTGAATCTATTTAATGGGAAAATTGTATTTTGGTTCAGTGGCATTTTAGTTCTGCTTAAACTCTTTGTGTGGTCATTGTATTATTGGTAAATGGTATATGACTGTTGATTGATAATATTGACTAATGATTGATAAAATTAAAAAAATCACGTGTGTGAATATAAGCCACCAATGGTATTAATGGCCCTAAAGCAGAGGGGAAGTGTTAACTTCTCATGGGGCATAGGAAGCAGTGGCCTCTCTTCTGTGACTATGGGGCAGGGTACTTCTGTCACCCACTGGAAGCTGAAAAGAGAGGTGTGTTTTCTATGGCACTTCTAGTTCTGTATAAAAGTTGTCATGCAAGATATTTTTTGATCTAACCCACAATATTTTTTTCTTATATGCTGAGTCTCTAGATATACCTGTGAGTAAGCATGAGAGGCTGTAATCTGACTTTCCCGTTTTCTTTTACTTTTGGTCTTTTCTCGGGGAGAGGAAGAGGGTATGCACATGGTGGTCAGAGGACAGTTTGGGCAAGTTGGCTCTCTCTTCCCACCAACTGGGTCCTGGGGATGAAACTCACGTCATCAGCTGTGGCTGTAAGTGCCTTTATCCACTGAGTGGTCTTGTCAACCCTGCCTTTTCATCTTTAAAAGTGCCTTTAGTTTAATGCAGTTATGCCCACCTTTTTTTTTTTTCAGGGAATTTTACTTTCCCTACACATCATTCTGGACATAATGGAAAATCATGCTAGATTTAAGACAAACTTGAGAGACTTTAATTCAAGTATGTGGTGATGGGAGGCTTTAATTTAAAGGGATGGGACACTGGGAATATTCAGATTGAGTGAAACTAGCCTTCATCTGAAAATGGACAGCTCTCTTCTCCATAACAAAATCTCTCTGTTGAGGGGCTGGATCCAAGGAGAAACCTCCACAGTTCCCAGCACCCAGAGGGCAGTTAGCTTCTGACGGGCTCCTTATACTGGTCATTTCGGCTGAAGTGAGTATATGTGTGAGAAGGAAACCTGTCTGATATTCCCTCCATTAGAGAGCTTCAGTCAGGAAATTCTAACACATATCAGCTTATAAAAAGCCATGTGGCTTCACAAAGGAACTCACACAAGATGTACTCACTGATAAGTGGATATTAGCCCAAAACCTAGGATACTCAAGATATAAGATACAATTTGCTAAACACATGAAACTCAAGAAGAATGAAGACTGAAGTGTGGACACTATGCCCCTCCTTAGAATTGGGAACAAAACACCTATGGAAGGAGTTACAGAGACAAAGTTTGGAGCTGAGACGAAAGGATGGACCATCTAGAGACTGCCATATCCAGGGATCCACCCCATAATCAGCTTCCAAACGCTGACACCATTGCATACACTAGCAAGACTTTGTTGAAAGGACCCAGATGTAGCTGTCTCTTGTGAGACTATGCCGGGGCCTAGCAAACACAGAAGTGGATGCTCACAGTCAGCTATTGGATGGATCACAGGGCCCCCAATGGAGGAGCTAGAGAAAGTACCCAAGGAGCTAAAGGGATCTGCAACCCTATAGGTGGAACAACATTATGAACTAACCAGTACCCCAGAGCTCTTGACTCTAGCTGCATATGTATCAAAAGATGGCCTAGTCGGCCATCACTGGAAAGAGAGGCCCATTGGACACGCAAACTTTATATGCCCCAGTACAGGGGAACGCCAGGGCCAAAAAAATGGGAATGGGTGGGTAGGGAAGTGGGGGGGGGAGGGTATGGGGGACTTTTGGAATAGCATTGGAAATGTAATTGAGGAAAATATGTAATAAAAATATTTTTTAAAAAAAGCCATGTGGCTACAACTTCAGCACAAGCTATTTTCAAATGTCTGCTGAGGTGAGACCAAGCTTAGCACCTGGCTGTGGAGCTGTGGTGCTGGATCCCTGTTCTTAGTGAAGAGAGCTGCTTTCCTGTGCATGGAAGTTTGGGGCTCTTCTCCTGTATTGTAAATGAGCAAGGCTCAAGTTGTCTTTAGTGGATCGAGCTATCTCTTCCTAGGCTGGTGTTTCAGTAGCTTGCTCCATGTTTCTCTCCTCAGATAGTATAATTAATTCTTTTCTACTCTGAAAAAAATTATTATATTTGTAACTCTAAAAGAACCATTTCAAACAGGAGATGCTCACAGTGCCCAGCATTGCCTAAACTGGGGCCTCACATGAACTCAAAACAGAGTTCTTAGCTACAGATAAGAACAACATACTTGCCATCAAATCATTACAGTGGATGCTGCTAGTAAACTGAATTAGCCATCACTAAAGATTTTTAAAATGAAAAAGAAGCATTATTGACGTGGTATATTTAGAGAATGACTGTGTCTTGAATTTCCAACATTTTTATGTGGTAAATAGAAAGCTTTAGTTTTGTTTCACAAAAAAAAAAAAACAAAACAAAAAAAAAAAAAAAAAACAAAAATAAAATCAACAAAACCAACCTGAACTGAAATTAGTTATATACATAGGCTGGGAGTGCTATCCTGGACCTCTATCCCCAGCAACTAGAAAGCAGAGGTAGGTGGATCTCTGTGAGTTTCAGGACAGTCAGTGAAACCCAGATCTAAAATATACACCAATACCCACCCAGACATGCACACATACATGCATGTGCACACACACACGTACACCATTTTGTGCATATATACACACAGACCTCACCCCACCCCCACACAGTTGGAAGAACAATGACAGAGAAATAGCCATTGCCCATGAGAAAATTGGTTTTTTAAGCCTTCAACTGAAGACCCAAAATGTTAGAGAAAATTAGAAACTTTTCAAACTTCTTCAAAGAAGTTTCTTTCAAAACTTCTGTTTCTTCAACTTATGTTTTATTTATGACCACAGCCAAACCGTCAGCTTTTGAACATATAGTTTTCTATGTCAGAAACAGTTATTCTAAATTAAATGTCATAATTACATATTACCACAAAATAAATTATAAATATTAAACTTTAAGGAATATACCATAAAATACAACATCATTTATGAATTCTTTAAGGGCAGGAAGCATGTTTCCTGCCCCTCTGTACACACTATGGTATATAACAGCAATAAATGCCTCTTACAGAAAATGAAAGCAAAGCTTACCTGAGCTCGTAGTTCATGACAAAGACATCATTAAGCAAATACTCTGTCATTTATCTGGTGGGATAAAAATATTACTTCTTTTAAAATAGTTAATAAATTATCTTCTTCAAATCAAATAGAATAATACATGTTAAGTTATAACTCTTTGTTATAAATTTTATTGGTAGTACAAAGATAAAACATTTTGCCTCACATGTAGAAGATATTTTAATATGTAATAGTGATATTTTATATTCAAATCTTC